>NW_025814896.1:78794919-80068669 GCF_022079265.1 Lynx rufus | reverse complement strand
ATCATTTCAGATTTCTGTCTGTTTCTACTACTACTTTCGCTCCATTATACTCTCCCTGTCTATGGTGGTATTGGAGTGACTGTGGGCCTTTTTATAGGATCTGGCTAAGAAGAAGTGAATACTATATATGTTGTGCTTCAAAAAAAATTTTTTTAAGCACATTAAGTTGAAAATACGCTGCTTCTAACACCTTTAATGTCAGAGATTGACATACAATAAAGGGTTCATATTTGAAGTGTACAATTTGATATGTTTTAATTTATGTATAGTCTGAGAAACCATCACCAAATCAAGATAATGAGCAGACCCATCACCCTCAAAAAGTTTCCTCATGCTTCTTTGTAATTCCTCCCTCCTGCTCTCATTGCCATCCTTAACCACTAATTTCTGTCAGTTTAGTTTGCATTTTCTATAACTTTCTATAAATGGAATCATATAATATGTACTCCTTTTTGTCTGACTTTTTTCACTCAACTGTAGTTGTTTTGGGATCCATCCATGTTTTTTTGTGTGTATCAGTAATTTTTTCCTTTTTACTACTGTTGTATTCCATTTTGTGTATATGTTGCAATTTCCTTATCCATTCTACTGTTGAGACATTTTGGATTGTTTCTAGTTTAGGGGCTATTATTACAATGCTGCTGTGAAGATTTGCATATAATTCTTTGTATGATCCTGTACTTTCATCTCTCTTGGGTAAATACCTGGAAGTAGAATGGCTGGGTCAGATGATAATAGGTTTATAGTTAATTTTTAAGAAATTGCCAAGTTTTCCAATGATTGTGATGAGATTTTGGGGGGTGATTGTGGGGTTTGTGAGGTCTGGAGCCAATGGCCAAGAAGAATTCTTGAAGTCGTCCTTGGTGCAAAAAGGTGATTTTATTGAAGCACAGGGACAGGACCCGTGGGCAGGAAGGGCTGCCCCTGACGCTGTGGAGAGACTGGTTATATATTTGGGAGTTGGGAGAGGTAAAGTCCAGGGGAAATTTCCAATGAGATTTTCATATGCTAAAGAAGACTCAGAGGATACTTGGAGGCCTAGGTATTGTCAAGCGAAGGTTGTTTTAATATTAAGACTGTAGGGAGTTCTGGGAGAAACCTTTTACTTTGCCAGCCTGAAGTATTTGTCAATGGGCTGCCGGTTATAAGGAAATGTAATTCTATCTGCCATTTCCTTCTGCCTTTGTTTCCCACATCAATTGTATCATATTGTGTTCCCACTAGCAATGTATGAAAGTTCTAGTTGATCCATATGTTCTTGCTGATTCTTAGTACGGCCAGCTTTATATCTTAGCCATTCTAATAAGGGTAGCAGAATCACTGTGATTTTCCTGGATATTTCCCTAATAGTGAATGATGTAGAGTATATTTTCAGTGTGCTTATTTGCCAGCTTTAGATCTTCTCTGTGAAGTGTCTTTTCAGGTCTTTTGCCCATTTGAAAATTTTTTGTGCTGTTTGTTTACTTATTATTGAGTTTTAAGAGTTCTTTATATATTTTGGATATTCCAAGGTGTGGTCTGACTCCACATGGTCAGGATAAAGCAATCACTATGAATGACAGACTACTTCCAAAGCTGATAACTGTGTCTTGAATAATGCTACTGGGGACACCCCCTACCCCAATCTGCCATGTAGTTCATACAACACTGGGCCAAACTACTCTGTATGGGAAAAATACTCTCTGTTTTTCCTCTGCTCTCACTCTACTACCACACTTCACTTCTGACACCAGATGTGTGGGTTTCGCACACATCAGGCAATTCTCTGACACCTGCTGAGTATCCCATAATTTAACTCAAATATGACACTACTTGAAGTTAATGTCAGATCCCATAGGGTAAGGGCTCAGTCCCACAAGACTGACCACCCCCCCTTCAGATGCCAATCTCAGTTCCTGGTTTGTACCTCATTTGTACTTCTGACTGATCATCTCTGAATCTCATGTCATATTCCTTCGGTTTGATAATTTGCTAGAATGACTCACAGAACTCAGAGAAATACCTAATTTACCTTTACCAGTTTATTCTAAAAGGAAGTGATAAAGGATACAGATTAACATCCAGATGGAAGAGATGCCAAAGACAAGGTATAGGTGGAGGGGCACGGAGTTTCCATGTCCTTGCCAGGTGCCACCCTCCCAGTACCTCCATCCTCAGTCCTCCTTGTGTTCAGCAAGCTGGAAGCTCTTTGGACCTCATACTTTTGGGACTTTTATAGAGGCTTCATCATGTAGGCATGAATGATCATTAACTCTATTTCCAGCCTCCTCTTCCTAGAGGATGGGGGCGGGGGGGCACTGAAAGTTCTAAGTTTCTAATCATGGCTTGGTTTTTCTGGTGACCAGCCCCCATCTGGAGCCCACCAACCATTGCCTCATTAGAACAAAAGATACTCCTATCACTTAGGAAATTACAAGGCAAAAGTTTAGAAGCTCTGTGCTAGGAACCGGAGGCAGAGGCTAATATATACATTTTCTGTTATTTCCACACTCTTAAGTCCTTTTCACAGCTTTTCTTCTAGCATGGGGGAAAGAGAAGTTCAGACCTGCATGTTAGCCTTCCTACAGTGTAGTCTTAAAATTTCCCATGGGCAAATGCTTTAACAAAAATACAATACCTCTTGAAAGAACCATCACTTTCAGGGACATTCCAGTCTACATAGGCAATTAGAAAAATAAAAATCAAAAACAGCTCTCTTACTCAGAAAGCATGTAGTCCTGCCAATAATACTCCCAATTTGTGTCCCTGAAGGAAAGGCTTAACATTTTAGATTTTCAAATGCTTTACAATTGCCTGTACTTGGCTTCGCAGTTGTCTCCAGGAATAGTAGATGGATTCTTGCTTATGGTTTACATTTTGCAGGTTCCATTTTGACAACTTTTCCCCAAAGCAGAGATTTTCATCTCTACTTCTAGAACATTTGTAATAAATATCACTTTTTCACCTTCTCAAAACACTAAACTTATCCACTAGACACTGAAATACATTTAGATATGTATGGGTGTGTGTATAGATACACATATGTATATACTACTTTATATATATGTATATGAGTTATAAGTGTTCCATATAGATAAGTATATATACTTGCATCTTTCTCTTCTAAAGAACTTCTGGTAGAGGAGGGCTTGGGAAGTCTTTGAATCAATGAACAAGCATTTTGGAGGTTCCTAATGCTCCTAAATGTGTGAGCCTAGCATTTAGCCGTTTCCAAACACTGGTAAACTGATAAAAGAGTGAGGGAGTGACCATAAATGGAGCCAAGAAGTGGATGGTAGAATGTTCCTTCCATCCTAAACTTGTCCTTGCTGCTATAACCTTTAGTTATGCAAAAAACAAAGGTTTTATAGAGGGATGTAGAATAGGAAATTTTATTGCAGAATTTTGAAAGACTTTGGAAACTAAAACCAAATCAACCAAAGGAATTTTTAAAATCCCAGTTGTTTGCAGAACATTATAGGATCAAAAAGCATTATACCTCTCATTATCCTCTGATTGCCTTGTCCTATTCAATATAGCACTGTCATCATCCTCACCGTCATTATCACATAACATAAGTATTGGTCTTACTTATTTGCATTAATCATCTGCCAGGCACCAAACTATGTGCTTTATACATTTTATCTTTCAGTAACTCAGAAGGGCCCTATGTGTTAGATATTATTATCCCTTTTCACAGATTAAAAAAAAAAGCACAGAGAAATTAATCTCCTCTCAGTCATAAACTAGTAAGTGAAGTTAAAAATCAAACATCCATTGAACCAGAGTCATGCTCATAATAAGCTTACCATATTCACTCCATCACTCAATAATTAATATTTGTAGAAGCAGATTTACCATGAACTAGTGAAGCTTAAGTTGCAGGCCCCTTGAGTTGTACAACTCCCTTCCAAAGCCTTGGGTGTGGGGTCCCTAATGATGTGTTCACATGGCCATGTGCTTTTGTAAAATGAGCAATCAGTTAAGATGCTTTTTTTTTCTAACTCCTCTTCCATCACACTTTCCCTTACATCATGGGGCATTAGAATGGCTGTGGAAATTTATATACTGAATTGGGGATTTAGGGATACATTTAATTTGGATTTTGTGTGATATTTAATGTAGTACAATCACTTATGTACAGTTGAGTGACTGGCTTTTAGTAATACTCTAGCCACTGATTGTGCCAGCTCACCTACTATTGTGACATTGGAACTAAAAGAGTTAAAAAGTGGTGGGGGGGAACCAAAGAAAATGGAATTAGAGCAAAAATTACATTTTTTGACATCTCAAATTTAACTAGTATAAGAACTCATAAATCTTAAAATTAAGCTCCTTATTATTGGAGTTAACTCATTAAGCCATTAATGAAATTAGGTACATATAACTTTTTATTACATTTTAGAGAGATTTTTATTAAGTGGTTTATATAAATGAGCATCATTTTTCTGAGTAATGTGCTTATATAAAGCAGCTCATTCCCCTGTGGTGCCTGATGAAGCATAAATTTGGTGAGAAAGAACCCTGGCATATGATCACATGTGATGTGTGATGAATTTATAACATTGGCCCTCCCAGTTTGAATTGTCAGATGAGTAGTGAGAGACCTATCTGGCACATACTTAATGAAGCATTTGTCAAATGAATGAGCAAATGAATGAGTGAGTGAATCATTAGATTTATAGCGTTTATATGTCATTGGATTTATATGCTCAAGACCTGTTGGTTCAGAGAGGCTGAGTGATTTACTTCCTAATATTGAGTGGCAGGGTGAGAGAAGGACTCAGGTTTCCCCACTTTCAATCCTGTGCTCTTTTTTTTTTTTTTTAATATTTTTTTTTTCAACGTTTATTTATTTTTTGGGACAGAGAGAGACAGAGTATGAACGGGGGAGGGGCAGAGAGAGAGGGAGACACAGAATCGGAAACATGCTCCAGGCTCTGAGCCATCAGCCCAGAGCCCGACGCGGGGCTCGAACTCACGGACCGCGAGATCGTGACCTGGCTGAAGTCGGACGCTTAACCGACTGCGCCACCCAGGCGCCCCTCAATCCTGTGCTCTTTAACAAGATTTCAGATTGTGAATATTTTCTAGAAGGCTTTAAATAATCTCTACCAAATCCAACAACTAAAGTACCTCTTTTATATCTTGGAGATTGTTGTTCAATGGAAAAGGATTCTTAGAAAATCCAAGAACTTAGTGATTGTTTTAAAGATGCCTTCATGTTATCTGACCTGGTTCTGATAAATAAGATGCCAAAAGAGTCTTGGGGGCTCTTTAGATCAAGGGTTTTCAAACTGAGGGTCTTGGCCTATTAGTGGTTAGTGAAATCAGTTTAGTGGCTGATTTTTTTTACTAGAATAAAAAAGAAAATATCAGATTGTATTGCCATGTGGTAAGGAACTAAGTATTATTTAGGAAAAACTTTTGTATGCACCTTGTCACAATATAAAATGTTTTTGGTGTTTTGTTTTGTTTTGTTTTGTTTTGTTTTGCTGTGGATGACAGTCAAGATTAAAAAAACAAAAAGCAAAAAACAACTCGAGGTGGTAACCCAAGTTTGGAGAACAGAATAAGAATGTAACATCAGTGTGATATGAATTTGGGAGGAATAAACCTGGGGTGTAAATGTAATTTTTTGGGATTGAAGAGAAGAGGAGGGAGGACTACCACAGTTAGGCCAGCACTTAAATGATACACGGAGGAGGAAAAGCTCAGAGCCCCTGTGGTATGACTGGAGGTCGAGGTCTGGAGGTCTCCACATAATTGGTTGGAGACTTAGGAGCATGGGAAACCTCTCACTGGCTGCAGGTTCAGCCTGAGCTTGGGCCTGTAATAGAATCTGACGTGGTCAGGCTTCCAAGGGGCCAGTTTGGGGCAGAGGATCTCACTGGGCTTGGGGGAAGATCAAGGTTGTTGACTTTAAAGTTGGTTGAGCTCCAGTTACAAGTGTAGTTGGTTTTATTCAGTGTTAGGTTTTGAAGGAGAAGCATGAAGGGATATGTCTGTGGAGTTGTGGAAGATCCCATAGGCAATGGAGTGGGGGATAGGCAAGGATGATACAATGAGTTTAGGAAGGTATCACTATTACCTTTTTTTCTTCAGATTGCTTAGCACATACAACAGTTATATATTTATAATAGTATAATGCTGTATGGAATAATCTCCAAGTAGAATAGTGATTATGACAGTGCTATATCCACTTTTCATTAGCATTTTCCTAGTGAATCTTTTTCCATTCCTTTAGTTTTGACATTTCTTTGATATGTTGTTTTAAGGGTGTCTCTCATAAATAGGATAGAGTTATTATCTTTTAAAAGGTGATTTTATTTTATTTATCTATTTTTTAAAATGTTTATTTATTTTTGAGAGAGAGAAGCGTGAGTGGTGGAGTGGCAGAGAGAGAGAGGAAGACACAGAATAGGAAGCAGGCTCCAGACTTCGAGCTGTCAGCACAGAGCCTGATGCGGGGCTTGAACTCATGAACCATGAGATCATCACCTGAGCCAAAGTCAGACGCTTAACTGACTGAGCCACCCAGGTGCCCCGGGATATAGTTATTTTTAATTAAAAATATACCAAATGTTGGGGTGCCTGGGTGACTCAGTCGGTGTGGCATTTGACTTCGACTCAGGTCATGATCTCGTGGTTTATAAGTTCAAGCCCAGAGCCTGAAGCCTGCTTCAGATTCTGTGTCTCCCTCTGTCTATGCCCCTTGCCCACTCACACTCTGTCTCTCTCTGTCTCTCAAATATAAATAAACATTAAAAATTTAAAAAAAACAACAACAAATGTTAAACAGTATTTTTATTAGGAAGGTGAATACCTGTCAAGATTCAAATATCTAAAAGAAGTAATTATAAGAAAATAATTTAAAATGTTAATTGTAGGGGTGGCTGGTTGGCTCAGTTGATAGAGCATGAGACTCTTGACCTTGGGGTTGTGAGTTTGAGCCCCACTTTGGGTGTAGAGATTACTTAAAAATAAGATCTTAAAAAATGTGTTAATTATAGGGGCGCTTGGGTGGCTCAGTCAGCTAAGTGTCTGACTCTTGATCTCAGCTCAGGTCTTGATCTCAGGATCATGAGTGGAGGCCCTGCATTGGGCTCTGCACTAGGTGTGAAGCCTACTTCTGGATTAAAACAATTAATTCACCAAGTAGTTTGAAATATAACTCAGAAATCTGAGTTATAAAATTATAGTTACTAGAGTAAGTGACCACCAAAAAAAAAAAAAAAAAAAGGAAGGGTAGGAGCAAATAGCACTATCAGGTTTTATTAAACCAATTCCAGATTATTAAGGATTTGACATCTACCAATTTAACTGAGAAGATAAAAATAATAAAAAAGATATTAAAAACAGAAAAACTAGCTATTTATACAAAAATACTATTTTATGATTCCACTCTTAAGAATGCAAAGAGTTAAGTGTAGTTTTGTGCTTACTGTTTTTACTTGTTTTATCCAGTAGTAGGATAGATTTGGGTCGAATATTCATGCTATTTTACCTGATCCACTTTGTCATGTCATGAAAAAGGCCGGCTAAAGATCAGAACCAGGAAAGTCACCTGGCCCACACTAGCATCAAACTTGTGGGATTACAAGCATCAGATAATTTATCTGAATGGGCCCACTACAAATAGCTGTGAATTACATTATTATGCACACTGTCATTATTCCAGCAGCCGCATTTTCTGTTCTGATTATTTTTGCAGAGGATAAATTTCTTCTCTGTTTCAGTGTTAACAGAAAGAGGGTTAAAATTGGATGGTCAGTGTGGTTAAACATGGACCAACCCAATGGGGGCAACAGATACCAAATAGGTTCATTTTCAAACCCAATATTAGGCAAAACTTAAAACTCATAATTATCATATCTCCAGGTAAAACAAAAGTACTTTGTGGGCTATAGTGAGCTAACTTAAACAGTAGCATTTAATAGTATATCAAATGTCCTATGTAACAGCCATGGTTAATTAGTATATGGCAATAATTATGCCAATGATATGGAAACACCAAGATAATATCTGAATTAAGTAGTAATTATATCAGAAAGGATTTAAGAGATAACTCCATCAGAAATCATGTCATCAAACTTACTGAGAAAATGATCATTGTTGAAGCTGAATGATACTCAGAGGTTCTGTTCTCCCTACTTTTGTGTATCTTTGAAAATTTCCATTATAGAAGTGATAAACAAACAAATGAAAGTGTGGAAAAACCAAATCACTGTTTTACTTCTGTAGAAGTAAAAATAAAGCTTTAAGTGACAGGTTATAGAAAAATTGAATACTACAACGAGTGTCTGGCCTTTACCACAAATCAAATTTGTATTTATTAAGTGTTTTGCATTCATTTTTCTGTGTATATGTATGGGCTTCAGTGCTCATGATATATGTGATAGGTTTGAGAAAAAAATTTTTATAGGGTTTATACCACAATGTAAATGTCAGATATTCTTATTTACTTTGAAAATAGCCAGTGGCCAATGTCACTGAAGCTGATAGATAAAGGGCAGCATGGTCTTGTCATTTTAGTAACAGATCCTAAGAAATGGGCTGTGATCTCAGTTTTGCTTACTAAAAAACAAACCAATCCATTCATTATCTAAGTGACACTTAATAAGGGTTCAGCACTGTACTGGAACAGTGTGATCTAACAGTTATGGTAAAATGGTAGATCTGGAGTCACATATGGGCTAGAATCCTGGCTTGGCCAATTATAGCCATGTGATCTTGGGCAAATAACTTAAACTTAGTAGATCAAGCTCAATTTCCTTTTCTCTAAATGGGAGCAATAATAGCTAACTCAGAGGGTTGTTGTGAGGATAAAATGAGATACAGCTCATTAAGTATCTAGAACAGTGTCTGGCATATAGCATGTACAATAAATGGTGGTTATTATTATTTTTTAAAAGTTTATTTTGAGAGAGAGGAGAGGGAGAACATGAGTAGGTGAGGGGCAGAGAGAGAGAGAGAGAGAGAGAGAGAGAGAGAGAATCCCAGGCAGGTTCTGCACCATCAGAGAGGAGCCCGATGTGGGGCTTGAACCCGTGAACTGTGAGATCATGACCTGAACTGAAAGCAGGAGTCAGACATTTAACCTACTGAACCACCCAGGCGCCCCAGTGATGATGATTATTATCTATCTGCCCCATTGAATATGATATATTCTCTCCATGGTGGTAAGTAGAATATAGAAATATTCATAGTGGTAAGTAGAATATACACATAGAAATATTTTTTTCTATTGCACTAGGCATTCTAAGATAGACCATGTATGCAGGACAACCTAGTTCTTGACATGAGCAGCATTATTCAGATGCAGTTTTCTTGTGTCAACCTATCAGGCTCCTGTACTTTTGGGTATCTAACATTTGGGTGCCTGCAGCTTCCTGAGACTTACATTTTGAGGAACCAGCTAAGTGGGAAGCAGGCCTGCTGAAACCTTGTTCTGCCCTCTAACTTTGCACCCACCATCTCCACAGCAGGATTGCTCTTCTAGGCACCCTCAATTCCAACTGATCTGAGTCCAGGCTTGCCTCTAGCATCATGACAATTGCCCAGAGCTCCCAAAATCAGATGTCCCCACTCCTGTTTTACCCCTCAGATCAGAGCACCTCTCCTTGCATGCCAATGTGTGAGTGGAGTTTAGCCACTATCCCTGGGCTTAGGTGTTAAGACTTCTATACATCTCTCCAGCTAAGAGAGGGTCCACCTTTTCTATTAATTGCTTTCCTGCTGCTGTCTTCTCCCAGGCTTTGTTTCCCACATACCCCAACCTATCCTAGCATGCTGCATGACACAAATAAGTATCTTGTAGAGGATATTCACTAAGTATTTGTTGAATTAATGATGTTCATGTTAATGATGGGGATGGGAGGATATTCAGCTGATATGGGCATGGGTGTGGGTAGTTCTATAAGTAATTATTTATTTTTAATGTTTATTTTTGAGAGAGGGGTGGAGGGGCAGAGAGAGAAGGAGACAGAGGATTTGAAGTGGGCTCTGTGCTGACAACAGAGAGCCTCATGTGGGGCTCAAGCTCACCAACTGTAAGATCATGACCTGGGCCAAAGTCAGCTAAGCATCTGGACTGAGCCACCAGGTGCCCCAGTAATTGACTATTTAATACTTAGCACCAGACCTTATCTTGATGTCTTTATAGTCATTTTGATTATCTGAATATCATTCTCTAGTATATTCCTGGGAAAGGCACATGAGAACAGCATTCCTGATAGCAATTTATTTGTGCCCTTTATATTTGAATCAGTTTTGCCCACAACAATCATTACAGACGTCAACATCTCAAACCTCTCAAAGCTCTGATCACTCCCATCTACCCTCATTGGCAATAGCAAACCTCACCTCCTACATGATAGAGGTAATAGAAGCCCCATTTTTTTAAAATATAAAACATATAAGCCTACTTTCCTCCTTCCTTTCGTTACAACAGAGAGCCTATCCTTATTCCTCTTTAATGTTAATCCCTCTTTGTTTAGATTTCATTCCCTCTTTCTTTCTAAGGAACATTACATTGTCAGTTATCCTTTTATATCCTTGTATGTTCAAACATTCTCTCTTTCTCCCGATTAGACCCTTCTTATCAGGTTTTAAATACATTCAAGTCATCCCCAATTAAAAAAAATTTTTTTAATGTTATTTTATTTTTGAGAGCAAGAGAGAGAGAGACAGAGTGTGAGTGGGGGAGGGGCAGAGAGAGAGGGACACACAGAATCCAAAGCAGGCTCCAGGCTCTGAGTTGTCAGGGCAGAGCCCAATGCAGGGCTCAAACTCACGAACCATGAGATCATGACCTGAGCCAAAGTCAGACACTTAACTGACTGAGCCACCCAGGTGCCCCAAGTCATCCGCAATTTTTTAAAAAGGTCACTCAAGGGGCACCTGGGTGGCTCAGTTGGTTGAGCATCTGACTCTTGATTTTGGTTCAGGTCATAGCCCCAGAGTCATGGGATTGAGCCCATGTTGGGCTCCTCACTAAGCGTGGAGCCTGAGATTCTCTGTCTCCCTTTTCCCCTTTCCCCGCTCATGCTCTCTCTCTCTCAATAATAAAAAATAAAAAGGTCACTCAATCCCACATTCCCCTCTAGCTGTCATGTTATAATCTCCTTCCCTTGTGGACACACTTTCTCAAGTGTGATTTTACATGCTGTGTAGCTGCTATGGGTGACTTCTCAATATCCATCTCCCGTGTTTTCTACAGAAACTGATTCTGTTAGGAACAGTAATGACTCAAACTAAAGAGCTACATTTCCTAGCTGCCCTTATAGCTAGGAGAGGCCATATGACACAGTTCTAGCTAATGATAAGTAAGCTGAAGTCAGCTGAGGATTTACAGAAAATTTTTGCTTTCCTGGTATAGGTACCAGACCTTTCCCCTTGATATTTCTTTCTTCTTCCTATCTGAAACACTGGCTTAAGAGTTAGCAGCTGTCTTACATGCACAATGGGGAAAAAACCATATACTGGGGATGATAGAGCATAAAGAAGGACTCTAGGACATTGATGACATCATGGAGTCACTGCACCAGCCTTAACTATCTCCCTCTGTCTTTTTTGTTATATGAGGAAAATAGCCTAATTTAGTTAAGCAACTGTCATCAGGCTCTATTACATGTGACCAAATGCAATTCCTAATCTATACTCTTGCTCCCTACAATTCCTCACCTTCCACTCACTCTCAAATCATTCCATTCTGGCTTCTGGCCCATCATTCCTCTGGGCTCACCAGTGACCTGCATGTTGTGAAATCCAAGGGATATTTTCAGTTCTCATATTTCTTGACCTCTCAGCAGCATTTGACTCTTGGCCATGGCCTCCTTTTTGAAACACTGTCTCCCCATGGCTTCCATGACCAATACTCTGAGTTTGCTCCTTCTCTGTCTTCTTGGGGGGTTATTCTTCCTCTTTGAGCCACACTCACTGCTTCTTGGCCTCTAAGACATACTACGGCTTTAGCCACATGCTCTTCCCTCTGTCACGAATGCTCTCCTTCCTTTTGCCAGCTTAGCCCTCCTTACCCTTCAGTCCCTTCAGTTCTTCATCCATTCTTCACTTCCTTTTTTTTTTTTTTTTTTTTTGAGAGAGAGAGCACAAGTGAGTGAGAGGCAGAGAGAGAGAGAGAGAGAACCCAGGAGGGGCAGAGGGAGAGAAAAGGGTTTGGGGGGGGAGAGAGAGAGAGAGAAGCAGGGCTCATGTTTTTTTTTTTTTATGTTTATTTATTTTTGACAGAGAGAGAGAGACAGAGCAAGAGCAGGGGAGGAGCTGAGAGAGGGAGACACAGAATCTGAACCAGGCTCCAAGCTGTCAGCACAGAGCCTGACGCGGGTCTCGAACTCACGGACTGCGAGATCATGACCTGAGCCGAAGTCAGATGCTTAACAACTGAGCCACCTAGGCACCCCATTCTTCACTTCCTTAGGGAAGCTTCCTCTGACCTTCTTGTGAAGTCATATTTCCTTATTGTATATTCCTTCATAGCTCTTATATAGTTACAACTTTATCTTTTTTAGTGTGACTCTGAGTAAGCTGTCTCCCTCAGAATGTAGGCTCCATGAAGATAGGGACAGCCTACTTTTGTTCATCATTGTATCCTGAGAAAGCAAAATATTCACCCAATACATAATATGTGCCCAATAATTAGTTCCTGGATGCATAAATGGATGAATGTATAATTATATGGCTTATTTGCTTATCTGTTTATGGTCTATATTCCTCCAGCTCCATGAGAGAAGGGAACATATCTATTTTGTTCTCAACCACATATGCATTATCTAATACATATTGCATGGCATAAAATAGGAAATGTAACAAATTTTTTTTTTTAAATTTTTTTTTTTTCAACGTTTATTTATTTTTGGGACAGAGAGAGACAGAGCATGAACGGGGGAGGGGCAGAGAGAGAGGGAGACACAGAATCGGAAACGGGCTCCAGGCTCTGAGCCATCAGCCCAGAGCCTGACGCGGGGCTCGAACTCACGGACCGCGAGATCGTGACCTGGCTGAAGTCGGACGCTTAACCGACTGCGCCACCCAGGCGCCCCGGAAATGTAACAAATTTTAATGAACTAAAGAATTAAAGATGTTCCAGGAGAGTCATTCCAATAGTTCTATCCCTAACATGTCAATGTTTGGATATTATTTTACTATATTTTTCTTTTTATTATTATTATTATTTTTTTTTAGTTTATTTATTTATTTTGAGAGAGAGAGAGAGAGTGTGTGTGAGCAGGGGAGGGGCAGAGAGAAAGGGAGAGACAATCCCAAGCAGGCTCCACACCATCAGCATGGAGCCCGACTCAGGGCTCGAGCCCATGAACCGTGAGATCATGACCTGAGCCGAAATCATGAATCAGTTGCTTAACCAACTGAGCCACCCAGTCACCCTTATTTTACTATCTTTTGATAAAGTTTCTGTTTACAAGAGAGCACCAAATAGCTCTATTATCTCTAGAGAAGAGTCTTTTGGAAAATATCTGCTAGCATGTTCTCCTTACTGTACATCATGCCTAAAATAGATTGTCTATCAAGATCTTGAACCTATACACTTCTTCCCCTCTTCATTGCCACCACCCTAGTCAAGTTCACTATCACATTTCCCCTTTCCTTAAGCATGATTTATTAAACTATATATATATTTAGATGGTTCTGAGTTTTTATTGTATCTTCAGATCAAGGATCATATCTGTTTATGTTATCTCCTAAGAAAGATAAGTACATATGGCACATACATAATTTTTCATTTTGTTGTGGCAGAGAATTATTTCTTTTCTACATTTGACAAAATATTTCATTTACTTAAGGAAAAGAAGTATTTTTCAACTAGCAACAGATCTTTGTTTTCAAATTACCAAACTGAAAACATTCAGAAAAAGCCAGTGACTTTTTAAGTCCCCCTACATCCCTGCCCCATGAATTCTTAGTCATTGAGGTACCTAAGATGTTCAATGAAGTTGACAAGAAGAGTAATTGATGCAGTTATGATGGACTTGAGAATGCCCCCAGCATTGTAGTCAGTATATCTGGATCCTGCTGTTCCTCCAAGGTCAAGCACCTGTCTTTCTTCCTCAACAAATCTTCTTTCACTCACTCTTAGCTCTGACACCTCAACTTATTATATATGTCTAATAAACATATGTATGTATATATCCTTTTTCTCCAATAAGCCTGGGAAAGATGCGACACATATCTTACACATTATTGTATCCTCAGGACCTAGTACAAAGTCTTGTTGGTATATGTTCTGCTCTGCTGATGCTTATTTTCTTTTTGTTAATAAGAGTTACTGAGCACTTACTATTGTGCCACGCACAGCGTTATGCTCAGTAGGTGCTATTTTTGTCCCCCTTTCACTGATGAGAGTTTATTTTTTTTTTCAACGTTTATTTATTTTTGGGACAGAGAGAGACAGAGCATGAACGGGGGAGGGGCAGAGAGAGAGGGAGACACAGAATCGGAAACAGGCTCCAGGCTCTGAGCCATCAGCCCAGAGCCCGACGCGGGGCTCGAACTCACGGACCGCGAGATCGTGACCTGGCTGAAGTCGGACGCTTAACCGACTGCGCCACCCAGGCGCCCCTCACTGATGAGAGTTTAAATAACTTGCACAAGTCTTGTAGCTAATGAGGAACAGACGCAGGACTCAAACACAGCTTACCAGAATCCAGAGCTAGTGCTCTTAACCACTAGGCAATCCTGCCTTCCATGAATATTCGTGGGTAACAAACTCCAACCAGGCTGCATTTGCTCCTATATTTAAGAAGGCACCAGGTGATCAGCTTTGCTTGCAGCTAATCAGGAGCCTTTCAAGTTGTTTTCAAATGAAGTTGTAAGTCTGCAGATAATTAAGAAAGAAACCATTTTGGAAACAGCAGGAAGGGGGGATGTGTAGAGGCCCACATTGACATTTTGAAGTGCATTTAAACATACAGCTCAGGGCTATAAAAAGTCACTACACCGAGACTGCAGAAGTATTAAAAATCAAATTGCCTTATTAATTTTTTTTAGAAAACTGTATATGACGTCCTTTCATCTCTAGGGAAATCCTTCCCTAAAGCACCAAACCTCTTGGATGAATGACTGGGTGACTGGGATGAATAAGTTGGCTTTCTTCCTTTTCATTTATCCACTCTCTGTCCCAGAGGGTCAAAGAAAATCATCTCATTTTAAAATTTAAGGTTTATTTGTTGAGGTTTCTAGCTAAACTGGGAGCAAGAAAAGCCATTTCATGTTGGCATGGTAGTAGAAAGCATTTAGCAACATTCCAGCTTAATGATGGAAGACTAGTCAAGAGTATTATTAAGTTTTAATCTCCTCATCTAATCGATAAGGTCAGTTAATACTCTTCGACTCAAGGAAAAAAAAAAGCTTTACAAAGTCTTGACCATTGATACTTTAACCAGCTTCCCCTTTTGTATTTTGAGTGAAAGGCTCTATATCATGAACCATTGAGTTTCCTTGAAAGGTCCAGAGAATAAACAGTTGCAGAAAAGTCCAGGAGTAAGATAGCCCAGAGACTTGAACCTGCAGCAAAATGGAGTTTCTCCAAATTAGGCATCAGGAGAAGCAGATAAGGGGAACTGGCAACTGGAGATATCCTTGTTATTCTCTGGGCTACCATCATGCTGGCAGAAGCTTAAACTAACTAAATTTACTTGTGAGTTCTCCGAAGGGAGTGACTGTGTTGCACCAGAAACATTTTTCATAACACTACTTTGCAAACAAGTTTCTAGGACCTTTTAAATATTTGACTTATGAAACTCAATATAAGTATTAAAATGCCTGCATGTTCATTACATATCCCAACTACAAAAAATATGAGTTTCACTATTCACTGGAAATAGAAACTCCAATAATATTTATGCCTTATTAGAGCATACAGTCTTCATTTTTAAAGACTTAAAGCCTCTAGGGTGTCTTTATCCAAAATTAGCATCCAGTAACAACACCTTGGGATATCCCTGTTTTGGCAGCATCTGTAGCCAGATCTGGTTACAGTTAATAAACTAATGCTAGAGCTGCTGACCTTAGGAAGACAGGTGTCTTCTGTAACATCAGGTCCATATTCTGGTCAATAAGAAATTTACTTGCTTGATTAAACTGGCCTGAGGCCTGGTCTGTTTGCTTGGGTATCCGGCCAGCATTGTAGCCTCCTCACAAAGAATTAATGGAGTTTTCATCTCTTCTCCAAATACTTTGCTCTGTAATTAATTGAGCATTACATTTTCCAAAAGAAATATTGCTTTGTGGCTAAATACATAATACTCTTCATTAATTTGTTAATTAATCCAATATATATTGAATACCTACTATGTGTCTCAGCATATGTGAGACCTATGTGGCAGGTCTTGGAGGTACAAAAATTAATGACAAGGAATCTCTACTAATAGCTCAACTTAGTAGCCCAAGAATTGTTTGAAGGATCCAGATCTTCTATCTATATTTTATCCACACAGCCCAATCTGCAAAGCCCATTTCAGGTCTTATCTCCTCATTCATCCATTTAGGAAAGCTTTATTAGGCTCCCTAAACTGTGAGGCACAGGAATGACGAAGAAGAGAATACAGTTTCTATCACCAGGACCTTCCAGCTTACTTGTAGGGAGGAAAGCAAGGTTGGTAGAAGCAGATCATGGAAGACATTGTAAGTCAGGCTAACCAAGGAGTATGGGTTTTATCGTCCAGCAGTGAGGAGAGCTATGAGACAGTCTTAAGGAAAACAGAAGGGTGATTCAATGTGCATTTTAGAAAAATCAGTTTGACAATGACAAGGGAGGTGGATGGTAAGGAAGAGTGGCCGGAAGGAAGGAAATCAGAGAGGAAGAAAAATAAAATTCCAAAGCAACTGAAGAAACAGAAATGACAGCATTTTAGTAACAAATTGAATGTGAATATTGAGGGAGAGGATGAAGTCTAGGATGACTTCTAAGATTCTGGTCTGGATGGTATTAGCAGCTAGAGAAGGAGGAACAGAGTTAGTAAAAAAAATGAGTTCAGTTTTGAATGTTTTGTTGCAGGTGCCTTTGGAACATCCGTGTGTCAACATCAAGTTTGCTGCTGTAAATGTTTGTCCGAAACCCAGGAAAGAGGTAGGGCAGGAGGTGAGGACTCAGGAGTTATCACCTTATAGATTATAACTAAAATATAATTACATTATGAATAATATTGCCAGTTCTGTAGCCATTCCATACTACTCCCTGGTCTCAAATGCCTTGTACTCATATAGCATTTATTTTTAAATGAATTTATTATTCATTGTTTCATCCTTCATTTGGTTGACTAATATAGAAGGCACTCCAATGTCATATTCCCAGTGACGTGAAAGACTCTGGGTGTACACAGATAAAGGATTACCATAAAGGATTTCATAACCTGGCTGTTGATTATACATTGACTAATTCTGTGTGTGTCTTATATCCTTAAGAAGAGTATAAACTCTCAAAGTAAAAGACACTCTCTTAGACTCCTTTAAAAAAAGAAACCAGAAAAGGTGCCTGGCTGGCTCAGTCAGAAGGGCTTGCTACTCTTTGTCTTGGGGTCATGAGTTTGAGCCCAACATTGGGTGTACAGTTTACTTAAATAAAACTTAGGGATGCCTGGGTGACTCAGTCTGTTAAGTGCTGGACCCTTGGTTTTGGCTCAGGTCATGATCTCACAGTTTGTGAAATAGAGCCCCACACTGGGCTCTGTGCTGACAGCATGGAGCCTATTTGGGATTCTGTCTCTCCCTCTCTCTCTGTCCCTCTCCAGCTCTCCTGCATGCATTCTCATGCACACGTGCTCTCTCTCTCTCAAAAATAAACTTAAAAATAGATAAAACTTAAAAAAAATCCCCATAAAGACTTAGCACAAGTTCTGTTCTTTGTAGATGCTTAATATGAACCTTGAGTAATAGATTACTTTTTTTTTAATGTTTATGTATTTATTTTGAGAGAGAGTGGGGGGGGAGGGGCAGAGAGAGGATGAGAGAGAGAATCCCAAGCAGGCTTCATGCTGTCAGTGCAGAGCCAAAGGTGGGGCTGGAATTCACCAACTGTTAGATCATGATCTAAGCTGAAATCAAGAATCAGATGCTTAACTGACTGAGCCACCCAGGCCTAAATTACTTATTTAAAAACATAGACCACTTTATTTATTTTTAAATGGTTTTTGAGGGAAGAGTTCTGACTAGAAAAACATTATATTTTAATTGTAAAAAATTAAAAACATAAAGACATTTAAATAAAACATAACATTAAAAACATACAGAAAGTAATAATCATTTTAAACATATTATTCAAAGACAACTACTATTAATATTTTATGTAAAATACTCTTAATCCTTGTTCTAAGTATAAACATGTGGATTTGTTAAATTTTTGGTAAAAGAGATCATATTGAACATATTTTTGTGACACTTTTCATTTACAAATGCTATATCATGAACATAATCCTATGTCATTAGATATAGGTTTTCAACATTATTTTTAAACTGTTTCATTGTATTCCATTGTTGTACCATAATTTATTTAGCTGATCCTGCACTAATGGACACTTAGGTTGCTTCCAAATGTTCACTATATAAACAGTGTAATGATGAATATCTTTATACTTAGAACTTTACATTGTGTGGTCTTTTCTGTACAATAAATTCCTTGAAATGGGTTAACATGTTTGTAAGACTTGAAGGATATGTTGCCAAATTGTCCTTTGAGTGTGAAACTATCCCCATCTAGGGTTTGAGTTTCAAAATTCTTTTTTTTTAACGTTTATTTTTGAGACAGTGAGAGAGCAGAGAGAGAGGGAGACACAGAATCTGAAACAATCTCCAGGCTCTGAGCTGTTAGCACAGACGCAGGTCTCGAACTCACAAACTGTGAGATCATGACCTGAGCTGAAGTCGGATGCTTAACCGACTGAGCCACCCAGGTGCCCTGAGTTTCAAAATTCTAATTGAAGTTCTTTAGAGGCCAAAGGCAGAGACCTATGACTTTTTAAAAAAAAAATTTTTTTTTCAATGTTCATTTATTTTTGGGACAGAGAGAGACAGAGCATGAACGGGCGAGGGGCAGAGAGAGAGGGAGACACAGAATCAGAAACAGGCTCCAGGCTCCGAGCCATCAGCCCAGAGCCTGATGCGGGGCTCGAACTCACGGACCGCGAGATCGTGACCTGGCTGAAGTCGGACGCTTAACCGACTGCGCCACCCAGGCGCCCCACCTATGACTTTTTAAAAATAAAAATATAACATGTATACATAAAAGTTCATAAAACTGAGCTTGATAAAATTTTATAAAATGAACACACATACACGAAACCCAGACAAAGAAACAGATAATTAAAATCCCAGAAGCCCTCTTCTGCCTTCTAGTTACTACACACCATACCTACTTTCTTTCCAGGAAGTTCTCTGTAAATGCCTAAGCATGGCATAGGTACTAGTGTCTGGACATTTCTGTCCAATATAGGCCCCCTCTATGCTGGTCAGGATTTTCTCAGAGCTACACCTCTGTCTGAGGCTCTTCCTATTCCGTCCTCTTTACTTTCCCTTCTCCTTGTCCACATGTCAGACCTGCATCATGGTCTAAAAATTTACTCTGACTACTCCTTTAATAGATGTTACCAGCAATAAATCTCTTGCAATTCTAACTCTGCCTGATGTCTGCTGCCCAGAGAACCATCAACACAGATGGTACTAGAAGTGATCTGAAATGACAAGCTCAGTTTGGGGACTGGACCACATACCTCCCTGCTGGCACGGAGGACCCCATCTAAGTGGTATGTGGGCACAGACAGTCTCAGACAAAAGTGGTTGCCCAATTGTTAAAAATAGTATGTCACTCCCAGTAGTGACTTGGGAGTGACATCCCAGTGGAGAATACCCTGGTGGGTGAGATGATTTGAACATTTTTAAATGCAGGCTGTCAGAGGAGGGAGAGACTACACATAAGGATAGTGGAATTGGCTGGATATTAAACAGTTGCATTGACATCCTACAGAGGAATAATTGAAAATGGAGGGCAGCTAACAAACATTTATGGTTAAATATGACAGCCAGCAGGCCTCTTTCATAGCTTATAAAGTAGAAAAGCTAGTGCAACCCAGGACCAAACTCAGGACCTATTAGTTAGGATCCCCCAAAACAGTGGAATGCTGTGCCATGGTAGGTCTGTTATACCCTGGTTCAGAAAACCTGGGACCCTGAGACATGGGATGGGAACATCTGGATGGATATCCTCAAAGATACTGGCTCTGCTGTCTTCCCTGAACCTTCAAAATCTATAGATGTGACCAACCCCTCTTTGTGCGGGAAGATATTGCAGAAGCCTCTCATCAAGGCAACAGATGCCCCCTCCAGAGCTGTGTCCACCTCCTCTTCTGGCTGCCAGGTTGATAATTACACTTATATCTCCACATAACTTGACTGGGACAGTGGACCTGATGAGGGCACTAGAGTTACTCCCTCAAGCTCATACCTCTGGCTGTAGTGGGCATCCAGTATAATCAGCTGAAGGAGGAAAAAGTCCAACCTTGGTTTACAGATGGGTCAGCTCAATTGTGGGTGCAAGCTTTGTCATTGGAACTGGCACAATGGATACATGAATGGAGTGGCCATGGTGGCAGAGACAGAATCTATATATGGACTTAAAAGCATGGACTCCCACTTAGCAAAGCAGGTCTCATTATTACCGCCTCTGAATATCTAACCTTTCAGCAACAGAGACCAACACTCATCCCATTATATGGCTCTATTCCTTGAGGAGACCCACCAGCAATAAGTAGACTAAATGGGTGAGAAGAATAAGAAGGATGGAGAGGAAGAAAGAATGGAGAGGCCTAGAGTAGTAAAAGGCAGGGGGAAAGGCTTTCAACCCCTCCACTTAATGGAAACTTTAGTACCAGGACCTTACCTTTAGATCAAGGCTGTTCAAAAGAGATATAATGTATGTCACACATTTAATTTATGTTTTCTAGTAGCCACATTAAAATTTGTTTTCTAAAAACAAGTGAAATTAATTTTAAATAATATATATTTAAGCCAACATATCAAAAATATTGTCATTTCAACATGTAGCCAATTAAAAAGTAATAAGCTATTTTACATTCATTTATTTTATGTCTTTGAGATCTAATGTATATTACATGGACAGCAAATAACAATTCAGATGCTCATTCTATTTATATTTCACAAAATTTTAAATTGAAAAAGTAGTTTCATAGATGATTGTTCAAAATATACTTAAAATTTTTCAATAACTGAATCAAGTATCAGTTTTTAAATTTAAACTAAACTTAGGGGGCACCTGGGTGACTCACTTGGTTAAGTATCTGACTCTTAACTTCAGCTCAGGTCATGATCTCACGATTCATGAGATCAAGCCCCACTTCAGGCTCTCTGCTTGGGATTGGTTCTCTCTCGCTTTCTACCCCTCCACTGCTTACTCTCTCTGTCAAAATAAATAATCAATTAATTAATTAATTAACTAAAATAAAAGTTAAATTTAAAAAAACTAATAAAATAAAATAAAAAACTTAGTGTTTCAATCACAGTAACTGCATTTCAAATGCTGATTAGCCATGTGTGGCTAGGGGCAACCATGTTAGCACAGAGAACATTCCATCAGCACAGAATGTTATAGGACTATGCAGGTCTAGATGATTCTAGCCTTTGGTGTAAACTTAACTCACTACTTAGTCAAACAGAATCAGGGAAATGAGTTATGTACATAAAACAGGTTCCTTAACTTTCCAGAAACGTTGGGATGCCTCTCCCTTGACTCTCAAATGAACTTCTCCAGGTGCCTTCTCCCCCACTCTACCCCACCCACCCTGAAGCCAATAAAGAGCAAGGGCTCTGGAGTCAGAGATATCAATTTTAATCTCAGCTCATCACTTAGTGGTTGACTTCCAATAGTCAGTTAACTTCTCAGAGCCTTAGTTTTCTCATTAATAAACTGATGACAATATTTTAAAGGATTGTTGTACGAAGTAAGAGAGGTAATGTGCACAAGACTTTTAGCACACTGCCTGCCACTCAGAAAAGAATAAATGGTAGTTATTAAACAAAAAAACTCACTGTATATGCTTTGTATATGCTTCCACCACTTCCAGCCACCCGTGCCGGGTTACTCTTTGGTACTCTTAAGCAGGGCAGGAGTTAGCGAGGGTGGCGGTGAGAAGTGGGGAAGGGCCCTGGCATCTAGGTGCTGGCATGTGCCAGAAGTCAACACTGTGGTTTAGGAACAGTGTTTGCTGCTACTGTTATCCTCAGATCTTCCCTCCCCCTTATCAGTCAGATGGCTTTTGCTCTAGAACTCCAAGTCCCACATGGCCCCCCTCTTTCTACTCTGTACTAGAACAAATGATTAACCACACGAAACAGCCATCTACACTCTTTCCAAGGACATCAGTGGCCTCATTAAGTCCAAGCTAAGGGGCACTCTTCTCTTCATCCTCTCTGCAGTGTGTGACACTGTTGCTTCTCCCTCCCCACCCTGGTTCTCCTCTAACATCCTGCAGATCATTCCTCCTCCTCCTCCCCCCTCCTTTGGCAAAGGCAAATCTCTTTACTGCTCCCCAGGCCTGAGCCTTCCCCAGGGCACAGTCTCACTTACTCCTGGGCTCGATTCCCCTAAATGGATGGCTCCGAAATCTACACACCAGCTTCCACTTCAACTTTAGGCCTAACTTACTGCTCTCTGTTAGCCTGTCCTCCTGTAAGACCCACCTCTGAATTCATCCTTGCTCCCCTCAAACAAAATTCCCAGGTTGCTCTCAGGGGGGAAAGAACACACACACTGATTCCAAGCTCCTGTGTCCATACCCTGTGGTAGGTGCTTCATTTAATGTTCACAACAACTCTGTGAGGAAGGAACTGTGATCTGCATTTTATAGCTGGGGGGGAAAAAGACTCAGAAGAAGAAGAAACCAAAATCTAGGTCTGTCTGAATCCAGACTCCATGTTCTTTCCAGTCCATAGGACCACCTCCCATAATTCATTCAATGAATTGATGTTCTCTGCCAGGATAAGTAATATACCACCTATCCCCTAATGATTTGTGGTTTAGTGAGAGAGACAGAGAAGATACAGGAAAATACAGTGGTGTGGTAGTAATATGATAGGTGATGTGGTTTGAAGTGTTGGGGCTCGAAGCCAATGGCCAAGAAAGAATTCTTGAAATGTCTTTGGTGCAAAAAGGTGGTTTTATTAAAGCACGGGGACAGGACCTGTGGGCAGAACGAGCTGCACTGGGGTTATGAAGAGTGGCTGATTATATACTTTCAAGTTCAGAGGGGCTTAGGGACAGCACAAACCTCCAAGGTAATTTGGAAACAAGGTTTCCAGAGTCTTGAGGGGGCTGTCATTAGGAAAAGGTCATTTATTACTCTTTAGTAAAAACTCAGGCGTGAGACCCTTCAGATTTGTATCAGTGGGCCGTACATTTGGAGGACAATTGCTAACATATATTTGGGGGGTAGAGATAAAGGAAGTTTCCAAAGGAATTTTTATATGTTAAAGTAGACTTACAGGATCCTGGAGGTCAGGATAATGTTAAGCTAAATTTGCCTTTTGCCCTTAGCAAAGTGTCATCAGCAAGGCAGCTGAGTTCCTAGAGGAAGGCCACTCTGCCTGTTTCAAGGACTTGTCAATGGGCTGTAGGCAGTAAGGAAATTTAATTTTTCATTTGCCTTTGTTTCCCCCATCAATAGAGGCCTATGGTAATGCACAGAATTGGAACCTAACTTGGGCTTTGGGGTCAGAAAAAACCTCTACCAAAGAGAAAATACCTCTGCTGCATCAAGAAGGACTAGTAGGAATTACAAAGGAAGAGAACAGGGTAGGAAGCATGATCTCAGGCAGAGGGAGTAGTGAGAGAAAATATCTCAAAATGAGGGAGAGAGAGTTGGGAAGCTGCAAGCAGTTAATTATGGCAGGAGCCAGACCAGAGGTACTGTGAGACAGAGGTGAGCAGAAGCCAGCTGGAATCTAGGTGAGGTTACAGGAAACCATTAAATCCTTTTAGCAGAGGAGAAGCAGGTTCAGATTTGCATGGGAGAAAGAATCACTCTGTCTGCAGCCTAGAGAATGGACTCAAGAGGTAACCCAAGAGGGGAGGGCAGGGAGACCAGTTAGCAGGTCACAGTCATAGTCTAGATAAGAGATGAAGACAGTGCAAATAAAGGTAGTGGCCCCCTACATAAGAAGGAATGGAAAGAAATTCAGGATGGAGACTGCATGGGACTTGGTAGTTGTTGATTAGATGTCATTATATGTGGAGGACAGCTAAGGAATCAAGGATAATATTCAAAGTTGGAATATTGGGTAACTGTGTGGATGGTGATAGAGTCATTGAAAGAGAGATGCACAAGAAAAAACAAGTATGAAGGAATGTTGATGCATTTCACTTGAGATGTGTTGAGTTGAGGTGCCATTGGGACACCCAGATCAGGATGTCTGATAGACAATGGTCTATTGGTTTCTAGCTGAGGAGAAGGAACTGTTGGGATAGAGACAGAGGTTTGAGTTTCATCAACAGTAACTTAAGCAATAGGAGTATATGAATACTCCAAAAGAATATAAAATGAAAGGAAAAGCAGGTTGAAGAAGGAACTGAGACATACCGATATTTAGGAGTTGAGTAGGAGAAGAAAGACCTTAAAGGAGACTGAAAAGAAGCCAGAGAAGCAGAAGGAAAACCCAAGAAAGTATATTTTTGTGGAAGCAAAGGGAGAATAGTAGAGGTAAAGATGCTGACAGTATAACTAGTTTCAACAGTAAGGAGGTTATGGGTACCCTTATTGAGAGCAATCTAAGAGTGTCTGCAGTGAGTTGATATTTGGATGGTAAGCAAATGTAGACAGTGAACGTAGAACACTCCTTCAAGATATCTAGTTGTGCTAAGTTCACTGTAAAGGTTAAATGAGATGATGAAAGTATAGCAATTAACAGCCCATGGCACATCACAATAATTCAGTAAATGTTGGCTACTACTATTAATATTAAGGAATATATCTTAAGGAAGAGAAGAGACAGTAGTAGCCATAAGGAGGTGTAAGTTTAGGGAGGATATTTTTTAAGGCCTCTCTCTTTACCATATTGAAAAAAAGGGGGAAAAAAAGCTTTTAAAACCTCATCACTGGCACCTGGGTGGTTCAGTCAGTTAAGCGTCTGACTTCAGCTCAGGTCATGATCTCACAGCTTGTGGGTTCGAGCCCTACAGCGGGCTCTGTGAGTACAGCTCAGAACCTGGAGCCTGCTTCAGGTTCTGTGTCTCCCTCTGTCTCTGCCTCTCCCCGACCTGTGTTCTCTCTCTTTCAAAAATAAACAAACTTAAAAAAAAAATACCATGTCAAAGAAATACATGCAAATGATTCAAAGAAGCAACAATCTCTGAGCCACTTTTTGCCAGCCCAGAAGAAAACAATTTGAACTGCTTCTGTATTATAGTAACCTCCTTATCACTAATTAACCTCCTAATGACTGTTTCTTGATTTATCATTCTTAAACATTATCTGTTAACTTCTTGCTATGCTGAGAATTTAGTTCACTTATACTTCTCTGTCATCCAGAGTAGTTATGTCACTATCCACTGGCCACCTTCAAAACCTACATAAGCTCTATTTTTCATTCCATTAATCACAGATAGCATTTCTTGACTCCCAATGTTTAAGATGAGGTTGTTTGTAGCCTACTCTTCCCACCATCTCTCAATGGGAAAGATTTGTTTTTGTTTGTTTTGTGTTTTAAATATGAGAGATTATTAAATAGGATTAAATGGAAAGGAATCAATGAAAGTGAACAACTGAAGATAGATGGCAAAACAGTTGTTGCCCTGAGGTGCCTGGAGAGGTAGAAGAGGATGAGTTCAGAGTCCAGTAGGGGACATCTTCTCCATAATGGCACCACCAATGTCCTAGCACAAGTCTAGGAAACTTCTGGAACGTGTGGAGCTCCTTTCACCCTAGATCCAAACAGCTATAAAATTCCATAGATTCCAACTCTTCAGTTACCATCTTTCTATTCATTTCTCTTCTGCCTATGCTTTTAGTTTGGCCCTTCAATATTTGTGACTTGGACAGTAGACTTCTAACTGATGTCTCTTTCTCCTCACTTTCCTCATTCACACAGTGTGTCCCAGCCCAGCATGGGGTATTGAAAAGGTCACCTGGGAGGAATGAGGTGGAGGCCAGTGCATAGTTTCATAGAAACTATCATCAAGACTGCCCAATCATCAAGAGCTTCAGGGCCTGACCAGAAGAGGTAAATACTGGTTAGGCAACCCGAAAGTGTCCATTGCAAAGTGAAATAACCATAGCATGGGCTCTGGTTGAGAAATTCTCTTAATGTTTCCTTCAGAAAATCACAAAAGAAGAAATACAACAGCCAATAAACATTTAAAAGCTCAACATCACTAGTCTAGAGTGACAGCCATGAGAAAATGTGTGTGCTGTCTTTTTAAAGGTCTTCCTTTGTGTCCATTATTAAATTAAATTAGTAGCTGGACAGTTTAGCTGGCAGCTGCTTTCCCCTCCTCCTCTGGTCTCAGTCCTTTGGGAACTGGATATGCCTGGCATAGGGTACTATGGAGAGCATGTGAGGCATGTACCTCTGTGTCACGGAAGCTCTGACAGTGAGCAAGATTATTTTTAGAGGTGACCTTCTAGGTACCAAGGAAAAGTAAACAGACAGATGCACATGATTTCCTCTGAGAGACTCACAGTAAACAAATTGGCATGTGTGCACTTTCTATTATCCCGTGTTCTGAATTCTCATCTCTTAAAGAGCAAGCTCAGGTGAAAAGCTTTATTGAAAACTCGAAAGCAATCAGAATGAAGAAAGGGGTAACTGAGTGAAAGTTCACAGTTTCTAGCTACTGGGTCAGAAAACCGTAGATGAAATGCCATATCTAGTCTAAATGCTTGGAAAACATGTTATTTAAAAATTTTTTTTAAGTTTATTTATTTATTTTGAGAGAGAGATAGAGTTGGGGAGGGTCAGAGAGAGAGAGAGAGAGAGAGAGAGAGAGAGAGAGAATCCCAAACAGGCTCTACACTGTCAGCATAGAACCCAATGTAGGGCTTGAATTCACAATCCATGAGATCATGACCTGAGCCAAAACCAAGAATTGGATGCTTAACTGACTGAGCCACCCGGGCACCCCATGTTTTAAATAAAGTTTCAATACTTTCTCATAAAACATTGATAAAACTTATTTAACTTAATCTCTTGTTTTTATTTTGTATTATTCTGTTTTACCTTTGTTGATTGTGCTGTGTGATGTTTATTATCTTTAAGTGAATGTCTGTGTCACTTAAAAAAATGTAAAAAGAAAAAAATCTCCGTAATCCTGCCTGTTATTAATACTTTGCTCTGTATCCTTGAGATTTTTTTTTGCACATACTTCTATCTATATATCAACAAAAGAAAAACATACTGTCATTTATAACTTTCTTTTGTCATCCAGTACTATATCTTGCCATCTTTTCATGTTCATATATATAGGTCTTTCTCATTCTGTTGATGGATGTTTAGGTCATTTCCAGTGTTTCACTGTTACAAACAATGCATAAGTAGGCATTTTTGCACAGATACCTTGAAGCATTTGCATGAATGTTTCTGTTGGACAGCTTGTGGGAAAGAATTTCTGGATCAAAATGTTAACATATTTTTAAAGTTTTAGTTTAGTTATTGCTCTCTACTTGTCCCCTGAAACATGAAAATAAGTTAATTGCTCATGAAGACTTAGCACCTAACACAATGCTTGGCACATGTTCATTAACTGCTGGTTATAGTAAAGCATCAAATATTAGTTACTGTGAAAAAGTGATGCCTTTGACACTATTAAAACACATTTCCCTGGCTGTACTCTTTTCTTCGCCTAGACAACTGAGGTAAAATGTTAAATTCATAGTAGTTATCATCATAATAAATATTATAAAAAATAAGTGCATACCAGAATACATAGCACTTCTGATTGTCTCCTTGGTGACAAGCCATTGTTGTCACCTGAAATCATGGCATTCAATCATAGACAAGAGTCTAGACATCAAATAGTGTATTTTTAAAAAATATATATGAATAAGTGAAATCCCAGAGAGGTAGTGATTGGTCAAAGGTTTGAGAACTAATAGATTCTACTTAAAACACCTCTTATTTTCCACTGTCCTTTCTTTACTTGAATGCACATATTTAGTATAATTTTATTACATTTGACTAGGTCATATAAACAAGGCACATTATTGACTGAGATATGTTTCCTCAAGTCTTGGTTCTGTCAATTACCTGCCTAGAGCTTTCTTTCTTGCCCTTCTCTAATTTCCTACTTCAAGTTAGTCAAAGATTGGAAATAAGATAGGTTTAATAGAATGATATGTCAAGTGGTGGGATCTGCATGTGAGTCCAAGGTTTTCCTATGAGTGAAACATGGGAATCTTAGCATAACTTTTTGTCAGTTATTTTAGCTACTCAGGAAAGCTTGCATGTGTGTATGTGTCTGGGTCTGTGTGGGGATGTAAGTACATATGCACTTCCCAAGTTTTATCAGCTTAGGAACATGTTGCCATGTTCTGGAAAGATGAGATGATATTGTATATAAATGTTTATATAGTATATAATACCTGGAATATCTGGAAGGTACTCAGAACCTTTTAGATTTTTTTTGTATTTTTTCAATTTTTTTTTTAAATTTCTTTTTGAGAGAGAGAGAAAGTAGGGGAGGGGCAGAGACAGAGGGAGATACAGAATCCAAAGCAGGCTCCAGGTTCTGAGCTGTCAGCACAGAGCCCGACGCAGGGCTCCAACTCACAGAGCACGAGATCATGACCTGAGCTGAAGTCAGATGCTTAATGGACTGAGCCACCAGGTGCCCCAGAACCCTTTAGAATTAAAATTTTGCCTAATTAGGGACACCTCAGTGGCTTAGTCAGTTGGGTGTCCAACTTTGGCTCAAGTCATGATCTCCCAGTTTGTGAGTTTGAGCCCCATGTCAGGCTCAGTGCTGACAGCTCAGGGCCTGGAGCCTGCTTTGGATTCTGTGTCTCCCTCTCTCTCTGCCTCTTCCCTGCTTGCATTCTGTCTGTCTCTCTCTCTCTCAAAAATAAACATTAAAAATTTTTTTTTAATTTTGCCTAATTCTAAGGAAACAAATAGCCAAAGAGTTTGTTTTCAAATGCTGTTAGCATTTGGCCAAGGTCTATTTAAAGGACAGTGAAATAATCTTTTTCCATCCCTTTGCTGATATATAATGCCAACTTTGATTTCATCATCAGTAATTTCAGGAATAGTATCTGTGGCAGGCAGAATAATAGCTGCCCAAAGACAACCATGTCCTAATTCCTGAAATCTGTGAATATGTTACCTTACATTGGCAAAAGGGACTTTGCAGATATGATTAAATTAAGCATCTTGAGATGGGGAAATTATCCTGGATCATGCAGGTGAGCCCAGTGAAATTACAAGGGTCCTTAAAGAGGGAGGCAGGAGAGTCAGAGTCAGAAAAGGAAATATGTTGACAAGAGCAGAGGTCAGAGTGATACTATTGCTGGAGGAAAAGACCATGAGCCAAGGAATGCAGGTGGCCTTTAGAAGCTGGAAAAGGCAGGGAAATGGATTCTCCCCTGAGAGCTTCCAGAAAGGAATGCAGTCCAGTGCCAACACCTTGATCTTAGTTCAGTGAGAACTTTTTAGATTTCTGAACTCCAAAACTGTAAGATGATAAATTTGTGTTTAAATCCCTAAGTTTATGGTCATTTGTTGTAGCAGCAATAGGAAATTAACACAATGTCTTACCATAAGGTAGTGCAAGTTTGAATTTTGACTGACGGACAGCTGTTCTTTTTGCATTTTAATAAAATATATAAAGAATGTTTAAAGAAAAAAAGTTGAAAAAATAACCATATGATCATAGTTAATATTTACTGACCACTTACTATAAAACTGACCACTTACTATAAAAGGGCGCCTGGGTGGCTCAGTCGGTCAAGTGTCTGACTTTTTTTTTTTTTTTTAAGTTTTATTTACTTATTTTGGGAGAGACAGAGACAGCATGAGTGGGGAAGGGGCAGAGAGAGAGGGAGGGAGGGAGGGAGGGAGAGAGAGAGAGAGAGAGAGAGAGAGAATATCCCAACCAGGCTCTGTGTTGTCAGTGCAGAGCCCAATAATGCGGGACTTGAACTCACAAACTGTGAGATCGTGACCTGAGCTGAATCCAAGAGTCAGATGTTCAACCAGCTGAACCATGCAGGTGCCCCAAGTGTCTGACTCTTGAATTTAATTAACTTTAATAAGCAAAGAGATTAGCTGAACTCTCAAGTCGAAAGTACAGAACTCCATCTTCTCAAATTAAGAATGGAAAAACTGGGGCGCCTTGGTGGCGCAGTCGGTTAAGCGTCCGACTTCAGCCAGGTCACGATCTCGCGGTCCGTGAGTTCGAGCCCCGCGTCAGGCTCTGGGCTGATGGCTCAGAGCCTGGAGCCTGTTTCCGATTCTGTGTCTCCCTCTCTCTCTGCCCCTCCCCCGTTCATGCTCTGTCTCTCTCTCTGTCTTAAAAATAAATAAACGTTGGGAAAAAAAAAAATTAAAAAAAAAAAAAAGAATGGAAAAACTGAAAGTAGTTACCATAAAAATTAGGCAAAGGTAAAATTTACAAGGGATAGATGATGCCCTGGGTTGTAAAAACAAATCACATCTGAAATAGTTTGAGTTCCTACTACATAGTAGACAGTTCCCAGCTATTACAAAGGCCCAGCTTGTTAACTGGGAGACTGGGTAGAACCCTCAGAAGGTACACCACTTCCTCTCCCACCTAATCTCCCCCCATCTGGAATCTTTGACCAATAACCCTGAAACCATACATAACCCCATCTCAAGCCTTTGACTGACAACCCTGAATACATCAGGTTAACAGTGCCAAAATAAATCTGTTCCCCTCTCCATTGGACAATGTACTCGGTAATGATTGCAACCCCAAATAACATACACATGCTGAAGAAATTATGATCATTTTAATGACACCTTGTATTTATAAGATGTAGTAACTTTTAACTCACTTGTTGCTTGTGTATATATTCTCTGTATTTACTATATTTAATACATTTTAGAGAATCTCACAGGTTGGGGAGAAAATCTGACATTACATTGATTTTTAATTGAAATACTTAGGATTTGACCAATTAGGCATATAGTGAATATTTAAATGCTTAAGGGATATTGACTTAATGTATAGGTTTGATTTTTATGCTGCACAGATGCCTAAGAGAATTTGATCTAGTAGATTTACACTAACACTGTAAAATCTGTTGAGCACTTATTATCTGCCAGGTACTGTTTTAAGTGCTTTGCATGCACTAACTCAGGTAAGGTTCACAACAACTCTGAGAGTTGTGTACTCTTGCTACCCTCACTTTCAGGTGATAAAGCAGAGGTACAAAAAGTTACATGACTTAACCAAGGTCACGTAGCCAGTTAGTAGCAGAGCAGTCTGGCTGGGAGCCCACACTCCTAACCAGTGTCCTTTCAGTGCTCAGGAAGACTCTTAACAGGAATACTCTATAAGTGCTCTGGACTGGGCAGAAAATGGGCCAAGATGATTTAGGGTATAAATCTGCCGTGTTAGGGGTATGAAGTACCTGAGACAATCAGATACAGCACTGTGTGAACTTTACATAATTTAAGGGAATTTAAAAATTAAGTTTATAAACAGCATAAATGTGTAAGACAATTTGATTTGTTGCATTTGTATGCTTTTGTTACTTTAATAGATAATGCTTAAGAAAATTCTGTCACTGATAAATAGTGTTTAAATGAAAAGTCTAATATGTCAAATTAATAAGCTTACTGAGGGGCACCTGGGTGGCTCAGTCATTAAGCATCCGACTTCAGCTCAGGTCATGATCTCGAGGTTTGTGAGTTCTAGCCCCGCGCTAGGGACTCTGTGCTGACAGCTCAGAGCCTGGAGCCTGCTTCAGATTCTGTGTCTCCCTCTCCCTTTGCCCCTCCCCTGCTCACACCCGGACTCTCTCTGTCTTTCAGTAATAAATAAACGTTAACAAAAATTAAAAAAAAAAAAGTTCACTGAGCATTAATCAAAGAACAAGTCAAAGTGTTTCATTTTTAACACAAAATTGATAGATTTATAAATGAATTTGAGATTTGTGTTTACATACTTAATAACAGCTTGGCTTAAAATTTACAACACTAATAAATTAAATATCAATTAAAAACCAAGCAGCTTTATGGGCTCTTTTCCATGCACTTTTGTGCAAAAAGTCCACTCTGATATTTAAAATCTCCACTGACAGTTGGTACAGTTATAGACCTATTTTGCAGAGGGAAAACTAAAATAAAGAGAAGTAACTTCCCAAGTGGGAAGTGGCAGATCCTGCATTGCAGCCCAGGCAACACCAGATTGCCAAAGCCTGCACATTCAACCATTTTCCCGTACTGCCTCAGTGTATGGAGAGTCCATTTTTACACAAAACAATGTCAGTTCCGAATATATAACCCAGAGAAATATACACTAATATAACAACAGTGGTTTTGCCTGAAGTGGAATTCTAAAGGGCTGTTATTTCAATTTCTGTGTCACTGAAGATTTGAGTAAAAGGAGTTCTCTACCCCTTCACCCCATTTTCAACTTACCTCTTTAAAATTAATAGAATTCTGTACCTCTTTGTATTTTAATTTCTTCTATTTCAATCGGCATTTTGTAGTCATTTATTGATATCTACCTCATGAGCTTTTTAAAAATTTTTACATTTCTCCTTGTGCTTCACATACCCCATCAAATGGACACCATTCCTGAGTTAAATCCTTTCTTATGCCATTATGCCCATAAAATTGATAGAATTAGTCACTCCTTCAGTTAGGCTACTTTTGTACCTAGCATATGCTTTTATTAAACATGTAACACTGAATTATAGTTGTTTTTCTATTTTTCTGTCTTCCCTATTAGTGTCTGTGATATATGTCTCTTTTCCCTGGGTCTAGCACAGAATTTGGTTGGTTAAACCAAACATATTTTGCAGTTACAGAAGCTGAAGTATGCTTCAGTCAAGAAAGCTTAAGTGTGAAGTATTTTATTTATTTTTTTATTCTCTAGGAAGATTCTTTCCCTTTTATTAAAGTCTCTGAATTATATATATATAATATATATTATATTTTCATCAGGGTTATTTTGGAGTCTGTTCAGAGCCAGTAACCAAAGACAATGTGGCTGTGGTTTATGAGGTATTAGAAGAGATGCTTAACAGTGGGTTTCCATTGGCTATTGAGTGGAACATCCTCAAATCCACTATCCTTTGAGCAGTTGTCAACTCCATAATAGGTATGGAGGAAAGGGAAATCAACAGAAAGCTGCTGCTTAGTCCAGTGTGGCTTAGTCCAGTGTTGTGCATTGTTTCAAGTGCTTGTCTTTGGGAGTCTCAAATGTCAGGTGCTTTAATTTTGCTCTTTATAGTTTTTCAGTTGAAATGTGCGCAAAAAACTAGTTTTTTCCCCCTTAAAAAGCTTATTAATCTGGGGCACCTGGGTGGCTCAGTAGGTTACGCCTCAGAATCTTGATTTTGGCTCAGGTCATGATCTCATGGCACAGAGCTTGCTAGGGCTTCTCTCTCCCTTTCTCTGCCACTCCCCCACTCATGTGTGCTTTCTCTTTGTCTCCCTCTCTTCTCTCAAAATGAATACACAACTTAAAAAAAAAAAAAAAGAAGAAGAAGAACCAGGAAACCCTGACCAAAATGTATATTAAAAGAAAAAGGGATGGAGGGGTGCAGCGATGGACCTCAGCTCAGGTCATGATCCTGGGTTTGAGCCCCAAGTCAGGATCTGTGCTCACAGTGCAGAGCCTGGAGACTGCTTCAGATTGTGTCCCCCTCTCTCTCTGCCCCTCCCCAGATCTCGCCCTGTCTCTCTCTCTCTCAAAAATAAACATTTAAAAAACTTAAAAAAAAAAAAAAGGATTATTAATCTCTTTTGGTCCTTTAGCATTGGGGTAGGTGATACAATCAAGACTTAAGTTGAACTAAAAGTGGAGGAATTCAGTTATGCTGTTACAAAACTAGAAAAATTGGATTATCTGGAAACAGGTATCATTTGTAAGGAGAGTGGAGCCAAATCACATTTTAACAACTTGGGAGGGAGGAATCTTGTCTTTGCTTTCCTGAGGTGCGCCATGTCCAGCTGTTTTCAAATTAGCCCACCCACCACATCTGGTATGTATTTCTAAGGGTCCAGTTTTCTACTTCAAAGAAGAAAAGGGCAGTTAATCACGAAGAATATTTTCAGATAGTTGGAGACCGGGAATACTTCAGTTACTTATCATGACCCCAGTATATTTGCATTTTATCCCGGACTGCTTCGTTGGTGGAAACCGTGGGGTAGAGTTTTGGATGGTACAGCCCTTACAGACCAACTAGCCACCACACCACTGCCGCTGTGGAGGTGGTGACACGGGCGCTGGTCCTAGCCACTTTCTCCGCTCCAAGTCTGCGGGCCCCATAGGGAAAGTGAAAATGGAAACTGAAGCTACCCTGACTGTCTACGCTCCGGCTGGCGACCCGTACTGGTCCCTTAAACTATGTGGGAGGATGGGAAGCGCCGCGAGTTCACGGGCTGGTGACCCTCTTAAGAGTCTCCCTTTTCCTCTGGATAGTAGGAAGTCTCGTTTCTTACTTCGCGTACTAGTGCAGCTAGCACACCCATTTTGGGCTCTGAGGACTCCCGCTCCAGCAGGCTGGCTGGTTCCCGCCCCAATGAGTCTCCACCCCGAAGAGGTTCCGCCCGCCCTCTGCTTCCGCCCCCGAGGCCACGCCCCCTGGAGGCCAAAGGGCACGAGGGCCCGACCAGCGCGGGCGGGGCTTCAACAAGGGCACTTTCTTTTCTTCCTCCTCTCCTGTTCTCTCCTCCTTCCCGCTACGGCGGGGTCGCGGGATCCCGAAGGCCTGGCAGAGACTGGGTCCAGGCGAACCCAGAGTTTCTCATTAGGGCCCTGTCCAGGCCTCGCCACCCCGCGGAGGGTGGCGTTGGCGTTAAGCGTTGAGTTTCTCCCGGGCGCATCTCTGCGCTGAGAACCTGTCCGGGAGGGCGGATCCTGAAGAACCGCTTGGGCACTTCTTCCTGGTGCGCCAGCACCACCCAAGTGGAAGTGTTGAGGGGAGTAGGTAAATAGATTGTTGAAAGGAAAAGAATGCCCCTGAATTACGAAGTGCCTAGGCAAGTGCCTAGCCGAAGAAAAATCCGAGAGCAAGGACATGAGAGTGCTAAAAATATTTGAGGCAAATTCACAGTCAGTTAAAAAATACAAATGGTTAGAATTACCATTTCTAACCGCCTCTTAATTAATTACAACTAACAGGACGCCTGTTAATTACAGTAGACACCAGGACTGGTACTTGCAGACCAAGCTGCGATCGGATTATTTAGAGAAATGCAGGTACGAAGCAGGAAACTGGGGTATTCATGTTTTCAGAATTCCTTTCAGGATTCTGAAAGATAGCAGGGCGGTGGCGGGGTGGGGGTGGGGATACCGCCAATGAATGTATACCCCAGACATAATCAAGAACAACCTAAAGCCACCGTCATTCATCTACGTTTCTCCATGTCGCACATCAGATTGTATTTATAAGTTATTCATTGGCTGGTGTGAGCCCTTACGATCAAAATGAAGCCAGATGATTTAGCACAGTTGTTTGCTTATGTTCTCAGATGCTGAAGAATGTTGCGTACACATTTGTAGGGAGTTTAAAGAGAAACACCTGCTTCATGTGCTCAGCCTTGTACTTGAACAATTATAGAAGCTATCACTTAGCTTCTGTGAATTTTTGCCCAAGTTAATGTGTAGTTGTGAGATTTACTTCATAATTACCTATTCCTAGTGAAACTTTGTCCTTTAGAAATTTTTTGGCAGTGGTAGCAGAGTGAAAGTTACACACAAATGTATCATATCTGTCAATGCTAACTAGGACACACTGAACATTCTGAGAGTTGTGGGTAAATGATATATAAGATCATGCTATGTGGGGCACCCAGGGGTGGTTCAGTTGGTTAAGCATCTGACTCTTAATATCAGCTCAGGTATTGATCTCAGGGTCGTGAGTTCAAGCTGTGCATTCAGCTCCACACTGGATGTGGAGCCTACTTAAAAAAAAAAAAAAAAAAAAAAAGCCATTTCTCCAGTTCCTTCTGCCTCTGACATAAAGAGTAAATGAATATGGCAGTCCCAGGAGCTTCAGGAGCCATAGGCTTCATGCAGACATGGTCAAGTCCAAGAACCACACGATACACAACCAGTCATGAAAATGGCACAGAAACGACATCAAGAAACCCCAGTAACAAAGATATGAGTCTCTTAAGGGGGCAGACCCCAAGTTCCTGAGGAACATACACTTTGCCAAGAAGCACAACAAGAATGGCCTGAAGAAGATGCAGGGCAACACCATCTAGGCCATGAGTGCTCGTGCTGAGGCTATCAAGGCCCTAATGTAGCCCAGGGAAATCAAACCCAAGATCCTAAATGGCGGCATCCACAAGTGCAATCAACTTGCCTACATTGCTCACCCCAAGCTCAGGAAATGTGCTGGTGCCATATTGCCAAAGGCCAAGGCCAAGGCTCAAACCAAGGCCCAGCCTATGGCTGTGCCTCAGGTCCCCAAAGGTGCTTATGCTCCCATGAAGGCTCCAGTGTAGCCTTGGTTTCTGTCTGCCAATGTAAGGACTACAGGTCTGGTGTGACCCCCTGAGCTTCTGACTGCATGGGGCTAGTGTCCTCCTGTGCTATTTGTACAAGTAAACATGAGGCAGGATGTGTCAAAAAAAGTAAATTAATATGGTGAACACTCAGAAGTGAGGAAGAAACGATGAGTTCATAAATTTCCATTTGAAAGAACCCAGGTAGAAATTTAGAAATACAAAGTTAATTTTTTATCTTACCTAGTAATAAAAGGCGAATTGAGAACAGACTGTATTCTAGACACTTACTGTTCATTATTTCACTGTACCTTTACAATGCTGTGAGATCGCCTTCATCGTTTTACAGAGAGAAGAATCAAGGCTTTGAGAAGTTAAGGTAACTTGCCAAAGGTGACTAGTAAGTGACCAGTTTAGGATTGAACTCAGGTCACCCATCTCCAGGTTAAAAACCATGCAGCATGTGGGTGTATCATTTATCTAAGTTCATCACAATGTACAGTTTAAATGGATACAATTTATATAAATTATACCCATAAAGTTAATTTTAAAAAATAATGCAGAGTGAATGTAATGTTTTTATGATAAAGAAACAACATTATGGGGGCGCCTAGGTGTCTCAGTTCATTAAACATCTGTATTTGGCTCAGGTCATGATCTCATGGTTCATGAGTTCAAGCCCCACATGGGGCTCTCTGCTGACAGCTCAGAGCCAGGAGCCTGCTTTGGATTCTGTGTCTCCCTTGCTCTCTGCCCCTCCCCCCTCTCCCCCCCAAATAAACATTAAAAAAAAAAAAAGAAACAACATGATGATTTCATACATGACAGTTTCAGAGGAAAAAGAGATGGAGGTAATATATATATTTATATATATTTATAAATATATATATAATTTATAAATATATATATATATTTAAGATATACACTAAAAGATTGATGATACTATAGTCAAGGATTGTTCATTTAGTTGACCTTCCTAAACTTAAGAAACAGATTTATAGAAATATCAGCCAGGATGCTATCGTGGGTAAGGGGCATGCAAGTCTGTTGTGGAAATGAATCAAGCAAATTTTTCAACAAAATTAAAAAAGACATCTGAAGTATGTGATACCAAGTTTGTCTAACAAAAATATGTTCAAGTACAGTACATTAAAAAGTTAGCTGTCTCTCAAAATAAATTAATAAACTTTAAAAAAAAATGTGGGGTTCCTGAGAGGCTCAGTTGGTTAGGGGTCAGACTCTTGATTTTGGCTCAGGTCATGATCTCAAGGTTCGTGAGTTAGAGCCCTGAGTTAGGCTCTGTGCTAGCAGTGCAGAGCCTGCTTGGGATTCTCTCTCTCCCTCTCTCTCTGCCCCTCCCCTACTCATACTGTCTCTGTTTCTCTCAAAATAAACAAATAAACCTAAAAAAAAAAGTTAGATATTTTTGCTGGTGGTATGCATTAAAGTCACATTTTCTTTGTATAATAATGTTTTATACTAAGCATTGTGATTATAAGCTGTGCAGCAGAATTTATACATTTTTATTTTCAGTGAAAACTTACTTGAAAAGTTTGTCACAACAATCAAGGCACAAAACTGCTTTTGTGTTTAAAGACTGTATTGGGGTGTTTCAAGAGAATATATTGACTCCTTTTTCATTGTATGATGTTCCATTTTGAAGTTTCACCAATTTCAGAAACATGTTGAATTTAAGGCTTTGATTAAAATTTACAAATCAAATATTTTGTGAATTGGGTATTCTGAACAATTATAGTTGCCCATACATATGTAGAAACAGGGCACAAAATAGCTCAGTTCCTTCCAAACTTCCTAGGATGCTTAAACTGCTAGTGACTATCCCCACCCAATACAGATATTTAACAGCCCCAATAATGGCAAACTCCACAAGGCCTCAGAACAAGATGTGACCAGTGAAATCCCACTGTTAGGAATTCTGCACAACCTTGAGTTTTCCAAGAGAATATTCTCTTCATTGGCCATCATGAAAACAGTGACCTATCTTGAGTGAAAAAGAAAAGGATGGTGAGAGAAAGCATGAGTCTTAAGGCAATTTTATCAGGATGCATATTTAGCACCCTTTGTGAAATGCAGGAGGAAACTGACCCAGCAGCTTCCATCAGGAGAGTGTGTGAGTTTGAGCGTAACAATAGAAAATCACCACTCTTGTTAATTAGATATAACCTGGATGGATTGTTGGGGATTAGCACAGAGCCTGAGATTTCTGTGTGGAGTGCACCCAGCCTTCCTGATGGTTGTTACTCTACTATTTTACTTCTTTAACATCTGTTTAAAATTAGTACAGCTTAATGACAAAGAAAGCAGCTGTGTCTTCTCAGACATGAATAAGCCTATAATTGATAAACTACTAAAAATGTTTCTACTCCAACTAATTTCTAGTATAGTTTTCTTAATTTATTCATAGAATATATAATCATTAATTCCAGAAATATACAACTTACTAGAAACTGAACAGGTGGTAGCAACTTTAATACATGGACGTGTTATCCATAATAAATGCACATTTTTTTCCCCTGTCCAGCAGCATACCACCTTGAGTTCCTATATCTGCATGATAAAAATTGAAATAAAGTTTCAAAACTATACTTTAAATTCTTAAGCTACTTTTTGGCAAGGTATATTAAGAATCTTGGGGCACCTGTGTGGCTCAGTCGGTTAAGCATCTGACTTCAGCTCAGGTCATGATCTCACGGTTCAAGCCCCGCATAGGGCTCTGTGCTGACAGCTCAGAGCCTGGAGCCTGCTTTGGATTCTGTGTCTCCTTCTCTCTATGCCCCTCCCCCACTCATTCTCTCTCTCTCTCTCTCTCTCTCTCTCTCTCTCTCTCTCTCAAAAATAAATAAACATTGAAAAAATTTAAAAAAGAAGAATCTTTAGGGGTGCCTGGGAGGCTCAGTTGGTTAAGCATCTGACTCTTGATCTTGGCTCAGGTCATGATCTCACAGTTTATGGGATCGAGCCCAGAGTTGGGCTTTGCACTGACAGCGTAGAGCTTGCTTGGGATTCTCTGTCTCTCTTTCTGTCTGTCTCTCTTTGCCCATCCCCCACTGGCTTTCTTTCTCCAAATAAACATTAAATAAATAAGTAAATAAATAAACCTAAAAAGACATTATAAATAAAAATATAATTTATGGAAATTTAAAAATGTTTCAAATTCATGTAATCTTACAGACTATCATCCTAAGTTTGTAAAAATGCATATATATGCGTAGAAAAAGAACAAGAAGTGGCTACATAAGAATATTATCTGTGGTTATTGCTGAATAGTAAGATTATGGGCCACTTACATTTTCTTTATCTTTTAATTTTTTTCATACTCTTCATAGTGAACATTAATTTTTTATAGTCAGGAAAATAACAAGTGCTACTTTTTAAAAAGAAAATGATTAGAGGGCTTAATAAACACTTCTTGATTCATAACTAATAGAATTAATTATTAGTGCTTATGCAGGTGAATAACCCAGAAATAACCTCAAACAATGACTACTTTAGAAATCAACTAGTATCCAGGTGCCTGGGTGGCTCAGTTGGTTGAGTGTCTGACTTCAGTTCAGGTCATGATCTTGAGGTTTGTGAGTTCAACCCCCTTGTCGGGCTCTATGATGGCAGGTCAGGGCCTGAAGCCTGCTTTGGATTCTGTGTCTCTCTCTCTATCTCTCTACTCCCCACTCATGCTCTGTCTCTGTCTCTGAAAAATGAATAAACATTAAAAAGAATTTTTAAAAATATTAACCAGTCTCACTCTGCCTCCTCCCTTCATTCATTAAAAAAAAAAAAATTTTTTTTTTAACATTTATTCATTTTTGAGAGACAGAGACAGAGTGTGAGCAAGGGAGGGGCAGAGAGAGGGAGACGCAGAATCTGAAACAGGCCCCAGGCTCTTAGCTGTCAGCACAGAGCCCAATGCAGGGCTCAAACCCACAAATCACAAGATCATGACCTGAGCCGAAGTCAGACACCTAACCTACTGAGCCACCCAGGCGCTCTCTCCTTTCATTCATTCTTATCCTGGTCTAGTTGTTATAAAAATGTTTCCTCTGGTTGAAAGCCTATTCCTAACAAAGTAGAATAGTATAAAATGAATTAAGTTCAAAAGCTTATACCTACATAAACCTAAAGTGCTAACTTAAAAAAAGATTAATAACACATGCCCCCAAACACATGTTATGTATCATGACATGTTTCCTTCTTTCTCAAAAGCCTCAAGGCCCTGTGCTGAATACAGCAGAATTGCCATAACTGAGGCTTTTTTCTATGAAAATACTCATATACATTTACTTTTAAATGTGTCCTAGGAAAATGTCTGGAAGGCTACACTTTGATGTCAAGGTGCATTAAGTCTCTGGGTTGGTAGAATCATTAGTGTTCAGGACATTTTTTCAGTATTTTCAGATTATTCTATAATGTGCAAACATGGCTGTTTGTGGGGGAAAAAAATATTACCCAGAGCTGTCAGAATTAGTCTCTTTGAGACCTTCCTAACTTGCAATTAGGAAAATAAATGGCCAATTATACTATGGAGTTTTGACAGACTAAATAATATAGCTTTATATTTGGTATCTGCCCAGAACTTGGGAAGAAAAAGAAATAATTCCTTTGCACTTATCTATGAAACAATTTAGGAAATCCTCTTGGAAAATTCAGTTGTGCAACAACTATTTGAAGAGATTAAATTAACGTCTTCCATTGGAAGTTGTTTCAGTAGATGCATACATTGATGAATGATTTAAACAAGACGGGTACTCCAACAGAAAATTAAACAAACACAAAATACCTTAGGGAAACAGACAAGTTTCCTAAAAGAACAACATCAAGTTAATAACTATAGTGTTTAAATAAAAACATCTGGGACAATTTTGCATGTCAGAGCTTTTAGAGATGGAACATTACCAGTGGGCTGGTAACAAGGTCCATTTTACAAAGTATATTAGCACAGAGTTTGACATAAAGTAGATGTTCAGTATCTTCTTATAAAAATCTATTTTGTTCAAACCTATGCCATAGAAAGTGATTCCTAAGTTTAGTTTACAAATTAAGTTTGATTATTCACTGAACAAAACATATGGTGCTAAGTTTTTTCCCTAAATTTGAACATCTGGAGGAAAATTTTCAATCAATTTAGTACACACCTAACAAAATGAAACAAAGCCATTAAGATGGAGGCACTATGAGGGGCACCTGGGTGGCTCACTTGGTTAAGTGTTGGACATCGGCTCAGGTTATGATTTTATGGTTCGTGAGTTCCAGCCCCACATTGGGCTCTCTGCTGTCAGCGTGGAACCCCTTCGGATCCTCTGTTCCCACTCATTCATCCCCGCCCCTCCACTGCACATGTGCGTTCTCTCTCTCTCTTTCTCAAAAATAAATAAACATTTAGCAACAACAACAACAAAAAGATCGAAGCAATATGACACACTAAAAAACACCTTGAACACTGGAATCTAGTCCCAACTTCACAGCTAACTAGCTTGTAACCTTGAGGTTCATTTGCTACTACAGTAAAGTAAGGTGATTAAACAGGATCATCTCCAAAGATGTCTTCATTTTTTAAGTTTGTAATTTGAAAACAAACATAGGAAGATTCCAAAAGGTAGAGGGGCACCTGGGTGGCTCAGTCAGTTGAGTGTCCAACATCAGCCCAGGTCATGATCTCATGGTTTGTGGGTTCATGCCCCATGTTGGGTTTTGTGCTAACAGCGTGGAGCCTGCTTTGGATTCTCTGACTCTCTCTCTCTCTCTCTCTCTCTCTCTCTCTCCCTCCCTGTCTCTGCTCGTGAATTCTCTCTCTCTCTCAAAAATAAACATTTCAAAAAAAAAATCTAAAATGTAGAGAGAAGGTAGATTAACTAGAGACGTTGGGACCCAAGACACAATAGAGGGATGAGTCTTCTGCATTATCTTTCTGCCTCATATAACCTAGACTTGGAGCTATAGAAACTAGCAACTAGCACAAATTAAAGGAAAACCCCAGGGCTACCCAGCTGGCTCAGTGGGTATAGCGTGCAACTCTTGATTTGTGGGTCGTCAGTTCAAGCCCCATGTGGGATATAGAGATTATTTAAAAAAAAAAAAAAGAAGGAAAGCCCCACCAAAACCTTCTTTCTTTAGCCAAAGGACCTGAAAAAGGGCAGCCTAGCAAGACAGAGCTTTAGGCAACAAGAGCTCTGTTCCATCCAGACTCCAGCCAAACATGATAGTAAAACAGTTTGGTCCCAACCCCACCCATATTAGTAGAGGCCAAGTGGAGAGTTCAGACTTCTACTTTTGCCAGGCTGTAATGAAGTGGCTTAACCCTACTCCTGCACCACTACCACCAGTGTGGAATCAGAGGAAGCCTAGTGGAGAGTCAGGACTTTTATAACCACTGGTAGTAATGAGGCCAGAGGTCACTCACCACACTTCAGTGGTTGTCAGTGGAGTCCACATGAGGAGTAGTAAGGCCTAGTAAAGAGCTGGAACTCACATCTCCCCCTATAAATAATGAAAATCACCTCCACCTCAGGTGCCAACACGGGCTGAGTAGAGGCTGAGACAGTCCAGTACCCAGTCTTCTACCCCCCAACTGGCAATTATGAAGTAGCCACTCCCCTATCCCCATCCTTCTTCTGTTGGAGCAGTTTCAGAAGAAGCCAGCAAAAAACATAAGGTTTAAATGAGATCCATATGGTCTCCTTTGAAATACAAAAGTTTTAAATTTTGATGAAGTCAAATTTATCTTTTTTTTTCTTTTGTTGCTCATGCTTTTGGTGTCATATCTAAGAATCCTTTGCCAAATCTCAAATCATGATTTTCCCCTATGTTTTCTTGAAAGAGTTTTATAGTGTTACCGCCTACATTTAGGTCTTTGATCCATTGTGAGCTAATTTTTGTGTATGGGGCAAGGTAAGGTTCCAACTTCATTCTTTTGCCTGTGGCTATCTAGTTGTCTCATTATTTGTTGAAAAGAACATTCTTCCCCATTGATAGTCTTGGCGCTCTTGTCAAAAGTCAATTGACCATATATATGTGATTTATTTCTGACTATCAATTCTATTCTATTGATCTGTGTGTCCCTCCTTGTGTCAATACCACATTGTCTTGACTACCATCAGTTTGTAGTAAGTTTTGAGATTAGTAAGCATGATTCTTCCAACTTTGTTCTACCTTTTCAAGATTAATTAGGTTATTCTGGGTCCCTTGCAATTCCATATGAATTTTAGAATCAGCATGTATTTTTTTTTAATGTTTATTTATTTTGAGAGAGAGAGAGAGAGAGAGAGAGAGATCGGGGCAGGGGCTATACTGTCAATGGAGAGCCTGACATGGGGCTTGAACTCACTAGCTGTGAGATCATGACCTGAGCTGAAATCCAGAGTCTGTTGCTTAACCCACTGAGCCACTCAGGTGCCCCTAGGATCAGCTAATAAATTTCTACAAAGAAATCAGTGGGGATTCTGATAGGTATTGAGTTGAATCTTAGGTCAATTTCAAGAGTATTGCATCTTAACAATGTTGAGTCTTCTGATCCAAGAACAGGCATTTTTCCATTTCCATAGATTTCCTTTTATTATTTTAACCAGTGCTATTTTCAGAATAGAAGTTTTGACCTTCTTTTGTTAAATCTCTTCCTAAATATTTAATTATTTTTAATGCTGTTGTTAATGGGATTTTTTTCTTAATTTCATTTTGAATTATTCATTAAAATTGTATAAAACTACAGTTAATTTCTGTGTAACAATCTTGTGTCCTGTAACCTTTTGAAAATTTTTTCTAGTTCTAATAGTTTTTTAGTGAAGTCTATAGGAGTTTCTATATATAAGATTATGCCATCTATGAATAGAGATAGTTTTATTTTTTCTTTTCCAATCTGGATGCATTTTATTTCTTTTATGTATGTATGTGTGTATTTTTAATTCTATTTATTTATTTTAAGTAATTTCTACACCCAATGTGGGGCTCAAACTCATGACCCTGAGATTGAGAGTCACATGCTTTTCTGACTGAGCCAGAATTAAGAATTAAGACACCCCAGTTTAGTTAATAGTTTTTTTTAACGTTTATTTATTTTGAGAGGGTGAGAGAGAATGTACGTGTGAATGGAGGAGTGTCAGGGAGAGAGGGAGAGAAAGAATCCCAAGCAGGCTTTGTGCTGTCAGCACAGAGCCCCACATGGAGCTCGATCCCACAAACCATGAGATCGTGACTTGAGCCAAAAACAAGAGTCAGATGCTTAACTGACTTAGCCACACAGGAGCCCTAGTTTTTTTGTTTGTTTGTTTTTGTTTTTTTTATTTTTTTTAATGTTTATTTATTTTTGAAGGAGAGAGAGAGCGAGAGAGAGAGAGAGCAGGGGAGGGGAGGGGCAGAGAGAGAGGGAGACACAGAATCCGAAGCAGGCTCTACGCTCCGAGCTGTCAGCACAGAGCCCGATGCGGGGCTCAAACTCACGAACTGTGAGATCATGACCTAAGCCGAAGTCGGACGCTTAACTGACTGAGCCACCCAGGTGTCCCCCTAGCTATTTTTTTTAATTGACTTATTGCCCTGGCCAGAATCTCACAGTGTTGGATAAACTGGTCACAGAGTGGAAACCATTGTCTCATTTCTGATCATAGAGGAAAAGCATCTAGTATTTCACCATTGAGTGTGATATTAGCTGGGATTTTTGTAGATGCCCTTTATCAAGTTGAGGAAGTTCTCTTCTATTCCTGCTTTGCTAAGTGTTTTTGTTTGTTTGTTTGTTTTGTTTTGTTTTGTTTTGTTTACAACATGAAAGGGTGTTGGATTGTGTCAAATGCTTTTTCTATATCTGTTCAGGTTGCCTTAGTCTGCTTGGGCTGCCATAACAAATTACCATAGATTGAGTGGCATTAACAAAAGAAATTTTTTTATCTTAGATCTCGAGGTAGGGAGTGTAAGGCAGCAAGATAGGTTCTGGTGAGAGCTTTCTTTCTGGCTTGCCTTCTTGCTGTATCCTCCCATAGGAGAGACAGACCAATTCTCTGGTGTTTCTTCTTATAAGGTCCCTAATCCCATCATGAAGGCCCCATTCTCATGACCTCATCTAAACCAAATTACTTCCTAAAGGCCCCATCTCCAAATACCAACACATTGGGGGTTAGGCCTTCAACATGTGAATTTGGGGGAGACTCAATTCAATTCATAGCAGAGATGATTATGTGATTTTTGTTTTTTATTTTATTTAAATTTTATAAAATGATTATTAGTTGATTTTCAGATGTTAAACCAACATTATATTTCTGGGATAAATCCCATTTGGTCACAGTGTATAATTCTTCCTATATGTTGTTGAATTCGCTTTGCTAGTATTTTGTTGAGGATTTTTGCATCTATATCATATGAGATATTGGTCTATTCTTTTCTTGTGATATCTTTGTCTGGTTCTCATATAAGGGTAATACTGGCCTCATAAAGTGAGTTGAGAAGTGCTCCCTCTTCTATTTTTTGAAAGATTTTGTGAAGAATTGGTATTAATTGTTCTTTAAATGTTTGGTAGAATTCAGTGGTGAAGCCATTTGCTTCTGGCTTTTCTTTTTATTTTGGTCTTATTAATATACACATTATTTCAGTTTCAGGTGTACAATATAGTGATTTAACAATTCTATACATGACTCAATGCTCATCACAGTAAGTGTACTCTTAATCCCCATCATCTATTTCACTCATCCTCCCACCTGCCTCCCCTCTGGAACCACAAATTTGTTCTCTATAATTAAGAATCTGGTTTTTTGTCTCTTTTTTTCTTTGTTTTGTTTCTTAAATTCCACATATGAGTGAAATTATATGGTATTTGTCTTTCTCTGACTGACTTATTTCATTTAGCATTAGATCCTCTAGATCCATCCATGTTGTTGCAAATGGCAAGATGCCATTCTTTTTTTTTACAGCTGCATAATATTTCATTGTGTGTGTGTGTGTGTGTGTGTGTGTGTGTGTATGCACACACACACATATATATCACATATTCTTTATCCATTCATCTATCAATGGACACTTGGGTTGCTTTCATAATTTGGTGATTGTAAATAATGCTAAAATAAATGTAGGGATACAGGTATCTTTTCAAATTAGTGTTTTCATATTCTTTGGGTAAATACCCAGTAGTGGAATTACTGGATCGTATGGTATTTCCATTTTAAATTTTTTTAAGTTTAATTATTTATTTTGAGAAGGACAGGGGCAGAGAAAAAGGGAGAGAATCCCAAGCAGGCTCTGCTCAGAGTGGAGCCCAACATGGGGCTCAATCTCATGACCACAAAATCATGACCGAAGCCAATATCAAGAGTTGGATGCTTGACAAACTGAGCCACCCAGGCACCCCATTTGTGATATTTTGAGGAAGCTTCATATTGTTTTCCACAGTGGCTGCTCCAGTTTGCATTCTCACCAGCAAAGCATGAGAGTTCCTTTTTCTCCACATCCTCACCAACACTTGCTTCTTATGTTTTTTATTGTAGCCATTCTAACAGGTGAAAGGTGATATCTCATTGTGGATTTGATTTGCATTTCCCTGATGACGAGTGATGCTGGGCATCTTTTCATGTGTCTCTCACCCATTTCTTCTTTGTAGAAATGTCCATTTATGTCTTCTGCTCATTTTTAAATTGGATTGCTTTTGGTAATAAGTGGCATAACTTCTATATTTATTTTGGATACTAACCCTTTATTGGATATATCATTTGCAAACATCTTCTCCTATTCCGTAGGTTGCCTTTTAGTTTTGTTGATTGTTTCCTTCACTGTGCAGAAGCTTTTTATTTGGATGTAGTCCCAATAGTTTATTTTTGCTTGTGTTTCTTTTGTCTCAGGAGACATATTTAGAACCATGTTGTTATGGCCAATATCAGAAATTACTGCCTGTACTCTCTTCTAGGATTTTTATGGTTTCAGATCTCACATTTAGGTCTTTAATCTGTTTTGAGTCTATTTTTATATATGCTGTAAGAAAGTAGTCCAGCTTTATTTATTTTTTTTTTTTTGCATGTTGCTGTCCAGTGTTCCCAACACCACTTATTGAAGAGACTTTCTTTTTTCCATCGTATATTCTTGCCTCCTTTGTCATAGATTAATTGACCATATAATTGTGGGTTTATTTCTGGACTCCCTATTCTATTCCATTGAACTTTGTGTTCACTTTTATGCCAGTACCATAGTGTTGTGATTGCTAGAGCTTTGTAGTATATCTTGTAATCTGGGATTGTGAACCTTCAGTTTTGTTCTTCTTTCTCAAGATTCCTTTGGTTATTTTGTGGTTTCATACAAATCTTAGGATTATTTTTTCCAGTTATGTGAAACATGCTGTTGGTATTTTGATAGGGATTGCATTAAATCTGTAGATTCCTTTGGGTGGTATGGACATTTTAGCAATATTTGTTCTCCCAATCCACGAGGATGGAATATATTTCCATATGTTTGTGTCATCTTCAATTTTTTTCACCAGTGTTATAATTTTCAGAGTACAGGTCTTTCACCTCTTTGGTTAAGTTTATTCCTAGGTATTTTATTATTTTTGGTGCAATTATAAATGGGATTGCTTTCTTATTCTCTTTCTGGTGCCTCATTATTATTGTATAGAAATACAACAGATTTCTGTATATTGATTTTGTATTGTGAAACCTTATTGAATTCATTTATCAGTTCTAGTAGTTTTTTGGTGGAGTCTTTAGGGTTTTCAATGTATAGTATCATGTCATCTGCAAATAATGTTTTAGTTCTTCCTTACCAATTTAGATGCCTTTTATTTCTTTTTATTATCTGATTGCTGTGGCTAGGACTTTCAGTACTATGTTGAATAAAAATGGTGAGAGTGGATATCCTTGTCTTGTTCCTGATCTTTAAGGGAAAAGCTTTCAGGTTTTCACCATTGAGTGCAATGCTAGCTGTGAGTTTTTTATACCTATCCTTTATAATGATGAGGTATGTTCCCTCTAAACCTGCTTTGTTGAAAGTTTTTATCGTGAATGGATGTTGTATTTTGTCAAATGCTTTTTCTGCATCTATTGATCATGTGGTTTTTATCTTTTCCTTTGTTGATATGATGTATCACACTGATTGATTTATGAATATTGAATCACCCTTGCATCCCAAGAATAAATCCCACTTGACTGTGGTGAATTTTTTTTTTAACACATTGTTGAATTTAGTTTGCTACTATTTTGTCAAGAGTTTTTCCATCTATGTTCATCAGCAACATTGGCCTGTAGTTTTCTTTTTTTGTAGTGTCTTTATCTGGTTTTGGTATCAGGGAAATTATGGGTTTATAGAATGTATTTGGAAGCTTTCCTTCCTTTTCTGTTTTTTTTTTTTGTTGTTGTTGTTGTTGTTGTTTTGTTTTGTTTTTGTTTTTTGGAATAGTGTGAGAAGAATAGGTATTAACTTTTCTTTAAACCTTTGGTAGAATTTGCCTGTGAACGTCATAGATGTTTGTTTGTCCCGGGTTTTTTGATTACTGATTCAATTTCATTACTAGTAATCAGTTCAAATTTTCACTTTCTTTCTGATTTGGTTTTGGAAGATTGTATGTTTCTAGGAATTCATCCAGTTTTTTCTAGGTTGTCCAATTTGTTGGCATATAATTTTTCATAATATTCTCTTATAATACATTGTATTTCTGTGGTGTCAATTGTTATTTTTCCTCCTTTTTCCCCCATCTTTTTCTTGTTTTTTCTTTTTAGTTTATTTATTTATTTTGAGAGAGAGAGAGCACGCCCGTGTGTGTGCACACAGGGGAGGAAGGGCAGAGAGAGAATCCCAAGCAGGCTCCACACTGACACTGGGCTAGATCTTATGACCCTGAAATCATGACCTGAGCTGAAATCAAGAGTCCAGGTCTTAACCGACTGAACCGCCCAGGTGCCCCACCCCACCTTTTTTATAACCTCATTTCCCACCAGTCATCCCTGTACACTGTTGCATACTGTCTTTCATGCTATTTTTATACACCAAGCATATCCATCTCTTAGAACCTTCATATTTTCTGTTCCCTCTGTGCAGAAGACACTTCCTCTAGATATCTGCAAAGTTTCCTCTTGCTTTCAGGTCTCTGATAGAATGTGATGACTACCCTATCAACCTAGTTGCTTTCTAGCTCCCTGTTTCTACATAGCACTTACCAACACCATTACATATCTGTTTGCTTATCATCTACCTCCTTTACTAGATATTAAGTTCCATGAGGGCAGGGATTTCATTCACTACCAAATCCCTGGAGCCTACGATGGTATTTGGAACATACAAGATGCTCAGTATATATTTAGTAAAGAATGAGTTAAGATAATAGGGGAAATGAAGCACTAGATTTTCCATAGAGGCTGCCAACCAGAAAGAAAGAAGTGAGAAGAACATGAAGGAAAAATCATACCAATATGCATTGAATATGCTTAAAGTGAGCAGACTACTGCCTGAGTATCAAAGGTCTTGTTCTTGCCCTAAAGTTCAGGAGATGACAAGATAATAGCCTGATAATATCTATAACAGAAGTAAGACCAATGTATAGAAGTAATAAAATTTTGTGAGACAATGGAAGTATCTGTGTTCATGTTTTTAGTAAATATTTCTATGGAAGTAGAAATGGAGAGGTATGAGGAAAAAGCTTATTTTTGGTTTATATAATATTTAAGACAATTTGGTGTGATGGTTATGGCCATGGCTTGACATAAACTTTGGTCACGTTTTCTGAGTAGTTTTGATTCCTTACTAAGGATTGTGAAAGCAAGTTTGACTGATTTCATTAAAGTGACACCAGCTTCCTAAGACAGCAGTAAGCCACCTACTTCATACCAGCATCACCTACTTTTAGACTAATTTCTAGGCAGGTGGATGGTATTAAGGTCCTCCTGCGGGTGATTCTTGGACTTAGTATATTTATGACTGCTTCTGATACCACATTCCAGCTCAGAACTACTGGAATACCTCACAGCCTTAATATTCGATGTCCAGTCAAGCAGTAAATGTCATAGAACCTCTGGATCTGGAGGATCCAGAGCCAGGATCTAACCCAGTTGAGGAGTATAATTGACTCAGATGGCTCAGCAGCAGCTCTGTTTAGAAAGGGAAGTGATTTGACCCTGCCCTTATATTACTTAACTCTCCTAACCTTCAGCAGTTCATTAATGATAAGGTAAAGTATAAACTCCTACAACATCAGGCTTGTTTGTACCTATGGCACCTATGTTTGGTGGAATTCAGTAGTGAAATCATTTGGGTCTGGGCTTTTCTTTGTAGGTAGTTTTTATTACTAATTCAATCTATTCACTTGTTGTAGATCTATTCAAATTGTCTGTTTCTTCTTGAGTTAGTTTTGGTAGTCTGTGTCTTTTTAGGAATTTGTATATTTCATCTAAGTTATCTAATTTGTTGGCATACAGTTGTTCTTCCTCGTAGTATTCCTCCTCATCATTTATGGCTAAACTGAAATAAATATTCCAAAAAATGGCCCATGGCTTCCTGCCCTTTCATTTTTTGTGCTTGGAATGCACTCAACTTAATCTCTACCTATTAAAATGTATTGGATATCTACTGGGACCAAAACATTCTTCAGAGTTCTCTAGGGAATGCATGAACAATAGTTACGATAAGGTTTTGGCTTTGTTATAGATAGCTGTCAACAACGTCAAGTGCTGCAGAGAGGTCAAAGAGGCCAAGAAATGGCATTTAGATTTAACAATCTTGAAGTCAATGTCAGTTTTCAAAAGAACAATTCCAGGACAATGGTGGAAGCAGATAAGAAAAAAATAATGAGTAAGTAGAACAATACATGAGCTCCAAGAAGTAGGGATTTTTGTCCCTTTCATTTACTAATGTTCCCCATCCTGTAGACTATACCTGATATATTGAAAGCTCTCCATAAATATTAAGTGAATATTAAATAAGTGAATTAATTAATGCATTGATAAGTGGTGGTAAAAAAGAAAAAAGTAGAGGCAATGGGAGTAATAAAGGAGAGACTAGAATAATGATGTAGTTGAAGAAAGGGGCAAGTTGAACATGCTTTTAGGTGGAGGACTCCAACAGAAAAGTGGAAATCAAAGATGTAAAAAAAAAAAAGTAAAATAGTTGGGGTGCCTGGCTGGCTCAGTCAGTAGAGCATACAACTCTTGATCTTGGGGTTGTGAGTTCGAGCCCCATGTTGGGGCTAGAATTTACTTAAAGAAAAAGATGCAAAATAGTGGAAACCAATGCCACACTATCATTAGAGCAACAAGGTCACAAATAGGAATACAAAGAGGCAAGTTGAATGGGAAGAGGCAAGTCCCACTTAATGTATGAAATGAACTCAGTTGCGACTCTTTGCAAGAAAAATTATTCCTCATTATGGGTTCCATATTGTCATTAACTGTGTGAAAATCCACTCAAGCATGCAAGCTAGAGACTCCAGTTTTCTTTAACACCTCCTTCTCTTTCATCTTCTTCAGTGCTTATAAGTGCTTTCATCATCTCAATTCCACTTCTGTAATGCTCCATTTCCACTCCCATCTTCCATCCACACTGGCCCTACCCTACGTAAGTCATTCAACATTTTCATGCCTGGAATGTGTTAATGATTTTCTGAACTATATTCTGAATTCAGAAGCTTTCAGCTCTCAGTCCTTTCTTTATACTGCCATCAGAACTACGGTCTTTTTTTTTTTTTTTTTTTAATTTTTTTTCAACGTTTATTTATTTTTGGGACCGAGAGAGACAGAGCATGAACGGGGGAGGGGCAGAGAGAGAGGGAGACACAGAATCGGAAACAGGCTCCAGGCTCTGAGCCATCAGCCCAGAGCCTGACGCGGGGCTCGAACTCATGGACCGCGAGATCGTGACCTGGCTGAAGTCGGACGCTTAACCAACTGCGCCACCCAGGCGCCCCTAGAACTACGGTCTTAAAACACAGATATGATTATACCATTTTCCTCTTCAAAAGAACAGCAATAGACCATTCCTATCTATTATATTTCTTAATTTATTGAGTGCTTGCATATGCTAGGTGCTGGGGATACACTGGTGAGTTATAATAAAGGGGGCATTTCAAACTAGGGGCAAAGAAATGAAATGGCCACAACAAAATGAAAATACACTTAAGAATGAAATGTCGTGGGAATGAAAGCTGGTGCAGCCATTCTGGAAAACAGTATAGAGGTTCCTCAAAAAATTAAAAATAGAACTACCCTACAACCCAGCAATTGCACTACTAGGTGTTTATCCAAGGGATACATGTGTGCTGTTTCAAAGGGACACATGCACCCAATGTTTATAGCAGCACGATCAACAATAGCCAAAGTATGGAAAGAGCCCAAATATGTCCATCAATGGATGAATGGATAAAGAAGAGGTGGTACACACACACACACACACACACACACACACACACACAATGGAGTATTACTCAGCAATCGAAAAGAATGAAATCTTGCCATTCACAACAATGTGGATAGAACTCGAGGGTATTATGCTAAGCGAAATTAGTCAGTCAGAGAAAGACAAATATCATATGACTTCACTCATATGAGGACTTTAAGAGACAAAACAGATGAACATAAAGGAAGGGAATCAAAAATAATATAAAAACAGGGAGGGGGACAAAGCATAAGAGACTCATAAATATGGAGAACAAACAGAGGGTTACGGGAAGGGTTGTGGGAAGGGGGATGGGCTAAATGGGTAAGGGGCACTAAGGAATCTACTCCTGAAATCACTGTTGCACTATATGCTAACTAATTTGGATGTAAATTTTAAAAAATTAAATTAAAAAAATAAATAAAATAAAAGGTATTGGAACAACAACAACAACAAAGAATGAAATGTCATTTTTTCTCCTATGAGATCAGCAAAGATGAAAAAGAATGAAAATAGTCATTGTTGGTAAATATGTAGGAAAACAAGCAACCTTATTCACTATTGGTGGAAGTTATTAGATACAAACTTTTTAGAGGGCAATTTAGCATTAATTGTTAAAATTTTGATAATACCAAATTACCCTAACAATAGTTATATCCAGGTTGTGGAATTATGAAAGACTAACTTTCTACTTCTCACAGTATTATTCACTACTCCTCATAGTATTTAAGTATTTATAATGTATATTTATATTTATTTTTTCATTTTAAAAAAGGTGAGGCACAAAACTGGAAAAATATTTCTTTCTTTAATGAATTCACACTTTTTTTTAGGTCAACATTCAAGGCTGCTCAAAATGAGTCCCTTACCCAGTCCAGCCCCACCTCCACCATTCCCATTTTTTACCAAGGACTGCCCCAGGTAGTGCTTTTCACTCTTCTGTGCCTCTGATGTGCTTCTAACTGGAATGCCTTCCTCCTCTTCTCTATTAATCAAAACAGTACTCATCTTCCCAGAGCAACTCCAGAGTCACTTCCCTTTCTCTGTGGAGCTTGTCCTCCCATCTGGTTTAAATTGCTCCTCCTTGGTGCTGAGGGGGTAGTTTGTTTACGCTTCTAACAGAGCACAGCTTGGCTTGCCTTGTTACTTGTGTCTGGTGTCTCCCTTGCCATCTTTTATTATCCACTTTATTTGCCTTTTCTGTGAAATAAATGTTAATTTCAAAATATTACTCAGATTCCTGTATGTTCCGTACATAAATCCACACTTCAATTATACAGTCTTTGGAGATGCATATCTCAGCCATGTGGGTAATTTCCTTCAAGTCGCAAAATGCCACTTTGTATTAATTTGTATTTGAAGAGAGTGCAGGAATTAATTAAACATGTCTATAGATGCCTGGTGTTTATTCACTGACAATGAGCCGGAATTATTACCTCACTTTAAGCCTTTCTCTAGTGATTTGTTGACAGAGAGTTGTGCTAAATAGCTGAATTGTTGTCATGACCCTTTGCCTAGATCTTTTCAAAACAGTCATTAGACTTGAGTTTTACATAACAAACACACACACACACACACACACACACACACACACATACACACACACACACACTCATATCAGAGAGAGAAACTGAAAACATTTCTTAGAATTTTAAGCTTGAGCTGCATTAAGGTTGGACTTATAGTAATAGGCATAGCCCATAATTTTGTAACTCAACAACAATTAAATCTGACCATTTATAAGTGCTGAAGTGTCTGTGGTTGCCAAACTGTGATAAAGTGTAAAATGAAGTAATGACCTTCCATGAACTTGATCAATAGGGTTCGTTTCAGTAAACCAAAGAATTAACCACTTTTTGCTTTTTGGTGACTACATAGTCACAGGTTCCCAAGTGGGAGTAGCTCTTAAAGCAAAAGTGGCAGCCCCATTATCATTTGTAAATTTCCACTAACAAGCCAGCCTTGCAGTGTCTGTTTGCTGCGCAGGCTGTGACCTTTCTAACAGCATAGTATTTGTCATTGTTTTGCTTAGGAGCATCTATATATGCCGTGGAAATTCTGGGGAAAGTTTCAAAAAAAGAAAACTGAAACTAAGAAGGACATCAAAAGTAAAAAGCCAGAAACGACTTCTTTAGCTCTTTCTTTATGATCTCAGGACTTCAGGGACCTTGAAAGATTGATTTCCTCTCACTCAAGTTTCTTATAAAATTAGCTTTGGCTCATACATTTGTAACACAGTAGTTAATTTTACAAGATAAGCAGTACAGGGGAAATGTATCTGAGGGGAGAATCAAGTGCTGGGAGCTCAAGAGACACTTATAAGGTCACAGAACAAAGCTGATAAGTAAAGTGGTCCTACCATAGACCTGCAAATAGCAAAGGGTCTGCTTTGGGTTAATTTCAGTGTATCTTTCATCACATTTCACTTTTCTTCTCAGCCAGTATTAAATATAAGTGGGCCTACTCAAACCTGTTCCATGAGAGTCTTTTGAATTACTCAGTCACAGAGCAATCATGATTTAAGTCATGAAATTTGAACTTTGTTTTAGCATCTACTTCTCTGTAATGGTCCCAGACGCTGTACTAGCCACAGTAATGAGTGTATTAACCAGGAATTCATGTTCACAGTTATTTATGCCATTTCTAGAAACTAAATGTGCTTTTGGATAAGCACCATTGGTTATCTGAGCTGGAAGGAATATTAGTCTTTTAATTCAATCCTTTCACTTTATAGAAGAGGTTTCTAAGGCTCAGAAAGACTCCTAAAGATGAAGTAGTTTGCTTAAGAGCAAGGCTAGAATTAGAGCCAGGTGTCTCAGCTAATCTAGATTCCTAATCTAGAGCTCTTTATACTCACAGTAAGCGCCAGAATAATTTCTCACTTATACAGAGAAAGTCTCTATGAATTAATTAATCTTTTTATTTGGATATGTTAATCTTTTAAAATATGCAGAAGACTCATTTCAATATATGTTAGCACTGGGAAAGTGCTCATAAATAAACTGCCTTATGAAGCATCCTAAGAGATCCCTTCTGGGGTGCCTGGGTGGCTCAGTTAAGTGGCCCACTTCGGCTCAGGTCACAATATCGCAGTTCGTGAGTTGGAGCTCCGTATTGGGCTCTGTGCTACAGCTTGGAGCCTGGAGCCTGCTTCAGACTCTGTGTCTCTTTCTCTCTCTGCCCCTCCCCAGCTTACAGTCTGTCTGTCTCTCTCTCTCAAAAATAAATATACGTTAAAAAAATAAAAAAGAGAGAGATGCCTTCTAAGTTAGATGGGGCTGGCCTGTAATACGGTCCAGTAATCCACAAATTATGAATTTTCAAGAGAACATTAACTGGGACGATTACATTTCTACCTGATTATTGAACTGCTGTGTTGATTAACATCAAAATTCCCTTCAAGTCAGTCATATCACTGAAGTTCCTCTCTATTGTACTCCAACTGGATGCAGCAGTTCTCAGGCAAGTTCTGAGAGGTACAGAATTCCTGTGAAACACAAGGCTACTTATCCTCACCTCATCTTTTTATTAATTAATTAAGTAGTTAATTAATTTTTAAATTTACATCCAAGTTAATTGGCATATAGTGCAACAATAATTTCAGGATTGGCATATAGTGCAACAATAATTTCAGGAATAGATTCCTTTCTTTTTAGTATATGTGCTGTCAAAGCGAGCACTCAAGAGTGGATTCCTTAATGCCCTTACCCATTTAGCCCATCCCCCCCCCCCACAACCCCACCAGCAACCCTGTTTGTTTTCTATATTTAAGTCTCTTGTGTTTTGTCTCCTTCCCTGTTTTTATGTTATTTTTGCTTCCCTTTCTTTATGTTCATCTGTTTTGTATCTTAAATTCTTCATATGAATTAGGTTATGTGATATTTGTCTTTCTCTGACTAATTTCACTTAGCATAATACCCTCTAGTTCCATCCACGTAGTCGAAAATGGCAAGATTTCATTCTTTTGATTGCCGAGTAACACTCCATTGTATATATATACCACCTCTTCTTTATCCATTCATCCATCGATGGACATTTGGGCTCTTTCCATACTTTGGCTATTGTCGATAGCACTGCTATAATATAACATTGGGGTGCATACGCCCCTCAGAAACAGCACATCTGTATCCCTTGGATAAATACCTAGTAGTGCAATTGCTGGCTTGTAGGGTAGTTCTATTTTTAATTTTTTGAGGAACCTCCGTACTGTTTTCCAGAGTGGCTGCACCAGTTTGCATTCCCACCAGCAGTGCAAAAGAGATCCTCTTTCTCCACATCCTCGCCAACATTTGTTCTTGCCTGAGTTGTTAATGTTAGTGATTCTGACACGTGGGAGGTGGTATCTCATTGTGGTTTTGATTTGTATATCCCTGATGATGAGTGATGTTAAACATTTTTTCATGTGTTGGTTGACCATGTGGATGTCTTCTTTGGAGAAGTGTCTATTCATGTCTTTTGCCCATTTCTTCACTGAATTATATGTATTTTGGGTGTTGAGTTTGATAAGTTCTTTATAGATTTGGGATACTAACCCTTTAATATGTCAGATAAGTCAGAAGACTGATCTTCTCTCATTCCCTCGGTTGCCTTTTAGTTTTGTTGATTGTTTCCTTCACTGTGCAGAAGCTTTTTATTTTGATGAGGTCCCAATAGTTCATTTTTGCTTTTGTTTCCCTTGCCTCCAGAGACATGTTGAGTAAGAAGTTGTTGCAGCAAAGGTCAAAGAGGTTTTTGCCTGCTTTCTCCTCGAGGATTTTGATGGCTTCCTGTCTTACGTGTAGGTCTTTCATCCCTTTTGAGTTTATTTTTGTGTATGGTGTAAGAAAGTGGTCCAGGTTCATTCTTCTGCATGTCACTGTCCAGTTTTCCCAACACCACTTGCTGAAGAGACTGTCTTTATTCCACTGAATATTCTTTCCTGCTTTGTCAAAGATTAGTTGGCCATACGTTTGTGTGTCCATTTCTGGGTTCTCTATTCTGTTCCATTGATCTGAGTGTCTGTTTTTGTGCCATATCCTCGCCTCATCTTATTACTTTTCCCTAACACATGGATTTGGCATTTCCCAAGTGTGTCCCTTAAAATGTTAACTTAAATTTGAAAAAAATGGTTCAGGGGCTCCTGGGTGGCTCAGTTGGTTAAGCACCCACTCTTGGTTTCCTCTCAGGTCATCATCTTATGGTTTGTGGGCTTGAGCCACACATCGGGCTCTGTGCTGACAGTGCAGAGCCTGCTTGGGATTCTGTCTCTCTCCCTCTCTCTGCACCTCTTCTGCTCACTCTCTCGCTCTCAAAATAAATAAATAAATAAATAAATAAATAAGCATTAAGAAATAAAAAAAGGAGCACCAGGGTGGCTCAGTAGGTTAAGCGTCTGACTTTGGCTCAGGTCATGATCTCTCAGGTTGTGAGTTCATGCCCTGCGTCAGGCTCTGTGCTGACAGCTCAGAACCTGGAGCCTGCTTCGGATTCTGTGTCTCCCTTTTTCTCTGTTCCTCCCCTGTTTGCACTTTGTCTCTGTCTCTCTCTCAAAAATAAATAAAAACATTAAAAAAAATTTTTTTAAAGAAAGAAAAAATGGTTCCATGATCAAGTAAATTTAAGAAATATAGTTAACTTAGGGGAGCTCCAGGGTGTCTCAGTTGGTTGAACCTCCCACTTTGGCTTGGGTCATGATCTCATGGTTAGTAGGTTCCAGTCTGACGTCGGGTTCTGTGCTAACAGCTTGGAGGCTGGAGCCTGCTTTAGATTCTGTGTCTCCCTCTCTCTCTGCCTCTCTCCTACTCGTACTCTGTCTCTCTCTCTGAAAAATAAACATTAAAAAAATTATAGAAATATAGTTTACTTAGTTTCCTTTATGATGCTAATATGACTTATTCATTGAAAAAATATTTATTCAGTACATTCTATGTGTCAGGCACTGTTTTAGATGCTTAGGATACAGGAGTGAAGGAGAAGGACACAATTCTCAGTCTTCACAAGACTCATGGACAACATGATGTATGTAGCTTTTTTTTTTCTATTGAATTAATTCTTAAGTTAGTGCCCTCTTAAGAGTTAATTCTGTTAAGCATCTGACTCTTGATTTAAGCTCAGTCATTATTTGTGAGTTCAAGCCCTGCATTGGGCTCTGCACTGGGCATGAAACCTACTTAAAGAGTTAAAAAGAAAAAAAAGAATCCTTAAGTTAAAATCCCAGAAATGAGACAATGAATTGCATAATTAATAATTTGCAGTAATGGTAAGTGCTATGACAGAAAAACCCAAAGTGGTATGGGAGGATATAATAGGAGAATTTATTAAGGACTTATTACCTGTGGAGGGTTGCTCCCCTCAATGAGATTCTGAATCTGCCTGTGGGTAAAGAGAACTTGGTATTTTAAAAGCCCCTCCTGATGTTTCTGGTCCCTTCCACAGCCCTCCTTTCCTCTGTAAGAACCCTCCACCACATCCTGGAACTCCATTCCTTGGCAGGGTAAAACCCCAGCACAGCCAGCTACTGTGGCCTCAGGAGTTTCTTGCTACCACCAGCTATTCAAGATGAGCAACCAATAACAATTGGCCCTGAAAGCAGGGCCAAGTGACAGAAATTTAAGCAGGAGAGAGTGACTCAAGGCTCTCACCATTAAAGACTGACATTTCTTTTTTTTTTTTTTTAAATTTTTTTTAATGTTTATTTATTTTTGAGAGAGACAGAGACAGAATGTGAGTGGGTTGGGGCAGAGAGAGAGGGAGACAGAATCTGAAGTAGGCTCCAGGCTCCAAACTGTCAGCACAAAGCCCAACGTGGGGTTCCAACTCACAAGCCATGAGATCATGACCTGAGCCGAAGTCGGATGTTTAACCGACTGAGCCACTCAGGCGCCCCTGACATTTCCTTTCAAACTTGACATCTAAGCAAACTTCTTCTGAAATGTAAAAAATATTCACTTTTGTGTCACAAACCATGGAAGTGCTCACACCCTTTGATTCAGCAATCTCACTCCTGGGAATTTCACTTGAAAATTAATTTAACAGAAGAATAAAACTACATATACCAACCTGGTCATTGTAATGTTAGGGACAATAATAATGAAGGAAAAAGCAAACAATCTAAATATTCTGCACCTAGGAAGTTGTTAGATTGTGTTATATTAACTTGTGGCCATTCTGTGAATGGTGGAAAACTATGAATGAAGTAATGGCAAAATTATATGCTAAGGAATGTAAGCTACATAAAAATGGGTATATAAAACATAGGTGGCAAGGTAAAATGGAAAAGTGGAATCAATTTACTCAGATAGTAGGACAACAGGATAGAAACTCATCATGAACTGGCTTACGCAAACAGGAGAAAATTCATTGGCTCAAATTACCATGTTTTAGGTAGAGCAGGGGTGGCACTGGCCTCAAGGATGTCTTTGAAAGAGGAACACATTGTGTCAGTGGGACTTTGTATACCCCTCTTTCTATTTTTCTCTATAGGGAAACCTTTTTTCTCTCAATCCAGCTTCTTCCCAGGATGAGATCTTTATCTTTCCACAATAAGTTTTGATCACCCTAAACTCACACTCATATCTTCCAACTAGGATGAGTTTAAGAGCAATTTAAGAACTCCAGTTTAAGAACAATTCTGGGAGTGGGTTGTGATTGGCCTGGCTTCAGTCATATGCCCATCCCTGGTCCAGTAACGGCCAGGTTATCACGATTGGTACCCACCTATCAACCTACCATATGGTCAAAGAATCTGGGTCATTTAAGAAGACAGTCACTTCCGTTAGGATCCTGTGTCTAGAAGAAGAGGGAAACATTATCCTAAAAGGAAAGAGGTGCTAGTCTCAATGGAAATTAATTTGCCTGTTGTTCAAGTTAACATTTTATTTTATTTTTTAGTATTTATTTATTTTAGAGAGAGAGAGAGACTGAGGAAGGGGAAAGGCAGAGAGAGAGGGAGAGAGAGAGTCCGAATCAGGCTTCAGGCTCTGAGCTGTCAGCACAGAGCCCGATGCGGGGCTTGAACTCAAGAGCTGTGAGATCATGATCTGAGCCAAAGTCAGACGCTCAACTGACTGAGCCACCCAGGCACCCCTAATTTAACATTTTAGAAAGATACCTTATTCTGTTAGTACTATTCCCAATAGCAAGTTGTGATTTCCTAGTGCAGCATGTTTTATTACAAGGCCACATGGTACAGCAGAAGGAGGACTACAGTGAACACCAGGAAAATGGATTCTCCTAGCTCTACCATGAATCATCTGTGTGTTCTTGGACTAGTCCTTAAACTTCAGAATGGTGTCATCTCCATGAGGGCAGGAACCAAGTCTGTGTGAAATGGAGATTTGCATTTTGTAACAACCTCTGGGGCTTGGGTTGGGCAGAGGAAGAAGCTGAACTATGATATGGTTGCAACAAAGGCCTCTCTCTAATAGTCATGGGGAGCCCTGGACTTAGGACCATCTTTCATAGTTGTCACAAATTTCACTAAGTGGGCCTACTTTATATCCCCATTATAGACCAGATGTGCATGGTCCTCAGGGAGGGACCTTAAACTTGGGTGAGGCAATTTCTTGAGGCTTACACAGCCCTGGAGAAGGATTCAGCTGAGAGCTGTTGGCAGTTGATAACCCCAGCTGCTGGAAGAATGAGTGCCTTGGTCCTGAAAGAAGATCTGAGCACCACACTATCTCACCTATAACAATCAATATATTCATAGCACCAATAGGTATAATGCCGGCACAGGGTAGGTGCTCATTAATTATTTGTTAAATGAATAAATTATGTAAAAAGAAAGGTGTGGATTAGATAATCCCTCCTGGAAATATTGTATACCTCTGTTTGTCTCCTAGAGGATATATGGAAAGGGTGGCTAATTAGAATCCTCACAATTTTTGTTATTGTTCTTTTTAAATAAAGGAGTGGGAATAGAACTAGGAGAAGAATGTTTACTAAAATTAATGTTGACTGACCTGTTTGGCTAGAGAGAATAAAACATTCTTTGTGAGCCTAAATGTCCATCAACTGTTGAATGGATAAAGAAATTGTGGTTTATATACACAATGGAATACTACGTGGCAATGAGAAAGAATGAAATATGGCCTTTTGTAGCAACGTGGATGGAACTGGAGAGTGTGATGCTAAGTGAAATAAGCCATACAGAGAAAGACAGATACCATATGGTTTCACTCTTATGTGGATCCTGAGAAACTTAACAGAAACCCATGGGAGAGGGGAGGGGAAAAAAAAAAAAGAGGTTAGAGTGGGAGAGGGCCAAAGCATAAGAGACTGTTAAAAACTGAGAACAAACTGAGGGTTGATGGGTGGGAGTGAGGGGAGGGTGGGTGATGGGTATTGAGGAGGGCACCTTTTGGGATGAGCACTGGGTGTTGTATGGAAACCAATTTGACAATAAATTTCATATATTGGAAAAAAAAAAAGAAACTGTAAAAAAAAACAAACATTCTTTGTGACTGACTTAGTAGTAGAAAGCATTAAGGAAGCAATTACTATAGATACTACATAGAGCCATACTGTGCTGTCCACTACAGTAACTTCCAGCCACAGGAGGCTATTTCACTTAAACCAATTGAAATTAAATAAAATAGCGGCGTTCACTTTCAAATGTCCCCTCTCTGTAAAGAGAGCTTTCCTACTATTCTTCCTTTCTAATCTTATACTTTAATAAACTTTTGCCTGATTCTCAAATAAAAAAAAGAAATTAAATAAAATATAAAATTCATTTTCCCAATCATCTCACATATCAAGTGCCCAGTAGCCATAAATGGCTATTGGCTATCACATTAAACATGCAGAATGTTTCTGTCATCACAGAACATTCTACTGAACAGCATTGGTCTACACTGAGTAGTTAGTTCGTTACCTCCATTCAATAAAAATCTAATTTACTCTCATGAATTCCACTGTTCATTATAGTGATTGCTGGAACCGGAGGCAAAACTTTGAAAGGCTTGGTTGAAAAGGATTGCCCGATATCCGTGTTTCTTTTTGGAAATACAAATAGCACAGGACAGTATTAAAATGGAATATTTATTGTCATTTCATCCTGTTCCTGCCATCTGCATCATCTGGATGTAACTGGAACTAAAGCCCTAGGCTGTGCTCTGCTCCTGGCTCCCCACAGCAAGGGAGACATGAGTGCTCCTTCAAGCCTCAAACTGTCCAGATTTAGACATTCAATAACCAGATTTGTGTTCTTTTTAAAATGTCTCCTAGGAACACCTGGGTGGCTTAGTTAGTTAAGCATACCAACTTATTTTTAGTTAAGTGTCCAACTCTTGATCTTGGCTCAGGTTATGATCTCACGGTTTGTGGGATTGATACCATGTTGAGCTCCCCCCTCCACCCCTCACAGAGTAGAATTCTCTCCCTCTCTTTCTGCTCCTCCCCTGCTCACACTCTAAACAAACAAATAAGTAAATAACTTTAAAATGCCTCCTAGAATCTAGGCATTAGTTCTGAGTCTGATATATTGAAACCCAGAGAAAATGTTGTCCCTTTCTTCTCTATTAATTTTTGGACCTGTTATATTATTGAAAATTTTGGAACATGTTCAAAAGAAGTAGGTTCATATAATAAATTCCCAAGTACCCCTCAAACAGTCTTAATAATTATCAACCTGGGGCACCTGTCTGGCACTGTTGGTAGAGCAGAGCACGTGACTCTTGGTCTTGGGGTTCTGAGTTTGAACCCCAGGTTGGGACTAGAGTTTATTTAAAAAAAAATAAATGGGGTACCTTGGTGGTTCAGTTGGTTGAACATCCGACTCTTGGTTTCGGCTGAGGTCATGATCCCAGTGTCGTGGGATCAAGGCCTACATGCTCAGTAGGGAGCCTGCTTAAGATTCTTTGTCTTCCTCTGCCCTCTCCCCTGCTCCAGCTCTCTCTCTCTCTCAAAAAAAAAAAAAAAAAAAAAATATATATATATATATATATATATATATATATATTTCTCTTTCCACCCAGACTTAATTAATTTTTTATTTTTTTTTAAGTTTATTTATTTTGAGAGAGAGAGAGAGAGAACACGAGCAGGATCTGCACTGTCAGTGTGGAGCCTGATGTGGGGCTCAGATCATCACCTGAGCTGAAACCAAGAGTTGGATGTTTAACTGACTGAACCATCCAGGCGTCCCTCCACCCAGGATTAATTTAAAGTTAATTTCAGACATCATATTATTTCATCTGTAAATGTTTTCCTATATATCTTTAAGAGATAAAGATGTTTTTTAAAAATAATATTAATAGCAATACTATTATAATGTCTTAAATTCCTTAATGTCTTCAATATATTTGGATGTCTTCCAGTCATCCAAACAAGGTCCATCTAATGCAAAATGGTTGATATGTCTTTTAAGTCTTTATTTACTTTTCTTTTTTTTTTTCTTTTAAGTCTTTAAATCTTTCAGTTCTCTCCCATCTCTCATTTTATCCTTCCTAGGACTTTTTGCAGAGGAAATCAAGTCTTATGTCCTATAAAGTTTTCCAGAGCTGGGACTTTGTTCATTGCATCCCCATAGTATAATTTAATATGTACCTCTATCTTCTTTATTTCCTATAAATGGGTAGTTGGACCTATCTCAGATTCAGGTGTGACTTTTTTTTCTTGAAAGGCATTTTTATACATTGTGTGTGTCCTTCTGTTTGGTTGAAATACCACATAATGATGTTATCAGTTGTTGCTAATCATTGCCTGGATTTGTTAATTCCATTTAAGCTGCCAAACTGTGATATTCTAATGCTATAATTTTCTTCATTAGCTGGAATACATACATAAAAAAGACACTTCCTCTTATTAACTGTTCAGTTATCCAGAGGTAAAGTTAATATTAGAAAGATAGAATAAATGCTTGATTTTTTTTCTCTTCATTGCCAGTTTTCAAAGGAATAAGTTTATTTTGGGGGAACCTGGGTGGCTCAGTCAGTTGAGCATCTGACTTCGGCTCAGGTCATGATTTCATGGTCTGTGAGTTCAAGCCCCGTGTCGGACTCTGCTCTAACAACTCAGAGCCTGGAGCCTGCTTCAGATTCTGTGTCTTCCTCTCTCTCTACCCCTCCCTCACTCACACTCTGTCTTTCTGTCTCTCAAAAATGAGTAAACATTAAAAAAAAGCTGTGCCAAAAAATTATTAAAAAGTCAATTTCTTAAAAAAAAAAAAGAAAAAGTTGATTTTTTGCCATCCTCCAGAAGATTACTGTAAGTTTTTATTCTCTTAGTATCAGAGGTTGTAACATATGTAACATGTTTGGTATGTTTTAATATATTGTAGTTATTTTTCTTACACAAATTGTTCCATCTTTGGCCATTGGGAGCATTTTCAAGTTGTCTCTAAAGTCCTTCTGGCATGACCTCAGCAGTCTTTGATAACTTCTTTACTATGTGTTGTAACAATGTGCACCATTTTCTAATCTGTTTGCTTTGATATCATCCCATATTCCTCTGCAAAGACACCAGTCACTCATGACTGTGTAGTCTCAGAAACCTGAGATATTTCTTGTATAAGAACATAGAGATGCAGTCCTTGTATCTTCAATACATTATGAATAATTCATATTCATTTATTTAACAAATAGTTATTGAGAATTGGCAATGAATCAGGCACTAGTACAATTCTCAGTCCAGCAGGAAAGACAATAAAAAATTATGTAAATAATTACATGTAGTGGTTATATGCAAGCATGTTACAGTGACAGGCACTATAAAAGAAAAGGAGAGGGCAAAATGAGAATGCATGGTGCTGGGGAAGGCTTTCCTGCAGAAGTCACAGAGAAGCCGAAATGTGAAGGGGAAGTAGGATGATGCAAAGGGGTAGAGACAGAATAGCATGTGCAAAGTCTGGAGGTGGAAAATACTGTATTTGGGGAACAGGAAGGCTGGCACGAGTTGGACTGTGGTGAGGAAGAAGAGGTACATGATGGAGCTGGAAATGCACACAGAAGTCAGATCATTCAGGGCCTTGTAGATCAGGGTAAGGATTTTAGACTTCATCCTAAAAAGGATGGGATGCCACTGGAGTGTTTTAGGAGAAAAACAACATGATCAGATTTCCGTCTTTATGAGGCCACTATACCTGTTGTGTGGAGAATGCATTGGTAGGGGCAAGAATGAAAATGAAAATTGAGGGTAATTACTGATGAAAAATCATAGTGTTTTGAAATGAGGTGATAGCTCTGGAAAACAGTGTGGAGGTTCCTCAAAAAATTAAAAATAGACCTACCCTATGACCCAGCAATAGCACTGCTAGGAATTTACCCAAGGGATACAGGAGTGCTGATGCATAGGGGCACTTGTACCCCAATGTTTATAGCAGCACTCTCAACAATAGCCAAATTATGGAAAGAGCCTAAGTGTCCATCAACTGATGAATGGATAAAGAAATTGTGGTTTATATACACAATGGAATACTACGTGGCAATGAGAAAGAATGAAATATGGCCCTTTGTAGCAACGTGGATGGAACTGGAGAGTGTGATGCTAAGTGAAATAAGCCATACAGAGAAAGACAGATACCATATGTTTTCACTCTTATGTGGATCCTGAGAAACTTAACAGAAACCCATGGGGGAGGGGTAGGAACAAAAAAAAAAAGAGGTTAGAGTGGGAGAGAGCCAAAGCATAAGAGACTGTTAAAAACTGAGAACAAACTGAGGGTTGATGGGGGGGTGGGAGGAGGGGAGGGTGGGTGATGCGTATTGAAGAGGGCAGCTTTTGGGATGAGCACCGGGTGTTGTATGGAAACCAATTTGACAATAAATTTCATATATTAAAAAAAAGAAAAAAGAAGAAAAAAAAATGAAATAAGGTGATAGCCATGAAAATAGAGAGAAGCGGATCAAGAGATTTATGGATGTCCAAAAGCCAGCTCTGTGCTTAATGGGGAAACAGCAGAAGCATTCTAACTAAACTGAGTGTTTTTAACTGAGTGTCTTTTTTATAGGAGTAGAGACAGAACAGCATGTACAAAGGTCTGGCGGTAGGAAATACTTTGTCACATTCAAGGAGCCGTAAGGCCTGCTTGAAGGCCTGTGATAAGAGAAGAAGAGAGGGTCTGTGTTGAAGCTGGAAAGGTAGTGAGTCCGTAAGTAGTGAATAGACAGTGAGGCAGTGGAGGCCGGGAATTCAGGCAGCTCTGCCAGGAAGAGTGGCGCTCGGGAGTAGGGTGCTAGCTGGTATTTGCTTAGTGAGGGAAGAACTCAGCCCCACCCCCCCCCCACTCCCCCCCAGAATCCCTCCAAGAGGGCAGCAGGGATTCTTCCCTGCTACCTTCAGGGCAATGCTGTAGACAAACCAGACCTTCACAAATGCCTCCTGAGATCACTGGGCCGAAGGGCCTTGCTCCTTCCTGGCTCTCACTGGAAGCTGGTGACTTAGTAGTGTGTTTCTCAGCCCTTCACAGGATATATGCTGTTCTCTTCACAAGACATCCCCACATTTGACTTAATACCAGCAGGGGATGAACTTGGCATTGTTTATCCAGGAATGGGAGGCGTGCAAGAAACTCCACTCTCTCCAGGCCAGCCCTGCAGTGGTGAAATCTGCTGTACATAGACCCGAAAGCCAGCTTATCCCAGGGTGCAGATTGTGGTTAGGAATAGAGGAAAGCTAACCTGATGGTTGAACAAGACCCTAACCTCATTAACCCAGTATCCTGTCCAAGAGAGTTAACAAGGATGTAGCAGTGTAGACCTAAGAAATGCAATTTAACACACCTAACTAATGCCTGATTTCCTGTCCCAGAGAAACTTGGGCCCTGGGAAGGTGACTTGAAATCCATTTCCTGAAACAAAGGCACACAGCAGTCCTGCTTCTTGAGCTGCCAAGTAAAACTATCAGAATCTATTTAAGAAAACCAGGCCAGTCTGGTTGTGTTTATTGAGAATAGCCATATGAGACAAAGAAGAAAAGAGTTTTCATTCAGTTCATTCATAGATATTTACCAAGTGCCTGCCATGTGCCAAGTCTTGTTCTAGCTGGTAAACTTGGAGAAATGAGCCAAGTAGACAAAACCGTTGTCCTCACAAAGCTTACGTTCTACTAGGGGGAGAGACACAACAAAGATAAGAGACAAAATATGTATATATTAGGATGTGGTAAATGCTAAAGCTTCAGTTAGCATAAAAAAGTATATTTAAGGGGTGCCTGGGTGGCTCAGTCAGTTAAGCATCCAACTCTTGGTTTCGGCTCCGGTCATGATCTCACGGTTTCATGAGTTCAAGCCCTGTGTCAGGCTCTGTGTTGACAGCTCAGAGCCTAGAATCTGCTTCGGATTCTGTATCTCCCTCTCCCTCTGCCCCTGCCCCACTCATTCTCTCTCTCTCTCTCTGTCTCTCTCTCTCAAAAATAAATAATAAACATTTTTAAAAAGTATATGTAAAGCATTTTTAGGACACAAATGGATATTGGTAAAGAGTATAGATAAAGTGAATTTTAGTTATATTAGATATTAGAGTGGTCAGTGAAGAGCTTCCTGAGAAGGCAATATTTAAGCTAAATCTTGAAAGATGAGAAACCAGCCTTGTGAAGAGTGACAGAGAGGGAGAAATGTTACAAAATCCTGCGTTAGGCAAGAACGTGGAATGTTCAAAAGGCAGAAAGAAGGCCAATTTCTGCAGTGCACGAAGCTAGGGGAGAGATCCTAAACAGAGGACTGGGGAGGCAGGCATGCCATGATAAGGCATGTGGGTTTTTCCTAATTCTCTGTGCTTATTGTGGCATAATTATCTATTCCACTGTAACACTGCCTACTCAGAATTCACTGGCAAGCTCTGCTGCCTGGCCTTACCTCAGAGAGAGGACATCTTAAGAAAGTCCCAAGAATGGCCAAAACAGACATAATAAAGACCATACACAACATTCCTGGGGAGCTTCTGGGATTTTCATTCAGGTTCTTTACCTTCCTGTTGAATATCCTTTTAATAAATTTCCTTATCTGATTTCTAAGCCCGCAGCAGATTAGAAGGGTAGGGAAGGGCAGGCACTCTGCTCAGTTGACATTTTAATTTAGTGAGTCATTTTGCTTGGAAACCACCTTTCCCCATGACTGACCTCATCCTGTACTGAAGGACTCCAGGATTCATCTGAACACCCTCATGACATGTACATTTACTACACCATGATGCAGTGGTAAGAACACTGATACACATTAGTCTTGGACACAAATCCTGACTCCAGTATTCATAATTCTATGTCCCCACTAGATTGTGAATGATTTAAAGACATTGTGTCTTAGTCAGCTTTGAATTCACCCATAACCCATCCCCCTACTCCAAGCTTGGGGTATTGCTAGTCATGTAATAGTACTTGATAAATGGATCTTGAATGAATAAATTAAAGTATGATTGGATAAGTTTTCCTCTCAGATCCTCAATTGCCTCATCTATAAAAGGATGAGCTTCCTTGGAATGTTAAATAACAATATACGTAGAAAGCACAATGTAAAGTGTAATGTGCAATATAAATGCAAGGTATTTTGCTACTCCGGGCTGAATCAGAGGTGTCCTTTCAAAGGGTCAAGGGAACCTTTAGGTCCTTGTGTCTATGACATGAAGTAGTTGCCACTAGATGGCAATGTTTTCTTAAGGCACATGAAGCCATTTTTGAGTCTACCTTAGTGGCCTTAAAACTGGGGGTTCTCACACCACTGGGAATACAGAATGCTTTCCAAGATGTGCTCAATTATGGATTGTTTTTCCAGTTCTCAACTTCTATGTGTCTTCTTTCCTAAAACTAAACTGCTTGGGGAAGTACCAACTTTTCAAAAACAAAGACATACCCATTTATTCATCCCAAATCATATTTTATGGCACTAGCAGGTGAATAATACCCACCAGGGCATCAAACAAAATGGAAGTCTCCTTCACTGATTAACAAGGAACCAGTGTTTCCCTATCTTTTACATACTTCTGTGAAGAGTGAAACTTGGCTTTAGAAATGGGGTATTTTGGAGCATCTGGTTAGTTGTCAGTGGAGCCTGCAACTCTTGATCTCGGGGCTGTAAGTTCAAGCCCCACGTTGGGTGTAGAGATTACTTAAAACTATAAAACCTTTAGAAGAAAAGTGTTATGGGGTATTTGGCTCATGTTGTTAAGGTCTAAATAAAATATATGGTACAGTGGGGTGACGGGAATAAGGTTTCTTCCATCCCCTAAGAATTATCAAAGAAAACATTACTGGGACACTTGGGTGGCTCAGTCAATTAAGCGCCCAACTCTTGATTTTGGCTCATGTCATGGTCTCCCAGTCGTGGGATCAAGCCCTGCATCTGGGCTTATGCTGATAGTGTGGAGCCTGCTTGGGATTCTCTCTCCCTCTCCCTTTGCGCCTCCTCCCTCTCCCTCTTTCTCTCTTAAACGAAATAAATTAACTTAAAAAAAAAAGACATTTATTGTTTATTTAAAAAAAAAAGAAAGCATTTACCTTTAGGAAGCAAAAAGCACAGAGAACATCTTTTTTAAAAATTCTAAACAGTCGTTTTTTCACATTCTTAAAATATTGTTTTCATCTATTCTCAATACTGATTCCAAAATTATGTCATAAGCAGGAGAGAAATATGTTGGAATGGGCCAAGTAGTTGATTACTTTAATTTTTTTTTTAAATGTTTATTTATCTTAGAGAGAGGGAGACAGTGGGAGTGGAGCAGGGGCAGAGAGAGAGGGAGACACAGAATCCAAAGCAGGCTCCAGGCTCTGAGCTGTCAGCACAGAGCCTGACATGGGGCTTAAACCCAAGAACTGTGAGATCATGACCTGAGCCAAAGTCGGACGCTTAACTGACTGAGCCACCCAGGCGCCCCAGTAGTTGATTATTTTAGATGTAACTAAAATATTTTTTAGGAAACCAAAATTTTCATGACCCATTAGCTAAAACCAAGTTTTTACATGGTCTTTTTCAAAGAGACTGATACATTCTTCAATAAGATAGTTACAAACTATTTTTATCAAATCATGTGATAAAATATTTTTTCTAATATTGATGATTTTTATTTTATCTTATTTGATTTAATATTATCTATTTCCAATACAAAAATACAATTATGGAACACCTGGGTGGCTCAGTCAGTTAAATATTCGACTCTTGATTTCAGCTCAGGTCATGATTTCACAGTTTGTAGGATCAAGCCCTGCATCAGGCTCTGCGCTGACATTGTAGAACTTGCTTGGGATTCTCTTTCTCTTCTCCTCTCTCTCTGCATCTTCCCTGCTTGTGTTCTCTCTCTCTCTCTCTCTCTCAAAATAAATAAATAAACTTAAAAAGATACAATTCTATGTTACATGCAACTACAATTAATTTTTACAATCTGTACCTTCCATTTCATCAAATCATGGAAACATTTTATCACAATGTCTTATGAAATAATGGTGCTATTTCTTTTTAAAAAATTTTTAATGTTTATTTGTTTTGGAGAGACAGAGCACAAGTGGGGGAGGGGCAGAGAGAGGGAGACAGAATCTGAAGTAGGCTCCAGGCTCCAAGATGTCAGCACAGAGCCTAATGCAGGACTCGAACCCATGAACCGTGCGATCATGACCTAAGCTGAAGTTGGATGCTTAACCAACTGAGCCACCCAGGCGCCCCATAGTGGTGCTATTTCGGATTTTTATCTTGAGATTTATTTATTGTCAAAAGCAGAACCTCCGAGTTTGAAACAGAGAGTTACACCTGACCAAAGAAATATAAGGATTTGTATCATACTCCTTACTTTATAAATAGCTTATAATTTGGCCATACATAACATTGCAATATTACAAGTTAGGCAATGAAGAATAGCATATTGATTTGTTACTTTTTCTAAATTTAAGAGTTGATTAATTAAAAAAAGAAATAACTTCTATTAAATCTATCTTATATTAATCTTGACCATTTTTAATCCTTATAACAACCCTTGAAATAGGTCCTATTCTTTAAAAAAAAATTATTCATTTTGAGAGAGAGAATGCAAGAGGGGCAGAGAGAGTGGAAGAAATCCCAAGCAGGCTTCACACTGTGAGCACAGAGCCCAATGTGGGCCTCGAACTCATGAACCATGAGATCATGACCTGAGCCAGAACTAAGAGTCAGATGCTTAACCAACTGAACCATGCAGGTGCCGCCTTCTTATTTCCCCCAGAGAGGTTAAGTAATTTATCCATTGTCACAAAAGCAAAAAAAAAAAAAAAAAAAAAAAAAGGCCTCTGAGGAAGCCAATATAAAAGTTACCATTACTGTGTATTAAAACTCAGGCAAGTTATACTTTATATATTCCAATTTTACATAATAAAATAAACTTGATCGTGTGGTTTCCAAGCTCACAGAAGAGTAGAAGAAAACTAGAAGTGGGCAGCAGATCTACTAGGGACAAACATTTTGGGACTAGTGAGAAATGATAGTCAATAACTAATAGCAAAGAAGAAATAAAAGAATAAAAGATAAAGCAATCCTCAAGATGAAAAATGGAACTATTTTAGTGATGGTACTAAAAATCCTACCCTATATTGTTGTCTTAAATTAATATTTAATATCTACATTATTATGACTATAGAAATATTTTTTATTCAAGATTTAAAAAAATTTATTTTAAGGAGAGAGGGAGCAAAAGCCAGGGAGAGGGGCAGAGGGGCAGAGGGAAAGAGAGAATCTCAAGCAGGCTCCACACTCAGCCTGATGCAGGACTCCATCCCATGACCCTGGGATCATGACCTGAGCTAAAATCAAGAGTCATATACTCAAACGACTGAGCCACCCAGGCACCCCATAATATTTTTTATTGAGTCAAGCACCGTACAGTTAATTAAGCTGGACAATTTATTATTTTCTCTGGAAGTAATAATTGCCTTATCTTTTCCATTACTTAGTTTTCTAGATACCTATTACTGATTAATTCTCAAACTCTGACGCTACTAAAAAATATATCACAATGCAATCAAATATGTGAAGTAATGTTTCATTTTTTTCTTGGAAACATCCTTCTGGAGACTTTCATTCTTCTGCTCCAGTCTGGATGGGTTCTCTGCCTATTACTCATCTTCCCTTCTAGGACTTATCATCACTGTTGTCCTATGCATTCTTTTATTTGTCCTGTGTTTAATCCTTTGTTTCTTGGATTCCTTCTATTTCTTGGCTTAATCTCTTGTTTTGGTGGAAGACATTGTCCAATATCTTCCTAAGAAATAAAGTGTAAGAGGTAATTTATTTGAGACTTTATATGTCTGAAAACAGCTATATTCTGCTCTCAAACTTGTTTAATAGTTTAGCTGGCTATAAAATTCTTCAGAATTTTGATGGCCTTTTTCAGTTGCCTAATACCAGTATTATTTACTTTTAAAATCAGATGCTGTCCTGATTCCCAAGACTTTACGTGTTACTGTTTTTCTCTATGGAAGCTCCAGGATTCTGAAGTTACAGGATGATGAGTCTTGCTTTATTGAGATATAATACTCAATAAAAAATACTTTTATAAAATATACTGTTTAAAATATATAACTACAAGAGTTTTTTTAAGTTGATTTGAATTGTCATCTCTTTTTTTTTAAGTTTATTTATTTTGAGAGAGAGAGAGAGAGAATAAGTGGTGGGGGGGCAGAGAGAGGGGGAGAGAGAGAGAGAATCCCAAGCAGGCTCCATGCTGTCAGCACAGAGCAAACTCAGGGCTCAATCTCATGAACCGTGAGATCATGACCTGAGCCAAAATCAAAAGTCAGACATTTAACTGACTACAGACTACAGGACCCCTACAAGAATTTTGCTACATGCATACAGTAATATAATCTCTACCACATCATTGATATAAAACATTCCCAGCATCTCCCTTTGCAGTTAATCCCCTACTCCCAATCCTTGGTGCTTAGAAACTACCAATTAGTTTTCTATTACTATAGTTTTGTCTATTCTAGAATTCCATATAAATAGAATCATGAAGTATGTAGTCTTTTATATATAGTTTCTTTCCCTTCGCATTCTTTTGAGATTAATGCATTTTGTTTTGCATATCAGTTGTTTCTTTACATTTGTTGCTGAGTAGTATTCCATTTTATCATTATACCACAATTTATCCATTCACCAGGATATAGACATCAGGGGTATTTCCAAATTTTAGCTATTATAAACATTCATGTATAAGTCATTGTGTGAATCTGTTTTCATTTCTCCTAAGTAAATACCTAGGAGTGAAGTTTCTAGGTTATTTGAAAAGAATATTCTGTATATTTTCCCCCAAGTTTTTATTTAAATTCCAGCTAGTTAACATACATTGCAACAATAAGTATGTATTAACTTTATAAGAAACTGCCGAACTGTTTTCCAAAGTGGTTATACCATTTTGCATTCCCAGCATCAATGCATGAAGGTTCCAGATGCTTTGCATTCTTGTCAGTATTTGATATTGCAGTCTTTTGAGTGAAATATTTAGGGTGAGGTCCCCAAATTAAGGTGCTTCTGACCTTATGGATTTGGGGATCCAGTACAATGGCACATGCAAGTGTTTTGGTTCCCCAACCTAGAAGCTCTCTGAACCCATCTTACAGGGTTTTTATGGAGACTTCATTACATAGGCATGGTTGAGTAAATCATTGACAGTTGTTGATTGGATCAACCTCTAGCCCTCCTTGCTCCCCAGAGGTCAGGGAAGGTGGAGGGTGGGAAGGAAAATTCCAGCTCTCTAATCACATGGTTTGTTCTCCTGGCAACCAGCCCCCATCCTTAGGTGGGGTCCCAAAGTAACTCATTAACATAACAAAAGATACATTTGTTGTTCTGACCACTTAGGAAATTCCAAGAGTTTTAGGAGCTCTGTTCAAGAAGGGAGGACAAAGACCAAATATATATTTCTCATATATACTAGGAACTACCAGCAGCTAAAACAAGCAAGGAAGGGTTTTTCCCTGGAGACTTCAAAGAGAATGTAACCATAAGTTTGGACTTCTGTCCTCCAGAAATGTGAGGAAACATTTCTGTTATTTTAAACCACCTTGTTTGGGTAGCTTGGTATGTCAGCCTCAGAAAACTAATATAGTTCAGGGGCACCTGGGTGGCTCAGTCAGTTGAGCGTCTGACTGTGGTTCAGGTCATGATCTTGCGGTTTGTGAGTTCAAGCCCTACATCAGACTCTGTGCTGATAGCTGAGAGCCTGAAGCCTGTTTCAGATTCTGTGTCTCCCTGTCTCTCTGTTCCTCCCCTACTCATGCTGTTTCTCTCTCTCAAAAATAAACATTAAAAAACACCCTTTTTTTATTTAAGGAAAACTAATACAGTACAATTTATCCTTTTTTTTTTCATAGTTCTTGCTTTTTGTGTTCTACTTAAGAAATTTTTGCCTTACAAAAGTCACTAAGATTCTCTTTTTTTTCCTCTAGAAGTTTTATGGTTTTAGCTTTTACATTTAAGTCTATGATCCATTTCACATTAATATTTTTTTTAATTAAAAAAAATTTTTGGAGGAGGGCACCTGGGTGGCTCAGTCATTGGGTGTCCAACTTTGGCTCAGGGCATGATCTCACCGTTCATGGGTTCAAGGCCCACGTCAGGCTCTGTGTTGACAGCTCAGAGCCTGGAGCTTGCTTCGGATTCTGTGTCTCCCTCTCTCTCTGCCCCGCTGCTCTGCTCGTGCTCTGTCTTTTTCTCTGTCTTTTTAAAATTTTTTAATGTTTATTTATTTTTGAGAGAGACAGAGATCACAAACAGGGAAAGGGCAGAGAGAGAGGGAGACAGAGAATCCCAAGCAGGCTCCACACTGTCAGTGCAGAGCCCTATGTGGGGCTGGAACTCACAAACTATGAGATCATGACCTGAGCTCAAATCAAGAGTTGGACACTAGGGGCACTCAGTCCCTGAGCTGGGTGACTTAGTCGGTTGGGCAGCCAACTTCGGCTCAGGCCATGATCTCACGGCTTATGGGTTTGAGCCCCACGTCAGGCTCTGTGCTGACAGCTTGGAGCCTGGAGCCTGCTTCAGATTCTGTGTCTCCCTCTCTCTCTGCCCCTCTCCTGCTCACACTCTCTCTCTCTCAAAAAATAAATAAACACTAAAAAAAAAAAAAAAAAAGTTGGGCACTTTACTGACTGAGCCACCTAGGCGCCATAATTTCATGTTAATATTTTATATGCTATGGAGTAAGAATTAGGGTTAATTTTTTATTCCAGCATTCTTAGTTGAAAAAACGTATCCATCCCCCATTGAATTACCTAGGAAACTTAGTAAAAAGTTAATTAGCCATAATTCTGTGGGCTTATTTCTGAAGTATTTATTCTGTTCCCTTGATCATCTTTCTACCAATATCACAATGTCTTGATTTCTATAGCTTTATAATAGGTTTTGAAGAAAAAAACAGACAGTATAAATCCTCCAACTCTGTTATTTTTCAAAATTGTTTGGAGTTTTTATAGGTCTTTTGCATTCCCATCTAAATTTTATGAACGGCTTGCCAATTTTTATAAGTGGAATTGCATTGAATCAGTGGTTCTTAACTGAAGGTAATTTTATGCCCAAGGGGATATTAGACAATGTCTGGAGACATACCTGGTTGTCATTTGGGACGTACCTGTCTCATTTGGGAGGTGCTACTGGAATTTAATAGGTAGAGGCCAGTGATGCAACTAAACATCCTACAACGTACAAATAGCCTCTCATAATAAAGAATTATCTGGCCCCAAATGTCAATAGTTCTGTTGCTAAGAAACCTTGCATTGAATATACAGATCATTTTTAGGGGAAATGATATCTTAAAGATATGGAATCTTTTGATCCATAGGCATGTTGTTTCTCTAACTCTACTTAAGTCTTTATTTTTCTTAGCAGTGTTTTGTAGTTTTGGGTATACAAGTCATGGGCATTTTATGTTAAATTTATCACTACCAATGATCACCACTATCTAGTTCTAGAACATTTTCATTATCCCAAAAGCTCTACCCGTTACACATTTGCTCCCCCTCCCCCTCTATCCCCTGCCTCTGTCAACCACTGCTTTCTGTCTCTATGATTCTATACAATGGAATCATACAATATATGGCCTTTGGTGTCTGGCCTCTTTCATTTAACATGTTTTCATAATTCATCAACTTTGTAGCATGTATCAGCACTTTATTTCTTTTATGGCTGAATAATATTCCATGATATATATACCAATTTTGCTTATCCATTTATTAGATGATGGACATTTGATTGTTTCAGCTTTTGGCAGTTGTGAATACAGCTTCTATGAACACTAATATTTAAGCTTTTGTTTGAATACCTCTTTTCAATTCTTTTGGGTATATACCCAGGAGAGGAATTCCTGGGTCATATGGTAATTCTTTGTTTAACTTTTTGAAGAACTGCCAAACTCTTTTCCACAGTGGCAGTACCATTTTACATTTCTACAAGCAATGTACAAAGATTCAGTTTTCTCCACATCCTTGTCAACTCTTGCTGATTTCCTTTATTAATTTTTTTAGTTTTTAAAATCAGGGCACCTGGGTGACTTAGTCAGTTAAACATCTGACTTTGGCTCAGGCCATGATCTCATATTCTGTGAGCTTGAGCCCCACGTCGGGCTCTCCACTGACAGCACAGATCCTACTTTGGATCCTCTTTCCTTCTCTTTGCCCCTCCCCTATTCTCTCTCTCTCAAAAATAAATAAACACTAAAATTTTTTTTAATTTTTAAATTTTAATTTTTTTAAGTAAGTTCTATGCTCAGTGTAGGGCTTGAACTCACAACCTGAGATCAAGAGTTGCATTCTCTACTGACTGAGCTAGCCAGACCCCCATCCTTTTATTTTTTTAAATTGTCATCCTAGTGGGTATGACGTATCTCATTGGGGTTTTGATTTGCATTTACCTAATGACTAATGATGGTGAACATCTTTTCATGTGTTTAGTGGAGATTTGTATACCTTTTTTTGGAGAAATATCTAGTCAAGTTTTTTGCTCATTTCTTAATTGGGTTATTTGTCTTTTTGTTGTTGAATTGTAAGAGTTTTTTGTATATTCTATTTCTAGACCCTTATCAGACATATGATTTGCAAATATTTTCTTCCATTCTATGAGTTGCCTTTCACTCTCTCAGTAGTGTCCTTTGATCCACAAAAGTCTTTAGTCTTTTTTTTTTTTTTAATTTTTTTTTTTCAACGTTTATTTATTTTTGGGACAGAGAGAGACAGAGCATGAACGGGGGGAGGGGCAGAGAGAGAGGGAGACACAGAATCGGAAACAGGCTCCTGGCTCCGAGCCATCAGCCCAGAGCCTGACGCGGGGCTCGAACTCACGGACCGCGAGATCGTGACCTGGCTGAAGTCGGACGCTTAACCGACTGCGCCACCCAGGCGCCCCTCTTTAGTCTTGATAGAGCCCCATTTATCTATGGTTTTGTTTTTTTTTGTTGTTTTTTTTTTTTTGTTATTTATACTTTTGGTGTCATATCTAAGAAACCATTGTCAAATCCGGGGTCAAGAAGATTTAGCCCTATGTTTTCTTACAGGAATTTTATAGTTTTAGTTCCTATATTTAGGTCTTTGATCCATTTTAAGCTAATTTTTGTGTTGTGAGGTAAGGGTCCAACTTCATTCTTTTACATGTGGATATCCAATTTTCCTAGAACCATTTGATGATTATTCTTTCCTCATTGAACAGTGTTAACATTCTTGTTGAAAATCATTTGACCAGGGGCGCCTGGGTGGCGCAGTCGGTTAAGCGTCCGACTTCAGCCAGGTCACGATCTCGCGGTCCGTGAGTTCGAGCCCCGCGTCAGGCTCTGGGCTGATGGCTCAGAGCCTGGAGCCTGTTTCCGATTCTGTGTCTCCCTCTCTCTCTGCCCCTCCCCTGTTCATGCTCTGCCTCTCTCTGTCCCAAAAATAAATAAACGTTGAAAAAAAAAATTAAAAAAAAAAAAAAGAAAATCATTTGACCATAACTCTATGGGTTTATTTTGGGACTCAGTTCTATTCTATTGATCTATAGGTCCATCCTTATGCCAGTACCACAGTATTTTGATTACTTTGAATATAACAGTACCACACTGTAGCTTTGTAGTAAGTTTTGAAATTGAGAAGTGTGAGTCTGTCTGTTTTGTTCTTTTTCAAGACTGCTTTGGCTATTCAGGTTCTCTTGCAATTCTGTATGAATTTTGGAATTAGCTTTTCCATTTCTGCCAAAAAGGCCACTTTGATTTTAATGAATTACATTCAGTCTTAGATTGTTTTGGTTATTTTTGCCATCTTAACAATATTAAGTCTTCCAACCTATAAACATAAAAGTCTTTCTCTCTTTTTTTAATGTTTATTTATTTTTAACAGAGAGAGACAGAGAGCAAGTGGAGGAGGGGCAGAGAGAGAGGGAGACACAGAATCTTTTTTTTTTTTTTTTTTTTGAGACACAGAATCTGAAGCAGGCTCCAGGCTCTGAGCCGTCAGCACAGAGCCCAACAGGGGCTCGAATCCACGAACCGTAGATCATGACCTGAGCCGAAGTTGGATGCTTAACTGACAAAGCCACCCAGGCGCCAAGAAATCTACTTATGTATCTTTTCTTTAAAAATTTTTTAATGTTTATTCATTTTTTAATTTATATTAAAAAATTTTTTTAATGTTTATTTTTGAGAGAGACAGAGAGAGTGTGAGCTGGGGAGGGGCAGAGAGAGAGGGAGACACAGAATCTGAAGCAGGCTCCAGGCTCTTTGCTGTCAGCATAGAGCCCGCGGTGGGGCTTGAACCCAGAAACCTTAGATCATGACCTGAGGCGAAGTTGGATGCTTAACCAACTGAGCCACCCAGGTGCCCCTGTATTTCTTCTTTAATTTGTCTCTGTAATATTTTATAGTTTTCAGTGTACAGGTCTTGAATATTTTATATTAAATTTATCACCAAATGGTTCATTTTTGATGCAATTGTAAATATTTTTTATTTTAATTTTTTAATTGTTTGTTGCAAGTATATAGAAATAAAATAGCTTTTTGAATATTGACCTTGTATCCTGTGAACTTGCTAAATTCATTTATTAGTTCCAATAGTTTTTTGTAGATTTTTAAAGATTTTACATAGATAACAATGTCTTATGTGAATATAAAGAGTTTTACTTCTTTTTTACTTTGTGGAAGACAAATGGAAAAAATTTAATTTCTTTCTCTTTCTTTTATTTTTTCTTTATTTTTTTTGCCTTATAGAACTGTCTGGGACTGTCTCACAATGTTCAATAGATGGGACTAAAGTGGGCATTCTTGCTTTGTTCTTGATCTCAGGGGGAAACCATTTAAATTACACCATTTTTTCCCAATCTTACACCATTAAGTATGATGTTATCTTAGGTTTATCATAGATGCGCTTTACCAGGTTGGAGAAGTTCCTTTCTGTTCCTAATTTGCTGAGAAAATTCAGCCAAATAGAAGTTAAATTTGTCAAATGTATTTATTTTCATGTATTGAGATGATCAAATGTGGTTTTTTCTCCTTTAGTCTATCAATGTGGTGGATTACCTAATTGATTTGGAACATTAAATCGTATGTACCTGGTATAAACCCCACTTAGTCATAATGCATTATCCATTTTATATGCTAATGGATTCAATTTGCTAATATGTTGTTAATGATTTTACATTTGTGTTCATGAGGGTTATTGGTCTGTAGCTTTCTTTTCTTGTGATGTTCTTTATAGTTTTGGAATCAGGGTAATACTGACTTCACTGTCCTGGATTGGATACTGTATTAGAAAACATTCTTCTTCTTTCATATTCTGGAAAACTTTGTGTAGAATTGGTATTATTTCTTCTTAAAAATCTGATAGGTGTAGGGGCGCCTGGGTGGCTCAGTCAGTTGAGGGTCTGACTCTTGATATCAGCTCAGGTCATGATCCCAGGGTTGAGGGATCAAGCCTGGAGTCAGGCTCCATGCTGAGCGTGGAGCCTGCTTAAGATTCTCTCTCTCTCCCTCTTCTCCTCTCTCCTGCTTGTGCTCTCTCTCCCTAAAAGAATAAAATAAAATAAATATCCTAGGTTTCTCAGTGAAGCCATCTGGGCCTAGCATTTTCTTTGTGGGAGGGTTTTTTTTTTTTTTTTTTTAAGTTTATTTAAGTAATCTCCACACCCAACATGGGGCTTGAACTCACTATCCCAAGATCAAGAGTCAGATGTTCTTCCAACTGAGCCAGCCAGGTTCTCCTGTGGGAGGATTTAGAACAAATTGATTTCTTTAGTAGGTATAAGGCTAAATTATAGATTTTGTTTTTCAATGCACATTGGTACTTTGTGTCTTTAAAGGAACATGTACGTTGTATCCAAGTTGTCAAATTTATTGGCAAAAAGGTTTTATGATATTATCTTATCATCCTTTTAATGTCTATAGCTTCTATAATGATGTTTTTTCTCTCATTCCTGATAGTGGCAATTTGTGCGTGCCCCCCCTCCCCTTCCACCAACCCCTCAATCCCATGAATTTGGTTAGAGGCTTATCAGTTTCATCCCTCTCTCAAAGAATCAGCTTTTTGTTTCATGATTTTCTCTATTATTTTTATTTTCTATTTCACTGATCTCTGCTCTTATCTTTATTATTTCCTTTCTTCTATAACCTTTGGTTTTAATTTGTTCTTCTATTTCTAGTTTCTGAAGGTGGAAGCTGAAGTCATAGATTTAAGATTTTCTTTTCTAATATAAGTGTTTAGTGCTGTAAATTTCCCTTTAATACTGCCTTAGTTGCATCCACAAATGTTGATAGATTGTCATTTTCATTCAGTTCAGAATACTTTCTAATTTCCCTTTTGCTCTCTTTTTTGACCCACAAGTTATATAGAGTATGTTTAGTTTCTAAGAATTTGTAGGACTTTACAGAGACCTTTCTGTTATGTAATTCTGTTTTGGTCAGAGAAAACACTTTATGTGAGTTAATTCCTTTTAAATTTATTGAGACTTGTTTTATGGCCTAGAAGAAGACAGGAAATATGATCCACTTAATGGGAGAAAATGCAGTCATTATTATGCTAATACAAGGACTAAGGTCTGAACAACAATTGAGCAATAATTTTCTTCTTTCTTTCTTTCTTTCTTTCTTTCTTTCTTTCTTTCTTTCTTTCTTTCTTTGATTTTATTTTTAAGCAATCTCCACACCCACTGTGGGGCTTGAATTCACAATCCCGAGATCAAGAGTTGCACACTCTACCAACTGAGCCAGCCTGGTGCCCCAATATGTTTCTTATCATAGTTCATATTGGAGTTTAGATTTTACACATCAGTCTGATCAGCTTAGTGAATATGAGTTTCTTACTGAGAGAACAAGCTACCTCTTGATGTTCACTTCATACAATGGCAAAGATCTTAGGTGAAAACTGAACATTTCAATCTTCCAGGTATTTTCAAATATTCATATGTTTTTATTCATATATTTGTTTTATCTTTAAAACATAAATGATGATTTTAGGTCTCTAAATAAATTGTCCTTTCTTGAATTACTTTATTTCTCATCTGAGAATTGAAAATTAACTCAAGTAAATTTAATTTACTATATTTATACATAAATGTATTTTGAGAGGAAATGTGGTCCACGTGGCTCAGTATCTCTGATTCAACAGCTTAAGTGGCCGGTAAATATGTAGAATTTGAGCCTCCTTGGAATCAGTCCCAAAGTTCTGTTCATGAATATATTGAAATTAAGTATTTTCAGAGCCATTAGATGGTATGTAAATACATTATTGACACAGGATATTTTTCAGTGTGCTATTAGGGGTCATAACCACAATATCTGAATAAAAATAATTGGCCTATTTAAAGAAGTTGCTGCGGGGTGCCTGGGTGGCTCAGTCGGTTTAGTGTCCGACTTTGGCTCAGGTCATGATCTTGCGGTCCGTGGGTTTGAGCCCCATGTTGGACTCTGTGCTGACAGCTCAGAGCCTGGAGCCTGCTTGGGATTCTGTGCCTCCCCCTCTCTCTGCCCCTCTCCTGCTAGCACTCTCTCTCTCTCAAAAATAAATAAACATTAAAAAAAAATTAAAAAAAAAAGAAGTTGCTGGGGCACCTGGCTGGAAGAGCATGTGACTCTTGATCTTGGGGGTCACAAACAAATAAGTACATTTTTAAAAAGTAAAAAATAGGGGCGCTTGGGAGGCTCAGTCAGTTAAGCGTCCAACTTCAGCTCAGGTCATGATCTCACAGTCTGTGAGTTCAAGTTCCACGTCAGGCTCTGTGCTGACAGCTCAGAACCTGGAGCCTGCTTCTGATTCTATGTCTATCTCTCTGCCCCTCCCCCATTCATACCTCTGTCTCTCTCTTTCTCTCAAAAGTAAATAAACATTTAAAAAAATTTAAAAAGTAAAAAATAAAATATTTTATTTTTTTATGTTTTATTTTTTATTTTCTAAAACATATTTATTTGTTTGTTTGCTTATGTAATCTCTATGCCCAATGTGGGGCTCCAACTCATGACCCCCAAGATCAAGGAGGCAAACCATAAGAGACTCTTAAATACAGAAAACAAACTGAGGGTTGATGGGGGTGGGAGGGTTGGGGGGCAGGGAAAATGGGTGATGGGCATTGAGAAGGGCACTTACTTGTTGGGATGAGCACTGGGTGTTGTATGTAAGGGATGAATCACTGAAATCTATTCCCAAGGCCAAGACTACACTGTATACACTGTATGCTAGCTAACGTGACAATAAATTGTTTTTTAAAAAAATTTAAAAGAACCAGTTACATAACAAAACAGAACAAAAGAAGTTGTTGCCAGTGTCAAAAACCAAAGCAAGACAAAAGAAAACCAATGAAAAAAGTGATCCTCTGCTTCCCCCACAAAGCAGAGGGGAGTGGTCAGGGGAAGAAAAGCCTTGTCCTTCCTACACTGTCGCTGTCCTCGCAGCCAAGATTTAGCCTCTTCAGTGTACCTCTAGCCCTCTTTCTTTACGTGACTGGGGTGCAAATTCTTAACTCTGGTTAAGAGGGTATAGTGACAGTAGGATCAGTTTAACTCACCAGCCCTTGTGAAATTATTTTCTCTTACAAGGCTATCTGGCAATTTCAGCTCTAATTTTCAATACTATTTTAATGTATGTATGTAGGGAGCCAAACACCCTACACTATAGGAGGCATTGGGTCTTTCAGTTGCAAACTGTAACACTATACAGAAACCTAAGTGGCACAGCACCAGCTCATAGGAACCAATCATCAGTTTGGGGAGGGGAAAGACTTTTGTTCTAAGATAACTACAAGTCTGGGGGCACCTGGGTAGTTCAGTGGGTTAGGCATCCTACTTCTGCTCAGGTCATGATCTCACCAATTGTATGAATTGTGAATTGGGCTCTGCGCTGACAGCTCAGAGCCTGGAGCCTGCTTCAGATTCTGTGTCTCTGTCTCTCTCTGCCTTTTCCCTGCATTCACTCTCTCTCTTTCTTTCTCTCTCTCAAAAATAAATAAACATTGGGGCGCCTGGGTGGCGCAGTCGGTTAAGCGTCCGACTTCAGCCAGGTCACGATCTCGCGGTCCGTGAGTTCGAGCCCCGCGTCAGGCTCTGGGCTGATGGCTCGGAGCCTGGAGCCTGTTTCCGATTCTGTGTCTCCCTCTCTCTCTGCCCCTCTCCCGTTCATGCTCTGTCTCTCTCTGTCCCAAAAATAAATAAAAAACGTTGAAAAAAATAAATAAATAAATAAATAAATAAATAAACATTTAAAAAAATTAAAAGTAAAATAAAATGAAATAAACTAAAATAAGCACAAGTCTGGGGGTGCCTGGTTGGCTCAGTCAGCAGAGCACTGAACTGCACGATTAAAAATGGCTAAAATGGTAACATTTATGTTATTATATATTACCACAATAAAAAAAAAATGCCTGCACATGAATCTCCCTCAGGGTCTTTTTCTCTAAGGAACCTAACCAAACAACCTAGGTGAATATGGCAAAGATTGCTAGCTTTCATCGATAGCTATCCTTTCTTCTCTAGTAATGGAACTCAGCCTGAGACTGCAGGCAGTCTTGCTGCTGGTCATGGGATGTCAGACATGTGACTAACTTTGGCCAATTGGATGTGAGAAGTGATAAGAGCTACTTCCTGGTCGTGCTCTTAAAGTAATAGGCATACCCTCCACTTGTCTCTGCACTTTTCTACTGGCTGTGATGCAAATGCAGTGGCAGGAGATGGAGCCAGAGATGGAAGCCACAGATAGAGGATGACAGAGCTACCCTACCAACCCGAGGCTGATTATCTCTGGCTGTTACAAGGAGATAAAAATCAACTTCTGTATTGTTTAAGCCATGGAATTTGAGGTATCTTTGTTACAACAGCTCAGCCTGTATCCTGACACTTTGATTGACTCCAAAATCCATTTCTCTAATCCTAACTCCTTTTACATGCAGCTCCTATTTCACATCCCCAGTTTTGAAACTCAGCATGTCCACACCATAATTTATCCTAAACTCTGTTCCTTTTTTTGTTCTTAATTTCTAATAATGCCACAATTTCCTGCTTGGAAAGAGCCCTCAACATTCACACAGTGGAATACCATTCAGTCATTAAAAAGGAGGAGGCAGTAATCCAAGATACACTGATATGGAACAGTCCCCAAGATCTGTTAAGAAAGATCTGTGAAGAAAGCAAAGAGCAGTATGATGTCTGAATATACCACTATTTGTGTTAGGAAAAAAAAAAGACTACCTTTGTAAATTTTTGTATGTGCATAGAATATCTTGGGAAGGATAACCAAAGACTTGAGTTGCTGCTGTATTTTATTTTTAAATTTTTTATTTTTTATTTTTTTAAAGTAGTTTCTACACCCAACATGGGGCTCAAACTCATGACCCCGAGGTCAAGAGTCTTATGCTCCACTCACTGAGCCAGTCAGACACCCCTATTTGTGTCATTGCTCTAGGTAGGACAGCTGGGGGACAAAGTGGCAAAAAACCTAATTTCTTACATATACCTATTGGAACCTTTGAATTGTGTGCTGTGTACAAAGTGCTGCTAGATTGTACAACCCCAGGGTGCACTATTCAAATTCTAATTTGTGTAACTGGTACCTCTGGAGTTGTGCTGTGTGTGGCCTGGGCAGCTGTTCATATCAGTCTTGTTATGCATGTTTTACATACTCAAAAACAAAGCTCAAGAAAATACACTTACTCTTTGTTCTATAGTTTAAATAGCACAGCTATTTTCTGAAACTGTCTCATTTAAAATATCCTAGGATTTCATAGATTTCTGTCTGGATTGTTATTTACATCTCTGTTACCAACATCAATTTAAAATGAGCTTTTAGGGGCGCCTGGATGGCTCAGTCAGTTAAGCATCCGGCTCTTGGTTTCAGCTCAGGTCATGGTCTCACTATTCAGGAGAATGAGCCCCGCAAAGGCTCCTCGCTGCCTGGGATTCTCTCTCTCTCTTTCTCTCTCTCTATCTCAAAATAAACATTTAAAAAAATAAAATGAGCTTTTAATTTCATTTTAAGAGTTCCTATTTAAAAAAAAAAAAAAAAAAGAGTTCTCACTCTTTTCAGGAACTTCCTTCAGCACCAAAATAACCAGGCAGCTCTTTCCTCCAAAGAACTCCAAGGTGAGATTGGGACCTCAAGATTTAACCCCCATAATTATCCTTCTTCTGGGAGCTATCAATGTTCAAGTATTTAACATGGACTGAGAACCTGAAAAATGTTCTTAACTTTTGATCCTGCAAATTCTGCTGCTATGAATTTCCCACATATCCTAAGGAAAGCATAGCCATACACACCAGATGTATGTACCAGAATGCTCACTGTAGCTTATTTCTCTTGTCTGAAAACAAACTAAAGAGCCATAGGTATAGGGTTAGTTAAATCTAGTACAGTTCATGTAGGTAATGGAATTCCAGATGTTAGAAGAATAATAAAACAGGGAAATGAGTATATTATATTGATAAATGATAAAAGCAAATTGCAAAGCAGTAGGTAAGGGTATTATCCTTAGACTATGCCAATGTTTTGTGTGTTTTTTTCTTAATTAAAAATTTTTTTTATTTTAAAAAGGCTCCCCACCCAACATGGGGCTTGAACTCACCACCCTGAGATCCAGAGTCACAGGATATACCCACTTGAGTCAACCAGGTAACTGCCGCCCCCCCCCCCCCCTTTTTAAAGTAAGCTCTGGGAGCCTGAGTGGCTCAGTCACTAAGCGTCAGACTCTTGATTTTGGCTTAGGTCTTGATCTCACAGTTGGTGAGATCGAGCCCCGTTTTGGGATCTTCACTGACAGCATGGAGCCTGCTTGGGATTCTCTCTCTCCCTCTCTCTCTGTTCTTCTCTCTCTCTCTCTCTCCCTCTCAAAATAAATAAATAAACATTTTTAAAAAAAGAATCTGTTTCTTAAAAAAATGAATAAATAAATAAATAAATAAATAAATAAATAAATAAACAAGGAAATAAATAAAATAAAATAAAATAAGCTCCACACCCAACTTGGGGTTTGAACTCATGACCCTGAGATCAAGAGGCACTTGCTCTTACCCAGTGAGCCAGCCAGGCACCCCTGCAATTTGTTTTTTAAGCAAAGTGTATAACTACATCTGGAAAAGAGATTCACCAATACGTTAATACTTCTTTGGCAATTGGGCTTATTATAGATTACTTTAATTTTTTTCTTTGTGCTTGCCTGAATTTCTGAAGTTACAATTAATCCATTTTCTCTCATAATTAAAAAGATATTACCCCCACCCAAAGTCAATTTGGGGGGTTCTATGAGCACTTCAGTGTGTTTCTCATTAGTCTCCCCTTGTACTCCGAGGCATATATACAAATTTTAAATAGGAAATATCGATTCTGGGTTATGTAGAGAATTTTTCCAATTCGATTATGTACTACAAGGAGGAGGTAAGTGGAGGGGTGGCAGATGGTAAGGGGGTGGGGGTGGGTAAAACAGCTTAAATGGTGTTGTTACCTTTGTTGTAAGTTTTCCTTCCAGAAAGAGTAACTTAATGATTTTCTAGCTAAATGAGCTACTTTACATTTGTAGAGATGACAAATTTCACTATTCACTAGGACCATATGCTTTTTTGGTATTCTTACAGGCTTTGAAGTCTAAAATACATGCTGTTTAGGAATGTTAGTCTAGACCAGAGAATAATAGCTCTCCCCTATATAATATAGAAGTATCTTTTTAAATTAGCCTTGGCGAGAGGAAATTTTAAAAATAGAAAATGTGGGTCAGAATCAAGTTGTATAAATTAGTGCATTCCTTATAAAACATTTATGGACTTGATTGATTATTTTAAAAAATTTTATTTAACATTTATTTCTTGTTGAGAGACAAAGTGCGAGCAGGGGAGGGTCAGAGAGAGTGGGAGACACAGAATCTGAAGGAGGCTCCAGGCTCTGAGCTGTCAGCACAGAGCCCTACTCAGGGCTCGAACCCACGAACTGTGAGATCATGACCTAAGCTGAAGTCGGATGCTCAACTGACTGAGCCACCCAGGCGCCCCTGAAAGATTATTTTAGACACATTTGGTATAGCATAAATACAAATTAAATGTAAAAAAATTTAATAATGAAAAAGTGAGTCCTAAAAAGACCAGCAGGTGGCATAAATAATTTATTTAATCAAAACTACCTACATATATATATATATATATATATATATATATATAGTAAAAGATACCCTCCCTGACCTTTCCCCCATGAAAAAAATCTCATGAATATTTAGACCAAAACAACCAATTAAAGCATCACTAAAAAGATTAGCTTAGTTATAAATACAAAAATTAAAATTATAGGAGAGAGAGAGAGATTTCTTAGATATCAACCTGAAGCTAGATTGTAAACTTGTGTGCCCAGGTCTATCATTAAACTGAAACAACAACAACAAAAAAACACAAAATAATGAGAGCATCTAACCCGGGTGCTCCACCCAGCACACTTCAGCATCTCTGAAGTAGGAAGAGTGTGCTGACCTCCAAGACTCAAGAAAACAATGTTTTTAAAAGCTGCGTGGGTGTACCTTCCCCAGTTAATTACTCTGCAAGAACAACATTAAGCCTCTCCTCCTTTCAGATACAACTGTAATGTTGGTCTCAACATTCAGTCTTTTTTTTTTTTTTTCAGTTTATTTATTTATTTTGAGAGAGAGAGAGAGAGTGCGCATGCATATGAGTAGGGGAGGGGCAGAGAGAGAGGGAGAGACAATCCCAAGCTCACTGCGTGGAGCTCGATGCAGAGCTTGAACTGACAAACCACGAGATCATGACCTGAGCCGAAAGCAAGAGTTGGACACTTAACTGACTGAGCCACCCAAGCGCCCCTCAGCATTCAGTCTTAACTGGGTACTAACAAAGTTCCAAGACACCCACCTATCAGATACCTGTTGACTGCCTTGTATCTGAAATAGGATATTTTCCTCATTCACCAACGTCTGATAAAGTGACCAACAGGAAATGTTTGTCTCTTCTTGCTTTTGTACTTGCTCCCCTGAACATAGCTCCCATCAGAAAGACATGTGCCAGAGATATAGTTGTCCATGTGGTGGGATTGGCCTTGAATTACACTAGAATAGGAGACTTTGTCAAGGATGGTCCTGCAGGTTCTTGATTCTCAGTAGCATGTAGCTCAGAGGCTCAAGTCTGTGCAGCCAACACATCACCTAAAATGTCTAGAGCAGCGCTTCCTGATCTGGGACCCTCAGCTGGAAGGCCAGGGGGCACAAACTTATCACCATAGGTTAGAATCCAGAATGTGTAAAGTTTAGAGCAAACTGTATCAAACTATTAATAATGCTTTCTCTGGAAGGTGACTTTATAGGATACTATTTTATGCTCGCTCTTCTATCTTTACTGCCTTGTCTAGTGTCACATACTTTAAAAATTTTGTAATGTTTATTTTTGAGAGAGAGACAGAGAGACAGAGCGTGAGTGGGGGAGGTGCAGAGAGAGGAGGAGGCACAGAGAGAGAGGGAGACACAGAATCTGAAGCAGGCTCCGGACTCACAGCTGTCAGCACAGAGCCTGACACAGGGCTCAAACTCACAAATGGTGAGATCATGACCTGAGCGGAAGTTGGATGCTTAACCGACTGAGCCACCCAGGTGCCCCCCTAGAGTCTGATACTTAGTAGGAACCAAATAAATACTTGTTGAATGAATGACTACTTTTCTGTAATGTTTTAATTTTTTTTTGAAATCCTTGTTACTTCTGAAATCATAATGAAAATAAAGGTTTTCTGGCATTCTCATACTTAAAAAGTAAAGAATCACTCTTTGAGAGAATTTTCCTCCAGTGAAAACCTCATTATTTTTCTTCCACAGTCTTTATTTGAATGAATTAAATTTTGAGTGCAAATATTACTCAATATGTACAAGCTTGACAAAACCCACCTAACCTAAAGAAGTGTCTAAATCAGATAACTATTCAATTATATAAATCACCAATGACTCATTTCAAAGACCTTCTGGGTTTCTCTGGGGCGCCTGGGTGGCGCAGTCGGTTGAGCGTCCGACTTCAGCCAGGTCACGATCTCACGGTCCGTGAGTTCGAGCCCCGCGTCGGGCTCTGGGCTGATGGCTCAGAGCCTGGAGCCTGTTTCCGATTCTGTGTCTCCCTCTCTCTCTGCCCCTTCCCCGTTCATGCTCTGTCTCTCTCTGTCCCAAAAATAAATAAACGTTGAAAAAAAAAAAATTAAAAAAAAAAAAAAAGAAAAAAAAAAGACCTTCTGGGTTTCTCTACTACCTGTTTCAGTAATCATGCCCCAGTGTTACTACACTGTTTGCTTTTCTGGGGACACCTTACACACAGCTGCATTTTGAAGCATTGCCTCTCGCGGTCGTGGCCCCTTCCCCATATTTGCCAGTATCTTTCAATACTGAAAGATGGCCGCTTTTTCTCAAGTGGGACATTCACTGTGCTATTCTGTGTTCCTTGCAACCTTGCATCCCAGGTAGGCCAGATATTAACTGGAAGGTGATTGGGGTAGAGGGATGTAGAACAAAGTTTGCTTTAAAACTGTTATAAATAATGGGGCACCTGGGTGGCTTAGTTGGTTAAGTGGCCGACTTCAGCTCAGGTGATGATCTCACAATTTGTGAGTTCAAGCCTCATGTCGGGCTCTCTGCTGTCAAGGCAGAGCCTGTTTAAGATCCTCTGTCCCTCCCTCTCTCTACCCCTCCCCTGCTCACTCTCTCTCTTTCTCAAAAATAAACATTTAAAACGAAAAAAATTAAAAAAAAACTGTTATAAATGATTAGAATCCAAAGCCAACCCTCAAAATTTGAATTTACACATAATAAAATTGAAACCGTTTAAATTTTGTGTATAGATAGAGTAGGCACTCAGTATGTATTTGCCGAATAAATGAATATTGGTAGTGCTTCTTAGCAAGAGGAATTTATATAGGCTGAGACTCAGTCTCACTCTGCCTGTTCAGGGAGGCACTGCCTTTGTTCTGAACACCTCACAGCTATGATACTGGAAGGTATCACAAGGGATTGCAAGTTGGGTGTTGATAACTAGGGAGATGCCTGTGTTGATTTCTTAAGCAAAGATCTTCTGGTTGAAAGTAACTTGAGGGGACTTACTTTAAGGGCACTCGCCTGGTGGTGCTCATACCTTCAGGTGTGGGCAGTTCTCAGAGAAAGATGGTTGTGAGCTGAAAAAAAAGAAGTATTTATTATATTTGGAGTTTTAGAGCATCCCATCATTTTAGTTTAGACTCATTTGGTGGTAAGGAATTGAGATTCACTAATGTTAGCTAAAATAAAGGGATTTATTGTAAGGAGTGATCACAAGTCTACCATTAATCCAAAAGGAATCATCACCAGGCTTCCTGTGGCTAGGGTGGAGCGTGGTTTAGGTCTCAAAGTTGTTCAGGAGCCCTCAGCTGCAGGGCCCTATGGCCTTTTGTGCTGATGCTCCTCCATTAATATGCTGTGAATACACATCTGCCCTGTTCCACCTGCCTCCCCTTAAAACTGGCAGAACCTATGGCATAAGGCAACAGGGTGAAGGTCATCGGTTAGTATGAAGATTGACAGCCCTCTCTGATGAATCAACTGTAACCCAATAGGACAGGGTGCATGGTCATGGAGAATAGATCATAGCTGTCTAGCAAGGAGGACTATGGGTAACCTTAATTTAAGATCTCTCTTGAAACCAATAGAATGTGGCAGAAGTGACACTGCCTGACTTCTGGGTCAAAAAGACCATGCAGTTTCCACTAGTTCTCTTGGAACGCTTTCTTGCAGGATGATCCCTTTCCTTGTAGTTCTGAGAAGCCAAGCCACATGGAGAAGCCATCATAGGTGTTCCAGTCTAGTGATCCCAGCTGAGGCCAGCCTTTGCATCATACTAGCCCAGGCACCAGGTATGAGTGATGGAACCTTCAGATTAGCACAGCCCCCAGCCATTCAAGTCACCCCAGGATCTGAGTTCCTAGCAGAGGGCCCAGGTACCATGCAGCAGAGATGTCTTATAAAATGTTTTACAAGACATCTCTGTTGCATCCGACCCACATTCCTGATCCACAGAGTTTGTGAGCATAATAAGATGGTTTTGGTTTTATGCCACTAAATCTGGGGTTGTTTGATATACAACAATAGAAACCAGAATACAAATCATGATACAAAGAGCCAAAAGACAAACGCAGGCTCTTACTGGATACCTGAAGTAACAACTATCTCTGCTGTTTTCTACTATGAGAAGTCAGAAATCAGATAAGGAAGAGAAAGGCAAGATCATCTGAAACAGGTGTGGTTGGAAAAATTATGGAGATGTAGCTTATACCTCTGTATTATCCCTAAACCAAGCAGAACACATTATTCACTTTCAGTCTTTCCCATTGAACTTAGAGATAAATACAGAGGCCTCTGGTTCTAGCCAGGTTTTCTCTACATCAGCCCTATAGAGCAGGGAGGGCCCCACCAGGGCGGCTCTCACCCCACTCTGAGCAACCACCCAATAGGCATCTCAGCTGGCCCTCCACATGTCTCTGTTCTGCAGCTTGCTAAAGCCAGGCAGCTGCTGCAAACTCTGGCTGTGCGGCTGCTCCATCCCACCTCCAGCAGAATCACCACTCCCCCTCCTTAGTGGCCCTAGTTCTCTGAACACTGGAAAAGAAAAGGCAAGAAATTTTGTAGTTTCTTTTGGCCCAGATATGATTCCCCTGTCCCCTGGGCCATTCTACAATGGGCATCAATTTCAAGGACACCTTGCTGCGACTCACTCTACCCTATATTAATTGTATGGCTTTGTGTGAATTGTAAATCAGGAGGCATTAGATCTTTAGGTCATTTGCACATGGTTTTCACTTTGGAATGCACTCAGGGTGCAGGGCTAATGCCTGCTGACCCCATGTTTATTTTTTCAGCTGGCGATTGAAGTTCTGGTCCAGTTATAATAGATGGGAATGCCAATGTCTTGTCCATTTCCAACTTTAGTGCAAATCTTGCATTGCACAGGGATCATATTTCTACTCAGCATGTAAAATAGAAGTAATTTTCATGTATATGTTTCCAAAGTAAATATCATTGTGTTCGCCCTTCCACCTCCACCCCTCTACATAGAACTGTTGTGTTGTTTTTTTTGTTTAAGACATGAACATGGAAAAATAATATTCCAAGCTTCTGGGGGAATGTTATTAATATAGGAGGCTTTTCTTTTAATTATAAAGGCTTTTAAATTTATTTATTTATTTATTTATTTATTTATTTATTTATTTAAAGTAATCTTTACACACAACATGAAGCTTGAGCTCACGACCCTAAAATCAAGAGTTGCACGTTCCTCTGACTGAGCCAGCCAGGAGCCCCATAATTATAAAGGCCTTTTAAAAAATATTGTACCCTAGGGGCGCCTGGGTGGCTCAGTCTGTTAAACATCCAACTCTGGCTCAGGTCATGATCTCAAGGTTCATGGGTTTGAGCCCCGTGTCAGACTCTGTGCTGATAGCTCAGAGCCTGGAGCCTGGTTCAGATTCTGTGTCTCCCTGTCTCTGTGCCTCCCCCTCTCTCTGCACCTCCCCTGCTCACGCTCTGTGTGTGTCTCTCTCTCAAAAATAAAACATTAAAAAAATTATTCTACCGTATAATCTGTGACCACTATTCTGCCTATAGTATCCCACACTTTCTTAATTGAATAGCACACTCATTCAACAAATATTGATTGAGTACCTACTGTGAGTCACATATTGGAGATTCAAGAGTGATCAAGATAGACAAAATGATGTACTTGTCTTAATAACAATGGCATATTTGGGTTCAGGGAGACAGGCAGTAAACAAGTAAGTAAATAGATAAGGCAATTTTTTTTTTTTAAGTAATCTCTACACCCAATGTGGGGCTCAAACTCACAACCCTGAGATCAAGAGTCACATCCTCTACCAACTGAGACAGCCAGGTGCCCCAAATAAGGTAATTTCACATTGAGAAGAATGCTTTGAAGAAAATAAACAGAAGTAATGAACAACTAACATCACTTTAGGTAGAGTGGTCAGAGAAGGCCTCTCTGAGTCCTAGAATGAACCTATGAAGGAACCAGTCATACGAAAAGCCTGGGACAGGAGCTGCAGGCAGAGAGAACAGCAAGTACAGAAGCCCAAGAGTTTGGAAAGAGGTTGGAAGAAGTCAGAAGGAGCTGGAGAGGTAGGCAAAGGCCAGATCATGAAGGATCTTATGGGCTTCCCCACTGAGGTGAATAGATCTATATTTTTATTTAGTTTTTTTTTTCTTTTAATTTTTGAGAGAGAGCATGAGTGGGGTGGGCAGAGAGAGAGAGAGGGGGACAGAGGATCTGAAGTGGGCTCTGCGCTGACAGCAGCCAGTCCCATGAGGGGCTTGAACTCACAAACCGCAAGACGACAACCTGAGCAAAGTCAGACACTCAACAGCGCAACTGACTGAGCCACTCAGGTGCTCCCAGATCCATATTTTTAAAGTTTCAGAGCTTTCTTTGGCTGATGTGAGGAATGGATGGGGGTAGGTTGGGGCTAATTCGGGAGGCTGGAGACCAGTGACAAGACTACAACCATCCATAAGAAGAGGCTGCTTCTCTTGTGCCATCAGCAACGTGTATGTTTTGAGTGTTTTTAGGCAGTGTTACAGATTTGCATTGATTATTTCACATGTTGGCTACTGCTAGCTGACTAGTCAGTACTCAATACATGTTATGTCCCTTCTCTTAACATCTTTGGTTCTGTGTTTCACCAGCTGAACAAATCACCATCTTAAACCTCTGAAAATGCAATAAAAATATTATTTCAATGCTACAAATGTTTTGAGCACCTGGTATGTGTAAGGCACTGTGTTAAGACTTGGATATTCAAAAATAAATGACACCTGGTCACAGCTCTGCAGGAAGCTACAGTCTGAGAACAAGGCAGCCTACCGGCGGCAAGAATCAGTAACAAGATGGTGCTTTGCTTTCCTTGTGGGAGTAGAATAAATTCTTCAGAGCCCTGGGAGCAGAATGATTCTACAGACCTCTAGATGGGCTAGGGAGAGAAGGATCAGAAAGACACAGTTTATGTCAGAAATGAAAAGAGAATTTGTATCCTCAACTTCATTTCATCTATGCAGCTCTCCATGGAGTGGAGCCCTTGCACACACCTGATGTGATTTTCTTTTTACTTCTTGATATCTGGAATGATAGAATTCAGTGAAAAACAGAGGTTCTCTGGCTTCATGGAAGTTTAGAGCTGGCTCATTCATAAAAAGTGACTTCAATCAGGGGCGCCAGGGTGGCTCAGTAGGTTAAGTGTCTGACTTTGGCTCAGGTCATGATCTCACGGTTTGTGAGTTCGAGCCCTGCCTTGGGCTCTGTGCTGATATCTTGGATCCTGGAGCCTGCTTTGGATTCTGTGTCTCCCTCTCTCTCTACCCCTCCTGGCTTGTGCTCTCTTTCTCTCAAAAATGAATAAACATTAAAAAAAAATTTTTTAAAGTAACTTCAATCAAACAAAATATTTCCCACAATGCAATGCCACATGTGCTTCCCTTGTCAAATAAAAACTTCCACAAGTCATGACATTTAAAACATACTTTAAATAAAAAATGTATGGAAAAGCTCGTTTTGAAGAGGGACACCTCCCCAACACTACAGCAAGCTAGAAACGGAAGTCTGCCACACCCCTTTGCTCTTAGCACTTCTATGTCTAAGTCTGTAAGGCAGAATTGAACTTGCAACAGTTTTTAACCCTGGCCACATATTGGGATCACCCACGGAGCTTTAGAAAAAATATTAATGCCTGGATCCCAGCCCCAGAGATTCTTTTTTTTAATTTTTTTTTAATGTTTATTTATTATTGAGAGACAGAGCATGAACAGGGGAGGGGCAGAGAGAGAGGGAGATACAGAATCGGAAGCAGGCTCCAGGCTCTGAGCTGTCAGCACAGAGCCGGACGCAGGGCTCAAACTCACAAACTGCAAGATCATGACCTGAGCTGAAGTCGGACGTTTAACCGACTGAGCTACCCAGGTGCCCCTAGAGATTCTTATTTAATTGGTCTGAGGTATGTCCTCAGCATCAGTATTTTTAAAACCTCTTTTCAGGTGATTCTAATGCACAGCCAGGATTGGAAACTATGGGTCTGCTAGCCCCTCAAAGAGTTGCTCTCAGGGCCAGAAACTAAAACTATAGACTCAAAATATAGCAATTTGTTTCCACAGACTAGGTCTGGTTCTGCAGTCATCATGCACTTCTGTAGTTCCCTGCAGTTTTCCTTCTTGGGATTTAAACAGTTTGTCTCTGTGTGTGTGTGTGTGTGTGTGTGTGTGTGTGTGAAAGAGAGAGAGAGAGATTGCTGGACTGTTAGTCTTCTCATTGGAATATAGGCTTCATGAGGGCAAGACATCTGTGTACCAAGGCAGTACAGCATTGTGGTTAAAAATACAAGTTCTAGATGGGTGCCTGGGTGGCTTAGTCTCTTGATTTCAGCCTAGGTCATGATCTCAGGGTCAGGGGATTGAGTCCCGCATCATTCTCCATGCGAGGCATGGAGCCTGCTTAAGATCTCTCTCTCTCTCTCTCTCTCTCTCTCTCTCTCTCTCTCTCTCTCTCTCCCTCTCCCCCCTCCCTCCCCCTCCCTTTCTGCTCCTTTCCCTTGCTCTTGCTCTTGTTCTCTTTCTTTCTAAACAAACAAAGAAGTTCTAGAGTCAATCTGCTTTGGAATCTCAATTCCATCACTTACTAGCCGTGGGACCTTGGATAAATTTCTTAATTATCTGTATCTCAGTTTCCACAAGTACAAAATGGGATTGTTAGAAAATTAGGGTAGTTGTAAGAATTAGATGAGATATGTGGTGGTTTTAAAATGTCTGCAAATTCTTCAGCACTCTTCCCTTTAAATTATGGAGCTGAAGTACTCTTCCCTTGACTGTGAGTAGGCTACACAACTAACAAATCGAATATGACAGAAGTGATAGTGCCTTTGAAATTAGGACATAAAAGGCATTGTGCTTTGGATCACTTGCTCTGGGGAAAGTCAGCTGCCTTCTTGTGAGGATTCTCAATCAACCAATGGAGAGGTCCATATTGTGAGGAACAGAGACCTCCTGCCAACAACCTTGTGAGGGAGCCATCTTGGAAGTGGATCCTCCATTCAGTCAAGCCATTAGATGTCTGCAATCCCTATTGACATCCTGACAGAAACCTCCTGAGAGGCCCTAAACCAGAATCAACCTGCTAAAGCACTCCAGATTTCCTTGCCCATAGAAAATGTGATAATAAATGTTTGTTGTTTAACCGTTGTGTTTTAGGGTTATTTTTTACCCAGCATTAGAAAACTAATACAAGATGATAATGATAAAGCATTTAAACATATACAGTGAATATTCAGTAAATGTTAGTCATTGTTGTTGCAGCTTTGTTCTTCCTTTGTGTCCTTAGCACCTAACACCTGCTACCTGGTAAGAGCTTAAAAATATACAGCATGCGAGTGAATGAGTAAATGAATGGACACACAAAGTTAAATGAAGGGTTGAGGCAATCATACATGGCAGTTGTTTCTGATGTTATTTGAGCAAGGACATTTCAAACAAAATATCGTCCCATGTTATCAAGTCAGGGTTGAATAAAAAAAACCAGAAACTACTTTGGATATTTCAAACAGAGGAAATTTTTTTAGTTTTTTTTTTTAAAGCTTATTTATTTATTTTGAGAGAGAACATTGAGTGGTGGAGGGGCAAAGAGAGAGGGAGAGAGAGAATCCCAAGCAGATTCTGCACTGACAGGTCCCATGAACCATGAGATCAAGACGTGAGCTGAAACCGAGATTCGGACACTCAACCAACTGAGCCAACTAGACGCTCCTCAAACAGAGGGAATGTAATAGTAGGAATTGGTTACATAGGCAATGGAAAAGTTGAGAAGCCAAATGGAGGAATGAGGCAAACTAGAGATTAGCTAGAGCTAAAGAGACAATGAAAGGATCTGGTACTGCCAGTCCAGAAGTTGGAGCTATCCATAGTGATACCCTAGAAGGAGGGTTGTTGGGCCAGAGCCGTGAGAGAAAAGCCACCTGAGTCGGAGATAGAGAGGAAGAAACACCTTGGTTTCTTTCTTTCTCTTGCCCTCCAGTCTTTCACCAGTGCATCCCATTGGCCACATTTCCTGGAAAGCAAGCTAGCAAAGAAGTCCTGGAAAATGAATGTATTTCCTATGAAGCAGAGCAAGAGAGGGAGAGGAATGGATCTGAGAGCAAAGTTAGGTGTACGTAGTAATATTTGTAATAATACATGTATACTTGTGTTTATGTATATGTATGTATATAAATATATAGAAAATGATAAAGCAAATGTGGAAAATGACCAACACACACCAAAAAAGAAAACAGATAAAAGCATTATTTTATTTCGTAGGTTTAAATGTAAAGTATTTATGCTTTTTGTACAATTAATGAGAACACATGTGGAGCACCTGTTTGGCTCAGTCGGTTAAGCATCCGACTTTGGCTCAGGTCATGATATCACAGTTCATGGGTTTGAGTCCCACATTGGGCTCTGTGCTGACAGCTCAGAACCTGGAGCCTCCTTTGGATTCTGTGTCTCCCTCTCTCTCTGCCTCTCACTCTGTATCTCTCATTAAAAAAACAAAACAAAACAAAACACGTTGAAAAATGAACACATGTTAGGGTGCCTGGGGGCTCAGTTAGTAGAGCATGTAACTCTTGATCTCAGGGTCGTAAGTTCAAATCCCATGTTAGGGTATAGAGATTACTTTAAAAAAATAAAAATAAAAATCTTAAAAAAAAAAGAGCACATGTTAATATACTGTTAGTTTCCAGTGTGTTAAATATTAATATGTTGTATATTTGAATGTGTTTATAGTTTTTATTTTTAATTTTTTTGAAGATTCTATTTTTATTTATTTATTTTAAAGATTTTACTTAAAAAAATTTTTTTTAAGTTTATGTATTTATTTTGAAAGAGAGAGAGACAGAGAGACAGAGCACACAAGCAGGGGAGGGACAGAGAGAGAGGAGAGATAGAGAATCCCAAGCAGGCTCCACACTGTCAGCATGGAGCCCAATGCAGGGCTCGAACTCACAAACTGCGAGATCATGACCTGGGCTGAAACCAAGAGTCAGACGCTTAACTGACTGAGCCACCCAAGTGCCCCTAAGTTTTATTTAAGTAAACCGTACATTCAATGTGGGGCTTGAACTCATGACCTCAAGACCAAGAATAGCAAGCCCTTCTGACTGAGCCAGCCAGGCACCCCTTATTTTTAAATTTTAAATATAAATCCTAGTTTTTGGAAACCACTGATCTAGATGACCAGTCAAAACATTTTTACCCTTGGGGTGCCTGGGTGGTGCAGTCGGTTAAGCGTCAGACTTCAGCCAGGTCACGATCTCGCGGTCCGTGAGTTCGAGCCCCGCGTCAGGCTCTGGGCTGATGGCTCAGAGCCTGGAGCCTGTTTCTGATTCTGTGTCTCCCTCTCTCTCTGCCCCTCCCCCATTCATGCTCTGTCTCTCTCTATCCCAAAAATAAATAAACGTTGAAAAAAAAATTTTTTTTACCCTAAAAATTCTTTTTTTCTTTGGTGGAAAGTGACAATATTAAGATACTTGATAAAATTCAAATAAACTCTTGATTTGAATAAGAATATTATCAGGATATAATATTATTACTTCCTGATTTGTATAATAGTGCTATGCTTGTGTAAAGAACAACCTTGCTTTTTTGGATGTACACATTATTTAGGGGTAATGGAGCATCATCATGTATGTAATCATGTGTGTCAAACTGTTCAGAAACAAAGAGTATATATAAACGAAGTATAAATATATTTGAGTTTAAACAGATTTTATTTAGGTATAAATTTATTTTATAAAAAATATTATACTAAAAATATTTATGTTTGGTGAATCTGGTTAAAAGGAATTCTTGTACTATTCTTGCAATGTTTATGTAAGTCTGGAATCATTCCAAAATATAAGTTAAAAATAAAAGATTTTTGCTTAACTTGCATGTGATGGAGTTGGGGGGAGAGTTTGGGAGGGACTGATTAATAAACCTGTTAAGAAAAATAAGAGAAGAAAGATAAACTTTTAGCCAAATCTGAAAGAGGTCCAGTATGGTGTCTTTCAATCTCTGGAAAGCCACATGGTGTCTGCAGCTTTTTTTTTTTTTTTTTCTTAATGTTTATTTATTTTTGAGAGAGAGAGAGAGAGAGAGAGAGAGAGAGAGACAGCACAGGTCGGGGAGGGACAGAGAGAAGGGAAACCCAGAATCCAAAGCAGGCTTCAGGCTCCAAGCTGTCTGCACAGAGCCTGACACAGGGCTCAAACCCACAAACCATGAGATCATAACCTGAGCCTAAGCTGGACACTTAACCGACAGAGCCACCCAGGGGCCCCACGGTGTCTGCAACTTGCAGCTGATGGCCAGGGAAGTTCCTACAGCTGCTGACATCTTCAGCTCTCCACCAGCAAGCCTCTGAAAGGTGAAGATGGAGAGCAACAGCCTGGCAGGATTCACAGAGCATTCCAATGCTCTTAGCTCCCCTCCCTACTGACAAGTCTCAAAATGAAAGACACCAGACCAGGGGAAGAATTTTGAGAAATATAGGACATTTGTAAATGTAAGAAGATGAAGGAAATATGATTCACTTGGCAAGTAGAGGGGAAAAATAACCATAAATGATCTAGTAAATGTGTAAAAATGTGGGACGAAGCATAAAACTCCAGGACTAGTCTTCATAAACCCAAAAGGCCACCAGCATATTGTAAATAAAATTTCCTGAAAGATCATCCGGTATTGAACTAGTATCCAGCATATGTGAACTTCATATAGGGGCAAAGAGCTTTGTCTGCTATAGGTTAAGAATGTTAATCTAGAAGTTTTTTTTTTTAATCAAGATGTAATATCTGAAAGCAAGGCTCAAAAATTTATCAACCACTATTTACCAATCTTTCAGAAAATAATGGGCACCCAGAAAAAATGTACAAAGAAAATGAACAGGCAATTTACTAAGAAGTGCAAAATGCCAAAAAAGACATAAACTTGCCTAATAAAAAGAAATATAAATTTATGCAATGATGAAATAATATTTTTATTAATAAATCAACAAATTGCTTTTATTTCTCAGTAAACTCTACACCACACATGGGGCTCACACTCATGACCCCAAAATGAAGAGTCACATGCTCTACTAACTGAGTCAGCCAGTCCTTCCCCACCCAGGCAAATTGCTTTTTTAAAAATGTTGATATCCGGTGTTAGTAAAGGTGGGACAAAGGAATATACATACTTAATATACATACCAAGAAAGAGCATGAATTGGTGCTTTCTGGAGTGTAATTTTCCCAAATAGTGTTTTTTCCCCAAACAGAAAGAGCTGGAGATGCTTCTTAGGAAGCATGGGAGGGGCCACTTGGGAAGCTGAGGTCCCCAGCCCAAAAGACCAAGTCAATAAAGAGATGTAGATGGTGCAGGGTTTGGACAATTTGGGAAATTTTGAGAATTTACGAACTGGGAGAATCAGGAAATGCAGTGAGCATAGGAATCCTGGGATGCTCCCTCATTTAGGAAAAAGAAACTCAGGCCTTGACTTTTAAAATTGAAATCAAAGATGGGAGTGCTCATTATCATTCTTGGTACAAATCCTGAGTTTAATTGGCCTCTAGACTAGTTTAATGAAAACATATTTTTCCAAAATTATGTTACTAAAGTCTGAAAAGGAAGTTAAGTGCTCTAAGCCTAGGAAACTATTCACATAACTTAACCGAGAGATCATATATAAGAAAGAATACGTTTTTTTAAAGGTTCACTTGAATAAAATCAAACCTCAAGTAGTACCAATTTATTTAGACTTCCAAAGAACAGAGAGAAACAACACAATTCATTTGGGGTCAAAAAACTTCCCTGGACCACTCATTCTCTGCCTGGTCTCTCAAAACCTTTCCAGACCCTTTCCAGAAGTCATCCTTTCCCAGCGTACTCAGAGGTAGGGTGCTGAGGGGCAAGGCCTGTCCTTGACATCCTCAGAACTGTAGCCTAGCACAAACTTATACTCAGAAAGAAAATCTGAGTATGATAGAAAAATCTCCATTCATCCTGAACTGGAATCAGAAACCTAAGCCATTTCTCCATCTTGGAAGAGATATTCAGATTTCCCAAAGACATGCTTGAAGAAATCAATTCCTCAAAACTGAAATTGTTACCCTCAATCTGGGAAATTTAATTTCATGCTTCCAAATGGATATTATGCTTTTTTTTGCAGGGCACACATAGCTCTAATTATACGGAAACTGTGCAAGAGGGAACCACATGGCAATCATCATGCAATTGGAGAGTAATTATCAGTTCCCTTCTGTTGTCTAAACCACTGCCACAAATAAAATATTAAAATTGTAAATAGTATAGTAATAATCTGTCAACTCTTTGGGCAGTGTTTTACCAGGTGTATGTGCCTTGGGAGAGTGAAATATTTAATCATAAAAATTTCAATTTTCCCAAACAAAAGAATTTCAAAACAGAAGGAAAAAATCCTAAAATCCTACAAAGCATCTAGCTTAAAAAAAAAAAAAAAAAAAGCTGAACTGCCTGTTTTTTGCCTTAAGGAAACTATAAAGTATTAGACATCCAGCTTTGGAGACAATGGAACCAGAATGTTAGTCAACACTGTTAATTTTGCTAATTCATTCCAAATGAAAAGGATCCTACCCTGGAAAATGGGATCAGTCAAAACTGATTTGACAATTGAAGTGATTACTGTGTAAGCCTGCCTCAGGAGCTTTCTCCCTAAACTGTTTTCACACTCCTCTCAGCTCTCCAGATATTCGTTATTCAACAAATATTTGTATTACGAACCTACTAAAATGTCAGGTAAGGAGATTCCTAGAGAATTGCTTTGATCCCTCCAATTGCCTGGTGCAGTGCTAAGCACAGAATAAAAGTCCCCAAATGGGTCATGGCAGGAAATTCTAAGATATCTGCTGTTAAGTTTCATGCCAGCTGTCTCAGTCACTGATTACATTAAGCAGTCGGTTTTCACTCTGTCTATCCTGGCCAAGCACTGTAGATCGATTGAGCCAATCAACTTGGCATTAGCTTTTTGGAATGTGGAGCCAGAAGTTAGACTTTTCTGTCAAAGCCTGCCTCTGATTCTGTGTCCTAGGCAGACAGCATGCATTAACAGGGCACCAAACTTGGCAGAAAGACCTGCATCATAGACATGCATGAGAGTAGAGAGACTGAAAAACATAGTTCCGATGCTGTAAGAGTTTACAGCCATGTGAGAGATTAAGAATTTGGGTACTGCTGTCAATTATATTACAGAAAAACTTAAAGAAAGATGGGTGCCTGGGTGGCTCAGTTGGTTAAGCACCCGACTCTTGATTTTGCTTCAGGTCACTATCTCATGGTTGTGAGATCGAGCCCCGCATGGGGCTCTACACTGACAGCATGGAGCCTGTTTGGAATTTTCTCTCTCCCTCTCTCTCTGCCCCTCCCCAGCTCACGTGCACGCATGCTCTGTCTCTCTGAAGGAAGGAAGGAAGGAAGGAAGGAAGGAAGGAAGGAAGGAAGGAAGGGAAGGAGAAAGGGAGGGAGGAAGGGAGGGAAGAGAAATTGGTGCTAGAAGGGACTTTAGGGATAAAGAGATCAGTAAGATCAGCAAATAGGATTTAAAGTCCCATACTCTTGGGGTGGTCATTCACTATGCATGCCTACCTCCCACCCCTGGCCAGTCCAAAGGCTACATAAATGTTTGCTTCCATTTTATGTAAGTTATTCCATATTCTTATGTAGGTAATCCACATATTAATTTCAAAAGGCCCAAAAAGATATAGAGGAAAATGTTTCCCTACCACTCTTGGTCCCTAGCCATCCAATTCCCCACCTCAGAAGCAACTCATAATAAAACTTTCTTGCATGTAATTGTAGAGATGGCCTGTACATCTATGAGCATGTGCCTGTGGAAGGAAGATATGGAGGTAGATGTATACAAAATAGTATATTATGACTACTCTTCTGCTCCTTGATTTTTTTCACTTAATTTGGAGATTATAATCTTGGAGATTCCATATCACAATTTATAGGCCTTCCTTATTTTTAAATTTAATTTTCTTTTTTTTTTTTTAATGTTTATTCATTTTGAGAGAGACAGAGAGAGCCCACAAGCAGGGGAGGAGCACAGATAGGGAAAGACAGAATCCCATGCACACTGTCAGTGCAGAGCCCAAAACTTGAACTCACGAACTGCAAGATCATGACCTGAGCCAAAATGAAGAGTTGGATGCTTAACCAACTGAGCCACCCAGACACCCCAAATTTAATTTTCTAATAAGAAATAGTTACAATGTCCAAAATGAATTTAAAAATAAGTCTCTCTCTCACCCATGCCTCCAATCACCAAGAACTAACCTTTATTATTTGTTCTTATATAACTTTCCACAATTTCTTTATGCTTATAAGGCAATGAATTTCTTTTATTGCCCATAGTTTTACAGAAAAGGCAGGATACTATACATACTCTTCTGCACCTTCCTTTTATCCTTTAAAAATATACGGGGTGCCTGGATGGCTCAGTCAGTTAAGCATCTGACTTCAGTTTAGTTCATGGTCTCACAGTTCATGGGTTTGAGCTCCACATCGGGCTCTGTGCTGATGGCTCGGAACCTGGGGCCTGCTTACGGTTCTGTATGTGTGTCTCTCTCTCTGTCCACCTCCCCCTCCCTGCTCATGCTCTGTCTCTATCAAAAATAAATAAACATTAAAAAAATTAAATATATATATACATACACCTTTGGCAGAACTCTGCATTTCAGGTTGTGGACAGCCCCTTCCTTCTTTTGTAATATTTCTATAGTATTCTATTACACACTGTACCATAATTGATTTGCTCTCACAAGTAATGCTCTAAGTTAAGTAATCTTGTACTTGTGCAATTTCCTACATATGCTAGTATTTGTAGGTTAAATTTCCAGAAGAGATGGGGCACCTGGGTGGCTCAGTTGGTTGAGTGTCCAACTCTTGATTTTGGCTCAGATCATAATCCCAGGGTCATGGGGTCAAGCCCAGTGTCAGGCTTTGCGCTGAGCATGGAGAGTACTTGGAATTCTTAATTTCTCTTTCTCCCTCTGCCCCTCTACCCTGCTTGTGCTCTCTCTCTCTCTCTGTCTCTATCTCAAATAAAAAAAAGAAAAAAAAGAAAAAAAAAGTTAAATTGGTATTCATTTTACTTTTTTCTAGATAGCTACCCAGTGGTCCTAAAATCATTATTGAACAATCCATATTTTCCCCAATATAAATGTTACTTTATCGGGGTGCCTAGGTGGCTCAGTCAGTTAAGCGTCCAACTTCAGCTCAGGTCATGATCTCACTGCTCTGAGTTCGAGCCCCATGTTGGGCTCTGTGCCGACAGCTCAGAGCCTGGATCCTGCTTCAGATTCTTTGTCTCCCTCTCTCTCTGCCCCTCCCCCACTCACGCTCTGTCTCTGTCTCTCAAAAATAAACAAATATTGAAAAAAAGTGTTACCTTATCATATATCAAATCTCTATATGTATTTGAGCCTATTCCTGCACATTCTATTTTTATCCTTTGATTTGTATGTCTATACAGGCATCAGTGCCATAAATTGAATTACTGAGGCCTAATAATATGGTTCCTGTTCAAAATTTTCAATATTCTTCAATATTCTTCCTGTTCAGAATTTTCCTGGCTATTCATGTTTATTTATTTTTCCATATGAACTTTAGAATTGGCTTGTCAAGTTCCCGGAAAAATAATCCTCTTGGTATTTTTATTGGGATTGTGGTAAATATTTTTAGATTAACTTAGTGAAAATTTATATCTTTATGATGTTGAGTCTTCATTCCAAGAACATGGTAGTCCTATCTGTGAAGCCTTTTGATACTCTCTGAAGTGTTTCTAAGTTTTATTCAAATAGATCCTGTATATTTCTTGTTCAGTTTATTCCTAGGAATTTTATCTTTCTTTTTTTTTCCTTTATGCAAGTATAAATAATGTCTTTTGTCCTTAAATATTGAATATTTAGGACATATGTACATCTGTGACAATATTCTCTGATTTCATACATTGTATTATATCTCTGAAGCAAGGTGCTATCAACGCCAAAGCCCTCCAGGGTGTCTCAAATTATGAAACTTTCAAAGTTTCAAGCTAAATAAATTTTAATTGATTTTAATTCTTTTAAATCCCCACCTGTTTAGAACCTGGCTTTAAAACTCAAGTGTAGGGGCACCTGGGTGGCTCAGTCGGTTAAGCGTCTGACTTTGGCTCAGGTCACGATCTCACTGTCTGTGAGTTCAAGCCCCGCGTCGGGCTCTGTGCTGACTGCTCAGAGCCTGGAGCCTGTTTCAGATTCTGTGTCTCCCTCTCTCTCTGACCCTCCCCTGTTCATGCTCTGTCTCTCTCTGTCTCAAAAATAAATAAACGTTAAAAAAAATTTTTTTTTAAATAAAACTCAAGTGTAACAACAACAAAACCATTTCTAGGTTAAAAAAAAAAAAGGTAAAATCAATGAAAACTTCCTTTTTTAAAAAATGTGGGATGCCTGGGTGGCACAGTCAGTTAAGTATCAGGCTCTTGATCTCAGCTCAGGTCGTGATCACACAGTTCATGAGTTCGAGTTCCACTTCGGGCTCTGCACTGATGGTGCAGAGCTTACTTGGGATTCCTTCTCTCCTTCTCTCCTTCACCCCTTGTGCTCTCTCTCTCTCTCTCAAAATAAATAAACTTAAAAACATAATAAAAAACCAAAATAAATAAAAATAAGTTTTTATTACCATGCCTCCAAGCATCCCTAGAGACAGGGATCTTCTTAAAATGTAAACTAGATAGGGGCGCCTGGATGGCTCAGTCAGTTTAGTGTCTGACTTCAGCTCAGGCCATGATCTCACGGTTTGTGGGTTCCAGCCCCGCATTGGATTTTCTGCTTTCAGCACAGAGCACACTTTGAATCCTCTGTCTCCCTCCCTCTCTGCCCCTCCCTCGCTCATGCTCTCTCTCTCAAAAATAAATAAACATTAAAAAAAAAAAAACTGGACAGTTTGATTCCCATGCTTATCTTCAGTGGCCTCTCATTGCTCTGGAAATAAAATCAATATCTAAGCAGACCTGCAAAATCCCATTGAAGATCAGCCCCTTCCTATCTCTTGAATTTCATCTAGCTTTTTCCTGCCTCAGATTTTTGCTTCCTACTGCCTGGAACATTCTTCCCCATACTACTCCTTTTCACTCATGGCCCAATTTAAATGTCACTCTGGAGGCTTTCTCTAACCACATCTAAGGAGATTATTCTCTCTTAATGCTCTATGGCAACTCTTTGTTTCCCTCATCACAGGGATCACAATTCTTTATTACTTTATTTTACCTGTTGGTCTTTCCATTTATTCCTTGTATCTCTCTGGACTGTGAGCCTTGCATGAGCAGGGCCTTTTGGGTCTTCCTCACCCCTGTACCCTCAGCAACAAACACCTGGCCTCTAGTACGTAATAGGGGTTCGATAAATAATTGTTACAAGAGTAAATGCATAGATTCTCAAACAGGTCATCCATTTCCATTCCTTGTTATTTTTACTCAACTTCTTCCCCCACTTTCCCTTTGCTGTCTAAACCCTGCTCATCCTCCAAGGTCCAGCTCAAAGGCCAGCTTCTCCAGGACTCTGCCCTTGATGACTTGTTTACTAGACATTCCTATCCTCACTTTCATGCCAGCTGAAAAACTTTCCATACGCTTTCTTTTAGTCCCCATGACAGCTATTTTAACCCTTCACTACTTGTACAAGCTCCCAACCCTGTTGCCCATGGGAAGGACCTCCTACCTCTCTTAGATAATAGTTTTTAGGGCAAGGTCCTCTGAATATAGTAGTTTCAATATAATCATTCTCAAGTCTCTTCCATCATAAATACAAGCAAGCAAACATATAAACAAACCCTCTCTTTTTGTTTCCCCCTTGTGTGAGTTATCCACTACTGTGTAACAAACTACCCTAAAATTCCATGACTTAACAACAATCATTTGTTTTCTGCACAATGCTACAATTTGCACAGAGATCAGCAGGGAGGGATCATCTTTGCTCCATGTGGCATTAGCTAGGCTTGCTCAACTTGGGGACAGAACAGTCTACTTCAAGTTGGCATGTTAATGCTGGCTGTTAGCTAGGGCTATGAATGGGGCCCTGGCTCTTCTCTACATGGACCACTCCACAGGCTGCTTGGACTTCTCACGAACATTGTGGCTTCATTCAAGAGTAAGTGTGTGAGGGGTGCCTGGGTGGCTCAGTCGTTTAAGCGTTCAACTTCAGCTCAGGCCATGATCTCACAGTCCGTGAGTTCAAGCCCCGCATCAGGCTCTGCGCTGACAGCTGAGAGCCTGGAACCTGCTTCAGAGTCTGTGTCTCTCTCTCATCCCCTCCCCTGGTCATGCTCTGTCTCTCTCTGTCTAAAAAATAAATAAAAACATTAAAAAAAATTTAAAAAAAGAGTGTGTGAGACAAAAAGTAGAAGATACCAGTTTCTTGATGTCTGAGTCCAGAAACTTACTGCATCACTTCCACCATGTTCTAATACTTAAGATTCAGGAGATGGGGGTATAATCCTACCTTTTTTTTTTTTTAATTTTTTTTTCAACGTTTTTATTTATTTTTGGGACAGAGAGAGACAGAGCATGAACGGGGGAGGGGCAGAGAGAGGGAGACACAGAATCGGAAACAGGCTCCAGGCTCTGAGCCATCAGCCCAGAGCCTGACGTGGGGCTCGAACTCACGGACCGCGAGATCGTGACCTGGCTGAAGTCGGACGCTTAACCGACTGCGCCACCCAGGCGCCCCTAATCCTACCTTTTGATGAGAGAATTGTCAAAAAATCTATTCTTTTTTTTTTTTTTAATTTTAGAGAGAGAGCAAGTGCGCACATGAGTTGGGGAGAGTGGCAGAGGGAGAGAGAGAGAGAATCTTAAACAGGCTTCACACTCAGCGTGGACCTGGACTCAGGACTTGATGCCACGACCCTGGGATCATGATCTGAGCCAAAATCAAGAGTTGGATGCTCAAACAACTGAGCCACCCAGGTGCCCCTAATTCTTCATTTAAAAAAAATTTTTTTTAATGTTTGTTTATTTTTGAGAGACAGAGCACAAGTGAGGGAGGAGCAGAGACAGAGGGAGACACAGAATCCAAAGCAGGCTCCAGGCTTTGAGCTGTTAGCACAGAGCCTGGCATGGGGCTTGAACCCACAAACCGTGAGACCATGACCTAAGCTGAAGTCAGATGCTTAACCAACTGAGACACCAGGCACCCTCCTAATTCTTCAGTTTTAAAGCCATGGCATCCTTCTACATAAAGCAGGTTCTCTCCCCACCCCTTTTCCAGCCAATCAGGGTAGAACACTCATGAATGGGATTAGTCTTCATATAAGAGGCCAGAGAGGTAGCCAGATTTCATTCCACCAAGTGAGGATACAACAAGGAGTCAGCAGTCTGCAACCTGGAAGAGGCCCTCACCAGAACCTGACCATGCTGGCATCTTGATCTTGGGCTTCCAGCCTCCAGAACTGTGAGAAATAAATTTCTGTTGTTTATAAGTCACCCAGTTCATAGTAGTTTGTTATAGTAGCCCAAAATGACTAAGACAGATGTCAAGGATCTAGCCCAGGTTACATAGCTGGTAAATAGCAACACCAAGAATCAACGCAGGCAATCTGGCTTTGGAGTCTGTATGCTTAACCACTACCCTGCACTGCCTCTCCAAATACCTTGACCATTTTAATAGCTAAATAGTATTCTAATGAGTTAAGAGGCAACAATTTTGGTAACCAGTCTCCTATCATTTTACACATGTGAAAATTAGCTTTCAGAGATGTTAATAACTTCTACTTGCAGCATGATTGGTGAAGGACCCGGCTCATAATAATAGCTCATGGTCATTATTTATTAAGTGCCTGCTATATGCCTGGCCCTTATTTTAGGCCCTTTGAATTCTTACTCTTCTATGTGATTAGTGTTAGATATAAGGAAACAAAACCCCAAGGAATTAAGTAATGCTGAAGAGCACACAGCTGGCAAGCATAACTTCCAGGATTAAATTCCAGAACCTGTGCCCTTTCTCTCTGCTACACCATCTCCCAGTTAATCACAGGCACTCTGCTTTTCAGTAACATTTTCATGAAGGGCCCTCTCTCATACAATGCTGGTGACAGTATAAATAGCTGCAGTCACCACGGAGGGCAGTTTGGCAATATCTGTCAAAATGACATGTGTACATTCACAGCAGTGTAAATATACTTAACACTACTCAGGTGTACACTTCAAAATAGTTAAGATGGTAAATTTAGGTGTATATTTTACCGCAATAAAAAAAAACAACAGTAAAAAAAAAAAAGACATACGTACATACCATTTAACCCAACAATGTAACTAGCAATTTATCCTACTGGTATACACCTATGTGGAAAATGATGTGTCTTCAAGAATATTCATTACAGGGACGCCTGGTGGCTCAGCCAGTTAAGCATCTGACTTCGGCTCAAGTTATGATCTCACAGCTGTGAGTTCGAGCCCCACATCAGGCTCTGTCCTGCTAGCTCAGAGCCTGGAGCCTACTTCGGATTCTGTGTCTCCCTCTCTCTCTGCCTCTCCCCTGCTCACACTCTATCTCTCTCAAAAATAAATAAACATTAAAAAAATTAGAAAAAAAGAATATTCATTACAATATTGTTTGTATCAACAAAAGATTAGATGGAAGTGCCCATCGGAGGGAGACTAGTAAAATAAATTATGGTCCACGATACAATGGAATAACATACAGCCTTTAAAAAGGAACAGGAAGATGTTTATACTGATAGGGAATGATTGCCATGATGTACTGTAAAGTGAAATGAGCTAGCAGTTGTATAAACAACAGGTAGTGGGAGATTAGGGGATAAGAAGGAAGGGGAAGAAAATATATGCATATTTACTTGTTAGACCATAAATATAGACAGATAGTTTCTGAAAACATGAGAAAAAAATTTTTTAGTTTTTTTAATGTATATTTATTTTTGAGAGAGAGAGAGAGCGCAAGTGGGGTAGGGGCAGAGAGAGAGAGGGAGACACAGAATCTGAAGCAGGCTCCAGGCTCTGAGTTCTCCAAATCTGTCTTTAAATGCAGATTTTCAACTGGCTCATGATATTTTAGTAAGGATCAGACCTACCAAATACTGTGGAAGGATTGTTGACCACGTTTTCACATTCCTTCCATTAAATACTTTCCTGTGTTAGCTTTTGAAAGAAAATCTTTTTTCTTTCCAGAGGCAGCATGGAGTTGAGAAAAGAGAAACAAGTTTCAAATTAGGAGACCCAACTTTTGAATCTCCATCTTCACCATCTACTGGCTGAGTAGTCTTTCATTCATTTATTCAACACGTATTTGTTGAGCCTACTCTGTGCCAGGTACTGTTCTGGGTACTGAGAATAGAGCAGTTAACAAACAAAAGTCCCTACTCTCATGGAATTTACATTTGGTGGGGAGAGACCACCAATAAACAAAGTGAATAAGTAAAATATATGTCATCACCATAGAAGGTGATAAGTGCTATAGAGAAAAATAAAGAAAGGAAGATAGGGAGTATGGAGGGGCAGAGGGTGCAACTTTAAGTAGAGTCAATAACATTTTTCTTGACAAGACCAAACTGATAAAGTGACAATTGAGTTACGACCCAATGGCTGCGAGAGAATGAGTCATGTGGATTTCTGGGGACTGAGAGAGCAGCAAGTGCAAAGGCTCTGGGGTTGTAAGTGGGCTTGATGAAGAAAAGCAAGGAACTAGTATGGCTAATGGGAAGTGAATGGGTGAGCAGGGCAGGGGAGTTCAGAAAGAGAGGAGGCTGTGAGGGGCTGGACGGTGACCTGTGACTGAGTGAATTAATTTCTGACAACTATAACAATTCCTTGTTCTCTGAGGTTTAAATAAAGTAATATACATGAAAAGTGTCTGTGGCAGACCTGAGCAGATGGAAATAAATTTAATTGCCTGCAAGTCTTTGCATCTGTTTTTCAGGTTGGGGGGATCATTTTTTCCTAATAATTTATTCCTTGTGATTAGAGAGATGTCTGTTCTCAGACATCTTCATAGATACAAAAAAACAATGTGGCTGATGTCAATTATGGTGTTGGCCTGTATCCCAGAGTTGATGTTTTACATCTAAAAGATATCTGCAGATTACAAACCCACTCATCTGTGGCAGAGAGAATGCTGCCAGGATACCTTCCTTTAACAGAAGCCAAAGGTGAAGGAATAGAAGAGAAACAGTGGCCCATGGTCACTGGGAAATGACACAGAGCAATGTAGTTGATTCAGTGGAACATCTAGTCAATGAATGTATCTGACAGATTAATTCCTGCAATGTGGGCTGAACACTTTATCTAAGACTAGAGTATCCAAACTACAGTGTTGCCTGACCAAAATGGGTTTTTCTCTACTACTCTTTCTGTTTATTTACTGAGAGCTCAAGATTTTAGTTAAAGAACAGGGAGAGTGGCAACCTGAGCCTTCAGCAACCAATCAAGAGACATTTGTCTGAGAACAAAGATGAAAGGAAACCAATGGAAAAGCCTGTCCCTGATTTCCAGATTCTAGAGGGCACAACTGCTTTCAATTGCTTCCTCCAAAAGTCCTTGTTTTCTGGCCTGTAGAATAGCCCTGCTGTTCTATCAACAGATAGAAACCTAGGTGGATTGAATTAATTTTGTTATCATCAATCCATCAATCTCAGGTCTGTTAAATATTAATGCCTCAGGCCAAGATGACTTCAAGTTCTCCAAGAGGTATCCAGTTAACACAGTTCAACTGCATCAGCAGCTAGAACCAACCTAAACACACATAGACACGTGTGTGCGCGCACACACACACACACACACACGGAGCTATATTGACAGAGCATGAACTAAAATTAGTTATTTTAGGGCAGTAAGATTATTTTATCCTCTTTTTCAAAATATTGCTTTTGAAATTAAAAAAAAAAAACAAGGTTTTATTAAATATGGATTACCAAAAACATGGGTAATTAATTTGTCTTAAAACTCCAAACAGGGTGCTTGGGTTGCTCGGTCAGTTAAGCATCTGATTCTTGGTCTCAGCTCAGATCATGATCTCACGGGTTCCTGAGTTTGAGCCCCACATCGGGCTGCACGCTGACAGCATGGAGCCTACTTGGGATTTTCTCTCTCCCCCTCTCTCTCTTCCCCGCCCCTGCTCATGCAAGCGCAGGAGCACTTTCTCTTTTTCTCAAAATAAATAAACTTAAAATTTTTAAATAAAAACAAAACAAACAAAAAAACCCTCTGCTTCCTACCTGTCTTCTCACTCTTAGCAGCTGATCTGATTTCAGAGAAAAGGAGAATCCATTTAGTTTCCTGCATCCTTCCCTAACTTGTCTATTCTTTTTCGAAGGGAGCAACCCTATATGTTTGCAATATCTGGGACATACGTACACTAAACAAATGATTCATTATTTATATCTGAAATTCAAATGTAACCGGGTGTCCTCTGTTTTGGGCAACCCTACTGAAAACAGATTCTCAGCTATCTTTTATCCTAAGTAAACACACCAAAACAATCTTAATTCCTCATTCACCTCCAAAAAATCGATCACTGAACCAGGAGATGCCTATCATGCCCACCACACCCATGTCTCCTCCCAAGGAAAACTGTGAAGACAAAACCACCATCTCCTGTTGCCCCCTCCCCCATCTCCTATTTGAATGTGTCAAAATCTGGCCTCCACAGCTGATTGGAGACTGGTCTAAGGAATTACTGATGCCCCCACGTCATCTGAGCACATTCACTATTCTGGCCAAACTCCAGCTGCACCCCCCCTCGAGGTTGTGGTGGTTTCAGTACACTAGGAGACCCCCCCCCATGGGAGACCCAACACCCATCACCCTTGGTTACTATCAAATGCAGTCTCTGCCTGACTCAGCACCTCTCCTTCATAACCCTGATGCTCATAGCCCCAGGAAAAATGAACTTTGTCCTGGGCTTGCTGCCATTGTTAGTGAGGTGGGGGGATGTATAATCACCCTGGAAAGGACTGGGGCATAGTGAATATTCCTGGGAAAATGGGGTCTGTTCCACACCTTAGAGAAAACAGTATTATGCTTGTTTTCCATGTCTGTCTTTCCTGTTCTATACATTCCTTGAGAGCAGGAGCTATAACTTTTATATTCATATGCTGAAAACAAGCCTGGATAAATGAATAAATGAATGAATAAATGAATGAATAAATGAATGAATCAACAAATAAACCAGCCAACAACAGAGAATAACTAAGCAAACTGTGACACCTTAGCTATGTGAGATACTACATATCTACTTAAAATAAATAAATATATACTATGTTAATACATAGAAATATATGTGAAACCAATTAAATTCAGAAAATAGAATGTTAAATCATTTGTATTCTGGTTATAACTATGCTAAAATCTGCATACAGACCACAATCAAGACTGGCAAAAAATTTGGAGTTGTAAATAGTTTAGAGTATAGTACTTGTAGGGGATTTTTCTATAAATTTGCTTAATGTCAAAATAAATATTTCCTTACAGCTGAGAAGCAAGAGGGACCTCAGCCCCTGAAGCAATGGTATAAATAAATATGAAGGTCTCAGAATTTGAGCTTCTATTAAAATTGGCTCAAGCTAAGATTTTCCTTTTCAGGGGGTACTGTTTGCTCTCATGCTGTCCATACACCAATGTGATAGAAACAGTATCTTTTCAACACAAAGGATACATCTAGCCATGACTTTGTTAGTTTGACCAGTAAAAACTCAAAGCGTGTATTTGCCTTCTACCAGATATTCCCTGTTGTCTTTTTGCATTTTATATTTGAATTTATACTGTATTTAAGCAGTTAGCTTAGTTCCAGAACTATAGTCCCGTAGATCCATGTGAATCTCTCTCAAGACTGTTTTCCTCACGATCCTTTCCCAAAGCCCTTGATAGCTCCTGATTGCCCAATCCAAATTCTTTAGCCCAGCAGACTCCTACAGCAGCTGATTCCAATCTGCCCTTACAATCTTATCTTTCACTAATCTCTTCTGCTATAACTAAATTTGCCTCCAGTATTTTACTCATAGAAATGCCTGCTTTCTTTGTAAGCTCCTCTGGTCTTCCCAATCAGAAGAGACTTTTGGATCTCTCCTCCAAATTTCTCTGAATAGCATTTACTTCTGTATCTTCCTTCAGCCCTTATCATTCTTCTGGTTTGTATTGTTAATATTCTTTGTGTGTGTTCATTTGGTCTTTCCAAATAGACAATATCATCATTGAAGGGTAAACAAGCTAGCAAAATGATCTTCACAAGGTGGATTAATGGACCTCTGGAAAGGTAGAGAAATTCAATTATGCACATACCCATAATCCAAGTAGCACATTACAATTTCCAGAGATAATCTATGCTCAAGTTCTAGGAGACTGAATCATGCTAACCAAAAGCTCCCAAGAAACTTTTGATAAGCCAGCTTCTTATTTTGCAGTGGGAATGGCCATTTGGGTAGGCTTCTTTCCTTCTGATGAAAACCAGATTCCAAGCTCTCTCTACACTGGGTTTGGTAAAAAAAGAAAAAGAAAGAAAAAAAGAAAACCAAATTATAGATGAGAAAATAAGTATCTAGTAAGCAGAGATAAGGAAAAGAAAAGGGAATTGGTTCTATAACCGTGTATTAGTTTTCTATTGCCGCTGCAACGTTTCCACAAACTTAGGGGCAACACAAATTTACAATCTTACGTTTCTGTAGGTTAGAAGTCTGACCAAGTGTCATTGGATTAAAATCAAGATGTTGGCAGAGTTCTATTCCTTTTTGCAGATGATAGGGGAGATTCTGTTCCTTTGCCTGTCCCAGCTTCTAGAGGTGTCTGCATTCCCTTGGCTAATGCCCCCCTTCCTCCATCTTCAAGGCCCACAATGTCATTGCTGATTTCTTCACACCTCCCCTTGCCACTTTTAAAATTTTGTGATTAAATTGGACTCACAGGTTTTTTTTTTTTTTAAGTTTATTACTTATTTTGAGAGAGTGAGCATGAGCGGAAGAGGGGCAGAGAGAGAGGGAAAGAGAGAATCAAAAGCAGGCTCCATACTGTTGGTGTGCAACTTGGGGCTCCATCTCACGACCTGTGAGATTATGACATGAGCCGAAATCAAGAGTCAGCCACTTAACCAACTGAGCCACCCAGGCACTCCTTACAGTTCTTAATCACATCTGTAAAGTCTCTTGCCCTGTAAATGAACAAAACTGCATTTTCTGGGGATTAGGACATAGACATCTTTGGGAGGCCATTATTCTGCCCACCACAATCAAATTTCCAAAAATATATTCACGTGAAACTTATGTATTGTATTTGAATTCTAACATATGTAAAATAAGGAAATATTACTTTTATTCCCAAATTTTGGCTCCCATCAGACTAAGGTGATGGGAAATTAGTTAATAATCATTGTTGATTGCACTTTATGTTGTGCCCGAAATGCCAAAAAAAAAAAAAAAAAATGATCTCAAGCCACGTGGTCCCCTAAAGTACAGTAGCACTCTATTCCCTGAGGTACAGGCATTTTTGCCCCAGCAGGACATCTTGGGGTTCTGTCATCCTAGATGCCCCAGTCCACTCTGAGGTGTTGACCATTTCCTGGGCCCCCAAAATAGTAATGAAATTCAGGCACCTGGGTGGCTCACTTGGTTAAGCAACCAACTCTTGATCTCAGCTCAGATCTTGATCTCAGGGTCTTAAATTCAAGCCCCATGTCGTGCTTTGAGTTGGGTGTGAAGCTTACTTAAAGAAAAAAAATAGTAATGAAGTTCATGGTATTCCAGTATTCCAGAACCTTCCTTTTCCTATCCCAAGCAGATGCCTCTCTCTTTCTTCCCTCCTCTTCACTGGGCTTACACTTTTATGAAAAGACCTGAAGAGCACTTGGCTTTAAATTGCTTTTGACTTTCCCTCTTGCAGAAATTTCCAGGAAAAGATTTACAAAAGACCTAGATACAGAGGACCTGTGAAGAGTGGGGTAGGGTGGGGTTGTATAGAGGCTGAGAAATAATATAGTGAGCAAAATACATTGCTACATTTAACAAATTAACATCTCAAAAAATGATCCTATTTCATAAACATAGCCTACTATTCCATCTTTTTCTATAAGGACCTATTTCTATTTAGATAATTTCTTCCATTTCATCTTCTTTATAAATAGTTCTGCAGAGGCACTGGTAAATTCTGACTCTTTAATGGTCTTTTTTTAAATTGAGGTATAATTGACATATAACATTATGTTTGTTGCAGGTGTACAACATAATGATTCAATATTTGTATATACTGTGAAATGATCATCACAACGAGTCTAGTTACCAACCATCACCATACCAAATTACCAAAAACAATTTTTTTCTTGTGATGAGAACTTTTAGGATTTACTTTTTTGTCAAGTTTCTTTTTCTTTTTTTTTTTTTAATTTAATTTTATTTATTTTGAAAGAGAGATAAAGAGCAAGTGCCTGACGTGGGGCTTGAATCTGTGGGGCTTGAACTCACAAACCACGAGATCATGACCTGATCTGAAATCAAGAGTTGGATGCTTAAACTACTGAGCCACTCAGGTGCCCCTCTTGGCAAGTTTCAAATATGCACTACGGCATTATTGACTATAGTCACCATGCCATACATTACATCATTACATCCCATGACTTATTTATTTCATAGTCATGGTCTTTTTTTTTTTTTTTTTTTAAGATCTGTATAAGCCATGAAACTTCTATTTACATATGTCATTTTCCTGTGAACATTTCTAATGTGAGTTTTTAATGATAGTTTAACCTAGCTTCCCCCTTAAGGAATTTGGGGACACTCTCTAATCTATTAGATATTTATAAACCAAAATTAGGATAGTTTGTTCTGGCTGAAGGTAATGAGTCCTTATTTGTGTGTGTGTGTATATGTGTGTGTGTCACATGTTTATTTTATTTTTAGATTTTTTACAAGTTGTGGTAAAATATACATAACATAAAAGTTACCACTTTAACAATTTTAGAGTATTCAATTCAGTAGCATTAAGTTTTATGTTGTGCAACTATCATCACTCTCTAGTTGCAGAACTTTCCCATCACCCCAAATGGAAACCCTGTATCCATTAGTCACTTCCCCCCAATCCTTTATTTATAGAGTTTTTATGTTAATTTTTTCACTTGATATAATACATTCACAAACAATATAAAATGCATAAGCAATATAAAATGTAAAATAAAAAGCTCTTTCCTGTCCTGTCTTATCGGTTTCTCTGGAGTATATGCTTCCAGGGTTTCTTTATACATAAATAAGCAAATTTTCTCTCATTCTTACACAGAATGTACCATTCTATAAATAGTTCTGTACCTTTCTTTTTTCTTTTTTTTTTTTACCTAAAAAATATATCCTTATAAATTGTTGTAAAAGCTAATATGTAGGGGATCATAAGTCCTAATTTGCTTGAAATAGTCTCTGTTATGCCTGTTTTACAGGTTTTTGGATGACAAAATAAATGTTCATCATATTTATATGGAGTCTGTGGCCCACTTTTTACCAAATACAAATAATCATTTTGGGATAAGGTCCATAATTGACTAGGTAATGTATATTTGTTGACTGATTCACCAAGAATCCCAGGTGATTCCTAAATCAGACTTTAAAAATGACTATGCTAGGGGCATCTGGGTGGCTCAGTTGTTTGAGCATCTGACTCTTGATTTCCACTCAGGTCATGATCGAGTCCCATGTCAGGCTCTGCAATGAGCAGGGAGCCTGCTTAAGAGCAGGGAGCCTGCTGAAGATTCTCTCTCTCCATCCCTCTGTCCCTCTCCCCAGCTGACACTCATTCTTTCTTGAAAATAAAAGAAAAGACTATTAAAAAAAAAAAGATGGAAAGAAAGAGACTCTTCCAGTGAAATATATAGTGCACAAGTGATCTTTACTCCATCATTAATCTTATTTATTTATTTATTTATTTATTTATTTATTTTGAGATAGAGTGAGAGTGCAAGCAGGGGAGGGGCAGAGAGAGAGGGATAGAGAGAGAATCCCAAGCAGGCTTGGCATTATCAGCTTGGAGCCCAATGTGGGGCTTGAACTCACAAACTGTGAGATCATGACCTGAGCTGAAACCAAGAGTCAGATGCTTTACCAACTGAGCCACCCAGGTGCCCCTGGTCTATCATTAATCTTGAAAATTAATTGGGATGGGGCACTCAGCTGGCTCATTTGGTGGAGCCTGTGACTCTTAATCTCAGGGTTGTAAGTTGGAGCCCGACACTGGGTGTAGAGATTATTTAAAAATAATGCCTTAAAAACAAAAACAAAGAAAAGAAAATGAAGTGGGATGTGTTATTTATCTACTGCACAGAGGGTCTCCAGAAACAAAGTATGTTATCAATTATATTTGAAAGTACTACTTTTTTCTGGAGGCAAGTTGGCTATATTTATGACAATATTAAATACACATACCCTCTGATATTGGAAATCCTCTGTTAAAAATTTATTCCACGTATATATTTACACAGATACTCAAATATTGTTAGAGAAACAATCTACATGACCATCAAGAGGGAACTGGTTAAATAATTTAAGATACTCAATGAAGTGCTATGGACCCATTAAAAAGAGTAGCATCAAGAGAATGAGAAGACAAGTCCCATACTAGAAGAAAATATTTGCAAAAGACACATCTGATAAATGACTGTTATCCAGGGTGCCTGGGTGGTTCAATCAGCTGAGTGTCTAACTTTGGCTCAGGTCATGATCTCATGGTTCATGAGTTCAAGCCCCACATCGGGCTCACTACTATCAGTGTGGTGCCTGCTTCGGATCCCCTGTCCCCCTCTCTACCCTTCCCCAGCTTGCGTTCTCTCAAACAAACAAACAAACAAACATTTAAAAAATGACTTTATCCAAAATACACAAAGAACTCTTAAAAGTCAACAATAAGAAACTAAACAACCCAATTAAAAAATGGGCCAAAGAGAGCACCTGGCTCAGTCAGTGGAACGTGCAGCTCTTGATCTCAGGATTGTGAGCTCAAGCCCCATGTTGGGTATAGAGATTACTTAAAAATAAAATATTAGCGGCGCCTGGGTGGCGCAGTCGGTTAAGCGTCCGACTTCGGCCAGGTCATGATCTCGCGGTCCGTGAGTTCGAGCCCCGCGTCCGGCTCTGGGCTGATGGCTCAGAGCCTGGAGCCTGTTTCTGATTCTGTGTCTCCCTCTCTCTCTGCCCCTCCCCCGTTCATGCTCTGTCTCTCTCTGTCCCAAAAATAAATAAACGTTGAAAAAAAAATAAAAAAAAATATTAATAAAAAGAAATAATGGGCCAGGGTGGCTCAGTTGGTTAAGCATCCAGCTCTTGGTTTTGGCTCAGGTCGTGATCTCGTGGTTTGTGAGTTTAAGCCCATGTCAGTCTCTGTGCTAATGGTGTGGAGCCTGCTTGGGATTCTCTCTCTTTCCCTCTCTCTCTGCCCCTCCCATGCTCTTGTGCTTTCTCTCTCTCTCTCTGTCTCTCTCTCTCTCTCTCAAAATAAATAATCTTTTAAAAAAAGTCAATAAAGGGGCGCCTGGGTGGCTCAGTCCGTTGAGTGCCTGACTTCGGCTCAGGTCATGATCTCACAGTTTGTGGATTCGAGCCCCACATTGGGCTCTGTGCTGACAGCTCAGAGCCTGGAGCCTGTTTCAGATTCTGTGTCTCTTCTCTCCCCTCTGTCTCAAAAATAAATAAACATTAAAAAAAATTTTTTTAAATAAATAAAGTCAATAAAAAAATAATAATGGGCCAAAGGCCTGAACAGGTGCCTCACCAAAGAAGATGTACAAATGGCAAGTAAACATATGAAAAGATGTCCAACATAATATGTCATTAGAGAATTACAAATTAAAACAATAAAATATCATTGCACACCTATCAGAATGGCCAAAATCCAAAACACTGACAACACTAAATGCTGAGAAGGATGTGGAGCAACAAGAACTCTCATTCATTACTGATGGAAAATGCAAAAAGATACAGCCACTTTGGGAGAGTTTGGCAGTTTTTTACAAAACAAACATATTCTTAACATACGATCCAGCAATCACACTGCTTGGTATTTACCCAAGTGAGTTGAAAATTTATGCCCATACAAAAACCTGCACATGGATGTTTATAGCAGTTTAATTCATAATTGCCAAAACTGGGAAGAAACCAAGATGTCTTTCATCAGGGGAACGGAAAATAAATTGTGGTATATCCAGATAATGGAATATTATTCAGTACTTTAAAAAAAAAAAAAGAGCTATCCTGCAATGAAATGACATGGAGGAGTCTTAAATTCCAACATTGAGTGATTCCAATGATTCTGGAAAAGGCAAAACTATGAAGACAGTAAAAAGATCAGTGGTTGCTAGGGGTTGGAGGAGGAGGATAGGTAGGGATGAATAGAGCACAGTGGATTTTTAGGGCAGTGAAACTGTTCTGTATGATACTATAGTTATGAGTACATATCACTTGACATTTGTCAAAACTTATACAATATACAACACCAAGGGTGGACCCTAATGTAAACTATGGACTTTGGGTGATAATGGTGTATCAGTACAAGTTCATTATTTGTAACGAACATATTACTGTGTGGTGAGATGTTGATAGTCTGGGAGGCTGTGTGGATATGGGGACGGGATATATGAGAACTCTCTATATTTTCTGCTCAGTTTTGCTGTGACCCTAAAACTGCTCTAAAAAATACAGCTTATTAATTGAAACTTTTTTTTTTTTGAGTGTGGCACACTGGTAAGAGCCATCCTACTCAAGGTACAGTGTTGCATGAATAAAGGAAGTTCAGAACCATGCTTTTTGATGTATCTTCCTATTTTCTGTAGGAAGAAATAAATAAATAAATAAATAAATAAATAAATAAATAAGGAGAGAGAGAGAGATTGAGAGAGAGAGAGAGAAATGGGTATGCTTAAATACACCCACAACATAGACTATGGAAGGACCTAAAAGAATTTGCCAACAGGGGTTTCTTCTGGAGAGTGGGTTAGGGAATCAGGAATGGGGAATTTGATTTCCTTTAATATACAGATCAGAATTGTTTTGAAAGAGAGAGAGAGAGAGAGAGAGAGAGAGAGAGAGAACTTTAAGCAGGCTCTACTGTGGAGCCTGACTTGGGGCTCGATCTCACGGCCACCCAGTTGCCTCTACAGTTTTAATATGAGCATGTAGTTCTGGCTTTCCCATGATTATTTACTTTAGTTATTTAAATAATAACAAGTGGATTTTTTTTTTTTTTTTTTGCAGAATATTCTAGCAATTCAGGTAGTGTAAAAGTGCTCTTGAACTTCTTCCACCTAGTTCTGTCCCCCTCCCAGGAGAGAACCTCTGCTAGCAGTTTATCTGTATCCTTCTTTTATGATTTTTAAAGGCATATGTAAATCACTTTGAGCTGCTTGAATCTCTGTGTTTACTATTAGCTCTAAAAGTCCCTAGTGACCACAGAAATACTCCTTACAGGGAAAGGGAAGTTTTAAAATAGGGGAGAGACAGTTTTTGTCAGAAACCAGCCCAGCAGCAGGGAAAACCCCAGACCTTTTTTAGATCTCGGAGAGCAGAAGGATGGCTTGAGGTGACCGGCCAGGAGCTGGGAGCAGACAAAGAAAGGAAGCCCAGAACAATAGGGTCCCTCCACCTCTGCCCTTATGGAGGCGAGGCCACTAAGTAAGTGTGGAGTTGGCCTTATCAATGTAATTTAGGGATTAGAAAGCTGCCAGAGTTAAGATTGTAAGTCATTACTTTGAATTCTAAGGTAGGGTATAGTGTGAAGAGTTGAAAAGTCTGAGGGTCCAAACTCATCACTGGTGAGAAAGGGATATGGAAGATAGTGCCACTTCAGTTCCTTTGCTCCTTTACGGTTGTTATAGGGGGTAAAAATACATGTGTTCTAGAATCCTGTCATTAAAGAAGTTGCTTTCTGGGGTGCCTGGCTGGCTCAGGCAGTAGAGCATGGAACTCTTGATATCAAGGTTATGAGTTCAAACCCCACATTGAGTGTGAACTCTACTTAAAAAATAATAATAGGGGTTCTCGTGGTTCGTTAGTTCTAGCCCCGTATTGGGCTCTGTGCTGACAGCTAAGAGCCTGGGGCCTGCTTTGGATTCTGTGTCTCCTTCTCTCTCTGCTCCTCTCCCACTCACACTCTGTCTTTCTCTCAAAAATAAATAAACATTAAAAAAATAATTTTAAAAAATAATAATTTTAGAAAATAAAGTTGCTTTCTGTGTCATTTTTGGATTATAAGGCCATTTACCCAAAATATTAATTTATTCTCCGATCATAAAAAAAAAAATCACTGAATTTTACCCTGTTCAGTAGATATGTCTAGAGAGCTGGGAAATTCCTAATCGGGACCTCTGATTCAGTGGGAAAAACTTGTGGCTTGGACCCGACTTCTGTCCCTCACTATTGTGTGATCTCTCACTGAATTGCTCAATGCTTCCTTCATCTCATCTGTAAAATGAGACTGTTGGTACAAACTATTTCTATCATCCTACAGCTTGAAAATCTATTAGTTGGACCCATCTAGTTAATATAAGACTGTCAGACTGAATCATACATTGAAAATGAAGTGGGGAGCTGGATCAATGGTATGGATCATTCTGGAAAAAAATAAAACATAAATTGGACCCTGATTAGATATGTTTCAGGCCAAATTGTGTGTTCTGTTTTATTTTTCTGAGCCATGAGACCAGAATCCTACCTGATGGATCAACACAACTTGCTTGTTCTCGGCTCCATTTCACCTAGGTCGTCCCCCCAGATATTCAAACATGTATACCTAAAAATGCCAGGCATAGTTTGCTTGCTCTATATATGTGCTAGAAAAACAAATGCGTTCTTTCAGCCTTAGTACTGACCAGGTCTCACATATAGGGTGTTTACCACCATTTAGCTAATCAGCCCTTCTCAAACTTTAAAGTGCCTATGAGTCACCTGGGAACCTTATAAAATGCAGATACTGATTCATTCGTCTGGGGGGAGGCTCGGGAGTCTGTATTTCTAACAAGCTCCCAGCTGCTGCTGCTGCTGCTGCTGCTGCTCCTGCTGCTGGCCTGTGTTCTACACTTGAATCAGCAAGGGGCTAAACCACCAGCCCCTTTCTGTCTTTTATAATCTTCTTTTCCAAATGCAAGCTATTTTTGATGAAAAATAATTAACTCCTTAACTGATAAAACCAATGCTGCTTTCAGATAGTTTTGTGAAATAAAGCCAGAATTAAGGTCATTCCTAAAATAAATGTGTTGGGTCTGGATGCATAACACTTTGTTAATAGGATAGGAAACTTACAAGCATGTTTCTTTTTCTTTCATTTTATAGATAGATACCATATACAATAGCAGAGACTTATTAACATATATAAATCCCTTGCTCCAGAAAAAGATTCAAGGCAGTAGGCTGTGAGGCTTACTGAGATAACCTATGTGAAAAATCTTAGCCTCGTGCTGAGTACTTAAACAATAACTAACCAAAAGCTATATAACCAAGTAAGGAAAAATATATGAAGGAGCATTTCATGGAAGAGAAATCCAGTACGGTCAATAACATATGAGAGATGTACAACCTCATTAGCAGTCAGGGAACTGATGATCACTTTATGACCTTCAGATTGGCAAAATGAAAAAATCCATATACTAGCACATGCTGCTGAGTATGTATTATACTGCTTGTGGAATTTAAGTTGGTGCAATTGCTTTGGAAAACAATTGAGCATTACTTGAGAACGTTGAAGAATATAAATATCCAATGACCCAATAATTGTAATCATTGCTACAAATCTGAGAGAAACTCTTACACTATCCATCAGTAGACAAGCACAAGGAAACTCATAGTATCACTGTTCATAACAAAAAAATGGAAACATCCCAAATGCTCATTCATGGTAGGGTAAGTAGTTTTCTATTCATGTGGTAGATATTACATAACAGTGAAAAGTGAAGGTACTACAGTCACATACATCATCATGGATGAATCTTACAAACTTAATGTTAGGGGAAAGAAAAGACAGAGAAGAATACATGAAATATGAAAAACACAAAATGAAAACATGAGTTATTTAAGAAGGCATATATATATATATATATATATATATATATATATATCATAAAACTGAAAGAAAGTAAGAGAATGTAAGTATAAAAATCAGAGTAATGGTTTTACTGGGGTAAGGAAGGCGACATGACTGAGGTTGGGCACCATGAGGCATTTCAAATATATTGACAATGATTGCTTTTTTAAATGTTGGATGCTGGATACATACATTTTTCTATGCAATTATTTTTTTTTAAGGTTTAAATAGACTTTCTTGTTACAAGGAGGGCCCTACCAGGCAGGGCCTTATAAACCAATATATGTGGTCCCAGGATATCACCGTGGAGAAATCAAGAGGTCATGATTGCAGAAGAGGTCACTGCAATTGAAGGGCATGATCCAGGAAAGGCCAGCCAGGAATGTAGCAGACATGATCAGGACAGGATGGGGGTGGTCAAGTGACAGGGTGAGGGACAGGCCAGCCCCCTTCACTCCCACTTCTTGTAGTTCTCCAGATGTGACAGGACCCAGCCCCATGGTAAGAGGAAACACAGGAAGCAGGAGGTGAGCCCAATGGCGACATCCATGGTCCTGAGCTCCTCCCAGGATGGCTTGGAATGGATCTGGGCATCGGCAGCACCGGGAGCCACCGGGTTAGGCCTGTCCGGCCCCTCCACGGTGGCATCAGCCCAGACATGAACACACAGAATGACTGCAGACAGTCACCAGCTACAAGGTCAGGAAGTCAAAATGACCTCTATGGCAATTCTTTAAAAAAAAATTTTTTTTTTTAATGTTGATTTATTCTTGAAAGAGACAGAGAGAGAGACAGAGCATGAGCTGGGGAGGGGTAGAGAGAGACACACACACACACAGAATCTGAAGCAGGCTCCAGGCTCTGAGCTGCCAGCACAGAGCCCAACGTGAGGTTCAAATGACCTGAGCCGAAGTCAGAAGCTTAACCGACTGAGCCACCCAGGCGCCCCCATATGGCAATTCTTTAAATAATACATGTATTTTATTTGTACTCATATATATAATATAATTCATAACAAAACTTTTAATATGTGTATAGCCATATATTAAAAACACAGAAAGAATGAAAGAAGAGTAAAAATTGGACCTCCATAACTTTTGGTATCATTGTGGAATATTTTCATTTATTCTTTTTTCACAAGTATAAATGTATGTTGAAGCTTTTCCTTCCATCCTCTGTGTGTGTGTGTGTGTGTGTGTGTGTGTGTGTGTGTTTTAAGATTTTCTTTTTAAGTAATCTCTACACCCAAAGTGGGACCCAAACTCACAACCCCAAGATCAAGAGTTGCAGACTCAACTGATTGAGCCAACCAGGACCCCCTTGTGTGTGTGTGTGTGTGTTTTAATAATTATAATCAAGGGGCACCTGGGTGGCTCACTTGTTTAGGCATCCAACTCTTGGTTTCGGTTCAGGTCATGATCTTGCAGTTGGTGAGATCATACCCTGCATCAAGTTCTGCGCTGACAGCATGAAGCCTGCTTGGCACTCTCTCTCTCTATCTCAAAATAAATAAACTTAGAAAAACCCACCATTCCTACTTATAAATAAATAAATAAATAAATAAATAAATATTAAGAGCGCCTGGCTTGCTCAATCAGTGGAGCATGCAACACTTGATCTTGACCAGGTGTACTCTCCTCATTTTACATTCAGGCTTTCTAAAATAGAACTTATCATAGAACTGTCCCCTGTCTCCCACTTCCTACATTACAGGTAGTAGAAATGTGAGAAACCCAGGATGGCCAAACCCTGGTCCTAATTCCTGGAAATATGCTGCCAGAGAGAGACTGTCCAAAGTGGAGATAGGATCTCTCTCAAGGGCCTAGATTTTCTTTGGAAAAGCACACCCTTTCTCATAGAAGAAGGCATTTTAACATTATAATCAATACTAATAACGAGCATTTAGTTGGCACTTATTATAGGTCAGGCACTACTCAAAATGCTTTACATTTATTAACTGTCAAATACTTCTAGAAACTCCACTATTTTCAAGGATTTGTAGAGCTTCAGTGATGATGCTAAAGAAAATATATGCTTCTCCCTTAATTAGCATCATTTATGTTACTATTATTTTGGGCGTGGTGAGCTTTATTCTCATATATATATGCATAATTTTAATTATAAACTCAATATATATTCATTACAGAAAAATCATAGGCAAGTCCCTCTCAAATGACAAGCAAAAAATTTCACAACATTAAAAAAAAATGAGATCAAACTACTGTAAACAGTTTCTAAACTTTCATCTGTGAATATATATGTACTCATTTTTTCCCCTTTTACTAAAATGGAATCATGCTGCATAGACTGTTTTATAATTGCTTTTCCTACTTGAAAATTTACCACATCAGTTAATACTGACACTTACACCCTATTCTTCATAGGCCAGACCCTGTTCTAAGACTTTATGTACATCAGCTCATATAATCCACACAACCACCCCAGGAGGGTGGCTTATTATCATCTCCATTTTACAGCTGAGGAGATGCCGCTAGGAGAGGATCAATAACTCACCCAGGGCCATGAGGCTAGTTAAAAAGCAAAGACTGGGTTTGAACCCAGGGAGTTTGGCTGGTCCAGTGGCCCAGATTCTAAAGAACCACTGAACCTGACCTCTCCATAGGACTAGATTGTTGATTGTTCCTCCCTCTTGAAATTCTTCTGTTTTAGCTTCTACACCACCTTCTTCTAGCCCCCATGCCCCCTTTTACTGCTCCATTTAAGTCTCCTTTCCTTGCCTCTGTTCCTCAGACCATCACTAAAATGTTAGTCTTCCTCAGGGCCATCTCGCCAAGATCTCATTCACTCCATGATTCAACTGCGTACAACAAAATGACCCCCAAATCTCTGACTTTATAGTCCCTTTCTGTTGAAATCTGTTTGGGGAGGGGGAGGGTTTGTTTGTTCTTTAAGTCTTCCTATGTATCTTTACATCAAAGTGGTATTTATTAACTGTGTACAACATTAAAGTGATTATGCTCACTTACCAATCTGTATCCTTTTCCTCTTGTCCCAAGCTAGACAGTTTGTTATCGTTGTTTACTCCAACCTATGCCCACATCATATCTGTTTCCTGCATTATCTATCTCAGTAAGGACACCATTAATTCTGTCACCCACACCAGAAATTTGGGGGTTGGGGTGCCTGGGTGACTCAGTCAGTTAAGTGTCCAGCTTGTGCCCAGATCATGATCTCACGGTCTGTGAGTTCAAGCTCCTCATGGGGCTCTCTGCTGTCAGCTTGGAGCCCCCTTGGGATCCTCTGTCCTCTTCTCCCTCTGCCTCTCCACTGCTCATTCTTTCTCTCCCTCTCTCTCAAAATAAATAAACTAAAAAAAAAAAAACTTGGAGGTCACCTTTGATTTCTCATTTCTACCTCAGCTACCATATCAATTATCAAGTTCTCTTATCTAAACATTTCTCAGATCTCTTCCTTCATTTCTGACCCCATCAGCACTAACATGTGTTAGGCCCTCAATCAAGGACTATTGGAATCACCTTCTAATTTTTCTCCCCAAGTCTAATTTCTCTCTCCAATCTTTCCCTCTATCCGTTTCTGTGGCCAATCTTTCTAAAGTAAAATCCATTATTATTCCTCCCCTAGAAATCTTTAAGAGCTCCCTGTTGTTTTCAGAATAAGAAGCACACCCTTGGGGTGCCTGGGTGGCTCAGTTGGTTAACCTTCTGACTTCAGCTCAGGTCATGATCTCATGGTCCGTGGGTTTAAGCCCCACATAGGGCTCCATGCTGACAGCTCAGAGCCTGGAGCCTGCTTCAGATTCTGTGTCTCCCTCTCTCTCTGCCCCTCCCCTGCTCACGCTCTGTCTCTCTCCATCTCTGAAAAATGAATAAACGTTAAAAAATTTTTCAAAAGAAGCACACCCTTTATCACAAAAGAAGGCAATTTTTTTGTTTTATTTTGTTTTGTTTTAAGTTTGTTTGTTTGTTTGTTTGTTTATTTATTTATTTATTTTGTGAGAGAGAGAGAGAGCACACAAGCAGAGGAGAGGCAGACAAAGAGGGAGAGAGAGAGAATCCCAAGCAGGCTCTGTACTGTCAGCACAGAGCTCCATCTCACGAATCATGAGATCATGACCTGAACCGAAATCAAGAGTCACTCAACTGACTGAACCACCCAGGCACCCCAGAGAAGGTGTTTTAACATTATAATAATTAATACTAATAATAAGCATTTAGTTGACACTTACCATGGATCAGGCACCACTCAAAATGCTTTACATTTATTAACTTATCCTTAGAACAACGCTATTAGGCAGGTGTTATTATTATTATGTACATGGCCCATTATGGATGCTCAATAAATCCTGTTGGATAAGTGAATTCCTTTTTTACAGATGGGGAGGCAAGGCTTGGGATGTTCAGGTGCCCCAGATTTCATTGCTTGTAGTGGTAAATTAGTTACACAGGGCAGTCTGCCTCCAGGGCCTGTAAATGTCACCCACTATACCTCAAGTCTCTTTAAAATTGGACCTTAACCTACTTTTCTGGCCTCCTCTCTGGATACTTCCAGTGTTCTTTTTCTATCCTAATGACCATTCTACAAATTTATGAAGCTAGAAGTTCCTACTGGCCCATCTGTATTCAGGCTCTTGCTCCAGAGTACGTTTCTCTTCTTGACTCCTGTTCAGAGCTCTTCTCAACCTGTAATATCCAACTTTCTTATGCCTGTCTCTGAGAAGCCCTCCTTTGCCCTGAGGCCCAATTACTCTCTCCCCTCCTTTTGCACCCATAACACTTTATTCATGCCTCTATTACAGACACTAACACTATATTATGATTTATTTATATGTTTGCATTTCACCAGGTTGTGTTCTCCTTCAGAGCAGAGACTGGGTTTCATTCGTTGTTTGTATCCTCAGCCTGGCATGTAATCAGGATTCAATAAATATTTGTTAAATGAATGAATAAATGGACGTCTTTGATTTGACTTTGCAAAAGAAACAGGAAATATTTCTTTGAAAGGACATTTCTTATAATCACCTTTCTATAAAAACTAAGGGCATAAGATTAAATCTTAATTTAGCAAAGGCTTTTGGCAGGAAACTATTTCAGTATCAACAAGGTTTCTTGCTTTCTAACATAACTTAATACAAGGGTAACAAGGAATAGTTACAAAGACAAATCTTAAGTGCACTTAAGTGGAGGAAGCTGAATAAATACATATGAATGGTTGGCTGATAGTAGAGTCTAGAGAATGAAACTTTAGAGAATTTACAAGCCAAAAAAGCCTCAAATATTTTATCTTTTAAATTTTAGACAAAGGAGTTGAGAATAGAGAAAAAAAAAAACTACCAGGCATCTTGTGCTACATTTGATTTTATGACTTCTGGTTCAAATGCCTTCTCTAAAATATTTAGGACGTCAAGTCCCTTACTGTGGATTACGTTCCAAATCTTCTTTGTCTATGAGATGTGGATAGCAGCAAATTCAGTTTCAGAGACCATTTAGTAGGTTATTTGGATCCCTGGGTCTCTGACAATTGTTAATTCCTGCCAACCTGCCTTGCTAACTACCAGCTTCTCAAGAGATGCATCTGACTCACCACAGATCCAGAACTTGGGCCAACCTCTTCATTGTTATCCTGGTATAACACTTGACAATTATTCCAATATTATTTTCAGTAACTTGGTTAAGTATTTCCACCTTTCTCCTCCCCACCTTTTTGTGTAACCAAAAACATCAGTGGAAAAACTCTCAAAAGAACCTTGTCTGGAGGCACCTGGGTGCTCAGTCTATTAAGCGGCTGGCTTCGGCTCAGGTCATGATCCCACGGTTCATGGGTTTGAGCCCTATATCAGGCTCTGTGCTGACAACTCAGAACCTGGAACCTGCTTCAGATTCTGTGTCTCCCTCCCTTTCTTCCCCTCTCCTGCTGTGCTCTCTCTCTCTCTCTCTCAGAAATAAACATTACACACACACACAAAAAGAACCTTCTCGTAATTCCATTTCACAAACATGAACCAAAGCATCAACTCCATGGTGATTGAAAAGCTCCAAAAGAACTCTTTGCAGAGAGATTTCTTCTGGCTATTTGTCACTGTTTCTTTGGTAAACTTAATTGGCTCTCCAAAAAGAGCCAGAATAATGAGAAGAACGCTTAGGTCTGTGAGCACAGGAGCGTCATGGACAGGAGCCTTCATGCTGACTCCATGGAACTGTTGAATTATAAGTGACCATGTTAAAGATTCGTGAACCAGAGAGAGATGCAAGATTCAGAGAGAGAGTTGATTAACAGGGCAAAGCCCAAGAGAAAGGGGCTGTGGTGTGTGATCCACAGCATAGGTGGGAAAAAATAGCCTTAATAGGTGGAAAGGAGGGATGTTATTTTGGTGGCAGGAAGTTGGGGGAGTTCCTTTTAGCATTCTGTTTTAGCTCAAGTAGGAGGTGAGGTCATTCTTGGAGAGTGAGGTGGGAGGGTCAGAGATTGTGGAGGTTTGAAAAGACTGTTGTGGATAATGGGAAACACTTCAGCCTGTCAGCCCCAAGGGACCCTTTGCAGGTGGAACCACAGAAAAGCAAGGGAACAGAGGGGTCAAAGTAAAGGGCCAAAAGCTAAAGGCTGGAGAAAGAAGAAATAAAGGCAGAAGGAACTCTGCCAAAAGGAGGAGGAAGGGGAGTAGAGGTCAAAGAATCCTGGTGAAGAGCAGTTGAAAAAAGGACAAGGTGCCTGGGTGGCTCAGTCGGCTGAGCGACCAACTTCAGCTCAGGTCATGATCTCACAGTTTGTGAGTTAGAGCCCCGTGTCAGGTTCTGTGCTGACAGCTCAGAGCCTGGAGCCTGCTTCGGATTCTGTGTCTCCCTCTCTCTCTGCCCCTCCCCCACTCATGCTCTGTCTCTCTGTCTCAGAAATAAGGAAACATTAAAAAAGAAAGAAAGGAAGAAAGAAAGAAAGAGAGAGAGAGAGAAAGAAAGAAAGAAAGAAAGAAAGAAAGAAAGAAAGAAAGAAAAAGAAAAGAAAGAGAAAGAGAAAGAAAGAAAGTAAAAAGGGCAGGGTGGGGGGAAGTTTGGTCAGAGACTAGGATGTCCAAATTATAATGATCATTGTAAGTGTGAAAAAATAGTATCAGTTTGAAACAAGATGAAATATATTGCAATTTTGTAATCCTGCATTTGAGTATTGGTTTTATTTGTGGATTGTGTTTTTCTTTCTTTTTTAAGTTTTATTTATTTATTTTGAAAGAGAGAGAGCAGGGGAGGGGCAGAGAGAGAGAAGGAGAGGGAGAATCCTAAGCAGGCTCCACACTGTCAGCACAGAGCCCGATGAGGGTCTCGAACTCACAAACCGTGAAATCATGACATGAGCTGAAGTTGGTTGCTTAACCGACTGAGCCACCCAGGCACCCTACAAAACAACTTTTTCAGTCATCTACCTTGACAACAATATTGACAAGAAGGTCTTAAACATAATTCAAGGCAAATGTGGAGCACTTTATCTTTTTAAAAACTTTCACATACACAGGCTCAGTTGTCCCTCTAAGCGATCCTGTGCAGGGCTGCCTTATTCATGGATAAGGAGTCTGGGGCTCAACGTGAGGGATATGACCATATACAAGACATACACTGGGGCACCTGGCTGGCTCAGTCTGTAGAGCTTGTGACTCTTAATCTCAGGTCATGAGATTCATGTTGGGCATGAAGCCTATTAAAAAAAAAAAAAAAGAGGGGCGCCTGGGTGGCTCAGTCAGTTAAGCATCCAACTTCAGCTCAAGTCATGATCTTGCGATTTGTGGGTTTGAGCCCCGCGTGGGGCTCTGTGCTAACAGCTCAGAGCCTGGGCCCTGCTTCAGATTCTGTGTCTCCCTCTCTCCCTCTCTGTCTCTCCCCTGCTTGGGCTCTGTCTCTCAAAAATGAATAAACGTTAAAAAAAATTTTTTAAAGACATACACTGACCAATGTTGATTATGTCACCCTTTTTCTGATTCCAGCTCCAATGCTCTTTCTGCTACCTCTAGCATAAAGAGTTACAACATTCAAAGAAGGCATAAGCCTGATGAAGAACTTATTATGCTGGTCTTTCCCCACCCCCCACTAGAGTTTGCTTTTAAAAACTCCACAGTTAAGAAATAAAGAGTGAAATCAACTCATAAGCTTTCTGATATTGGTAAAAATGAAAGAGATGAATCTGTCACCATGAGGCTTTATTCATAGGGACTAACCAGAATCAGAACTTAACGAATTCAGCAGCTGGAGTTGTCTGTCTCTCTAATATGATGGAGGTTAAGACATTCTTCTTTTTCAATGGATTTTTTATCATACTTTACTGAGTTAGTGAACTGAGTATTTTTTTCATTTCAGATTTTACCTAATGTAACTATGAAACTATGAGTTTGTTTTTTATAAGGTTTTTTTTTTAATGTTTATTTATTTTTGAGAGAGGGAGGGACAGAGTTTGAATGGGGGTGGGGCACAGAGAGAGACACACACAGAATCTGAAGCAGGCTCCAGGCTCTGAGCTGTCAGCACAGAGTCCAATGCTGGCCTCGAACCCATAAGCCGTGAGATCATGACCTGAGTCAAAGTCGGATGCTTAACCGACTGAGGGAGCCACCCAGGTGCCCCCAAACTTTGAGGTTGTTAGTAATTGGTTGGAGTTACTGTTTCAGCTTTGTAATGGCTTCCTACATATTCTTGTGGGAAAGGAGGAGTGACAGGGGTGTGTGAGGACTATGTGCAGAAATTTAAAATAAAGGAAAGTTGCTGATAAATACACTTTGTTTACTAGAATAGTTTTTAATATAGAGTTTACATAAGAGTTTGGGTTTACTAGCTCATTCCATTTGTCCTTTTACATATATATATATATATATATATACACACACACACATATATATACACGTACATATATATATATACGTATATATATATTCATGTTGGGCATGAAGCCTATATATTAAATATATATATATTCATATATATATATATTCATGTTGGGCATGAAGCCTATTAAAAAAAAAAGAGAGAGAGAGAGGGTCGCCTGGGTGGCTCAGTCAGTTAAGTGTCCAACTTCAGCTCAGGTCATGATCTCGCAATTTGTGGGTTTGAGCCCTGCGTGGGCTCTGTGCTAACAGCTCAGAGCCTGGGGCCTGCTTCAGATTTATAACGGATTTATAATGTTTATAAATAATAAACGTTAAATGAGCAGTGGAGGGGGCAGAGGGAGAAATGAGAGAGAATCTCAAGCAGGCTCCATGGTGAGTGTGGAGCCTGATGCAGGGTTTGATCCCAGGATCCTGACCTCAGCCAAAATCAAGAGTTGGACACTCAACCAACTGAGCCACCCAGGTGCCCCCATTTGTCCTTTCTTGACAAACTTTATTCAATTCTATTGGCTGAACACTCTGCTGGGTGTTTTTTCACCCTGCTGTTTTTAATAACTTCCATACACCTGAGAATCTGCATCTACACTGTCCCAAATTATTCTATTTTGTTCTTTAAATTATAAAAGGATTTATAATTGTAGAATGCTTCAAAGAACACAGAAATGTAGAGAGCAAAGCAAAGGAATTACATGGTAGAGGCTTTATGACATTCTATAGCAGACTTTTAAATATGCGTCATTGGGGCACCTAGCTAGCTCATTGGGTGGAATATGCAACTCTTATCTTGGGGTTGTAAGTTCGAGCCCCATGTTGGGTGTAGGGATTACTTTTAAAATTTTTCAAAAATTATGCATCAGTATAGTATTTTTTGCCTGTATTCTTATTTTTTTTTCCTTTTTACAAACTGTAATCCATTATCCTAGTTACAAATGATTAAGACCACAAACTCTGGAGCCAAACTGCCTGGGTTTAAGTCCTGCCCTGTCACTTTCTAGCTATATGGATGACCTTGAACAAGTTATTTACCCTCCTTGTGCCTCATTTTCCTCATTAGTTAAGTAGCATCTAATAGGATTAAAATGAAATGACAATTAATTGGATTGATATACTTAAGGAATTTAAAAAAGTTCTAGGCAGAGAGTATATTCCACATAAGCAATAGTTTTTATTAGAATTACAAAGTTTTCCCTATTATGTTGTTTACCTCTTGTTATTATATATCGTCTTCCTAACAGTTGAGTATATTTCTGGGCTACTGATTTATCTGTTTAATCTTGCACTTAAACCACACTATTTGATTTATTATTGCATTATAATATATGTTAAAATCTGTTAGAGTGAAATCTACCTTTACGACTCTTTTGATTTTAGAATTAAAACACATATATATGTGTATATCCTTGATTTGTTATTTTTATACATGAACTTAATACTTTCTCAAATTTTAAGTTATATAGTTTTGCTTTAATGGCATTAAACCTATGAAATAATTTGATAGGGGTGCCTGTGTGGCTCAGTTGTTTAAGCGTTGGGCTCTTGATTTTGGCTCAGGTCATGATCTCACAGTTCATGAGTTCGTGTCCTGCGTCGGGCTCTGTGCTGACAGCATGGAACCTACTTGGGATTTTCCCTCTCCTCTCTCTCTGTCCCTACCTCTCCTCATGTGTGCACACACACATTCTCTCTCTCTCTCTCTCAAAATAATAAATAAACATTAAAAAATAATTTGATAAGTGGTCACTTTCAAATATGTAATTTCCTCATCTAATAACCTGGTCTGCTTCTATTTATGCAAGTCTTCTTTTAATAATGAAGACTTGAATAAAGTTTTATATTTTTCTTCATATAGGTCATACTCTTACAAAATTACTTCTACTAGGTACTTTGTATTTTGTGTAGTTATTATAAAGAAAGTCTCTTTTTCATGTTTTCTTATTCCTACTACATAGAAATGGTCTTATTATATGCATTTTATCTTATATTCTTATTGGACCCAACACTATTTTCCATTTCCTTTATCTGTAAATATTCAATTGATTTTATTAATTTGAATCAATTTTTAAAGTTATCTAGCTACATAATCATGTTTAAATAATGATATATCACCTTCTCCTTTTGAATACTTTTATATCGTATCCAATACATGTTTGGTTGCCTTGCTTAGACCTTCTAACACAATATTACGGAAAAGTGGCTGCAATTTAGGGAATAGGCAGAAGCTAAACTCCTTTGTGTAGAAAAAGCTCCTATTGAATCCGGGGGGAAAAACCAACAAGAGAAAAATGGACAAAGGATGTGAATAGACAGTTCAGAGAGAAGGAAATACAAATTCTTAAACATAAAAAGAAGTTCAACTTTACTTATAATGAAAAGAATGCTGCAGTACCATTTTTCAGTCATTAGATTGGCAAATAACCAGAAGTTTCCTAACACTCTATTGAGAGGCTGTGGGAAAACAGGTGCTCTCATCCACTGCGAGTAGGAATGTAAATTGATTTAATCCCTATAGAGGACAATTTGGCAATATCTATCCAAATTACAAATACATCTATCCTTTGACCCAGCAGTAAACACTACTCCTAGGAATTCACTCTGAGGATGTACTTGCACACATGCTAATTGACCTATGTATGAGACTCTTCATTACAGTATTGTTTATAGTAGTAAAAAATTGGAAACAATCCAAATGTCTATCAATAAATAACTGGCCAAATAAATTATAGTGTATCCATGAAATGGAATACTATGCTGCCAATTATGTACTGATGATACAGAAAGATCTTCAATATATATATATATCACTAACTGAAAAAATAAGGTGCAGAATGGTGTGTATGGTATACTATCTTTTGTGAGAAAAAAAAGATGCCAAGTAAGAATATATATGTTTTTCTTTGTATGTTCATACAAATAAAATACTTAAAAGAGGCATTACTTTTTTTGGCAATCCGGGTTATGAGCCAATAGAAGACAGGATTAGGAGACTTTTAACTGTAACTGCTTACTTTTTTAAAATGTTTGAACCATGAGAATGCATCGTCTCTGTTCAAGAAAAACATGCAGAGGAAAAACATGTGAATGCATTACATACTCAACATCTAAATTTTTTAAATCAGTTTTTATATTGGCGATTATGGCTTTTAAATTGTTAGCAGAGCATAGAGAAGTGGCTAGACATACTGACAAGGACTCACTGTCTCAGCTGTTGTGTCTCTGTGTAGCTTTCTGCGTTGGTGCCAGAAGACTGGATAAGCTAGGCTCAAATATTGGTTGTGGTCTTAGGCAAGTTTCTTACCACCACATGGGGTTGTCATGAGGATTGAATGAGGGAAATAATGTACCATATAGATTTTAGTTCAGAGCCTGGCATTTGCTAAGTGGAAATGCTTGGTTTCATGTTTTCTGATAGTTGCAAGGTACCTGCCACCCACTTCCCTTCAAAGCAATTATGCTGTGTGGTAGCAGTTTGTTCCCAAGTCTGATCTCTTGAAGGCAGATCCCCACCCCCCGCCCCGCCCGTCTTACTCAACTCTATTCCTGAAGTATGCAACACATCGCCTTGTACGTAGTAGACTGGAGTGTGCATATAATAAATGTGTGTTCCTTCACTCAACAAAGATTTATTGACGGGCGCCTGGGTGGCTCAGTGGGTTGAGCGTCTGACTTCAGCTAAGGTCATGATGTCAAGGTTCTTGGATTCCAGCCCCTCGTCAGGCTCTGTGCTGACAGCTCAGAGCCTGGAGCCTGCTTCCGATTCTGTGTCTCCCTCTCTGTCTCTGCCCCTCCTCCACTCATGCTCTCTGTCTCTCTCAAAAATAAACAAACATTTTAAAAAATTTTAAAAAAGATCTATTGAGTACCTACTGTTTGGCCAGGTACTGTGCTTGCTGTTGAGCATTGAAGAGACATGTGGTCCTGTCAACAGTCCAGCAGAGAGACAGGCATTAGGCAGATACTTGATTGCAGTGGGATGAGTGAGAAGCACAGTGTCTCAAGTACAACGAGACCCTGCAGGGAGAGGCTAATCTGGGAGAGTCTCCCTTAGGAACTGGTTTTTACAGTAGGAACTGAAGATAAGTAGAATTATTTCAACTAAGATTTTGAAGAAAGTGTTACAGCCAGAGGGAACTGCCTCCCCAAAGAAAAGAGTTTTATGCCCTTAGGGAACCAAAAAGGCCAGCTAACCCTTAGGGATTGAGGGGAGAGAAGCATCTGCAGTGGCCCTGGAGGTAGACCTAATAAAACCAGTTAACATTGGTGTGCTTGATACTGAGAACAGTGGGTTTCCAGTGAAGGTTTTTAGACTGGAGAAAAAATTGACTAGATTTGCATGTCTTAAAATCTTTCCGGAGGCTCTCGAAAGTTTAAGAGGCTTTTATAATTGTTGAGGATAGTGATAGTGACAAAGTATTAAATAAATGAATAGATGAACACCAAGCAACAATTCATCACCAACTAATTCATATAGAATATAATACAAACGTATTGGTTTGCATGTTCTTTTATATTTCGTTGAGACCCTGTCCTCTTTACTTTAGATCTGGGAATCCACAGATCTTTTCAAGCTACAGATTATTAACCATTTTTAGGGTGATTACCTCCACAGATGGATCTTATTAACTGTTGACATAATTGTGCTGCAGAGTAATCAAATCTTGAAAGTCTTGAAAGACCTTTCCATCTGCCCGTGTGCTCTGGTGGGTCCCACATGTCTTCTTTCCATCGTACCCCACCTGCCACAACCCCTCCTTGCTAGCACCGCATAGTTCCTCTTCTCCTGAGAAGCCTCAAAGGACTTTACAAGAAAAATAAGTGTGTAGTTCTGGCAGAGGAGCAAAAGCAAATGTGGAAACTGAGGAATATTGGAGTAAAGCCAGTTTCTATGTTAATTAGTGTGATTTTTACAGTAACTCTTTGGCTGCCTTAAGCATCTGAAATCAATCTGAATAACAGTTCAGAAAGTGGTACTCTTGGAATTCTAATGTCATTATAATGTCATTAGGGAGTTTCTTTTCTAACAATAGCTGTTAACTTAGCTAAAGTTAATGGAATTAAAGTGATGTTAACAACAGATTCCATTCTTAACAAAATAAAAATAAATTAACGCACAGTTTAAAACTCTGAAATCATTTTTATTCTGTACTTCATTTTATAAAGCATTTGACATTATAACATAGGTTAGCAATAGTTAGTAATGTTTGGAACATCTCTTTAGAAGGTTATGACTTTAGGGGAAAATATCTTTTTTTTTTCTTCCAGTGATTTTCTAAAAAAGGGGGAAAAACTTTGTTTTATGATATAATTAGAGCTGTAGATATCAAGTGTGATACTTCAAGCTGTGTAAATCTGAATAAATAAAAATTCTAGGGGCACCTGGGTGACTCAGTGGGTTGAGCATCCGACTCCTGATTTCAGTTCAGGTCATAATCCCAGGGTCGTAAGATCTAGCCCTGCATTGGGCTCTGTGCTGAGCACGGAGCCTGCTTGGGATTCTCCCTGTCTCTCCCTCTGCCCCTCTCCCCCACTCACACACACTCTCTCTCTCTAAAATAAAATGTAAAAAAATTCCAAAGACAAAGATCAAGATTTTAAATGTCTTATTAAAACACATTTCCTCACCAGAGGGAAGGCTGTAAACACCATCCGAGCACTGGAATCTCCTGTCAGGGTGACTTGATGAGGTTGATAAGCACCCTCTGTGACAAAATCATTCTTTGAATCTGAGAGGTATCTATCTGGTATTATATAGAGGTTGGGTTTGTTTTTTTTTTTTTTTTTTTTTTTTGCTTTTAAACCAAGGGAAACTGTATTTTGATGAAATGGCAAACATTATATCTTACTACTATATAAAAGCCAATTTGTCATGGTTATAATTCATCAACAAATAAAAGAAGAGTCATGACAGCAGTGTGTCTTCGTAATGCCTGAGAGTGCCTGGTACCAGGGACTGTACACAGACATTCCGAACTGTCTATCCCCACCTACTGACTGGTAAATCATCGTCGTCGTCATCATCATCATCATCATCATCATCATAGTAGTAGTAGTAATAAATGTATTGAGTGCTTAACAAATGGTAGGTACTTCATCATCATCATAGTAGTAGTAGTAATAAATGTATTGAGTGCTTAACAAATGGTAGGTACTTTTTAAAGTTTATTTATTTATTTTTAGTACTCTCTACACCCAACATGGGGCTTGAACCCACAACCCCGAGATCAAGAGTCACACGTTCTTCCAACTGAGCCAGCCAGGCACTTTGGTAGGCACTTTGATATAAACATTACAAGTATTACGTGTGTTAACCACCAGTTCTCACAATGACCTTATGAAGTAGGTTTTGTTATTATCCTCAGTTTGTAAATGGGGAGGCTAGGTCAACTTGCACAAAACCACAGAGCTAGAAGGTAGTGGAGCTGGGATATAAAGTCAGACATCTGTCCCTAGAGTCTTTAATCACTATACTGTTTCTTAAATGTGGGCTGACTGAAGTTGAGGTTTTTAAGCAGCAGGCCATAGTCCATCACTTCAGTGGGTCTTTTAAAACTGAAATCGGATAGAATTGAACTGAAAATACCAGAGTCCGTTGCAGTAAATGTGGAAAGCAATGTTTCATAGAACTACCATCCTGTTTCAGTCATTTATATGAGACATGTGGATTGGGTTACAATGTAAAATGTATTTTTTTTTCCTTACTGTGGGTTGAAGTAAAAGATCTTTGCAAGCCCACTAACCTCAAGTATGGTTGATGTTATTTTTGTAATTATCATATCAACAATATTGAATTGACTAATCTCTTAAATTTTCTTTACAAAATAAATTGTAAAAAAATTGAGAAAGATCATTTAAATTTTAACTACCATTTAAAAACTTGAGGGCGCCTGGGTGGCTCAGTCAACTGAGCCTCCAGTTCTTGGTTTCGACTCAGGTCATGATCTCATGGTTTGTGAGTTCGAGCCCCACATCAGGTTCTGTCTGATAATGCAGAGCCTGCTTGGAATTCCCTGTCTCCCTGTCTTTCTGCCCTTTCCTGACTCATGCTTGCTCTTGCTCTCTGTCTCTCTGTCTCTCAAAATAAATAAACTTAAAAAATAATAACAGTAAAATAAGATAAAAACTGGAAGTGCCTGGGTGGCTGAGTCAGTTAAGCAGCTGACCCTTAATCTCGGCTCAGGTCATGATTTCACAGTTCCTGAGATTGAGCTCAGTATCAGATGTGCAGCCTGATTGGGATTCACTGTCTCCCTCTCTCTCTGCCTCTCCCCTTGCTTGTGCATGCATGCTCTCTCTCTCTCTCTCTCTCCCCCCCCCTTCAAAAATAAATAACTAAACATTGAAAAAATAAAAATTTGACCAACTAAAAGTAAAAAAGCAAAAAATGATCAAACAAAAATGCTAGAACTAGGCAAAAAAATTAAGACCACAAAAATTAATAATTGAGAGTTGATATGGGGAAGCATTTATCTTTCAAATAAAACAAAAGTTTGAACATCATAGTCCAAACTGTTCCCATCTTTGGTCCTTTTGGTGCTTTTTAATATTTTCAAGCAAGTAAAGTTGGAGTAATGCATTTTTAGGTTTAATTTTTCAGGTAAGATAATGTAGTTGTGATAACTTCCCTTTTTGGAAAACTGATGATGTTAGGTGACAATTAAGTTTTATAATGTACTTTTTTTGTTTGCTACTGTGTGCTAGATTTTTTCCATATTTTATTTTTATTTTTTTAAATATTTATTTATTTTTGGGAGAGTGAGAGAGGGACAGAGAACGAGCGGGGGAGGGGCAGAAAGAGAGGGGGGACAGAGGATTGGAAGCAGGCTCCGCTCTGACAGCAGAGAGCCAGATGCAGGTCTTGAACTCGCAAACCAAGCCCATGAACGGAGCCGTGAGATCTTGACCTGAGTCGAAGTCAGGGGCTTAAACGACTGAGCCACCCAGGTTCCCCTGCTTGTTTTAAAAATAATCTATGCTCCTTTTTCAATTTATCACCAGGAGTTATACAAATGGAAAAGATGAATTAGCATTTGTGACTTTGTTTCTTCTTTGTGTGTATGATTAATTAAGACCTTGTTTGAGGGCGCTTGGGTGGTGCAGTCGGTTAAGCATCCGACTTCAACCAGGTCACGATCTCGCGGTCCGTGAGTTCGAGCCCCGCGTCAGGCTCTGGGCTGATGGCTCAGAGCCTGGAGCCTGTTTCCGATTCTGTGTCTCCCTCTCTCTCTGCCCCTCCCCCGTTCATGCTCTGTCTCTCTCTGTCCCAAAAATAAATAAACGTTGAAAAAAAAATTAAAAAAAAAAAAAGACCTTGTTTGAAATGTTTTTGACAGGATATTGAACTTCAAAATTTAAACTTTTGTCATCACTTCTTTGTGGAAATAAATAAGTAAAGGTTGAAGAATGAATGAAAGCTCTCATTATGTAGGCTAAATGTGTTCATTATGTTAATTGTTAAGATTATTGCTGATTTCCAAGAGCAGGTTATTGATTAATTATAATGACCTTCTCTACCATCTCCGAAACATCTCTTTGTGGTTTGGTTTGCCCTGTGACTTCAGGAATTATAGTTCAATATTTTATGAGTTACAAGAAGATTTCCAGAGGGAATCTGAAAAGTATGCAGGATTTTTCTCTGCGGAAAACACAGAACATCATTTCTGACATTTCTGACATATCTAAGTGACAGGATTTCTCCAAACAGATATAGCACACAGCATATAGTAATAGCATACAATATACTTTTACATCGCTTTGGACAAGGAATCTCTATGTAACAGGATTCTATGTGGCCAGTTGCACAGACTTTTCTCTTGGTACAAATTGTGTAAAATGAGATCCTTTTAAGCATTTACTTTAAAATAAGAGTCTCCAGGGGTGCCCAGCTGGCTTAGAAGGAGCAGTGTGCGACTCTTGATCTCGAGAGCACAAGTTTGAGCCCCACATTGGGGGTAGAGATTACTTTAAAAAATAAATAAAAACTTAACAAAAAAAATTAAAAAATAACAGTCTCCTTTCTTCCAAAGGGTAATAGGAAATTTTAGACCTACATTATATTTGCCTTTTTTGACAAAAATACCCCATAAGCTAACTTTTTCGGTCCTCTTTTCAGGCCTAAGATGACTACTTTGATAAACATTTTTTTCAGTCTTTTCTAAATCCGAGTTGAGTTAGTTCTATGTTTATTTGTTTGCTTTTTAAGAGTAAGGATTTATCAGCTCTACCTGTGGATAACTATAAAGTTTCATTCATTCATTCACTTATGTATTCAACAAATATCTATTGAACACCTAATCTACAGGTAGGCACCATAGGTAACTTAGTGGAATAAAAAGACATATTCTGCAGTATTTCTGATCTTCAGAAGTTTATCAGTCAGCTGGGGAGAGAAGATGTATAGCCAACACCATGTTAAGTTGACATAAATCCTTAACATTTCCTGCCATCCCTAGAGGATGCTGCATCAGTTCAGCCCATCACCAGCTCTTCCTTGGTTTTCTGCAGTAGTCACTCTAACATACCTCCTTGTCCCCAGTCTTGCCTGTTTTTAATCTATTCTTTAAATGATCTTCCTTAAATGCTAATCTAATTACCCCCTTTGCCAAAACCCACTGGTGATTTGCTATTGTCCTCAGGATAAAGTCCAAATTGTCAAACTCCCTGGATCTCTTTTTGCTTCTCTCTTTTATCCCATTTCTAAGTATTCACCTTCCTCAAATATATTTTCCAGCCATTCTGAATTCCTTTCAGGAGCCCTAATTCACCATGCTTCTCTTCCCTCATGTTGTTCTCCCTGCTTGGAATGTCATCTGTAGATATGTGTTCATTAATTCATTTATTCACTCAAGACATCTTTTATTAAGGATGTCTACATGTCCAGTCCTGTGCACCATCCTGGAAGATGGTGTGCAAACATCAGAGAATAAACAGATGAACGGGATGGGGGGAGGCAGGGCACAGTCACCAAGGGCCTTGCCTGATGTATTAGCGGGTTGGGGTTTCTTTTCTTGTGAGATATGGGGTCACCACTGAAGAATTTTCTTTCTTTTTTTTTTAACTTTTTTTTTAATGTTTATTTATTCTTTTTTTTTTTTAATTTTTTTTTTTTCAACGTTTATTTATTTTTGGGACAGAGAGAGACAGAGCATGAACGGGGGAGGGGCAGAGAGAGAGGGAGACACAGAATCGGAAACAGGCTCCAGGCTCCGAGCCATCAGCCCAGAGCCTGATGCGGGGCTCGAACCCACGGACCGCGAGATCGTGACCTGGCTGAAGTCGGACGCTTAGCCGACTGCGCCACCCAGGCGCCCCAATGTTTATTTATTCTTGAGAGAGAGACAGAGTGTGAGTGGGGGAAGGGTAGAGAGAGAGGGAGACACAGAATCCAAAGCAGGCTCCAAGCTCCAAGCTGTCAGCACAGAGCCAGACACAGGGCTTGAACTCACCGAATGTGAGATCGTGACCTGAGCCGAAGTCGGTTGCTTAACTGACTGAGCCACCCAGGCGCCCCAAGAATTTTCTAAAAGTGGAAGGGCGCCGTCACATTTGTTTTTTAATGTTTATTTATTTTTGAGAGACAGACAGACAGACAGAGCATGAGCAGGGGAGGGGCAGACAGAGAGGGAGACAGAATCTGAAGCAGGCTCCTGGCTCGGAGCTGTCTGCACAGAGCCTGATGGGGGGCTCAAACTCACGAGCCATGAGGTAATGACCTGAGCTGAAGTCAGATGCTCAACCTACTGAGCCACCCAGGTGCCCCTCCACTCAGAGCCTGCCTAAGATTCTCTCTTTCTCTCCCTCTGCCCCTCTCCCCAACTTGTCCACCCCCCCCAAATAAAAAAAAAAAAGAAATATTTTCAAATACTTAAGCTTTCATGGATCTCAGGATAGGTTAAACATTTTCAAATATTAAAACACATTAAAATGCTTTTTTACAGAATATGTTCAATAGGCTGGATCTCTATAGGCAAAGAAAAGTGTCATGAAATAATTATCTGGATAAATCAGGAAGAAATCATTTTAATTTGAATTTATACTGTCATACATTTTCTGTGTTCATGGAGTTATGGCTCAACCCAAATATCCCTGTATATAAGTATTTTTAAAATCTTGCTTTTTATTTTTTTATTTTTACATTATTTTTTATTTTTATTTTGAAACAGAGAGAGAGAAAGAGTACAAGTGGGAGAGAGGGGGGAGGGGCAGGAGAGGGGGAGAGAGAGAGAGACAGAGAGAGAGAGAGAGAGAGAGAGAGAGAGAGAGGGAATCCCAAGCAGGCTCCACACTTAGTGCGGAGCCCAACGCGGGGCTTGAACTCTGGAACCGTGAGATCATGATCTGAGCAGAAATCAAGTCGGTTGCTTAATCAACTGAGCCATCCAGGCGCCCCAAATCTTGCTTTTTATTTTATCAAACATTTAGAAATTTGAGTTACCTCTGGCCTTATTTTTTTTTTAAATGTTTTTTTTTTATTTTTTTTTTAATGTTTATTTATTCTTGAGAGAGAGACAGAGCTCGAGGTGGGGAGGGACAGAGAGAGAGGGAGGCACAAAATCCGAAGCAGGCTCCGGGCTCCGAGCTGTCAGCACTGAGCCCGATGCAGGGCTCGAACCCACAAACCGTGAGATCATGACCTGAGCTGAGGTCAGACGCTCAACCGACTGAGCCACACAGGCACCCCTGGGCCTTATTTCTGACTTATCACTATTTACAAATATAAACCATCTGGCAAATAGTAGATACTGAAAAATGGTAAATTTACCAGGCAATTTTCTTATAAACAATTATTACTATTTGATTTCCAGCAGATGACTGTATCCAACTAGAAAAAACAGTAAACACTTTGCTACCTCCAAATGTATTGTAGAGATTTGTTGTTGTTGCTGTTGCTGTTGTTGTTAAGTGTTGAGTAAGAGGAGAATTTTCATCAGATTTCTTCAATTCCATGAGTGCCCTCTCGCTTTTTCTCTGGTTTTCTGAAAGTGTGAAGATGGAGAGAAAGAATGAATGTATGTATGTATAAAGATTTTTTCTACTTCTGTTCAATTGAACAATTGTTATTAAAGGAACTTGTAGAGGAGGATATTATGATCTCATGCTTACGCATATATATCATTTTCTGCATTTCTTAGGTAAGTGGCATACAGCCTCATCCACAGAGGATTGGAATTACTGAAATTATGACTATAATAATCCATATAGTTATGTAACATTTTTCACTTCTCTTTTCATGTGAAAAGTGGTTTAAATATTATTCATTTGAAAATCTTCAGTTTCTAGTTACATTACAAATAAAGTGTTGTACTGGCAAGTCATACCAGATCATTTTTTTTTTTTTAAGCTTATTTAGTTAGTTAGTTAGTTATCTCTACACTCAACATGGGACTTGAACTCACGACCCTGAGATCAAGAGTTGCCTGTTCCTTTGACTGAACCAGCCAGGCATCTCAAAAATATTGTATTTAAAAAAAATGTTTATTTATTTTTGAGAGAGAGCACAAGTGGGGAAGGGTCAGAGAGGAGGGGCAGAGAGAGAGGGGGACAGAGGATCCAAAGCAGCCTCTGTGCTGACAGCAGACAGCCTGACATGGGGCTCAAACTCACAAACTGTGAGATCATAACCTGAGCTGACATCAGATGCTTAACCTACTGAGCCACCCAGGCACCCCCAAAATAATGTATTTTTAATGAGCCCAGTATGAATTTGCACATTTGAACATGCCCCAAACATCGTTTTGGGGACCCTCTCAGTACCAATTCTTACTCTGACCCCATCCCACCCCAACAAGACACTACAATGGCATAATCTAGTGCCTTATTACTCAAAGTGTGGTCCATGGACCATCATCATTAGCATCAGCATTTCCTGGGAGTTTGTTACAAATGCAGAATTTCAGGCCTTTCCCCAAACCTACTGAATCATAATCTGCATTTCAATAGGCTCCCCAGGCAATTCATACATACAGTAAAGTTGAGAAACATTGATCTAGATGAGGTTCAGCTTTTTCTTTCCTCCATTGAACCAGGATAACTTCAACTATTTTATACACAGATCAGGGTTCCTCAACCTCTGCGCTACGGATTTTTTTTTTTTTTTAACGTATGGTTGACACACAATGTTACATTAGTTTCAGGTGTTTCACAACATAGTGATTCCACAACTCTACACGTTAGGCTCTGCTCACCACAAGTGTAGCTACCATCTGTCCTTACACACATGCACTATTGAGATTTGGGGCTGAATACTTCTTTGTTGTGGAGGCCTGTCCTATGCATACAGGATATTTAGCAGCACCTCTAGCAGCAACCTACTAGATGCTAGTAACACCCTGTCCCCAGCCACTTGTAGTTACCAACAATGTCTTTGTATTAGTCATTATTGCACTTGTTTTTATTATTACCTTCACCTTCTGATCTATCTAGGCTTATAATGTGCTGTGCCTGATTCTGACATTGGCTGACAATGTTGTTTTGTGAGGCAACGTTTAATTGCTAAACAAAATTGCCCCCTGTAGAGAATCACTGAAATAGATTCACTAATTTTGCTGGCTTCTTCATATCTTCTAAAGTAAAAGCATGTGACAGAACATTTTTTATTGTTGTTATAATCTGCTTTCACATTATTAGATGAGAAAAAGGTTTTGAAACATAATTTTTGACAAGATATTATCAGAATTTGATATTACTATTCTTGTTTGATTTTCAAGTTTTCTGCTAATGGTGATAATACCTGAACTTCTTATGATCAGACAAATGAATCAGACCTATTAAGTGTAGAATTAAAGGAAGTCAAATGGGCCTTCCTTGAAGTGGCAACTAGTGGCCTCTCTCCTTTTATTCAGAGTTCTGGACTTATGCAATTTTATATCTGGTAACATCTTCTCATAAACATTAATTTCCAGGACTTCGTTTTATTTTAAAAGCTAAAAAGATTAATTTGTGAATTCAACAAATATTTATTACGCACAATTTAGAAGTTGGCACAAAGCCTCTTCCTTTAAGGAATGTATGGGTGATGGAAAATGGAGATCCTAATTCTGCCACACTCCCCCAAACTGTCCCTCTTGCAGCCAATCTCAAAAAACAAGAACTCCACCCTTCCAGTCACTGAGGCCAGAATCCATGGAGTCGTCCTTGGATCCTCTCTTTCTAACAGATTCCAGTCCAATCCTGTAGGAAGTCCTTTGATTCTACTTTCAAAATATATTTGGAATTTGAGTACTTCCATGACTACCACTCTGGGCCAAGCCACATTCAATCTCTGGATGAATGCAGTCTCCTAACTGGTCTCCCTAGTTCTACCCTTGCTTCCAGGCTATTTTTATCACAGCATCTAGAGTGATACTGTTAAGATTTGAAGTCAGGTCAAGTTGTCATGTCTCTGTTCAATCACTTGGGTGGTTTCCAGTCTCACTGAGAAAACAAGCCAATGCATTTACAGTGGCCTACAGGAAGGCCCTACACCATCTGCCTCCCTACCTGGCCCCTTTATTGCTATGACTTCATCTCCCTCTTGCTCAATCAGCTCTGATCACAACTCTGGCCTCCTCGATAAAGATTTAACAAGGGGTGCCTGAGCGGCTCAATCGGTTAAGCATCTGACTTTGGCTCAAGTCATGATCTCATGGTCCATGGGTTTGAACCCCACGTCCTGCTCAGAGCCTGGAGTCTGCTTCAGATTCTGTGTCTCCTGCCCTCTCTGCCCCTTCCCAACTCACACTCTGTCTCTCTGTCTCTCAAAAATAAATGAACAGAAAAAAATAAAAGATTTTACAGAAAAAGCTCTGAGGAGAAAAAGTCATGAATTTTAGCTGACTTCTATAGCATAAGTACTCCTACCATGGCCAACGTCAGACTACCAATATGATGTCACAACACGTGGAGAGATGCACAGTAGCACATCATTACATAGTATTTCCATCATGCAAACACCACTGATGTAAGTAACCTCAAGAGCATAGGTAATAGTAAAGTGCAGTAACGTAATCAGGAAGTGATGACTTTTGAGGATTTATTATCTTTGTAATATAATTTATTTAACAGTAAATTTATAGAATTTAATTTTTTTTTAATTTTTTTAATGTTTTATTTATTTTTGAGACAGAGAGAGACAGAGCATGAGCAGGGGAGGGGCAGAGAGAGGGAGACACAGAATCCGAAACAGGTTCCAGGCTCTGAGCTGTCAGCACAGAGCCCGATGTGGGGCTTGAACTCACAGACCAGGAGATCATGACCTGAGCCGAAGTCGGACGCTCAACCGACTGAGCCACCCAGGCGCTCCTAGAATTTAATTTTTTATACAGCAATGCTTGACAACCAGCTTGCGAAATTCCTGAAAACTTAACAATTGGCTCCCAGGTCCGACTCTAGCTCACCACTATAAATAACCCACCAAACATGCTGCTGCCTCAGGCCCTTCATTTTTCTATCTGCCCAGAAAGCTCTTTCCTAAACAGTTGCAAGGACTTCCCCTTTCATCTCCTTCATGTCTTTTTTTGAGTGTTATCTTTTAGGTGACACTTTCCCTAGCCACCTTGTCTAGGGACTTCCAACTCCTCATTTCAATACCTTGATTCATTTTTAACCTTAGCACTTATCTCCATACAACACACAATTTCTCTGACTTATTTGTTATTTACTTCCAGTGTCCTCTGTTAGACTCAAAACTCATTGAAGGTAGGGATTTTTATAGGATTTGTTTCCTCTCAAATCCTCAGCCTTTAGAACAGCGACCACTAAATGCTCAATATAATATTTGTTGAATGAATGGATTAGTGTCACTTCATTTCCTTTTTCTAACTTTTCTTTTTTTTAATTACATTAAATTAAATTTTATTTTATTTTTTTAAGAGAAAGACAGTGCAAGTGAACAAGGAGCAGACAGAGAGAGAGAGAAAGAGAAAGAGAGAGAGAGAAATGATGCTCACCCAAAGCAGGGCTCATGCTCACCTAATGTGGGACTCAAGCTCACAAACTGTGAGATCATGACCTGAACCAAAGTCAGATGTTTAACCAATTGAGCCACCCAGGAGCCCCTAAATTTTATTTTAGAGAGAGCACAAGCAGGAGAGGGGCAGAGGGAGAGGGAGAGAGAATCTCAAGCAGGCTCCATGCTCGGCGTGGAACCCAATAATCTGTCTCGATCCCACAACCCTGGGATCATGACCTGAGCTGAAATCAAGAGTCAGACAGATGCTCGATAGACTGAGCCACCAAGACACCCCTTAACTTACTTTTCTTATGCCCATTGCCTAACAGATAACGATACATTTGCATGTGAAAGAAATGGCATATCTTTCCAAGCTACAGGTACTAATTCCACCTTCCCTAGTGTTTTGTTTTATGTCTGACATATTTTTATTTTTGGCTTAGAAATACAGCTCTGTGGTTTCCTCTATTGTGCTTGAGAATGATCCTAGTTAAATGATATTTCATTTCTCATTTCTCCATGAGTAAGAGAGTCTGAGACCCATTGTTGAATGTCACCTAACAGAACTGTATAAATTTCTGACAGTCAAACTATAACTCTGAGACTTAGCAGCCTTGTCAGATTTTTTTTGCTATGTTCTCAGAAAGGCAACAACTCACTTTCAGACAGTTGCTGATTCTGCTCCTGATTGATTTGAGGTTTCACAGACTGCATATAGATTATTTGCTGAGCTCTTGGACACAGAAGAGAATTTAGCTCTGCAAACAATTTATTCATAATTCTCCATAAACATTGTAGACATTGTAAATTGAGGTAGATAGGAATGGGGTGGTAACCTGGACTATGCCTTCCCAGGTTAATTTTTTCTTGAAAAGGGTATTCCTTCTCTCCCACCTCCATCTCTGAGCATCATACACAATTATGCTGCTGTCCAAGTTACATGAGTAACGTTTTTAAATCTATGGTTGTGATGTGATGTACTATTTTATGAAGCATTTTTTTTATTTTTTTTTATTTTTTTTTTTAACGTTTATTTATTTTTGAGACAGAGAGAGACAGAGAATGAACAGGGGAGGGGCAGAGAGAGAGGGAGACACAGAATCCGAAACAGGCTCCAGGCTCTGAGTGGTCAGCACAGAGCCCGACCCGGGGCTCGAACTCACGGACCGTGAGATCATGACCCGAGCCCAAGTCGGACGCTCAACCAACCAAGCCACCCAGGCGCCCCTTATGAAGCATTTTTAAGAGCAAATAGAAAAACAATTATTGCCGTATAAGATATTTACAGAGAAATATTTCTTCCAGTGTTTCCTTTCAGGTCTTACAAAGTTACAGTCATGCCCTAGAGATTCATTGGAATAAAAAGCCCATGGAATTGTCAATTTGTGCTCAATACATGAATACACCCAGTGAGTCACACTTGTGGTATATTCTGTCCAATGCCCATTTTTTGCTTCCAGTGTCCTCTGGTAGGAAGAAATGCATGTTGGAAGATCACTGCTGTATCTCTGAGTGCAAAGTGGTATCAGTTTTCTCAAAAAGAGTGAAATGACCAATTCTATTTTAAGATAATATGGTTTTTCCCTATCCTTTAACTTTTTTTTTGCTGTATTATATAGACATTTAATCTTATTATTTATGCATTCCTTGAAGAGCTCACAGGGGAGATTGTCTTCAGAATCAAAAGTTTAAATTACAATTCAAAGATTGTTTATTTGACTCTGGTGTGATCATAATAGCAAATATTTATGGCTTTGACAGGAAATAAACAGGTAGTATTCACATACTGTGGTGGGTATGTAAATTGACACAACCTTTTCAGGGGATAACTTGGCAGTACCTATCACAATAACAAATATACGTACTTTCATATAGCTGTTCCACTTTTAGGATGTTAACCTAGAGATGTATTCACATTTGTGCCCAAAGATTAATGTACAGGGGACACCTGGGTGGCTCAGTCGGTTAAGCATCCGACTTCAGCCCAGGTCATGATCTCACTGTTTGTGAGTTTGAGCCCTGTGCCAGGGTCTGTGCTGACAGCTCAGAGCCTGAAGCCTGTTTCAGATTCTGTGTCTCCCTCTTCCTCTCCCCTACTCATGCTCTGTCTCCCTCTCTCTCTCAAAAATAAATAAACATTAAAAATTAAAAAAAAAAGATTAATGTACAGGGATATTCATTGCAGCATTATTTCTAAGAGGAAAAACTAGAAACAGCCATTGGACTCAGTAGGGGAATGGTTAAATCATTTATGGTACTAAGAAGATGGGGAAGGCTATGGCACTGTTTTTTTGTTTTCTTTTTTTTTAAATTTCTTTTTTATTTTTATTTTTGGGACAGAGAGAGACAGAGCATGAACGGGCGAGGGGCAGAGAGAGAGGGAGACACAGAATCGGAAACAGGCTCCAGGCTCTGAGCCATCAGCCCAGAGCCCGACGCGGGGCTCGAACTCACGGACCACGAGATCGTGACCTGGCTGAAGTCGGACGCTTAACCGACTGCGCCACCCAGGCGCCCTGCTATGGCACTGTTAACAAGGATGAGGTGGATTTATATATTCTGATCTTTTAAGTAAAAAGCAAGTCACTGAACAATATGTATGGTATGATGTCATATATATATTGAACAAAACACAAAGCAAATATATTTGTAAATGCATAGAAAATACCTCAAAAAACACACTACACACCTAACGATGATTATTTGTGGGCAGGAAAAAGAACTGGGGGGATACACAAAGGGAACTTTTACTTTTTGCTACAGATACTTCTTTATAGTTTGAGTTGTTAGCCATGCTCACATATTTTTAAATTAAAAACAGTTTTTAAAAATAGAAATAAGTAGTGTTAAAAAGGAATTTATGAGTTTCCGTTTCTCTTACTTCCAATGAATGTTGTTTTGTAAGACAATGTGAACTAGTACAAAGAACACAAACATAGGTTCTAATATTGACTCAACCACTATGGGATGGTGTGTACCTGTGTGTATGTATATGCATGTGTGTTTGAAGAGAGGGAAATAAGTGTGAAATTGCAAAATAATAACTATCTGACAGGATTGCTATGAGAGTTAAGTGAAATATTGTACAAAAAAGTCTCAGCCTGCTAGACAGCTGGCAGGCACTCAATACAGTTTACTTACATTTCCGTATTCATAGCCCACTCCAAGGTTTGAAATCTGTTTGATTCCAGTAAATGAAGGTAATGAAAGCAGTATCAAATGTGTCAGACCTTTGTTCTGAATCTTGAATGTTGAAACTACAGTCATCAAATATCTGCTCCTGTCACTTCTTTTTACACTTGTTAATAACAAGTTGATATTAAATACTCCATTTTGGTTAACTCCAGGCAAAAATGATGGGCTAAATTTTTATATCTGATTCACAGAGAGGACCTCCTAGGGAGGTATGATTTAAAGATGGGATAAAAACAGACAAAGGGAGGGGCGCCTGGGTGGCTCGGTCGGTTAAGCATACGACTTCAGCTCAGGTCATGATCTAACGGTCCGTGAGTTCGAGCCCCGCGTCGGGCTCTGTGCTGACCGCTCAGAGCCTGGAGCCTGTTTCAGATTCTGTGTCTCCCTCTCTCTCTGCCCCTCCCCTGTTCATGCTCTGTCTCTCTCTGTCTCGGAAATAAATAAACGTTAAAAAATAAAAAAAAAAAAAAAAGGGACAGCAAACTGAGACTATTTGAACTTTACAATCCACACAGTACTTTATGGGTCACACTGCTTCTTCATACCCATTTGATCCTTACATGGATAAGACAGGCATTGATGATGTCAGCCTCATTAAATGGGTGAGATGCGTGAGAAGGAAACCGAAGCCCAAAGAGGTGAAGTGACCTGCCCAAGGGCACACTCTGAGTAAAGCCAGTTCTCACTCCCAGTTTTTATTCCTATTATTCTGCCACCTAACAACAACAACAAAAGTGGCCTGGTACAAGAGCTGAAAATGTGGAAGGAAAAAGTTTTTAAAAAACAGGACAGGGGCGCCTGGGTGGCTGTCAGTTAGGTGTCCGACTTCCGCTCAAGTCATGATTTTGGGATTTACGGGTTTGATCTCCGCATTGGGATCTGTGCCGACAGCTCAGAGCCTGGAGCCTACTTCAGATTCTGTGTCTCCCTCTCTCTGCCCCTCTCCCACTCTCTCTCTCTCTCTCTCAAAAATAAATGAAAACATTAAAAATTTTTAAAAAAAAAGGGCAGCTCCAGTTGTCCAGTTGTAATAGAAGTATTCCAAATGACTAGTATATGTTATATATTATGGTTTGATATTATTCAGTTAGGCAGTGAGTAAAAATCTTAGGTGTGAAATATTATGTTGGTAAAATATTATTTTGGTAAATCCAAGAGTTGAGTTACAATTTTTCTTTATGTGAGAATGAGGGAGTTTTTCTTAAGTAGTGCATTAGTGTTAGCTATTGTTGATTGTAATGAATATTTGCTGTTGAAATTGTGGCTTAATAAATCATGATTAAACCTCTCGGTGGCACAATGGGCCTAGAAGATTTTGGTGGGTTACTTTATGTTTCTTAAGAAAAATCAGTAAAGCTGATTTGGAGGGCAGTTGGGGACAAACGAGAGGCAACCACGTGAAAGGCCACGTGCATGTGACTTTCAGGGAAAGTCACTATTTGGGATGATGAAGAATGTGAAGGGCAGCTATGTTGAAAAGAAAAGTCAAGGGCACCTGGTGGGAAGCTGTTGGCATGCACCCTAACCCAGCAAAAATACCGGTTACACCAATTACAGAAATTATAGTTAGTGTCTTAGTTTCTAGGAAGGGTTAGTCCTTGGAGCAAACTCCAGCCTGGAGACACCTCGTTAAAATTTGAAGGAGCCTTGTTCAAGAACCACTCAGGTACCTTTTCCAAGACTCTGAGAAGATCACCAGGCACCAAGAGTGCACGCCCCCATATCTCACCCCAAATTCCTTCAAGGTTATTCTCCCCCTCAACTCCCTGCCCCCAAACGTAGGCCTTTGAAATGGATGAGAGGTCCGAGGCCTACAACTGCCCTCCCCTGCGTTCCTTTCGCTCTTTTTTGCCATCTCCACCTCCTCTATTAAAAAAACAACTGAGTGTGCTCTCCATTCTCAAAGCGCTGCGAGGAGGTGGGTCCCGGTCACTGCGGGCTCGGGCCCCGCAGGTTGGCGGGAGCAGGCAGGGGCGGGCCAGCACGGATCCGGAGAAAGCCGAGCGACTGCAGCCGCGCGCCGCGCTCAAACTCGCGCCGCCACCAGCTCACGAGCTGCGCCCCACCCTCTCCGTCACCAAAGGCGCCAGCCAATGAGCGGATCGGAAAGGCCGGGCCTGAGGGCTGAGCTTTGGGAGGGGGAGAAGCAGGAGGGGAACGGGAAGTCGAGGGAGGGCTGCGTTTGATTGACAGGTCACTCGAACCAATCCTCCGCGCGGCTTCTCTTTGCTCTCTTCTCCGCTGGGCACAGCTCTCCGTCCCACCTCCTCCTCTACCCCCCTCCTCACTCCTTTTCGACCCGCCCCACTTCCCTTCCCCCACTCTGCAGGCAAATCGCTGCTGGAAAGAGGCGGGGGCCGAAGCGGCGGGCTCGTGTGGAGACTTGAGGTGGGATTGACGGGGGATCTGGCCAATAAGAGATAGGCTGATGGCGCGGCAGTGGCTGGAACCGGCCAATGGGCAAGCGGGCTGGGGGCGGAGGCCCAGGTTCCAAACGCTCCGCGGCGCCATGGGCTGAAAACTCAACCGAGATGGAATCTCCCAGTCTGAACCGGTTTCAACCGGTTCCGAGTTTGAGGCACTAGGAGGAGGGGGAGAAGCGGCTGCAGCGGCCGCGGCAGGAGCAGCGGGAGCTACAGCATCAGCAAGAGCAACAGTAGCTACAGCCCCGGCGGCGGTGCCTGTTCCAGTCTTTGCTGCTGCAGTCCGTGCAACCACCCAGAGGGGGAGGGGGGAACCACCAGTCGCTGAGGAGCAGGAGAAGGGGGGAAAGTTTAGGCGAGCCTGGGTGGGGGGGCCCAGCGCCGGAGCCGCGTGAGAGAGGGAGCTGTATTTTGGTAGGGGGGAGTCGGACTGCAACTGGCAGCAGAGCGTCCCCCGACCTTGTGGACTCTATACCCCCTACTCCTGCCGCTCCTGCTGCCGCCTGTGGCTGGAGGGTCCCCCTGGGGCTGAATCTTTGGGACTTGACCCCTTTCCCCTCCCCCTTCCCTCACTCCCCAGCCAGGCGCGAGCATTTATTCCACGGATTAATTCCCCTTCTTTTTTTGGGGGGGGCGGGTGGGTGTGTGTCGTGGGGGGTGTCCCTGAAATAGTAAATATTGTTGAGCTTTTTTTTTTTGCCCTTATCCTCTTCGTTTTTTTAATTTCCTTTTTTAAGGTGGGAAAACTGTGAAACCCACCTTGATTTCCTCCCCTCTCCCCCCCCCCCCACCTTCCCTCGCCCTAATCCCCCGACAAGGAAAGAAGAAGCAGTTGGTTCAATCTCTGGGTAAGTCGACTGTGTCTTCAGGGCCGAGGGTCGGGCGGCGGCCGGGCGGGAGGAGGCCGGCGTGGGGCGCGGCGGCGGCCGCGGGAGGCGAGCCCGGGAGGCGGCGGCGGGCCCACAGCAGAGCCTGCGATTGAATGGAGCCGCTTCTGCCGCTGGGGGATGGAGGCGGGGAGGCAGCCGCGGGAGGGTAGCGCTTGCTGGGTTATTCGCGTGTGCGGGTGGCGGTGGAGGAAGGCGAGGAGCGTGTGATAGTGAAGTGGAGCCGGCGTGGGGGTGGAAGGGCTTCCCCAGCCCAGGGGGCTGGGGAGAAGTTGGGGTGATTTCAGGAACATCTCTGTAAATTATTAGGAGTGGAAGTTTCCAGAAATATTTAGTGCAGCAGCATTGAAACGTCCGCCTGCATCACGTGGCCCCTCGGTGGAGAGCTTGGGATCGGGGGAGGGAGGGGCCGTTGAGTCTCTCCTCCTCCTGCAAGGAAACTCAAAATCTTTCTGGTTTTTTGCAGGGTAGGATTAGAAGTAGGAGAGGTTAGTTGATTGTTCAGAGCCCTGCAGTTGGGATTCCGTGCTGTAGTTTGTTGGGGGGGGGGTGTTTAGTGTGTTAAGTGATCGAATCGCTTGCTGCTGGCTTTGTACGGTGGATGATGCCCTGATTCTCCTTCATTTCGAGGTCTTCGAGTTTGGGGTGGGTGGGAAGAAGTGGTGTAGTAGAGGAAGCTTTAAAGATTTGCCCACCCCGGACCTCCTCTGATCACGCAGAGGCCATGCTGCATAGAGAATGGGGCGGTGAACTTCAGGCGCCTGGTCTAAATGCCTCCTCCGAGTATGGGCGGGGTGAGTGCGTGCTCCGGTATGCTATAGTTAGAAGTGCTGCAAATCGGTTCGGGTGGGAAGCGAGGGGAGGGCGGGCCTTAGTGAGGTGTGTTTCTACTGAATGAAGCAGGCAATTGCCCACACATCTAAGTAGCAGTCTCTCCTTGTAGCGACTTGTTTTTTGACCTACTACTTAGTAATCATAAAGCAACGGTTATAGTTTGGATGGGAGCTGGCAGTGTGTAGCTGCTTGCTTTTTCAGTTTGAAGTGGCACTGAAGGTATTTTGGTAGTCACTTGTAGAGTCACATTGCTGGATAATCCCTTGTATATGCTATCCAGTGAGTGGATTTTAGGATTGAGTGTCCCAAGGAGAAAAGAAAGCGTTTGTGGTTTCACCTCTCCAGCGATGGCTGTTTGCTATCGGGCTGATTGTGTATCGTAAGCGTGTGGGACACTGCTGTTAGTGGAAAGAATGTTTTGGAAGCTGTTTGATTTGGGGGACTAAAAATGTGCTTGGCATTGACCAGAAAGCCGCCATTTCTGTACAGTTCAAGAATAGGTAGGTCATTTCGAAGATAGTCGGTAGTTTTAAGGATGGCAAACTACTGTATTTAACACAAGCTTCTGTTCTAACCCTGATTTTTCACAAGAATTTATCCAGAAGAACTCTGTAAGGACAGTGTACTTGAAAGTGAAACTTTTTACAGTCAAATTGTTCTTTTTGTTTGGGTTATTAAATTATGATAGGACTACTTAGAAAAGTTCGTTCAGTTTTTAACCAAAAATTGAAAACTTTTGTTCTGTACATCTTGGTGCTTTGTGGGGGCATTGTTTTTCAGCCTCAATTTTTAGACTGTTCTGATCTTACTGTACTTGAAGCGAGGGAATTTACGTTTGTTGGTGGAATATATATATTTTTGCTTTGATGTTAGTATTTTAGTATTTAGAGCAAAGATTTTCATTAATGTGTGTCAGGTATTCTGTTTGTATTGAAAACCTTAAATAAATGTTATAAAAATTTTTGAAATCTTATGAGTTTTTGCTGTCAGTAATGGGCTGAAAGGCGTCAGAGGAATAAAAATCCTTGAACTCTTCATTTTTACGTCATCTGTAACTTAACTGACTCATTTTTTACACTTCTGGGTTTTTTTGTAACTGGCATTATCATCAAGTAAAACATTTGAGTTAAAATTGAAATTGCTGCCATTGTTACAAACATTTTTAAATTGCTATCAAGTAGCCAAGAAATAATGTCTCTTTTCTACCAACCTACTTTGTACAAACATAATCAAGCCACCCACCCATTTCCTTATCCTGGAAGGTTTTTAAGAGGGGGAGAAGTGGAGGCGACCATCTGACCTTTTTAGGTCTAACTACAGTAAACCAGGGGTTCTTAACCTGAGGTTTCATGCATGGCTTTCAAGATGTCCTGCATTTTCTGTAATTGTATACAATATTGTGAGTTTTTAAAATTTGGCAGGCACCATCATGTTCTTCTGATTGTAATGCATCTTGGCCCAAAAAGGTTAAGGAGTACTGATTTAGTCAGTCAGACCTTGAGTAGCACTGGCTTTGAAGAAAAAGCAAAGGAAAGATCTTTATAATGCTGGGCAATAAAAATGTGAATGTGTGCCAGCATCTTGATTAGAATCCTCTTAAAAAGATAACGTTGCATATGAACTGGTAGGTTTTAGCCAGTATATTATGTGAGGTGAAGAAGCTCATTTTTCTGTTATCATAGAATTTGTATTTATTTGGCAAATAGTTGGCAGGCTTTTATAGCTTTTCACCTTGCCAACGAATACCTGGAAGTTAAGAAAAAAATTCTTCTGACATATCATAAAGTATTTTTTAGACATACATATGTTCAAGGAATTTGTACACTTGTAATTTTAATCTCCAAAATCATTGAGGATTGAAAGAAACAAAATATATATAAAAATTTTAAGTATAAGTATACTGAGTATAAAAGTATAAGTAGACTGAGTATAAAAATTTTAAGTTCTGTTGAGTATAAGGGTACCATATTTGATTGACTTGTGGTTCTTGCTAATTATTGGTATATACTGTAGGAAAACTCGTATACAATGTTTAACTTTTAGCATCTTCCTGTTGTTCTTCCCAGCATATCTTAAAAATTAAGGTAACATGAAATGCAGGGAAAGGAGTTTTACCAAATTAAAAGACCCTACTTAGTTAGGAAAGGGGAAATCCACTTAAACTTCATCTGTACCTAAAAATTTGAGATTAAGACTTCGAACTGTATCGATTTTTAGGGCCATAAATTCCTAATAGTTTCATTTAAAAATAGATTGGGGGTGGGGTCTAGGTGGTTTGGTCAGTTGAGCATCCAACTTCGGCTTGGGTCATGATCTCACTTTGTTAGTTCCAGCCCCACATTGGGCTTGCTGCTGTCAGCGCAGAGCCAGCTTTGGATCCTCTGTCCCCCTCTCTTTGCCCCTCCCCCACTCCCACTGTCTCAATAAAAAAGATTTAAAAAATAAATAGGTTAGGAGTAATTCTTTATTTTTATAGTTAAGGTTTATTTTGAGAGTGCGCACATGCATGAGCAAGGGAAGGTCAGAGAGGGAGAGAGAATCAGAGGCAGGCTCTGCACGGATAATGTAGAGCTCCATCGGGCTCAATCTCACAAACTGAGATCAGGACCTAAGCGGAGATCAAGAGTCAGATGCTTAACCCACTAAGCTACCAGACACCCCCAGGGGTGACTTTTTTTTAAATATGAGTAGAACAGTAAGAGTTTTCTGTGGTCTTAAAATAGATCTTAATAACTAAAGCAGTTAGAGTATCTTCACCACTTATTTGCTTAAAATACTTGTTAAAATATTTGCAAGAACATGGTTGAAGTAAAATAATATGAATAGAAAGTTCTTGACTGGTAATATCAAAACTTCATAGGCATCTTAAATTTTTTTCTTTATTTACAGTAATCTATGCCAGCAATTATGACAATGTTAGCAGACCATGCAGCTCGTCAGCTGCTCGATTTCAGCCAAAAACTGGATATCAACCTTCTAGACAATGTGGTGAATTGCTTATACCATGGAGAAGGAGCCCAGGTAAAGTAGCTGATCAAAACTTTATAACATTCTTGTAGTGTAATGAAGTTGTTCATTTAGAATTAGATTTTAAATTATTACCTTTTTAAAAAGTGTTCCATAGTTTGTATTAACTTGGAAGTATATATCAACCAATGAGAAGTGATCTGGAGAAATTGCAGTATATTTTGACATGGTTAGAGTGAGATATTTTGGAATATTATACTCGTTCTATCTTTCAGAAACCTTTACCGCCATTTAATGAAAGACCCCCATTTAAAATATTTACTAAATGCTTTGTAGATATAAAGGCTGTACATATTTTATGTGTGTAATATATTTGGAGTAAGGATTCTTGTATTTTTGAAATATGTAAATTACAGAAGTACTTCACAGGTAAAACTTGTTTTAAAATTCCCAGCAATACAGAGCATCTTAAGTTATTTGAATTTAAGACTTGTAAAAGTGGTACTGTTAATGTAGGTAGTTATCTTACATATCCATGTTTTGAACAGTTGAAGGTTTGGGGTTTTTTTTTTTGTTAAAAACACCCAGTTGAAAGAAAAACGAGAGAGGAATGTTCATAAATGTTTTAATTGTTTTACATTACAAGAAATTAGGCAATCTTGAATCTTCACTGGAATTAATCACAAAGAATTTTAAATCAGTAAAGTTTTCTGTTGTTGGATTTAAGTCTTTTAAGGTGATGTAACAAATATTAGTACAATTTTGTTGCCAAAACGTTAAGTTTCTAGTAGATAATGTCTAGTACTTTTGAAGTTACTTATGTTCAAGAGATTAGTTTATATTTGTGTAGTTAAACCCTGAGTACTATCATAACTTTAGAAACCTGAAAGGTAGAAATTCTTTCTTTTATGGACAGTATGAAAAACAGGATGTATAAGTACCAGCCTATGCATAAGTATTTCCATTTCTTTTTGAAATCTAACATTTGTGGTTTCGCTGTATATAATAAAGAGAAAATTTAAAAAGGGGGCCATGAAAGTTGTATGAGCAGTAAAAACTATTCTGCAGACTTTGTGATAAGCTTGTTGGTCCAGTTTTATAACTCCTAGGGGCTTTTGGTCAGCATTCTTGTCTCCAAAAGTCTTCCTGAAAAAGTTATTCCATCCTTACCATGTAGTTGTTTCTTTGTGCTGTGCATTCACTGTGGAGCTTTAAGCTTCATTTCATTCTAACATGCACGTATGGAAAGCAGCTGCTTTTGGAAGAAAGTATGGAAGTAAGGTTGGGCTCAACTTTGAATGTATTCGAAGCACAAGTCTTGTCGCCTTTAGGAAAATGGGCATTTAATTTTGTCACGTTGCTCAGCTGCTACTGCTGTTTAAATCTTTGTTGTTTTTTAACTTGGCTCACAACATCTAAAACTATGATGGATAAACAAAGAGACCGGTGTTTTTCTAGGCTTAAAACTAAGAAGTAGCAGTAATTTTTTTTTTTTTTTTTTTTTTTTTTAATCATGAAGAACATATTGGTACTGGGATACCTGGCTGGTTCTGTTGAGTTCAAGCCCCATGCTGGGTGTAGAGATTACTAAAAAAGTAAAGATAAATACTTATCAGAGGTGATGCCACTTTTAGTAACGTTTCACAGTATTGAGAGTTAATGATTTGTTTTAAATTTGACTTTTGAGTAAAATGTAGGCTTAGAAAAGTTTTCATATTTTCTAATTTTGTTCTTTTTTTTTTTTTTTTTTTTTTTTTTTGAGAGAGAGAGTAGGACAGGGATAGAGAGAGGGAGACTGAGAATCCCAACCCGGCTATCAACACAGAGCCCGACTTGGGGCTCAAATAAACCATGAGATCTCAACCTGAGCTGAAATCGAGAGTTGGACACTTCTGAGCCAACTGGACACCAACTGAGCCACCCAGGCACCCTTAAATTTTCTATTTATCAAGGCAAAATAAACTTTCCCCAAAATAAGAATTTTATGTTTAGTTATATCATAAGATGAATAGGTTGTGTAAAGATAATTGCAAACTGTTATATTGTAGATAAGGAAATGGAGGCTGAGAGCTTAAAGTCAGCTGAGAACTTTTTTCTGAAAGTCATGTTTTTTAAATTCTAGTTCAGTGTATTTTACATGTGCCACCTTTTGAGGGTCTTATTTTGAATAAAAAGAAGCATAAAGCTGTTGTGGAAAACATGTTTTTAGTGATAGAATCTTGATTTTAGTCCAGTAAGGTTTCTAGTCACTACTCTAGAGTCTCAGCCACAAGGTTACCAACTTACTGAAGACAAAGATGGTGGGGTTTGTAAAACCACCTGTTATAGTACCTGATACTTACAAGGCATTCTATTTAAAAGGTACTTTGGGAAGTATAATGAAGATTTACCATATGTGATGTAAACTCATTGTGTTTTTGTTTTGTTTTGTTTTTTTAATTTTTTTTTTTTAACGTTTTTATTTTTGAGACAGCATGAGCAGGGGAGGGGCAGAGGGAGAGAGGGAGACGCAGAATCTGAAGTAGGCTCCAGGCTCTGAGCTGTCAGCACAGAGCCCGACGCAGGGCTCAAACTCACAGACTGTGAGATCATGACCTGAGCTGAAGTCGGACACTCAACCGACTGAGCCACCCAGGCACCCCTAAACTCATTGTTTTAAAATACAGTAAGGTTTCTTAATTTTTTCCAGTTTCAAAATAATGTACTAAAAAATGGCAACTAAAGGACTACATAAAAGTATTTTTCTATTTTTAACCAAGTTAGGCAGCCAGGGGGGAAAAAGATATATAGAAGAGTTGGGTGTTTTCTCCAGTATTGTGTGAGGTGACTTGAACTCAGTCTATTGCTTAGCAACTAAAATACTTTCACCATTCAGTAAGTAACACAGGGAGATAACAAATTTTCTCTTCCTTTAGTTGCCTTTTTCTTTTTTAGCTCCTTTTGGAGTTTTAACTTAATAAAAAAATATTATAGAAGGATAGTGTGGTTGGGGCAAAATTAAGACCCTAAGATGGAAATACTAGAAATAACTTCAGAGAGTAAAATGACCGCTAAAAGGAAGGGACATGATTTATGCAGAGTTTTAATGAATGGTTAATAGTGTAGGGAGTATTCACTACGTGCACAATGGTCATCACTTCAAAAGTTCTGACAGTGTCTTAACAAAATATTATTAGGCATGGATCTTTGGTATTCTTATTCTCTTGATATTTGTTACTATTTTATGTGTAAGACTATAACTAGTTAGAAATGAATAGATCTAGTTAGATGCTCTCAGGGAGAGAATCAAAACATTTCTAAAGTGTGCTTTGGCCCTAGATAACTCAGTTCACTATTCTTTTAGCTTTTTTTCATCATATAGCATAATTATAACTCCATAAAACTATTAGTCCCTTAATGAAGTCAGATCCAAAATACTTACATAATAAGAATTTATACTCTGGCTTTAACCCTATGTATATTTTTAGGTTGGAACCCAGGCAACTGGTTTTCCTTCCAGGTTACATGGTGGTTCTGGTGGTGGTGTCAAGGTGCAAAACCACTACTTAACATAGTTGGGTGTATATTTCTCAGTTCTTCTAAACAGTAAGCAGTGTCTATTGCTGATTGGGTGGTAGGTAGGGAAAATCACCGTATTTGCTACCTAAGGAAAATAATGCTTAACATTAAAGCCAAAATAAGGAGCATGATTTTTTTTCTTCTGTAAGTTTGAATAAAAGCTAAGTTAAAGAAGATTATGAGGTGTCGGTCAGAGAAGGTTCCAATTGGAAGGCTTCTTTTCCCCTTTTTGATGCTTGCTTATAAACTCTTAACCAAGTTGAATCAATCTGACAGAAAGGTAATTGGCATTCTAAAGCCATCAAACTTTTTGATTTCATGTGTTAGAAACAGGTAAAAGGTAATTAGGGAGGATCCAGTTGAGCTACAAAACTGCCTTTAAAGGTCAAAAGATTAAGCTCTTGAAAAAAAAATCAGAATTAACAGCCTTTGGTAAAATGTGTTCATCTCCATGAAAAACTATAATGATTAAAATGAAGATACATAGTATCAATATGGTGAGATCTCAAACTCCATTGTCAGTCATACCTTGCAATAAAGCTGAAGGAAAGTGTCAAATGAAAAGAGCAAATTGTAGGATTTTTATAGTATGTTATTCATGTAAAATTTAGTGACCACACAACTGTATTGTTTATGAAATTTATACACATGCTGTGAAGACATGGACAGAAAAAGACACCAAATTCATGAAAGTGATTACCTCTACAGAAGGAACAAAGGAAGGAAATGGCATTGGAGAAAGGTATAAAGGTGATTGCCAAAAGTTTTAGATCTTCTACGTTTAAAAGAAAAACAGATACAAGTAAAACAAAATGTCAGTATTTATTCTAGATCATGGCTATATACTAGGTTTTTACTATTTCTGGGTTTGTATTTTAAAGATAATGAAACGAAGTTTTTGAAATAAGATCGGATTTAATATGACATTTAGAGGAATTTGAGAGAGTGTAAAACAGATGTATTTACCATAAACTTAGACTTTTTAAAAAGGGTTTAAGGATCTTCATGTTTTATATATATCTACAGGTATTTGAGGTTTGTGGCCTTACTTAGACCTAGTTTTTTTCAGTCTTCCTATGAGATCTATTTTTATAGTAAAGTTTGTTAGAGGTATCTTGGTAACTTGTAAGGCAGAGTGTACCATTACATAATTTATCTAAGTATCTGAATTTTTATATGTTGCTTTTGGTTGATTGTAAATGCTGAGAACTCATTTACATTAGTCTTTGTTAGCATTGGTTGAACTTAAGATCCGTTTTGAGGATACCAAATAAAGTAGATGGCAAAAAAAAAAAACCTATTGTTTCAAAGGGGTGAATATTCCCATTTTAAACTGAAATTTGGGATGACTAGGTGGTTCAGTTCTGCTCAGGTCATGATCTCATGGTTTGCTTTGTGAGTTCAAGCCCCACATCAGGCTCTGTGCTGACAGCGCTGAGCCTGCTTGGGATTCTCCCTCTCCCTTCCCCCATCCCCTCTCAAAATAAATGAATTAATTTTAAAAAAAGAAATCGGATTTTAAGAGTGATAATGGACATATTTATTTGTATATGGACTCATTAATTTCTTGTGTTTCAGAAAGTTAATAGAATCACTGTCCCATTGGGATTTGTGCCTTGCTCGGTACCATTTTAATGAATGATTAAAAAGAACAAGTGAGCTTAAAATTATTTTCATGTAATATTTTAGCAAAGAATGGCTCAAGAAGTACTGACACATTTAAAGGAGCATCCTGATGCATGGACAAGAGTCGACACAATTTTGGAATTTTCACAGAATATGAACACGAAAGTAAGCAAGTGGTGGTTTTAAAATCCATTATTTCTTCTTTTCTTCCAGTCATAAACTTTGAGGAAGGTATCTCATTTTTAGTATTAGTGTTTGTTATCTCAAACATTTAATATTGTTAACTTATTTCAAAATTTAGTCTTAAACATAGAATTAATTCTTGCAAATAGTCCTAAGAATTATGAATGAAGTTTTGTAATTGGGACTAGAATGCAAGGTGGCTTTTTTTTGGTTGTTTTTTGTTTTTGTTTTTAGAATATGTATACAGATCTAAGTAGCATAAATTCTGGATGTTATTCAGATATGAAACATAACATCAGAGGAATTTTGGGCAAGTAATCAATATAATACAGGTTAGGCACCTCCAACACGAAGTTGTGTGGGCAGCAATAAAACCCTGCTCCATGGTAGCAATGCTCTTAATGGGACAGCACTCAGTTTTTATTTGCAATTGAAAAATGTTATAATTTGGGTCCTTTTTTCCTAGTTTGAACAGAAGGGTTGATCAAAATGTGTTTTGACTGTTTTAGGCTTGATGATTCACACTTCTCTTTAAACTGCCTTGAAGTAATAAAATACCATGCATGGCATTCTGTTTAATACACACAAGATTTCCACTTGGTATACATTGTGTTAAAACAGAAAATAGCCATTTTCACATCTGTTTCTGAAATCAGACTGTATTAATTAACAGTTTTAAAATATTGATTAGTTTTGACATCTTGTAAATTTTAGAGCAAAAATACAGTCCAGAACTTCCTCAAAGTGCTAACCTTAAGTAACATAATAGTGTTTGCCTGTTTGCTTGCCTGGTAAATTTTGCTTTTTATACTGACAGACATTACTAATGTTTAAGTTGATTTATCAACAGTATTTTTAAAAACTCAAATTTGTCTTGTGAAAAATGAGATGATTAGAGGAACAGAAAGAAAGCAACAGGTAAAGAATTCTTCAATTTACATAAATTACAAATGATTTGGTGCTAAATTTATGCACTATGACATTTGGCTTTTATGCAATCATTTTTTTTTCTTTAAAGATGTTAACACTACCTGATATTAATCATAATGTTCCATTATGTTGATTGCTTGTAATAGGAAGAAAAGGGGTGTCTTCCTGTGCAACTGACACAGCTAGGCTTTGACGGCAGGCCTCCACAAGGTCTACCCTTTTGATTCCCTTTAACTGAATTCTGTTCATCAATTGTTTTTGTTTCATGGGCGGTGGGAGGGGAAAGGGGAATTCAATGCATAAAATAAGTATTTCTAAGGGCTCAGTAGAAATTTCTACCATAGGGATCATTTCATGCATTTATTTTTTCATTTAGTCTTTGCTGTTATCTGTCCCTCATCTTCATAACTCAGCAGTGGATTTCTCAGGTCCTGAGATGTGACGCAGATACGTAAATAATTCTTTTGAATGATGTTTGGATTATTTATCAGTATCTCCAAAGTAGTCTTTTACTATTGGCCCCCAGATTTGGCTAACACTTAAGATTTTTAATCAAAATACTCTTATTTCAAAAAAATGTGGGTTCTCTTCATATGTAGAGTCTTAAGGTCTAGGAGAGGTTCGGTTTTGGGATATTATGATGATCTTTGTATCCCTTTGACTTGTGAAAGCTTTTATTGGGCTTAACTGCTTCGGCCAGGAGGGCAGAATGAGGAAAATATGAATTGTATCCTCCGCAAGCTTATGCTACCTTTTTACAGTTGGGGAAAGGACTTAGAGGTTAGTAAATAGGTAACTTAGGTAACAAAGTATCAAACATAAAGGAAGCAGGGTAATAGCCTTCAATTAAAAAGTGTAAGCTGGAAAATATGGGCTAAATAGGGCGAAGTTAAGAGATTTTGCTTCTTCCTGGTATATTTATGGTGGATTTTTAGTTTTTTAAAGATCTTTTTAATTGCTTGAGAATTAATAATATTCCATGTAGTAAGAAGTGCATTGTTTTGACTTAGCAAAACGTTGACAGTTTGATTTTGTATCTAGAAAATTAAAGTTTTTAGGGTAGTATGTTCTTAAAAGTTAATTTAAAATTTCAATCAGAATATCACCTTTTTTTGCCTATTTTTCTGAGGTCTAGACCTATAAAGGAATTATAAATGAACAGGATAGAAAGTTTCCCTATTTACTGCTGATTATGAAACCCTTTAATGGTATCAAATTTGTAATTTCAGAATTTTGCTTTGGCTTTTTTATTTTGGAAGTCTTTTTAAGGAATGTTCTGCAAATGTAGGATTTTAGTTGAAATGGCAAAATTTTCTTGAAAAGTATGAAATGTTAAAATGAAAGAAAACAGCAAAAACGTTTACTATTTGAGCACAATGTAGTTTGGGACAGTCTATATTGTGCTTTGGATAAAATTAGCATTCACATGATCCCTTTGGTTGAAATACTAATGCTCCTATTTTATTGTGTGATGACTAACCATTTTAAAGATGAACTCTTATTCTCAGCCAAAACTTGCAATCTGAGGTTATATGTCTATATATGAATGAGTTTATCTTTCAGGTATTATAACTAATTCTTCCCTAATTCAACCAGTTGAGATGTACCACAACAGTTTTGTCCCTTTTCTTCCTCCTGTCTATCCACACTAATTGGTCATGGTAATAATTTTGTGTAGTAACTTGTATAGCATTATAAATTGTTGTGAACATTGTTGACTATTTAGAGTGAGTAATGAGCAGGAGGGACAAAATGGCTTGAAAGTGGTATCTGTATTTATTAACGTACTTATATTTTTAGTAATGACTTTTATATTTAGGAAGGAATACCTGAAAGATAAATACAGATTGCAACATGCGTTTGTGTATTATTTTTGACTGTGCACAAAAGTTTATCTTTAAATTAGTAGAAATAGCAACTGTAAGGGTGGGATTAAAATTGAAAATTAAACCCTTGGGCTGTCTTGCTGCTCCTTAAGTAACACACCAGTGATGTTTGTAAACACTTTCTATAGAAAGTATCTGTGACAATACTTTAATACTTGGCCAAGAGCTTACAACTCCTAGAGGATGGTAGGGAGCTTGAGAGCATCCAAGCTGCTAAATTCTTAGGAGCCTGGTCGTGTTAAAGTACGTGAGCCTGTGAGCAGTCATTTATGCTGTGAATTCATATCTGGCTGCTACTTTTCCTTCTACAGATAAGCCCATTTGGCTGCTAAAGGGCTTTTTATTTGGTTCTTCCTCCTGGTGTGAGCATGTATAAACAGCAGGACATTAAATAGAGTAGTAAACAAAATGAGGAAAATGCATGAAAACTCAGTATATGGGTGAATAGATCCTTGTTTAATATATGTAATTAAACTTGGTAGCATAATGTTTTTGAAACTTTAGATGTAAATGTGTGAATGTCTGTCCATTTGTGAATCCTGAAAATTGCCAGTCTTATAGCAATATGTTCACATGGTTCTATTCTCCAATTTTCAGTATTATGGACTACAAATTTTGGAAAATGTGATAAAAACAAGATGGAAGATTCTTCCGAGGAACCAGTGTGAAGGTAGGAAAATGCTTTGAAGAATTGTAAATCCAGAATTTTATTATTTTTGGCATTTGTATTATAGTTGAATATCAGATGGGGGATTGTTAAATCTTTAGTAGTTTATTATGCTTTAATGGAGATTATGGCTTTCTTCATGTAGCAAAGCAGGGGGAGGAATTAGTTTACCTTTTGGGGGAAAGAGGAGGCCAAAGCGGTTGAACTGTTTACAATAAGTACCGTGATAAAAAGTATATATCAACTTCTAGTTAATTGGGACCATGTTTGAAGTGAGTGAAATTTGAATGTGTGTTCTTACACATGGGTTTAAGTTTGCCAAATGGTAACTGACAAGTGATAAGTACTGTAGTACCTGAAATAATACGTCAATTTAACAAAGCAAAGGAAAAACGAAATTTTAAAAGTCACAAGGCTTTACCTTTGGAAATTCTGGGCGAGCGCTAGAAGATATGGACTTCTAACTTAAGGAAAGAAAAGAAAATTAGGATGTGATGATGCTTGCTATTCATATTTAACTTTTGCCTTTGTACTGTCTCAGTAACAGTCCTGTTTAAGAAACTTGGGGCAAGCTTAATCTCTTGGAGTATATTGATGTAGTTACTTCCAGTTTTCATATACTGCCTCTGTCACCTACTTTATATCCCTTGTTAACCTCTGAAAAATATATAAGTACAAGCCTGAACTTTATAATGGGGAGTATGCTACTACTGGTGGCAGTTTTTTCTATTAAAACCAGTCTCCTGTCTTGGACTGTTGATCTTTAATATGTCTTTTTTCACTTGCTTTTTCATGTCTTTTTTATGGTGGAGTAATGACCTGGATTTACTCAGCTGGTCTTTCTCTAGAAAACTGACATCTTTCTGGCATGTTTTTTATAGGTGAATAAGACAGTTTTTAATGGCAGTATCCTTAATGTACCATAAGCCATAGAGTAAGAATGAGAGTACAGGGGGAAATACTGCCTTCAAAAAAAGGTTCCTATTTCTTTAAATATTTTATTTGGGGTAGAAACTATTTTAGATCATGTTGTGTGACCTTCTCAGAAGTTAGTAAGTCCAGTTTGTTTGGACCAAATAGATCCTTCATATCTCGTCACTGCCCTTTAGGGATCTTCGGAGCACTTCTCGTTCCTTTGCTGCTGTTAAGTCCCTCTTTTGTTTCTAAACACATAGTCCTCTGCCTCTTACCACATAAGGATTGCACTAGATGATTCTTCGACATTTTTCTGACTTTGAAATGAAACAATTTATAATGATACTAGCTGATCATGGTTCTCCATGAAAAAATTTCTCCATGAAAAAATTGGAGGCTAAAGGGTTCCCTGAGGATTTGACATTTTTAGCCTTCTGCATGAATGAGAGTAGTAGTAAGTTTTGGTTTTTATCATAAAGTCCCAGTGCTTCTCATGTTTATGTGTGTCAAATGTGCACATACTCCAGGGTGTGTAAAACTGTTTACTTTTGAAAACCTGTCATGTTTGAAAAAACTGGAGAGAGACATGGTGATTATTCTGCCTGTAACATTTCTAGACAAAAGAATATTATTAAGAAAATTGAAGTGAATATATATTTACAGTATTATACTGTATATAATTTTTTAAATGCACATATGAATGGACCCATCCACTTCAAGCCTGTGTTGTTCAAAGGTCAGCTGTTATCTATAAAACAATTTATCAGGGGCACATGGTTGGCTTAGTCAGTTGAGCATTTGACAATTTTGGCTCAAGACATGATCCCAGAATCATGGGATGGACCCCGGAGTTGGGCTCTGCATTGAGCATGGAGCCTGCTTAAGATTCTCTCTCCCAAAAAAAAAAAAAAAAGATTCTCTCTCCCAAGGTTACTGGGTGGCTCAGTCAGTTAAGCATCTGACTCTTGATTTTGGCTCAGATTGTGATCTGACGGTTCATGAGTTGGAGCCCCATGTTGGGGTCTGCACTGACAGTGCCGAGCCTGCTTGGGATTCTCTCCCCCTCTCTCTACCCCTCCCCACTCGTGCTCACTCTCTAATTGAATAAATAAAATAAAAAACCTCTCCCTCTGCCCCCCCTTGCATGTGTGCTCTCTAAAATAAAAAAATAAAGATTTATCAGAATCCCCTTTCCCCTGGTATTTCTCTTAAAGACTAATGATAACGATTAAGTGGGATCTAAACTTTATAAAAACCACTCACATGATGGTTGCCATTGTCAGTGAGGTCATTACATGGAGGAAAAAGTGGTATAACTTCTAGGATCTTTCATAGGCTTGTTGGAAGAGCATGTAATGTGCCTCCCAGAGAATGTGAATTCCAGATTTAAATAGGCAACAACAACTTTGCATGATGCATTTAGTGTGATCGTGTTTTTAAAGTAAAACATTGGGGGGGAAATTCAGTACTCTCTGAATTTTCTAATTAATTTAAACGTTGTCAATCCTGGTAGGGTTCTCCAATCTTAAGCTTTCTTATCCCCCAAAGTACACTAAGTTTTCTGAGTGTTACTTTTATTTCATCTTTAAGTAACTTAAGTATTGGGAATAAGTTTGTGTAACCCCCAAAATAATGTATATTCTTTTTATCTACAACTGTCATGTTTTTTAAAGCTGTTGTCTCCACTTGGTAGCTATTCCTTGTCCATCTTCCTTAGCATATATATTTATTTACCTAGTACATATATTGTGTTTCTGCTTAGTACAAAGCATTAGTTGGTATTAAGTCTATGTAAGTGTATCCCTATACCAACATGCAGTAGTTGGGAAGATAATAGAAAAGTTAAATAAGGTATATATAATGAGTGCTACTCTCACTGTAAAAGAAGGGGATGATGATCAGGCTGAGCCCTTTAAACCGCTCCTTCATGTAAATGGCAGTATTTTAAAGGAAGAAAACATTTGCACAGACAGCAAGCCAAAATAACTTACATTTTTCCAAACTAGTTTTTTTTGTTTATGTTTGTTTGTTTTGAGAGAGAGAGAGAGAGAGAGAGAGAGAGAGCGAGCGAGCGAGCCTGAGCTATGGAGGGGTAGAGAGAGAATTCCCCAAGCAGGCTCCGTGCTGTCAGTGCAGAACCCACAGAGACTGACACGGGGCTCAGTCTCAACAACCATGAGATCATGACCTGAACCAAAATCAACAGCTGGATGCCTAACTGACTGAGCCACCCAGGCGCCCCAGAGAATTTTTGTTTCAATTAAAATTTTTTTATTGAAGTAAAATTGACACACAGTTTCAGGTGTACAATGTAATGCCATGCTCACCGTAAGTGTAGCTTCCATTTGTCACCATACAATGCTGTTATAATATCATTGACTATATTTTCTATGCTGTACCTTTCATCCCTATGATTTATTCCTTCCATACTGGAAACCTGTACATCCCTGTCCCCTTCAGCCTCCCCCTCCTTTAGTGTTTTATTCTTCATTTTTGAGAGAGAGCATGAGCAGAGGAGGGGCAGAGAGAGAGGGAGACACAGAATCTGAAGCAACTCCAGGCTCTTAGCTGTCAACATAGAGCCTGACTCGGGGCTTAAACTCGCGATCCGCAAGATCATGACCTGAGCTGAAGTCAGACGTTTAACCAGCTGAGCCACCCCTTCATCCCTTTACCCCTTTTGCTTCTGTGTAACCATCTGTCCTCTAGGTAGCACTAGTTTTCTCTTTATATATGGGTATGTTTCTGCTTTGTTTTGTTGGTTTATTTTGCTCCTTAGGTTCTGCATATAAATTAAATCATGTGGTATTTTGTCCTTTTCTGACTTAGTTCACGTAGCATTATACCTTCAAGAACTCATTGTTTTTTGTGGCTGAGTAATAATCCTTTGTGTGTGTGTGTATTTAACCCCACATCTTCGTCCATTCATCTGTCGATGAGCACTTAGGTTGCTTCCGTATCTTGCGTATTGGAATTAATTGCTGCAGTAAACACAGGGGTGCATAGATCTTGTGAATTTGTGTTTCCATTTGAGTAAATCCGCGGTAGTAGAATTACTGGATCATACGGTATTCCTATATGTAAGTTTCTGAGGAACCTGCACATACTTTTTTCCACAGTGGCTGCACCAGTTAACATTCCTACCAACCATGCAAGAGGGTTCTTTTTTTTCCATATCCTTGCTGTGGATTATTATTTCTTGTGTTTTTGATTCTACCATTGTGACAGATGTAAGATGATCTCTCATTGTGGTTTTGGTTTGCATTTTCCTAATGATTAGTGATGTTGAGTATCTTTTCATGTGTTTGTTTGCCATCTGTATGTCTTCTTTGGAAAAATAACTATTCAAGTCCTCTGCCCATTTTAAATCAGATTATACGGGGGATTTTTTTGATATTGAGTTGCAGGCTTTTATGTATTTTTGATGTTAACCCCTTATTGGATAGATCATTGGCAAATATCTTCTCCCATTCAATAGGTTGCCTTGTTTTGTTGATGGTTTCCTTTGCTATGCAAAGTTCTTTTATTTTGGTGTAGTCCCAATAGTTTAATTGTGGTTTTGTTTCTTTTGCCTGAGGAGACATCTGTGCTAGGTCTAAGAGATTACTGCCTATGTTTTCTTCTAGGAGTTTTAGATTCATGTCTCATATTTAGGTGTAACTCTGTTAAGGTGTGTGTGTGTGTGTGTGCGCGCGCGCGCGGTGTAATAAGAAAGGGGTATAATTTCATTCTTTTGCATGTAGCTGTCCAGTTCTCCCAACACCCATTTGTTGAAGAGACTGGTTGCTAGACACTGAAGTAATTAAAGGTACACTAGGACTGTTAGTGATGTTGATTATCTGGGCTGCACATCAACATGAATTTTTCCAGCTAACCCTCCTCCTTTTTTAAAAATAATGTTTGCATTTGGATTAGAAAATTCTAATTAGAATTAGAAATTCTAATTTGATCCTCCCTGGGAAAAAAAATTTATCTGTATAAAGATAGCTTTATGTTTTGTTTTGTTTTGTTTTCAACCAGAGGAACATGATTTAATCTGTTAAGGCATATGGCTTACATGTCCTTTCTTTTTTTTTTTTTTTTTTTTCTTTTTTTTTTTTTTTTTTTAACATTTTTTATTTATTTTTGGGACAGAGAGAGACAGAGCATGAACGGGGGAGGGGCAGAGAGAGAGGGAGACACAGAATCGGAAACAGGCTCCAGGCTCTGAGCCATCAGCCCAGAGCCCGACGCGGGGCTCGAACTCACAGACCGTGAGATCGTGACCTGGCTGAAGTCGGATGCTTAACCGACTGCGCCACCCAGGCGCCCCTACATGTCCTTTCATTTCATGAGATGAGAACTTACTATAGTTGAAAAGTCGTGGTCAATTTATGAGTAGTCCCAAGTGATAAAGTCATAATTGGACATTTTGAAAGTTTGGGTGCTTAATTAAAGGTAGTTGGGCAATTAAGTTCCTGAGTTGTATACTTCTGTGTTTTAATTTGAGTAAGTTGACAAATCCAGTTACCCAAAAGATTTTTACTCCGTGCCCTTCCTATGGAATGAGGCATATGGTACATTTATTTGTTTGTTTTAAGTTTATTTATTTTGAGAGAGAGAGAGAGCAGAGGAGGGGAGGAGAGAAAGGATCCCAAGCAGGCTCCGTGCTCCCCACGCAGAGCCTGAACCAGGGCTTGGACTCACAAACTGTGAGACAGTGGCCTGAGCCAAAACCCAGAACCGGACACTTAACCGACTGAACCACCCAGGTGCCCCCATGGTACAATTATTAGTATGATCTTTATGCAAAATATTTTACTCCTCTGAATCTTGACTGCTTTGCAACCATTTTGGGATATGATAGAAAAGGTAATGTGTATAAAGCCCCTGGGCCCTTCTAGGTGCTAGGTATGAATAAACATCCGGCATGTGTTTCGCCAGTCTCTTTCCACAAAAATGTATTCGTTTCACCAAATAACCTTGAAATTTCTGCAGTAGCTTCCTAACTAGGCTCCTTAATACCTACTTTTGTGTGTCCCCTATATTTACCACAAAGGATTTTACCATGTTTCGTTTATTATTTTCCCAAACAAGGGATTTTAGTGCAGAGAATTGAGGGGGTTGATAAGGCCAGGAAAGGGCCATTGAGGTAACTCAGATGTTAGTAAACACAGGAAGCAGCTACTAACCTTAGGGAAGGGGGAACAAAAGGAAAGAGATGGTTATCAAAACCTAGAAGCTGTTCACTTATACAATTTGATAAGAAGTTTGACTTAAGCATATACCCATGAAACCACCACTGTAATCAAGGTCTTCATCTTTGTGATTGCCTTCTTTTTTACCCTTCCTCCTCCCCAGTCTTTCTGTCACTTACTTGATTAGCTGGAGTAGAATGGCTGGATAATATGGTAGGTGCATGTTTAACTGCCAAACTATATTCCAAAATAGTTGTATCATTTTACATTCTCACTAGCAGTACAGTTGACCCGTGAACAGTGTGTGTGAGGGGTTAGGGAAGCTGACCCCCTGGCAATCACATACCTGTGCAAAACTTTTGATCCCCCAGAATTTAACTACTAATAGCCTACTGTGTGTTGCCTCATTGATAACAGTTGATGAATACATATTTTGTATGTTGTATGTGTTTTATACTGTATTCTTAAAGTAAGCTAGAGAAAAGTGTTAAAATCATAAGGAGAGTACATTTACAGTACTGTACTGTATTTACCTAAAAAACCCACGTATAAGGGGATCTGTGTGGCCAAACCTGCATTGTTCAAGGGTCAACTGTAATCAATAAATCTTAAATAAACGGTTGTTTTGTGATAAAATATACATAAAGTATACATAACCATTTTAAGTGTGTAGTTCAGTGTTTGTAAATACATTCATAATATTGTACAACCATTATCACTATCAATCTCTAAAGTTTTTCATCCCAAATTGAAACCCTACCCATTAAACATGAGCTCTCCCATTATACTGTCTCCCCAATCTCTGTTAACTACTTAACTACTGTTATGCTATCTGTCTCTGTGAATTGCTTATTCTAAGTAACTCCTGTAGGTACAATCATTTTTATGTGTGTCTGGTTAACATCACTTAGCACATGTTTCCAAGGTTTGTCCATGTTACAGCCTTCGATATCTGAATTTCATTTTTTTAATGACTGAATAATATTCTTTTGTAGTCTATACCACATTTTTATTGGTTCATCTGTGGGTGGATGTTTGGGTTGTTTCCATCTTTTTTGCCCATTATAAATAATGATGCTATAAATGTAATAAAATTTAAATTCCTTATATATCCTTTATAGTTCTTGTTCAATATCTGAGGCCATAAAACCCTTTTAAGAGTGATCGATGTTCTGGGGTACCTGGGTGGCTCGATCAGTTAAGCTTTGGACTTTGGCTCAGGTCATGATCTCATGGTTCAGTTCATGAGCTCAAGCCCCATGTCAGGCTCCACACTGGCAGTGCAGAGAGTCTGCTTGGGATTCTCCTCTATCTCTGCCCTTCCCCACTTGTGCTTTCTCTCTCATTGTCAGAATAAACAAAAGAGTGATCATTGTTCTTAAGCTTGTTCCTCCTGAAATTACTAAACATGCAGGTAATAATCGTTCTAGCCTATCTGTGTGAGCCCTGGGTTAAGAATTCCCGCTTTTGAGGGGTGCCTGGGTGGCTCAGTTGGTTAGGCGTCCGACTTCAGCTCAGGTCATGCTCTTGCGGGGTTCCTGCGTTTGAGCCCCGCGTCGGGCTCTGTGCGGGCAGCTGAGAGCCTGGAGCCTGCTTTGGATTCTGTATCTTCCCCTCTCTCTGTCCCTCCCCCATTCGCACTCGGTGTCTCTCTCTCTCTCTCATTCTCTCTCTCAAAGATAAACATTAAAAATTTTTTAAAATTCCCACTTTTGAATTGATTTAGCTGTCTCTCATTTTGCTATATATATATATATAACTATATTTTAGTGTCTGTCTTTCTGATGGTCACTGTTGGTGGTTAGATGGACAGATGTTTGTGATAAATTTATGGCACAGGGAAAGAACCTTACTTTCAATTAAAATGGCTCTGATGGAGAAATGTACCAAACTTGCATTGTTAGAGCTTAAGAATGTAAAGAAATATTTAAAGTGGAATTGGAGGGGCACCTGACTGGCTCAGTCAGGAGAGCATATGACTTGATTTGAGAGTTCTGAGTTTGAGGCCCACATTGGGGTAGAGTTTACTTAAAATAATAATGCATAAATAAATTTATAAAGTGGAATTGGATACTTTTAAGTATTGCACAGTGGTTGGAACTGGGGTGAACTCAGTTTTATCTGTAGTTTTGCTTTTATAATAATAGTGTGTTGAGATTTTGTTTTCTGTAATATGTAAAAATTAGCCACTGTGAAAGAGGAATCAGAATGTGCAACTTTTTTTTTTTTAATACTTATTTTTGAGATAGAATGAGTGGGGGAGGTGCAGAGAGAGAGGGAGACAGGTATGAAGCAGACTCTGCACTGACAGCAGAGAGCCCGTTGTGGGGCTCGAACTCAGAAACTGCAAGATCATGACCTGGGCCAAAGTTGGATGCTTCACCAACTGAGCCACCCATGCACCCCCAGAATGTGCAGCTTTTTTATTCAACATATTTTATAATTTGTCTAGGAATGCAGTTTTTCTTAGTAGGTAGAATCATGTATTTGGTGGAAAAGTTGCTGACAATCTATCACTGACCAGATAGGATGCTAAGGTAGAACCTTAAGTAAATTTTGAAAAGTAAGGCTTTTGCTCCCAGGGGACTATGACACCAACAGGAAGTTGTAGTCAGTAATGAGTTCTCATATTTTAAATTTGAAATTTATAGTTTTAGTGAATCCTCTTTATGAAATTCAGGTTTGGTAATGGATTTCTTTTACCCTGTCATTATCCACTTTTTGGAAGATATTCCTAGATGCAAGTAGCTTGCAAGATGATGTGTAACTTCTAAGGCAGGATGATGTTTATTTTATATTTTCTAATGTTTATTTTTGAGAGAGAGAGAGTGTGAGCAGGGGAGGGGCAGAGGGAGAGGGAGACACAGAATCTGAAGCAGCCTCCAGGCTCTGAGCAATCAGCACAGAGCCTGGACACAGGGCTTGAACTAAGAAACTGTGAGATCATGACCTCAGCTGAAGTTGGATGTTTAACCCACTGAGCCACCCATGTGCCCCAGGATGAGATTTATTTTAATCTTACCTTTTAACTAGCTAAAGTTGACATGCTCTCTACTTTCAGTAAGTTTATGTTGACTGTTTAGCATTGCTTGTTTTTTTATTTTAATGTTTATTTTTGAGAGAGACAGACACAGCATGAGCAGGGGAGGGGCAAAGAGGAAGGGAGACACAGAATCTAAAGCAGGCTCCAGGCTCTGAGCTGTCAGCACAGAGCCCAATGTGGGGCTTAAACTCATGAACTGTGAGATCATAACCTGAACTGAAGTCCGACACTCAAGTTACTGAGCCACCCATGCACCCAAATTGTTTATTGTAAATAAGACTGTCAGAAGACATTTTTCTTTACCTTGAGAAAATAGATTATAAGAGATAAATGCATAAACATGGATTTGAAAATTTTGCATCATAATATGCTTTTCCATGACTAGTTTGCCATTTTTATGCTAGTGTAGATTTTAAAGAAAATATACATGGCCAGTCTTTTTTAAAAAACAGCACTTAAAAAAATAAAATAGCACTCTTCAGTACTTTGTAGGTTAATTTAAACTTTGGAGGTGAATTTTTGTTCAAATTGAGAAGAATAGAATGAGGAGCTATAGATAAAAATTTGTTAAAAGTGATTTTATGAATCCCTTGAAAAGCTTGATGACATAGTAACAGGAACATAATTGTGCTGAGATGTTATTGATTTTTCAAAAACTTTTTTAATTTTATATTTGTGTGTCTTATCGTTTCTTCATTCCCAAAGAGGAGCTTAGAAAGCTGCTGGAAGAAATATCCCAGGTTCTTCACATACACTTTCTGAATGATAGGAAACAGATAATTTTATATTAATAAGTTTTGACAGATAATAAAGTTTTATATGAATGTGTATAGGGAGTGCCTTATTTTAAGAAGTTTATATTATGTGAATGTCTCTTTTGCACGTGACAGACATGAATTCGTTTGGTACAAAGAATAAGACACTGAGAATATATAATTTTCTGTCAAATCTCAGATAATTTTCTGTTAAGTTTCAGAAGCTGAGCTTCTCTAATAGTTGTCAACATTTGGCTTTTCTGCCTTGATAAGCACGATGTCATTGCGCTATTTCTTTAGTTTTTATTTAAAAGTTTTTTTTTTTTTAAGCTTACTTGAGAGAGACAGAGACCATGCGAGTGGCAGAGGGCCAGAGAGAGAATCCCAAGCAAGTTCCACAATGCCAGTGTAGAGCCTGACTTGGGGCCCTAACTCACAGAACCGTGAGATCATGGCCTGAGCCAAAACCAAGAGTCGGACACTTAACTCCGCCACCTAGGCGCTCCATTTTGGTATTTATTTACAGTTGTAAAACTCCTCCTCATTGAGCTGCTTTTTTAAATTTTGGGTAAGCCATGGAATGTACTTGGGGAAGAAGTTAGAGTACTTAATGAAATAAGCTTTGTACCTAGCAATAGGAGATTCCAGACACTTTATGTGCAGCAGTACTTGATCAGAAAAGGCGTTCCGGTGTTCTGAAGGGATTGAAGTACTGTCATTTCAGAGTGACATTAAATTAAATTAATATTATATTGTCTGTGAGAAATTTCCATTTTTGTTTTCCTACTATTTTCATTATTTACGCTTTGCTTCATCTACAGGTGAACCTCAGACCTCTGAAAACAGGGAGAAGATACTTAATTGATTTAATTGGTAACAGAAGAGTTGAAGGATCTATTTGATCCTATTTTACTGTTCCCTGAGGTTGAGAAAAGCCTCCAAACAGATAATATATGTTCCAAATAGAGGCAGCAATAGTGGTTTTAGACATTGTTTCATTCCTTATGACAGATTAAGAAGAAAACTACTAAATTTCATATGGTATTGTCTCTCCTTTAACAGAGAGAAGGCAATATATTTGTTTCTGTTTTTAGGCTGTTTCCTGTGTTAAGAGGATTCAGAGGGATGTTTATTGTTGTTCATATTTTTTTAGAATTGTCATTTAATTTTTTAAAGATGCTTTAGTAGTAGTAATTTATGTAAAGAACAGAAGGACCAGCGATACCATATTTACGTTTTGGTTAAACCTTCTGGACACTAAGGATATGTGGGATTGTTTTGTGGGTTAGCTTAAATAATTGGTAAAATTTAGCTTTTTTTTTTTTTTAATTTTATTTATTTTGAGAGAGAACACTGGGGAGGAGGGAGGGAGAGAGAGAGGATTTCAAGCAGGCTCCATGCTGTCAGCACAGAGCTCTACACTGGGCTTGAACTCACAAGACTCTGAAATCATGGCCTGAGCTGAAATCGAGTTGGATATTTAATCAACTGAGCCACACAGGTGCGCACCTAGCTTGTTTTTTAAAACTGATGTATGGTTGTTAAAAGAAATGATTCATGTACAGAAGCACTTGTTTTAAAATAAGTTTGATACTCAGAGCACCTGGGTAGCTCAGTTGGTGACAGTGCAGAGCCTTCTTGGTACTCTCTCTGCCTCTCCCCTGCTCATGTGTGCTGTTGCAGTCTGAAAATAAATGTTAATAAAACAAATTTGATAATCTTATTTCCTTTTTTTAGTAGTCTTATTAAAACTAGACCTGATTTTGTGTCCACATAGCCTTCTTCTTGTTTTAAAATAATTTTAGACTGTAGAAATGTTGCCCAAAAAATATAGAATGCACTTAATACCTTTTGGTTTATTCTAATACTAACAAGCTTCTGCAACCATAATAAAATTATCAGAACCATAGCAGGGGGGGTGCCTGCGTGGGTGGCTCAGTCGGTTAAGCATCCGATTTCAGCTCAGGTCATGATCTTGCAGTTTGTGAGTTCGAGCCCCGTGTCAGGTTCTTTGCTGACAGCTCAGGCTGGAAGTTGCTTCAGATTCTGTGTCGTCCCCCGCCCCCCACCACCGTGTACTCCTCCCCCGCTCAATGTTGTCTCTATCTCAAAAATAAACATTAAAAAATTTTATCAAAACCATGAAAAGAACATTGGTTCGGTACTATTAACTGAAACATGCCCATTTAAATTTCACGTGTTTTTTCTAAAGGCCTTTTTCTGTTCTACAGCTTAGTGTGTTTTTTTTAGTGTTCTTATGTGTGATGGTTCTTAATCCTTGCTTGATACATCTTTGACACTTTTGATGAGTTTTGATCATTTATTTATTTTGTAGAGTGTATTTCAGTTTAGGTTTGTCTTAATTCCTCGGGATTAAATGGAGGTTCCATGATTTTTTGGTAAGAATGTCGTAATGGTGTTGTATGTCCCAGGTGCCTGGGTGGCTCAGTTGGTTGGGCATCAGATGTTGGCTCAAAGCCTGGAGCCTGCTTTGGATTCTGTGGCTCCCTCTCTCTCTCTCTGTCCCTTCCACACTCATGCTGTCTCTCTCTCAAAAATAAATAAAACAATAAAAATTTTTTAAAAATAATGGTGTTGTGTCCTCAGTCCACCAAGACAGGGTATGTAATGCTAGTACATTTATTTATTATTAACATTTATTATCTGGTTATGGTGGTTCCTGCTGTTTTTTTAACAAAATTACTGGGTTTATTCCTTGAAAACGATCTTGGGATAATTGAGATCACACTGGTATCTTATTTTTTCTGAAAGGTTTTCCCATTCTTTTTTAGCATTAATTGATAGATTTTGTCTGCAGCATTTAGTATTGTGGTCTTTGCCTAGGGTAGAACTAGCTTTTAAAAATGTAAATGAAGAGTGCCTGGGTGGCTCAGTTGGTTGAGAATCCCGACTTCAGCTCAGGTCATGATCTCATGGTTTGTGGGTTCAAGCCCCGTGTCAGCTGTGCTGACAGCTCAGAGCCTGGAGCCTGGTTCAGAGTGTGTGTGTGTGTGTGTGTGTGTGTGTGTGTGTGTGTGTGTCTCAAAAATGAACAAACATTAAAAAACTTTTTTTATTAAAAAAACGTAAATGAGATAGTTTATATTAGATTGTATATAACAATTAAATTTTTGGCACTTATCAAACAGTTTTTTAAATGTCTCTTAATCTGTGAATATTGATACCATTTAACATTACATTTTCAGTTGATAAATAGCTCTCGTGTGACTTTATTGGACTAGTAGTTTTTTTACAATAAGGAAATTATTTACATAATTAGTGTATTTTAATGTTTAGTTGCTTGGAATATGAAAGAAAATGGAGGAACAAATGGAATAAATTTAATACTTCAGCACATGAAGTATTGAGATGATTTTACAATCAAATCAACATTTTACTGCCTTCATGTCAGCTGTATTTCCTGCTTAATATTATGGGTAAATTTCTTAGCAAATCCCCTCTCCCTGAGTTCCAAGTTTGTTACATAAAGCTTGGGGCAACATAGTTCCAGAAGCTCTTGAACTGTATTTCCAAAGGTCAGATAGCTGTCAAAGATGATGATCGTTTGGTACCAAAGCCTAAATTAAATGTGAGAATAGTTTTTATATGGTAGGAAATCATAATTTGTTTATTTAAGGGTCCTACCTCTCAAACCCATTGGATGTATTGATGTAGGAGCACTGTGTAATTTTAAAACTGAAGGGAACTTATAATAGATGTTCTGTAAATTTTGAATGATGTGAATTAAAATCACAGGCAAGAAGTCTTCGTTGTTTAAAGAATAGGTTGTACTATTAAGATATCCTTAAGTAAATAACATTATAAACAAAGCTTTCTCCTTAATTCTTGTGTATTGTAATGGAGGGGACAAGTTAAAATCATTTCCACCTCAGGAGCCTGGGTGGCTCAGTCGGTTAAGTATCCAACTTTTGATTTCAGCTCAGGTCACGATCTCCCAGTTGGTGAAATCAAGCCCTATGTCAGGCTCTGCACAGACAGTGAGGAGCCTGCTTTGGGATTCCCTGCCCCTCTCCTGCTCAGGTGTACTTTCCTCAAAATGAAAAGTTTCTAGGAATACCTTAATGTTACAATTAAATTTGAAAAGGGGAACAACATCTAATCTTGATTTAGAAATATTTTCAATAGGGGCGCCTGGGTGGCTCAGTCGGTTAAGCATCGGACTTCAGCTCAGGTCATGATCTCATGGTCCATGAGTTTGAGTCCGTGAGTTCGAGCCCCGCGTCAGGCTCTGTGCTGACAGCTCAGAGCCTGGAGCCTGTTTCAGATTCTGTGTCTCCCTTTCTCTCTGACCCTCCCCTGTTCATGCTCTGTCTCTCTGTGTCTCAAAAATAAATGTTAAAAATTTTTTTTCAAAAAAATATATTTTCAATAAACTTACTTAGAATGCTTTTCAGGGGTTTTGTAGTTTTAACCTTATAAAAATAAGTTTATGTTTATTTAAATAAACAACAAATTAATCCCTGGTGGGGTTTTTTTTGTAATTACATGTTGACTGATAATAGCATTAAAGAATATCTTAGAATATAATCTGTAGTTGTTAAACCTATACATGTGGTAAAGTTAACAAAAGTTAAAACTTAAAGGGTAGTACACAAAAATGATGGGCATCATTCAAAAATGTAAATATTTCTGATGGGATAGGGGTTTATTATCTGACCTTTTATCTTCCCCTTCCTCGGTTTTTTGTTACTGATGATTTATTGGCATGCTATGAAAGTGTTGAATATTTTTTTTTAATAGGAATTAAAAAATACGTTGTTGGCCTCATTATCAAGACGTCATCTGACCCAACTTGTGTAGAGGTAAGACCATTTTTGGAAATTAGTGTGAGAATTTAAAATCATTTAAATAATGAATCTTCAGCTTAAATCTACTCCTGTCACAGACATACAAACATATATGTACAATCATTTACAGTAGATCTGCATTCATTTTTTTCAGAGGAATTCCTTTGTGTTCTTACTATTTCTTATTTTAGACATTCATTTAATCTAAACTTTTTTCTTTTCTTAGAAGGAAAAGGTGTATATTGGAAAATTAAATATGATTCTTGTTCAGGTAAGCTTTTACTTGATCTACTGTTTTCCATAGAATAATTAATGCTTCAGTTAGGCTGATTACTGGAACAAAATATTCAAACCTACTTTGTCAAATAGCTAGACTAACATCTTAAAGTAATAATAGTTTTTACAATAACTATAATCTACCGTTTTTGCATTTGAAATTGTAATTTTGCTATGGTTGAAAACTTTATATACTGTAAGTTCATCACTTCTATGGCTCCAGTATGGATCAGACCCATTACAGTTTTTTCATTTGCCTGTTCCTGTGCATACTTTTTTTCCATGTCATCTGTCTCCATTTTAATTCATAAATCATTGCTTTTGAATTCAACATTCCTTAAAGCGATCTCTACACCTAGTCTGTTTTTCAAACTTATCTAATAATCTCACTTTTGAATTTTGTATTTACGTATTTTTTATAATATTGCAAAAGTTTTCCTGAGAACATTAATTGGTATGTGAGGAAAAAATACAGATTTTTCCATTTAGTAAGTGATGAAAACATTTGGGTTTTCATTAAGTTACACTTTTATCCTGGGGACTTTTTGTTGTCAGCCTATCTTTGGGATGGAGAGAAGTACAAAGAAGTTAGTTACCTCTTATAATAACAGGTACTATATGGAATATCTGGTTGGGAAAATCCTAGTATGCATAATATATAGTATAGACTTTAAAATGTAATACAGTTCATTAGACTTTGGTCAAAGATGATTCCATCCCCAATTATAATGCTGCCTTCCAAATTTATATGAGAAAATGAGCATCTCTGCCCATCATGTTTTTACTGCTTAGAGTTAGATCTTTATATCTACTAGGATAATATGTACGTGTGTATCCAGCTTGTATTGATATGCATGCGTATTAGAACCGACTAGACCAGGGTACCTGGCTGGCTCAGTTGGTGGAACACGCAAGCATGCATCTCTTGATCTTGGGGTTATGAGTTCATGCCCTACGTTAGGTGTACAAATTACTTAAAATCTTTAATTAAAATAGAAAAAGGAACCAGACTATACCAATTAGGAAAACTGAGAGGAGTCCTGGGCATTTGAAGCCAAAAACTTTATAAAGTTTTATACTTTTTCTATATATATATACTTTATCTATAAAGTTTTATACTTTTATACTTTATCTTATACTCTATCTAGTTGATTCTATAGAGGCTGGCACATTTCAAGGGGGAAAAAATGAAAAGTGGTTGTTATTCACTCTTGCTTTATCTGCCATTGAGAAGTAAAATGAAATTAACATTTCCTATCTTATTTCAGATACTGAAACAAGAATGGCCAAAACACTGGCCAACTTTTATCAGTGACATTGTTGGAGCAAGTAGGACTAGTGAAAGTCTCTGTCAGAATAATATGGTGATTCTTAAACTCTTGAGTGAAGAAGTATTTGATTTCTCTAGTGGACAAATAACTCAAGTGAAAGCTAAGCATTTAAAAGACAGGCAAGTAATTATTTTGCTTTAGAATTTAAGCTTTTCTGAAAGGATGTCCAGGAATTTGGAGGTAGATTATAAATTTTTGAGATTGTAAATATGTTAAATTACTTTTAATTGTTTTTGTGTACAAATTTAAATAGTCCTAGAGTGGACCTAATAATTCTAAATCTGGAGCCTTGAAAAATTATGTGTGATGATAAAGATAGGATGTCATACTTCATTGTCCCAGCAAAATAACTTCATACATCTCATGCAAAAGGAGTATAGGTGTGGAGTTTCTAGAAACCTTTGGGATCTGTTTTAATATGGTGACTAAATATAATTCAAGGAAATGACTTGGGTCCAAATGTCAACTGAATTGTTACCAGTCCTGTGTCCTGGGAAGCAGGCCACTTTATTTTTTCACTTAGTGATAAAAATTTGTTCTCGTCGGTAGGGCACAGCAGTATTTCACATTTATATATTCAAACTAGCTTCAGACTTCACAAGTTTGTCTTTGTTTTGGTGTATAAGCATATTTTAGGATTTAGGATACATATATATAATGCCACCCCTCTTGTTTTGCAGAGTTTTGTTTCAACTATCTTGATTTAAAAGACAGATTGATTTTGGGTGCTTGGCTGGGTCAGTCAGTAGAGCATGCGACTCTTCTTGATCTTAGGGTTGTAAGTTCACATCTCACCTTGGGTATACAGATTACTTAAATAAAATCTTAGGGGCGCCTGGGTGGCTCAGTTGGCTAAGCACCCAATTCTTTGTTTTCAGCTCAGATCATGGTTTCATGGTTCATGGGACTGAGTCCTGTGTCAGCCTCTTGTTGCTGACAGTACAGAACCTGCTTGGGATTCTCTCCCTCTCTCTCTCTCTCACTGGCCCCTCGCATTCCCTCCCCCACTCCTCAAAATAAACAATTTTTTAAAAATAAAAAAATCACTAAAAAGACCAGATGGATTGAAATTACTCACATTAGAGGAAGACAAAAATCTCCACAAAATCAAATTATGTGCTCTTTATAGTATTCTTTATGGGTAAGCTTTGAAAGAGTTATACTACATGTAGTTTTAGTAACTTTTGTAGCTTTTGATGAAGTTATTGATATTTGTGTTTAAATAGAAGTGACTCAAATTTTTAGCGACCAGATTGGTGACATTTTTAGTAATTTTCTTACTATGTAAATAATTACAGTATTTGTGTCTTCTAAACAGTTTACTTTTTTCTTTTAGCATGTGCAATGAATTCTCGCAAATTTTCCAGCTGTGTCAGTTTGTGATGGTAAGTGCTTTTGATTTCATTTTTTAAGTAACAGTTAATTATAGGAAGAGGATTATTTACCAGGTATGTTTTCATTAATAGGAAAATTCCCAAAATGCTCCACTTGTACATGCAACTTTGGAAACATTGCTCAGATTTCTTAATTGGATTCCACTGGGATATATTTTTGAGACCAAGTTAATCAGCACATTAATTTATAAGGTATAGTGAATACATTTCAGTTCTTTATCACTGTCTAGTTGGCATATGTTCATAATTTGTAATGCTCTGTGCTATAGAAAAACCATTTTGCATTTATAGGTATAACTAGTGTTATTTCTAAGATGAGGAAACTGCTCAGGAGAATTTTTCATTAGTTGCAGCTGGTAATTCTTTGAAATGGTGTCAGAAATCTTAGAAATCCATGTGAACCACTGTTTAACAGATTTGATTTGATTTTAGTTGATTGTATAGGTCACAATAAGGTAAATCAAGGGACATTTCTATAAAACAAAGTCTGGGTTTTTTCCATTTTGTTTTTTTTTTTCTAAACCAATAGTGTGTAATGCCTAGCCTATATGAGGTCTTAATAATTGTTCATCCAGAGATGACTGGGTACCAATTGGTGTATTATTTTTCCAGATGTTTTCTTGGCAGATACGATGAATAAATTTGTATGCCTAATTGAGGCCTTATTATAACTTAACATTTGAGGCTTTATAGTTCAGTTCATTGAGGTAATACTCTGTTCTAATATGTGAATTTATAATACTTGAGACATTGTATTGGTAGACAATTATATATAAAACTTATTGTCAGTTGTACTGCAGAGGAAACATTGTTAAATAATGACGCTTAATCTACTTTTCTAAATATTTATTTTGCAAAAATTTTATACATGTATCAGGGCAATAGGCATGTCTGTTATTTCTTTTTTAAGGTTTTTGGTGCTTACCAAATTGCCATCCACAAATGGTATGCCAATTTTATCACACGTTTGTTAATCCTAGGTGTGCTGCCCATCTCTTAAAATCCTAAGTAAATCCTGGGACTTTCTTAGACTATGTATAAAATATAATGTCCTTAATTAAGGCATATAATAGATTGTCGGAAAGTCACTAAGCAACTTTGTGTTTTAGATGTCTGAAGACCTATCAAAATAAAGCACAGTTTGCTCCTGAAGCTTTTACTGTCTATTGGATGTATAATGAAATTTCCTCAAAATATATGTGCAAACAAAATGTATCTATCCATTTATCTGTTTTTTTCCCTCTTATGTTCTCAATTGTTAAAACCTTTATTTTTTTAATTGTTAATAAAGTATTAATGGCCATTTAATTTTATGCTTCGTTTATTAAAATAGTTCCTGAATGTTCCAATGTTTCGAAATGTCTCTCTGAAGTGCCTCACTGAGATTGCTGGTGTAAGTGTAAGCCAATATGAGGAACAATTTGTAACATTATTTACACTGACAATGATGCAGCTAAAACAGGTAATACAACACTTAACAACAGACTAAATAATTTTAGTGCTTTGGAAAAAGTTGGGTTGAACTGCTTTGTCACAACTAATCAATCATAACAGATCTGCTACAATGTGATTGTGTATTTATTATATAAAATAAGATTAGGTAGAGGTTTTAGTGAACATTTTGAAAATTCCTTGAAATAAAGATTCTGGGAGTATCATAGTAATGTATTTAAACAGAATTTAAAAACTTGGAAACCTGAGGTTTAAGTATTAGCTTTTCTTCTGAAAACTTATGTCTCTAAACTAAAGAGATGGGCCAGTACAATCTTGATTAGGTATGTAGGAAATTATTCGGAATGTTACTCCTAATACTACATAACAGTTTGTGTTTACAATACGAATGAATTACTTGAATATTTTTGTTTCTAATAACATTAAGGAAGGAAAAGTCTGATAACGGAAAAATTGAAAAGAAATCTTATCACTTGTAGCATTTTTAAAAATCAGAAGCCAGAACACAAAAACAACTATAAAGAACCAAAGGTTTCTAGTGAAGAATAATCTATTTAAGTCTATGGTTTAATATTAGTAACAAGGAGATCAAATTTTAGGGCTTAGAAATAATGTCTTTTTGGGTTTTAAAATACAGGCTCAGACTAATGGTCCATATTTAAACTTGTAGATGCTACCTTTAAATACCAATATTCGACTTGCATACTCAAATGGAAAAGATGATGAACAGAACTTTATTCAGAATCTCAGTTTGTTTCTCTGCACCTTTCTTAAGGAACATGGTCAACTTATAGAAAAAAGGTTAAATCTCAGGGAAACACTCATGGAGGTAGGCTTTATGAAGCCTCTGGCTTCTGAAATTCTTCTCTACATAATGAAAGCTTTTTCAGAAATGCCTTTGTTCTAAAATGTCTGCCCTTTTATTAATGTCTGTACCTTTGATGTATCTTCTTACCTCTTACTCGTCAGTGCATAAAAATATGTTCTGAGTTACAAGCTGAATTTGCTTTTTTATATTCTCAATAATGCCAGATCAGTAATTTTATTATCAAAATAAAATTCCTAAAGGGTACTCAGACATTTCAAGACTATTTTTAAAGATAGTCTTTAACATTGAAGTGTGATGCATGTAACGTAAAACTGTATTTTATAGTGTACAGTTCAGTGACATTCACAGTGTTATCAACTGTCACCTTTTCTAAAACCTTTTCATCACCCACAAAGGATGACATACCTATTAAAATAATCCCTCATTCTGCTCTCCCCCCAGCTCCTTAGCAACCACGTATTTGCTCTCTGGGTTTACCTATTCTGAACCGTTCATATAAATGGGCTCATGGTTTTTGTAGTTAGCTTCTTTCACTTAGCATGTTTTTAGGGTTCATTCATCTTGCAGCCTATATATTTCATTTCTTTGTGTTTCATTCCATTATTCTTTGAATAATGTTCCATTGTATGATTATATCATATTTTGCATGTCCACTCCTGAGTAGATGGATATTTGGATTGTTTACACTTTACTATTGGTACTAAATGTCCATACCTTTTTAGGGGACTTAATTAACATATGTATTGGCTAATAACTACATAAGGTTTTTGAAGCATTCCAGGACCTGTCAGAAGACACATTTTGGGGTCCTTGGGTGGCTCAGTCAGTTAAAAGTCCTAACTCCTGATTACGGTTCATGAGATTGAGCACAGAGCCTGCTTGGGATTTTCTCTCTCTCCCTCAAAAACAAATTAATGAAACATTAATAAAAGGAAGAAGAAGGGCGCCTGCTTTGCTCAATGGGTTAAGCATCCAACTTCGTGCTTAGTTCAGGTCATGATCTGGCTTGTTGGTTGAGCCCCATGTTGGGCTCTGTGCTGACTGCGCAAAGCCTGGGGCCTGCTTAGAATTTTGTGTCTCCCTCTCTCTTTCGGCCCCTCTCCCACTTGTTCTCTGTTTCTCTCAAAAATAAACATTTAAAAAAAGGGATGAAGAAGAAAGCACAATTTGTTCCTACAGAATATCTGTAGTGTGTTAGATGAATGATGAAACAGAGTTGTGTAAAATGAAGCATGAATTTTTATTTCCTGTTAATGTAACGAGTGGAAGGCAATTTGTGGCAGGATAATAATGTCTAAGGATTATTTTGATAGTTTTGGTCTTCTTTGTAGGCCCTTCATTATATGTTGTTGGTATCAGAAGTGGAGGAAACTGAAATCTTTAAGATTTGTCTTGAGTACTGGAATCATTTAGCAGCTGAACTCTATAGAGAGAGCCCATTCTCTACATCTGCTTCTCCGTTGCTATCTGGAAGCCAACATTTTGATGTTCCTCCCAGGAGACAGCTGTATTTGCCCGTGTTATCCAAGGTAACTCAATTGGGTGGTTGATTGCTCACTCTTCCTGTTCCTTGCTGTGATTTTGAAGACTAAATGCAAATGGTGGGTTTTATTTTATTTTGGCTTTTATGATCTATCCAAATAAAAGAGTTGCAAAAATTGAATCCAACTTTTTCATGCCTGTTCAAAATTAGACCATTGAAAGGGATTGGTTTAAGAGCTTTGGTTTTTAGTAGTGTGGCCTTACGAGTATACTGCATCAGCACCACCAGTGAGTTTGTTAGAAATGCGGATTAAGAGGTGCCTGAGGGGCGCCTGGGTGGCGCAGTCGGTTAAGCGTCAGACTTCAGCCAGGTCACGATCTCGCGGTCCGTGAGTTCGAGCCCCGCGTCGGGCTCTGGGCTGATGGCTCGGAGCCTGGTGCCTGTTGCCGATTCTGTGTCTCCCTCTCTCTCTGCCCCTCCCCCGTTCATGCTCTGTCTCTCTCTGTCCCAAAAATAAATAAACGTTGAAAAAAAAAAAAATTTTATAAAAAAGAGGTGCCTGGGTGGCTCAGTGGGTTGAGCGGCCTACTTTGGCTTTGGCTCAGGCTCAGATCGTGATCTCACCTTTTGTGAATTCAAGCCCCACATCAGGTCCTGTGCTAACGGCTCGGAGCCTAGAGCCTGCTTCAGATGCTCTCTCCCCCTGTCTCTCGGCCCCTCCCCTGCTCGCACTCTGTCTGTCTCTCTCTCAAAAATAAATAAACATTAAAAGTTAAAAAAAAAAGAAATGCAAGTTAAGAGATCACTTACCAATCTACTGAATCAATCTCTAGATGAGACACAGGAAACTTAACAGTAGATGTTTATTCATGATAAATAACATTAGAAAACTTACTGTAGAATTCTATTTTCTAAATGTCTATATTTTATATTTTGAGAACAATTTTGGGAGGTATGTTGGTCTAAGTATAAAGTGCTTATTCTTAATTTTTTTTCCTATGCTGGATGTGGCTGATTTCATAGAGGTATAACAGGTTTTTCTTTGTATTTGTTGAATAGGTCCGTTTATTAATGGTTAGTCGTATGGCTAAACCAGAGGAAGTATTGGTTGTAGAAAATGATCAGGGAGAAGTTGTAAGAGAATTCATGAAGGATACAGATTCCATTAATTTGTATAAGAATATGAGAGAAACATTAGGTAAGTTAATAAATGCTGTCAATTTAATCTTCATCTTTGGAATTCTCTTGGGGTGAAAATACTAGGAAATGTATAGTTTTCTGAATTTGTCAACAACCATCTTTATTGATGTGCTGTTATTTCTTAGTTAATATTTCTATTCATAGAGTTTTGCTATTTGACGTTCTGGAACCTTTTCCCTTCCTTTATAGTTTATCTCACTCACCTGGATTATGTAGATACAGAAAGAATAATGACTGAGAAGCTTCACAATCAAGTGAATGGTACAGAGTGGTCATGGAAAAATTTGAATACATTGTGTTGGGCAATAGGCTCCATTAGTGGAGCAATGCATGAAGAGGATGAAAAACGATTTCTTGTTACTGTTATAAAGGTATGCAAGTGGTAGCAACTGGAACCTTTAGGTCACTGTATTTTATTCTAAATGACTGAAATTTCTCTTGTTTTGCAGGATCTATTAGGATTATGTGAACAGAAAAGAGGCAAAGATAATAAAGCTATTATCGCGTCAAATATCATGTACATAGTAGGTCAATATCCAAGATTTTTAAGAGCTCACTGGAAATTTCTGAAGACTGTAGTTAACAAGTTGTTTGAATTCATGCATGGTAAATCCTCTTTAATATATATTACTTAGTTATTCTATGCTTCTTGAACAAAAACATTTTTTCTTGAAAATCTTATGATAAATGTTTTTGTTTTGTTTAGAGACCCATGACGGAGTCCAAGATATGGCTTGTGATACTTTCATTAAAATAGCTCAAAAATGCCGCAGGCATTTTGTTCAGGTTCAGGTTGGAGAAGTAATGCCATTTATTGATGAAATTTTGAACAATATCAACACCATAATTTGTGATCTTCAGCCTCAACAGGTATGTAGAGCTCTGAGTATATCTCTCTTAGAAAATGACTACTGTTTTAATCGGAATGCATTTAATGGGAATAGAGAGTTCCATACATCACTCAGGACCCATCATAAGTACACGTGTTAATCCTCCTCCCTATTTCACCTATCCCTCCACCCACCTCTCTGTTGGAGTGGTTAAATGTTCATAATGAGACAAAAATTTAACCAGAAGTTTGTTAGGCTATTTGTCTACCTGATGCAAGTTATTTCTCACACTCATAAAATGAGTTCCACTACAAACATGAATTGCTTTCCTTATGATGCATTAAAGTAAAATATCTGGGGGCGCATGAGTGGCTCATCTGGTTAAGCATCTGACTCTAGATTTCTGCTCAGGTCATGATCTTTGTGGTTCATGGCTTCGAGCCCCATGTCAGTGTCTGTGCTGACAGAGTAACCTGCTTGAGGTTTTCTCTCTCTGCCCCTCCCCTTCTCCCGTGCATGTGCTCTCTCTGTCTCAGTCTCCTCCCTGCCTCCCCCGCAAATAAATGAACTTTTTTTTTTCTTAAGTAAAATGCCTGCCTTTTTACATAGGTCCATACATTTTATGAAGCTGTGGGGTACATGATTGGTGCACAAACAGACCAAACAGTGCAAGAACATTTAATAGAAAAATATATGCTACTTCCTAATCAGGTTTGGGATAGCATAATCCAGCAGGCAACCAAAGTAAGTTTTACTACTTTTTTTCAAAGTTCTAACGGAATGCAAGACATGTTATTTACAAAAAGTAATTCAGTACCTTGGATGTGTATTCGTTATCCATGAATGGTTTCTGCATTTTTGCACATTAAAAAGAATTACACTATAACCTTACTCTGTTTTGATGGTTTAGTGGGACACTTTCTATTCTTACTTGTAGACATAGGCAATAAAGATTTTTGTATTTGTTTTACTCTCAGATTATAAATGTGCGGGTGGTTTGGAGTAAGGTGTAGGTAGTGTTTTTTCCTTTAGTAATTACAAAGGTAAATTTCATGTGATAAATGAAATTTTGTTACTTGTCCTTCACAGAATGTGGATATACTTAAAGATCCTGAAACAGTCAAGCAGCTCGGTAGCATATTGAAAACAAATGTTAGAGCCTGCAAAGCTGTCGGACACCCCTTTGTAATTCAGCTTGGGAGAATTTATTTAGATATGCTTAATGTATACAAGTGCCTCAGTGAAAATATTTCAGCAGCTATCCAAGCTAATGGTACGTGATTCTGAACTTTTGTGGAGTGGTGTATGACAAGTCAGTTCTTTAAACATTCATTTCTCACAGATTTAATTTAACTCTCCCAATGTCCCACATGACCCCAGACAATTATTTTTAACCAGTTGAATTCCCTTTCCCTTGTAAAATTAGTCTAATTTTGTTTTCCCGGTACATTTATTTCTGTGCCTCTGTCTTTAAGTTTTTGTGTGGTAAATGGGAGCTAATAGTGTCTGAAACAAACTACTGATGTAGAATTTTAGTTGTCAAGTTGGATTCCACTGGATTGTATTTTTTAGGTGAGATGGTTACAAAGCAACCGTTGATTAGAAGTATGCGAACTGTAAAAAGGGAAACTTTAAAGTTAATATCTGGTTGGGTGAGCCGGTCCAATGATCCACAGATGGTAAGTGAAATGTTACACTTTTTGTTTAAGTGGATGTTGTATTTTCCTATATATGCATATTGCCCAATTAAAGGTAATTTCGATGCACATATTGGGGGGGATTATTTTAGTGTCCTGTTTTTTTAGTCCTCAAATACTTTAAAATATTAGTTAATATATACCATGTTCCTAAGAAATTGCTCTTAGTGGGGGACAGTGGTGATATGTAACAAGGTAGCTCAAGCCATTTCATTTTTCTACGGATAGGGTAAAATTTTTTGTGTTCTTTTGGGATTTTTCAGAGCAATTTACAAAGCTGTCATTAGTTTGCCTCTGCAGTGAGAGTAAGCGCTTTCCCAGTTAGAGGGATTAAAAATCTCTTCTTTTAGGTTTTTTGTTTTGTTTATTTATTTATTTTGAGAGAGAGTATGTGCGTGCAGGGAAGGGACAGAGAGAGAATCCCAAGCAGGCTCCACACTGTGAACGCAGAGCTGGACTTGGTGCTCAAGAACAAGACCATGACCTGAGCCGAGATCAAGGGTTGCATGCTTAACCAACTCTGCTACCCAGGTTCCCCACTTCTTTTGGTTTTAATTGGTTCTCAGAAATTAAACCAGGGTCTATATGCCTCAACTTGGGAAAAAGTTCATTTTTTTTTTAAATGTGTATTCTTTATTTATTCTACCATTTCATTCTCTTTCCTTGGAACATTGCAAAAAATCCTTTTCTGTTCATCATTGCTACATGGAAACACTGGTTGACACATGTGCTGTTTACTTTCATAATGTTGAAATTTCAGTGTTGTTCCTTAACATATTTTCAGGAAATTTGTTCAGAAAACTGCAGTTCTCACGATAAAGTACTGAAAAACACACTGAAGATTCAGTTTGTGGGAAAAGAATTATTACAGTGTTGAGAGTAATATGAGAAACCAGTTCTGGTCTAAGAACAAGTGGCTTATTGGAAAAATAATGTGCTTATTCTTAAATTTTTACTAGATCTGTTTTGTATGGTAGGACACTACTAACACTGGTAATCTTCAGTTACAAGAAACATTGCTTGTATTTAATGTCCATGTCTTAGTAAAGAAACTATTAAAAGCATGTAAGTTACACCTTAAGATCCTGTTTATTCAGACTCATGGAAACCCATGGTCTTTCTGGTACAGTTCCAATTCCTTTTACAAGTGTAAGGGATGGTTATTATTTTTGTTCATTAAGATACTTACCAGTTAGTATTCATTAAGTTAAAAAAAAATCATTGAATGGGTGTCTATTTTTTATTATATATGAGCCTGCACGGTTTTTACAGATACTATGCATTGATGAAACTGATAGTATTGGTTAGGAGGAATTTTCTTTCCATTTAGCTAAGTTATCTCACATAGAATCCTGGTCCTATCATAGTAACATGGAGCCACTTGCTTGATACGGGGCTGCAGTTGCCTTGGTAATAACAAACTTGTACTCTACAATAGGTTGTTGGCTCTTCCCAGCCTATTACAATTTCTTGGTTTCTTTTGCTAAAAAAAGTTTTAGTCTCCAAAACCAAATTAAATTGTGCAGTTTTCCAGTCTTAAGCAGATACTTAACTTAAATGTCAGTACAACACCCATCTAACTATATTAGTTAGCAAATACACATAGAACACAACTTTTTTTTTTTTTAACAGGTAGCCGAAAATTTTGTTCCTCCTCTATTGGATGCAGTTCTCATTGATTATCAGAGAAATGTCCCAGCTGCTAGAGAACCAGAAGTGCTTAGTACTATGGCTATTATTGTCAATAAGTTAGGAGGACATATAACAGCTGAAATACCTCAAATATTTGATGCTGTTTTTGAATGCACATTGAATATGATAAATAAGGTATGTGGTTTACCTTACAGTTGTAATGAGGAATTTTGCAGTATGTATCCTTGCAATTCTTGAAAGCATAAATGATACTTATGAGAATAGTAGAAGTTTTAAAATCTGGAGTTAAATATTTGAACTTGCAGACAAAAGAAATACTTTTTAAAAATTTTTTCTGTTAAAAGAGATCTTAACAGCCAAATAGGGGTAAATTTGATAGGCTGTATGTAACATTCAAATAGCAGCTAGCATTTATGCTTATAAGAAATGGGAAAATATATTAAGCAAGAAGGAAAAATGTAGATGTAAGTCTGAATTTACACAGTAGGTAAAATTTCAAATCTCTATTAGCAGTCTCAAAGTCCCTATCATAAAGTGGTAGGAATACTCGGAGTTACTAGAAAATGTGATGTTCTTTATGTGGGTTTTTTTGTTTTGTTTACTTTGAGAGAGAGAGCATGCACATGCTAGCTAGCATGGGAGGGGCAGACAGGTAGAGGGACAAAGAGAATCCCAAGCCAGCCCTGCACTGTCAGGGTGGAGCCTGACACCTGAGATCTGAGTTGGACGTTTAACTGACTAAACCACCAGGGGGCCCCTAACAACTCCAAACTTTTGTAATAAATTAGTGTTTACTTCTTCTGTCTTATTTAACATAATTAAGGCATTGAAACTTTGTTCTCACCATTTATTTCTAGGACTTTGAGGAGTATCCTGAACACAGAACAAACTTCTTCTTGCTACTTCAGGCTGTCAATTCTCATTGTTTCCCAGCATTTCTGGCTATACCACCTGCACAATTTAAACTTGTTTTGGACTCCATTATTTGGGCTTTCAAACACACTATGAGGAATGTTGCAGATACAGGTAAATACATAGAAATTAGGTCCTTTTATTCATTTGCCCTACCAATACATAACCTATAGACTCTTACAGGTAGGGCTGTATTTGTAGCTAGGTAGCTAGCACTTGTTATCAGGGATTTGTTTGAGTGCATCAGTTGTATATATAGGTTTAAGAAAGTCCTAAAAGCAGTTTAATTATCTCTTCCATAGTGAGTCCATAGGCAGGATTGAATTATGGGGAAATGGGCATAAAATTCAAAGTAGAGGAACCTCTCTTATCCACTGTTTGTTTCCTTTTCCCTCATATGCTTTGCCTCTGTGCCACTAAGGGTCAAAATAAGGATAAACCACGACATCTTCAGCAGGAAATTTGCATCTCCTCGAGATGTCGTGGTTTATCCTACTTATTTTTATTTTAGAGAGGGGGTGCAAATTGAGGAGAGGGAAAGAAAGCTGTCATCCTGAGCAGGCTCCGTGCTCAGTGTGGAGCCCAACACTGTGCTCCATCCCACAATTCTTGGATTATGACTTGAGCTGAAAATCAAGAGTCGAATGGTCAACTGATTAAGCCACCTGGGTGCCCCTATTTTGTTTTTAAACAGTAATTGGTTTCTGTAATAGATGTGTACTTGGTAATGCTGTTTTTAGAGTTGATGGGGAGAGAATTGACTTTTTTGGTGTTCTATACATTTCAGGCTTACAGATACTTTTTACACTGTTACAAAATGTTGCACAAGAAGAAGCTGCAGCTCAGAGTTTCTATCAAACGTATTTTTGTGATATTCTTCAGCATATCTTTTCTGTTGTGACAGACACCTCACATACTGCTGGTAAGCACATAAAGCCATGAAAATGTTAAGGGTTTCCATTGCTATTACATGATGGAGTTCATAATGTTCTTTTTATCAACAGGCTTGACAATGCATGCATCAATACTTGCATATATGTTTAATTTGGTTGAAGAAGGAAAAATAAGTACGCCATTAAATCCTGGAAATCCGGTTAACAACCAAATGTTCATTCAGGAATATGTGGCAAATCTCCTTAAATCTGCATTCCCTCATCTACAAGAGTAAGTATGTTTTTTTTTTTAATTTTTTTTTTAATGTTTTTATTTATTTTTGAGACAGCATGAGGAGGGGAGGGGCAGAGAGAGAGGGAGACACAGAATCCAAAGCAGGCTCCAGGCTCCGAGCTGTCGGCACAGAACCTGACACGGGGCTAGAACTCACGGATTGTGAGATCATGACCTGAGCCCAAGTCGGACGCTCAACCAACTGAGCCACCCAGGCGCCCCAGTAAATATGCTTTTTTTTTTTTTTGTAAACATTTATTTATTTTTGAGACAGAAAGAGACAGAGCATGAACGGGGGAGGGTCAGAGAGAGGGAGACACAGAATCCGAAACAGGCTCCAGGCTCTGAGCTGTCAGCACAGAGCCCGACACGGGGCTCGAACTCACGGACTGCGAGATCATGACCCGAGCCGAAGTCGGCCACTTAACCGACTGAGCCACCCAGGCGCCCCTAAATATGCTTTTAAAAAAATTTTTTTTAACGTTTATTTATTTTTGAGACAGAGAGCATGAACGGGGGAGGGGCAGAGAGAGAGGGAGACACAGAATCGGAAGCAGGCTCCAGGCTCCAAGCCATCAGCCCAGAGCCCGACGTGGGGCTCAAACTCACAGACCGCAAGATCGTGACCTGAGCTGAAGTCGGACACTTAACCGACTTAGCCACCCAGGCGCCCCTAAATATGCTTTTTAATACGCATACATTTTTCATTTTAAAAATAGTGATTATTTAATTGTTGTGTTTTGATTTGCAGTGCTCAAGTAAAGCTCTTTGTGACAGGGCTTTTCAGCTTAAATCAGGATATTCCTGCTTTCAAGGAACATCTTAGGGATTTCCTAGTACAAATAAAGGTACGTATTTTCTTTGCACTTGGCAGAAGTATTAAGACTGAATATGATTAGTTGTTGCTTTGTGGAATTAACCACTTTTTTGTGAAGCAAAATGGACTTTTTGAATAATATTCAGGTTTACCTAGTTTGAGACTGATTCACAGTGAATAACTATAAAACATAGTTGACAAGAGAATGGGTTTAAAATGTTTTTGGAAATGTGTTACTAACATAATTCATTTTAGATGATACAAAGGTCTGTTGCAATATTGTGAATATATCCTACGGATGATTTTTAAATTGTGGAAAATGGGGGAAGAAATATATTGGCAGTCCCTTTGGGGATTTATACCCATTTGGTTAGTTAGGAGTCCATTTTAGGGAATTCTGACAAATTAGGTAATTTTTTTTTAATTATTCATTTATTTTGAGAGAAAGAGGGAGGGGGGGAGGGAGAATACCAGGCAGGCTTTACACTGTCTGCACAGAACCTGATACGGGGCTTAAACTCACCGCAAACTGTGAGATCATTACTTGAGCCAAAATAAGAGTCAGATGCTTAACCAAGACTGAAGCACCCAGGTGCCCCATGAAACAGGTTTTTAAATCTTTGTTTATGAAGCATATTCTATATATGATATCAGACATGCCTCTTCTTATATAACCTTTTTTTAATCCCCAGAACTGCCACCCTTGGTTTTAATTAAGCTACACAGAATTGTATAAATATACCATAAATTAAACCCAGCCAGTGGGGGCACCTGGGTGGTTCAGTCGGTTAAGCCTCTAATTCATTGATTTCAGCTCAGATCATGATCTCACAGTTCGTGGGATCAAGCCCCGTGTCAGGCTCTATGTTGACAGTGCAGAGCTTGCTTGGGATTCTCTCCCTCTTTCTGTACCCTTCTCCTGCTCTTATGTGTACCATGCACACGCATTCTCTCCCCCCACCCCCAAAATAAATGGAAAAAAAAAAAAAGAAATTCAACCAATGGAAGGATAAATTCTATTCTTGTGTAAGCAAAAGAAGGTACTTGTCTATGCTTTTTTTTTTCCCAAAGCAGGTCTTTTTCCAAAATTGAAGTTTTGGTTTTTTTGACAGCTCAACTATCTTGTTTTCACAGGAGTTTGCAGGTGAAGATACATCTGATCTGTTTTTGGAAGAAAGAGAAACAGCCCTTCGACAGGCTCAGGAAGAGAAACATAAACTTCAAATGTCTGTCCCTGGCATCCTTAATCCACATGAAATTCCAGAAGAAATGTGTGATTAAAATCCGAAGTGATGCTGGGTTTTTTGGGGTTTTTTTGTTTTTGTTTTTTCGGGTTTTTTTTTGTTTTGTTTTTGTTTTTTGGTTTTTGTTTTTTTCCCTCTCTGCAACACTTGTTAGCAGAAGAAAACAACAGCATCTGGATATTTGTCGACCAAAATGATGCCAATTTGTAAATTAAAATGTCACCTAGTGGCCCTTTTTCTTATGTGTTTTTTGTATAAGAAATTTTCTGTGAAATATCCTTCCATTGTTTAAGCTTTTGTTTTGGTCATCTTTATTTAGTTTGCATGAAGTTAAAAATTAAGGCATTTTTAAAAATTTTACTTCATGCCCATGTTGTGGCTGGGATGGGGGGAGGAGGTAAATTCAATTTGAACATATACTTGTAAATTCTAATGCAAAATTACACAATTTTCCTGTAAACAGTACCAATTTTTAATTAGGGAGCATTTTCTTTCTAGCCTGTATTTCAGCCTAGAAGAAAAGATAATGAGTAAAACAAATTGCGTTGTTAAAAGGATTATAGTGCTGCATTGTCTGAAGTTAGCACCTCTTGGACTGAATCGTTTGTCTAGACTACATGTATTACAAGTCTGTATGGCAAGTTTGCAGCAAGATCATGTGCATATCATCCCATTGTAAAGCGACTTCAAAAAATATGGGAACACAGTTAGTTATTTTTACACAGTTCTTTTTGTTTTTGTGTGTGTGTGCTGTCGCTTGTCGACAACAGCTTTTTGTTTTCCTCAATGAGGAGTGTTGCTCATTTGTGAGCCTTCATTAACTCGAAGTGAAATGGTTAAAAATATTTATCCTGTTAGAATAGGCTGCATCTTTTTAACAACTCATTAAAAAACAAACAAAACAAAACTCTGGCTTTTGAGATGACTTATACTAATTTACATTGTTTACCAAGCTGTAGTGCTTTAAGAACACTACTTAAAAAGCAAAATAAACTTGGTTTACATTTATTCTCTCCCTTTATTGGCTCAAGATTATTCCTGTATTAATGAAAGTGGTTTTATTATGTGTTTTACATTTTAGGTCACATTATTAAGTGAAGTTTGACACTTGTTGGTTTACAAATATTATCTCTAGGGTTTCTGGAGTTAAGGGGTAACAAAGAGAATGAGAACCCAAGTGTAAGAAGCTTGCGGATAGCCTTAATTGTATTCTTGTAAAATCTAACACTTCCGAAAGTTGCCATATATCCCTTTAAGAAAGGGAAGAAAGAGGACAATGTGTAGATGTCCTGTAAAACATGAAAGGGCAACAACTAGGGGAATAGAAACAGAAAAGTGGCTTGGGTGAACCTGTTTCCAGAGGATTGAATCTAACCATCTATAAACTTAAACCAAAAGGTAAACGTTTGAAGTGCCTCATGTTCATGCAGAGTCAGCAATATTGTGTAATTGCTGTACTCTTAATTTTTATAGGCTTTGGCAAAACTATCATTTCAATGGAATACAATCCTGCATAAAACTTTTTTCCAGGGCAGTAAATGGTTAAAAGAACATTGGAAAACTTTTAGACTTTAGCTTTGTTAAAATCTTTGCTTAGTTCTCATTGGTGTTTGCTTAAAAACACCTTTTAAGAGGTTTTCTTTGATCACACAAGAGTTTAAGTTCAGATTTTTCTTTTCTTTTCTTTTTTTTTTTAACATTTATTTTTGAGACAGAGAGAGACACAGCATGAACGGGGGAGGGGAAGAGAGAGAGGGAGACACAGAATCTGAAACAGGCTCCAGGCTCTGAGCAGTCAGCACAGAGCCCGACGCGGGGCTCGAACTCACGGACCGTGAGATCGTGACCTGAGCCCAAGTCGGCTGCTTAACCGACTGAGCCACCCAGGCACCCCTAAGTTCAGATTGTTCATGCTGTATTTGAATGTGCTGTAAAATATATTGTTTCTGAATAGCTGTTACCATTTCTGCCTATGATCATACAGAATTTTACCTTCCAGCACATCCACTGTGTACCCCTGCCCCCCCACCCCCACCCCCACCCCCTTGCACTCTTGGTACGTTTTAGATGTTGCAAGGAAACAGGCCTTGGCAGTAGTCCGATTTGAGTTAGAAATGATTGGCAACTTGACTCTTTAATGTTTTTTTGGGTTTTTTTGGAGAGAGAGATAACTTCCCTCCCATTTTTTTGGATTGAGAATAACTTACCTCCCATTTCCTCTTCTGACTTCTGTTACTGTCCTGTATTTTAATAAACCCTGCATATTATTTTGAATTCCATGAGATATTAAATGTATACCTTAATAAGGGTAATTAGTTACAGAACCATAGCCTAGAAAAAGTATTTCTTCAATGTTTATATAAAGTAAATACATTCAATGAGAATCCATAAATTGAAGTAGAAGCCTCAAACTTGTTTTCTTTACACAAAGATTTCATCAGAGGTATGCTCTTTCCCATAGTTAAGTCCCTTGCATGAAGCTTGTGTTAGCTATTGAACAAAGAATTGACCAAAACTAGAGAAAACTAGTGATAACAAATTTAGATTGGACATTTCTTTTCCTTGCTTGATTTTATTTTGATCATATTTGGATTACCCTCAAGGTATTATACAGCAAAGCACACTGATACTGGCCATTTTAGTATTTGGCATGGCGCTATTTAACTTAAGTTTTCATTTAGTTTGAGAGAGAGCATGGGGGCAGGCAGAGACACTGGGGGAGAGAATCCTAAGCAGGCTCTGTGCTGCCAGCAAAGAGCCCAATGCTGGGCTCAAACTCATGAGCCATGAGATCATGATCTGAGCCAAAATCGAGTTGGACGTTTAACGTACTGACACCCCTGGTACCCCCCAGTCTCAATTGTTGTGAGGGAGAAATGGAATTATCTTTCATAGTGGCACTGAATTGTGGTCTAGGCACTCATTAGATGGATAATCTTGGGTAACTCATGTGAACTTTCAAAAATGGGAACCCAGAGCCAAGTCCCTGGATGGTTCGGAGGATTTATATAGAAACTCGCCGATATGCGTGATGCCATAGCTAACTGTAGGGTGCATTTTTTTCACATTTTAGTTGCTCTGAAATTGGAGTATATCTGGGCTGTGTGTGTGTGTGTGTGTGTGTGTGTGTGTGTGTTTAAGTGTTTATTTTGAAAGCACAAGCAAGGGAGGGACTGGGGAGATAGAATTCCAAGCAGGCTCTCCTGTCGGCACAGAGCCTGATGTGAGGCTCAATCTCAAACCATTGAGATCATGACCCAAGCTGTATTCAAGAGTCAGGACTTTAAACTGAGCTACTCAGGTGCCCCAAATTAGAGTATATCTTAACAGCCCATGCCCTCTTAATTTCTGGTATCCCAGCAATACCACTTTCTCCACATGTGAACTTAGTCATCGGCTTTTGTGTGTATTAGTTTAATTGCTAAGTGTCTTCAGAAGGAGGTCCAACATCAAAATGTTAACTTGTATGTACAAAAAGGCACACAGAAGCAGCAGGGCATAAACGTTGTTAAGGAAGGATATCTTATTGTTCAAAGGGTAACCACAATTCTGTATTTTTGTGCAAAGTGGCAACCAAATTTTTCTCGAGGCCTGGGCAAGGGAGCTGTCCATATCTGTAATGCAAGGAATTGTCTACCAAATACCAAGCAATGCATTTTTATTCATGAAAAGTGTGAACAGATGGATGAAATTTCAAAAAGAGGCTGCTGTAGCCAATTTATGCATTTTGCAGGACTATCAGATACACTGAGTTGGCAGTGTTTTCTCATTCTTGGTACGTGTTGCAGCTGATGTCCTCTTCGAGTTGTAATAAAGAAGTGAGTAAATCACGTGTGAGTTCAGTCTTCACAGGCATTTCCTTATCTCACTTGGAGTCTAATTATTTTGGTAGGCTTACATAGGATGCAGACATTTCATGTTTGATGCCAGCACAGATAGGCAAGCATGGGTTTGAAAAACAGATTATTAAAATACCAAGAGGAACTAAATGGTCGATTTGGTAGTGTGTGTTCAGTTTTCCTCCAAAAAAGTTAACAGCAGAATTCATTCTGTAAAGATGTGAAGGTAAATCTTTATGGAAAAGAGGTTCATAAAAGAATCCATCACAGGCTGCTGTGAAACATACAACTCTGGGTCTCAGGTTGTGAGTTCAAGCCCCACATTGGGCTTAAATAAAGGGGCATCTGGGTGGCTTAGTCGGTTCAATGTCTGACTGTTGATTTTGGCTCAGGCTGTGATCTCCTGGTCGTGAGTTAAGCTCCATGCTGAGTGTGGAGTCTACTTCATTCTTTTTTTTTTTTTTTTTTTTTTTTAATTTTTTTCAACGTTTATTCATTTTTGGGACAGAGAGAGACAGAGCATGAACGGGGGAGGGGCAGAGAGAGAGGGAGACACAGAATCGGAAACAGGCTCCAGGCTCCGAGCCATCAGCCCAGAGCCCGACGCGGGGCTCGAACTCCCGGACCGCGAGATCGTGACCTGGCTGAAGTCGGACGCTTAACCGACTGCGCCACCCAGGCGCCCCGTGGAGTCTACTTCAAATTCTCTGCCCCTCCATCACTCGCGAACACACATGCTCTCTTTATCTCAAACAATAAACTGTAAAATAAAAATACATAAAGCATGTTTACCTACTACTTGTTAGTGCTTTTTTGTTTAAGATTTTATTTTTAAGTAATCTCTGCACCCAATGTGGAGTTCTAATTTAACAACCCTGACATCAAGAGTTGCATGTTCCACCAACTGAGCCAGCCAGGTGCTCCTATAAATAGTACTTTTGATAAGTGCTATTCTGATAAAGTTTCCCTTACCATCTTTTGTTTTTTTTTGTTTGGCAGTTCACATTTTTAAAGATTTACTTATTTTTGAGAGAGAATGTGAGCCGGGGAGGGGCAGAGAGAGGGAGACAGAATCCAAAAGTAGGCTCCAAGCTCTGAGCTGTTAGCATAGAGCCCAAAACAGGGCTTGAACTCACAAAACCGTGAGATCCTGACCCGAGCTGAAGTTGGACACTGAGCCCCCCAGGTGGCCCTCCCTTATCTTTTGTGCTTTCCATCTCTATGAGACATGCTGGGTAAATTCAAAAAATTAACAGTAATTCCATAATCTCTAGTCCATGTTCAGGTTTCCCCAAGAGTTCCTAAGAATGTCTTTCATGGCCTGTGTTCTTCCAAATGGGAGTTCAATTTAGGTTTATGTTTTTTGCATTTATAGTTAATGAGTTTTTAACTTTAGTGGTATTTTTTTACTTAAAATTTGTATTTGGTTATTTTTTCATTATTTTTTAAAAGTGTCTTATTTGTCACATGTATTATAGCATAGCTTGCATTTTATATCCTCCACAACTCAGACTGATAAAAACCTTCTGCCCTACCTCTCCACTGGTAACCTTTAAAATTTCATTGTGGGGGCCCTAGGGAAAAAAAAGTGGCTAGCAAAGTGTTAGTATAGTAGTCCCCCTTTATCTGGGTTTCATTTTCTGTGGTTTCAGTTACCAGAGATCAACTGCAGTCCGGAAGCACGTGATCCTCCTGACCAGTCCTCAGAAGGTCAGTAGTAGCCTAACGCTAAGTCATAATGCCTGCATCATTCACTTCCCTTTGTTTTCACATCTCACATTATCACAAGAAGGGTGAGTACAGAACAATAAGATAATCTGAGAGAGACCACATTTACTAATTTTTTTAAGGAATAAGTTTATATTATAATTGTTCAATTTTATTCTCAATCTCTTACTGTGCCTAAGTTTTAAATTGAACTTTATCATAGGTATGTATGTATAGGGGAAAATCTAGGGTTTGATACTATCTGTGATTTCAGGCATCTCCTGGGCATCTTGGGACATATTCCCCTCAGATAAGGTGGCACTGTTGTATATTTAAGAGAGATATATTACAACATATTATTATATATATTTTTTAACTTAATATTTTTTTTGAGAGAGAGAGTGTGCAAGTTGGGGGAGAGGGGCAGAGGGAGAGAGAGAGAGAATCTTAAGAAGGTTCCCTGCTCAGCTTGGAGGCCCACATGGGGCTTGAACCCATAACCCTAGGATCATGACCTGAGCCAAAACAAGAGTGTTGGATGCTCAACCTTAAGAGACTGAGCCATCCAGGGGTTCCTAAGAGAACGTTCTTATAAATAAACATTTTAATGTGGTTCCCCCCTCCATGTAACAAAAATAATAACAATGACAATGTTTATTTTCCACTTGTGTCAGTGAAGTCCAGAGTTAAATAATATAGACCTTGTGAAGCTAAGCTTTATGATATCACTAGAATTCTGGCAATTTAGGAATTTTTTCTATACCCAACATCAAATATGGCTACAGGAATTTCAACTACTGCATTTGCATTCTAGACAGGGAAAAAGAAACTTCCCCTTTTAAGACTTCAAGTCTCAGAAACTCCCAGAACACTTCCAAGTACATCTCCATACTCCACCCAACAAGAGAAGCTCAGAAATACAATCTTAAACTTGGATGCATTGCTGCTCTGAATAAAATCGGCACTCTATTTAAGAGGAGGGGATTGGGTGTCTGGGTGGCTCAGTCAGTTAAGTGTCTGATGCTTGGGTTTTTGGCTCAGGTCATGACCTCACGGTTTGTGATTTCCAGCCCCATGTTGGGCTCTGCACTGCCAATGTGGAGCCTGCTTGGGATTCTCTGTGTCTCCCTCTCTCTGCCCCTCTCTCAAAATAAAAACACTTTTAAAAATAAATAAATACAATTAAGAGGAGGTGGGAGAGTGAATTGAAGAAACTAACATCCTCTACCACAAGTTCAAAAAGTATTAAGTGAAAATAAAGGAAAAAAGGCAGTTGACTCCATTTGAAAGGCAAAATCTTCCCTAAGCATTCAAGTACTGATAATGCCAAAGAAATTGCTCCTGTGGCAGTGACAGCTGCCTTTGTCATTCACTGACCATGATTTGAAAAAAGCCCCATCTCTACAGGGTGGCAGACAAAACCATTTATTTACTTCTGGTCTTCGTTACTAATTGCTGTGTCCGTTTTCAAGATAAGTAAAAAGAGCATTAAAACTAATATCCTGACTTTACAAATGAAAACTTCAAAAGCTTCCTAAAGGAAAGGAGAACTTACAGAGTTTGGAGGGGAAAGGGTCCTAAGAGTTGGGAAAGTTTATTTGGGAAGTCTTTTATTTCCATTGCAAAAAAAGGCCTTTTGGAAAAATGGATTTTGAAAATTCCAAAATCCTTTCCGTGGTGCACTCATAACTGACCTAATGCCCAAACAGTACCACTGCTCTCTCTACGCTGTTTGGATACCCAAGAAAATTGTGTCTTTTACCCAGAGTTTGCCAACTAAACTAGGCTTTTCTCTTCTGACATGGAAGCCACTTGATCCACTTACAAAACTTTCTTTAGGGCACCTCGCTGGCTTGATTGACAGAGCATGCAACTCTTGATCTCAGGGTTGCGAGTTTGAGCCCCACGTTGAGTGTAGAGATTACTTAAAAAAAAAAAAAAAAAGAAAAGAAAAAGAAAATCTTCCTTTGTCCTCTCACCCTAGGAGGATTTCTTTGGAGCCTATTATGGGTCAACATGCACTTAAATTATTAAGTCTCTCTTCTTAGCCTATTGAACAAGACCAGAGTTTTATGCAAGCTAGGATATACTATATTTTGTACTACAGGAGGAGTACATAAGAGATCCAGCTTGAACATTAATTCTCTGAACTTGGTACCTTAACAAGTCTCTGACCCAGAATGTCCTTTTCCCTGGGTCTTGAGTCTCATACACTGCTGAGATCAGGTCTTCAAAATGAGATCAGCCTTATTCAATATGTCCAATCAGTTAAGAGCAAACTATTCTTTTTTTTTTTTTCTTTAAGTTTATTTATTTTGAGAGAAAGAAAGAGCATGAGCAGGCGAAGAGCAGAGAGAGGGAGAGAGAATCCTAAGCAGGCTCCATGCTCAGCGCAGAGCCTGATGTAGGGCTCAGTCTCACCAACCTCAAGATCATGACCTGAGCCAAGGTCAAGATTCAGACGTTTAACCAACTGAGACATCAATGGGGACATCTTTAAAAAATAATAACATCATGGGGTGCCTGGGGGGCTCAGTCAGTTAAGCGTCGATCTCTTGGTTTCAGCTCAGCTAATGATCTTGCATTTTTGTGAGTTTAAGCCCTGAGTGGGGCTCTACGCTGGCAGCACGGAGTCTCCTTGGGATTTTTCTCTCTTCCCATCTCTCACTCTGCCCCTCCCCCACTTGTGCTATCTCTGTCTCTTTAAAAATAAATAAACACATTTTAAAAAATAATATCATGATACTATTCAACAATTTAAAAGAAAGAAACCTGCTGATACATGCAACAAAAGGGATACATCTCAAAAGCAATATGTAGGCGGAGTAAGCCAGACATTAAGGAGTATATATGTACAGGAGCACCTGGGTGGCTCAGGTTCAGCCTCTGACTCTTGGTTTCGGCTCAGATCATGATCTCACGGTTCATGAGTTCTAGTTCTACATCAGTAGAACTGACTGTGCAGAGCCTTGGAATTCTCTCTCTCCCTCTGTCTCTGCCCCTCGCCTGCTTGCTCTCTCTCTCAAAATAAATAAACTTAAAAAAGGAATTACATATGTACAATTGCATTACTATGGTACTCATGAACAGACAAAACTAATGTAAGATAATAGAAAGTGATTATATGGGTGTTGTACAACTTTCAAATTAATCAAAATGATACCTGATCTGTGCATTTTATTTACGTTAATTGTACCTTAATTGAAAACTGCAATAAAAGTTAAAATATAAAGCATGTTTCTATGCATGCAGTCTACTTGTACAATAAACCATTAGGAACAATGACGTCCAAGAGGTTAATCAATGTATTGATAAAAACAACAAAAAAGGTGTGTATTTACCTATGTTTGTATATATTTAAATGTTTATTTTTGAAAGCGAGAATGCATGCAAGTGAGCGCACCCATGCACGCATGTGAGCAGGGGAGGGGGCGGAGAGGAAGATGGAGACAGAGGATCCAAAGAGGACACTACGCTGCCAGCAGGAACCCAATGTGGGGCTCAAACTCATGAATAGTGAGATCATGACCTGAGCTGAAGTAAGTAGTTTAACCGACTGAGCCACTTATAGGCACCCCTGTTAATATATGTCTAAATGTATATATTTAGAGTACGTACAAATTGACTTTTTAATTGAATAGTTAAGATAAGTGAAATTGGACACTCAGATATAAAATATTTTTTTAACAAAGACTTCCAAAAAATAGAATGTACATATAGTGTATCATTACAGTCTAGATTATAAGAAAACTTACAGAAAAACATATATCAAGATGGTAAAATTCCATCATTATGGATGAGACTTCAGGGGCGCCTGGGTGGCTCAGTCGGTTAAGCATCCAACTTTGGCTCAAGTCATGATCTTGCAGTTGTGAGCTCACGCCTGGTGTCAGGCTCTGTGCTCACAGCTCAGAGCCTGGAACCTGCTTCGGATTCTGCGTCTCCCTCTCTCTCTGCCCCTCTCACACTCTGTCTCTCTCTCTCAAAAATAATGAAACATTAAAAGAAAAAATTTTAATGAAATAAAAAAAGTTAAAGCATTGTAATTATTTACCTTAAAAAATGGAGAAACAGTATATAAAATTATTTATTGAAGTTCAAAGCAAAGCTTTAAGATAATTTAAGGTTATTATTGATCTTATGAAAATACTAGAAACATCTAAGATAATACTGAATTTTGCTGTTGCTGTAGTAAAAATGAGTTCATTGAGAAACTTTACATAAAATTCTGATTGAATTTTACACAGAACAGGCCAGTGTTAGACAATCTGGATTTTCAGCCAAAAGTTTAGAAGACTTTTTAGATATTTTACTTCGGTACTAATTCACTGTATTCACCTATCTCTGGATGATGTAATAAAAGATGTAAATCAAATAAATCACTTTTTTTTTTAACTTTATTGATTCATTTTGAGAGAGTGCACACGTGAGTGGGGTAGGGGCAGAGAGAGGAAGAGAGATCATGACCTGAGCCAAGATCAAGAGTTGGACACTTAACCGACTGAGCCAGCCAGGAGCCCCTAAAATAAATCACTTTAAATAGTGTTGAATATTTGATTTTATACCATATGTAAAATAATCAAGGAGAATTAAATTATATGGTTGAAAAGCAGGGAATTGCGGTGCCTGGCTGGCTGAGTCAGTGGAGCTTGAGACCCTTGATCTCGGAGTTGTGAGTTCGAGCCCCTCATTGGATGTAGAGATTGCTTAAAAATAGGGGCGCCTGGGTGGCGCAGTCGGTTAAGCGTCCGACTTCAGCCAGGTCACGATCTCGCGGTCCGTGAGTTCGAGCCCCGCGTCAGGCTCTGGGCTGATGGCTCGGAGCCTGGAGCCTGTTTCCGATTCTGTGTCTCCCTCTCTCTCTGCCCCTCCCCCGTTCATGCTCTGTCTCTCTCTGTCTCTCTCTGTCCCAAAAATAAATAAACGTTGAAAAAAAAAAAATCTTAAAAATAAAATTAAGGGGCATCTGGGTGGCTTAGTCGGTTAAGCATCTGACTCTTGGTTTCAGCTCAGGTTATGATCTCGTGGTTTGTGAGCTCAAGCCCTGCATCAGGCTCTGTGCAGGCTTGGAGCCTGCTTGGGATCCTTTCCCTCTCTCACTCTGCCCTCTCTCTCTCTGTCTCTCTCTCTCAAAATAAATACACCCAATTTTTTTTTAATATGTAAAAATAAAATCTTAGAAAAGAAAAGCAGGGAATTGAAATAAGACATATCAGAAGAATATTTGGACCTGGATGACATCCTATGCTGCAAAACCTTAAAAGGCTGTTCAGACATCGAGTCAAGCCTTGTATATTTGGTTTAATAGAAATTATGAAATTGAAGTAAACCTTTGGAAAATGAAATTTTCTTTAAAGATTTGGCTCTAATAATAATAATAAAAAAAGATTTGACTCTAATAAACAGTATTCTAACAGATGTGATTTTTTTTTTCCCTCCAGCTTCACTGGAAGCTAGGTTTGGTTATTAAGGCTGACAGGTTAATCCAATAATTGGTAAAAATAATTAAATACATAAAATTAAAGAAAGGAAACTATAAAAGACAAGTAAAAGATGTTACAGAAATGAAGAAATATGAAATATAAAACAAATACTCGATTCTATGAAAATTAAATTATCCAAGAAATTATATGAACATGCGTTGTTGTTTGATCATTAAAGTGAAATGAAAAATACAATGAAATTTCAAATTCTTTCAATCTTGGCCAAATTATAATTATGATGTGTTGGGGATTGAAGGTGAACAAGAATCAATAACATTAAGCTAAGTAATTAGTTATGGGATTCTAATAAATGACTTTTTGACTTAGTTGATAGTAAAACTATTATACATAGATTTCAGTATTATAAAGATTAAAACATTTCTTTTTTATTTTTGAAAGAGTACAAACAGGGGAGGGGCATAGAGAGAGTGGGGAACAGAGAATCTGAAGTGGGCTCTGTGCTGACAGCCGTGAGCCCAATGTGGAGCTTGAACCCACGAACCATTAGATCATGACTGAGCTGAAGTTGGACACTTAACTGACTGAGCCACCCAGGTGCCCCTACGGTTTTTCATTTTTAAGTAATCTCTATACTCAGCATGGGATCAAGAATCATATGCTCTACCAACTGAGCCAGCCAGGTACCCCAGTTTGAACATTTTCAAAGCATTTTTTTCTTTTTCTTTTTTTTTTTTAACATTTATTTATTTATTTTTGAGAGACAGAGGAGTGAGAGAGGAGCAGAGAAAGAGGGAAACAAAGAATCCGAAGCAGGTTCCAGGCTCTGAGCTGTCAGCACAGAGCCTGACGCGTGAGATCACGGTCTGAGCTGAAGTCAGACGCTTAACCGACTGAGCCACTCAGGTGCCCCTCAAAGTATTTTTTAATATAATTCCGTAGAAGCTGAGCTATAAATTCTCTACGTCTTGAAACTATATCATTGACTCTTGATTGAAGGAGGAAGTTTTTGGAAGAGTCTGACTATTCCCTGTGTTAAACCATTGCAGGGCTACATTTATCTAAGTAACAATTGTATCAAACAAAAAATAACATGATAATTTCTCAAAATCAACCAAAGACTTGGTAATTAGGAAAATAATTTCATAGGACACCTGGGTGGCTCAGTTGGTTAAGCGTCTGACTTCGGCTCAGGTCACGATCTCATGGTCCGTGAGTTCGAGCCCCACGTCAGGCTCTGTGCTGAGAGCCTGGATCCTGTTTTGGACTCTGTGTCTCCATCTCTCTCTGCCCCTCCCCCGCTCATGCTCTGTCTCTCTCTGTTTTTCAAAAATAAATAAAACATTAAAAAAATTAAAAAAAAAAAAGATGATTTTATTTCTTTAAGGTACCTGGGTGGCTCAGTCCCTTAAGTGTCTGATTTCTGCTTGGGTCATGATCTCATGGTTCATGGGTTCGAGCGCCACATTAGGCTTGCTGCTGTCAGCACAGAACCTGCTTCAGATCCTCTGTCTCCTTCTCTCCCCCACTTGAGAGAGTGCTCTCTCTCTCTCTCTGTCTTTTATTTTCATTTATTTATTTTACTTGAGAGAGAGAGGAGAGAGAGAGAGAGAGAGAGTCCCCATGGGGAGGGGTGGGTAGAGGGAGAGAGAAAGAGAATCTCAAGCACTTAAGCACAGAGCCTGACTCTGGGATCAATCCCGTGACCCTGGGATCAGGACTTGAACCGAAACTGAGAGTTGGATGCTCAACCAACTGACCCACCCAGGCACCCCAAGATTTTGGTTTTAAAAGGTCTCTACACCCAATGTCGGCCTGAACGCACAACCCCGAGATCAAGGGTCACACACTCCACAACTGAGGCAGCCAGGGGCCCATCTCTTTTTTTTTTAAGGTGGCTTTTTGAGGGACGCCTGGGTAGCTCAGTGGGTTAAGCGACTGACTTCGGCTCAGGTCATATCTCAGTTTGTGAGCTTGAGCCCCACATCAGGCTCACTACTGTCACTGCAGAGCCTGCTTCAGATCCTCTGTCCTCCCCTCTCTCTCCCACTCCCTCCCCCTCAAAAATAAACATGTAAAAATAAATAAAGTGGCTTGTTGACTGGGATGTTTTGAGAATTTTCTTTTTTTTTTTTTTTTTTAATTTTTTTTTTTTCAACGTTTATTTATTTTTGGGACAGAGAGATACAGAGCATGAACGGGGGAGGGGCAGAGACAGAGGGAGACACAGCATCGGAAACAGGCTCCAGGCTCTGAGCCATCAGCCCAGAGCCCGACGCGGGGCTCGAACTCACGGACCGTGAGATCGTGACCTGGCTGAAGTCGGACGCTTAACCGACTGCGCCACCCAGGCGCCCCGAGAATTTTCAAAGACAGAAGTGAGTCTGATAAAAACTACAAATTACCTTACTTTCATTTAGTGCTTTATCCATTTGACTCTGCTGTATTTTCAAATTGCATATTTTCATCTTCATATGCTTCTTTGCTGTTATTGCAATTTGTCTGGGATCTTTCAAATCAGTTGAATAGCTAATAGCGTCCACACATCACAAGTGAATTCACAGTCTCATGTTATCTTCTAAACTTATCTCACGAACTGCAAGTTTGCTGTCATTCTCTGCAACCCAAAGGTGGGTTGGTGGCCTTATGGTCGTGGCCAGACCGCTATGGCAGCAATATGAGCCCCTGAGATTCCTGAGGAGGTCAAGTTCAGGAAAATGCTTGGTGAGTAAATGTTCTTCAATTCTACAAATGTGTACAGACTAATTATATGCTGGGTCCTGCAGTTGCAACAATGAATAAAGTAGCTAGGGCCCAGATTAATATTAAAGTGCTAAGTGCTATGATAGGGGCAGGCACAAGTTGCTATGGGGTATGAAGGAGGGGTGCCTGACTCAGAAGTGACTGGCTATGTTGGGGAAGGCAGGGAACATTATTTTGAATAGCCTTAAAAAGTACCACCAAGAAGTCAGCTTTTCATGAAGAAGACAGAAAGGGCAAACAGGAGGAGAAAACAGCAAGAGTAAATGACCCAAAGCAGAGTGTCATGATGTGTCTGGGAACACAGAAGTGAAAAGAAGGAGGCAGAACGTGACTCCTCACCTTCCAGTCGGCAATCCCACTAGGCAGATCAGGTTTTCACTTGCCTGTGGTGACAGAATTAAGGAGTGACAGAGCAGCTAGGATGCAAATCCAGACCTTCTGGCCCCATGTACACTTTACACCATTGTTACCTAGGCACAATACAGTCCGAGAGAGGAGGACTATTCTGAGTTAACATCTAACAGGAATACAAATACAATGTTACAATAGTGCTTTGATGTCAGATCTGTCTGAAAGTGATGGCATAAAGTCTTTTAACAATGATCTGTGGCTCGGGTGCCTAGCTGGCTCAGTTGGTGGACTGTGTGATTCTTGATCTTTCGGTTGTGAGTTTGAACCCCACGATGGGTGTAGAGATTACTAAAAAAAATAAATAAGCTTTAAAAAATAAATAAACAATGAGATAGCGTTTCACAAAGAGATTAAAAAAGTCTGGTAAACCAAGTTTGGTGAGGATGAGAAGAAACAGAAAGTGTTGTGTTTGCTGTGGAGAGTATAAAGTAGTGAATCCACTTTGGAGGGCAATTTAGCAATACCTAGAAAAGCTGAATGGGTATATATCCTCAATCCAGCAATTCCAATTATAGGTATATATTCCCGAGATTCTTCTGCACACATATCCAAGGAGACATGAACAAGAATGTTCATTTCACCATTGTTTCTAATAGCAAGAACTGGAAATAAACTAAATGTCCAACAGGGGAATGGACAAATTGTGATATATTCATATACAGGGACACCATACATGAGTTAAAATGAATGGGTCAGGGACACCTGGCTGGGCTCATTTGGTAGAGTGTGTGACTCCTGATCTCAGGGTGGTGAGTTCCAGCCTCATGTTGGAGTAGAGTTTACTCAAAATAATTTTGTTTAAGAGCACGTGGGTGGCTCAGTCGGCCAAGCATCTGACTTTGGCTTAGGTCATGATCGCACAGTTCGTGAGTTCGAGCCCTTCATCAGGCTCTGCACTGACAGCACAGAGCCTGCTTCGGTTCCTGTCCCACTCTCTCTCGGCCCCTCCCCAGCTCGTGCTTTCTCTCTGTCTCAAAAATAAATAAAAACATCAAAAAAAATCAAAATAATTTTTTAAAAAATATGTGTTAAAAAGGGGTGCCTGGCTGGCTCAGTCAGAAGAGCATAGAACTCTTGGGGCACCTGAGTGGCTCAGTCGGTTAAGCGTCTGACTTCGGTTCAGGTCATGATCTTGTGGTTTGTGAGTTTGAGCCCCATGTTGGGCTCTGTGCTGACAGCTCAGAGCCTGGAGCCTGCTTCAGAGTCTGTGTCTCCTTCTCTCTCTGCCCCTCCCCCACTTGTGCTCTGTCTCTCTCTCCCTATCAAAAATAAATAAATGTAAAAAAAAAAATTAAAAAAGAGCATAGGACTCTTGATCTTGAGGTTGTGGGTTCAAACCTCAGTCTGGGTGTAGAGATTACTAAAAAAAAAATAATAGACTTAAAAATACAATAATATTTGTTTAAAAAATTAAAATAGAATGAACTAAGCTACATCAGTCAATAAGCATAAATTTAAAAAATATGTTGAGTGAGGATGGGTCACTTGGGTTGCTCAGTGGGTAGAGCATGGGACTCTTGATCTCAGGCTCCTGAGTTCAAGCCCCACATACAACTTACTTAAATTAAATTAAAAAGATAGGGGCACCTGGGTGTCTCAGTCAGTTAGGTGTCTGACTCTTGATTTTGGCTCAGGTCATGATTTTATGGTTCATGAGATAGAGCCCCATGTCAGGCTCTGCACCTGCTTGGGATTCTCTCCCCCTCTCTCTGGCCCCTCCCCACCTCTCAAAATAAATAAATAAACGTCATAAACAAATGAATGAATGAATAAATAAATAAATAAATAAATAAATAATATGTTGAGTGAAAAAACCAATTTGCAAAACATGTAAGGTATGCCATCTACATAAAACTTGAAAAATAAAACACATTGTGCTATATATTTTTAATTAATACAATCCTTTGGATTAATAATATAAAGACATGTGTGGGTATGGAAAAATGCTGAATTTAGATAAGAGATTATGATTACTTGGGGGAGGTGGGAGGGAGAAGGGCTAATGGAATAGAGAGATAGATGTTTTATTTCATTAAGAAAAATAAAGCAAATATGGATAAAGAATTTAATAGAAGAGTGGTTGATAAAATGGTGTTTGTGTTATTGTCTGTATTGAAATACTTTACAAAATTTTGAAAAACAAGGAAACTAACAGTTTATCTGTAACATGAGGGTGTTGCCTTATCAATGTTTTCTAAAACACTAGTTTGCAGCCCATTAGAATGTTGTGAAGTCAATTTAATATTTTTTAATTACTAATTTTTTTATTTTTTATTATTTGACATATAACATTGTATAATTTTAAAGCTTTTTAAAATGTTTTATTTATATTTGAGGTTGGGGAGGAGCAGAGACAAAGAGGGACAGAGGATCCGAAGCAGGCTCTGAGCTGATAGCACTGAGCCTGATGCTGGGCTGGAACTCACAAACCTTGAGATCATGACCCAAGCTGAGGTTGGATGCTCAACCAACTGACCTACCCAGGTACCCCTAACATTGTGTAAATTTTAAGTGTACAACATGGGGGTGTTGTCTGTATTCATTCTCATGTACATTAGATCTATAGTACTTATTTACCAATAGATGCAATTTTGTACTCTGAAACATCTCTCCTATTGTAATCATTTCACTCCATACCTCTCAGCCCATGGCAATTAGTTTTACTCTGTTTTTATGAGTTTGGCTCTTTTAGATTCCACATATAAGTTATATCATACAGTATGTCTTTCTCTGTCTGACTTATCTCACTTAGCATAATGTCTGTAAGGTTCATCCACGTGCTGCAATGGCAGGATCTCCTTTCTCAAGGCTGAATAATATTCCATTGTATGTATATACCACGTCTTTATCTATTCACCCACTGACAGACGCTTAGGTTGTTTCCGTATCTTGGCTATTGTGAATAATAGCAATATACCTGGGAAACTTTTCATTTCCTTTGGGTATATACCTAGAAGCTGATTTGCTGTATCATATGGTAATTCCATTTTTTAAATTCTTTGAGGAGCCTCCATATTGTTTTCAATAGTGGCTGAACCCAGCTACATTCCTATCAATAGTATACAAGGGTTCCCTTTTCTCCACATCTTTGCTAACATTTGTTATCTCGTCTTCTTATGCTATCCATTCTAATAGGTATGAGGTGATATCTCACTATGGTTTTGATTTACATTTCCCTGGTGACTGGAGATGCTGAGCATCTTTACATGTACCTGTTGGCCACCTGGAGGTCTTCTTTGAAAAAAAAATATTTAATTTCTTTGCCTATTTTTTTTCTAGATTTTATTTATAAACAAGCTCTACACCCAACATGGGGCTCGAACTTACAACTGAGAGATCGAGAGTCACATGCTCTGTTGACTGAACCAGCCAGGTGCCTCTCTCTGCCTATTTTTAAATCAGATTTTGTAGTGTTGTTATTAAGTTGCATGAGTTCTTTATTTTGAATATTAACCTTTTATGCCGTGTATGCTTTACAAACATTTTCTCCCATTCAGTAGGTTGTCTTTTCATTTTGTTGATTGTTTCTTTTGTTGTGTAGAAGATTTTAAGTTTGATATAGTTCCACTTGTGGACTTTTGCTCTTGTTGTTTGTGCTTTTGGTGTTATTTAAGTGACTAATTATTAAAATAAAATAGAAGATAGGAGCTGCATTGTACATAGTAAGGATAAATAGCTCTTAAAAATTTTGTTTCAATTATGTATAGATTGTGTGTGTGTGTGTGTGTGTGTGTAAGATGTGTGGGAGGATAACTACATGTCCTGGTTGGCCTGTGAAAGTCCTAATTTATGCCTATTAATACAGGGTGATATTATTTTTTACTTTATTATATTTTTAAAATGTTCATTTTTGAGAGAGAATGTGAGCAGGGGAGGGGCAGAGAGAGAGAGAGAGAGAGAGAGAATCCCAAGCAGGCTCTTCACTTGCCAGCACAGAACCTGACGCGGGACTTGATCCCACAAACCGTGAGATCATGACCTGAACCGAGATCAAGAGTCAGACATTTAACCTACTGAGCCACTCAGGTGCCCCTAGGGTAATTTTTAATAGTGTTCTCTTTCAATCTAAAAGTTTCTGGTTCATATCCTCTATCTCTCTCTCCCTCTCTCTGCCCTTCCCTTACTCGTGTTCTCTCTCTCTCTCTCTCAAAAAAAAAAAAAAATTAAAAAAGAAAAAAAAAAAGATTTAAAAGAGTCCTGGTTTAGGGCAATAAATTATATGCTCACTCTGGTTCTAGATCTTGATGTAAATTTACTATGGAGTGCAGTTTAAAGAAAAGGACATGAAAAAAACCTAGCTTAGATGACATCTGAAGCCCCATTCTTTCTACACATGAGTGGGATTGCACCAGAATTCCATTGTCCAAAATGCAGAGGGAGTCCGTGTATCAAAATGCTAGGCGGTGAAATCTCCTACAATCATGGGTCATATTTACATATTTATTCATTATGTGCATATTTTCTAACATGAATAAAAGTTCTCATTTACTGAGTGCTTACAATATACTAATTATCACACAAAGTTTTTTTACATGTATTATCTCAATTCTCACAAGTCTCTCACACATGGATTCTATTCTTTTCCCCATTTTACAGATTAGGAAGTGGACACAATTAAATGGCTTACCCCAAATCACACAGATGGTATGTGGTTGAGCATCTGACTTTGCTGTGAAATATCATTTTGGAGTAGAGGGGAATTTCTAATGAGTCCTTAGAAATTATCTTCCTTTGGAATATTATAAGGGTTGATTGTCTAAAAAGTACCCATCACCCTTACATGAATGGTTCTGGATTGAAATCGTCCAAAAAAGATTTGGTGAGAAATGGGTGGTGGAGGAACTCGTGGTTGGCTCAGTGGGTGGAGCTTAAGATTCTTGATTTTGGGGTTGTGAGTTCAAGCCCCAGGTTACCTGTGGAGACCACTTAAAAATAGAAAGAAAGAGGGGCGCCTGGGTGGTTCAGTCTGTTGAGTGTCCAACTTTGGCTCAGGTCGTGATCTCACAGCTCGTGAGCTCAAGCCCTGCATCGGGCTCTGTGCTGACAGCTCAGAGCCTGGAGCCTGCTTCAGATTCTGTGTCTCCTTCTCCCTACCCCTCCCCCACTCTCTCTCTCAAAAATAAGTAAACACTAAGAAAGAAAGAAAGAAAGAAAGAAAGAAAGAAAAGAGGGGAGGGCATGGGAGGGGAGGGAAGGAAAGAAATATGTGGTGGAAGTGAGGCTTGCTCTCTGAAGGCTATCCTGACTAGATAGAGATGGTGAGAGACAAGGATTCCAGCTCGTCCTTTCCTTTTCGCTTGGACTCATGCTCTAGTTCTTGCCTGAGGGCCCTGCTGACCAATAGTGACCCCATTTTGACCACCAGATGCAGAGTCAGTAGTCTTTGCTGCTTCTCCCACAATTATGGGTGCTCTTGTTCTTATAATGAATCCATTAGTTCATAATATTCATAGTGGTTCTGTTCCCTAATTGAATCCTAATTGAGCTATGGGCTTTATTCGTGTAGCTTAAGTATGAACAAGAACTTTTATTGTTTTAAAATTATAATAGTAAGACTTCATTGTAGAAAGTATGCCAAATGTAGAGAAGCAAAAAGAAAAAATATTAACTGTAATCCCTCCAACAAAAGTTAACTGTTAACTTACTGTTAACCCATTGTTTCTTAACCTTTTTTAATAGAGTGGAACCATATAGTTCATACAGTTTCATTTATTTATATTTCTTTTATTTTTATTTCATTTATTAATATTTTTAAATTATTTTTAATGTTTATTTTTGAGAGAGAGAGAGAGAGAGAGAGAGGGAAAACATGAGCAGGAGAGGGGCACAGAGGGGAGGGGGACAGAGGATTCATAGTGGGCTTTGCGCTGACAGCAATGAGCCTGAGCCCGATATGGGGCTTGAACTCACAAACCGCAAGATCATGACCTGAGGCAAAGTCAGATGCTTAACCAGCTGAGCCACCCAGGTGCCCTAATTTATTTTTATTTTTTAAATTTTTTTAATGTTTATTTTTGAGAGAGAGCGAGAGAGAGCAAGTGAACAGGTGGAAGCAGGGGAGGGGCAGAGAGAGAGGGAGCCAGAGAATCCAAAGCAGGCTTCAGGGTCTGAGCTGTCAGCACAGAGCCTGACATGGGACTTGAACTCATGGACCATGAGATCATGACTTGAGCTTAAGTCAGATGCTTACCTAACTGAGCCACCCAGGCGCCCCCCAATTTATTTTTATCTTTTAAAATGTTTTATTTATTTATTTTGAGAGAAAGAGAGAGAGTGTGAGCAGGGGAGGAGCAGAGAGAAAGAGAGTATCCCAAGCAAGCTCTGAGCTGTCAACACAGAGCCCGATATGGGACTCGATCCTACTAATGGTAATATCATGATCTGAGCTGAAATCAGAAGTCAGAGGCTTAACTGACTGAGCCATCCAGGAGGCCCTGTTTCATATATTAAAAAAAAGTTGTATGCAGTACTTATAACAGATTTTCAGGTTATTAAATACTATGCAACATCTATTTTAGTGACTGGATGATATTTCTTTGCATGAACATGTTTTAATTTACTTTACTACTAAGACATTTAGATGGCTGCTGGTTTTTTACTATTTAAGCAAAGCTTTCATGAGCATTCTTATAACTAAGTCTTAGCTCTCTGTCCTTAGATAAATTACTAGACAGAATTTCTGGGTCAGAGCATATATAAAATTAAAGACTTTATTTATTTATTTATTTATTAAATGTTTATTTATTTATTTTGAGAGAGAGAGAGTGAGCATATGCGAGCAGGGGAAGGGCAGAGAGCAGGGGAGAGAGAATCCCAAGCAGGCTCTGTGATGTCAGTGCAGAACCTGATGAGAAGCTTGAACTCATGAACCATGAGATCATGACCTGAGCTGAAATCAAGAGTCGGCTGCTTAACCAACTGAGCTACCCAATCGCCCCCCAAATTAAGGACTTTAATACATATTGCCAAGTTTCTCTCTGGGTAAGTTGAAACAATTTTATATTCTCACCAATAACATATTACAGTTTGTGATTTCTCTCTACCTCAGCCCAAGCTAGGAATTATCATTAAAAATATTCTTTGAGGGGCTCCTGGGTGGCTCAATCGATTAAGCATTCAACTTGGGCTCAGGTCATGATCTCATGGTTCATGGGTTTGAGTCCTGTGTCGGGCTCTGTGCTGACAGCTCAGAGCCTGGAGCCTGCTTTGGATTCTGTCTCCCTCTTTCTCTGCCCTTTCCCTGCTCTCTCTCTCTCACAAAAATAAATAAACATTAAAAACAAAAAATTAAAAAAAATTTTTTTTCTTTCATGGTATCTAATAAGGTTTAATTTTTTTAAAACTTTTGTTTTTAATGTTTATTTATTTTTGAGAGAGTGAGAGAGCACGTGCAAGTCAGGGAGGGGCAGAGGGAGAAGGAGACACAGAATCCAAAGCAGGCTGCAGGCTCCAGGCTCCAAGCTGTCAGCACAGAACCGGACACAGGACTCAAACCCATGAACCATGAGATCATGACTTGAACTCACTAACCATGAGATCATGACTCATGACTTGAGCCGAAGTTGGATGCATAACAGGCTGAGCCACCCAGGTGCCCCGAGGTTGAATGTTTTTTACTTGAGAAAATATAGTTCCAACTTATGCCAGCCTATTTTTTGTCCTATTTAGGTTTTTGTACTTTGCGTTTACTTGTACAAGTGGAATAGTATTTGTAATGTTAGAATAGTTTCCTCAGTTTCTGGGGTTTTTTTCAATTCTATTTATGGTGATTAGATATACAGAATTTAAAAACTTTTATTTTTTTATTTTTTAAGTAATCTCTACACCCAACATGAGGCTCAAGCCCACAACCCCTAGATCAAGAGTCACATGCTTCACCTAATGAGCCAGCCAGGCCCCCCCATATAAACAGCTTTTTTCAATGTAGTCAAATCTAGAGGCATCTGGGTGACTTAGTTGGTTGAGTGTCTGACCCTTGATTTTGGCTCAGGTCATGATCCTGAGTTGTGGGATTAAGCCCCACATCCAGTTCTGGGCTTACAGTGTGGAGCCTGCTTGGGATTCTCTTGTCTTGCAAATAAATAAATAAATGAATAAATAAAATTACAGAACATATTTTAAAAATGTAGTCAAATCTATCAATGTATGGATTTTATTTTTCTTTTTTTTTCTTTTTAAATTTTTTTTTTAATGTTTATTTTCTGAGACAGAGAGACAGAGCATGCATTGGGGAGGGACAGAGAGAGAGGGAGACACAGAATCAGAAGCAGGCTCCAGGCTCTGACCTGGCAGCACAGAGCCTGACGCGGGGCTCGAACCCACAAACCGTGAGATCATGACCTGAGCCGAAGTCGGTCACTCAACCGACTGAGCTACCCAGACGCCCCTGGATTTTATTTTTCATGTCATGCCTAGAGTAAAGGCCTTCTACAATCTAAGATTATTTTCTCTTATATTTTCTTTTAATACCTTTACAGTTTAATTCTGTATTTTTGGTAAATGGTATGGGAAACATTTTTCACCCCAAAAGACTAAGCACTTGCCCCCTAAGCCACCTTTTTAATAATGTCTTATATACATATTCTGTTTGAAGATTGTCTACTTCTTTGCTTTTTTTTCCTATTTCTGTATACATATTACTGTTTTATACTTTTTAAATTTTAATGTTTATTCATTTTTTGAGAAACAGAGAGAGAGAGACACAGCATGAGCAGGGGAGGGGCAGAGGAAGAGGGAGACACAGAATCCGAAGCAGGCTCCAGGCTTTGAGCTGTCAGATGAGCCTGATCTGGGGCTCAAACTCATGAAGTATGAGATCATGACCTGAGCTGAAGTTGGATGCTTAACCAACTGAGCCACCTGGGTGCCCCTACTGTTTTATACTTTATTCTTCATCTTAGTATTTATTATGTTCTAGTCAATACAGGAAATTTTGTAGTGGGAAAATTTGCCTTTAACAATTTAATATCAGATGACTCAAGAGGCACCCTTGGGGCACCTGGCTGGCTCAATCTATATAGCACGCAACTCTTGATCTTAGGATTGTGGGTTCGAGCCCCACCTTGGGTGTAGAGATTACTTAAAAATGAAAAAAAAATCTTAAAAGAACAAACAAATAAATAAAAAGAAGCTCCTTTGACATAAATTCTACCTTTAAATGGATCTTTGGATGAGTTTTTTGTTACAATTGTCCTGGTACCCTGCTTCTTATTTAACTTGCTTTGGCTCCTTATACTAAAGAAAAGAAAAAGAAACCTCCAGAAGTGTGGTCTTGTTGAGTTCACTGACAAATTCTCTGCCTCCTTTGCTTCAGTTCATCCACCCAACCCCACACAACAAACACAAACCCATGATAGCATTTCAGAACTATTTTTAGACATTAATTCTAATGAAAGCAGTAGCTTGCAGGAATCTCTATTAAGCTTCTAGCAGAATTAGAGGAAATGAAAAAGAAGAAACAGTCTCATATCTGTGGAAGCTCAAAAAACTTCAGTTATGCTGACATGAAGAAATATTTCTTTATTTAGGTTTCAGTTAAGGAAAAGACTAGGCAGAGCAAGAGTGAAAAAAGACTTAGAGGGAAAGTATAAAGAGTAAAAGTAAAATTATGACAAATGTCCAGAAATGAAGAGAGATGGAACATGTAGCAACTTCTATGTTGAATGTTAATTCAACAAATGGTAAAAGTTTATTTTATTTTTAAATGTTTATTTATTTTGAGAGAGAGTGAGAGAGTGCACACACACAAGCGGGGGGAGGAGCAGAGAGAGAGGGAGAGAGAGAATCCCAAGCCGACTCCTTGCTCAGTGCAGAGCCTGACACAGGGTCGATCTCACAAACCATGAGATCATGATCTGAGCTGATATCAAGAGTTGGATGCTTAACTGACTGTGCTGTCTGGGTACCCCATGGTAAAGTTTAATTCATGGAATGAGCTCTGCTGTTCAATTGGGCTGTGGTAATTAATTTAACAACTGTTAAAAAATGGTCCTCAACCTTTAAAAAAAATTTTTTTTTTACATTTATTTATTTTTGAGAGACAGAGCACAAGTGGGGGAGGGGCAGAGAGAATGAGACACAATCCGAAGCAGACTCCAGGCTTCGAACTGTCACATGGAGCCTAATGCAGGGCTCGAACTCACAAACCGTGAGATCATGACCTGAGCCAAAGTCTGACACTTAACCGACTGAACCATCCAAGCTCCCCAACCTCAACATTTTGATCAGGAATTAGATATACTTATTAAATTTTCAGTTGTTTTACACATACTGAACGATCCACTGTTTTTATCTGACAGTGGCTGGTGCCTAATATCTCCTAATAAGGCCAGGTGAAATAAAGCTGAAGTATTGTTCCCTGAATCACGGATGAAATTTAACATAAATTGGTCTGTCTTGGACACCAACCAAACAGAGTACTTTCTAGAAATATCTCACATAATAACCAACTATTTTTTTTAAGTTTGTTTGTTTAAGTAATCTCCACACCCAACGTGGGGCTTAAATTCATGACCCTGAGATCAAGAGTCACATGCTCTTCTGACTGAGCCAGCCAGGCACCCTAATCTACTTTTTTTAGCATGGATTGAGGAGTAGAATTACAGTTAGGCATCACATCTTGATTTAAAGGGTAGTATAATTTAAATTTTATTTTCTGCCTTATTCCAAATTTCAGTTACCAAAGATAGCTCTGCTATGTGATACATGAAGGCAGTGAATTTGTAGAAAATAGTTAAAGTATATCAGTTAGTTCAGAACATTTTTACTAGGGAGTTCTTCATAATTTAGAATCACAGACTTTAAGGAAAGCGCCTAGGAGGGCATTTACCCCAATTTTCTGACACATTTCAGCCCATTGGTCAGCTAGCCTATGCTACTGCTGCATGCCTCGCTAATGTATTAACCTGTTGCCACTGTGTTGTGGGCAAGTTGTGATCTTGGATCAGTACTTCAACATGATGAAATTCCTCGGACAAACATTTCTAAGATCCTTCTTGAATGAAATGAAGTGAGAGCAGTTTTCTCTTTTTTTTTTTTAGTGAGAGCAGTTTTTTTTTTTTTTCAATGTTTATTTATTTTTTGGGACAGAGAGAGACAGAGCATGAACAGGGAAGGGGCAGAGAGAGAGGGAGACACAGAATCGGAAACAAGCTCCAGGCTCTGAGCCATCAGCCCAGAGCCTGACGCGGGGCTCGAACTCACGGACCGCGAGATCGTGACCTGGCTGAAGTCGGACGCTTAACCGACTGCGCCACCCAGGCGCCCCTAGTGAGAGCAGTTTTCCAAACACTACAAGTTTGACAGTTCTAAAGTGTTTATTTGGGCCATTTTATTGGGTCCTTTCTCTTGGCCTCAGTCTCCTTTGAGCCAACTATAACCATAGTTTGGAGTTTCTGTTACTTATTTTTTCAGCATTTAGAATTCCTTTTTTAAAAATTATTTATTTATTTATTTATTTATTTATTTCAATGTTTCTTCATACTTGAGAGAGAGAGAGAGACAGAGCGCGAGCCGGGGAGGGGCAGAGAGAGAGAGAGACACACACACACACACAGAATCTGAAGCGGGCTCCAGGCTCTGAGTTGTCAGCACAGAGCCTGCCTGACACGGAACTCAAACTCACCAACTGTGAGATCATGACCTGAGCCGAAGTTGGATGCTTGACTGAGTGAGCCACCCAGGTGCCCCAGGATTTAGAATTTCTAAAGGAAGGAAACAGAAAGCAGAACATAAGAAGATGGAGGAGAGCAGTATGAAGGAGATGAAAGAATTTAAGTGTAAAATGTATGAGGACAAAGTAATCAATTGAAAGCTAAAGGAACTTCGTTTTTTTGTGCTCCTACTGTGTACAGTAATTAATTACTATGTAGTGCCAGGAGAAACTTGATTGTTGTAACTTGTGTACATTGGACAGCTAAACAAGTGAGAAAATGGCAACTTCATCAGGCCCTGGTAAATAGTGTATTATAATTAATATGCTTAATTAGAGTCACCTCAGTAAGAACTATATCCCATTGAATATAGGTTCAATTACCTTTAAGTTTTGCTAGAGTAGGTGTTTGATGAGCCTTCCAGAGGTTTTTATTTGATTACTAACAGCCCCAGGTTTCATTGGCTTATGATACATTTCTTTTTCTTTTTTCTTTTTTTTAAGTTTATTTATTTGGAGACAGAGTGAGCATGTGCAAGTGGGGGAGGGTCAGAAAGAGGGACAGAGAGAGAATCCCAAGCAGGCCCCGCACTGAAAGCACAGAGCCCGAAGCAGGGTTGGAACTCACAAACTGTGAGATCATGACGTGAGCTGAAGTGGGACGCTTAACTGACCGAGACAAATGAGGCACCTCTCTTATGACACATTTCTCACTCAAGTTGCAAGTTAGGTGTGGCCCTGCTCCATGTGTCTCTGTCATTCTGCAGTTCAGGCTGAGGGAGGACTCCTTCAGTCTCATGGCAGGAGAAAAGAGCAATGATAGAACTATGTGATCAATGACTCCTCAGTATAGAGGAGGATTCTGCTACTCAGAACTGAAATCACTACATTCTGTTGGCCATAGCAAGTCACAGTCCAATGCTGCCATAAACAGGCAGAGGAATTCTCTTCTTCCCATAGGCATCCAGTGTAAGTCACCTGGAAAGGGCAGGGAAGAATATTTCTTTAACTGGGGAGGGTGGGGTGGTGAACATTGGGAACAATAAGGCAATTTATCAATAGCAGTGTGTTGACACCAGTTTGCTAAATAAGCTTTTTTTCCAATAAACTATTAGATAACATGGTGAGGTTTTTCAAAATGCTTTTATGTACCTACTGTGTGCCAGACACATACTTTCTGTCTGCAGTTGACAAACTCTCCTTTTGATGACAAAGGCGGATAGCGAAAAAGATAATCTGCAATAAAGAATATGAACAAAATACTATGGGAGCTACATGGATTCTACTGCACAGGGCTGCCCTGTGCATTGTGAATGGTTTATAGCAGGATACCTGGCCTCTACACACTACATGTCATCAGCACACCTCCTTTCTTGTGACGACCAAAAATGTCTCCAGACATTGACAATGTCTCCTGGGGAGAAAATATCTTGGGCTGAAAATCACTGTGTTAGAGGAACAAGGTATTTAGTCAGGCTAGGGTGGAATGAATGAGGAGGAAGTGGTAGAGAACTTTGAGAAGGGAGAGAGATCAGATTATGAAGGGACTTACAGGTCATGGCAAGGAGTAAAAACAGAAGCCATTGGAAGTTTTGATCAGAGAAGTGGCATTATTCAATTTGTAATCTAGGCAAGAAGTGATTGTGTGGTTTGCACTAGGGTGGGAGTACTAAGAAGTGGCCAGATTGTGGATGTATTTTCAAAATTGGATATATCTTGAAATCCTGTTTGATGCCAACAGGATTTGCATCACAGATGGAACATGAGAGAAAGAGGAGTTACTCAAGATTTCTGGCCTAAGCAACTGGTTAGATGAAGTTACCATTTATTGAGATGGGGTAGGTTTGGCAAAGATCACCAAAAGTTCAGGGGCACCTAGCTGGCTCACTTGGAAGTGTGTGTGACTCTTGATCTCGGGGTCATGAGTTTGAGCCCCATGTTGGGTGTAGAAATTACTTAAATAAATAAAACAAAAAAAAAGTGCAAATTTGGACTTAAGTTAAAAATACTCCTTAGGTAAGTGGAGATTTCAAGACAGTGTTTAGCTTCAGGGGAGAGGATGGGTTGGAGATATGAATTTATTAGTTGTTAGGTGGTATTTATTTATTTAAATTTTTTAAATGTTTTATTTCTTTTTGACAGAGAGAAAGACACACACACACACACAGCATAAGTGGGGGAGGGGCAGAGAGCGAGGGAGACACAGAATCCAAAGAAGGCTCCAGACTCTGAGCTGTCTGCACAGAGCCCAACATGTGGCTCGAACTCACAGACTGAGAGATCATGACCTGAGCCGAAGTTGGACGCTCAACCGACTGAGCCACCAGGTGCCCCAAGTTGTTAGGTGGTATTTAAATCCATGGGACTGGATGTGATCGCCTAGTAAGTAAATGAGAAGAGGTTTAGCACTGGGCCCCAGGCACACCAGTGTTTAGAGATGAAAAGAAGCCAACAGAGGAGACAGAGAACAAATATCCAGGACACAAAGGGTCCATTTGAAGATGGTTGTATTCAATAACTTTATTGCTAATATTTATCCTAAGAGAATAAATGAAATAGTACACAGAGATGAACATATTAGTTTATTGTGGTATTGCTTATGTTCATCAATTAAGTCCAGTTTAATGAAATTATTTTGACTATGTAATGCAATGTTATCCTATGGGCAATAAAAGTGATATGTATCTGTACATGGGAACATGAAAAAAAAACTTAATGTTTATCTCATCTAAACAGTTTAGTCCCATTATAATAAAAAGATTTACATGCCTATTAAAGAATGAAAGGACATGTGTCAAGATGTTGGTAGTACCTATGATTGGGTATGGGATAATAATATTTAGTTTCTTCATATTTTTCTATAGTTTTTACAATGAGTAATATTACTTTTATAAACAGAAAAGGGGCTACAACAGGAAGAAATCATTGAAAAATATTGCAAGTAGGTATAAAAAAGCAATTGCACAAATATAAGGAAAAATTTGGTTTACGGGCAGGACATGTGGAATATTTTATATTATATTTATTTTATATTAAATATTTTATTCAGTTTTTCAATACTTATTTATTTATTTATTTATTTATTTTAGAGAGAGAAAGAGAGCACATATGAGCAGGGGAGAGGGGCAAGAGGAAGAGAGAGAGGGACAGGAAGAATCCTAGGCAGGCTCCATGCTCAGTGCGGAGCCTGACGTAGGGCTTGATCCCACAACCCTGGGATGATGACCTGAGCCAAAATCAAGAGTTGGATGCTTGACCACAGAGTCACCCAGGTGCCCCAAGACTTAAATATTTTAATTAACTAGAGAGTGGCCAAATATTATGTGGCTACATTAATTGAAGTACGTTGTCCAGAACAAGAGAGATTATAATTTTATGCTATTGTATGCTGTTAGACTATATTTCTAGGTGCCATGTTTTGTAAAAACATTGCTATTCTCTAGACAAGGCTTAATTTCTCCATCGGGTTCCTGTATAGAACTAAAACCATATTATATGAGTAGAAGGTAAAAAAAAGTTCTGGATATTATGAGCCAAAGAAAAGTCAGTTACAAGAGAAACCAGACCTCCTACTTTCAAATATAGGGAAGCGTATGTTGAAGAAACGGGATGAAACCTATCTCAAGTGTTTCTCATAGCATCAGGCAAGGACCACCTATACCAGAATTACCTGGATGGAGTACATGTTAAAATAGTTGACTTCTGGCCCCAGCTCAGGCCTACAGAGATCAATCAGACCCTGCATCGGGCTCTGTGCTGACAGTGTGGAGTCTGCTTGGGATTCTCTCTGTCCCTTCCCTTCTCACTCTCTACCCCCGCCCCAAATAAATAAATAAAATATAAACATTTAAAAAACACAAATAATAGAAACAGTATTTTATTGTATAGCTTTAAAAATTTTAATTATTTTACTTTATTACTTTAGTTATCTAACCTGTAAGATGTTCCAAAATGTATTTTTTGGTGTCTTTAATATTCCTCAAAATATCCAAATCTATAAAATATACATTATAAAATATATATTTATTAATTTGAAGAATGAAGCCAGACATTTTATTGGTTTGATTTGGCTTAGTTGGCAGTGAGGAATGACTTTGTCAATTATGTTAACATACAAAATATATATATTTTATACATTTATATATATATGTGTGTGTATATATATATATATACACACACACACACATACATAGAGCTCAAGTGTATATATGTATGTGTGTATATATATACATATGTATATCAAGTAATATATGTATGTGTGTGTATATATATATGTATATATATACACACACATATAGAGCTCAAGCTTTCCTTGAGCTCTAAGGGTGGCCATGTGACAGAGTTCTAGGTAATGAGAAAGTAAAGTTAGCCAGAGGGGCTTCTGGAAAGTTTTTGCTTTCCTGATAAGAGGGGACAGCTGAGGGAACTGGTTCTTTGGTTGTTCTTCATGCCTAGAACTTATAATGCTAGAGGTATAGCAGTTATCTTTCCCCATAAAGAGCTACCATACTAAGGATTGATTTTGCAGTCCTGAGTTTTATTTTGAGCTTTAGATTCAAACAACTGCCTGGTCAACAACTCCTAGTTACCTCACAGGCACCTCAAACTGAGTGCTTCCAAAATAGTACTTGTCATTATTGATCCCATCTCCCTCTGGTCCTCCTTTAAGTGATCCCCAATGTGGTGAATGGCAGCATCATTTACCCAGTTGGGCAAATCTCTTATTTGGAGATAGCTCTGATACTTTCTCTCCCCATACCCATCAATCAAGTCTTGTTCTTTTCACCTCTAAAATGTTCTTAGAATGGACTCCCTTTTCTCCATTTCTTTGTTATCCTAGTCCAAGCTTATCATCATCTTTCTGGATTAATATTAATAACCCCCAGTTGTCCCTATCTTTAATCTACTCTCTACATATTAATCTGAATATTTTAAACGATTTTTTTTTTTTAAATAGGCTTCATGCCCAGTGCAGAGTCCAGCACAAAGCTTGAACTCATGACCCTGAGGTCAAGACCTGAGCTGAGATCAAGAGTCAGATGCTTAACTGACCAGGGCACCCAGGTGCCCCATTAGTCTGAATATTTTATTTTATATCTTTATTTTTTAAATGTTTATTTATTAAAAAAAATTTTTTTTTAACGTTTATTTATTTTTGAGACAGAGAGAGACAGAGCATGAACAGGGGAGGGGCAGAGAGAGAGGGAGACACAGAATCTGAAACAGGCTCCAGGCTCTGAGCTGTCAGCACAGAACCTGACACGGGGCTCGAACTCACGGACTGTGAGATCATGACCTGAGCTGAAGTCGGACGCCTAACGAACCAAGCCACTCAGGCGCCCCTGTTTGTTTATTTTTGACAGACAGAGAACCACAGCATGAGGGAGGGGTGGGGGCGGGGCAGAGATGGAGGGAGACAGAGGATCCGAAGTGGGCTCTGCGCTGACAGTGGGGCTCAAACTCACCAACTTCGAGATCATGACCTGAGCTGAAGTCAGATGCTTAACCAATTGACCCACCCACGCACCTCTAGTCTGAATATTTTAATAAAAACCTGATTGTGTTGCTTACACACTTAAATGCTTTGTATTGCTTTTAGGATCTAGGCCAAAATCTTAACAATGTTTGCAGTGCTCTGTTAAGTCTGGCATGGGCCTTCTCTCCCAACTATGTTCTAGTCATACTGGCTTTATTTCTGTTCCTAGAAAGAAGCAAGGAATTTTGTATCAGGAGTTTTGCATATGCTATTCTCTAGATCTGCACATCACTTCTATTAGTTTTCTATTGCTGCTGAAACAAATTACCACAAATTTATGGCTTAAAACTAAATTTAACAAACATCGTTTTACAGTTTTGTAAGTCAGTAGTCCAACGTGGGTTTCATTGGGCTAAATCAAGATGTCAGCAGGGCTGGCTGGGTTCTTTTCTGGAGGCTTGAAAGGGAGATTGTTTCCTTGTCTTTTCCATCTTCTGGAGACCACCCACATTTCTTGACTCAAGGCCCACTTCCCTTCATCTTCAAAGTCAGGAATGTTGCATCTCTCCAACATTTCATTTCATTTCAATTCATCATCTATCTTAAAAGAGAGAGAGAGAGAGAGAGAGAGATCAAGAACTGGGGAGGGGCAGAGAGAGGCGGGGAGAGAGAAACCCAAACAGGCTCTGCACTGTCAGTGCAGAGCCCAACATGAGGCTCAATCCCACGAACCCGTGAGATCATGACTTGAGCCCTAATCAAGAGTCAGATGCTTAACCCACTGAGCCACCCAGGAGGCCCTCTCCAACCATTCTCATGTAGTCACAGTCACAGCTCCCTGTGCCCAAAGCTGGGAAAGGTTCTCTAATTTTAAAGTCTCATGTAAAAAATTGAGTCCACAGGAATAGAAAATAATCTGTCTCAAGGTCCTTATCTGGAAAGTCCCTTTTGCCACTTAAGGTACCATATTCACAAATTCTGGGGATTAGGACATAGGCATGTATGGGGGTTGGGGACATTATTCTAACTACCACACTATTTTTCATGACTGCATTTAGGCTATAAATACTTTTTGGTGGCTTTAGAGTTTTGTATTTGTTAGATAACCAAATATCTTATGCAGCAACAAGTAGGCAGTTGCTAGCACCGATTCAGCAGCTCAGCAAAGCCACAAGGGACTCAGGCCTTGTCTTTTTCCACTCTGCCATTTTCGGTGCCTTGTTTGCTTTTTGCTCACAGGTTTATTGTTTCAAGATGGCCGCTGTTCTCCAGATTTTCGTAACTATATTCAAGAAAGAAGAGGGAAGAGGGGTGTACCAGATCCTGTCACAGTGCTCTGCCCATATCCTCTAGTTCTTATCACTTCAGCATACAGTTGGTGGCCAGACTTCCAACTGCTGGCACCTGCATTTCTATGCCTTCCTGGTTGAGCAAGGAAGCCTGCTTTGCTGCCTGCCCACAACCCCTCCCCTAACAACAATTAAAGAGAGTACATGTAAATACCCAGCTTCCTTGTCCCTTGGGTAGGAGGTTTTGTTTTTTGGGGTGGGTGGAGGGGAGTAGGGTAAGACGATTTTAAGGCACATGTTTTATATTGGTTTGCAGAATTTACCAGGGGGATTAGGCTTCAGTTACCTTTAGGATTAAGGGGCTTGATAATGAATCTTTTATTGGACACTTACTCTCCCATTTCCTATCTCATTTCTCCACTATCCTACCAATGTTTCTTGGATGCTAACAAAATAAAGCTATTTTCACTTGTTATTTCAGGGCTTGCTTTGTGGGGAATCCAAACCAAGACAGACCATCATCATCTTTCCTCCTTTCTTTAAGGCAGACAGTTGGTGCCAAAGTGGCCAGTTTACAACTAGGAGGTGACAAACCAATGTGTGGAAGTTGAAATGGAAATAAACAACTTGGGTTCATAACCTTGAGCCACTGTACCAGTCCTGACTGGACTGTCTACTGCCATTCTTAATTTAAAAATTGTTTATTTGCAGTCTATGTCCCCATTACAAATAAACAGAAATAAAGTAATAATAAAGGTAAGAGCTGTGAAGGAAATGAACAGAGTATTATAGAATATTCTAGGGGAGGAGAGATATTTTTTGAGATGATGTCTAAGTTGAAACTGAGAGGACACAGCCATTTCAAAATTAAGACAGCATGTCCTAGGAATAAACAACATTCACCAAGACCCAGAGCAGAAAAGATTTTATGTTTGAAAGCAGACCAGTGTGGCTGGAATGTAACAAGAGTGAGGTTGGAAACCACAGAGGTTAGGGAAGGCTCAAATAGAGTTTATTCTAAATGCAACAGGAATATTGAAGGGTTTTAGGTAGGGAAGTGTTATAATCCAATTTATTTATAAAAACAATCACTCTATCAAGTTAAGAACCAAACAGTAGTTTGCTGATCTTATGCACAAAGCATTGGGCTAGGTGCTGTGGAAAGAATAAAATAGCATACTTGCCTCTAATAATGTTCCTAAGTCCCACAAAACAGGGATAAGTGTGGGTATGAGGGACAAGAGTAAATTCTGCGGTAACTCTGGCCTCTGACAGTAACAATCAGGCTTTAATGCCAAACTCCAGACAAAATCCTGTATTCAGTAATAACCAGAATGCTACGAAGGGCAAATAATTTCTATGGCAAGATTAGTTTTCCAAAGCTGTTTACGTGAGGCTGGTTTTCAGGTAAGGAGCTAGGAATATACTATGTATATATTACAAAACTCAAGAATTAAAAATTTCATAGATTGTATAATTTTACTGAAAGCATGATTCTACCACTAGATGGTGACATGTATACAAAGTATTGAAAACAATCTTAGCTGTTGAAGGTGTATAGTCATTGCTGATTACTGGTCGGAAAATCCAGATTTATAAGGATTTAGGGGTATTTTAGCAGATTCTGCTTCATCATACTTTTAGAATGTACAACTTTCAAATACATTAAAATGTCTTGTTGATAGGGATACTAAATCAGCACAGAAGAGTGAAGATTCTAGTTAGGAGGCAGACAACCTTGTTTTTCATGGTCTTTTATGCTTTTCTCTGTTAACAAGCAGTTGAAGTAGATAAAGGGTTGTTGGTAAACTATAGCCCATAGGCCAAATCTGGCCAGTTCCATTTCTGTATGGTTTGCAGGTTAAGAATGGCTTTCTATTTTTAAATAGTTGAAAATATGAAGAGAAAAATAGTATTTTGTGACACATGAAAACATGAATTTCAAATTTCAGTGTAAGTTAAATTTTATTGGAACACAACCATACTTTTTCCACCACGTACTGTCTATAGCTGCTTTTGTTCTAACAGTTGAGTAGTTGTGATAAGGAAGTTGGCTTGTCTATAAAGCCAAAACTATTTACTATCTGGCTCTTTACAGAAAAAGTGTGTTGAGCATTTAAGTGGTGACTGAAGAGCAATGATCATTTATGACAACAATACTCTAGATTCTCAAAGCATTTTATTATTTTATTTATTTTAGAGAGAATCTTAAGCAGGCTCCAAGTTCAGCAGAGAGCCCAACGCGGGGCTCAATCTCACGACCACAAGATCATGACCTGAGCTGAAATCAGGAGTTTCAGAGTAGGAGGCTTAACCGACCAAGCCACCCAGGCGCCCCTGTCCCCTTCTTTTATTAGGAATGGGCAATTCTTTCCAAAAGATCCACTCTGCAGATTTCTGCTCACGTTTCACTGGCAAGGACCCAAACATAGGTTCAGCCCTACCATGACTGTTTTAACCGGTAACAAGTACTCCTTGGGGCTTTCCTTCCAGAGACCAGAGTCTCTAGCTGCCACCTGAAAAACAGAACAAAATTTGGGTTTGGCAAGTTTCCTTGTGGGCAGGTAAGAGGGGTGGGTGGGAATGGATGCTGGCTGGTCCATGTCTGCTACGGATGCCAAAAGTCAACTGTGCAGAAACCTGAGTTTTACAGTAAAGATGGGAAGAAGGGGAGAGGATGGCAGAATCTCTCTACAGCTCGGAAATCTCACCTGCTCATATGGAGCAGTGTAAAACAGGTGGGCAGAAACTTTATAAGAACACTGGCAAGGTGGTCCTGGCATGGAACGACGGTGGGACCCAACCTCGACACAACCTTTAAACCAATTACTAGTCTTAATAGCTGGTTGGGTGACACAGTTATAAGATTACGTACACGCCCTTTCGGTCTCTTCAGTCACATCTCTATAAAACGTACTGGGTATGGAAATCAGCGAGGACGTATTAAGGGCTGGTGTGAGGAAAATTTTCCTAATGCTAACTAGTTAACACTACCAACTTGAGCGGAGTGTCCCCTTTCCTTCCGGTTCTTCATTCTCCGTTTCCCATCTTAATACCCTGGCGATCTGCTCTTCGCAGAGGAATGTGCTATTTCAGGTGAAGAGTTGTAGAGTGGCAGGCAATTGGTGCGGGGCCCTCTCGCGTACAAGGGAGGCGATGCCATGTGAACGCTCCTCACTCCGCCATTTCTAGTCACGTCAAGGTGTCTTACTGCTCGAGGACGGATAAGCCTTACAGAATCGAGGGTAGCGATCTACGCGCATGCAGGTTACGCCGCCCCTGGGCTGTTCCATTCTCACAAAGCCCCGCGGGGAGAGGGCCGTGTGCCCCAACTTGGGCTGCGGCGTCGCTTCGGCCCGGCTTCTCCGTGAACCCCCTGCCTCCCCCATCCCCCAAAAACCTGAGCGCTGGGAGGGAGGAATCGGCATCAACCCCCCCCCCCCCCCTTCGTGGGCCCGGAGGAAAAATGGCGAAGCGCAAGGGCGGGGAACAGGGCGGCGCGAGTGACCCGGCGTTCGCCGGGACCTCGCAGCCCGCAGAGTGGGCCGCTGTGGGCGACGCCGCGCAACCGCGAGCCGCTCGGTGCCTCCGCCATCTTCCCCTACTCACTCGGACTCCCCCCGCGGCCGCGCTGGCTTCGTGTTTCCCTTCCGGCCGCTGACAGAGATCCGGGCTGGGCGGGGTGGGCGAACGCGCCGAGGGGGTGGACCGAGGGCGGGGAGGCCAGACGGAAGAGGAAAGGGAGGGCGGCGAGCCGGCCGCGGCGGGGTGTGGAGCGTGCGGCGTGTGTGCGGAGGGAGAGGTGGGAGGGCGGGAGGCGAAGCGAGGGAAGGAGGCGGAGGAATGAGAGCGCGAGGCGTTTCTCGTCGGCTCCTTCGCTCGGGCGGAAAGAGCCGAGCGCAGCCCGAACGCTCTATTAAAATGGCGGCGGCGTCAGCGGTGGCCGCGGCGTCTGGTCGGTGAAGTGACTCTGCTGCTTCTCTCCCCACCCGCCCCCTCCCTCCCTCTCCCCTCCCCCCGTCCTTCCCCCCCTTCCCCGCCGCCGGCGCCTCCGCGCCCCTCCGGCCTGCGCACCTCCCCTCGCCCCCCTCCTCTCCCCCGCCCGCTCCGGGGACCGCCGGCCCCCTCCCCCATACTCCTGCTCTCCGCCCCGTCCCCGCCGCCGCCCGCCCTCGTCGCCTCCCCGCCCCGCCGGCCGGCCGGCCCCCTCCTCCGCCTCTCTCCCCTCCCCCCCGCCGGTCGGGATCAGTCACTGCGATCCGAAGCGGGGGAGGGGGGGGGCGGCGGCCGAACGATGTGCGAGAACTGCGCAGACCTGGTGGAGGTGTTAAATGAAAGTAAGTAGCCGCGGCGGCGGCCTGTGGGGGTGCACGGTTTGGGGGCCCCGCGCAGCTCCCCGGGCTGCCGCGGCCTGCGGGAGGCGACGGCCGAGCCAGGCGGCGTGCCGGCCTAGCGCCCCGGGAAGGTGCGCGGTGGCGCGGCCGCCGCGGCGCCTCGGGCCCAAGCCGGCCCGGTTACCTGGGCGCTCGAGAGGGGGCCGCCCCGGAGCTTTGGCCAGGCAGGGCCTGAGCGGTCTCACCTCTCGGAAAGTTTCCTCATTACAGGTGTCAATTAACGAAGGCACTAATGAGCCTTCGCCTCCCTCGCCCTGCCGGGAAGGTGAGGGGAGGTGGGGTCCGAGGACGAAGCTTTCCTCCGCAGTCCGAACCTTTCGGCCCTCCGGCCGCCCTCTTTAAATTTCAGCGTGCTGCCGAGGCCTCTCTTACCTGCTAATTTTCATTAAACTCCCTGGGAGGAGGTTGGTGGTTTTCCTCTCCCTTGGGGGTGTGTGGGTGTATGAAACCCTTCTACCGGCCCTGAAATAGCTGAAAATGAACTGTAATAGTCATGATTGGAACCTTCATACCTATTTTGTAAAAAATTAATGATGGTTCTTCTTCGTGTACCGTTCGTCATTTTAATGGTAAATTTTATTATATTAAGGAGAGCACTGTACTACAGATACCATCCCGGGATAGTCATGGCCTGTCTCCTGGAATGAAAGGCCTATTCCTTATACTTTTGATTGTTAAAGAGCGTACCCTGATCTTTTCTAGCCAGATTCTTATATTTATTTTATTTCCGACCCTTGTAAGATAGTATTTGAGGCTAAAGAAACAAGCTGTATTGCAGATTAACTACTTCTGGGCCCAAAGGCCTAGTTGGACGAGGTGCATTAGATAAGATTAATTTACAAAAACTTGATTGTTGAGAAAATGCTCATGTAAAGAACTGCTTATGTGGGTTTTGGATTTCTGTTCTGATATTCCCGAAGATTTCCAAACTACCTCTTTTCTAATACGATTCTTTAAAACAATGGTTTTAAAAAATGTTTGTGTTTGAATTTTACTTTATTTATGTGCTTGAATTTCACTTTATTAACCAAATGCAATAAGAAAAGTGTTAGAGTTCTAGTTTACTTTCAACTGGGCATTTATTTTCTGACAGGTGGAAGCAGGTTTTGCACATACTCAAACTGTACTTTCCAATATTTGTGTTACTGTAAATTTTCCTAGAATTTTAAGGTTGTTTTGAGATACTTTTGGTGCAGGTGATTTATGGTATGATGATTACATAAGTCTTTAGTACTTATTTCAGTAAACTGTATTTTATATCCCAAACATAAGTTGTGTGGTTATTGTTATAGTAAATTGGGAAGAGCATTATCTTTGCTGTCTAGTAAAAGAAATAAGTGCTTTTAATAATGTTTTGGTGTTTTAAAAGTTAACTAGGAAAACCAACTTTAAACATAGTATCTAAAGAAACTAAAGTCTGTTAATCTTTATTACGTTGTGAAAAGAGGCATCATGATAGTTGTTATTGAAAATTATTTGGGAAACCCCTAGAACTTTGCTTAGGAGCACTCAAAAATGCGATGGATTTATGGAAACTTAGAAATGTAGAGAATCTTGAAGTAGAATTTAACTTTCATTACCTTTAGGTATATACAGTTAGTAGAACCAGGTTTGTATAAGTCAGTGGTCTCTAAAAATACTTAAGACGACTTCTTAATATTTCCTCTATTTATTTTTTTTATTGTAGAGAGAAAGAAAGTGCCCACACATGTGGGTGTGGGGGCGAGGGACAGGGAGAGAGCGAGAGAATCCCAAGCCACTCAACGCGGGCTCAATCTCCTGACCCTGGGGTTATAACTGGAGCTGAAATCAGGTTGGCCACTCAGCCAACTGAGCCACCCAGGAGCCCCTCTTAATATTTCCTTAAAAGCTCAGTTTAAAAATTTGCCTCCTGATGGGGCGCCTGGGTGGCGCAGTCGGTTAAGCGTCCGACTTCAGCCAGGTCACGATCTCGCGGTCCCTGAGTTCGAGCCCCGCGTCGGGCTCTGGGCTGATGGCTCAGAGCCTGGAGCCTGTTTCCGATTCTGTGTCTCCCTCTCTCTCTGCCCCTCCCCCGTTCATGCTCTGTCTCTCTCTGTCCCAAAAATAAATAAACGTTGAAAAAAAAAATTTTTTTTAAAAAATTTGCCTCCTGAACACTAATCTCACAATGAAGCTTCCTTTTTTTATTTTTTTAAAATTATTTCAGCAATTTTATTTGTAGGTTATACCAAACTATTACAAGTTGCTTTTTTTCCCTTGTGGTTTTAAAATTGTTTTCATTTTTCTTTTGTGTTGTATCCCAAACATAAGATGTTTAAGTTTCTTAAGAACAGAGGGTATTACTTTATCTCATTATAGTAATAACATTTATCCATGACTGGATAGGAACGTGATGGTTGGACCTTGATAAAAACTTGTTGAATTGAAGTAGGTTATATGTCTTTCTTGTAATCTTGCTCACAATAATTATTAAGTCTGTCCTTTTATTCCCCTAGAGGTTGTGCAAAGATGAGCATCAATTCATCTTTGATTAGATATTCAGAACTAAAGTCCCCAAATAATGTGCTCAGAATTCATCTCTCAGTATATGTCCCCATAAGAGTTTAACCATGACAAGAAAGAAAATGATGTATGTGATGTGTTTCAAGTTGATTTTGAAAAAGAATTATTTAAAAGATACTAAAAACCTATTTCTTGTCAGATTTAAAAATACTGATGAAACTGAAAAGTCTGCCTGGACATATCAGTGTAATATAAAAATTTAGTGTTTTAAATGAAAGGGTAGATAAAATGTGGATTGTATTGTTTTCTATCTTGATGTGCAGAGAGATTTTAATAATGGTAGGGACTTCATATGAAATGTTTACTTAAAAATCTGGCAGAATGTAATTTAGCTAAAATAAAAATTGGTAACAAAAGGTTGTAAATAGTTTCCTTTTGTCATCAGTTTTTGATGAGAGAATTAACATTACCATTTATATCTCTTGTGCTGGGAATCTGAAGTTGTAAACTCTCCCCATGGAAACATACAGGTACACAGACACAATTTTTCATGCACTGTGAGGACTAATTGAAACCTGTCCATGGAACCAGGCTAAGAACCCCATAATAAGGATCCTCACATCCCCTTTTATTTTTTTTATTTTTTATACATTTTTTTTCTTTTTTTTAACGTTTATTTTTGAGACGGAGAGAGACAGAGCATGAACAGGGGAGGGTCAGAGACAGAGGGAGACACAGAAACTGAAACAGGCTCCAGGCTCTGAGCTGTCAGCACAGAGCCCGACGCGGGGCTCGAACACATGGACTGTGAGATCATGACCTGAGCTGAAGTCGGGCGCTTAACCGACTGAGCCACCCAGGCACCCCTCTCACATCCCCTTTTAAAATACGATCTTGATAGATATCCTAAAACTTAAAATGACATTTCAAAATAATGTTTGGCTTTAATGTTAGAATAAGCAATCCCAGCACTACTAACATGCTTGAATTTCTCTTTCCCTTCAGTGCTTTGTTTTTAAAAAGACATTTTCAAGGCTTGGGATGTATTAATTTGGCTACTATCAGTTTGTGGGTTCACATTCAGTTTAGGAAATAATTTTCAGCTTTTAATCCTGTGCTTGTTTGGCTGAATTTGTATATTTGCTGCTTTTCTAGATTTTTTGTGAACCACTTTAACTCCAGAGCATTTCTGGATGTTGATGAGAAGTTGGAGGCCTGAATTTACGTTTTGGACCATCATCATAGCTAGTTCACTGGTAAATTGAGGTCATTATTTGCCTTGGTAAGGTAAATTTCTTTGAGAGAAGAGTGAGAATGGCTTAAAAATTTTTTCTTAATGTTTATTTATTTTTGAGAGAGAGAGAGAGAGCAAGCAAGCAGGGATGGGGCAGAGAGAGAGGGGGAGATACATAATCTGAAGCAGGCTCCAGGCTCTGAGCTGTCAGCACAGAGCCTGATGCGGGGCTTGAACTCATGAACCGTGAGATCATGACCTGAACAGAAATTGGACTCTGAGCCACCCAGGCGCCCCGAAAATGGTTTTAAACATAGATGTTATTCTGTGTGTGTGTTTAGTAAATTACAGTTTACCAAATGTAGCAGTTAAGTAGACAATTTATTTGCCCCCCTCCTTAGCCTTGGAGATAGGCAGGAGCAAGCATTGGTACCTAAGTTTTAGAAGCAAAGAAATTGAATCTCTGAAAGGCTAAGTGGTTTGCCAGATAAAGGTCACCTGTTACTTGCTTAGCTAGTAGCCCTATCTAAGCTTGAACTCAAGATACTGTGATAACAGTATTTGCAGAATAATTCTGTTTGTATTATTTTTAAAGCAGAATACTTTATTGAGCAGTTTGTGTTGAGTACTTTATCAATTCTTTGAGGTAGGTACTCACTCTATCACCCCTTTCAGATAAGAGAACCTAGATTTAGAGTTTACATAATTTGCTCAGAGTCACATGACTGTATTTGGTGGAGCCAGGATTTGAACAGGACTTAATCTCAGGTCAGGCTAAAAAAGCCCATGTTCTTAACAGTTATGCTGTGCTGTGGAAACTTTGTGATGATCTATTTGAATGGAAGACATTATTATGTTTAACTGACAATAAAAAATTTGTGTATATTTATGTATTTTAACAATTTCAGGCATGATGTTACTGTAGTTGTGGTAAGATTTTAAAAGTGGTGGTCCTGGGGTGCCTGGGTGGCTCAGTCGGTTGAGCCTCCGACTTCGGCTCAGGTCATGATCTCAAGCTTGTGAGTTTGAGTTTTGCGTTGGGCTCTGTGCTCACAGCACGTAGCCTGGAGCCTGCTTCGGATTCTGTGTCTCCCTCTCTCTCTGCTCTTTCCCCACTTGCATTCTGTCTCCGTCTCTCTCAAAAATAAACAAACATTAAAAAAAAAAAGTGGTGGTCCTTATGTAGCTGAATGGAATCTAAATGTTGTCTGTCAGCAGGGAGCCCTTTAGTAAACCATACATTTCTAGAGTTTTTTTTTTTTTTTAACGTTTTATTTATTTTTGAGACAGGGAGAGACAGAGCATGAACAGGGGAGGGTCAGAGAGAGGGAGATACAGAATCCGAAACAGGCTCCAGGCTCTGAGCTGTCAGCACAGAGCCCGACGCGGGGCTTGAACTCACGGACCGCGAGATCATGACCTGAGCCGAAGTCGGCCGCTTAACAGACTGAGCCACCCAGGCGCCCCTAGAGTTTTTTTTTTATATCATAAGTATATGAGTGCTAAATAGTTAAATCATTAGTAACATAATATTTTTTGGTTGACCTAGTAATTCTAAAATTTGAACTGATTCTTAAAATTGGAAATCGGATTTTGCTATAGTATGAAGTCCCAGATTATGAATTTTTATTTGATGATCTAGCTAAGTCTATGTCCTCTTAAACCAATTAATGTTTGAAGTAGTGTTCGTGATTTCAATTCACATATTTTTCTAATATAACTTAGAAACCATAAAGCACTACAAACGTGCAGGATGTTACGTAGGTTTTCTGCATTGTCAATGATAACTGTTAATAATTAGCTTTAGCACTCTTCGTGAAACATGTTAATGTTACTTGTATGTTTAATGATAGTACCTGTATATCTGATTTCAAAGTATTTGTAATGTGTTGTGTATTATTAAGAATTTTTATATTTTCAGAAAGAGAAAGAAACTTTCCAATCATAGCTTGACCAAGATGTGACATAATCTAGCTAAATGGGTTGGCCTACCTTCTTCTCTCTTTAATTTTTTTGTAATTATGAAGGTTGCATATTCTCATCGTAGACATACTGAAAACTGTAAATCTCATCATCCAGTGATGATTCCTGTTGATGATCACCTTGAAATACTTTTGGTACACATTTATTTTTGGTACACATTTTTAAAATGTTTATTTATTTGTATTGAGAGCGAGCAAGGGAGGTGCAGAGACAGGGAGAGAGAGAGCATATCCCAAGCAGGATCTGTGCCGTCTGCACAGAGCCCAGTGCAGGGCTCAAACCCCTGAACTGTGATATCATGATGAGCTGAAACCAAGAGTCAGACGCTTACCTGACTGAGCCACCCAGGTGCCTCTACACATTTACGTTTAAAAAAAAAATTTTTTTTTAAAGTTTATTTTTGAGACAATGTGAGAGACAGAGTGCAAGCAGTGGAGGGGCAGATGGAGGGAGACACAGAATCTGAAGTGGGCTCCAGGCTCCAAGCTGTCAACCCAGAGCCTGATGCGGGGCTCGAACTCCCGAACTGGGAGATCATGACCTGAGCCGAAGTCGGATGCTTAGCCGACTGAGCCACCCAGGCACCCCCGCATTTACATTTTTAAGAATGAGATAAATGTAGTTCAATATGTAGCTTGTTTCACCTAATGTTTTATTTGATTGTTTCCTTTATTAACTCTTTTGAAAATACATTTTTTGTCTGTATGGTATTTCATTTTGTGTTAGATTTAACTTCTCATTCTTATATGTTTTCAGTTCTTTCATATTATAAAGCTGCAAATGAACATCCTGTACATAAATTTTTAATAACATTTTTTTTAGATAGATTGCAGAAGTGATCACTCTGTCAAAAATATAAGCATACTTTTGTTTATATTGTCTATTTGCCTTTTCAGAAAGGATGTATTGATTTCCACTCTTCAGTATGGGCACTTGTACTGAATATTATCCTTGAAAAAGTGTTATTTTGGCAAAAATTGTAATAGCCAAATACTAGTAAGTTTAAACACTAATGGATGCCTGGGTGGCTTAGTCAGTTGAGCGTCTGACTTTAGCTCAGGTCATGACCTCATGGTTCATGGGTTCGAGCCCTGCGTGGGCGTGGGGCTCCGTGCTGACAACTCAGAGCCTGGAGCCTGCTTCAGATTCTGTGTCTCTCTCTCTCTCTCTCTCTCTCTGCCCCTCTCCCTCTCATTCTCTCTCCCTCTTTCCCTGCTCTCCCCCCCCCCGCCTCCCTCCCTCTCCCTCCGTCTCCCTCTGTCTCACACACACACACAAATGAACATTAAAAAAATTTTTTTTTCAAAAATAAAATTATAGAAAAACATTTTTTTTGGCTATTTGCATTTTTTAATACATTGCCTGTGTTTTCTCATTTTTCAGGTTTTAATATTTTGTGTTATTACCTGATAATGAGTTTGGTCACTTATTAACAATAGCAACCCTTGGTCATGTTCACCACATATATTTTTTTCCAGCCCCCCCCTTTATTTATTTACTTAACTTATTTTTGATATAGTGAGAGTGGGGGTGGGGCAAGGAGAGAGAATCCCAGGCAGGCTCTGTGTTGTCATTGCAGAGCCCAACGTGGGGCTTGATCTCACAAACCATGACATCATGACTTGAGCCAGAATACAAGAGTCAGATGCTTAACTGACTGAACCACGTAGGCACCCCCCCCTGCCCTTTTTATTTTTTTTAAATTTTTTTTTTTTTTCAACGTTTATTTATTTTTGGGACAGAGAGAGACAGAGCATGAACGGGGGAGGGGCAGAGAGAGAGGGAGACACAGAATCGGAAACAGGCTCCAGGCTCTGAGCCATCAGCCCAGAGCCTGACGCGGGGCTCGAACTCACGGACCGCGAGATCGTGACCTGGCTGAAGTCGGACGCTTAACCGACTGCGCCACCCAGGCGCCCCAAGCATTTTTTTTTTTAATTTTTTTTTCAACGTTTATTTATTTTTGGGACAGAGAGAGACAGAGCATGAACGGGGGAGGTCCCCGCCCTTTTTAAAAGTAATCTCTACACCCAGTGTGGGGCTTGAACTCATGACCCTGAGATCAAGAGTTGGATGCTCTACTGACTGAGCCAGCCAGGTACTCCTTTGCTGCTTTTTTGTGTGCTTTTTCATTTTTGTGTTTTTAATTATAGATCTTTAAAAAATGTTTTATGTTACACCTTCTTCTGCAGAGTTGCCTAAAACAATATATGATTATCACATTACCTGCTTAAACTGTTCTAGATCTTCATTGCTTGAAGAAACTAACTTCTTAGCGTGACATATATCATGCATGGCACAATTTGGCCGAAACTCCTCTTCCTAGCTTCACTTCTCACTTTTTTGGTGAGGCCTACTTTTTTTTTTTTTTTAATGTTTATTTATTTTGAGAGAGAGGGAGAGACAGAATCCCAAGCAGGCTCTGACTGTCAGTGCAGAGTTCATTGCAAGGCTCGAGCCTAGAAGTGGTGAGATCATGACCTGAGATCAAGAGTTGGACACTTACCTGACTGAGCCACCCAGGTGCCTCTTGGTGAGGCATTGAACCTTTCCCAGCCTCTCTTAAAATGACTTATATCCTTTAGTTTAGATTAAGAACTTAGGTAATAGTCCCTCTTCCTTTTTTTTTTCTTTTTTCATTAAGTTTACTTATCTTGAGAGAGAGAGAGCACGCGTGCGCATGTGCACAAGTAGGGAAGGAACAGAGAGAGAAGGGGGTAGAGAGAGAAAGCCCCAAGCAGCCTCCGTACGGTCAGCACAGAGCCCAAGACGGGGTTCGAACTCATGAAATGAATTCTGAGATTATGACCTGAGCGGAAATCAAGAGTGGGATGCTTCACTGACTAAGCTACCCAGGCGCCCCTTTTTCTTTCTTTTTTTTTTTTTTAAATGAGAATTTCATTTTAATTTTTTTTTAATTTACATCCAAATTAGCATATAGTGCAACAATGATTTCAGGAGTAGATTCCTTAGTGCCCCTTACCCATTTAGCCAGTCCCCCCTCCCACAACCTCTCCAGTAACCCTCAGTTTGTTCTCCATATTTATGAGTCTCTTCTGTTTTGTCTCCCTCCTGTTTTTATATTTTTGTTTCCCTTCCCTTATGTTCATCTGTTTTGTCTCTTAAAGTCCTCATATGAGTGAAGTCATATGATTTTTGTCTTTTTCTGACTAATTTCACTTAGCATAATCCCCTCCAGTTCCATCCACGTAGTTGCAAATGGCAAGATTTCATTCTTTTTGATTGCTGAGTAATATAATACTTCATTGTGTGTGTGTGTGTATATATATATATATATACACCACATCTTCTTTATCCATTCATCCATCGATGGACATTTGGGCTCTTTACATACTTTGGCTATTGTTGATAGTGCTGCTATAAACATGGGGGTGCATGTGTCCCTTCAAAACAGCACACCTGTATCCCTTGGATAAATGCCTAGTAGTGCAATTGCTGGGTCGTAGGGTAGTTCTCTTTTTAGTTTTTTGAGGAACCTCCATACTGTTTTCCAGAGTGGCTGCACCAGCTTGCATTTTCAGCCCCCCTTTTTTTAAAAATTAACAACAGCTTTCCTTCCTGAATGATGAACTCCTTACAGTCAGGGCCCATGTTTCCTTCTTTTCCGAGTCCCTTCTATAGTGCCTTGTACAGACTAGGTGCTTAGTAAACATTTTAGTTCATGCAGGGTTTTTGTAGAAGAAGAATGTGATTGCCTAGTTAAATCAGTATTCTTAGGCCTATAGTCAGTAGTGATTTATTTATTTTTTAAACTAAGCTCTACACTTTTCGTGGGGCTTGAAATTACAGCCCCAAGATCAAGAGTTGCATGCTTCACTGACTTGAGCCAGCCTGGTGTCCCTAGTCAGTAGTGATTTAGATATGAGAGTTTCTGGCTGAAGTATGCTGTAGGTGAGGATTATTATCATATATACTGCTTTAAATTATCTTTTTTTGTGAATTACTAGGTATATGCTTATAAAAAATATCTACCCTAAGCAACTGTTTTCTAAATTAATATGCATTGCAGAAAGGCAGAAATTAGTTGTTTTTATGTAGGTGGTGAGATTTGTGACTGTGGCATGAAATTTAAATTACCTTTATTTAGGAGTTTATATATGAGGAAAACATTGGGCTTTTTATCTTTCATGTGATTAACACCTGTTAATGATATTTTCCTCTCAAATTCCATAGAAATTAAAAACTATCTCCAAAGGTGTTAGTTTAGAATTAATGTAGTATAAACCGGGCATCTTCTTGCACTTCCCTTACTGTGGTTGAAGACTGGGTATTCTTCCTATCCTGGCTATAACCTCTTCCAGAAAAGTTAAGTTGCTTATATTCTCTGGAAGAACTTAAGCCAGCCCCCCCCCCTCCCCCGTTGCTAGCTATTGCTGATTGGATTCCAGATAGACTCCTGACCTGATGTTGATCAATCAGATTTTTTTTGTCAGAATGTTTGAACTAAAGAGTGAGGTAGCTGTGAGCAGCTGAACTAGAGTGGGTGCTTTTGCAAGCTGATGGGTAGGAGCAGAAAAGTTGAGGAAGTAGAGACTGCTGTTTGCAGAAGAGAATTGGGGCAATCTGTGGAAATTGTTGACACCGAAGCTCCATAAAGAGATGGAAAATAATTCCGAGGCTAGAGCTCCTTTTGAACTGTCTCCCTTATAGATATCATTTGAGTTAATGTTCAAGCAAAAGAGTTTTTTTTTTTTTTTTTTTTTTAATTTTTTTTTTCAATGTTCATTTTTGGGACAGAGAGAGACAGAGCATGAACGGGGGAGGGGCAGAGAGAGAGGGAGACACAGAATCGGAAACAGGCTCCAGGCTCCGAGCCATCAGCCCGGAGCCCGACGCGGGGCTCGAACTCACAGACCGCGAGATCGTGACCTGGCTGAAGTCGGACGCTTAACCGACTGCGCCACCCAGGCGCCCCCAAGCAAAAGAGTTTTGATTCTAGTATTGTACCTTGATGACCTCTCCTTATTGGAGCATATACCTAGTGATTCATGAATAAGGTAAAAAAAGCAGTATGTATGATATAATCCTCAGGTACAGCATACTTCAGCCAGAAACTGAGTGCTTCATTATAATCTGGTGTAAGTTCTTGGAATGTGTTGGGCAAGTGTCATCAGTAATATTCGGTGGCAGGAGAAAACTTAACTCCTTTTGTTAATTACTTACCTCTCTACCAGGATATTTAGTCTTTTTTTTTTTTAACGTTTATTTATTTTTGAGACAGAGCATGAACAGGGGAGGGTCAGAGAGAGAGGGAGACACAGAATCCGGAGCAGGCTCCAGGCTCTGAGCTAATGTAGGGCTCGAACTCACGGGCTGTGAGATCATGACCTGAGCTGAAGTCGGACGCTTAAGTGACTGAGCCACCCAGGCGCCCCTGTTTAGTCTTTTTAAAAATAATGCTTGGGGCGCCTGGGTGGCGCAGTCGGTTAAGCGTCCGACTTCAGCCAGGTCACGATCTCGCGGTCCGTGAGTTCGAGCCCCGCGTCGGGCTCTGGGCTGATGGCTCGGAGCCTGGAGCCTGTTTCCGATTCTGTGTCTCCCTCTCTCTCTGCCCCTCCCCCGTTCATGCTCTGTCTCTCTCTGTCCCAAAAATAAATAAAACGTTGAAAAAAAAAATTAAAAAAAAAATAATGCAAGTAGCTTTGTTTTTTTCTAAAAAAGATAACTGCTTTTTTCAGGAAAAAAAATTTAGTAAGAAAATTTGGAGAATCTGAAGCTCTGCGTACCAAAGAAATTGTTCATGTTTTAGTAAGCATCTCTTTTTTTTAATTAAAAAAAATTTTTTTAACGTTTATTTATTTTGGAGAGAGAGAGAGAGAGGGAAAGAGCATGCCTGTAAGTGGAGGAGAGGCAAGAAAGGGAGACAGAGAATCTGAAGTAGGCCCTGTGCTGTGAGTGCAGAGCCCAATACAGGGCTTGAACTCATACGAACCGTGAAATCATGACCTAAGCCGACTTACTAAGAGTCAGCTGCTTAACTGACTGAGTCACCCAGACGTCCCTAGTAAACATCTCTTAAGTCATTCTTGCTTTCCTTATACATAGCTTTTCTTACGTATTTTATGTAAATAAGCTAATTACATGTTATTATTTATTTCTATATCATTTTATTAAGATGTAAGCATCTTTTTATGTTAGTATGCACTTATTATAATTTTTAATGGCTTCACTGTAATACTCCGTTATTTGGTCCAACTGTAACCTAACCAGTCCTCTGTTGATGGGCATTTGGGTTTTTGTAGGTCTTTGTATAATTGTCTGAATATTACCTTGAATATAGTGTGTGAAGTCAGATTGCTGAGTTGCTCATATAGCATATCTGGAAGGAAATCTGATAATATGCTAAAACTTAACAGTAGGGCATCAGTATATATACTTTATAGTCTTCAAGTGTTTGATTCCGAGTCTGTGGGGCTCTTTTAGCAATGAACATTAGCAATTCATCAATGTGGTGGTTTTAGGCCACCATAACACAAAATAGGAAGGTACTCATTCTGATTACCGAGACAGGCTCAGTAACCAATCATGAATGTGGAAGTATATGAGCACAAGCTCAATAAATTTAGACTTAAGAAAATGCTAAGATAATAGGGAGTTTGAAGTTGTGTTCGAAGTAAGAGTATAAATAAGGGGACAGTGGGCCCACTGCTTGGTAGAGTGGTATAAAAACAGCAATGGTGGTCAGTAGAATGTTTTTTTATTCTAATCTTATTTTGTTTCCATTTTCCCTTCTAAGAGGAGTCCCCAGACCTATAGGATAAATCATATGTTAAGAGGGAATTTAACCTCTAGATTGGTAAGGAATGGTGAGAGCTTTGTTAGTGGTGCTGAGTTAAAAAATCTCCAGGTCTGGGCAGATTCCATCCAGTGAAGATGATAGAGCTTTGGTTGTGTGTGAGTATGAAGCTGTAGCTAAGTTTCCTGGAGAGCAGAAATTGGCAAATATTGTGAGGTTATTTTTTCCCCCTTATTTTGGGACTTACAAGAGAAACTTGGGACTTACAAGAGTACTTCCCAGTACTGAATAATCACTTAGTAGAGAGTGAAATGATAATAAAAAATTGGCATGGCCATAACCTAAACCAGTGTCATTTTTTTTTCTTTGCTTAAGAAACCAATATGATAAAACATGGAAATGCTACTATAGTTAATTTGATTACATCAGTGTGATTGACGGAATCTGCTGCCATCCTGGTGGAAGAGATGAGATGTATTTTGTACATCCTAGATGTATTTTGTCATCCGTAGAGGGACTTGACTGATGGCAGGCCACAGGATCTTCTCTTTAGGATTTTCAGTAATGATCCTTGGTTTAGGAACTGTTCCTTGGAGGGCTGGTGCTGGCTGGCTTAGTAGAGCATACGACTCTTGATCTCGGGGTTGTAAGAATGGGTGTAAAGTGGTGACAGGCACATAGGTAACCTGTGTATAGAGTTTGTTTGGTGAATCTTCATCTTCCATGATTTCTGGACATCTGCACACAGAAACAGTATGGGACATTCATTGTTACTTTGGCCCAGAAAGCTTTGTTGAGCCAGGTGTCAATGTGCATGTCTGGAGTTCTAATCTCTGGGAAACTTGTGGGTCTCTTTGAGTGCCCAAGGATCATACGTGTTGAAGTCCGCACCATAGATGCACTTGGTGATGGTGTGTTCTGTAGTCACTATCTTGTTGATGGCAAAACAGCCCACCTTCTCCCCATCCTTTGTGGGAGCCTTTCTGCTGGGCCCAAGTTGAAAAGTTGAAAACCATTTCTTTTTTTGCTTTTTTGAAAACTATTTCTTAATGTTTGATTTACTGAGTACATTATTTTGTGTGTCTTACTTTCACTTTACCTTCACTCTTTATGTTTAAATGTTTTATTCAATATATAAAACATATATTGAATGTTTACCATACGTAAAGCATTGTGCTGGACACTGTGGTAGATATAGAAATACATTTAGATGGATCTCTTATCTTGAGGAGGGTTGGAGTCCAATACAGATGAGGCAATAGGATGGTAATTGAGAGATTGATGTCTGGAATCTGATAGACTTGAATTCAAATGCTATTCATGTCATTTATGGCATCTCTGGCTTTGGTTAAGTTAACCTTTTTGTGACTTCTTCCTTACTTGGAAATGAGGATGATAATACCTTAATTACATTTGATAGGGATTTTGTGAGGATTAAGTTAGATAATGCATATAAACAATTAACACAGTGAGATATACTGGGATAAACCGTGTGTGTGTGTGTGTGTGTGTGTGTGTGTGTGTGTGTGTGAGTGTGAGAGAAAGAGAGAGAGAGAGAGAGGGAGAGGGAGGGAGGGAGAGAGGGAAGGAAAAAGGCAAATTCCATAAAGACATGTATAGCTGAAGTGCAGTGGGAGTTTAGTTTTTGGTAAGATTGGAGAAGGCTGGATGGAATTGTTAGAATTTTAGTTGATCTTTGAGCAACTTTTTTTTTTAATGATTAGAATTGGGGAAATGGTTAGTCAAGTTTTGAAGGAATAATAAACATACTATGACTTCTGTGAAACTTAACTGTTTCTGGTTTGTTTTCTATCATTCCTCTAAGATTGTGCGCTTAAGCTGTCTCTTTTTTCCTCCAGTGCCTTAAATTCTCTTGAAGCTTCTGCAACCTTGCTTCTGCTTTTGCCTAAAAACTTTTTTGTCACAGGTCACCAGGGGCCTCCAGTTGGCCAAAGCAAATGGGGAGGTTTTTTTTTTTTTTTTCCAGTTTATTTATTTTGAGAGAGCGAGAGAGAGGGAGAGAATGAGCAGGGTAGGGGCAGAGAAAGAGCAAGAGAGAATCCCAAGCACTGATAGTCCAGAGCCTGATGCGGAGCTTGAACTCATGAACCACAAGATCGTGACCTGAGTGAAAACCAAGAGTTGTATGCTCAATTGAGTGAGCCACCCAGGTGCCCCATGGGGAAGTTTTTCACATAACGAATGCTTTTCCTTTCTGTTTCACTTAATTAAAAAAAAAATGTTTATTTTTGACAGAGAGTGAGTAAGCAAGGGAGAGGCAGAGAGAGAGACAACATCCCTAGCAGGCTCCACACTACCAGTGCAGAGCCAGAAGTGGGGCTCAAACCTACGAACCGTGAGATAATGACCTGGGTGGAAATGCTTAGCCAACTGAACCACCCAGGCACCCCTCACTTAATTTTTTTGGTGTTTATGATTGTATATATGATAATTACATACATCATATATATATGGGAAGTTTCCCCATATATATGTGGGAAGTTTGAAAAATACTGACATACATCAAGAAAACATTTGTAATTACTCTGTTAAAATTGTGGTATATGAGGGTGCCTGGGTGGCTCTGTCCTCTAAGCATTTTATTTTGGCTCGGGTCATGATTTCATGGCTCGTGAGTTTAAGTTCCATGTCGGGCTCTGTGCTGGCAGCTCAGAGCCTGGAGCCTACTTTGGCTTCTGTGTCTCCCTCTCTCTTTGCCCCTCCCCACTTGTGCTCTGTCTCTCAAAAATAAATAAATGTTAAGATTTTTTTTTGGTATATGTTTATCATTCTATTTTTCTATGAATATATAAAATTGAGTTCATATGTACGGTTTGCTTTTTTTTTAATGGGCATTTTCTCATATCCTTATGTCTAAGAACAGAATTTAATGGCAGCCTAATTCTAGTCTTTGAATGTAACACGTATTTCACTAGTGTTTTCCTATTAAAAAAAAACTCTAAACCAAGAAATAACAAAAATGTCCTTAAGCATAGAAATCCGGATTATATTCTGGGTCAAAGGGTAAAAATATTTTAAGGCTTCTGATTGCTAAAAACCTAGAAATATTATACTAACTTATACCCCATCAGTAGTATTTGAGGGTGCTTTTTTATTTGTTAGATATTCTATTTGAAAAAATCCATATAGTAGGGGAAAAATGGATACAGTTACTATCTTAAATTATTTGGTTGCTGCAAGAGTTTGGATATTGAGGATTATTGCATTACTTATATTGACATATTTGGTTCCTGAGTTACAGTATTGAGTTGTCTGTTATTTAGAAAGGCTTTTCTTGGGGCATCTGGGTGGTTAAGCATCTAGACTCTTGATTATGGCTCAAGTCATGATGATCTCACAGTTTATGAGTTCGAGCCCTGAGTGAGGCTTTGTGCTAATAGTGTGGAGTCCGCTTGGGATTCTCTGTCTCCCTATCTGTCTGCCCTTCCTGGCTTGCTCTGGAATTTATTTTGTTCTAAGTTATGAAGTGGGATCTAGCATTTGCTTTTCCAAAATATTACTCAGTGGTCTTAGCATCTGTCTCTTTCCCAGCAATTTGAAATGCCATCTTTGTTTTACACAGAATTCTTGAGTGCATTCTGGGTCTCTTTTTAAAACTTTTTGTTTGATTATTTTTTTGTTTATTTATTTTGAGAGAGTCCGCACTCAAGGAGGGGACCAGAGAGAGAGGGAGAGGGAATCCCAGGCAAGCTTTGTGCTGTTGGCGCAGAGCTGGTTGTGGGGCTCGTTCTCAAACTGTGAGATCATGACCTGAGCTGAAATCAAGAGTAGAACACTTAACTGACTGAGCCACCCAGGCGTCCTATCATGTGGTTTTAATTTAATCGCTGTGTATATATTTTAGTACCTGGTAAGGAGTTATGTACTTTTTTATAAAGTTTTAAAAAAACGATTATTTTTGAGAGTGCACACGGGAGAGGGGTAGAGAGAGGGGGACAGATCCAAAGTGGGCTCTGTGCTGACAGGCTGACAGCAGCAAGCCTGATGGGGGGCCTGAACTCAGGAACCATGATACCATGATCTGAGCAGAAGCCGGACTCTCAACCAGCTGAGCCACCCAGGTGCCCTAGGAGTTGTGTATTTTTTGAGATAAAACTTTAAAATCCTTTTGTTTGGAGCAGTGTGGGGGGGAGGGGGCGCAGGGGTTGTACAACATTCTCTTGGAATTTTTACTGAAATGCATGTTTATAAAGAGGGACATGAGTTGATATCTTACAGAAATAATCCTGCCCCTTCAGGATGCATGATGTATTTTCCGATTTATATAATTTTTTATATTTGTGAAATTCTGTGGGTTTTTTCCTTTACGTAGGTTCTGCGCATTTCCTTTACATTTATTCCTAGGTATTTTTGTTTCTTGCTTTTATTATAATTCATATATTTTTATTCTTGTTTTACTTTATTTTTAGTAACAACTTTATTGATAAATACACTTTAGGTTCACCTATTAAAACTCTACAACTGACTGGTGTTTACTATACTCACAGAATTCTGCAACCATCATCATAATCAATTTTAGAATACTTTCATCACCTCAGAAAGAAACTCCATACCCTTTAACTGTCACCCTCAATCCTCCATCCTTCCACCGTTAAGCAACAATCTATTTTCTCTATATATTTTCATATAAATGGAATCATAATTTATTGTCTTTTGTGACTGACTTCTTTCTCTTAGCACATTTTCAAGATTTATCTGTGCGGGAGCACATACCAGTATTTCATTCCTTTTTATGACTGAATAATATTCCACTCTGTGGAGTTGACACATTTTGTTTATTCATCAGTTGATAGGCATTTGGGTTCTTTTTGATATCATAAATAATGCTTCTATGAACATTTATGTAAAAAGTTTTTCTGTGAACCTGTGTTTTCATTTCTTTCCTGTCTGTATCTAGGAGTGGAATCACTAGGTCAACTAGTAATTGAATTTAATTTTTTCAGAAACTGCAAGATTGTTTTCCAAAGGCTACACCATTTTATATTTCCTTCATGAGTGCATAAGGGTTCTAGTTTCTCCACATCCTCACCAGCATTTTTTTTTTCAATCAATATTTGTTTATTTGGTGGGATTTTTTTTGTGGGTGAGTATACTGAGGCAGACACTTGCTATTTTGAGTATTCTAGCCATCCCAGTGGCTATAAAGTGGTATCTCATTGTGGTTTTGTGTATTTTTGGAGAAATGTCCATTCAGATGCTTTGCTCACTTTTTAATTACTTGTCTTTTTATTACTTACTTGTATGAGTTCTTTATATGTTCAAGACATAAGTCATTCAAAAAACACGATTGAGAAACTGAAAAAATAACTCACAATATGAGAGGAAATATTTTCTTAAAAAATGTTTTTTTAATGTTTATTTTTGAGAGAGAGCGAGAGAGAGAGAGAGAGCGCGCGCACACATGTGTGAGAGGGGGAGAGGCAGATAGGGAGACACAGAATCTGAAGCAGGCGCCACGCTGTGTGCTGTCAGCACAGAGCCTGATGCAGGGCTCAAACCCGTGAACCATTAGATCATGACCTGAGATGAAGTCGCATGCTTAGCTGACTAAGCTCCCCAGGCGTTGCTGGACTTTCTTTATATACTTTACTAAAACCATATATAGCAACAGAGAAGGCAGAAGCACTTAATGAGAATCCACCTGTTTTCTATTAAGTCCAACCATTAAGAGATTTTTAAAAATTTAAAAACTTGTCACTGAAGTCACTGATTTTAATAATGGAAAATAGGCAATGAATTTATTGTTTATAAACTAATGAATAAGTAAATATTTCTAAGTTTTAATTTATAACAATAAATATTGCTATAAACCATGTAAACATAAGCCCTTTGAAGTCTTCTTCTAAGTATGTTGTAAAGGAGCCATAAAGACTAGAAGTTTGAGAACTACTGGCTTTCATAGTCTTAAAATTTTATTTTTCCTTACTTTGGGTTGTGTTATTCTAATCCTTTAAGTGTGGAGATTATCCAAGGTTTAGTCTTTTGCAATGTATTTTGTGAAGAAGTTGAAGGAAGGATTCAGTCACTACCATAACTTTGTCATCTATTAGACAACTTTAAATATATATCTAACCCTGGCCAATTTTCCAAGCATGAGTCCAATATCCATAATTTAGTGCTAGACAATTCTATTTAAGTATCTACTTTTGTTCTCAAATTTCAACAAAAGTGAAACTGAGTCCTTCATCTTGTACTCATATAGATCTTGTTTGCTTTTTTACCTGCATCTGTCTAAGTTACGTGAATTTCTCCCACTGCAATCCATTTTATTTGCAATTTATTTTACTACTTTCCAGACTTTAGAATAGAGCCTCTGGAAATTTAATGTACATATGAATCACCTGGAGATTTTCTTTAAAATGCAGATTCAAACTCAAGCAGTCTGGAATTTTGCCTGAAATTCTTTATTCTAATTGGCTTCCAGATGATGCTGATGCTATTGGTCCTTGGAACACACTTTGAGTAGCAAGGCCATAGAATACTTTAATTCCATTTATTCCATTCCAGTCTTTCATACTGCTGTTACAGTGTCTGTTCTGTTTTTTAAGTTTACTTATTTTGAGAGACAGCGTGCACGTGGAGGGGAAGGGAGAGAGGGAATCCCAAGCAGGTTCTGTGCTGTCTTCACAGAGCCCAACTCAGGGCTTGATCTCACAGACCATGAGATCATGACCTGAGCGAAACCAGGAGTCAGATGCTTAACCGACTGAGCCACCCAGGTGCCCCTATGGTGTGTTTTAATTACTTAGATTTTTAAAATTAAGACCTTATTAAAGTTAATATTTATTTAGATTTACTCTTTCGATTGCTCTTCTTTATTTCATCTTTGGGTTTTCATCTGGGATCATTTTTCTTTGAGCATTTCTTTTGGTGTGGTTCTGCTGTTGATAATTTTTGCCAGTATTTGCTTGTCTTCTAAAATGAAGATAAATGCTTGCATTTCCATACATACGCACACTCACATGGTGTATTGAATTACAGATTGGCAGTTTCTATTGCTTCTTTCATGAAGTCATTTTTTTTCTCTTTTAAATTGTTTCTACTACGAAGTCAGCCTTCAGTTTTGCTTTTTTATTTATTTTTAATTGGTTTTCTTTTTTTTTTAATCTTTATTTTGAGAGAGAGACAGACTGTGAGCAGAGGAGGACCTGAGGGGAGGGAGACAACAGACTCAGAAGCAGGCTCTAGGCCCTGAGCTGTCAGCACAGAGCCCAACGCGGGGCTCGAACTCACGAACCGTGAGATCATGACCTGAGCCGAAGTCGGATGCTTTACTGACTGAGCCACCCAGGTGCCCCATCTTTCTTTTTTTTTTTTTTTTTTTAAATTTTTTTTTTCAACGTTTTATTTTTATTTTGGGGACAGAGAGAGACAGAGCATGAACGGGCGAGGGGCAGAGAGAGAGGGAGACACAGAATCGGAAACAGGCTCCAGGCTCCGAGCCATCAGCCCAGAGCCTGACGCGGGGCTTGAACTCACGGACCGCGAGATCGTGACCTGGCTGAAGTCGGACGCTTAACCGACTGCGCCACCCAGGTGCCCCCCATTTTTCTTTTTTTAATGTTTGTTTATTTTTGAGAAAGAGGGAGCGTGCGAGGGGCAGAGAGAGAAGGAGACAGAGGATCAGAAGCAGGCTCTTTGCTGAGAGTGCTGAGCCTGATGTAGGGCTAGAACTCACAAACTGTGAGATCATGACCTGAGCCCAAAGTTGGATGCTTAACCAAGTGAGACACCCAGGCATCCCCAGTTTTGCTTCTTTAAAGGTAAATTTTTTTTTTCATTTGCTGATTTTAAGATTTTTCTTTTTGTCTTAGGACTTTAGCAATTTTGCTCTGCTGTTTCTGTATCAGTTTTTGTATTTGCTTGGGATTCATTCTTGATTCTGGTTTGAGTTCTTTTTTTTTTTTTAATTTTTTTTAACCTTTATTTATTTTTTTGAGACAGAGAGAGACAGAGCATGAATGGGGGAGGGTCAGAGAGAGAGGGAGACACAGAATCTGGAACAGGCTCCAGGCTCTGAGCTGTCAGCACAGAGCCTGACGCGGGGCTTGAACTCACAGACCCTGAGATCATGACCTGAGCCGAAGTTGGACGCTCAACCGACTGAGCCACCCAGGCGCCCCATGGTTTGAGTTTTTAAAAATAAGTATGTAGCCATTATTTCTTCATATATAGCTCCTGCCTCATGCTTTCATCATCTTTTGGGACTCTATTTACATAAATGCTATGCTCTTTCATCATCTTGTCATCTTGGTCTCTTTATTTTCTATCCTTTTGTCATTTGTGTTTCTGTACTATATTTTTGACTGAATCCTCTTTTTTTTAAATTTAATTTTTTATTTTAGAGACAGAATACAAGTGGGGGAGAGAGCGAGAGAATCTTAAGCAGGCTCCATGCTTAGTCCAGAGCCTGTCGTGGGGCTCAATCCCCATGACCTGAGCTGAAATCATGAGTTGGATGCTGTTTGACACTCAACAGACTGAGGCACCCCTCCTTTTTTTTTTTTTTTTTTAGAGATTTTATTTTTAAATCTCTATATACAAGGTAACCCTGAGATCAAGAGTCATATGTTCTACTGACTGAGCCAGTTGGGCACCCCCCTCCCTGATACTCTTTTAAGCTATTTGAGAGAGGACACACACTTGAGTCGGGGAGGGGCAGGAAAGGAGGGGGAGAGAGAATCTCAAGCAGGTTCTGCACTGTCAGTGCAGAGCCTGAGGCAGGGTTCCAACCCATGAATCATGAGATCATGACCCTAGCTGAAACCAAGAGTTGGATGCTTAACCAATTGAACCACCCCCCAGGTGGCCTGAATTACTATATATTTTAATTCTAAAGTTTGTGATTTCCTTTTTTTTTGTTTATTTTTACTTATTTTGATGGAGACTGAGACTGCCTGGGGTAGATAGGGAGAGAGAGAGAATCCCAAGCAGGCTCTGTGCTGCCAGCTGTGGAGCCTGATGTGGGGCTTGACTTGGGGCTTGACTTGGGGCTCGATCCAATGAACCATGACATCATGACTTGAGTGGAAACTAAGAGTTAGTTGCTTAACTGACTGAGCCACCCAGGTGCCCCTTGATTTCCTTTTTAATAGTTTTCAGAACCTTGCTGAAATTCTGTATCACCTGATACCTTGAATATATGTCTATTATAAAGTTCAGGTCTCATGAGTCTAATATCTGATTTTCTAATTCTTTCTGTTTGACTATGTGGTTTTGGTCTTGTTTTTTTGGTATGCTTGGCAATTTTTTTTTTACTTCACTATAGAAACCTATAGAGTCACGTGCAGGAGAAAAAGGGTGACAGTGATTTTATGTACCCTTAACCCAGTCAACACTTAGCAACTCATGGACAATTTTATTTCATTTGTATGCTACCCATTCCTTTTCCCCACCCATTGGATGATTTTGAAGCACATCCAGGTATTACATGTTCCTTGTATGTATTTCAGTATAATTCTCTAAAAGACAAATATTTGAAAAATAACCGCAATATCGTGACAGTTAAAAAATTAAGAGTACTTTTTTTCAGGGGTGCCTGGGTGACTCAGTGGGTTGAGTGCCGACTTCGGCTCAGGTCATGGTCTCACAGCTCGTGAATTGGAGCCCTGCGTCGGGCTCTGTGCTGACAGCCCAGAGCCTGTAGCCTGCTTCCGTTTCTGTGTCTCCCTCTCTCTCTGCCCCTAACCCACTTGCATTCTGTCTCTCTCTCTCAAAAATAAACATTAAAAAACAATTAAAAAAAAAAAAGAGTACTTTTTTTCTTTATTATTTATTTTTAAAGTAAACTCTGTCATTAACATGGGGCTCAAACTCCTGACTCTGAGATCACAAGTTGCATGCTCCACCAACTGAGCCAGCCAGACTTCCCAAGAATACATTTAGTAGTCAAATTTTCCTCATAGTGTAAAGCTTAAAAATTTTTATTGAATATTTCCTTTAAAATTTGAATTAGGGTTCAGATGATGTAGTTGCTGATGTTATTTTAAAAATAAATACATTTTATGGATACATAATTTACATACAGCAAATTAATTTTATTTTTATTAAAAATTTTTTTTGATGTTTATTTTTGAAAGAGAGACAGCGTGAGTGGGGGAGGGGCAGAGAGAGAGGGAGACACAGAATCTGAAGCAGGCTCTAGGCTCTGAGCTGTCAGCATAGGGCCTGATGTGGAGCTTGAACTCACAGACCATGAGATCATGACCTGAGCTGAAGTTGGACACTTAACTTACTGAGCCAGCCAGGTGCTCCCAAACTATTTAAATGTATGGTTTCATTCATTTTGGTAAATGTATATATCCATGTCAGCAGCTCCACAATTGGCTATTTCTACCAACCCACCATCCTTGTGGCTATTGATGTGCTTCTCCCCTCGGCTTTATTGAGATATAGTTGACATACAATATTAACATGAGTTTAAAGTATGACGTGATGATTTGATGATATGCATGTATTGCAAAATGATTACTACAGTAAGGTTAGTTAAAACATCCATCACCTCACATAATTATCTTTTTTTCTTCCTTTGGCTGTGAGAACATTTAAGATTTACTCTTAGCAACTTATATATGTACACATAAAGTATATAATACAGTATTGTTTGTTTATTTATTTTTTTTGGACTTTCTGCACCCAACATGGGACTAAAACTCCTGACTCCGAGATCAAGAGTAGCATGCTCTTCCCACTGAGCCCGACTGGCTCCTTGTGTAATACAGCATTGTTAATCACGGTCCTCCTGCTGCCACCGTGGTGTACATTAGATTCCAAGAACTTATGCATTTATAATTAGAAGTTTGTACCCTTTGATCAACATCTTGCCATTTCTCCTGCTCTCCAGCCCTTGGCAACCACCAGTCTACTCTCTTTTTCTAGGAGTTCAGTTTGTTTAGATTGCACATAGTGAGATAATCCAGTATTTGTCTTTCTGTCTCTGACTTATTTCACTTAACATAATGCCCTCAGGGTCCATCCATGGTGTTCCAAGTGACAGGATTTTTCTTCTGTTGTGTTACTAAATAACATTCAATTATATGTGTACCACGTTTTCCTTGTCCATCCACCAGTGGATGCTTAGATTGCTTCCATTTCTTGTCTATTGTGAATAATGCTGCATTGAACATAGGGGTGCAGATATCTCTTTAAGAAAGTGATTAAATTTCCTTCAGATATATACCCAGAAGTGAGATTGCTGGATCTATGTGGTAGATCTATTTTTGCATACTGTTTTCATACTGTTTTACACTTTGGCCGTACCAGTTTACATTTCCACCTACAGAATAAGGATTCCCCTTTTCCACATCCTCACCAACACTTGTTACCACTTCTTCTTTTGATTATGGCCATTCTAACAGATGTGAGGTGATAGCTCATTTCAGGTTTTTTTTATTTATTATTAAAAAATTGTTTTTAATGTTTATTTTATCTATGAGAGAGAGAGACAGTGTGTGAGCAGGGGAGGGGCAGAGAGAGAGGGAGACACAGAATCTGTAGCATGCTCCAAGCTCTGAGCTGTCAGCACAGAGCCTGATGTGGGGTTTGAACCCACGAACTACAAGATCGTGACTTGAGCCGGAGTCAGGCGCTCAACTGACGGAGTTACCCAGGCAACCCATAGTTGTTTGTTTTTGAATGTTTATTTTGAGAGAGAGAATGCATGCAGGGAGGAGCAGAGAGAGCAGGAGAGAGATAGTCCCAAGCAGCCTCCACATTGTCAAAGTGGAGCCTGATGTGGGGCTTGACCTCATGAACCATGAGATTGTGACATGAGCTGAAACCAAGGGTTAGACGCTTAACCGACTGAACCACTCAGGCACCCTGTTTGTTTTAGTTTTGATTTGCATTCCTCTGATTAGTGATGCTGAACATCTTTCACTTACATGTTGGTGATTTGTAGGTCTTTGGAAGAATATCTCTGTAGGTCCTTTGCACGTTTTTAAATTCTTACTATTTTTTTTTTTTTTAGAGAGGGAGAGCATGAGAAGGGCAGAGAGAGAGGGAGACACAGAATCTGAAAGTAGGCTCCAGGCTATGAGCTGTCAGCACAGAGCCTGATGCAGGGCTTGAGCCCACAAACTGTGAAATCATGACCTGAGCCAAAGTCGGACACTTAACTGACTGAGCCACCCTGGCGCCCCCATTTTTAAAAGCAGGTTATTTGATATTATGCTGTTGAGTTGTATGAGTTCTTTACATAATTTGGATATTAATCCTTATTAAAGATAAACGGTTTGCAAATGTTTTCTTCCATTCTAGAAGTTATTGTGGCTGTGCAGATGTGCTTAGTTTGATGTAATTCTACCTGTTTGTTTTTACTTCTGTTGCTTGTGCTTTTGTTGGTGTCCTATCCAAAAAATCATTGCCAAGACCCATGTCAGGGAGCTTTTTTCTATGTTCTTGGTTTCAGGTCTTACATTGAAGGCTTTAATCCATTTGGAGTTAATTTTTGTGTGTGGTGTAAGATAAAGGTCCTGTTGTGTTCTTTTGCCTGTGGATATCCAGTTTTCCCAGCATCATGTATTGAGTATCCTTGGCTCCCTTGTCAAATATTAGTTGACTATATATGCATGGGTTTACTTCTGGCCTTTCTGTTTTGTTCCTTTGATCTGTGTGGTGCCTAAATGAGGTGTCTCTTCAGATCAGTTGAGGGCCCACAAACGTGGGGCAACTTATTAGGTGAAAGCTGGTGATGTAGGCGGTGACAAGAATTCACCTGAGGAAGAACAAAGGATATAGTTTATTGACTACACCACACGGGATTGGAGGGCAAGATAGCAGAGGAGAGATGCCAGGACACAGTGGGTGGGAGCTGTTTTTAAAGGGGGAAGATGAGGAGGTATGGCAAGGACGTATGGAATTGTCCCTTTTTGGTAACTGTGCCTAGTTGTAAGTAGGCCATTGGTCAGTTAGGGCCTATGGATTATTTAAAAAAAATTTTTTTTTTAACATTTATTTTTGAGACACAGAGAGACAGAGCATGAACAGGGGAGGGGCGGAGAGAGAGGGAGACACAGAATCTGAAACAGGCTCCAGGCTCCAAGCTGTCAGCACAGAGCCCGACGAGGGGCTCGAACTCAACGGACTGTGAGATCATGACCTGAGCCGAAGTCGGACGCTTAACCAACCGAGCCACCCAGGCGCCCCGTGCCTATGGATTGTTTTAAAGTGGATCACTTGATGTGCATGTCTGTATTCTGTTACGTGGTGGTTGTGGGCCCTTTTTATATTCCATAGCTCAACCCTGTTTGCCTGAAAGTGGCCTCTACAGTTTGTGTCTCTTTTGATGCTAGCATCATACTGTTTTGATATTGGAGCTTTATAGTATAGTTTGGAATCTGGAAGTGTGATGCCACTACCTTTGTTTTGAGAATGGCTTAGGCTGTTAGGGATCTGTTGTGGTTTTACTTGGACTTTACAGTTTTCTCTTTCTTTAAACAAAATCCATGGAGATTTGAGGGATTGCATTAAATCTATAGATAGCTTTGGGTAGTATGAACATTTTTACAGTTTTCTTCTGATCCACGAATACAGGATATTTTCAGTTTCCTTCATCACTGTCTTACAGTTTCCAGTGTACAAATCTTGCACTTTCTTGGTTAAATTTATTCCTAAGAATTTTAATGTTTTTGATGCTATTGTAAATGGGATTGTTTTCTTTCTCAGTTTGTTGTTAGTCTGTAGAAATATAATTGATTTCTGTATGTTGATATTATATCCTGAAACTTTACTGAATGTATTGAGTTTTTTTGGTCAAATGTTTAATATTTCTGTATAAAAGATCATATCATTTGCAAACAGAGTCAGTTTTATTTCTTCCTTTCCAATCTGGGTGCTTTTCATTTATTTTTCATATCTGATTGCTCTGGGTAGGACTTCCAGTACAGTATTGAACAACACTGGTAAGAGTCGGCTCCCTTGTTTTGTTCCTTATCTTAGAGGGAAGGCTTTTAACTATCAACACTGAGTGTGATGTTAAGTGTAGCCTTGTCATCTATGGCTGTTTGGGGTTTATGGATCCAACTCCACTGTGTGTTTGTGTGAAGGCTTTAAAACACTAACAGGCAATTCTCAGATACCAGTAGGGTGTCCAAGAATTCGCCTCAATTCTGACACTATATCATGAGATAGTCTCAGATTCTATAGGTAAAGGGCTCAGTCCCACAAGACTGTCCTCCACTTCAGATGCCACTTGCAAGCCCAGGTTGTTATCTTCTTACCTGTTGGTTGTAATCCCAAAGCTCCCATGACCCCCTCCTTGGTTTCGATTAATTAGCTAGAACAGCTCACAGAACTCAGAAAACCTATTAACTCACCAGATTACCGATATTAAAGGATATGAATCAACAGTCAGATGAAGAGAGACGTAGGGTGAGGTCTTAAACAAAGGATTTTCTGCACTTGTGGAGCTTGGGCCACAGCATGGTGGAATGTATGAGCGTTCTGGTTCCCCAGTGAGGAAGCTCTCTGAACCATGCTCTCTCTTGGGTTTTTATGCAGCCTTTGTTGCATGGGCACGATTCATTAACCACTGGCCATTAGTGATTAATTCCATCTCTAGCCTCTTTCCCTTCCCTGGAAATCAGGAGGGTGGGACTGGAAGTTCCAATAATTTTTTCATGGTTCCTTCCCCTGGAAAATAACCCCCAAAAGTCACCTTCATTATTATAAACCCAGTTGTGATGGAAAAGGATTTGTTACGAAAAAAAGACACCCATTTCATCGGTATGGCTTCTAAGTATTTTCAGAAACTGAGGACAAGAGACCAAAAACTACAGGGGCGCCTGGGTGACTCAGTCAGTTAAGCATCTGACTCTTGATCTTGGCTAAGGCCATGGTCTCATGGTTCTTGAGATCAAACCCCACATCCTTTTCTGCACTCTGCTTGGGATTCTCTCTCCACTCTTCTCTGCCCCTCATCTGTGTGCGTGCACGCGTGCTCTCAAAAGAGAAAAAAAAAAAACCCAGATACTATAATAAAAGATGCTCCCATTACTTTGGAAAAATCTCAGGAAATTTCAAGGGTTTTGGGAGCTGTGAGCCAGGAACTGTGGATGAAGACTAAATATATTTGGGAAATACATTTTGGTCATCTGAGTGGCCAAAATACATACATATTTCTTATAAATTACAGTATTGCAGTGACCTTTCTTATGTTGAGGTACATTTCTTCTGTCCCTAATTTGTTGAGTTTCTGTCATGATGTTGAATTTTTGTCAAATTTTTTTTTTTGCATCTATTGAGATCCTAAGGTTTATATCTTTTGTTCTGTCTATATCATGTATTGTATTTATTGATTTGTGTATATGTTGAGCCATGTTAGCATCCCAGGGATGAATCCTACTTAATCATGGTGTATGATCCTTTTAATGTGATATTGAACTTGGTTTGCTAGTATTTTGTTGAAAAATTTTGCATCTGTGTTCATTAGGTTATTGGACTGTATTTTCCTTCTCTTGTATATATAGTTTTTAAGTTTATTTCTTTTGAGAGAGAGCGTGAGTGGGAGTTGGGGGGAGGGGCAGAGGAGTGGGAGAAGCAAGAATCCCAGGCAAGCTCCATGCTGTCAGCGTGGAGCTTAGTGCAGGGCTCGAACCTACGAACCGTGAGATCATGACCTGAGCTGAAAACGAGTCAGATGCTTAACTGGCTGAGCCACCCAGATGCCCCCCTCTTGTAGTACCTTGGTCTGGCTTTGGTATAATGGTAAATTTGGGAGTGTTTTCTCTTAAATTCTTGAAATTTAAGAGTTTGAAAAGGTTTGGTGTTAATTCTTTAAATGTTTGGTAGAATTGACCAGTGAAAGCATCTGGTGCTGGACTTTTCTTTGTAGGGAAGTTTTTGGATCACTGATTCAATCCATTTACTCATTATTTAAAAAAAACAAAAATTTTTTAATGTTTATTTTTGGGAGAAGAGAGAGTGTGAGCGGGGAAGGGGCAGAGAGGAGAGGGAGACACAGAAACAAAAAGCAGGCTCCAGGCTCTCAGCTGTCAGCCCAACGCAGGGCTCAAACTCAGAACTATGAGATCATCACCTGAGCCTAAGTCGGACATTCAACTGACTGAGCCACCCAGGCACCCCTGCTTGCTCATTATTAATATTTTCAGATTTTTTTGTTATTTCTTCATGATTCATTCTTGGTTGGTTGTATGTTCCTAGAATTTATCCATTTTTCTAGATTGAACAATTTGTTGATTTATAATTGTTCATAGTAGTCTTTTATTCTTTGTGTTTGATATCAGTTACAGTATCTTAGTTGTCTGCCTCTTCCATTTTTTATTTTGATTTTTTTTTTTTTAGTCTAAGGTCTATTTTTTAAAACTAAAAAAACAGTTGTTAGTGTCATTTATTGTCCTGTTATTTTTCTAGTCTTTATTTCATTTATTTCTGATCTCACCTTTGTTATTACCTTCCTTCTACCTTTGGGCTTAGTTTGTTCCTTTTTTAGTTTCTTTAGGGGTACAGTTAGGTTGTTTGAAAACAATTTTTTTATGTTTATTTTGAGAGCACACCCAAGAGTGGGGGAGGGACAGTGACAGAGAGAGAATCCCAAGCAGGCTCCATGCTGTCAGCGTGGAGCCTGATGCAGGGCTCAATCCCACGAACCTTGAGATCATGACCTGAGCTAAAACCGAGAGTCAGTTGCTTAACTGACTCATCCACTTGGCACCCTTTTCTTTCTTTCTTTCTTTCTTTTCTTTCTTTCTTTCTTTCTTTCTTTCTTTCTTTCTTTCTTTCTTTCTTTCTTTCTTTCTTTCTTTCTTCTGTCTTTCTTTCTGTCTTTCTTTCTGTTTTTCTTTCTGTCTTTCTGTTTTTCTTTCTTTCTGTCTTTCTTTCTGTCTTTCTTTTGTATGTATGTATGTACGTAGGTATTTATTTTTAGTATGATTTGTTGACAAATTGGTTTCCATACAACACCCAGTGCTCATCCCAATAAGTGCCCTCCTCAATGCCCATCACCCACTTTCCCCTCTCCCCCACCCCCTATCAACCCTCAGTTTGTTCTCAGTATCCAAGAGTCTCTTATGGTTTGCCTTCTTTTTCTTAATGTAGCATTTCTCACTGTAAGTTTTCCTCTTAGGACTTGTTCTGCTGCATGTAAGTTTCGGTATGTTGTATTTCCATTTTTGTTTGAAGATACTTTTTAAAAATATTTATTTTTTTTTTTTTGAGAGAGAGAGAGCGCACATTGGGGGAAGAGCAGATAGGGAGACAGAGGATCTGAAGCAGGCTCTGCACTGACAGCACTGAACCTAATGTAGGGCTTGAACCCACGAACTGTGAGATCATGACCTGAACCGAAATCAGATGCTTAACCAACTGAGCTACCCACGTATTCCTTCACTGCTGTTTTCTTTAAATAAAGTACTGCCCCATTTTCCCTCTCTTCTCCTTCTGGGACTTTGCCAAAAATGCATAGATTGTTTCTTTTAATGTATACTTCCCATAGGCTTTTTTCATTTCTTCTGAATATATCATTTCAAAATGACCTGCCCCTATTCTTCACAGATTCTTTCTTCTACTTGATCAAGTCTACCGTTGCTTTTATTGCATTTTTGTTTCATTCGTTGTATTCAGTTCCACAATTTGTTTCTTTTTTTTATAATTTCTATGTCTTTTTTAAGACATCTCACTTTTGGGGGCACCTGGGTGGGTGGTTCTGTTGGTTAAGCATCTGGCTCTTGATTTCAGCTCAGGTCGTGATTTCATGGTTTATGTGATTGAGCCCCACGTTGGGCTCTGTGCTGACAGTGCCTCTTTCTGTGTTTCCTTAAGACAACTGTTTTGAATTCTTTATCAGATAGATTGGAGATCTCTATTTCTTTGGGATTGGTTACTGGAAAATTAATTGTTTATTTGGTGGTTTAATGTTTCCTTGTTTCATGTTCCTTGAAGTTTTGAGTTGCCCTTTTTGCATTTGACAAGACGTCACCTCGGGTTTTTAATGACTAGCTTCAGGAGAGACATACCTTCTGTTAGCCTTGTTAGGAATTCTGAAGTTTTTTCAGACCTTTGCTGTGGATATGCCTGTTCCTCATTTCTTATTTTCTCTAGGAGGGGATTTTTAAGTTTGTATGCCTTCTCTTGATCATGCAAAGCTGAATCAAGTGTGACTGCCTCTTACTTGCTTTCTGTAGGGCAGTGCTGAATTCTCAGGTTTGTATGCTTTCTCATAGTTCAGAAGAGACGGGATAGCTTTTTGCACTTTCTTACTAGCCATCTATAGATGCTTGGAATATGTCCTTAGGGGTGAACACAGGGAGCCAGCCACAGGGTGAGAGTGTATGTTTGTGGGTGAGGTGTGTGGAGAGTTGGGGCTGCCCATTTACCAGGTGGCGGCATCTTCAGACAAGGCAATTTGTGAGTGGGCTTCCTGATGAAGTCTGCATTGCAGTTAGTAGGATCCATATCCCATTTTATGTTCTTTGAGAGTCCTGCTGTTCTTCCAGCCACTCCCCTCCTCCCTAGTTATGTTGTGAATGTCAATATTCTGGGTGGGGTAAGAATGAAAATGCACAACCGGGGAAGCTGGGTGCTCACTTACATGCTCTCATTTTCCCCCACGGGAGAAATCACAGATTAAGAACATCTCTCTTGGCACTATACTGTGGAGACTAGAGGGAAAGAATGTTCCAGGTACAGTGAAACTGTTTCTTTTACCCTTTTCAATGTGTTCAGTTTTGGATTTATTTTTGTTCCAGTGCTGTGCTGGAACTTCCCTGGACTCCCAGACTTACACAAAGCCACTGTTGTTCATAGGTGATAGTCAAAATCAGTGTTCTTTGAGGAAGATGGTAGAAAACTCCTGTTTTGCTGTTTTGATGCCATCACTCTTCACTGACATGCTTTATGCCAACCATACTTAGGTTTGTCTTTTGTATAGTTACATTAAAGTGGAAATAAATTTCATGTACTGTTTGTATTTGGCATTTTTTTCATTTAGCGTATGGTTATAAACTATTGTTTTTTAGTGTACTGGTAGTCTTTTGACTTTTATTGCTGAATAGAATTCCTTATGGAGATTTCTCTCTACGTATATAAATTGATCAACTCTTTGAACACTCAGTTCATTTCTAGTTTGAGGCTCTCTGAATAATTTGTTTTTGTTCATTTTACTTTTTGTGTTTTGTTGGGTGACCTACCTGTTCTAATTCTGTAGATTCTAGCTACTCTGCAGTTTGCAGGCACTGATGTCTCGCTCTCTTTTTTAAAGTATGTAATTCTTTCATTCCTGTTTCCATTTTTTAAAAAAAAAAATACTTATTTTGTGGGAGAGAGAGCACAGGAGGGGCGGAGAGAGAGAGAGAGAGAGGGAGAGGGAGGGAGGGAGGCAGGGAGAGAGAGAGAGGGGCAGAGAGAGAATCCCAAGTAGGCTATGCATTATCGGTGCAGAGACTGATGCAGGGCTTGATCTCAAGAACCGTGAAATCATGACCTGAGTTGAAATCTAGAGTCAGATGCCTGAGCAAGCCAGCCAGGCGCCCCAATCAGTGGCTTCTTTTAAACTGCAGTCTGAGTTTCCCTATCTTTTTTTTTTTATTAATGTTTTTAATTGTAAAAAACAAAAGTTACTATCACAACCATTTTTTAAATTAAATTTTATTTTAAATGTTATTTTTGAGAGAGAGAGCGTGAGCAGGGGATAGGCAGATAGAGAGGGAGACAGAGGATCCAAAGTAGGCTCCATGCTGACAGCAGAGAGCTTGATGTGGGACTTGAACTCATGAGATCATGATCTGAGCTGAAGTCTGATGCTTAACCCACTGAGGCACCTAGGTCCCCCCTTCTCCTCCCCCATTACAACCATTTTTAAGTGTATAGTTCGGTAGTGTTAAGAATATTGTCATTGTTGTGCAACAGATCTCTAGAACTTTTTCATGTTGAAAGCTGACTCATTTCCCTGACAGCCACCATTCTACTTTGTTTCTGTGAATTTGCCTACACAAGATATCTCATTTAAACAGAATAATAATCATAAAGTATTTGTCTTCTTGCAACTGCCTCACTTAGCATAATATCCTCAAAGTTCATTCATGTCGTAGTGTGTGATTTCCTTCCTTTTTAAGGCTGAGTAATATTCCTGTGTATATATACACTTATTTTGTTTATTCATCTGTTGGACATTTGGGTTGCTTCTACCTTTTGCCTGTTGTGAATTGCTATGAAGATAGGTATACAAGTATCTCTTTGAGATTCAGTTTTCAATTCTTTTTTAAAAATATTTATTTTGAGAGAGCATGAGAGATTTTAGTGCATGCTTGACCATGAGCAGGGGAGGATCAGAGAGAGAGGAAGAGAAAGAATCCTAAGCACTCCCTGCACTGTCAGCACAGAGTCGGATGTGGGGCTTAATGTCATGAACTATGAGGTCCTGAACTGAGCTGAAACCAAGATAAGGATGTTTAACTGAACCACCCAGGTGCCCCTCAATTTTTAAAAATATATACACTTAGAAATGGGATTTCTGGATCATAAGTAATTGTGTGTTTAATTTTTTTTTTTTGTTTTGTTTGAGTAATCTCTACACCCAATGTGGGGCTCAAACTCGGCCCCACAAAGAGTTGTGGAAAAGCAAAAAGTTGTATGGTGAAGCAAAGAGTTGTATGCTTCACCCACCAATGGAGGTAGCCAGGCACCCCCTATGTTTTTTGTTTTGTTTTCTTTTTGTTTTTTGAGTAACTACTATTTTTCATAGCAGTTATACCATTTTACATTCCTGGTAACTGCACAGTGGTTTCGGTACATCCTTGCCCATACTTGTTATTATTTTTTCTAAATAGTAGCCAACCTAATTGGTATGAAGTGATATCTCATTGTGGTTTTGATTTGTGTACTTAGGTTTGAGATCAGAGTGTTGATTCTTCAAACTTTTTTCTTTTTCAAGATTGTTTTGGTTGTTTGGGGTCCTTTGAAATTCCATATGAACTTTAGGGTGGAACTTGTTATTTTTGCAAGAAAACTGTGCTCCTCACCCCATTATTGGGACTGTGATAGGGATTGTATTGTATTGACTTTGGGCAATGTTGACATTTAACAATGTTAAATCTTCCAATTCATGAATGTGAGATTTCTATTTATTTGTCACTAATTTCTTTCAGTGATGTGATTTTCAATTTACAAGTCTTGTAGCTCTTTGGTTGAGTTTATTCCTAAGACCTTTATTTATTTATTTTTTTTGAAGTTTATTTATTTCGAGAGAGAGCACGTGAGCGGGGCAAGGACAGAGAGAGGGGGAGAGAGAGAATGCCAAGCAGGCTTGGTGTTACCAGCATAGAGCCCAACATGGGCTTGATTCCAGGAACCATGAGATCATGACCTGAGCTGAAATCAAGTCAGATGCTTAACTGACTGAGCCACCCAGGTGCCCCATAAGTCTTTTATTCTTTTGATACTATTATAAATGCAATTGTGTTCTTAATTTTCTCTTCTGATTGTTCATTTTTGCTGTATAGCAATGCAACAGATTTTTGTATGTTGACTTTGTGTCTTGTTACTTTATTGAATTCATTTATTCTAACAGTTTTTTTGGTGGACTTTTCAGAGTTTTCTCCATGTAAGATTATGTAATCTGTGAACAAGTGGTAATTTTACTTCTTTCTTTCCAGTTTCTTCTTGCATAATTGCTTTGGCTAAAACTTTCAATACTGTGTTGAAAGGAATTTGTGAAAGTTTGGCTACTTTGTCTTGCTCCCCATCTTAGAGGAGGTTTCAGTCTTTGACCATTGAGTATGATGTTAGCTCTCTGGCTGGAGAGCTCTAGTTTGTCTGGCCCTAATACCATGTCCTTCCCTTCCCTTACTGGTTATGGGGTAGATAATGGAATGAATTGGAAAGCTTGTGTTGGTGAACTGTTAGGCTGCTAGGTGGGCCTTAGCAGGGAGGACAGGTGTCTGACTACACATAGGCTTTTTCCACAAGGTATGTCATCTGTGTTTTGTGTTACGGAGAGATAGGATTGTTGTAGCCATTCTGATCCCTGTGTTTGTAGGCTGCGGAAGGAAAACTGGCATTGTGTACTATGGTTTCTTTTTACCCGGTCAGGTGGTTGACCCTTTAGTGTTGTAATATAGTTCCTTACAGGTTTCTTCTTTTATTTTTTAATGGCTTAGGTACATTTTCTTGTGTTTTTTTTTTTTTGTTGTTGTTTTGTTTTGTTCTCAGAATCTTTCTACAGAAGAGCAAAGTTAAACACTAAGTTTCTGGCAAGAGGATTAGAATCCTTCTTTCTTTTAAAAAAATTAAAAAAAACTTTTTTTTTTTAAAATTTTAGAATGCATACAAGTGGGGGAGGAGCAGAGGGAGAGAGAGTGAATCTTAAGCAGACTCCATGCTGAGCACAGAGCCTGATTCAGGTCTCGATCCCAAGACCATGAGATCATGACCTGAGCCTAAATCAAGAGTTGGATACTTAACTGACTGAGCCACCCAGGCGCCCGAGAATCCTACTTCCTGAGAGCCCTCCACCCCTTCTCCTCTTTTCCGTCTGTATCATTGCTTCAGTTCATGGGGTTGGAGGGCTTGCTATTGAAATCTACAAACCAAGAGTTTGTTTTTAGTAGTTGCCTTATCTCTTTCCCCAATATATTTTATTCTGTAATGGATTTGTTGTCAGAAACTTCTCCCTGATGGATGGTGTATGTTTGGCTTGCAGGATATCAAGTGTTGTTACCTTGTTAGGCTTTTGTTTGGCATATACTTCTGCCTTATGCCTTTTCCTTATCTTCCTGGTCAAAAGGATTGTTTTTACGTGTCTTGGTCCAGCTAGTATTACTGGAGAAGAATATTTCAACCTCCTGCTTGGACTACCAGAATTTCTGGAGCTGAGTAGGGGAAAAGTGCCATAAGGCTCAACATTGAGTATATAGTTTGATCTAGAACAAGGTATTCTCTTTTTAGACAAAAATTAAGCTCATACACAATTAGAGGAATAATGTTAATAAAAATGTAACATTCTTACTGGTTTTTAGGGGATTTCCCCCCTTCGTATTCATGTTTTACAGTGATTGATGCAAGCTCTCGTATGATTAAAGAGAAGACCCTGGGGTGTTGGTTGTGTGGGGGAAATAAATAGAAGATCCTATTAGTACATGAAGAAACTATAATAAAGCTGACAGTCTTAAGAAATGCCTTAGGGGCTCCTGCGTGACTCGGTTGAGCATCTGACTTCAGCTCAGGTCATGATCTCACTGTTCGTGGTGTTCAAGCTCCACATTGGTCTCTGAGCTGACAGCTTGGAGCCTGCTTCAGATTCTCTGTCTCTCTCTCTGTCTCTCTCTCTGTCTCTGTCTCTCTCTCTCTCTCTCTCTTTCTCTTTCTCTGTCCCTCCCCTGCTCGTGCTCGCTCGCTCTCTCAAAAATAAACAAACATTAAAAAAAAAAAAGAAATGCCTTCTTGTGCATATAGTGATTGGTTTGTTGCCTTCATGGACCCCTCTGTTTTCTAGTTTGTAAAGCTGTGGACAAGGTGAAGTAGGTGTGAAGTCATTAAGGTGATGGATTCACGAGAATGGTTATGTTCAGTTTTTAATTTTGGGGGGAAATCATTATTAGAATTGAATGCCCTCAGGCCTCTTTATATCAAAAGATGAGGCATTAAATCTGCAGAATATTGACTGACACTGGTTTGATGCAAATGCCAATGGGGATTTAACTGTGCTAGTATTTTTTAAATTTTAAATCAGACAGTTACTTTTTTTTATTAGTGGTCTGGCCATAAAGTTTCATAGGTTTTGAATAGTTTGCTCCTAACCTTGTTTTATTGTTGTTAGCCTTCTTCTTCTTTTTTAAGATTTTATTTTTAACTAATCTCAGCACCCAATGTGGGGTTCGAATTCATGACTCCCAAGATCAAGAGTCACATGTTCCACAAACTGACCCAGCCAGGCGCCTCAGCCTTATTATTCCTTAGGGCAAGATTTTGTATCACATGAGTCTTCTCAGGAATGCTTATGTGACATACTAGGAAATGCTTGTACAGAGACATATACATGTTTTCAATATGACACTCATGGCTTTCAGCTGCATGGTTTCCCGAACCAGATCTTTCTGGTTCAGCATCTCCAGAGAGAAAACATAATTGTTTGGAGAGTGTGTGGTGTGTGTGTATGTCTGTGTGTGTGTGTGTATGAAGGGGGAATTGAGGGGATGTCTTAACTGCTTCTTAATAAGATTTAATTTATTTATTTTAATTAAAAAAATTTTTTTTTTATTTTTGAGACAAAGAAAGAGACAGAGCATGAGCAGGGGAAGGGCAGAGAGAGAGAGGGAGATACAGAATCCGAAGCATGCTCCAGGTTCTGAGCTATTAGCACAGAGCCCGACGTGGGGCTCGAACTCACGGACTGTGAGATCATGACCTGAGCTGAAGTCAGATGCTTAACCTACTGAGCCACCCGGGCGCCCCTTCTTAATAAGATTTTAATATCTTTTAGCTCAACCTGTATTCCTGCTATCAGAGGTATTCCATGTTTCCAATTCCTGAGCTTTTCTGAGGTTTCACGGGAAAAAAATTAGCCTATTTCTGTTCCTCAGTCTCTGGTTGGTTTTACTAATAAGGGTGGTTTTACTAATAAGTCAGGTGTCCTCTTATTACACGTTTAGTTGTTTTTGCCCTTGCATGTTAGTTTTCTTTTGTTGTTTTAGTAGAGTTTTGGGGAGGAAGTGGAAGGAAAAGGGTATGTTGAATCTGGCGTATTTAACTGGAAAAAATTATGAAAATAGGTTAGACCGATTAAAAAAAAACCCTAATAGTTAGATATACATGTGCTTGCCAAATTTAATGTCTGTTAATATTTTATATTGGCTTTCATAAAAAAAATAAAAATTGATACAGCTAAAAGTACTTCTTGCCTATCCTTGTATCTTTTTACCCAGATGGGACCTTTCTCTTGATGAGGATGTGTATCATTACAGTGTATGTAATTATTCTGTAATTGTACATGAGTCCATACAAGACAGTTGGTTAAAAGTTAACAAATGGTATTATACTGTATCCTTTTACAAGTTTATCATTAATCATTTTGAATTTGTATGCTAGACATTTTGATGCATAGAGATTTGGTTTATTAACCTAAATACCCCTTTACTTAAAAAAAATTTTAATGTTTAATTTTGAGAGAGAGAGAGAGAGAGAGAGAGACAGGGTATGAGTGGGAGAGGGGCAGATGAAAGAGGGAGACACTGAATCTGAAGCAGGCTCCAGGCTCTGAGTTGTCAGCACAGAGCCCCATGCAGGGATCGAACCCACGAGCCATGTGATCATGGCCCTAACTGAAGTTGGATGCCCAGCTGACTGAGCTGCCCAGGCGACCATACCCCTTTACTTTCTAATAGATAGTACTTTTCATTTTACTCATTTGTTTGGGTTCTTCTATTACTCAACTAAAACTAGTCTTAATTTTAATTTTAATTAATTTATTTATGTATTTATTTATTGTTTTTGAGAGAGAGAGAGAGAGAGACAGAGCGTGAGTGGGGGAACGGCAGAGAGAGAGAGGGAAACATAGAATCTGAAGCAGGCTCCAGGCTCTGAGCTGTCAGCAGAGAGCCCGATGTGGGGGCTCAGACCCACAGACTGTGAGAGTATGACCTGAGCCAAAGTCAGCCACCCAGGCATGACTTATTTTTTTTAAAAAGACTCCCTTCCTCCAGTTAAAGTTTTGCCTTACAGTATATTTTTGCAAACTGCCCAAGAATAAGGAATACATATGGTTGATATTTAAACTTTAATGTCAGTCCTGAAATAGGTATAGTATGAATGCTGTTTATAAGAAATATCTTCTGGGGCGCTTGACTGGCTCAGTTGGTAGAGTATGCAACTCTTGATCTTGGTGTTGTGAGCTTGAGCATCACATGAGGCATAGAGATTACTTAAAAAATAAAATAAAAATACAGGGGTGCCTGGGTGGCTCAGTCGGTTGGTTTAATGTCCTTTGGTTTTGGCTCAGGTCATGATCTCACGGTTTGTGTGTTCGAGCCCTGGGTTGAGCTCTGCACTGATGATGTGAAGCCTGCTTGGGCTCCTCTATCACCCTTTCTTCCCCTCTTTCTGCCCCTCCGCCACTTGTTTGTTCTCTTTCTCTTTCACAAAATAAATAAATTTTAAAAACCTTAATAATAAAATTTTAAGAAAAAAATTAAGTTCTGGATAATGGGCCCTTGTTCCTTTTTTGTTTTTATTTTTTAAAAGATTTTTATTTTATTTTTTAAAGTTTATTTATTTATATGGGGGGAAAGGCAGAGAGAGAGAGGGAGAGAGAGAATCCCAAGCAGGCTCCTCGCTGTCAGCACAGAGCCTGCTGTGGGGCTTGATTCCACCAACAGAAAGATCATGACCTGAGCTGAAATGAAGAGTTGGACACTCGACCAACTGAGCCACCCAATCGCCCTGAAGTTTTTTAATTTTTTTATTTATTTTTATTTTTTTATTTTTATGTTTGTTTATTTTTGATTGAGAGAGAGAGAGAACAAATGGGGGAGGAGCAGAGAGAGAGAGAGAGAGAGAGAGAGAGAGAGACAAAGAATCTGAAGCAGGCTCCAGACTCCGAGCTGTCAGCATAGCCTGATGTGGGGCTTGAACCCACAAGGTCATGTGAGGTCATGACCTGAGCCTAAGTCAGACGCTTAACCACTGAGCCACCCAGGTGCTCCATGATTTTTTTATTGTTAGGAAATCTTGGTATCCAACCACTCTGTGAGTGGTACTCACACTCATCACCCCAAGATCAAGAGTCATGTGGTCCACTGAGTGAGCCAGCCAGGCACCCCTGTTTTAATTTTAATTAAATAATATGTGCCTTATTTGAAATGTCATATAGTTTTGCCAGGCTTGTAACGAAACTCAGCAGTCTCTACCAGCAGTCCTACTTTTTCTCTCCTAGAGGTAATTACTTTCTGTTTTATCTGATTTTCCCCCCTAGATTTTACCTTCCTGTGTAATAAGATTATATTGTTACATGTTAATAGGTATTTTCAACTGTTGACCTGCTCCTATGAAAGATTTGTTGGTCTGTTTATGTCCATTTATGGAAGAATTAGCATTTTTTAAAAATATTTTTTTTGTTTATTTTTGAGAGAGTGCAAGTTGGGGAGAGCAGAGAGAGAGTGATAGAGGATCCAAAGTGGGCTCTGTGCTGACAGCAGAGAGCCTGATGCGGGGCTTGGACTCATGAATGGTGAGATCATGACCTGAGCTGAAGTCACATGCTTAACCAACTGAGCCACCCTGACACCCCAAAGAATTAGCCTTTTTACCCTTGCCACCTCTTTCCAATTGTTTTAGAATTAGTATTGTGTATTTATATTATTAGGATCATGTAAATACTCACTCTTGAGCAGAGTATTATACTGTAGTTACATTTCTTGTACAGTGTCTTTCATTCCTGTAATTAGTAGTTGCCAATTTGTATGCATGAGTTTGTCTGCCCCTGCAAGCTTGAGATGTTTTAAAAATCTTTAAGAGACTAAATTACATGTAAAGTATATGTTTAATCCCCTCCCCTCTGAACCATCTTACCTAAAGTCCTTTTATTATCTCTTTTATTTTATTTTATTTTTTTTTTAAATTTTTTTTTTCAACGTTTATTTATTTTTGGGACAGAGAGAGACAGAGCATGAACGGGGGAGGGGCAGAGAGAGAGGGAGACACAGAATCGGAAGCAGGCTCCAGGCTCTGAGCCATCAGCCCAGAGTCTGATGCGGGGCTCGAACTCACGGACCGCGAGATCGTGACCTGGCTGAAGTCGGACGCTTAACCGACTGCGCCACCCAGGCGCCCCTTATTATCTCTTTTAAAAAATTTTTTTAATGTTTTATTTAGAGAGAGAGTGCGTGAGCACGAGCAGGAGAGGGGCAGAGAAAGGGAGAGAAAGAATCCCAAGCAGGCTTTGTGCTGCCAGTGCAGAGCCCAGTGCGAGGCTTGAACCCAGGAACCATGAATCGAGTCGTATGCTTAACCGACTAAGCCACCCAGGCATCCTGGTCCTTTTATTCTCTTGATCCTATTTGAACTAGTATCCTTGGGATGTGTGCACAGTAGTCTGTCTTGGATCTCCCTTCACATCATCCTGGGGATTCTCTTTGAACATGAACTTGGAGTGGCTGGAAGGCTCTGTCATTTGCGCTATTGACTCTTGATTTCAGCTTAGGTCACAATCTCAAGGTTCTTGAGTTTGAGCCTCGTGTTGGGCTCCTCCTCCTCCATGACAGGGCAAGACGCGAGTATAGTGGAGTCTGCTTGGGATTCTCTCTCACTGTCTCCCCTGCTCCCCCTTTCTTTGTCCCTCCTGTGCACAGATACTCTCTCAAAATAAATAAACAAACATGAGCTTCTTTACACATAGTGCTTTCATTTCTTTTTCTTTCTCTTTTTAATTTCTGAACTCTGAACATCAGGTTTTTGCTTACAAATCACTTACTTAGAGACTCTCTTCCTGACTTCTTCATTCTGCGGTGGGTTATGCTTATATTTGATACACAGTACTCTACTTGGTTTCTTCTTGGCATTTATCACAATATATGTGAGTAGTTTTACTTGCTCATTCACCTCTTTTTGTCCTTACTCTTCATCACTTGACTAAGTTCCATAAAGTGTGGACTGTTACCATTTCATTTACCGTCGGATATTTACTCCTAGGGTATACAGTACTCAAAAAATATATGAATGTATGACTTTTAGATACAGTGAAGACTTAAATGCTGAGGGTGATATTATCTTGTTGGACTTTGTCTAGAATGGAGTTGGCACACCATGGTCCAGTGTACCACATCTTGTCAGCTGCTTGTTTTTGTAACATGGCTGATGCTCGTTTGTTTATACATGGTCTGTGGCTCCTTTCAAAATACTATGGCTGAGCTGCTTAGTTGTGAAAGAGACTGTATGGCCTGCAAAGTCTAAAATATTTGCTTTCTCACCCATTAAAGAAAAGTTTGCTGACTTCAGTCTTACACACTTAAACATTTTACATTAGAACACTGATTTGGACCATTAGGCAAACTGTAGTTTTTGAAAACACTTTTCCCTTCTGGATTTAACTTTGGATTCCTTTTATAGTTGTATATACTGTATATGAAATGCCAGTATGTTAGTCAAGGTCCAGTCAGGGGCTTGAAGAAGCAATTTATTAAAGAGAAGTACTTATACAAATGTTAGAGGTTTAAAGAATGAATGGGACCAGGAGGATAACCAGAGATGATGAGGAAGACGACGATGAAGATGAATGACAACAACTACGATAACTGAGGAAGCAGCTCTTCCCTGAAGCCTGGGGAAACAAAGGAGGAGGGTTGTCAGAATCTAAGAGTCACTCAGAGTCACTTAGAAGTGGGCCCTGTGAAGGAAGCTCAGATTTAAAGTTAAGAGATGCTACTTGGCTATTTCTTGTACCTCTGAGAGGAGTACCATGAGATTGGTTCTTGGAAGCTGCCCTTTGGAATCAGTGCTGCTTCTGAGTGACTAACATTTTGTGGTCTCCTCCTGCCTTCTAGTCTTTTAGTGCCATGCAGGCAGTGGAGGAAGATCTTAACAGGAAGCCAGCTGGAGATGAAAAATATAGCTTGCAGAGTTCCAGCCCCATCATCACAAAGCATAGAACAGAAGGTGGATTTGAAGTAGAGAGACAACATTAGAATAACTGGCAAAGTGTCTTCTCCCTCACTCCTTCAATACATCTGTTAAAAATATCTGAAATATTTGCACTTGTAAATCTAGGTTTTTTTTTTTTTTTGGTAATTATTGTCTTTAATACTGGTTTAACATTATTTATTCCTAATTTTAAAAAGTATTTTTTCTACTTTATTTCAGTATCAGATATAGAAGGTGGTGATGGACTGCAGCTCAGAAAGGAACATACTCTCAAAATATTTGCTTATATCAATTCCTGGACACAGAGGTATGCATCTTTAAGTACTTTAAAGACTAACTTTGTGAGTTGTACTTTAAATTGGCATTGGTTGTCATGAAATTTACTTTTTAGGATGTTCGATTGTATACCTTTGGTCAGTTGATCAAATATTTATTTGATTGTATTTATTTATACAGTTGATCGATATTTATTAAATCTTCTTCCCTTCTTAAACATGAGGCCACTGATGGTTTTATTTTTAAAACATGGAATAAAAATCAGGTTCTTTAACTCCTCTTTCATTATTTAGAAATAGAGTGAATGAAATTCTAACAATAATTATTTTGAGAGATAAAAGAATTTTTATGGCATAGATTGAGACCTATAACAAAATTAATCTGTTACAAAAATCAGTTCTATGGTAGTGGACACTTTGACCCTTGTGGAGGCCACTTCTTATTTGTTCCATTTGCATAATAAATAGGTGTATTAGTCCAATTTTTAAGAAATACATATATTGAGAATATATATAGAATCAAAATTTGTAACAGGAATTTGTAAATTTCTGTTCTGTCAACATGATGTTAGTCTGTCATGGCTAAAGATTCTTTTTTACTTGTTTGCCTGTCCCATTAGTCCTAAAATTTTTATGGGTAGAAAAAAATTTTTTTCTTATGGGTAAAGAATGTTTGAAGCTTTGTGTGCAATGATTAGTGAACATTTTAAATGCATTTAACGTAAATAAATGTCCTGAGGTTCACAGTCGAGCTGATCATAGAGTTTATCTTCAAATAGCATTTGCTCTAGGTAATAATCCGTTTTTCTTATGTTTTTTCCTTCTTTGTCAGTAAAATTGGTACACATATTTGTTCTACAAAAGATTGAGATTGTAGTTATTTAAAACTTAAATGCCAAGCTTTGCACAGTGGCAGTATTGTAGCCAGTGAGGTTTATCTGAGGCGTGATTATGGCTCATTGAAAACTTACATGCCATCATTATTGGTGTCTCTTTTCTGAGTCTCAGCCAGCTGATTTACTTTTGGCTAAGTTTAGGAATGGTTGCCAACACCTCTGTTCCTTTCCTTATGGATAGAGTAAATGATTGGATATTTCCTAATACTAATGTTAATGATTTAAAATTAACGTTAGTAGTCCAAAGGATTTGCTGAGTAATGTTGCATTTGAGTTATAATTTTGGATGTATTTGCTGTAACTACAGCGAGGTGGCAATGTGCTATGCCACTAAGTAAAGTGAAATTCAGAGAAATGATTTTCATGTTTCACCTCTAGCTATTGGTGGTGCTGGGTGGAAGTTACATTTTCCATTCTTAGTCCACTTTTATCATTGATGTATACTCTTAATCCTTAGATCAGGAATTTTTAACCTAGAGTATGTGGATGGGAATGAAATTACAAAGGAAGTATTGATGTATATAATTTTAGGCATAATTTGTAGGTTTTATCATAATATCAAAGGATGTTTGTCCCCAAACTACAGAGATCCTCTTAACTTTTATCTCTTCTTGTTCTAGACTATAGTGGTTAAGAGTGTGGCTGTGGAACCAGGTTGATGTGGCTTTGAGTCTTTCTTTTTTTTTTTTATAAAAAAATTTTTTTAATCTTTATTTATTTTTGAGAGAGAGAGAGAGAGAAAGAGTGTGTGTGTGAGCAGGGGAAGAGCAGAGAGGGAGACACAGAATCCGAAGCAGGCTCCAGGCCCTAAGCTGTCAGCACAGAGCCTGACGCAGGGCTTGAACTCAGGAACCGTGAGATCATGACCTAAGCCGAAGTTGGATGCTCAACCTACTGAGCCACTCAGGTGCCCCTTGAGTCTTTCTTTATCACCTGTTTACTACATAATTATGACATATTAGTTAGCTTGTAAGTAAGTTCTTAATTCCTTACTGTGGAATGAGAATAATAATAATAAAGGTACTACTATCTTAGGTTGTAAAGAGAGTGCTAAGCCTAGTATCTGACAAAGGATCTTTTTTGTTTTGTTTTATTTATTTTGAGAGAGTGCAAGTGGGGGAGGTGTGGAGGGGGCAGAGAGAGAGGGAGAGTGTAAGAATCCCAAGCAGGCCCTGCACTGTCAGCACAGAGCTGGTTGCGGGGCTTGAACTCATGAACTTTGAGATCATGACCTGAGTCAAAATTAAGAGTTGGTTGCTTAACCAACTAAGCTACCCAGGTGCCCCTCTGATAAAAAGATCTTAATAAACACCTATTTAAAAAGAATTTTTTTTTCAACGTTTATTTTTATTTTTGGGACAGAGAGAGACAGAGCATGAACGGGCGAGGGGCAGAGAGAGAGGGAGACACAGAATCGGAAACAGGCTCCAGGCTCTGAGCCATCAGCCCAGAGCCCGACGCGGGGCTCGAACTCACGGACCGCGAGATCGTGACCTGGCTGAAGTCGGACACTTAACCGACTGCGCCACCCAGGCGCCCCAATAAACCCCTATTTTAATTAAAATTGTTAAAATTTAGTTTAGCAAATGATATACATTGAATGTTATATAAGCTAAAGTTTGAAACGCTGAACTAGAAAATAATTTCTAACATCTAAAATTCTATTCACATATTGGTAAGTATGAACAGGTTTTTTTTTTAAGTTTTTTTTTAACTTTTTTTTTTAACATTTTATTTATTTTTGAGACAGAGAGAGGCAGAGCATGAACAGGGGAGGGGCAGAGAGAGAGGGAGACACAGAATCGGAAGCAGGCTCCAGGCTGTGAGCCATCAGCCCAGAGCCCGACGCGGGGCTCGAACTCACGGACCGCGAGATCGTGACCTGAGCTGAAGTCGGACACTTATTAAGACCGACTCAGCCACCCAGGCGCCCCAAGTATGAACAGTTTTTAGCTGGTAGTAAAAAATACCCAGAAGTAGAATGTTAAAGTCTTCATTGTTCATGCTAAGGAAGAGAGGATTGATAATAAAATACCCAGGTGGATCACAGCATTTTGTGATAAAAAGTTTTGCCTATTCTCTTCTTGTCCCTCCCACCCACCGCAGTCTTTTTCTTTTCTTTCTCATTTTTTTCTTTTTTTTAATGTTTATTTATTTTTGAGAGAGAGAGCGTGCGCGCACGAGCGGGGGAGGGGCAGGGAGAGAGGGTGACACAGAATCCTAAGCAGGCTCCAGGCTCCGAGCTGTCAGCACAGAGCCTGATGTGGGGCTCTAACTCATGACCTGCGAGATCATGACCTGAATGGAAGTCAGACACTTAACCGACTGAGCTACCCAGGCGCCTCACCACAGTCTTTTTCTTAGGCATGAGAAAATATTGTTGCCTAGATTAAGATGATGGTTCTTGTGGTTGATAAACAGCAATTAATAAGGCACAGTTAATCTTCAAAAGAGATTGTTAACTTGGAGACCCATGATTATGGTAGTCCATAAATGTACCTTAGCACACTATTGAACCCATGACATTTCATACAAAATGTTCCTAATAGGTTTTCTGGGAGAAAAGTACTATTAATAGACTTCATAAGATTATCAGTGACCAAGAATCATTATTTTAATATATTGACTAGAATATAGGTAAAGGAGTATGTTCACATTAAAAATAGTGTATTGATAAGAATTTAATATTTATGAGAACTACAGCTGTATTAATATTTTGTATTTTTCTTCCTATCTTCCTATTTAAATAAACATTGTAAACTTTGAGAAAATAGAGAATCAACGTGTAAAACAAAAAGGCAGGCTACCACCCAGAGTAACAACTGGTAATTTTTTTGGTATAGCCCTGGCATGAACTTGTGAACTATACAGTTTAAAATTTTACAAAATATGATTTTATTACATTTATGTTTTAGAGTCATTATAGTTGACTGTGTATGAAAAATCAGTCTCTCCATGTCCTCAGGTATTATCTGTCATCATTTTTAAAAAATTGTTTTAATATATTTAAAAAAATGTTTATTTTTGAGAAGAGAGAGAGCATGAGCAGGGGAGGGGCAGAGAGAAAGGAAGACATAGAATCCGAAACAGGCTCCAGGCTCCAAGCTGTCTGCACAGAGTCTGATATGGGGCTCAAACCCACGAACCATGAGATCGTGATCTGAGCCATAGTCAGGGAAATTGTATATGTTAGTTTAAAAAGTTATTATTTATTTTATTATTGCAACTGGGAATGGAATGGGAGGAAGACTAATTCAAAGTAGGCAGAGAAGATTAAGACAATAAATTGAAGAATACAAGTTAAGAAAAGAGCATATAAAGGTCTGAAAGTAATACCATGGATGATAAAAGCGTTGGCTGATAACAACGGTGCCTATTTTTTTTTTTTTTTTTTTTTTGGACTTGTTTAGAACTTACCACAAAACAGGCTTAGGTTTCTGTCTTGTAAATTCCACATTCCTTACCAGACATTCAAGGCTCTTACTGTTTCCTACAAAGTCTACTTTCAAATTTTATTTCATGTTTTCTCTCCTGAAAGAATTCTGGGTACCAGCAAGGGTGAGGTTCTATCGGTTTTTTTATTTTCAGGTTAAAAATTGTGTCTTTCATACCTGCCATTTGTGGTTGATAAATGTTTGAGGATGTTGCTTTTATTTTTTCATTGTTTCAGTAAACTTTTATGTTTTTAAGTAAATTCTGCACCCAGCATGGGGCTTCAACTTGTGATCGCGAGATCAAGAGTCACATACTCTTTTGACTGAGCCAGCCAACTGCCTCAGTAAACTTTAAGAACAGTTTTAGAAGCTGTTGCTTTTGAATAGATGAGTGTATGTTCTGCACTCTTTAAGGCTCTATGTTTTCTTTTGGCATTAAGAAATTTGGCGATATTGATAAATTGAGTGGGATATGGATATTGACCATTACTTATAAAGTAGTGCTTTTCATAAATTAGTTCATAAATAAAAAAAACCTTTTGCTGATGTTGGATACCGTGGATTAATGGTGTTTTCGTGTGTTCCATAGCACCAGGCCAGGAAAAACATTAGATCCACTGGAATATATGTTGTTAGATGGAATTATAGAATGCAAGTTAAAAACTAATTTAGTTTTGACATGTAGATTCCTCATGAATGTTGAGTTAAAATTTTTTTCTTAATTGGAGCTATGTATTTTATGCTAGACATTTATAGATTTTATCATGTTACGTTCTTTTTTAAAAATTCTTTTCATTTTTTAAAAAATTTAATTCTGGTATGGTTAATATACAGTGTCAAATTTGTTTCAGGTATACAGTATAGTGATCCAACAATTCTGTATATTACTCAGCAATTCTACATATTACTCAGTGCTCATCAAGATAAGTGTACTCTTTTTTAATTCCCTACACCTATTTCATCCATCCCTCTACCCACCTCCCCTATGAAAGTCATCAATTGGTTCTCTAGTTAAGAATCTGTTTTTTGGTTTGTCATCCCGCCCCCCCCCCGCCCCTTTGTTCGTTTGTTTTGTTTCTTAAATTACATTTATGAGTGAAATCCTATGGTATTTGTCTTTCTCTTACTGACTTAATTTCGCTTAGCATTACACTCTCTGGATCCATCCATGTCCTTGCAAATGGCAAGTTTTCATTCTTTCTTATGGCTGAGTAATAATCCATGTGTATGTATATGCCACCCTTTTATCTGTTTACCTATTTGAACACTTGTGCTGCTTCCCTAATTTGGCTGTTGTAAATAATGCTACAGTAAATACACAGATGCATATATCCTTTTGAATTAGTGTTTTCATATTCTTAGGGTAAATACCCAGTAGTGCAATTACTGAATTGTGGGGTAGTTCTATTTTTAATATTTTAAGGAATCTCCATACTGTTATTTTTTTAGTTTTTAATTTTTTTAGTTTATTTGTTTTGAGAGGGAGAGACAGAGAGAGGGAGAGAGACAATTCCAAGCAGGTTCTGCACTGTCAGCATGGAGCCTGATGTGGGGCTTGAACTTACTAACCATGAAATCATGACCTGATCTGAAACCAAGAGTCGGACACTTAACTGGTGCCCATGTACTATTTTCCACAGTCGCTGTACCAGTTTGCATTCCCACCTGTAGTGCACGAGGGTTCCTTTTTCTCCACATCTTTGCCAGCAATTTTTTCTTAATGGTTTTGATTTTGGCCATTCTGACAGATTTGAGGTGATAGCTCATGGTGGTATTGATTTGCATTTCCCTGATGATAAGTAATGACATGTCGTTTCATGTGTCTGTTGGTCATCTGTATGTCTTCTGCCCATTTTTAATTGTGTTATTGTGTGTATGTGTTGAGTTTTGTAAGATCTTTATATATTTTGGATATTAACCCTTTATCAGATACATCATTTGCAAATATCTTTTCCCATTCAGCAGGTTGCCTTTCTTAGTTTTGTTGATTGTTTTATTATCTCTGCAGGGACTTTTTATTTTGATGAAGTCCTAATAGCTTATTTTTGCTTTGGTTTCCTTCGACTCAGGAGACATACATAGAAAAATGTTGCTATGCCTGATGTCAGAGAAATTACTGCTTGTGGTCTCCTAGGAATTTTGTTTTTAAATGTTTATTTTGAGGCGGGGGGGGGGGGTGGTGGTGCATGTGTTTACACGTTGGGGAGGGGAAGAGGAAGAGAGAGAGAGAATCCCAAGCAGGCTCTGGGCTGTCAGCTCAGATCCTGACAAGGGGCTTGATCCCACGAAGTGTGAGACCATGCCCTTAGCCAAAATGAAAAGTCAGATGCTCAATCGACCGAGCCACCCAGGTGCCCCTTTCTGGGATATTTATGGTTTCAGGTCTCACATTTAAGTGTTTGCTCCATTTAGAGTTTATTTGTGTGTATAGTGTAAGAAAATGGTCTAGTTTCATTCTTTTGCACATAGCTGTCCAGTTTTCCCAACACCATTTGTTGGAAGAGACTGTCTTTTTCCCATTATTTTTATCCCACTCCTCCTTTGTCGAAGATTGATTGACCCTCAAATCATGGGTTCATTTCTGGGCTTTCTATTCTATTCCACTGATCTATTTGTTTTTGTGCCAGTACCATACTGTTTAGATTAGTACAGCTTTATAATATAACTTGAAGTCTAGAATTGTGATATGTCCAGATTTGTTATTCTTTTTCAAGATTGCTTTGGCTTTTTGAGGTCTTTGTGGTTCCATACAAATTTGGGGATTGTCCTAGTTCTGTGAAAAATGCCATTGGTATTTTGATAGGGATTGCATTAAATGTGTAGATTGCTTTGGGTAGTATGAATATTTTAACAATATTTGTTCTTTGAACCCACGAGCATGGAATGTCTTTCCATTTCTTTGTGTTGTCTTGAATTTCTTTTCTTTTCTTTTTTAATGTTTATTCATTTTTGAGAGAGTGAGAGAGAGAAAATGCAAGTGGGGGAAGAGCACAGGTAGGGAGGGAGACAGTGAATCCCAAGCAGGGTCTGCACTGTCAGTCAGAGCAGCAGTCTTGCAATTTTACTGAATTCATTTTTCAGTTCTAGTTTTTGGTGGAGTCTTTAGGGTTCTGTATGTGTAGTATCATGTCATCTGCAAATAGTGAGAATTTTACTTCGTCCTTACATTTTGGATACCTTTTATTGCTTTTTCTCGTCTGATTGCTATGGCTAGGACCTTTTACTACTATGTTGAATAAAAGTAAGAGTGGACATGCTCATCTTAGGTGGAAAACTCTAAGTTTTTCACCATTGAGTATGTTGTTAGCTGGTAGTTTTTCATATATGGCCTTTATTATGTATGTTTTTCTAAACCTACTAGCTTGTTCTTAAATGTAACCATATTCTACTCAGGCAGCATGTAACTCTACTTGGATAAGAAAGTCTTATCAGGGTGGTAATAATAGGAGTAGGACTAGGAAAAACATAGGATAAGCTTAGATAGGGGAAGGGTATGTAAGAGATTGGTATATAAATAGAAGTAGTATGTATAGAGTTTAAAAAGTAAATGCAAAAAGGCCTGTAATAAAGTTCATTGTCCCCTATCTCTTCAGTTCCCCTTCTGCTTTCAACTCTTTCAGATGTTGGGTTTTTTTTTTATATTAAAAAAAATTTTTTTTAATGTTTTTATTTATTTTTGAGACAGAGAGAGACAGAGCATGAGCAGGGGAGGGGAAGAGAGAGAGGGAGACACAGAATCCGAAGCAGGCTCCAGGCTCTGAGCTGTTAGCACAGAGCCCAACGCGGGGCTCGAACTCCCAGACCATGAGATCATGACCTGAGCCGAAGTCGGACGCTCAACCGACCTAGCCACCCAGGCGCCCCCAGATGTTGGTTTTGATATTAACTTCTATATTCTGAAATAGTTTTATTATATTGCTGTTGCTTCATGTATCAATTAAAAAGATTTTTTTTAATGTTTATTTATTTTGAGAGAGAGAGAGCACAAGCAAGGGAGTGGCAGAGAGAGAGGGAGACACAGAATCTGAAACAGGCTCCAGGCTCTGAGCTGTCAGCACAGAGCCCGACGCAGGGCTGAAAGTCATGAGCTGTGAGATCATGACCTGAGCTGAAGTCAGACACTCAACCGTGTGAGCCACCCAGACACTCCTCAATTTTAAGTCCACCCTGTGAACTTCCTTTTTGGATACATAAAGATTACATTCTTTTATCCTTTCCCTTTCTCTCAGGGTAATTGATGAGCCAAAAAAAGTTCTGTGGCTTATTTTATATTTTACAAGAAATAAGTTCTTGTTTATCTTTTGTTTCCAAGAGTTTCCTGGCGTGTTTTAAAATTTTCCAGGTGTGAGTCACTGATTCATTCCAAATTCTTCAACTCTTCTTAATACTAAGTTTTATATTTTTATATATCATTATATGATTAGTTTTTTCCCTCCCTTTCCCCTCTCCCAAATCTCCTTTGTCCTTTATCTTCCTACTCCAATTATTGATTTTTCATTAGGGATACTAAATAGCTATCTTCTCTTCAGATCATCCTTGAAATTCCTTTTGCTTTTATATTGTTTTGGATCTCCAGTTTCCAGGATTCTACGTGGACATTGTTATTGGTTTACTTCTTTGTTTTGTTAAGATGACATCTTTTCTGAGAAAGAGTGCATGGGAGACAGGTGTTTTTTTATACCCTTCAGACCTAAAAGTTTCTGTTCTACCCTTAATCTTGAAGACTTCAATACAGAATTCTGGGTAGAAAATTATATTCTTTAAAAAATTTAAAAGTATTGCTCCATTGTATTCTAGCTTCTGATATTGCTGTGAGGTTTTTAATTTTTTTATTTTTATGTTTTTTGAGAGAGCAAGTGCGAACAGGAGGAGAGGGGTTGGGGAGGGGGAGAGAGAATCTCAAGCAGGTTCCATGCTTAGTGGGGAGCCCAGTGTGGGGCTCCATCCCACGACCCTGAGATTCTGACCTGAGCTGAAATCAAGAGTCAGAGGCACAACCTACTACTGAACCACCCAGGTGCCCCTTCTTTGAATTTTTTTTTTTTTTTTTTTAAAGTAAGCTCTACTTCCATCATGGGGCTTGAACTCCTGACTCTGAGATCAGGAGTCACATCCTCTGCAGATTGAGTCAGCCAGACCTCTTCCACCCCCATATAGCTTTGGAGAAGTATTAGCTATTTTTATTCCTGAGCTCCTTCTTGTCACTCTTTCCACTCTCCCTGAAAGCTTTTAGGATCTTTATCCCTGCTCAGTTTTAGTAATTTCATGAGGGGCACCTGGGTGGCTCAGTTGGTTAAGCATCCAACTCTGGGTTTCTGCCCAGGTTACAGTCTCACAGTTCGTGGAATCAAGCCCTGCATTGGGATTCTCTCTCTCTCTCTCTCTCTCTGTGTGTGTGTGTGTGTGTGTGTGTGTGTACCTCCCTCCCTCTCAAAATAAACTGAAAAAAAGATTCATGATGGTAGGTGTTTTGGTGGGTTTTTCGGTTCTGAAATATTTTGTAATTTCATCATTTCCAAACCTTCAGATTTTGTATTATGTCTTCTTGGAAGTGTTATTAGTCAGATATTATGTCTTCTTGGTTGATGGTATACTTTCCTTTTTCTCCCTATTATTTTTCTTTGTCTCTACCACTTTTTGGAGATTTTTTTACTTTTACCTTGTGGAACTTTTGTTGCATTTTACAAATTTGCAAATTTTAATTTTATTTCTTATTTATTTTTAATGTTTATTTTTGAGAGAGAGAGAAAGCGAGCATGAGTGGGAGAGGGACAGAGAGAGAGGGAGACATAGAATCTGAAGCAGGCTCCAGGTTCTGAGCTGTCAACGCAGAGCCTGATGTGGGGCTCAAACTCACAAGCCATGAGATCATGACCTGAGCTGATGTCGAATGCCCAACTTACTGAGCCACTCAGGCACCCCATCTTATTTATTTATTTTTAAAGTTTTATTTATTTATTTAAGTAATCTGTGCATTACATGTGGGACTCCAATTCACGACCCCAAGATCAAGAGTTGCGTGCTCTTCTGACTGTCAAATTGCTATAATTCTAATGGGGTTTTAAAGTGTGATTGATGTGTATGCAAAAGCTATATAATGTATATTTGTACACATTGAAGGTCTCTTTTGTAGTTTGAATGCATTTTTTTTTTTATTTTTTTTTCAACGTTTATTTTTGGGACAGAGAGAGACAGAGCATGAACGGGGGAGGGGCAGAGAGAGAGGGAGACACAGAATCGGAAACAGGCTCCAGGCTCTGAGCCATCAGCCCAGAGCCTGACGCGGGGCTCGAACTCACGGAGCGCGAGATCGTGACCTGGCTGAAGTCGGACGCTTAACCGACTGCGCCACCCAGGCGCCCCGAATGCATTTTTTAATAGTATTCTGTTCTTGTTTCAGTAATCCACTCTTTGTTTCTGAGGACATACATTATTAAAACCTTTTTTCTTTCTGCATTTTATCTACATTCTTTGAATTTCTTTTTACCATTTGTTTTGACCTACCTTTAGTGATGCAGCTTTCCTTGCTTGTCTTATTGGTTATCTTTACATGGTTAAGAGATGAGCATTCAAAGATGGATTAGAAGTTCTTTGTTGGGGCCATCTCAGATGTTGGCCCATGCTGTAGATTGGAAAATGGTGAGCAAGCTTCATTACCAGGGATAAGTAGGCTTTTCTCTTAGGTCATTCATATTCTCTAAGAGAAATGTCTTCAAGTCTTTGGCCTTGAGATATTTTAGTCTGGTTGTTGGGTGGGGCATGTTAGTTGGAGAGATTTCCCAGTCGTAGTATCACATAGTTCTCTTCCTTTCAGTGTCTTTTATCATCCCTGTCTTCAGCATCAGTTTTTCCTGAACTTAATCTTGTTCGTTTTATGTACAGGAGGAAACTTCTTGTTTCCCTGGATCAAGTAGGAATAGTATCCTGGCTACCTAGGAATCTGCAGGTTTTAACCGTACCTTTCATTTAGTCCTATTTTCTGCCCAATGCTTCATCTCTGCCTTTAGAGGTATCTGATGGTCTTTGTTCTTGAGCCTTTTCAGTGTTCTGTGGTGTGGATATTTTTGTTGATAAATCCTTCTGTAGCCTCTTCCAAGTTTATTTCTTCTGCTCTCAGTTACTATTACTCCCTTTGCTGTCATCCAAAATTTGTTGCCATTTGTTAACTGTTCTTCCATTATCTCTTACCGTATGGAGTTAAGTCTTTTTTCTTTCAGTATATTTGTAGTGAGGTTTAGAACAGAGAAGAAATAAACTTAAGTGTAAAATCAAGCTGGGCTTAACTGAAAGTGATGTTTTATTTAAAAAACACACATTCTCTTCCCCCTGCCCCCCGCATTGTGGGTAGGGAAATATAGAGAAATGCTCTGTTGAGAATTAAAATGCCTAGACTTTTCAGAATTGAGTGTCATACAATAAAATGTGTAAGTTATGTAATAATTAAAGATAAATGTGTGTATGTGTTTATTGTCACTTCGATTCTTAGTTCTTGAATTTGTATATTTTGGGTCTGTAAGAACCTAGATGCAGTTTGCTCTTTGTTCATACATAAGTTTTGTCTTTTTAAGATTAGTTTCCTGGTCAGTTAGATGCCCATTTCCTGCCAATGAATTTTATTTTTTATTTTTTTAATTTTGTTTATTTGAGAGAGAGAGCAAGTGAGCATATGCATGTGTATGAGCAGGGGAGAGAGGTGGAGGGGAGGAAGGGAGAAAGAGAGAATCTTAAACAGGCTCGGGGGGGAGCCTGTCATGGGGCTTGATCCCCCGACCCTGGAATCAAGAACTGAGCCGAAATTAAGAGTTGGACGCTCAACTGACTGAGCTACCCAGATGTTCATGAATTTACTTTTTTAAAGTTTTTATTTAATTAATTTCTACACCCAACATGAGGCTTGAACTCATGACACTGAGAACAAGAGTTGCACGCTCTTTCAACTGAGCCAAACAGGCACCACCTTGGCATTGAATTTTTAAAGTAAATTTGGCTGTTTCTTTGGCTTTCCTAATCTAAATCTGACCTCAAGGTCTTTTTTGGGAAGGAACTAAGATTCTTTTCTTGCTAAAGAAAGATACTCCAGTGTATAATCCTTCACTTTGAACTTGATTTTTCCTGAACCTAAAGAAAAGCTATTTGTCAGAAAAATACCAACAGTAATATGTTGACTTTTTTTCTGGAGGAAATTGTAATAATATAGAATTTTAAAGGTGGAGGAGTTCTTAGAGATAAAATCTCTTTTTTATTTTGCTAACTGAGAAGACAGGCCTGATGTATTATTTATCTATTTCTGTGTAACAAATTACTCAAAAAGTAGTATCTTAAAACAATAAACATTTATTATCTTTAGAGTTTTTATGGGAGTGGAATTTGGGAGTGGTTTTGCTGGTTCTTTGTGGCTTGGATTTCTTATGAGGTACTGTGGAGGTTTTGGCCAGGTTATGGTCATCTCAGGCCTCATGTGGGGCTGGAGGGTCTGCTTCCAAGTTGGCTCACTTACTTGGTTGGCAAGCTGGTGCTTATTAGTAGTATGAGCTCTTTTTTTTTTTTCTTTTTTTTTCTCATCTGGACCACTCCAAGGGCTCCTGGACTATTTAAAAAAATTTTTTTTAACATTATTTATTTTTTGAGAGAGAGCAGGAGCAGGGGAGGGGCAGAGGGGCAGAAAGAGAGGGAGATACAGAATCCGAAATAGGCTCTAGACTCTGAGCCATCAGCACAGAGCCCGATGTGGGGCATGAACTCACGAACCATGAGATCATGACCTGAGCCGAAGTCGATGCTTAACCGACTGAGTCACCCAGATGCCCCCTGGACTATTTTACAGCATATAATTGGCTTCTCTTAGAGCAAGTGATTCAAAAGAGAGCAAGGCTGAGTGGCACTGTCACTTATGACCTAGTTTCAGATGTCACACAGTCCTTTTTGCCACATTCCACATAGATTTTAGTTATTAAGTATGTTCCACATTCAAGGGGAGGAAAAGTGGGCTTCACTGTTTAAAGGGAAGAATATTAAAGAGTTTATGGCTATACTTCAAATTTGCCACACTTAGAGAAATGAGATGATGTCTACATCATCATAAAGGGAGTTGGTGCTCTATTTGGACTACAGTATAGATGATTTAAATTGATAATATAACTAGGTAAGTAATGGTTTTTCAGTTGTCATCCATCATTGGAAAGAATTATTCTTACAATCTGGTACTTGATGATCATTTATTTATTGATTTACCAGACTCTTTGATTATCCACAGTGTGCCAGGCATTAATGCTAACTGAACATGTCTTAACTAGATTTGTGTGTAATAAGTTACTCTTACTGTATTTATTTATGTATACACACACACACACACACACACACACCCACACACGCTGAAGAGTGTGAGTGTATATTATTCCTAAATGCTTTTCATTAGCCAAAGAGGGTAGGAATGCCCTTCCCAAGTTAGCCTTCAAGCAAATTAGTAATGTTAAAATACATTTTTTTTTACTACTTGGCTGCAAATCCCTTTATGTAAAATAAAACAGCTTTACTAATAAGGTTTTTAATTTAGCCAGTTTCCTAATATTTACTAAACATATATGAAGTACTCAGTGCTTAGAGAAGCAAAGATAGATGCCACAATTCTTGTTTTTAAATGGTTCTTTATGTGGAAAAGCAGATAAATATCTAGATAACACTGAAGACTATAGCTGTCAACCTAATTTGGTGACTTTTTACTAACTGAAGTACCAGTTTTTGGTGTGATGCTATCTTTATAAATGACTGTAGTGCTACCCTGTCAGGAAAAAGGAGACCAAAACTTAAAAAAAAAAAAACAAAAACAAAAACAGGTACTTTAGGATTTGCCGATTTGTAATTTTTATACTACTTGAAATATACAATTGTCTCTCTAGAAAGCATTAATTTATTGAAAAATTTTCTTTCTCTTATAGGCAATGTCTATGCTGCTTCAAGGAATATAAGCATTTGGAGATTTTTAACCAAGTAGTGTGTGCACTTATTAACTTAGTGATTGCCCAAGTTCAAGTACTCCGGGACCAGCTTTGTAAACATTGTACTACTATTAACATAGATTCCACGTGGCAAGATGAGAGTAATCAAGTGGAAGAACCACTGAGTATAGAAAGAGAGTGTAATGAAGGAAGTACAGAAAGACAAAAATCAATAGAAAAAAAATCAAACTCTACAAGAATTTGTAATCTGACTGAGGAGGAATCTTCAAAGAGTTGTGATCCTTTTAGTTTATGGAGTACAGATGAGAAGGAAAAACTCTTACTATGTGTGGCAAAAATTTTTCAAATTCAGTTTCCTTTATATACCGCGTACAAGCATAATACTCATCCTACTATAGAGGTATGTGAAAATAGGTATTGTGAATTTTAAGTAATACTAAGTTATAGTTGTCAATTTTTCCTGAATAAAGACAGAGTTATTATTGATGGAAAAATTTATAAAAATAACTACTGTTAGGAAAAAGTATTCCAGTTTTCTCTAAACCATTTTAGTAGCAACTTGGGTTGAACATTTGCTCAACATAGTCCTATTAAGGAAAGATTCACAGATTGAACTCATAAGAATTAAACTGTCAGTGATATAAAACATTTTGCTGATGTACACTTATGCTGTAGTGTGATACTTTCAGAAAGTAATAATTGAGGAAAAAGAAGCAGGTGGAATTTTGAATTTTATTCTTAGAAACATTGGTAACAGTATTTGGAATTTCTCACATTAAGAAAACAAAGTATCCTTAACTACAAAGTTTTTTTTTTTTTAATGTTTATTTATTTTTGAGAGAGAGAGAGAGAGAGGGAGACAAGAGTGAGTGGGGGAGGGTCAGAGAGAGGGAGAGAATCTGAAGCAGGCTCCAGGCTGTGAGCTGTCGAACCCACGAACTTTGAGATCATGACCTGAGCTGAAGTTGGACACTTAACTGACTGAGTCGCTGAGGTGCCCCTTTAACTACCTGTTCTAAATGATAGTACTTTCTTTTATAATAAGTCAAGATGCTTGACATACTGCATTAGTGATACTTTTATAAGCCTTTCAAAGAGTTTAGAAACCCACCTTAGGTTTATTTAGATGATAGCATTACTTTATACACATGGTGGGAATTGAGACAGTTAATATGATAATGTGTTATGTAAGTGGCATAAAAAAACAGATCTGTTATTTCTCATGCTTGTCTGGGTTGGCTGGGCAATTCTATTGGTTTTATGTGGCCTCACTTAGGCAGTTGTATATTTACTTTGAGAGATGGAAGAGTTTAAAGGTCCAACATGGTTTCACTCACATGTCTGACAGTTGATGCTGGATGTTGTCTAGGGCTCCTTGGGTTTTCTCCACGTGGCCTCTCATTCTCCACTAGAGTTGATTGGCTTCTTTACGTGGTGATCTTAGAATTTCTCCAGGAAGACAAATGTGTAAGCTTGTATATAAGGCCTCTTAAGGTCCAGCCTCTGAAACAGTATAAATTCTACCACATTCTGTTGAAGCACCTTAATGAGGGCAGTTCACATTCAGGGGGGTATGAAGTAGACTCCATCTCTGGATAAAATACCTCATTTTAAACTTTAACAGATCTACCACATGCTTTTTATTTTATTTTTATTTATTTTAAAAAAAAATTTTTTTCCCAACGTTTTTTATTTATTTTTGGGACAGAGAGAGACAGAGCATGAACGGGGGAAGGGCAGAGAGAGAGGGAGACACAGAATCAGAAACAGGCTCCAGGCTCTGAGCCATCAGCCCAGAGCCCGACGCGGGGCTCGAACCCACGGACCGCGAGATCGTGACCTGGCTGAAATCGGACGCTTAACCGACTGCGCCACCCAGGCGCCCCTACCACATGCTTTTTAAAAAAGTCTGCCTATTTTCTCTGGCTTATTCTGTAATCTTCATATTGACTTCTCTAAACTTCTTTCTTCATCTGGAAAAAAGTAGTTCCTTACTGAAAATGTTTTCACATTGAATTGAGACTATTTAAAAACAGCCTAGGAGGTGCGTATTTCCCCTATTGGAATTTTCCATAAAAATATTTTAAAACATTGTGCTCTACTTTCTAGAATTCTTTGTTATCTTTCCATATAGAAACCTTTTAATGAATCATTTAGTAAACATCCTAAAAAATGTCAGCTCAGCATCCTTTTTATTTAAAAAAATTTAATAAATTTTTATTTTAAATTAATTTAATTATGCTTATTACAATATAATTAATTTAAATTTAATCTTTAAATTAAATAAATTTTAATAAATTTAACTTAGTAGTTAAATTTAATTTTTGATTAAATAATTTAATAAATTTCTCCAGTTAAAAATTTTTAACAGAACTCAGGTAATACTAAATCTGCTATTTTCTTCCTCAAATCAGTTTGCTCACCAGTTTATCATTTTTTAATGTTATTGGAAAAAAAAATCTCCAAATATAAGCATAGTCCCACTCCTCTACTTTCCCATTTGAAATAAAGTGCCTCATTATTACTGTTATTGAGGATCAGTCATTCCATGTGACTCTTTGGTTGAAAGCAATAATTTCATGAGGTCTTTGAGGTAAAATTCTAATTAAAAAAAAACAAACACCTTAGATATAATACAATGTAATACAGTGCTACACAGAATTGTCATCTCCTTATACAGAATTTGTGGGCTTCTGTAATATTCTGTTCATAATATAGCTGTTTCCCAGGTTTCTGATATGTTAGTAATGTTTTATTACAAATTCTTGAAAAACATGGTTTCTGTCCTAGTGGCCATGTGGTTCTATGTGGTAGCAGTCATATTTAACTTTGATTTTAATTTGACCTTGATTTTGACTTTTCTAAAGAAGCACAAATTGGCCAGGACTTTTCAAAGATGATTCAGTACTCATGTGTTAATATTTAGATAGCTATGACTTTAGAAAACTGTCAACAACCTGATTTTATATAAAGGGAATTGGCTTACACGGGTTAAAAGTTTTGGTCAGGTTTGCAACGTATATTGCTGAGAATTGTAGAATTCAGGTCTTATTCTGGGGTGCTTGGGTGGCTCAGTCAAGTTAAGCATCCGAGTCTTGATTTCGGCTAAGGTCGTCATCATCACACGGTTGTGAGATTGAGCCTTGTGTTCGGCTGTGTGTTGAGCATAGAGACTACTTAAAATTCTCTCTCTTTGTTCTTCTCATCCACTCATGCTGTCTCTCTCTAAAATAAAATTAAAAAAACAAAAAACAAAGAATTCAGGTCTTACCCTGCTACACTGCTTCTCACATCACTTCAGACTAATCTCTGCAGCTATTGCTATCTTGCCAGTAGTGAATAAAGTAGGAACTTGGAGCCCCTCCTTCTCCCCATCCTTTCCTGTCTATATCCTGCTTTTCTTCCTATCAAAGTCAATAATATTTTAAAAGATGTAGTAATTAGAAATAGGTATATTTAATTGAGGTTAAACTTTTTGGGGATGGGGACAAGGAGCTGTTGCATTCTTTTCTTAATTCTGAATCATTATGTGTAATTCTGTGACGTGTTGCCCTAGTGTTCTAAGTTTTTTTCCTAAGTAAAGTGAAATGAGTATAAAAATTAGAGAAAAGAAGAGAAACACTGCCCTTGTTAAATATGTGAGATATGATTAGATAGACTTAAATATATACACTATGTTCCAGATTTCTGAATCTGGTTGGGTTTTCTCTTGCCACTTTCCACTGACTTTTTAATTTATGCTTTATTAAATTAAATTAAGTATTTTAAATTCACCCTTTTAATGTATACAATTTAATAAGTTGTAGTGTATTCCTACAGTTGTGCAACCATCACTAACTAAATCCCATACTGATTTATGACTTTTTTTTGTTTTATATTTATAGAATTCAGACGCTTGGATTTGTCTCTAATTTTGATAAACAGATGTACCTTATTCAAACCATTAAAAAAATAAACATTGACCATCTATTCTAGGAACTGCACTATTTATTGTGTATACAAAGATGAATAATCTACAGTACTCACATTCAAGGAACAATCCTAAACAACTCAAATAGCTTGTTTGTCTTCTACTCATTATCTTCCTTGTCACCAATCTGTGTGGATGGCTTACTTCTGTAGAAGCGAATAGAAGCTCTGCTTGTTCATTTGCAAGCAATTATAAGCCAATGGAGACTTTCTTGGATTGCATTTTATCACTATCCTCTCCTGAGCTTCTTTACTTTAAAGCTCTACTGCCCAATATGGTAGTGAACAGACAAATCTGGCTATTTAAGTTAACTAAAATTAAAATAAATTGAATTTGTTCTTCAGTCACACTAACCATATTTCTTTTTACCCTTCCTTCCTTCCTTCCTTCCTTCCTTCCTTCCTTCCTTCCTTCCTTCCTTCCTTCACATATTTTAAAAGCTCAGTAGTCACATGGGGCTCGTGGCTAGTGTATTGGACAGTGTAGACAGTATTTCCATCATAGCAGAGTGCTCTGTTTTGCAGAACTGTTTGAGAGAATGGCTTTGTTTGATTAGGTCTAGTCATTGGTGGTAAACTGTATGCTCTCCAGAATTGGTAGTCTTAATTTTCCATAACAGCAGATTATTTGATACGCTGATGACTTCTTTTTAAGCAAAAATTCTATTCCTAATTCACTGGCCTTCAGTTTTTCGTGGTTTGGTCATGGAGCAGCATTTGTTTGTTTGTTTGTTTTTAATTTAATTTTTATTTTTCTTAATGTTTATTTTGAGAGAGTGCATTTGTGGTAGGGAGGGATAGAGTGAGAGAGACTTCCAAGCAGGCTTCCCACTGTTGGCTCAGAGCCTGACCTGTGGCTCAGTCCCATGAACTGTGAGATCATGATCTAAGCCGAAGTCAAGTGTCAGATGGTTACCTGACCGAGCCACCTAGGCTCCCCCTTGTTCAATTAGATGTGGAATTACTTTCTTTTTTTCTTCTTTTTAAAAAAATTTTTTTAACGTTTATTTATTTTTGAGACAGAGAGAGACAGAGCATGAACGGAGGAGGGTCAGAGAGAGGGAGACACAGAATCTGAAACAGGCTCCAGGCTCTGAGCTGTCAGCACAGAGCCTGACGCGGGGCTCGAACTCACGGACCGCGAGATATGACCTGAGCCGAAGTCGGCCGCTCAGCCGACTGAGCCACCCAAGTGCCTCAAGGAATTACTTTCTGATTACTCATTTATTTCTCTTTATTTTCTCTTTTAAAGTAATAGGTCCCTCTCTGTAGTTCTAGAAATAGAGTGCCTTTATCTTATGTAATAAATGAGAGATTTTCTAAAAAGACAAAAACTAATAGGTTTCTTAAGGCCTTTTTAGAGATCAATTTAAAATTGGAACTTTTTTTTTTTTAAGTTTATTTTGAGAGAGAAAGTGTGAGTTGGGGAGGGGCAGAGAGAGAGGTAGAGAGAGGAATACCAAGCAGGCTGTGCACTGTCATTGCAGATCTCAGTGCAGGGCTTGAACCCATGGACCATGAGATCGTGACCTCAGCTGAAGTCGGACACTTAACCGACTAAGCCACCCAGGGGCTCCTAAAATTAGAACTTTGAAACAAAATTGATGTTGATTTGGATTTCAGGGAGGCTTCTTAGTATTGTTCATAATGTTGTTACCTATAGGTCTATGTTAACTCTTTATATACTACTAAAGATGAGATTTTAAAGACACCTTAGAATAATGTCTTCATGTATTAAGAGTAGAAACAAGAAAGGATAAAATAGTTCTTTTGAGGAGTGAAAATAGAAGTAACCAAGTCCAAGAGCTGACATTTTGCACATCAGAATAGAATTCTGTTAGGACATTTTCTAGCTGTGTTCATGTTAGGCACTAGAAATCTTGACTCCAGTCTAATATTCCAGCATGGTTGATCTGGCCCATGAATCTTTAATACCACAGGTGTTCTTACATTCTGGACTTGTTGAAGACAGAAGGTTTGTTGAGAATAATTTAAAGCTTTACCTGTGGCCCTGCTAGTAGAAGCTCAGGAATAAATTTAAGTTTAGTATACTCGCTTTGACAGGTGTTTTGACCTGTTTTAGGACAGTTTTTGATTAGTTGGAAATGTTCTGAGAGTTTTATGTGATGCTCTCAATCAGTTGTTTTCGAACTTCATTTCAGCGGTGGAATTTACATAAAGCAAGCAGGTAACAGCAATGAATGACAGGTTTCTTTGGTAGTGTTTTTCAGATGAAAGTATTAAACTTTCTGATAGATTTTCATTGTGACTAAAAAATACAGAATATACAAAATATAGACTTAAAAGAGCCTTGAACCTCTCCTTTCTCTATCATCTCAGAAAAACCATTGTTAGGAAATTAATTCAGATTATTTCCAGACATATAGAAAGTAAAGAAAATCAGATCAAGTTCGTAAATCCTAAGTTTTAAAAATGTAATACAAGGCAGTATCTTTCGATGCCTGTACATGTGGACCCACCTTAGCTTTTTTTTTTTTTTAATGTTTATTTATTTTTGAGACAGAGACAGAGTATGAATGGTGGAGGGTCAGAGAGAGAGTGAGACACAGAATCCGAAGCAGGCTCCAGGTTCTGAGCTGTCAGCACAGAGCCTTACGTGAGGCTCGAACTCACAGACCGTGAGATCATGACCTGAGCTGAAGTTGGAAGCCCAACCGACTGAGCCACCCAGGCGCCCCCCACCTTAGCTTTTTAAAGGAATAACCTACCATAAAAATCAATTGCTTAAAATGTATAATTTAAACATGTTTTAGTAAGTTTACAGAATTGTGTTACCATTACCTCATTGCATTTTTACAACAGTTCCATTGTCCCAAAAAGATGCCTTGTGGCATTTCACCTTATTTTTGAAAGCTGTATAAGACCCTAGATGGTTATATCACATTTTAGCCATCCAGTTGATGGATATTTAAGTTGTTTCTAAGTTTGAGATATTATAAATAATTTCAGGTAAGCATCATTAAACTTTTCTAGCACTGCTTTTATTAGTTGTTAGGATAAATAACCAGAAGATGAATTGCTGGGTCAAAGAGAATGTGCATTTTAAATGTTGGTAGATATTGCCAAATTGCCCTCCAACAAGGTCATACCTGTTCATATTCTCGCCAACAGTGAATGAATATGCTATCAAGTAGTTTAAATCATATGTATACAAAGCACATTGTGGAATTTTTAGGTAAAAATTAAGTGGTTTTAAAATGTTATAATCTATTTTTGTGACAATTATCCCAATTCTTTATGGAGACATTTTTTATTGAAAAGGCAATATATAGTATATAGTGTAGAGAGATTTCTTTGCAGAAGAGTTAAAATACATATTAGAACTGAACCGTATAAGCTTCAGTTAGGAATATCATTATTCATGATGAGAAACAATTGCAAAAACCTGTTTCATGTTGTGTAAACTCAATCTATAGAATATTGTCTTTTTTTGAGTATATTTGATGCAGAAATTGTATTTTTTTCTTCAGAGATTATTATCTTGTAGGGTGACCTAATTGTGTTTACTTTGTTTTTGTTTTTTTAAATCAGGATATATCAACCCAAGAAAGCAACATATTAGGGGCATTCTGTGATATGAATGTAAGTGTTTATGTTTTTCTTATTCTCAGGTTTATGGAAAATTCAGTTTTTTATTCATATAGGTCTTTGAGTTTATTTTTATATTTGGTCAGTATCTTTTCCATTTTGGTAATAAAATGAAGATTATTCCTGATGAGTTTAAATTTTTTTTTTCCCCCTCAGGATGTAGAAGTACCATTGCATTTGCTTCGTTATGTATGTTTGTTTTGTGGGAAAAATGGCCTTTCTCTCATGAAGGATTGCTTTGAATATGGAACTCCTGAAACTTTGCCATTTCTTATAGCACATGCATTTATTACAGTTGTATCTAATGTAAGTATTGTTTGGAATTGGTTTTAATCTTGGGAATTAATGGCTTTAATAACATGAGTTTTATGTCCAGAAAAACAGGTTTTGAGTGGCTTGCATGTACAAGAATTTTTTTCCTTGGGTTATATTTTGAAAAAAATTGGGTACAGAAGCCTTTATAAAAGGTCTTATAATAAAAATGGAATTTGTATAAAGTAACTAATTTAAGTTAAATAAGTAAATTTAGACCTTTACTACTTCTGTGAACAGAAGTCTTATGTTAATTTTACTTTTCTTGCCCGTGATTTTGTACTGGGAAATTTTTGGCATTTTAGACTTTTAGTTACAAGATTGTTTGCTTAGGGTGCTACTACAGTGTGCCTGACTTTCTTCTGTATTAGAAGACTTAATAACATTTTTCTGCATTTGTAAAGAAGATAATTATTGTGTTGTAAATGTCAGTTACTGTGAAGCACAGTAAGTGTGGAAGCAGAGATACTTTGTTTTATTGAACTTTCTTTTTTTTGAGCTTCCCAGATACTGAGAGTTTTACAAAGGGATGGTTTGTGGCAACCTGTGTTGAGCAAATCTATTGATGCCTTTTTTCCAATAAGTGGTTCACCTTATGTCATTCTTGTAATTCTTACAACATTTTAAACTTTTTCATTATTTTTATATTTGTAATGGTGATCAACGATTACAAATCACTAACCATCATAGGATGGTTAGTATTTTTTAACAACAAAGAATTTTAATTAAGGTTTATACATTTTTTTAGGTATATTTTTTCACATTTAATAGACTACAATATAGTATATACACAAGTTTTATATGTACTGGAAAACTAAAAAATTAGTTTGACTTGCTTTATTGTGACATTAGCTTTATTGTGGTGGTCTAGAACTGAACCTGCAGTATCTCCAATGTGTGCCTATAATGAAATTCAATACTGTTTCATAGGCATATTCACCGTTTGGTTATTTTATGAGAAGTACTTTTTCACGTCGTTCACTTGTTTTAAAAAATCACATTGTCTGCTTTTCCTTACAGATGTGTGAAGATTCCTTATGTTTCATATGCAAATCCTTTGTCTGACATACATATATTGCTAGTATCTTCTTCCAGTCTGTGGTTTGCTTTTCATTCCCCTGTGTCTGTTAAGAGCTATTATTCCTCAATCTTAATGGTTTGTAATTTATCAAAGCTTTTTTGTTAGGGTTGTGTTTTCATTTGTGGATGAAAAAGTCTTCTCACCCTAAGGTCATGAAGTTATTTTCTGATATTCTGGAAGTTGTATTGTTTTTCTTTCACATTTTGATTACAGCTCGATTGGAGTTGATTTTTGTGTATGGTGTGGGTGGTTAAGATTAATTTTCTTATAGACAAACACTGGTTCTAGCAATTCAACAAAGACCGTCCTTTATTCTTTGTTTCCCAGTATAATTTTTGTTATAAATTAGGTGTGTTATGGGTCTGGGATCTCTAGCATATTACATTAGTCTCTTTGCTTAATCACATCATCTTAATTTCTGGAGCTTTATAATAAGTCTTGCTATCTAGTAAAGCAAATTCTACTTTCCTGTCATTCTTCTACGTTTTTGTTTTTGTTTTTGTTTTAGGTGTAATTGACATATAGCATTATATTAGTTTGAGGTGTAGAATGTAATAATTAATTTGTATATATTGCAAAATGTTTGCTACAATAAGTAGTTAACATCCAACACCATTCATGGTTAACAAATTTTTTTTTCTTGTCCTGAGAACTTTTAAGAACTATTCTTACTTTCAAGTATGCAATACAGTATTGTTAAGTACAGTCACCATGCTGTACATTACATTACCATACCCTGTCATTCTTAAAGAGTGTTTTGTCTCCTCATGGACCTTTCCATTTGGAATCAACACCTAAGCTCTGCACATAAACATTTTGGGTTGCCATGAATCTATACATCATTCGGAGAGAACTGTCATCTCTTCAGTATTGAGTCTCCTTATCTGTAAATATGGTAAATGTGTTTTTATTTGCATGTTTTAAATTTCTCTCCTTATAATTTTTTGTATTTATGTGTGGAGGTATTAATGTGCCTTTTTTAAACAATTTTTATTTTTTTTATTATTTTTTAAGTTTATTTTGAGAGAAAACATGCACGTGTGTGGTGGGGGGAGGGACAGAGAGAGAGGGAGACAGAGAATCCCAAGCATGCTCCATGCTGTTAGCACTGAGCCCAGTGTGGGCTCGAACTCATGAACTGGGGCTTGAACTCACAAACCAGGAGATGATGACCTGAGCTGAAACCCAGAATCAGACGCTTAACCAACTAAACCATCCAGGCGTCCCTCTTCTGCTCATTTTTAATTGTGTGTGTGTGTGTGTGTGTGTGTGTGTTGAGTTGTGTAACTTTTTTTTTTTAATATGAAATTTATTGTCAAAGTGGTTTCCATACAACACCCAGTGCTCATCCCAATAGGTGCCCTCCTCAATTCCCAGCACCACACTCCCCTCCCTCCCACTCCCCATCAACCCTCAGTTTATTCTCAGGTTTTAAGAGTCTCTTATGCTTTGGCTCTCTCCCTCTCTAACTTTTTTTTTTTTATTTCCCCTCCCCTGTGGTCTTCTATTTAGTTTCTCAGGATCCACATAAGAGTGAAAACATATGGTATCTGTCTTTCTCTGTATGACTTATTTCACTTAGCGTAACACGTTCCATTTCCATCCACGTTGCTACAAAAGGCCATATTTCATTCTTTCTCATTGCCAAGTAATATTCCATTGTGTATAAAAACCACAATTTCTTTATCCATTCATCAGTTGATGGACATTTAGGCTCTTTCCATAATTTGGCTGTTGTTGAAAGTGCTGCTGTAAACATCAGGGTACAAGTGCCCCTACGCATCAGCACTTCTGTATCCCTTGGGTAAATTCCTAGCAGTGCTATTGCTGGGTCCTAGGGTAGATCTGTTTTTAATTTTTTGAGGAACCTCCACACTGTTTTCCAGAGCGGCTGCACCAATTTGCATTCCCACCAACAGTACAAGAGGGTTCCCGTTTCTCTACATCTTGGCCAGCATCTGTAGTCTCCTGATTTGTTCATTTTAGCCACTCTGACTGGCATGAGGTGGTATCTCTGTGGTTTTGATTTGAATCTCCCTGATGAGTGACGTTGAGCATCTTTTCATGTGCCTGTTGGCCATCTGGATGTCTTCTTTAGAGAAGTGTCTATTCATGTTTTCTGCCTATTTTTTCACTGGATTGTTTTTCGGGTGTGGAGTTTGGTGAGTTCTTTATAGATTTTGGATACTAGCCCTTTGTCTGATAGGTCATTTGCAAATATCTTTTCCCATTCCGTTGGTTGCCTTTTAGTTTTGTTGATTGTTTCCTTTGCAGTGCAGAAGCTTTTTATCTTAATGAGGTCCCAGTAGTGTGTATGTGTTGAGTTGTATAAGTTCTTTTTTTCTTAAGTTTTTTTATTTTTGAGAGAGACAGAGCGCAAGTGGGGGAGGAGCAGAGAGAGAGAGGGAGACACAGAACACAAAGCAGACTGCAGCTCTGAGCTGTCAGCATAGAGCCCAATGCAGAGCTTGAACTTGGGAACTGAAAGATCATGACCTGAGCCAAAGATGGATGCTTAACTGACTAAGCCACTCAGGCGCCCCATAAGTTCTTTACATATTTTGGATATTAACTCTTTTTAATTTAATTTTTTTTAATGTTTATTTTTGAGAGAGACAGAGACAGAGACAGACCAGAGGAGGGGCAGAGAGAGAGGGAGACACAGAATCTAAAGCAGGCTTCAGGCTCTGACCTGTCAGCACAGAGCCTGATGTGGGGCTCGAACCCACGAACCTTGAGATCATGACCTGAGCTGAAATGCTTAACCCACTGAGCCACCCAGGTGCCCCTGGATATTAACTCTTTATCAGATATGTCATTTGCAGATACCTTTTCCCATTCAGTAAGTTTGCCTTTTTTAGTTGATTGTTTCTTTGCTGTACAGCAAAGAAGTTTGCTTTGCTGTACAGCAAAGAAGTTTGATGAAGTTGTAATAGTTTATTTTTGCTTTGGTTTCCTTTGACCCAGGAGACATATCTAGGAATATTTTGCTATGGCCGATGTCTGAGAAATTACTGCCTGTGGTCTTTTATAGGATTTTTATGGTTTCAGATATCACATTTAGGTCCTTAATCCTTTTCGGGTTTATTTTTGTTTATGATGTAAGAAAGTGGTCCAGTTTCATTCCTTTGCATGTAGCTACCCAGTTTTTGCAACACCATTTGTTGAAGAGCTGTTTTTTCCCCAATGTATCTTCATTCCTCGTTTGTCAAAGATTAATTGACCCTATAATCGTGGGTTCATTTCTAGGCTTTCTATCCAATTCCATTGATTTGTGGGTTTCTTTTTGTGCCAGTACTGTATTGTTTTGATTACTACTGCTTTGTAATACAACTTGAAGTCTGGAATTGTGATAACTCCAGATTTGTCTTTCTTTTTCAAGATTGCTTTGGCTATTCGAGGTGTTTTGTGGGTGCCTACAAATTTTGGAATTGTTCTAGTTCTGTGAAAAATGCCATTGGTGTTTTGATAGTAATTGTATTAAATGTGTAGATTTCTTTGGGCAGTATGAATCCATGAGCATGGAATGTCTTTCCATTATTTTGTGTTAACTTGAATTTATCCGTGCTTTATAGTTTTTGGAGTATAGGTCTTTCACTTCAGGTTAAGTTTATTCCTATGTGTATTTTATTAATTTTGGTGCAGCTGTAGATGGGATTGTTTCTCTTAATTTTTCTTTCTGCTGCTTCATTATTAGTGTACATAAATGTAGTCAGTTTCTGTACATTGATTTTGTATCTTGCAATTTTATTGAACTCTTGTTCAGTTCTGTTACCTTTTTGTGGAGCCTTTAGGGTTCTGTATATGTAGTATCATGTCATCTGCAAATAGAATTTTACTTCTTCCTTAACCAATTTGGGTACCTTTCTTTTTCTTCTCTGATTACTAGGATTTCTTTCTTTTTCTTTCTGCCTTTCTTTTCCTTTTCTTTCTTTCTTTCTTTCTTTCTTTCTTTCTTTCTTTCTTTCTCTCTCTCTCTCTCTCTCTCTCTCTCTCTCTCTCTCTCCCTTCCTTCCTTCCTTCCTTCCTTCCTTCCTTCCTTCCTTCCTTCCTTCCTTCCTTCCTTCCTTCCTTCCTTCCTTTTTTAATGTTTGTTTAGTTTGAGAGAGAGAGAGTGTGTGTGTGAGCAGGGAAGCGGGGGAGAGAGAGGGGAGAGAGACTCTCAGGCCAGCTCCGTGCTGTTAGCACAGAGCCTGGTGCTGAACTCAAGAACCTTGAAATCGTGACCTGAGCCGAAATCAAGAGTTGGACGCTTAACTGACTGAGCCACTCAAGCACTCTTGGTTGCTAGGATTTCTACTACTATGTTGAATGAACGTAGTGAAAATGGACATCCTGTCTTGTTTCTGACCTTAGGGGAAAAATTCTGTTTTTCACCACTGAGTCTGATGCTGGCTCTGGGCTTGTTTGTTTAATTTCTTTTAAATGTTTTATTTATTTTTGAGAGTAAGAGCACAAGCAGGAACAGGGAAAGGACAGAGAAGGAGAGAGGGGGGAACAGAAGATCTGAAGTGGGCTCTGCACTAACAGCAGCAAGCCCGATGTGGGGCTCCAGCTCACAAACTGTGAGATCCTGACCTGGGCTGATGTCGGATGCTCAGCCAACTGAGCCACCCAGGTGCCCTGGCTCTGAGTTTTTCATATAAGACCTTTATTATGTTGATAATATATTCCCTCTAGACCTGCTTTGTTGTAGTTTTTTATTGTGAATGAATGTTGTAATTTTCAATAGAAGCAGAGAAACCATTTAACAATGATATGTTTTTTATCCTTTCTCATTGATTGATTTCATGTGTCAGATTGATTGATTTATGAGTATTGAACCATCTTGCATCCTGGAAATAAATCACACTTGATTGCAATGTATGATTTTTTTATTGTATTATTTATTTGGTTTGACAATAATTTTGAGGACTTTTGCATCTATATTCATGAGGGAGATTGGCCTATAATTCTCTTTTTTTTTGGTGGTGTCTTTGTCTGGTTTTGGTATCAGGGTGATATTGGCGTCATAGAATGTGTTTGGAGATTTTCCTCCTGCTTGTATTTTTTGGAATAGTTCCAGAAGAATAGGTATTAACTCTTATTTAAATGTTTCATAGAATTCATTTGTGAAGCCATCTGGTCATGGACTTTTGATTTTGGGGAGTTTTTTGATTACTGATTCACTTCATTGTTGGTATATGGTCTTTTAAAATTTTCTGTTTATTCCTTCTTTAGTTTTATACAAACTGTACAAATACAGTTGTTTGTATTTCTGTAACATTGTTATTTCTCTTCTTTTATTAGTGATTTTTTTTTCTTTGAGTTTTCTCTCTCTTTTTTTTTAGGAGTCTCCCTAGGGGTTTATTAATTTTGTTGATCTTCTCTAGGAACCAGCTCCTGGTTTCATTTCATTGATCTGTTCTATTGCTTTTTTAAATTTGTGTATCCTTTATTTCTGCTCTGATCTTTATTATTTCCTTTTTTTTTGGCTGGGTTTAAGTTTTGTCTGTTTTTCTAGTTTCTTTAGGTGTAAAGTTAGGTTGTTTGAGATTAGTCTTTCTTCTTGAGGTAGGCCTGTATTGTTATATACTTTCCTCTTACTTTATTTTATTTTAAAATATTTTGTTTTTAAGTAATCTCTATACCCAACGTGTGCACAACCCAGAACTCAGCAGTCGCATGCTCCACCAACTGAGCCAGCCGGCTGCCCTTCTATACTTCCCTCATAGAACCACTTTTGCTGCATCTTCAAGATTTTGTTGTGTTTTCATTTTCATTTGTTTCTGTGTAATTTATGATCTCTTTTGTTATTTTTTGGTTTACCTGTTATTTAGTAGCGTGTTATTTAAACTCCTTCTATTTGTGATCTTTGCAGATTTTTTCTTGTGGTTGATTTCTGTTTTCATAGCATTGTTGTTAGAAAAGATGCATGGTATGACTTTGATTGTTTTGAATTTGTTGAGATTTTTTTTGGCCTAATGTGTGATCTGTTTTGGAGAATGTTCCATGTGCCCTTATAAATAGTGTTCATTCTGTATTAGGGTGGAATGTTCTGAATTTGTCTATGAAGTCCATGTCCAGTTTGTCATTCATTGCCACTGTTTGCCTGTTTATTTTGGATGATCTATTTATTGATGTAAGTAAGGGGTTGTTAAAGTCCCCTACTACTATTACTGTCAGTTGTTTCCTTTGTTATTAACTGTTTTATGTATTTGAACGCTTTCAGGTTGGGTGCATAAATATTTACAATTGTTATATCCTCTTGTTGAATTGTCCCCCTTAGTATTATGTAGTGTCTTGGTCTCTCATTATAGTCTTTGTTTTAAAGTCTTATTTTGCTGAGTATTCTACCTCAGCTTTCTTTTGACATCCATTTGCATGATAAATGTTTCTCCATCCTCTCACTTTTAATCTCCAGGTGTCTTTCAGTGTGAAGTGAATCTCTTATAGTCTGTATATAGATGGGTCTTTTTTTTTTGGTCTATTTCATCAGTTTGGTCTTTTGATTGGAGTGTTTAATCCATTTACATTCAAAGTAATTAATGATTAGCTGAACTGAAGCTTTCAGGTTTGGCCAATTTATCTATATATATGTACCAACATATTCTCAAACAAGACATCTAAATTATTAGATAAATATTCTTTTTATAGTAATTCCACACCTCTGTCCATTTTGCATACAGGTCACCTGCACTAATTTATGACATTCTTCATACTCTTGAGACTCTCCATAGGGGTTCACTAATGACAGTCCAGGTGTGAGGAATAAAACTTGGTTTCCCTGCTAAAAACAAAAAACAAAAAACAAAAAAAACCAAAGTAATTATTGATAGGTATGTATTTATTGCCATTTTGTTACTTGTTTTGTGGTTTCTGTAGATTATTTCTTTCTAAAATTTTTTTTCTTTACTTTTGAGAGAGAGACAGAGTACATGGTGGTGGGGAGGTGCAGAGGAGAAGGAGACAGAATCTGAAACAGGCTCCAGGCTCTGAGCTGTCAGCACAGAGCCTGACGCAGGGCTTGAACCTGCGAACAGTGAAATTATGACCCAAGCTAAAGTTGGACACTTAACCATCTGAGCCACCCAGACGCCCTTCTCTAGTTTTTTTCTGATCCTTTCTTCCCTTGTGCTCTTTTCTGGTTTGTTGGCTTTAGTGATATACCTGGATTCCTTTTACTTTATTGTTTACATATTTACTACTGGTTTTTGATTTGTGGTTCCCATTAAGTTTGTATATAACATCTGTGTACAGCAATCTATAAGTTACTGGTCACTTAAATTTATTTTTTTAGAGAGAGAGTGTGCACATGTGCAAGCAGGGGTGGGGCAGAGGGAGAGGGAGAGAGAATCTTAAGCAAGCTCCACACCCAGTGTGGAGCCTGACACAGGGCTTGATCTCACAACTGTGAGATCATGACCTGAGCTGAAATCAAGAGTCAGACACTTAACTGAGCCACCAGGTGCCCCAAGTTTATTTTTTTAATGGTTTTATTATTATTACTTTTTTAAATTTTAGGTTCCCAGTCTAGTTAACATACGTTATTCTATTAGTTTCTGCTTAAGTTTAAATCCGTTTTTACTCTTCTTCTCTCGACGTTTTAGGTGTATGATGTAAATATTCCATCCTTTTATTTTATGAATCCCTTGACCAGTTTGTATGGAAATACTTATTTTTATTGCTTTTGTGTTTGTTTGTTTGTTTTTGTTTTTACTTTTCATCCTCTCACAGTCTTTCCTTGTTAGTCCAAGAGCCCCCTTTCTTGTAGATCTGGTTTAATGGTCATAAAACCCTTTACTTTTTCTTAGAGAAACTATCTCTCCTATTCTGAATAGCAGAGCACTTTGAATATATCATGTCACTCCTTTCCTGTCTACAAAGTTTCTGCTGAAAAATCTGGTGATAACCTTATGGGTTTCCCTTGTATGTTAACTGTCTTTTGCTGGTTTAAACATTTTTTCTTTATTGCTACTTTTCGCCATTTTAATTAATACGTGTCTTGGTGTGGACATCTTTAGGTTGAATTTTAGGGGGAATTTGTGCCTCTTGGATTTGGATATCTGTTTCCTTCCCCAGATTAGGGAATTTTGCAGTTATTATTTTTTAAATGAGTTTTCTGCCCCTCCCATTGCTCTTTATTCTTCTGAGATCCCTATAATTCAAATGCTATTAACACTTAATGGAGTCACTGCGTTCCCTATGTCTATTTAGTTTTCATAATTTTCTTTCCTCTTTTTTGCTCAGCTTAGTTACTTCCCATTACTGTCTTCCAGGTCATTAATTCATTCCTCTGCTTCCTCTAGCCTGCTGTTTATTCCATCAAATGTATTTTTAAGGGGCGCCTGGGTGGCGCAGTCGGTTAAGCGTCCGACTTCAGCCAGGTCACGATCTCGCGGTCCGTGAGTTCGAGCCCCGCGTCGGGCTCTGGGCTGATGGCTCGGAGCCTGGAGCCTGTTTCCGATTCTGTGTCTCCCTCTCTCTCTGCCCCTCCCCCGTTCATGCTCTGTCTCTCTCTGTCCCAAAAATAAATAAACGTTGAAAAAAAAAATGTATTTTTAATTTAATGTAATTTAATCTTGATCTCTTGATTGGTTCTTTTTTATCTCTGTGTTAAGGATCTCACTGATATCCTCCACTCTTTTCTCAAGTCCAGTGAGTATCTTTATGATCATTACTTTAAATTCTGTATCAGGCATATTTCTTAAGTCTGTTTCACTTTGGTCTTTCTGTGGTTTGGTCCTGTTATTACATTTGGGAGATATTTCTGTCTCTTCATTTTGTCTCATCTCTTGTATCTGTTTTTCTGTGTTATCAATGTCAGTTCTTTATCTTGCTCTTCATGATAACAGCCTTATGAAGAAGAGGTCTTGTAGTGCTTTGCAGTGCTGTGCAGTTCAGAGTCCCCTATTCTCCAGGGCCTGGTCCTTTTAGGTGTGTGTCCTATATGTGTTGCATGTGCTCTCCTATTGTGTCTTGGTCTCTTTTTCCTTCAGTACAGTTATCAGCAGATGCTGTCTTTGTGTATTGTGGTGATGTTTGGTCCTCAATAGGGGCTGGGCACATTTTAATAAAGTGTGGGAAATGACATTTGCCCCTGCAGCCACCTCTTGAACTGAGGTTCTGCAAAACGGGCAGCTGATTGGGAGATGTGTTGGCCAGATACATGCACTGGTATGTTGGGGTAGAGGCCTACAGCACTGGGACTAAGGGAATGTGATGGGGAAGGGTGGGTCTAGCAACATGTGGGGTGTGGGGTGGTGGTAGGCAGCTTGGTGCAAGTAAGTTAGGTAATGATTGTTGGCCCCGTTTCAGGTTTCTGCAGCTGCCTGTATGCTGGGTGGTGGGGGGAGGGAAATGGTGCTTGCCAGCTCCTCTGTTCCTGGAGGGGTCTCCTTGTGGTGACTGTCTCTCTGGCCATGCTCCAAGATGAGCAGATCACTCCCACTCCTGTCTGTTTCCAGTGTCTTTCATATTTCTAGTTTTGTGCTGTATCTGCAGGGCTATTTGTTATGCTGTCTCTTTAAGGGTGGGGACTTTACTTCCTAATGCCATTTGGGCTCTCCTTTAGCTGAGCCCACTGAGTTTTAAAATTCCAGGCATTAAGTTACCCTGGTTTTAAGAACCCCCAAAATTCAGCCTCTCTTCCTTTCAGAGGCAAATGTGTGAAAGTTTTTTGTCCTTCTCTGTGCTGACTCCTTCCCCAGTATGGTTAGCTCGAAGACCATGTCTTTGCCCTTCCTGGTCTCTTCCCTACCTTGAGTTGTGGAGTTTGTTCTCCCAGTGTTTGGTTGTTTTCTGGGTTATATATGCTGTGTTATCTAGTTGTATCTGTGAGGCTGTATGATCTTAGAGTCCTCCTACTCCATCATCTTCCCAGACTTCTCCAAGGTGTTACATGCCTTTATTAGATTTTTTTGTAGACATAAATTTTTTTGATACTTGTTTAAGGAGAATATTTTTGAAAACTTTATTTAGTATTTGTTCCTGGTAATTCAGAAAACATATGTTTATATATAATATGGGTTGTGTATGTACATGTATATATGTATGTATATTAATTACTTGTATTAACTTTCTATGCAGCATTCTTGACAAACCATTTAATTCTAAAAACACTTACTGAAAGTTGTTTTGGATTGTTCTGTTCACATAATCATGTTATCTCAGAGTAATAATATTATTTTTAATTGAACTATAATTGACATACAACGTAACATTAGTTTTTAGGTGTACAGTATAGTGATTTGACAAGTCCATATATTACGCTATGCTCACCACAAGTATAGCTACCATCTGTCGCCGTACAATGCCATATAATATCATTGACTATATTCCCTATGCTGTTCCTTTTATCCTTGTGACTTACTCATTCTGTAAGTGGAAGCCTGTATATACCACTCCTCTTACCCACCCTCCCACACTCTCCCCTCTGGTAACCATCATTTCTCTGTATTTATGGGTCTGTTCCTGGTTTTTGTTAGTTGGTTTACTTTGATATTTAGATTTCACATGTAAGTGAAATCATAAGATATTTTTGTTTTTCTGTCTTCTATCATTTAGCATAAAATGTTCTAGATCCATTCATGTTATTTATGGGAAGATCTCATTATTTTTTGTTGAGTAATATTTCATGGTATGTACATGTATATGTGTGTATAATTAATTCTTTGAGGAACCCCTATACTGTTTTCCATGGTGGCTGCACCAATTTACATTCCCACCAACAATGCATGACGTTTCATCTTTTTCCGCATTGTCACAAATGTTATTTATCTTTTTGATTCTAGCTGTTCTGACAAGTATGAGGTGATAACTCATCGTGGTTTTGATTTGCATTTCCCTGACGAGTAGTGATGTTGAGCTTCTTTTCGTGTGGCTATTGGCCATCTGTAGGTCTTCTTTGGAGAAATGCCTGTTCGGATCCTTTGCCCCCAAAATTTTTTTTTTTTAATTAAAATTTTATTCTTGAGAGAGAAAGAGTGAGTGGGGTAGGGGCAGAGAGAGAAGGAGTCACAGAATCCAAAGCAGGCTCCAGGCTCTGAATTGTCAGCATAGAGTCCGACATGGGGCTCGAACTCATGAACCATGAGATCATGACCTGAGCCAAAGTTGGACACTCAACTAACTGAGCCACCCAGGTGCCCCCTTTGCCCATTTTTAATCAGATTATTTTTTGTGTTGTATGAGCTATTTAGATATTTTGGACTTTAACCCTTTATCAGGTATATCATATACAAATGTCTTCTTCCATTCAGTAGGTTGCCCTTTAGTTTTGTGAATTGTTTCCTTCACTTTGTAGAAGCTTCTTATTTTTGTATAATGACAGCAGTTTATTTTTCCTATCGTGGTTTTTTTTTTTTTTTTTTTTTTGCCTGAGGAAACATATCCAGAAAAATGTTGCTGAGAACAGTGTTCAGGAGATTACTGCCTGTGTTTTCTTTTTCGGAGCTTTATGGTTTCAGGTCTCACATTTAGGTCTTTAACCTATTTTGAATTTATTTTTGTGTATGGTGTAAGAAAGTGGCCCAATTTCATTCTTTTGCATATAGCTGTCAGTTTCCCCATTACCATGTATTGAAGGGACTTTTCCTCATTGTATGTTTTTGCTTCTTTTGCTGTGGATTAATTGATCATATAAGTGTGGGTATTTTTCTGGGTTCTCAATTCTGTTCCATTGATTTATGTGTGTATTTTTGTTCCAGTGTCATACTGTTTTGATTGCTACACTTTGTAATGTATTTTAATATCTGGGATTGTGACACCTCTAGCTTTGTTATTCTTTTTTAAGGTTTCTTTGCCTGTTTGGGGTCTTTTGTGGTTCTATACAAATTTTGGAATTATTTATTATTCTGTGAAAAATGTAGCTGTTATTTTAGTATAACAGCATCTGTGGATTGCCTATGAACATTTCAACAATATTCATTCTTCCTACCCGTGAGCATGGAATATCTTTTTATTTGTGTCATTTCAATTTTTTTGTCATTGGTTTTTTTGTTTTTAATTTCTAAAAAATGTTTCGTGAGAGGGAGAGAGAGAGCGTGAACAGCATGCAGAGAGAGAGAAGGAGACACTGAATCCGAAGCAGTCTCCAGGCTCTGAGCTGTCAGCACAGAGCCCATTGTGGGGCTTGAACCCATGAACTGTGAGATCGTGACCTGAGCAAAGTCAGATGCTAAACTGACTGAGCCACTCAGATGCCCCGTCATCAGTGTTTTGTAGTTTCAGAGTAAAGGTCTTTTAGCTCCTTGGTTAAGTTTATTCCTAGGTATTTTATTGTTTTTGGTGCAATTGTAAATCAAATTTTTTGTTTGTTTTTCATCTATTTTGTTAAGTTAGTCTTAGTTTTAATTCTTCCGTTTTAGTCTTAGGACTTTTATTTACTTTCTTAACTTTTGTACTATCCAGGACCTTCAGGTCAATTTGAATTAAAGACATTCATGATTGCTCCTAGTTTTAGAAGGAATTTTTATTTTTATTTATTATTATTATTATTATTTTTTGAGAACGAGAGCACAAGCAGGGGACAGACAGAGGAAGAGGGAGAGAGAGAATCTTTTTTTTTTTTTTTTTTAATTTTAATTCTCAAGTTAGTTAACATACAGTGTAGTCTTGGCTTCAGGAGTAGAACCCAGTGATTCATCTCTTGTATCTGACACTCAGTGCTTCATCTTTCCCCTGTGTTCATCTGTTAGGTTTCTCAAATTCCACATGGGTGAGATCATGATATCTGTCTTTCGTTGACTTATTTTGCTTAGCATAATACCCTCCAGTTTCATCCACATTGTTGCAAATGGCAAGATTTCATTCTTTTTGCATTGCTGAGTAGTATTCCATTGTATATATACCACATCTTCTTAATTGGGCATTTGGGCTCTTTCCATAATTGCCTGTTGTCGATAGCACTTGTGTAAACATTGAGGTGCATATGCCCCTTTGAATCAGCATTTTTGTATCCTTTGGTTAAATTCCTAGTAGTGCAATTGCTGGGTTGTAGGGTAGTTCTATCATTAATTTTTTGAGGAACCTTCACACTGTTTTCCACAGTGATTGCACCAGTTTGCATTCCCACCAACAGTGCAGTAAGGTTACCCCTTCTCCACTTCCTCGCCAACATCTGTTGTGTCCTGAGTTATTAACTTTAGCCATTCTGACCTGTGTAAGGTGGCAACTCATTTCTGGTTTTGATTTGTATTTCCATGGTGATGAGCGATGTTGAGCATCTTTTCATGTATCTGTTTGCCATCTTGATGTCTTCTTTGGAAAATTGTCTATTCATGTCTTCTGCCCATTTCTTCACTGGATTATTTGTTTTTTGGGTGTTGAGTTTGGTTAGTTCTTTATAAATTTTGGATACTGACCCTTTATCCGATATGTTATTTGTAAACATCTTCTCCCATTCCATCAGTTGCCTTTTAGTTGTGTTGATTGGTTCTTTTGCTGTGCAGAAGCTTTTTATCTTGATGAGGTCCCAGTAGTTCATTTTTGCTTTTATTTCTCTTCGGGAGAGAGAGAATCTTAAGCAGGCTCCGTACTGAACTTGGAGACTGATACAGGCTTGATCTCACAACTATGAGTTCATGACCTGAGCTGAAATCAAGAGTCAGATGCTTAACTGACTGAGCCCCCCAGGTGCCCCTAGATGGAAAAATTTTAACCTTTTACCATCAGTATAGCATTTAGTATGGAACTGACATAATGGTCTTTGATTAGAGTGGAGTCATATATTCTGTATTTTCAAATTTGTTTTTAATTTGTGTCCCTTGCCTTTGCTAAGGCTTAGTATTATAGCTTGTTGTTAGGTAATTTGCTTAGGATTTTTGTTTTTATGCTACTTGAACCATTATTAGAATAAAGTTCTAAGGTAAGCATATTTAGAAATGGTTTGGAATATCATGGAGACAAAAGAAAATAAATTATAATTTATTATATCTTAGATTGGGGTATCTACAGTAATAGCTTAAATGTTATAATCATTATGTGTGACTATAAAATGTATTTCCCATAGATGGATATTGACAAGAAGGAAGGATGGATTTTCTGTTAAAAGCTAAGATAGTTTATTAGAAAGCTAATTTATTTATTAAAATAATTTTTTAACGTTTATTTATTTTTGAGAGACAGAGAGGGACAGAGTGCAAGCAGGGGATGGACAGAGGGAGAGGGAGACACAGAATCTGAAGCAGGCTTCAGGCTCTGAGCTGCTAGCACAGGGCCCGACGCAGGGCTCAAACTAAAAAACTGTGACATCATGACCTGAGCCACCCAGGCACCCCTAGAAAGCTAACTTCGTGCTATTGTATTTAGGTTGCTGTCATACAAAGAGGCATATAGTACCATGTAGTAAGATGAAATTACTTGGGTAGGTAGGTGATTCTCCCTAGAAAAAGGTTATGGTCTTTAGGATGATTTTATGTATATCTGTAACAAATATATATAGGTTACTTACCTGATATGTGTGTAATCCTGTTTCTTAGTTTATTGTTTTCAAAATATATAAAATGTATGTAGTTTTAGCATCAGCAAAATACTAAATGCTCTTGTTTGTAATTAATTACAGTGACATGTATTTCACACATTCTTTATAGATTAATGTCATATTTATGTTTCTTTATAGATTAGAATATGGCTACATATCCCTGCTGTCATGCAGCACATTATCCCTTTTAGGACCTATGTTATTAGGTAAGTTTATAAAATCTTTTTCCCTTCATTACCAATGTGATATGTTTAAATAGTTTATAACATAGTGTAGATTTATATTGTTTTAAAGTCCCTTGTATTCACATCCTTTAGAGAAAATTGACAGTTTAGTGTATAATATTTTTAATGCTCATGTAGGCTTATATTTAATGTTTACACTTAAGCAATTTATGTTGGACCTTTTTTTTTCTTTTTTCAAAGATTTAAAAAATTTTAAGTATTATCTACACTCAGCATGGGACTTGAACTCAAAACCCTGAGTGAACCAGGCTCCCCTGGACCTTTTATTTTCTTATACATGAATATATAAGGAGTTTAACAATGGTTACATGGTATTCCACAGTATGCAGTCAACAAAGATACACGAAGTATTATGTTCTAGGCTTTGGGAATATAGCAGAGAAGAAAGGACTTCTCTTTTTGCAGTGTCTTTACCAAGTAAATAAGTAGATGGTAATAGTTCATCAGAAAGTCATGATAATTACAGAGTAAAGGAGGAGCAAAGGTGGATTGAGAGTTCTAGAGGGTGGGTCACAATTTTAAACAGGGGTTTAAAGAAGGTCTCTTTGAGAAGCGATGACATTTGAGTTTAAGTCCCAGCCTCAGAAGGAACCCTAAGAGGATGGAGAACAAAATGTATTGATTAGAGTTGGAGTGTGAACTTTTGGGAGTTTTAAGATTGTACTTCTTGGTAATATTTATTACTTCTTTCTACTTTTTCTCATTTGCAAAAATTTGAGTACCTATTTTCCTTCGAGTTTTTGGAGAAAGTATCAAAAAAAGAATCTGATAGTGATGAATCCTTTGTCAGGTAATGTGATAGAGAGGAAATGTGAGGTCTTTCTGAAAGATGGCATTTGAAGATCATGAATCCGCTAATCAGGTGATATTTGGAAGAACGTATTCCCGGTAGAAGGAACATAGGGAAGTTAGCTTTGAAGTTGGAAAGAATATGACATTCAAGAAAGTAGAAGCAGACTGGTGTGGAACATAGTGTGTAAGGGAGGAGTAGTTATGATAAGAGGTTGGATAAGCAAGGGCAGATTGTACAGGACCTTAAAGCTATTAAGAGTTTGGATTTAATTTTAGCAATGGGAATCTATTGCTAAATCTAGGGTTTTAAGCAGGTGAGTCGTGATTATTTTTAGAAGATCACTTTGGCTTTTAAGTGGATCATAAATTATAAGTTGTTGGGGTAGAAGCTAGGAGACCAATTGAAAGGTTAATGCAGTAGTCTTGGAAATAAATGATGTTTATAAGGATTGTTTATGGTGATTTTGAAAATTGAATGGATGTAAGTGAAAATAAAATGGACAGGATTGGTGATTCTGGAATTTAAAGGGGTAAGCATCCTGGATGACAAATAAACCTCCCTCCCTCAATTTCTCTTTTGTGCTGTGGGCATCATTCACTGAGATGTGAAGAACTGAGAGAACTTCAAGACTTAATTTCAAGATGCCTGTGGGACATTTAAGTGGCACTGGTGAACTGAGAGCATACATGTATAATTAAGAACAGTATTGTTGGAGAACAAACAGAGGGTTACAGGAGGGGTTGTGGGAGGAGGGATGGGCTAAATGGGTAAGGGGCATTAAGGAATCTACTCCTGAAATCATTGTTACACTATATGCTAACTAACTTGGATATAAATTAAAAACAACAACAATAGTATTGTTAATTGAGTTATCAGCATAAAGACCTCAGTTATTCAATACCTCCTGGGAGTGAATGAGGTCATCTGGGGGGAGAGAATCTAGAAAAGAATAGAAGTGTGTTGAGGTACCTGGTTGTTCCATTCGGTTAAGCATCTAAGTCTTGGTTTCAGCTCAGGTCATGATCTCACAATTTGTGGGATCAAACCCCAAGTTGGGCTCCTTGCTGACAGTGCAGAGCCTGCTTGGGATTCTCTCTCTCTTTGTCTCTCTACCCGTTGCCCCACCCCTCCATTCTCTCTCTCTCTCTCTCCCTCCTTCTCAAAATAAATAAACAAACTTTAAAAAAAGTGTGTGAGGATGGGGCCTTTGTATCAGTTTGCTTTTGCTGTGTAAGAAAACAACACCCAAATCTTAATGGCTTAAAATAACAACCATTTATTATTTCTCACAGTTCTCAGGCTGAGTAGTTCTTTTGATCTGGGTTGACTTGGCTGGAACTGCATGCTTTAAGAATATCACCTCACTTATGTATTCTCTGGTTGCCCGCTGATTGTTGCTGGAAGTGGAGGGGAGTTCATATTCATCTTGCAGTTGGGGCATCGGCTGTGTGTCTTTCATCCAGCAGGCTAACCTGGGTTCCGTTTTTTTGGTGATGGAAAAGTTAGAGGTCAAGCACAGACTTTCCAAGCTTCTGTTTATGCCACATCTCTTAATGTTCCATTTATCAAAGCAACTTGCATTGCAAAGCTCGGATTCAAGAGAGAATGTAGATGAAATAGGGAGAATCTAGAGAAAGAAGGTGATACCTCTTTTATTTTTTTAATGTTTATTTAGAGAGAGTGTGAGGGAGGGAGTAGCAGAGAGAGGGAGAGAAAGGGAGAATCCCAAGGAGACTCTGTGTTGTCAGCACAGAGCCTGACATGGGGCTCGATTCCACAAACAGATCATGACCTGAGCTGAAACCAAGAGTCGGACGCTTAACTGAGCTCCCCAGGTCCCCCCAAATAGATGATACCTCTTGATAGGAAGGGTGGCAACATTGCATTGCAAAGGCCTCTGTGTAAAGTGATGGGAATAGTTGGGGCCATTTTGCAATCCATTACAAACCCCGAGGAGCACTAATATTGAAGGTTGGATAGGGAAGGAAGAACCAGCAAATAGAATAGGTAGGACCTGAGGAAAACCAGTGGTTTGTGATATCTGGAAGCCAAATAAGAATAATGTTTAAAATGTACTTACTTTGAAGAATTTTGGCTGTGTGGGGATTTTATATGAAAGTAGGTGAAATTTACTAAAATAGGGCCTGTATACATGATAGATATGAGAGATTAATAAAGCTTTATCAGAGGTGCAGAATCCGATGTTAAATATCTTGGCTCTTGGCAGTTTCTGATTCAAGTTGGACTCTGCAAAGAACATGCTACTTCAGGTCACAGTCTTTGAAGCAGCACTTAGAAATAATTTAAATTGGGAATGTTAATCTCAGGATGCCAGGTTCTACTTTATTAAACATTTTAGAGGTATGGAACAAAGGAATATTACTGAATTTTTGAAGGGTCTTTAGGAATATTTTACAGGTTTTTATGTATGTTTTATTTTGAATCACTTAAGGTATTTATGCAAGCTCTCTGATCAGGAGTTAAGACAGAGTGCGGCTCGCAACATGGCTGACTTAATGTGGAGCACAGTGAAAGAACCATTGGATACAACATTATGCTTTGATAAAGAAAGTTTAGATCTTGCATTTAAGTACTTTATGTCACCAACTCTGACTATGAGGTTGGCTGGACTAAGTCAGATAACGGTAAGCTATATTTGTTCATTTTGGGTCATTTTTTATTTGCCTTCTGCACTTCACCATCATCATCATTATCCCTACTATTTGTGGAGCACTTATATGAGGCGTTGTGCTTGTTATTTTACATAGATTACTTTGTATGGTCTATATAAATAATTTTAGTATTTTCCCTATTTTAAATATGAAACTGAAGCTTAGAAATACAAGGATTTATACTTTAGGACATCTTTCTTTTCTTTCTTTCTTTCCTTTCTTTTTTTTCTTTCATTTTCCACGCAAAAGCCAGAGATAATTAGGCCATAGACCATATTTGATTAACAGAGATTTTGTTTGAATTGGACGGTAGCAAATAATGTTGTAAATAGAGAGAAATATATATTATTGTCTTGGGGATGAGATGGGGAGGAAGACCTGATACCATGAGTCTGTATTCTTGCATAATAACAATTTGCTAGAGCTCAGTAGTTAGCTGAATCCTTTAGAGTGACTATGCTTTTTCACATTTACCAAGGTTTCCATGAGCTTTACTCCATTGTATTTCCTGCCTGTTTTATTCTGAAGTAACCACATTTACCCATGTATTAGGCTTTGTAAATGTAGAAAATACTTATTGACATTTTTTCTAAATTAAATCTTAAATGTATTTATTGAGGGAGCCTTCCTGACATTTTATGTCTGTAGTGACATATTACTTGCTGCCTAGCATTAGATTTTTAAAATTTTTCCCCTATTTAGTTTCGTTCTCTCATTTTCTCTCATGTACTTAGTGGAATAAAGCACGAGTATTACTTGTAGAATGAAATTTTTTACTGTTTTAATATGATAAAGGAAATAACCAGATTAATTAGTGTGTGTGAGAATCTTATGTTTTATAATTTTGATTTGGTTATTGACTGATTTATATATAACCATGTTTCTTGGCAGTTGGTAACATACTAGAAAAATTTTGTAAAAAAAACTTTAAATTTCTTTTCTTTAATTATAGAATCAACTTCATACCTTCAATGATGTATGCAATAATGAATCCTTGGTATCAGACACAGAAACGTAAGTAGGAACGTCAGTTTATATATAAGTATGTTAACTTATTGTGCAGCTGCTTATATGGTATATATAATTGTGACTTTATTAGTTTGGAAGTGTTTGGTAGGAATTCTTTGCCTTGTGACTTGATTAATAAGTTTTCAGAACAATATATTGAAACAATTCTCTTTTTTAAAAGGATATACCAACACATAGTTTTAGTGGCACAAAATGCAAAGGTGTACTATTTATAAAGGAAAATTCAGTAATAAAGAATATGGGGGGGCACCTGGGTGGCTCAGTCGGTTAAGCATCTGACTCTTGATTTTGGCTCAGGTCATGTTCTTACAGTTGTGACATTGAGCCCCACATTGGGCTCTGTGCTGACAGTGTGGACCCTACTTGGGATTCTTTCTCTCCTTCTCTCTCTCCCTCTCCCCTGCTCATGGTTGGTCTCTCTCTCAAAATAAATAAATAAACATTAAAAAAAATAGAATATGGTACTGATAGTTTTCAGAAAGCATACTTGATGCAGATAAAGAAAAGACCTCATTCAACACATTTTATGAGGAGAAACCAAGTTAATGATGCTCATGTGTGAAAAGAAGTAGTTGTTATAGCTTAGTGCTTTTCAGTATCTTAGAAATATTTATTTATTCCAATATCCCATTTAGGTGTTTGTCCAGTATACAAATCCATTTTAAAATCTCAATTGAGTGGTAATATCTTTTGCTTGAAAATACCTGTATAGTTTTTTGTTTGTTTTTGTTTTTTTAATGTTTGTTTATTTTTGAGAGAGGGAGAGCGAGAGAGAAGGGCAGAGAGGGAAACACAGAATCTGAAGCAGGCTTCAGGCTGTGAGCTGCCAACACAGAGCCCAGTGCAGGGCTTGAACTTAGGAACTATGAGATCGTGACCTGAGCTGAAGTCGGACCAACTGAGCCTGCCAGGTATCCCGACCTGTATAGTTTTAAGGTGTTAGAAAAGTCATAATTATATGAATGACTTACATTTTTGCTTTACTAAGTAAGTAACTTTTATGCATTGATTTTAGTTCTGCCCTATGGAATTAACCTCACTTGAACCGAACCCTTCGTGAATTTGAAAACCAGAGATGATGTCTGTTGACTCTTTTTCTTCTCCAGGCTAAAGAGTTCTTATTCTTCCAACATGATAGGGTGTTTAGATTTACTACCAGACCACTCTCCCATCTCTGGCAACATTCTTTGTCAGTGATTTCCTTAAAATAATGTTGCCCAGAATAGGTCATAGCTGTATAAATTCTGGGTCATACTAGGAGTACTATTTCCCACTGTCAGGATATTACATAGATTATATCCAGTAGTAAAACTACACCTTTGGATTTTAACCCCTTAGTTTGCCCTTCTCCCACCTCTCTACTCCATAAGACAGACTAGGAGAATGTTAAATTTGCCGAGGCAGTAATCACCCCCACTCTGCAAAAAAAAAAAAAAAAAAAAAAGTCCTAAAATCATCAGTGCAGTAACTTCACATGTCCATACAAGCTAGATCCTTATGTTGCTAAAACAGTGCATAGAGAATAAGGAGTTCCATTAAAAAAAGTATAAGGAATATGTGTCCTAAAGGCATGATTAAGAAAAGAGGGAGGAGAGTCAAAATTTTGAGTAATAGTAGGTAGAAATAGTTAAAATTGGGAAGAGAAGGGTTCTTACAATGTGGGAAAATTGGAACAAATAGAGAAAAGGTGATAAATACTGTTGCAGCCTATGAATTGTGTCTCTCTTTTTTAGCAGATTTATTAAAGTATAGATACTGTACCTATCATAAAATTCACCTGTATTTACACTGAATTTTAGGAGCAATTGGCAGGGCTGTGTGAAAATCATCACAGTCCAATTTTAGAACATTTCTATCACTTTAGAAAAACCCCTTTTACCAATTTGTAATCAATTCCTAGTCTTATTCTTAGCCTCACTAATATACTTTTGTCTTTTTTTAATTTTAATTTTTTTTTAAGTTTATTTATTTATTTTGAGAGAGATACTCAGAAAGCACGATGGGTTAAAGGGAGAGAGAGAATTCCAAGCATACTCTGCACTGTCAGTGCCAAGCCAGATGCGGGCTCGAATTCATGAACTGTGAGAACATGATCTGAGTGTAAATCAAGAGGACCAAATTAAAAAAAAAAAAGCAACACCAAGAGATCATTGTAGTACCAAATGAGATCCATGTCTGTTTTTCCATAGGGAGTAGGGTTGAGGAAAGGATACTACTGGTCTATGGTGGCATTTTTACATGAGGGAAAAAAATCTCCCTTGCGTGGCCCATATTGAAGTGGGAGCTTCCAAACAAATTTTAGTTCTGTGAAGTATCTGAGTTCTTCATATGGATTGTAGAACATCTCATATACCTAGATCATATAAGATTTGTGTTTAATCAAGCCTACTGTCTTCCATCAAAGTCAGATGGCAAGTCACATTATTGTACTGAGTCATGCTTCTAAAGAGAATCCACTTTAGGATATACTTGATACTAATGATACGTTCTTACCAATTAAAGTGGTGGGTGTCAGTAATTTAAAAAAGGATTCAAGGGTTCAGTCTTAGCTAGTTTAGTCTGGCTTTATAGATTGTAACTGCCATAGAGAGTAACAAGAATTGGCTGTATTGTTTGTTTTCTTCTCCCTTTATTTCTGTTGCTTTTTATTTCATGTATTTTGGGAGTTGTGGTTTTTTTTGTGTGTTTGTTTTTAGTCCCATATATGTTTATAATTGTTATGTTCCTGATAATTTCATTCTTTTATCATTATAAAAAGACCTATATATAAAGCTATTTTTGGCTTAGAGGTCCTGGGTGGCTTAGCTGGTTAAGTGTCCAACTTTGGCTCAGGTCATGGTGTCATGATTCATGGGTTCAAGCCCTACTTCAGAGCCTCTGTCTGTCTCCCTCTGCCCCTTCTCGCTTACTCTCTCAAAAATAAATAAACATTAAAAAGCAATCCCCACATTTTTTGGCTTAATGTTTATTTTGTCTGAGTTACTATAGCCACTGCAACTTTGTTTTCATGGTATATCTTTTTCCATGCTTTTAACTTTCAATTTGTCTTTTTTTGTTTGTTTTTTTTAAGAGCGAGAGGGAGCGAGAGCACAAGTGAGGGAGAGGGGCAGAGGGAGAGGAAGAGAATCTTAAGTAGGCTCCATGCTTAGCACAGAGCTCAACATGGGCCTCCATCACATGACCCTGGGATCATGACTGGGGCCAAAATCTGGAGTTGGACTCTCAACTGATGAGCCACCCAGATGCTCCTGTTTGTGTTTTTGGATCTAAAATATTTATCTCAGCATATAGTTGGATTTAACTCTCCCCTCCCCAAATATAATCCCATAATCCCTGTTCCCCGCCCCCTTAAAGTAGTCTTTGTGCCCATTGTGGGGCTTGAACTCTCGACCCTGAGATCATGTTTTATGATCAGTTGCATGTTCTACCCACTGAGCCAGCCAGGTGCTCTAATCTCTGCCTTTTGATTGTAGTATTTAATCCATTTACTCTTAATATCATTGTGTAGTTGGATTTACTCCTATTTTGCTGTTGGTTTTATGTATGCCTTCTGTTTTGATTTTGTTTCTCCTTTATTGCCTTTATTCTTGTATACCATTTTAATCCATTGATTTTTTTTTTTAATACTTCAAAAATTACTTTTTTAGTGGCTGCATTATGGGTTATAGTATGCATATTAGTTACTGTCTCCTTCCAATTAGTAATAATGGAATTTTAGTAAAATATGGAAACATTGTTCCAGTATAGGTCTGTTCCTTTGTTTCTGGTAAGTTAGCTGTTAATCTTACTGTGGTTCCTTTGTACACATATGTTTCATTTTCTTTTGCTGATTTCAAGATTTTGCTCTTTATCTTTGGCTTTTAACAATTTGATTATGATGAGTCTAGCTGTGGATCTCCTTGTGTGTATCTTAGTTGGAGTTTGTTGTGATTCCTGGATGTGTAGATAAACATTTTTCATTAAAGTAGGATATTTTGGCCATTATTTCTTCAGCTTTTTTTTTTTTTTTTTCCTCCTCCTCCTTCTGTGAGTCTGGTTATATGTAGGTTTCCAGAGCCCTGAAAAGTTGTTACTGATAATGTTGTTCAGTTTCATACTTGGCTCAGTTATAGCTACAATTCTGAATAATTAGAAAAGTCCCTGGGTATCCTTAGACTTAAATGGCTTTTTAAATTTAATTCTGTGGATAAACAAGAAAAAATTATTTCACCTTTTCAGTTTTTCTATGTATAATTCATGTGGATGGAACATGTTGGGAGCTCATATGGCAAGTCCTATTTTGAAACCTATTTTCTTCTACTCAGAATATATCTGTAACTACTTTTTTATTCTTTTATATAATTTTTAAATATTTATTTGAGAGAGCACGATCAGGGAACGGGCAGAGAGAGAGAGAGAGAGAGAAAATCCCAAGATTCTGTGCTGACAGTGCAGAGCCCAACGTGGGGCTCGATCTCACAAACTGTGAGATGGTGACCTGAACCAAAACTAAGAGTCAGACACTTAACTGAGTCACCCAGGTACACCTACTTTTTTCTTCTTTCTACTTTTTATTTAAAAATTTTTTAAAAATGTTTATTTATTTTTTGAGAGACAGAGATAGAGCATGAGCCAGGGGAGAAGCAGAGAGAGAGGGAGTCACAGAATCTGAAGCAGGCTCCAGGCTCTGAGCTGTCAGCACAGAGCCCAACACGGGGCTCAAACTCACGGACTGCAAGATCATGACCTGAGCCAAAGTCGGATGCTTAACCAACTAAGCCAAGGCGCCTCTTTTCTTTTTCTTTTTTGATTATTTTTTTAACATATATTTATTTTTGAGAGACACAGACATAGCGTGACTAGAGGAGGAGCAGAGAGAGAGGGAGACACAGAATCTGAAGCAGGCTCCAGGCTCCGAGCTGTCAGCACAGAGCCTGATGTGGGGCTCGAACTCACGAACCGTGAGATCATGACATGAGCCAAAGTTGGATGCTTAATCAACTGAGCCACCCAGGCGCCCTTTCTTTTTCTTTTTAAATGTTGTTTTAAATTTTATTTTGAGAGAATGTGAATGTGGGAGAGGCAGAGAGAGAGAGGGAGACAGAAGATCTGAAGTGGGCTCTACACTGACAACAGCGAGCCTGATGTGCGTCTTGAACTCCTCAATCGCGAAACCGTGACCTGAGCCAAAGTCAGACACTCAACCAACTGAACCACCCAGGCACCCCACTACTTTTTTCATTAAATGTTCTGTAATAGCCATTTAAAAAGGTTTTTGAAGAAATAGGCAATCTGAAGAAGCCTGTATCAAAAAAATTGAATGAAAAATTACTGACTTTCCAAAACAAAGCACCAGGCCCAGATGTCGTCACTGGTGAATTCTTCCAAATATTAAAAGAAGAAATTTAAGGGGTGCCTGGGTTGCTCAGTTCGTTAAGTGTCAGACTTCAGCTCAGGTCATGATTTTGTGGTCTGTGAGTTCAAGCCCCATGTTGGGCTCTGTGCTAACAGTTCAGAGCCTAGAGCCTGCTTCGGATTCTGTGTCTCCCTCTCCTTTAGCCTCTACCCCACTCATGTTCTGTCTGTCTCTCTTTCTCTCAAAAATAAACATTAAAAAAATTTAAAAAAAAGATAAGAAATTTAAGGAAGAAATTACCCTAGGAGCGACTTGGTAGCTCAGTTGGTTAAGCATCTGAATCTTGTTTTCCGCTCAGGTCATGATCTCATGGTTGTGAGTTTGAGCTCCTCATTGGGCTCTGTGCTAGGTGTGGAGCCTGCTTGAGATTGTCTCTCTCCCTCTCCTTTTGCCCCTCCTCAGTTTATATGCCTGTGTGCATGCACTCTCTCAAAACAAACAAACAAACAAAAAACACAACACCCTCCCCCAATACCAAAACCAAAGACATGTAAAAACTACAGACCAGTATTTCTCATGAACATAAATGTAGAAATCTTCATAAAATATTAGCAAATCAAGTCCATCAATGTACAAAAAGAATTACATGCTGCAACCAAGTGAGTTATACCCCAGGTATGCAAATCTGGTTCATTTCATGTAATCTGTTACATCAACAGGCTAAAAGAAAAATCACATGATCATATGTATATATAAAGAAAAAGTATTTGACAAAATTGAATACTTAAGATAAAACTCTCAGTAAACTAGGAGTAGAGAACTTCCTCAGCTTGGTAAAGAACATTTACAAAAAAGCTACAGGTAACTTTGTATTAATAGTGAGAAACACAAAGCTTTCCACTGAAATCAGGAAAAAGGAAAGTCTGTTCTCTTACCACTGTCTTTCAACACTCTACTCAAAAGGCCTACCTACTGTAGTAAGGCAAGGAAAGAGAATAAAATGTATATAGATTGGGAAGGAAGAAATCGGTCTTTGATTGGTGATGACATGCTCTTCTATATAGAAAATCTGGAAGAATTGACACTTGTGGAACCTAGTGAGTGAGCAAAAGTACAGCAAGGTTGCAGGATACAAAGTTAATAAAGAAAACTCAGTTGCTTTTCTTTTTTTTTTTTTTTAATTTTTTTTTCCAACGTTTTTTATTTATTTTTGGGACAGAGAGAGAGCATGAACGGGGGAGGGGCAGAGAGAGAGGGAGACACAGAATCGGAAGCAGGCTCCAGGCTCCGAGCCATCAGCCCAGAGCCCGACGCGGGGCTCGAACTCACGGACCGCGAGATCGTGACCTGGCTGAAGTCAGACGCTTAACCGACTGCGCCACCCAGGCGCCCCCTCAGTTGCTTTTCTATATATCAGTACTGAACACATGAAATTTGAAATTTAAAATATAATTTCATTTACATTAGCACAACATATGAAATACTTAGATATAGATCCTGTTCATATTTTATTAGATTTATGTGAGGAAAATTACAAAACTCCGACAAAAGGTACCAAAGAACTAAATAAATGGAGAGATACTCCATGTTTATGAATAGAACATGTAAAATTGTAAAGATAACAGTTCTTCCCAACTTGATCTATAGATTCAGTATAACCCCAGTCAAATCCGAGCAGGTTATTTTGTGGATACCAACAAAATGACTCTAAAGTTTATATAGAGAGACAAAATACCCATAATTGCTAAGACAATATTGAAAAGAACAAAGTTGGCAGACTGATGATACCCACCCTCAAGACTTTAAAATTGCAGTCACGACAGTGTGGTACTGGTGACAAATAGATGAATGGAACAGAATAGAGAGCTCAGAAATAGACCATATAAATATAGTCCATTGACAGAGGAGCAAAGGCAGTACCATGGAGCAAAAATAGTCTTTCCAACAAATGGCACTGAAACAATTGGACAACTATGTATAAAAGAAAGAATCCAGACACAGACCACATACACTACTCAAAAATTAACTTAAAATGTGTCACACACATAAACATAAAATACAAAATTATAAAACTTTGTATTTTATAAAATCTTCTAGAATATAGGAGAAAACCTAGATGACTTTGAGTATGGCAGTGGCCTTTTGGATATAACACCGTGATCCACCAAAGAAAGAATTGGCAAGGTGGAGTTTATTAAAATTAAAAACTTGTGCTCTGTGGAAGGTAATGTAAAGAGAATAAGAAGACAGCCACAAGCTGGAAAAAAATTTGCAAAAGACATGTCTGATAAAGGACTGCTATCCAAAATATTCAGAGAATCTTGAAATTTAACAGTAAGTACCTTGGGCACTCTGACTAAAAAATATACCAAAGATTTTATCACCCTTCAAGCCTAAATCAGAAGATACAGAAATGACAAATATGCACACGAAAAGATGCCCTATATCCTCTTTCATGAGGGAAATGCAAATTAAACTATCAGTGAGATTCTACTGCACATCTCAGAACAGTCAAAATTTAGAATCCTGATAACACCAAATGCTGACAAGGTTTTGGAGCAACAAGAACTCTCATCTGTTGCTGGTAGGAGTACAGTTTGGCAGGCAGTTTGGTAGTTTCTTACAAAATTCAACATACTCTTAACCATTTATCTAGCAGTTGTGTTTTCTGATATTGACCCAGAGGAGTTGAAAACTTAGGTCTACGCAAAAACCCGCATAGGTTTTTATATTAGCTTTATTAATAATTGTTGAACTAGAATAAACCAATGGGATATTGCTAAATGAAAAAAATGGTGAGTGAAAGAGGCCAGATTAAAAAAAAATTACTTAATGTATCTTTTTTTACACATAAAATTCCAGAAATGAAAACTATAATAAAGCAGAGTATGGGGAGTGTGGTTGTGGGGGCTGGAGAAGGGGCAGATGACAGAGGGGAATAAAGAATGTTTTTGGGGGGCGCCTGGGTGGCGCAGTCGGTTAAGCGTCCGACTTCAGCCAGGTCACGATCTCGCGGTCCGTGAGTTCGAGCCCCGCGTCGGGCTCTGGGCTGATGGCTCAGAGCCTGGAGCCTGTTTCCGATTCTGTGTCTCCCTCTCTCTCTGCCCCTTGCCCGTTCATGCTCTGTCTCTCTCTGTCCCAAAAATAAATAAACGTTGAAAAAAAAAAAAAAGAATGTTTTTGGGTTAGTGTATGTGTTTATCATCTTGATGGTGGTGATGAATTCATAGAATATACTTAAGCTTAAATTCGTGAAACTGTATACTTTAAATGTCTTCAGAGGCACCTGGGTGGCTCAGTCGGTTAGGCGGCCGACTTCAGCTCAGGTCATGATCTCGTGGTCCATGAGTTCGAGCCCCACGTCGGGCTCTGTGCTGAGAGCACAGAGCCTGGAGCCTGTTTCGGATTCTGTGTCTCACTCTCTCTCTGCCCCTCCCCCGTTCATGCTCTGTCTCTCTCTGTCTCAAAAATAAATAAATGTTAAAAAAAAAAAAAAGTAAAGGTCTTCAGTGTATTATATGTCATGTATATCTCAAAGGTGTAAAAGACAATTAACTGATAAACTCTCATACTACCTTATTGGTAGAACTAATATAATAGGTTAACTTCTATTCTAAAGGAGACTTGATGGCTCTTCTTAAAAAATGAGGGGTGCCTGGGTGGCTCAGTCAGTTAAGCCTCTGACTGTTGATTTCAGCTCCAGTCGTGATCTCCCAGTTCTGAGATTGAGCCCCATGTTGGGGCTCTGTGCTGAGCATGGAGCCTGCTTGGGATTCTCTCTCCCTGTTTCTGTCTCTCTACTCCCCTTCTGCCCCTCTCCCCTGCTCATATACGTGCACACGTGCTCTCTCTCTAAATAAGCAAACAAATGTTAAAAAAAATCAAGAGTAATCTGGAACTGTTATAAAATGTTCATGGTTTGCAATGAGATTTTGGTAAATATAGTTTATTCTGAATGATCAATTGATATATTTAAGGAACAATAATCTTTATTAATATCAGGCAGGAGACTTTTAGTTTGGCTTTTAGATAATTTTTTTTTTCCTTTTACCCTTTTGGTAACCTGTTTTCCTGATGTTACCTTACTGTAGGGGGCATATTGGGAAACCTTCTCTGAATGCTTGGGTGCCTACTATGGAAATTAAAAAGTAGAAGTCAAGTCTTTGAGTAAGAAAATAAATTGCTTATTGTTATGCTTGGTATTTCCACTTGTATAACTGGTGTAAGCTGTTATCTTTTCAGGTTTGTTTTGCTTGTTTATAAATTCAGGCAGTATTACCATTTCTTTTAGTTATTCTTTGTGGTACTCTAACCAGTTAATTGTATATAATCATTTCTTTATAATTTGTATGTGCACAAAGTTAGGTTTGTGGGTGCCTTGCTGGCTCCGACAGTGGAGCATGTGACTCTTGATCTCAGGGTCATGAGTTCAAGCCCCACACTGGCGTGGAGCCAAAAACAACAACAACAACAACAACAAAACTCACTTTTAAAAAAAATTAGGTGTTCAACTGAATCTGCATTTTAGACTTGGGAAGAATGATATTAATAATTTTTTAATGCACTAACTATTTTGATTATTTGACTTTAGGTCCATTGCAAAAGAACTTGCAGACTGGCTAATAAGCAACAATGTGGTAGAGCATATATTTGGACCAAATTTACATATTGAGGTTTGTGGACAATTACATGACTTCTCTGCTCTAGTAAAAGAAGAATACTTCAGAAAATTGACTATAATAAGTTTTTTTCCCCCCCCAGATTATCAAACAGTGCCAAGTGATTTTGAACTTCTTGGCAGCAGAAGGGAGACTGAGTACTCAGCATATTGATTGCATATGGGCTGCAGCACAGGTAATATTAACAACTCATATTCATTAAGTGCTTCTTAATTATTTGTTCTAAGTGTTTTATTCCCCTAAGAGGTAAGTTCTCTTATCCCCATTTTATAGCTAAAGAAACAGAGACATAGTGAAAGTTGGTCATGGAATCTATGGAGTCTGGCTTCAGAATCTATGTCTGACTATATTATAGGGAGAATTGAAGGAAATGAGAGTCATTTGGAGGGTCTTCATGAAACCATCTTGGTTTATTAAGAGATATTTGCCTATTTGTTGATACAGTAAACCCTTCTGTATGTTGTATTCATAGTTTTCTGTTATATTGTTTTCTTTTTTAATTCAGTTATTTGAATAGGCATCTATCAGCATGGTTCAAAATCCAAAAAATAAATAGTAAAGTGTATGTTATATCTCAACCCTTCCCCCCACTCCTGTCCCTACATTCTAGGCATGCAGTTCTTATCTTCTCAGGTGCATCAGATATTTTCTGTGTAAATAGCTAATTGTAAGCTTTTTTTTTTTTTTTTTTTGCCCCCTTTATTACACATGTTGCATACTAAATGGACTTGGCTTTTTTCACTTAATTTATCTTGAAGATTATTGCATATCAATATATAAAACCATTTTTAAAAGAGGGCATAGTGTTTAAATATATGCATGTATGGTAATTTATTTAACTAGTTCCTGTTCATAGGCATTATTTTTTCCCATTCTTTTCTATTATAAACAATGCTAAAATCAGTAAGTTCTAACATACTCATTTCATTCATGTGTAAAATTATTTTGTAGGATAAATCTTTTAAGTAGAATTTTTAGGTTAAAGCATCTCTGTGGTTTACTTGTGGTATATAATGGTGTGATAAAGCCTCTTTTCCCTCATCTTCCTCAATAGGTTGTGTCCTTACACTTGATGTTTGCTAAACAAATGGGTGAAAAGTGGTATCATTGCTATTTTAAATTTGCATTTAGTTTATATGAAGCACATTTCAAGTCTTGTGTTTAAGAGCCACTTTTGTTTCCTTTACTGGGAATGTCCGTTGATATTCTTTGCCATGTAGTAGTGGTTTTCTTGTTCTTTTTTGTAGGAGACTTTTATATATTAGTGACATTGGACTTGTGTCTATGTTAAGAGTTATAACTGTATTCTACTTTGATATTTTTTGCTTTGGTTAAGGTGGTTTTTGCTGTTCAGATTCACATTTGTGGTTTTCAAACTTGTGGTTTAATTTTTTTATTGCTTGTGGATTTTTTTTCTTATGGTTTGAAATGCCTTTTCCACTCCGAGGTTATAAGAAAATTCTCCTTTAGTTCCTTTCTGTACATTTTCTGTTTCAATTTTATATTTTAGTCTTTGAGTTTGAATTTTTCTTGGTTCAAGGTGTCCTGCATCTTAACTTATTACCCCATTTTTTTGTTACGTAGTTGTCTCCTTTCCACTTGTTCAGCAATTCTTTTATTCCTTACTGAACTGAGATACCACTTTTATTTTGACTGTTTTTATTTCTGGAGTCTGTAGACTGACCAGTAGTATATGTAGTCATGATCAGTATACCATGGATTAGTAAATTGAAGGCTTTCAGGCCAGCCACTTCATTTTGTAAATAAAGTTTTTTTGCACCATAAGCTTGTTGATTCTTGTGCATATTGCCTGTTGCTACTTCCATATTGTAGTGGTAGAGTACAGTACTTGTAGCAGAGACCTTATCACTTGCAATCTTGAACTATTGACTCTCTGGTCCTTCAAGAAAACATTTGCTGATCCTGGGTTTATACTAATGTCTTACCCTTTTTTTTCCCCTGGTAATATTCATGTCTGGCAGGGCTGGTTCTTTTTATATATTTTTTCATGTAGGTTTTAGCATTCTTATTTAAAAATATTGGCATATTAATTGTAATAATGATTAATTTGAAAAGAATCGAAATGGTCTTCCTACTCAGAGCTTGCACTGTTCGTTCTCTTTTGTATCATTCAAAAATTTAAAGTTATTTGTATATAAATTTTATTTTGTGTTAAGCTTATTTTTAGGAATTTAAGTTGTATTTGTTATTGCTATTATAATAGCCATTTCTCCCATTATACTTACTTTTGTTCATTATATTTCTCTTCCTTCTATTAGATTTGATGATTACTGCACATATTCATAAACTTTTTGTATAAAGATTTTCAAATTTTTGATAATTGTGTGCCTTGAGACCTTAATTCTTAGATTGGTTGTGGTAATTTTTTAATACTTTTTTTTTTACTTCCCATATTTAATAATGTATATTTATATATTACTGTCATTTTAGTAAATTAATGAAGCACTTTCCATTTCAGAATAAAGGGAACTTTTCTTTCATAATTTTCTGAAAATGTTATTCATTTTAATAGACATAAAATTTTTATTTTGTTCACATCAAGAGTAGGAAAATATGAGAACAATGATATATTAAGTAATACAGATTAAGTAGCTAGGAATAGTGGAGTATTATTCTTTATTGAAACTGAAACTTATCAAATTGATAATTGAAAATGTCATCTGTTCATGTTTTAGCATTCTTCCCTAGCAAGAATTTCAAGTAACCTGGGAAGGGAATAATTAAAAATTGTGGCATAATTTGTGATACAGTTTGAAAACTTAAGATATTTATAAAAGATTAACATAAAATAAGTGTCTCCTAAGGGTTATTTTAATTGGGTGTTTCTGTGTTTGTTACTGCTTTATTTTTGAATCTACCACAAATTTAGAATGATCAGAAATTTTTACGTTTTGAGATTTTAACATTTGAGCACTAAATATAATGAATTTTAAAGTGTCTAGGGTTGGTTAGTTTCATGCAGTCTTACCTGAGTTTTTTTCATTCCATCTAGAGTAAGTTTTTGACGTTACTTTGTCCACCTCAGAGACAGACAGGCACACAAACACACACACACATACACACACACACACACACACACACACACACACACACACACACACTTCACCCATACTAATTGGATTGGCTGCTGCTCTTTTCATTGTTTGTATTATAAATCTTGTACCGGAATCCAAGAAGAAAATAGACACAGGTGACAAATGGATTGAAATAGGTAGAAAAGTATTTGCAAATATTTGAAAAATGCTTATCTTTGTAATTAAATACAAATTCAAATAATGTAATAGAATTTTCATGTATTGGGTAATTCCCATTATGTTTAATAATGCACTGTATTGACCAGAGTATGGTATAACTTATGGCAAGCAATACAGAGTTCTATTTCTGGTAATTTATTTTGTAAATACAAGTACATTAAGATGTTTGTTGCAGCATTGACTGTGCTAGCACATGAGGAATGTCTGTCACTGTAGGACTACTTAGATAAGTTGTGGGAAATTCATATAATAGAATGCTGTGTAGCTGTGAGAAGGACTGAAATAGTTGAGTTTTGCTCAAGTGGAATAGTATGTAAGAAATAGTTTTACTAAATACTGTGTAGGTAATTGATCTTTTATTGAGAGAAGATTTCAAGTACACCTTGTATTCTCCCAGTGTGTATTTAAACAATTATAAAAAGAGGATCCATATATACATATATGTACATATACTTCTTGTAAATGCCTGGAACTTTTTGTAAAAAATACACAAGAAATTTTAATAGGTTTGCTTTTAGGGAAGTTGCCTGGGATAGATGGGAAACTTCCTTCTTACTGTCTATGCTTATGTAAACTTTGAAACTTTTCCATGTGTATATCAGGTTTTCAGTAAATACAAAGACTAGTATATAAAGTTAAAGCAAATATTTTGGCATTTAAATCACTCTCTCTACCATTTAAAGTTACTATTCTGATTTGGCTTAGTTAACCTCTCTATATTTCCCTCTACATACCCTTCCACTATGAAATGTTTTAGTCAAGGGACATCAAAAAAACCCTTGAGAATCTTAGCACTCCATTGGAATTTATTGTTAAATGCTTTCCATATTTGAAGAATGTTTGCATACATGTATGCAACTTATTGATATAATAATTTTATCTTAAAATGGAGCTGATTTTTGTGAATAGATTTTCATATCAATGACAAAAGTCAGATTCTCTATGATTTAGGACTTAAATATCATCTGATTGAGATATGCATTATGCACATAATTGTCATTAGATTTTCAAAAGGATTAGTGATGACCAATTTTATTTATTTTAATTTTTTTTAAAGTTTATTTTGAGAGAGAGTGCGTGCGCACATACACGTGAATAGGGGAGGGGCAGAAAGAGAGGGGGAGAGAGGATTCTAAGCAGGCTCTGCACTGTCAGCATGGAACTTGATGCAGGGCTCAAACTCATGAACTCCGAGATCCTGACCTGAGATCAAGAGTTGGTTACTTAATTGACCGAGCCACCCAGGAGCCCTGTTGTGATGACTAATTTTAGAAATGCTGATCTTTATTCGAATGGTTATTAGTTTCTGCATGTGTACTTGTATGCACATTTGGATTACTGCTTTATGAGACATTGCATGCAACTACTAGCATGTGAGGTTATGACTATACTTGAGTAATGTGGGTACTGAAATTTCCTTCTGTGTTACATATTATAATTTGAATTCTGTTCCTTCCTGCCTTTTTAGAAACTCTTAACATGAGCTCTGTTCTTTTTTTATGTTGTTGGATGTCTTCACATATGACTTTGTTATCCATTCATATTTAAGAAAGTTGTCTAGGTAAATGGTCTAGATAGTCTTGGATGTTGTGAAATATTTTTTCATTAGAGCTGTCTCAAATGGGTCTCCTGCTTTGTGACATTTTTTAGGGTGGCAATGGTAAAACAACTTGAACTTTCCTCATTTGAGTCACTAGTTTTTCTGCTTGTGGGATTTCTAAAAAAAATTTTTTTTTCAATGATTATTCATTTTTGAGAGACAGAAACAGGGAGTGAGTGGGGGAGGAGCAGAGAGAGAGAGGGAGACACTGAATCTGAAGCAGGCTCCAGGCTCTGAGCTGTCAGCACAAAGCCTGATGTGGGACTCAAACCCACGAACCATGAGATCCTGAGCTGAAGTTGGATGTTTAACCAACTGAACCACCCTGGCACTCCTCTGCTTGTGGAATTTCTAAGAGAGTGAAAGGGGATACCGGTATCTGCTTAAAAGCTATGGCTTTATATAATTTTTACTCAGGGAAGAGCCTTGGTGGATGGCTGTTTGTATTTTTCTGACCCATTGATGGCTGACAAATAAAATTATTCTTCAAGAATATTTATTGAAATCCTGTGTTTTTATCTTCATACCTCTTGGTGTCCATCTGAGTCCAGTATCTTTCCCATTTACATTGGGAAGGTTAACTTAGCTCCTTTACAGCTCACTCACAAATTACTCTGAGCTACACCTTTCTCAGTCTGTGCATTTTAAAATGTATTCCCTTCATTTTATTCAGAAGTTTGTTGAAATTTAGTATCTGTTATTAGCTCTCATTTTCTTTGTGGGTGTGTTTCTTTTCATTCTAAAATACAGTGATGATAGATTCTCTTCTGTAGAAGATGAGGGAATCTCATCATTTTTCTTTTCTCATTTTCTGCTTTCCAGTTTTTGCTATGTGTTATGTATAGTTTATCAAATTATTTGTTTTAAATTTTATAACCATAATTTGTACAGTTGTTTATTGCTAAGTTTGTATTTAGGTTATAACTCAAAAAAATTTTTCCCCTCATTTCTCTTTTTCTCATTCCAAAATTAATGAGTATTTATTCTTACGGTCTTCACAGAGTAGCTTTTTGTTTTCCCTAAAGAGGAATCCTGATGTTCTGTTCTGGGTTACTACACGCTTGAGATGTCTGTTTTCTTTGTACTCATGTTTGAATGTAAGATACTAAGATTTCCCTCAGAACTTTGTAATAGAGGTGAATAGTAGTTCATTGTTTCCTCAATGAACAGCTTTTATGTTTTATTTTATTTTGTTTTATTTTTTGCTTTTTTTGGTAATATTTTATGAAGATAGGTAGGTATATCCCATCATTTTTCCTTCCTTCCTTCCTTCCTTCCTCCCTTCCTCCCTTCCTCCCTTCCTCCCTTCCTCCCTTCCTCCCTTCCTCCCTTCCTCCCTTCCTCCCTTCCTCCCTTCCTAATTTCTACACACCAATGTACAACTGAGCCAACCAGGTGCCTCTATCCCACCATTTCTTGTTGGCAGAATTTTTCTCTTATGTAGGTTTTCAGGTGTTAAGTAATCCATGCTGGTTCGTTTGTTTATTTTGATAGCAAGAGTGTGCCTGAGCAGGGAAGGGGCAGAAAGAGAGGGAGAAAGAGAATCCCAAGCAGGCTCCACACTGTCTGTGCAGAGCCCGACTCAGGCTCCATCTCACAACCGTGAGATCATGAGGAGTCTGCTGCTTAACTGCCTGAGCCACCCAAGTGCTCCGGGGTTTTTTTTTTTTTTTTTTCTTTTAAAACTTGATTTGAGTTTTGGTATGATGCCTGTTAACACATATATTTATTTTTTCTCTTTTTTTAATTAACTTCTTTATTGTGGCACAAATATATATAAACATAAAACTTAACCATTTGTAACTGTACAGTTCAATGGCATTAAATATTTAATATTGTGTAACCATCACCACTGTCAATATTCAAAACTTTGTCACTATCCCCAATGAAAACACTGTACCCATTAAACAATAACTGTCCCTCCCCCAAGCCCTTGGTATTCTACATTTTGTCTATATATGTCTATTTTAGGTACCTCATTTAAGTAGAATCACAGTATTTGTCTATGTCTGGCTTATATTACTGAACACAGTGTTTTTGAGGGTTATCCATGGTATAGCATATGTAAAAAGTTGTCTTTTTACAACTAAATAATATCCCATTGTTTGTGTATACCACATTTAATGTTTTCATTTCTACATTCATAAACATTGGAGTTGCTTCTATTTTTTTGCTATATATTGTGAATCATGTTTCCATGAACATGGGTGTACAAGCATATGTTTGAGTCCCTGCATTCAGTTTTTCTGTATATATACATAGGGGCAGATCTACTAGGTCATACGGTAATTCTCTAGTTTTTTGAGTTATTGCCAAACTTTACTACAGCAACTGCAGTGTTTTACATTCAACCCATAGAACAGGGAGAGTCCCATTTCTCCCTATCTTTGCCAACACTTGTTATTTGTCCTAAAAATTTTTTTAGTCTTCCTAGGAGTTGTGAAGTAATATCTCACTGTGGTTTTAATTTGTACTTTTTTGCATTTCCTAATGACTAATGACTTTGAGCATCCTTTTGTATGCTTATTGACCTTTTGTATATCTTTTTTGAAAAAATGTCTATTCAAGACCTTTGCCCATTTTGAATTGGGTTGCTTGGGAGATTTTAAAGTTTAGTAGTACTTATGGGGCATCTGGTGGCTCAGTTGGTTAAGCATCTGATTTCAACTCAGGTCATGATCTGACCTGATAGTTTGTGAGTTCAGGCCTTGCATTGGGTTCTCCTCTGTCAGCACAGAGCCTACTTTAGATCCTCTCTTCCCCTCTCTGTCTGCCCCATTAAAAAAAAATAATAACAGCAGTACTTTTTACATTCTGGATATTAATCCCTTATCAGATATATAATTTACATATATTGTCTCCAACTCTACGAGTTTTCTTTTGCTTTCTTTAAAGTATCCTTAGATTCAGGGGCACCTGCGCACTCAATCAATAGAGCATAATCTCAGGAGTCATGAGATCAGGCCCTATGTTGGGCATAGAGCTTACTTTAAAAAAATAAATAGGGGTACCTGTGTGGTTTGGTTGGTTAAGCATCTGACTTTGGCTCAGGTCATGATCAGGTTCATGAGTTTGAGCCCCACATTGGGCTCTGTGCTGACAGCTTGGAGCCTGGAGCCTGCTTTGGATTATGTGTCTTCTTCTTTCTCTGACCTTCCCCTGCGCATGTGCGCGCTTTCTCAAAAATAAATAATAAAAACACTAAAAAATTAAAAAAAAATAAAGTATCCTTAGATGCACAAAAACTGTTAATTTTGATGGATTTCAGTTTATCTACTTTTTTGGTTGTTACCTGTTTTTTTGGTGTCCTAGTGATGAAACCATTGGCAAATCTAGTGTTGTGAAGATTCTCCCCAGTGTTTTCTTAGTGTAGTTTTGTGTATTTATCTCCTGAGTTTAGGTCTTTGATCAATTTTGGATTGATTTTTGTGTGTGGTGTAAGGTAAATATATATCTTCATTTTTCAATTTGTGAATATCCAGTTTTCCCAGCACCTTTTGTTGAAAAGACTATCCTTTCTACATTGAATTGTCTTGTGAGTCTTGAAAATTAGTTGATGATTTATGTGAAAGTTTATATCTAGGTGTTCTGTTCTATTTCATTGGTCTATATGCTAATACCATACTGTTCTAATTACTTTTATTTTCTTGTAGGTTTCACAGTTTTCTTTTTGAAAATTGTTTTGGCTTTTCACAACTCCTTGCAATTCCCTATGAATTTGAGGATTGACTTTTCCATTTCTGACCAAAAAGGCTCTTGGAATTTTGAAGGGATTGTATTGAATCTGTATATCACTTTGGGTAGTATTTAACATCTTAACATGTTAAGTCTTCTTATCCATGAACATGGGATGTCTTTCCGTTTATTTAAACTATAATTTCTTTCAGCAGTGTTTTGTAGTTTTCAGTATACAAGTCTTTTTCCTCTTTTATTAGATTCATTCTTAAGTACAGTTGATCCTTGAGCAACATAGGTTTGAACTGCCTATGTCCACATACACATAGGTATTTTATTAAAAAAAAAATTTTTTTTTTAACATTTATTTATTTTTGAGAGACAGAGTGTGCAGAGAGAGGGAGACACAGAATCTGAAGCAGGCTTCAGGCTCTGAGCTGTCAACACAGAGCCTGATGTGGGGCTTGAACCCATGAATTGGGAGATCATGACCTGAGCTGAAGTCGGACTCTTAAACTGACTGAGCTACCCAGGCGCCCCCACATAGGTTGTTTTGATCAGTACAGTATGGTGAATGTATTTTCTCTTATGATTTTCTTAACATTTATTTTAAGAATGTGGTATATATTATATATAGCATACCAAATATGTGTTAATTGACTTTATGTTATTGATACTCTGGTTTATGTTGTTGTTTAGGCTTATGGTCAGCAGTAGGCTATTGATAGTTATGTTTCTGGGAGTCAGGGTTACACTCAGCTTTCTGATGACACAGGGGATCAGCACCCCCCTATCTTCTTCGTTGTTCAAGGATCAATTGTATTTTATTCTTTGTATGCTATTGTAAATGGAATTGCTAGATTAAATTCTTTGTTAGATAATTCATTGCTAGTATATGGAAACAGCTTAATTTTGCTTATTGATCTGTACTCCGTTACTTTGTCTATTTGATTTTTAGCTCTACTACCTTATTATATGTAGGGGTTTTTTTGCATATAGGATTGTGTCATTTTTGAATAGTTTTACATCTTCCTTTCCAATTTGGATGTATTCAGTTTTATGGGGTGGAGTCCAGTAACTGGCTAGAAGTTTGGTATAGTGTTAAAACACAGCGGTAAATAACATGCATCCTTATCTTCTTCCTGATCCTATGCGAAAACGAGTCATTTATCATTGAGTATGCAGTTAGCTGTGGGGTTTTCATAAATATCCTTTATCATGTTGAGTTTATCCTCTGAGTGTTCTGAGAGTTTTTATCATTTAAGGATGTTGGATTTTGTCATTCTTTCTTTGTCAGTTAAGATGACTGTGTTGCTTTTTTTCCGTTGGCTAACATGATATGTACAGTCATCGATACTCTTTTTGAACCACACTTGAATTCCTGAGATAAATCTCACTTGGGCATAGTGAATAATCCTTTTGGTATGCTCTTTGATTTGATTTCCTAATAGTTTCTGGAGGACTTTCTCTCATTTATGAGGTACTGCTTAGTAATTTTTTGTTCTTATGAAGACCTGTAAAGCTTCATAGAATGATATAAGAAGTGTTTCCTTCTCAGAGCCACCTGGTTGACTCAGTCAGTTAAGCGTTCAACTTCGGCTCAGGTCACAGTCTTCAGGTCCGTGAGTTCGAGCCCCACGTTGTGCTCTGTGTTGACAGCTCAGAGCCTGGAGCCTTCTTGGGATTCTGTGTCTCCCTCTCTCTCTGTCTCTCCCCCACTTGTGCGCGTGCTCTCTCTCTCTTTCTCTCTCTCAAAAGTAAATAAACATTAAAAAAATAAGTATTTTCTTCTCCAATTTTATTGGGAGCGTTTGAGAAATATTGATGTTAATTTTTTATGAAATGTTTGTTAGAATTCTCTGTTTAAGCCATGCATTTTAGTACTTTTTTTCATTGGGAGGTTTTTGATTACTGATTCAATGTCTTTTTTTTTTTTTTTTTGATTCAATTTCTTTTTATTTCTTCTTGAGTTAATGTAGGTAGTTTGCAAGGAATTCCTCCCTATCTTCTAGGTTATCTAATTTTTTAGTGTACTGTTGTTCATAGTATTAAGTTTGATAGTAATATCCCATTTGAATTTGTCGATTTAGCTATTTATATCTTTTTTTTTTCAGTCTAGCTAAACATTTGAGAATCTTTTAGAAGAACCAACTATTGGTTTTGTTAATTTTCTGTTGTTTTTCTAATCTGTATTTTGTATGTCTATTTTATTTCTGTGCTTTTAGCTTTGGGTTATAAGGTAATGTTATTATAAAAATATAATGTTTATACTATATTGCTGTAACCTGGACCTTTTATTAATAAATTACATCACTCTTTATTAATCTTTTTTAAAAAAGACCTAATTGTAGGAAAAAGAAAACTTCATAAATTTATCCTCTGCACCATTTTTAAGTTCTAATAGTGGATACATTCATATTGTTATGTAACAGATCTCTAAAACGTTTTCATTTTTCGAAACTGAAAGTCTGATTTCATTGAACAACATAAGGGTGTCGTGCTGGCAGATTATGTGACTCTTGATCTTGGGGTCTTGAGTTTGAGACCCTTGTTGGGCATACAGTTTATTTAAAAACAAAACAAAACAAAACAAAACATTAAATCATTGAGCAACAAATCCTTTATTCTCCTTACAGCTCCTGGTAGCCACCATTCTACTGTTTCTATCGTTTTGACTACTCTGTATATTTCACATTAGTGGAATCTAATAGTATTTGTCCTTTTGTGACTGGCTTACTTCACTCAGCATAATGTTCTCATGGTGACCCATATCATAGCATGTGACAGGATTTCCTTTCTTGTAAGTTTGAATTATATTCCATTTTATGTATATGCCACAATTGTTTATTGTTAGACATTTACTTTGCTTTTATCTTTTGACTGTTGTGAATGAATATACAGTGTACAATTAATATAGGTGTACAAATCCCTTCAAAATCCTGCTTTTAATTATTTTGGATGTATACCCAGAAGTGAGATTGTTGGGTCATATGGTAATTCCATTTTTTCTAGTAACCTTTAAAAAATTTAGAGGCTATCTTATTTGATTTCAGCATAGTCAGCCCAGTTCTCTTTTGCTTAATATTTGCACAGAATATCTTTTTACATCCTTTATCTTTTATCCTGTTTGTGTCTTTGGATATAAAGTGTGTCCTCGTAGACCACATACCGTTGTGCCATGTTTTTAAAATCCGTTCTAGCACTCTCTGTCTTTGATTGCAGAGTTTATACCATTTACATTTAAAGTAATTATTCAAAGAGTGAATATACTTGTGCCTTTTTTCTGTTTTTGTCTATATGTCTTAGCAGTGTTTTTGTCTATCATTTCTGTTACACCCTTATGTTGGTGTTCCTAGTTGATTTTTTGTAGTGTTTGATTCTCTTCTCATTTCCTTTTTCTTTAAAAATATTCTGTAGATATTGTGTTTAGTGTGGAAATTACAATTAACATCTTGAGATTCTTATAATCTAATTTGAATTTGATATTACACAAAATATTACAAATATTACACAAAATTTTGCTTGTATATAGCTCCTTTTACCTCATTTTTATTATTGATAGGACAACTTTCAACTTAATACATTGTGTGTACAGTTATTTACATTAGCAATAATTGTTTTTGCATTTCTTTTTTAAATCATATAGCAAATAAAAGGTGGAGTTAGAAATGAAAACAATAGTAGCTTTTAATTTTCCTGTGTATTTTTCAGAGGTCTTAATTTCTTCACTGTTTAGCTTGTTTTCATTTCATTGTAAAGAGCTTCCTTTAGGTTTTCTGGCAAGGCAGGTCTGGTTGTAGTGAACTCCTTTATTTTTGTTTATCCGGGAATGTATTAATTTCTTTCTCATAAGGATAGTTTTGCCAGTTACAGAATTCTCCATTGGAAGTTTTTTCTGTTAGATTTTGAGTATATCATCCCACTTTCTCTCATTTCCAATCTTCTAATCAGAAGATTAGGTACTTGCTGATACTCTTATTGACTGTCCCTTATATGTGGTACATTGTTTATCTCTGTTTTCAGGATTATTTTACTGTCTTTGACTGTTGACAGTTTGGTTATGATAAGTCTTGCTCTAGGTTTCTTTGAGTTTACCCTACTTGGATGTGTTGAACTCCTTCGATTTGTAGATTCATGTTTTTCTATTAAATTTGGAAGTTTTCAGCCATTGTTTCTTCAAATATACTTTAGTCCTTTCTCTTCTGGGATTCCCATAATGAGTATGTTGGTAGGTTGTGGTTCTCACAGGTCCCTTAGAATCTATTTACATTTCTTTATTTTTTTTTCCTTATTTCCTTTATTTTATTCCTTAAACTCAGCAATTTCAGGTTCATGACCTGAGCAGAAATCAAGAGTGGGATGCTTAACTGACTGAGCCACCCAAGTGTCCCTAGTTCTTTGTATATTATGGATACTAACTTTTATGAGATAGGTCATTTGCAAATATCTTCTCCCTTCTGAAGGTTGGCTTTTAGTTTTGCTAATTGTTTCCTTGACTGAGCAGAAGCTTTTTATTTTGATGAAGTCTCAATAGTTTGTTTTTGCTTTTGTTTCCCTTGCTTTAGGAGACATAATTTAGAAAGAAGTTGCTATGGCTGACGGCAGATGAGATTACTGCCTGTGTTCTCTAGAATTTTAATGATTTCATGTCTCACATTTAGGTCTTTCATCCATTTTGAATTTATTTTTGTGTAAGGCATAATAAAGTCATGGACAAAAACCAGCAAGCTAAAGAAGAATTACATATTACTGTCCCCACAGCTATTTGACATAGGGGCATTGAGTGGGGAATGGGTAGCTGCTATCACACTGCAGGTTGAAATATGCCATTATTAACTACCAATTTACTGGCTAGCCTTTCCCCTTGGAAGTGTGTCAGTGTGAAGGTTCAGACTGACTCCAGAGTTTCAGAGTGGTTGCATCAGACAGTTCTGTCTATATAACTGCTGTCAAGATGCAGACAGGGATCCCTGGCACTTTCTGCTTTACCATCTTTCCTGACTCCTTTTCCTCTTTTTACTTTGTGATAACTAATGAAGAAGAGTATGACCTGACTTCACACTGCAATCTTTTTAAGTTGTGTAATTTTAATATTTTTTTGTCTTTACTTTCTGAATTTGTTTTCATGATGTACACCTCTAAAAGAGCCTTCTATTTTAAAAAAATCTTTTTTTAATGTTTTTTTTTTTAATTTTTTTTTTCAACGTTTATTTATTTTTGGGACAGAGAGAGACAGAGCATGAACAGGGGAAGGGCAGAGAGAGAGGGAGACACAGAATCTGAAGCAGGCTCCAGGCTCTGAGCCATCAGCCCAGAGCCTGACGCGGGGCTCGAACTCACGGACCGCGAGATCGTGACCTGGCTGAAGTCGGACGCTTAACCGACTGCGCCACCCAGGCGCCCCTTTAATGTTTATTTTTGAGAGAGAGACCAAGCATAAGCAGGGGAGGGGCAAAGAGAGAAGGCTACAGAATCCCTAGCAGGCTCCACACTGTCAGTACAGTGCCACCCCTCAAAGGGCCTTATATATTTATAGGATTATAGGATTACATAATTATCTTTCAAGGGTTTTGTCACTTAAAGATAACCAGTAAGGTATTTGATTATGAAATTTGAGTCTATTATGGAAGTAACATTTTCTGAATGATCAAAGTGGCAGCAAGTCAGAAAGTTATTTTTTACTATGATTCATTACATTTTAATTAGGAAAAGTGTAATTATACTTATAAGACCTATAAAAGCAATAAACTTAAATTTTTTTTTTTTTTTTTTTTACTGTTTACATTTATTCTTAGAGAGAGAGAGAGAGAGAGAGACAGACAGACAGAGGATGAGTGGGGGAAAGGCAGAGAGAGAGGGAGACACAGAATCCAAAGCAGGCTCCAGGCTCCAAGCTGTCAGCCCAGAGCACATCCAGGACTCAAACCCCTGAACCCAAGATCATGACCTGAGCTGAAGTCGGACATTCAACCGACTGAGCCACCCAGGCACCCCTAAAAGCAGTAAACTTTTAATTGATTATTTACTTATCCTTCATATCAAATGATATAAATAGTGTAGCTTATAGAAAGTCACCCCAATGTGGAGGAATTACTCCAAAGTTATTTTCCTACTTTTATTTTGTCTTCTGGTTCAGAATTCTGTTGTGCATATATATCCTGATAGGGGAGATAGCATAAAAAAGTTCATATGTTTTATGCCTGAACAATATAAAAGTCAGTATTTTAGAATAGAAAAACATATATTTTCTGATGGAATTTTTATGTATAGAAAGTAAGTTGGATCCCTGAGATTTTTACTTTTGGAACCTTCAAATTGGGAATTACTGGCTTGCTCTTATTTGTTGCATATCTTGAATTTGCAGTTTGCAGCTTGATGGCTTATTTTAAGGTGAAGATACTTATTTTACATGATATTGTAATATTTAATGTTACACTTTCATTTATTATTCTGTTTAGTATAAGGAGATTTTGTTTCTTGGTTTATTGCTATGTAGACGTTTATTTTAAGTGAGTTTCTATTATGTACTCTAGTAAAATGAACATTGTATACTTTTTTTTTTTTTAAGAGAGAGACATATTGTGAGTGGGGGAGGGGCAGAGAGAGGGTGACACAGAATCCAAAGCAGGCTCCAGGCTCTGAGCTGTCAGCACAGCGCCTGATGCGGGGCTTGAACTCAGGAGCTGTGAGGTCATGACCTGAACTGAAGTCGGACGTTTAACTGACTGAGCCACCCAGGCGCCCTGAATACTTTTTTTTTTAATGTTTGTTTATGTTTGAGAGAGAGACATTGTGTGACTGGAGGAGGGGCAGAGGGTGGAGGAGATGTAGGATCCAAAGTAGGCTCCAGGCTCTGAGCTGTAAGCACAGACCCTGACTTGGGCTCGAACCCGTGAGCCATGAGATCATGACCTGAGCCAAAGTCAGATGCTTAATCAACTGAACCACCCAGGCGCACCTGTATGAATACTTTATAACCATTTAATATGAAAAATGTGTTACACTTAGAATAGTTAATTTGGATTTCTCTTCTAATTGCAATTTATTTTATTTGCAACTACTTACATTTTAATACACTAATTTGTTTATATTTTAATGATCTATATTATAAATTTAATTGGAATCCTCTTTATACTTGGATTCCAGAAATTTTTTTATTGTGTGCTTCCCTCTTGTGGCTGGAAAATTAAACTTTGGTTTTTTTAGATAAGATAAAGCTCTGCTTCAGTGGAATTTTATTTTCATAATGTTATGTACTGCCATTTATGATATATGGTAATGAATATTTTCCCAGCATATTAGAAAATATTGTTCCAACTGCTTTCTTGACTTTTAAACTGTAGAAGTTTTCTGTAGAACTTTTCGGTATCAGGTTGTTTATTAATGTAGTATAATTATTTTTGATTATTGTCTCTACCTTTATTTTATAGTTGAAACATTGTAGTCGGTATATACACGACTTATTTCCTTCACTCATCAAGAATTTGGATCCAGTGCCGCTTAGACATCTCCTTAATCTGGTCTCAGCTCTTGAGCCAAGTGTTCATACTGAACAGGTAATATATTTCAAGCATTAAATAATGGTGGGTGTTTTTTTTTTAATATAAAATTTGTGATGCAGATAATTGGTAGGTTTTTAACGTTCATGTTTCATTTAGGCAAAAGAATATTAAATTTGTTATGAAACGCTAATTTCAACCTCTCTCTTTTTTTTGAAAGACCCTATACTTGGCATCGATGTTAATTAAAGCATTATGGAACAATGCACTAGCAGCTAAGGCTCAGCTGTCTAAACAGAGTTCTTTTGCATCATTATTAAATACTAATCTTCCCATTGGAAATAAGAAAGGTTAGTAAAGTGTGATGTATTTTTTAAAGTAATATTTCTCCATTTAATAATTCAAACTTGAAGTAGTTTCTTCTCAGTATTAACTTCAAAATAAGTTTGAGATGGGAGGTAGGGTATTTGTTAAAGGGTTAATAAATAGTGGTTAGCTAATACTTTTGGTTTACTCTTCAAGTAAAGAACAGTAATGAAGTTGTAGTAGTTATTGGATATTCTCTCATTAGTTCTTCCCATGGGGTGGGGGGAAACCATTTCCTAATAGCTTTGGAGCTTTTGGTTAGAAAACAAACATACTTTGTTTTAGAAACAATTTTTATAGCAGATCATAGTGGTACAATTCTCTGTGTTTTCTAATTCAAAAGTTGTCTCACTTCAGGCATTTTATGGGTTTTATGGAAAGCTTTCCAGAGCTTTCTAAAACTTTATCAACTTTACCCCATTTTTTGGTCTCCTGACATCATATAACTATGTTTTTATTAAGGATTTTCCATTCAGGCACACACAACTACTATTGTAGGTGTTAGGGACTTCATTATTTCAGGTTTCTCTGCCTGTATTTTGTTGATTTTGTAATAATAATCAGAGCAGTTGATAATCTTCCAGAGAAGATCAGTCACTTAGAATATTTCCCTCCTGTTTTTTCCTTTTCCTTCAGAGGAAGAAGAGCTCAGAAGAGCAGCCCCATCACCTTGTAAGTTGAGTCTTAGAAATGCATGGCAAGATGACTTGTAGTTTTGTTTCCATGATCACATAGAATTCATTTTATATAATATATTTGTATCAGGGCTATAAAGTTTTTTTGAGTAGATATGAACACTTAACTGGCTATCCATCTTATTTTCAATTGAAATCATCTATGTCCTCTTGAGAGATAATTAATGAATGTTAACATATTTCCAGATTATATTTTTTGGCTATTTAGCATAAAGGTTTTATAAATGAAAGAATCAAAGGATTGTGTCATTCTCATAAATTCCCATGTTAATACAAATTAAGAGTAACAATGTAAAATCTGTTTAATATAGGGTCACCTGCTGCTAGTCCTCAAAGCAGTGATAACAGTGATACACATCAAAGTGGAGGCAGTGACATTGAAATGGATGAGCAACTTATTAATAGAACGAAACATGTCCAACAACGACTTTCTGACACAGAGGTATGAAAACAGTTTTCCCCCCACTTTAACAAGATTTTTGGATTTTGGGGATTTTATCATGTTTATCCTTTGAACTGGAAATATAAACATAGTCCATGTTCAGGCCTCTTCTGTAAGTAGTTATTGTTAAGGTTCTTTAAATTTTGTGTGTTTTAATTCTATTGTATATTTTTTAGAGGAGTCTGTCATGATTACAGCAGACTCTTTTTTTTTTTTAAGGGAAAGTTTGTTTTACATTAACAGAGATGGGTGTGGGAGGAAAGTTAAAGTGTCACTTTGCAGACAGGGCTAATGTTTCTGCCGTGATGGGTTTGCACTTTATTTTTTTATTTTAGAGAACATGTGCACTTGTGCAAGTGATTGGGGGAAGGACAGAGAGAGTCCATAGTGAGCCTGGAGCCCGACACCAGGTTTGATCCCACAACCCTGGGATCATTATCTGAGCTGAAATCAAGAGTTAGATGCTCAACTGACTGAGACACCCAGGTGCCCCTTGCGTCAACCTTTTAAAAAGTCAGGGTGTTCATGTCAGTTACTTTTTTCTTACTAGTTTAAATATTTATTTAAGTCTGTTTCTTTCTAAATCTAGGAATCTATGCAGGGAAGTTCTGATGAAACTGCCAACAGTGGTGAAGATGGAAGCAGTGGTCCTGGTAGCAGTAGTGGGCATAGCGATGGATCTAGCAATGAGGTGAATTCTAGCCATGCCAGCCAGTCCGCTGGGAGCCCTGGCAGTGAGGTACAGTCAGAAGACATTGCAGATATTGAAGCCCTTAAAGAAGAAGATGAAGATGATGATCATGGTCATAATCCTCCTAAAAGCAGTTGTGGTACAGATCTTCGGAACAGAAAGTTAGAAAGCCAAGCAGGCATTTGCTTAGGCGATTCCCAAGGCCCATCAGAAAGAAGTGGGACAAGCAATGGAACAGGAAAGGACCTGGTTTTTAACACTGATTCAATGCCTTCAGTAGATAATCGAATACGAATGCTAGATGCCTGTTCACACTCTGAAGATCGAGAACATGATATTTCAGGGGAAATGAATGCTGCTCATATAGCACAAGCATCTCAGGAATCTTGTATTACACGCACTGGGGACTTTCTTGGGGAGACTATTGGGAATGAATTATTTAATTGTCGGCAGTTTATTGGTCCACAGCATCACCACCACCACCACCACCATCATCATCACCACCATGATGGGTAAGTCTCCTTAAAAATAGGTTGTATTGTGGTGCTTGGCTGGCTCAGTCCATAGAGCATGCGCCTCTTGATCTTGGGGTTGTGAATTTGAGCCCCATATTGGGCGTAGAGATTACTTAAAAAATAAATGTTTTGTGGCGCCTGGGTGGCTCAGTCGGTTGAGCGTCCGACTTCGGCTCAGGTCACGATCTCGCGGTCCATGAGTTCGAGCCCCGCATCGGGCTCTGGGCTGATGGCTCAGAGCCTGGAGCCTGCTTCCGATTCTGTGTCTCCCTCTCTCTCTGCCCCTCCCTCGTTCATGCTCTGTCTCTCTCTGTCTCAAAAATAATGTTAAAAAAAAAATTAAAAAAAAAATAAATGTTTACCAAAAAAAGTCTATTTCCTTTAGGGAACCAATTACAGCTTGTGTTTATTGAATTGCAGTATATTCTAGATTAGTGCAAAAGAATATAATGTAAATTCAAAAGCATGCTGCAAGTATATAATTGTTAATTTGCTTCTGGGCACATTTTAAAAAGCAAAATGGAATAGGTGACATTAATTTTAATTATAAGTTTTATTTAAAGCAGTAATATCTAAAATGTCCATATGTAATCAGTAAAAAAACAAAGATATTTTTCTTTCTTTTGTAATAAGGCTTCAATATTCTGTGTATGTTTTATATTTACAGTGCATTTCTGTTTAGATCAGCAACTTTTCAATGTGTGCAATCACCATAGTGGCTAGTTGCTATCATATTGGACAACACAGATCTAAATCTTTATCTCCTTGTAATAATTACCTTAAAGCAGTTATAAGATTGCTTGTGGAAACTCCATTAAATTGTGATCATTAAAAGGAAATTTTACATGCATCTTAATTTTAGGGTATGAATAAGGATAAAGCTTTTTGAGTATTTGTGAAATATATTTGTGGTAATTAAAAGTAAGTGATTCTGTCATTAGGTGTTATTGGGGAAAGTACTTAATTTTTGTGTCAGTCATTTTCTCATCTATAAAATAGGAACATTAGTACTTACCTCTTGGGTTTTAATGTGAACATTTTATGGGCCGATGTACTTGGTGCATAATAGAGCTCAATATGTGTTAGCTCCTGTTTATTACCGTCATATAAGTAGTAAATTTTAATTGACAATAAAATACAAATATGTGGTTTATCAGTATTAGTTTTCTTAACACTTGGCAGTGTGTCAGGACTTTCAGAATTCAGTGTGGTTGTTTGGGAGAACTATATATCCATATATTTACTACTTTATTTTCTTTGCCTTTATTTCTTATTACTGACCCATATGAATTTAAGGTGATGTCTCTCAATCTTGGCAGTATTGACATTTTGGATCAAATAATTCTGTGTTTTGAATTTGCAGCAATGTGAATGTATTATAGGATGTTTAGCATCATCCTTAATCTTCTATCTCTAGATGCCAGCAGCATCTCCCACCTTGTGATAACCAAAAATATCTCTAAACATTGCCCAGTGTCCCCCTGTGATTGAGAACCAGTGGTTTATAGTCTGACGTTTTACATATACACATTCAAAATTCTTCCCAGGATAGCTTATAAGGAAGACAAAGCAATTAGTTTGTAAAACTGAGGTGAAATATATTCATTTTGGCACATTGCAGATCTTTTAGTTTTCATACCCACAACAATTCCCTACTTCACAAGACCTACAATTTTCATATTAGCACTTCCCATGTTCTCTGTGCAGGGTACCTCTTGTGAATCTCTAAATTAATCCTGACCATTTTTTCTTTGTGTTATTTTTTATCTTTTTTGTTTTCCATCCTTAAAGTACCCAGTATGGTATGTTTCAGAAGTAAATTGCTTACTAGGTATTGTTTTAATAGGAGTTTACATTGAATAAAAGTCTCCTGGTTAATAACCACATCTAGATTGCAGCCTTAAAATGAAGTATTTTCCTGGTTGTAATCTCATTCGATTTTGGAGTTGTACAGGGTTTCACATTGTGGTTTGAGCTCAGAAAATATGTAACAGTGAGTTTACAGATTTTCCCTAAAATTATCTTTGAGTTGGTTTTAGTGAAATGTGTTGATGGGTCAGACAATATGTGGGTATATTGTGTAATTAATTTATAATTCTGACATAGTGGGGTTTTCAGTTTTTGAGACAATTTTTGTGTGTTTCACAACATGTGTTTTAACTTTGTGCTCTTCTCTGTGTTAATAGGCATATGGTTGATGATATGCTAAGTGCAGATGATGTCAGTTGCAGTAGCTCCCAGGTCAGTGCAAAATCAGAAAAAAATATGGCTGATTTTGATGGTGAAGAATCTGGGTGTGAAGAGGAACTAGTTCAGATTAATTCACATGCAGAGCTAACATCTCATCTCCAACAACATCTTCCCAATTTAGCATCTATTTACCATGAACATCTTAGTCAAGGTAAGGTTTTGTAGTAAGTAAAATATTTACTTTCTTTAAAACAATTTATATTGATAAAAGGATTCAATATTTAATGTTATACTTGAATATTTTTGCCAAATCATACGTGTGTGGTTTGTTTTCTTTCCTCGGGAATGAAATTATTATGAATACTCCATCATGAATATAAAGGCTACATTTCTATCAAGAGATATTTAGCTAGGAAAGGAAATACATAATATATAAAATTATAGTCTTGTATGTTAGAAAATAAATGGCTGTATTAAATTTTATATTTAGAAATCTAAGGAGCTAAAAGGAAATTACACAGGGTCATATGTTGTATGAGTCCATTTATGTAAAATGTCTAGCATAGTCTTTAGTGAGTAGAAAGTAGATTAATGGTTGCCTTGGGCTAGGGAGGGTTGGGAGGATATAAGAGTAGAGGTAACTGCTACAGGGCAAGGTGTTCCATCCGGAGTGATGGAAATGTTCACAAAATGATGGTTCTAATCATTTCAAATCATTCTTTAAAAAGTAATAGGAAATGACCATACTTGGAAGAATGGAGGTTAGAGGAGGTTGAAGAATAATAGAAGAAAAAGGAGGAAAGGGAGACAAATTAAGAGGGAAAAATAGTATTAGAATTAGCAGTTTAAAGGTTCAACTTCCTGAAACTAATGGAACATTGTCAAGTACACTTCAAAAAAAATAAAGTGCTATATACACTTAAAAAATTAAAATAGGGGCACCTGCTCAGTCAGTTAAGTATCTAACTTTGGCTGAGGTCATGATCTTGTGGTTTGTGAGTTTGAGCCCCACATCGGGCTCTGCGTTGACAACTCAGAGCCTGGAGCCTGCTTCGTCTCTTTCTCTCTCTCTCAAAAAAAATAAACATGAAAAAAATTTTTTAATGTTAAAATAAAGGTCCAGCCTCATGCTTTTTAAGGTACTATCAGCCCCTGCTAGCCTAGGAAATGGATTTTGGTGTACCAGTACAGACTGAGTAAACCTGATAGATAGGTTTATGTTAAAAAGCCATAATCAAATTTAGAGATATAACTTAAGGACTTTGGCAACAGTTTAATTGATTTCAATTACGTGTGCATGATGTAGATAAGGGTATCTTGACTTTTTTTTATTGTTGTGTTATTGTGGTTTTTTGAGAAATGAATAGATTAAGTAAGATTGAGGTCAGTTGAATTTGATACCATATTTACTAAATTTTCACCATTATTTTTATTCTATTTTCCTTTTACTCAGTATTGTACCTATTTTTTACTATATGAAGTTAGAAATTGAGCAGAATTATTATGTATATTAATGCTTTCTGAATCTACCTTGTATAACTAGTACTATGAAGAACTTTTCAACACAGTAACACAATTCAGTTTAAAAATAGGCAAAAAAAAAAAAAAAAGGTGGGGGGGTGGTCCCTGGATGGCTCAGTCAGTTAAGTATCTGATTCATGATCTCAGCTCGGTCTTGCTCTCACAGTCATGAATTCAAGCCCCATGTTGGGCTCTGTACTAGGCGTGAAGCCTACCTTAAAAAAAACAAAAATGGGCAAAAGATTTGAATAGTTAAAAGAAGATACAGAAATGTGGTCAATAAATACATGAAACTGATGCTTAGTATCTCCAGTTACCTGGGAAATGCAAAAAATTACTACCACAATGCAGTACTACTATATACCTACTGTAATGGGTAAAATTAAAGACTAACGATATTAAATGACACTAACTTCTAGAACAATTAGAACTCTCCGTTGCTGTTGAGGAGTATGAATTCAGCTGATTTGGGACCTGTTACACCAGTTTCTTATAAAGTTGAACATGTATCTCTCCATATGACCCAGCAATTCCTATTCTGGTTTATTTACCTGAGAAATGAAAACATACGTACACAAAAAGATTGTACAGTGAATGTTCATACCTGTTCCAGAATAATTTCAACTGGAATTAACTGGTATATTAACAAAATATGGTATATTTACACAAAGTAATACTACTCATTAATAAGGAAAGAACTAATACATGCAACGTAATGGGTAAATATCAACATTCTAAGCAAATGAAATTAAAAGGGTGTATTACATACTGAGTATCACTAAAAGCAATTCTGGAATATTCAAAAGTACAGTAAAACCTTGGTTTGCAAGCATAATTCATTCCAGGAACATGCTTGTAATCCAACTCATATATCAAAGCAGATTTCAGGAACCATTGGCTCAGTTGTGATCATGTGACATTCGGTGCCGCATACTATTTGTGTTGCAAGTTAAAATTTATTAGAAATGTTTGCTCATCTTGTGGAACACATGCAGAACAAATTACTCACAATCCAAGGTTTTATAAATTAGTTTATAATGATTGAAATCTTCTTAATGATTACCTAAGGTTTGGTGGTAGAGAATGATTGTAAGAGGTCACAAGGGAACATTTTCGGGTGATAGAAATGTTCTATATCTTGATTATGTGTTTACATTATACTTTAATAAAATTAAGCTAAAAAAGAAATATTAAAACAAAACCACCAAAAGGCAGGCCAAGGACTGGGAGAAATATTTGCAAATTATGTATCTCGTAAAGGGCTTATATCCAGAATATGCAGGAACTTTTACAACTCAGTAGTAATTTAGCAAAGAGAGAAGATACACAAATGAATGATAGCACATGAAAAGATGCTAAAACATCATTAGTCATTAGGGAAATGCAAATTTTAAAAAATACTTGTTTATTTGAGGGCCTCCCGGGTGGCTCAGTTGGTTAAGCATCCAACTCCTGATGTCAGCTCAAGTCATTGTCTCACAGTTTGTGAGTTTGAGCTTACACAGAGCACAAGTGAGTTTGAGCACAGAGTAGAGCCCCTTGTGTGACCAGATCCCCCAAATGGGAGATCATGATCAGAGCCAGAATCAAGAGGGACACTTAACTGACTGAACCACTTAGGCATCTCACCAAATGAAAATTTTTAAATCACAATGAGATTCTACTGCACACCTATTAGAATGGCTGAAATTAAAAAGAGTGACCCTGCTGATGTATTGTGGGGATGTAGAGGAACAGGAACTGGTACTCTAATAAACTATTGTTGGGAATGTAAAATGGCACAAACATTTTGGAAAACAGTTTGGCAATTCTTCAGATGTTAAATACACATTTATCTTGTGACTCACCAATTCCAGTTTACCGAAGAGAAAGGAAAGCATGTGTCCATATAGACTTGTTACACAGATGTTTATGGCAGCATCATTCATATTAGCCAGAGCCTGGAATCTCTGAAATGTCTATTAACTGTTGAATATAACCAAAATGAAGTATTTCCATGTAATAGAATATTATACTGTAATTAAAATGAATACTATATGTGCTTTGATATTGATGAACCTCAAAACATATTTTGGTAAGTGAACAAATTCAGATGTAAGGCTACACAAATTGTATGATTCCATTTACAAAAATTTCTAGGAAAGGCTAATTTATGTGGATGCAAAAATGGATTAGAGCTGAGGAATGTGATAGGAATTGTAATTAGGTATGAAGGAATGTTTTAAGGTGGTGGAAGTGCTTTAAACATTAATGTTGATGGTTGTACAATTCTTGTTTCAATGAAATCAATGTATATGTACAATTAAATAGGGAAATTTCATGGTAAAGCTGTTCAAAAAAACAAGCATTTTTACTTATTAGAACTAGTGAAAATTTATTTAGCTTGGCACACAAAGCCTAAATTATTATACTAGAATCTTTGCATTTAGTTGAATGTTGTAGGTAAATCGTCTTTGGTACAACTTTTTAAATGTAGGGATATAAAACATTATACAGAAGGTAATTTAGAAGAATGTTTCTTAGCTATAAAATTATTCCAAGAAAATTATCTTTATGCTTAATTTGAGTTTCAAGCATTTATATATAGTTCACTTGACATGTGAAAAACAATCATAGTTACTAGAAATAATGAAGAGACTATGAGAAGAAAACTCTTCTTAAACTTTAGTCTTATCAATTTCTCAGCAACACTGCAGCTCACAAAGCAACTGTTGTGTTAATCTTGTATTGTTTTTATTTTGTGGTGTAAAAATAAATTGTTACACTTTACTTTGGATTTGTTAACATTACGAATGCTATAATTCACAATTTCAGTCAGTTGCATTCCTCTATAGTGTGTTATATTTCATCCCTTCAGGACCTGCAGTTCATAAACATCAATTCAACAGTAATGCTGTGACAGACATTAATTTGGATAACGTTTGCAAGAAAGGAAACACTTTGTTGTGGGATATAGTTCAAGATGATGATGCGGTAAGTTACTTGATAGAATGAAAAGACTACAAAATTACACCAAAAATGCAAACAGGATAAACTGACTTTATGTGTATACATTTTTTGCAGGTTAATCTTTCTGAAGGATTAATAAATGAAGCAGAGAAGCTTCTCTGTTCCTTAGTATGTTGGTTTACAGATAGACAGATTCGAATGAGATTCATTGAAGGTTGCCTTGAAAATTTAGGAAACAACAGGTAAATGGGAATTTAAAAAAATTTTATATAGTAGTCAAAGTTCCTTTTGTGTATTCTTTACTGACTATGGTATGTTGGATTCATAGCATTTAATGAAACATTACCAACCAAAAAATTTTTTTTTTTTTTTTAAGTAATTGTGGTTTTCTTATTAGGTTCGAAGATTTTTTTACCTCATAGGGTTCTTTTTTTTTTTTTTTTTAAATTAGACCTTCTTTTTCGGCACTTGTGACACCCTTGATTAGATATCCTGCAACAGAAACAAAGTAATAGTAACAATACTTTCTTCTTGATTCTGGAAACATAGTGGTGACTGCTGTGTTTTCAAATTTCAGTTAAATGTTCTTGAACTGTTTCATATATAAAACAACCTAAATAAGATAAATGAAGTTAAACTTAAGTGAAATGCAAACATTTTGATAATGGCGTTGTTCTTCCATCTGGGTCGATCTTTTATGTCTTGACTTGTGTCATGCATAAAGAATTAGGCTGGTGGTTTTTTCTAGTTTGAATTCTGCCATGTACTTCTTACTTGGGCTAAGATGATTACCGCAACTTTTGATTTTCATTTATTTTTCATTGGTATAGTTTCAGGTTTCCTTTCTCTTACACTGCTTTGGTAATGCCATCTCTATTATAGGGCATTCACTTACTAATTGAATGTATTGTATTCTGTTCTATTCATACAATGTTTTCAGCACACTCTGCCTAAGCCTGATACAAATATTTAATTTTACTGAATGCTTTAATAAGCTTTAAAGTTTAAATGCTATAAACTTTTTTTTAAAACTCAGTTGAATTAGAAAAAGTATGTGTGACAGTTTCTGCTTTTTCTTTTAAACGGTTATATAGTTTGAACAGTTTCTTCATGCAGGTATAAGAAACCACTTAATAAATAGACCTCTGTTAGCACATCAGTTACATCTCTTGACATAAATTCTTTTTTTTTTTTTTTTTTTTTTTAAATGTTTTATTTATTCTTGAGGGAGAGAGAGACAGAGCATGAGCGGGGACGGGGCACAGAGAGAGGGAGACACAGAATCCGAAGCAGGCTCCAGGCTCCGAGCTGTCAGCACAGAGACAGACGTGGGGCTCGAACTCACGGACTGTGAGATCATGACCTGAGCTGAAGTCAGATGCTCAACCCACTGAGCCACCCAGGCGCCCCGACATAAATTTTTTAAAAGGAATGCTTTTAATGGCTAGATTAATTTTTTTAAATTTATGTAGGTAGTATAGCAGTTAATTTTAAAATGTAAATTGTCTTTTAGACGTCTTTGTGAAGCCAGTAAACAGTTTTTTTAAGTGGTTGTGACAGTTTATATTTCCCATATGTGCATCTGCATACCCTAAGACGCAGCAGTTCCACTGCTAATTCCAGCAGTTCCACTGCTAAGTATGTGCCTTACAGAAAGACATCCAGATGATTGCCAAAATGCACATTCAAGAATGTCCGGGGGCACCTGGGTGGCTCAGTTGGTTGAACGTCCGATTTCAGATCAGGTCATAATCTCACGGTTTGTGAGTTTGAGCCCCGCGTCGGGCTCTGTGCTGACAGCTCAGAGTCTGGAGCCTGCTTCGGATTCTGTGTGTGTCTCTCTCTCTGCTCCTCCCCTGCTCACACTCTCTCAAAAATAAATAAAGATTTAAAAAGTAAAGTAAAAAGAAAAGAATGTTCATAGCTGGGGTGCTTGGAGTGGCTCAGTCTGTTAAGTGTCCAACTTTGGCTCAGTTCGTGATCTCACAGTATGTGAGTTCAAGCCCCACATCGGGCTCTTTGCTGTCAGTGCAGAGACCACTTCTGATCCTCTGTATCCGTCTGTCTCTCTCACCCCCCCACCCCAAAAATAAATAAATAAACAAACAAACTTAAAAAGAAAGTTCATAGTAGCATTATTCAAAATAACTGAATAGTCTTTATATAGCTATCCAAGTGTCAAAAAAGAATAGAAAGGAAAACTAAATGGTGGACTCTTTGTTGAATGACGTTATAGCAGTAACATTGAATTAACTACAGCTGCATGGAATAGTATGGATGAACTTCACAGATACAATGTTGAGTGTAATAAGCCAGATATAAGAGAGTGTATCACTGTTACTCTATTTATGTAAAGTTTAAAAACAGGAAAATGATTGTATTTAGTAGTCAGGATAATGGTTACTATTGGGTTATGTAGTGACTAGAACAGAGGCACAATGAAAGCCAGATGTATGTTGGTAATGATTTATTTCTTGATGGGGGTGCTTATCATACAGATATGTTCACCTCCTATTCTGAGTTATTAGGTATACACTTTTTCCATGTATACTTCAGTAAGACTGTGTGAAATATGAAACATCATGCAGCCTTTAAAGATTTTTTTTTAAAGATTATATCAATATAGAGGCATATAATTACAGGCTTGTCTGTTAAGAAAGATTGCAAGCAATATGTGAGACTATAAAATGGTTAATTTTGAGAGAATTGAGTACTTCTTTTCTTCCTTATGCTTTTTGATTTATTTTTCCACAGTCATCACACCTTTAAAAGTAGGAAAACTTAAAAGGGACAGAAGGAAAAATAAGTGTGTAAAACGGAAAATAGTCAATCTGGATTTTTTATTAAGCTTTAATTTGTCCACTCCCAGATTAGTTGAAATTAAAGCATTTTTCCTTTGTTCACTTCCTGTATCCTGATACAGTTAATTAATGCTTTATTGAGTATGTTGTAAACATGATTACTGTGTTGCATTTAATTTTGCCCTCAAACTTGACTCTTCAGATGGTTGCTGTATCATGCTAGTTTTGTAGTGAAGGACAGTCATATGTGATAATATTTAGAACATAATGGCATTTTTTAGCATAGGAAATACACACCACATCCAGTGTATACCAGTTAAACTTACCAACATTATTATGCAAGTTGAAAAATTTTTGTACATCATTGGTCTGGGTTTCTTTTTTATTTTTTTTTTCAACGTTTATTTATTTTTGGGACAGAGAGAGACAGAGCATGAACGGGGGAGGGGCAGAGACACAGAATCGGAAACAGGCTCCAGGCTCTGAGCCATCAGCCCAGAGCCCGACGCGGGGCTCGAACCCACGGACCGCGAGATCATGACCTGGCTGAAGTAGGACGCTCAACCAACTGCGCCACCCAGGCGCCTCTGGTCTGGGTTTCTTGATAAACCAGTGATTTTCAGTGGGAGTGATTCCCCCCCACCCCCTGGCAATATCAACCAAGATATTTTTTGGTCGTTAACACTAATGAATGGTATTGGATGTATTACTACAGGCCAGGGACGCTGCTAAATATCCATCAATGCAGAGAACAGCCTCTCCACAACAAAAGGATTACCTGGTCCAAAATAGTCAGTAGTGGCATCTGAATTATAGAAACCCTAAAGAATGTAAGAATTCTTTTTCAAATCTAGCCCCTGGGTTTACCATCAGAAAGGAGTGTTGCATAAGGATGCTAATATTAATGGTAAAGCTCTTCCTTATGTTGAAACAAATGGGCCACTGCAACCTTATTTATCATTTTCCTGACATTTGACAAAAGAACACAGAAGTCTACTTCTTGGTGATGTCAGTTTTTTATGTACTTAAGGAAGCTTTATCTTTTTATTTTCTCTGTACTAACTTTTATATTTTCTTTGCAGTTCCTTACATGGTTTATAGACCTATCAGCATTGTTTGTTTTTCCTTTTCTGTGGTCATATTCCAATTTATTTGATAAAATGAATCTAGTTTTTGGGGCACCTGGGTGGCTTTGTTGGTTCAGTGTCTGACTCTTGATTTTGGCTCAGGTCGTGATCTTGTCGTTTGTGGGATTGAGCCTTGCATCGGGCCCTGCGCTGACATCATGGAGCCTACTTGGGATTCTTGCTTGTCCGCATGTGTGCACTCGCTCGCTCTCTCAACTATAAAACATTAAATAAACATTAAAAAAATAAACTTAGCTTTTTTTTTTTTTTAACAGTAATATGGGCCTATTCTCAGGAAGCATAGAGATCTGAAAAAGAAAATTAAAGCCTCTATAAATCGTCCATAATTCTACCATTTATATGGAACCGTTGTAAACACTTTTTTTAAATGCCTTGCCTAGTCTCTAATATGCAGCATGTGTGTGCTTTGTGCATATTTAGCCTCAGGCAGATTGTTTTATAAGACACAGACGAACATTTCAAGAGTGCAGGAAGTTAAAAGTTACAGAAACACACAGTAGACTGCTTTGCAGAATGTTTTCATAAAGTGAGAGCGTGAGGCAGATGGTAGCTCCCACAATGAAAAGTCCATTTCTTTTCAGGCTTGTCTCCAAGGCTGGGTGAGATAAGACTGCTGTCCATTGAGTAGGATGGATTTAGGGGTTGGGTTGTAATCAGCCCCTTTGGTTTTTTATGTTCATTAGAAGGCATTTCCTGTACCTAGGCACCCCCTGAAGATTTGTGTCCTCCCAAGAATTGAATTGAGACTGGAATTCTGTCTCCTATGCTATTCTTGATCCTGTGTATGTACTTTACCACACATGCTCAAAACTTTTGCCTTTGTGTACAAAAGATGTTTATATAAATAAAGGTTTGTAGGGGCGCCTGGGTGGCTCAGTCGGTTAAGCATCCGACTTCAGCTCAGGTCACGATTTCACAGTCTGTGAGTTCGAGCCCCACGTCGGGCTCTGTGCTGACAGCTCAGAGCCTGGAGCCTGCTTCGGATTCTGTGTCTCCCTCCCTCTCTGCCCCTTCCCCGCTCATGCTCTGTCTCTCTCTGTCTCAAAAATAAATAAAAACATTTGAAAATAAACAAACAAATAAATAAATAAATGTTTGTATAATTAACAAATGGATGGTACTATATACTACTTTTGTTTTCTCCTCTATAAAGACTATATTCCATATAGCATTTCATGTCAACTTTTGGTATATACTATAATTTATAATGACTGAAAAAGAATTTTGTAGAATGCATCAGTCTTTTTTTTTTTTTTTAACGTTTTATTTATTTTTGAGACAGAGAGAGACAGAGCATGAACGGGGGGGGGGGGGGGGGGCAGAGAGAGAGGGAGACACAGAATCTGAAACAGGCTCCAGGCTCTGAGCCGTGAGCCCAGAGCCCGATGCGGGGCTCGAACTCACGGACCGCGAGATCGTGACCTGAGCCGAAGTCGGCCGCCCAACCGACTGAGCCAGTCGGGGGCACCTGGGCGCCCCTAGAATGCATCAGTCTTAAAACATGTAGTCCAGGATTAGGAAAAAATCATTCAAACATAACTTTGTGAATAACATCAGCAAATGTGTTCATTCTGCTAAGGCAACATAATATTTTATTGGTGGTAATTACAGGAATATCATACTATTACCTAGTAATAAGCTTCTGGTAACAGCAGTAACTCTTGGATTGAAGCAAAGAGCTAGGGCATTTTAGGGTAAAACATCTTTTATTAAGTCTAAAATTAGTATCTTGTCACTCTGGATCGTTGAACCATTTTATCCTTAAACACATTGTTGCTTATGATTGTGTTTTGGTATTTGAAATTTTCACCCTTAGAAGAAATTGTGAAACGTAGGTTTAAATATAACAGTCCTTTTTTTTATGTTGAGTTTTGTCAGCATATCACCAATCAAAACTGGGCAAAAAAGTTGATAAGTCAGTTTAACATGTAGTTGTTACAGGAAAAAATCTACAGTATAATTTTAATTGGAACAGGTTGGTGTATATCTTGTGACTTTTAACATTGAAATATAAATTATTATTATCACCAAATTATCTTCCCTGATTTTGTAGCTATGTTAATAATTTTCAGTCTGTAATCACTTTATATCATTTTTTCCTTTTAAATTTAGCAGTTTAAATAAAAAGTATTATTTTGGGATCATTTAGATCATTTGATCCAGATTCGGTCATTTCTTAGAAACTATTAATAGTGCTTTAAATGTGTGTATTTTATGTTCTTAGGAAATTAAAAAAAATTTTTTTTAAGGTTTATCTTTGAGAGAGACAGCGTGAGTGAGGGAGGGGTAGAGAAAGAGGGAGACCAAGAATTCACAGCAGGCTCCAGCCTCTGAACTGTCAGCACAGAGCCCAATGCAAGCCACAAGATCATGACCTGAGTGAAAGTCACACACTCCACTGACTGAGTCACCCAGGCACCCTGATCAACTTTTAAAGAAATGTTTTAGTCCTATAAAATGTAATCTCTCCCTGATAACTCACATTTTGTAAATTGTCCTATTTTTCTGCATTCCTATTTTTGGTTATTCAGTTATATGAACCATACCATTATCCACTCATCTAAACCAGTATCCACTCAACCCCTGGCTCCCTATGCATTATTGTCAAGCAACATTACATTTCATGAAATGAAAACATGTTTATTGTAGAAAATTTGGAAAGTAAATTTAAACAGTCTAAACCTTTAACACCATTGACTGCAAGAAATAATAAGATTTTCAGAAAATATATACCTATTGCACACTATAAGACTTGTCAATGTCTTCTTAAAGTAAGATATATCTCTTTCTAGATTTTGTTTCTTTGTATTTTAAAACCATTGTTAAAATCACTGGGCAAACAATTTTGAAATTTGCTTTTGTGATTTTAGATGAAAATTTTGTAGCTATGTTAATAATTTTCAGTCTGTAATCAGACTGAAATTTTTTTTTCTTTGTGATATCTCTTACTGATTTTATGCTTATAAAACCTCAGGTCAAGTTAATATGTATCTTTTCATTCTATTTTTTTATATCTTAATGTTTCTAAAATTTTGTCAAGAGCTTTTAGATAAAAAATCTAAAATTGATTGCTCCTGATTCTCCATGGTCCATTTTTCCAATTATCATTATTGTGCAACTTGTTGAAAAATATTAAAAAGTTTAATGTTAAAAAACACACTTAAATATTTAAATGTTTGTAAATATTTAAAGAATATTTACTTGACACTTAGTGGATATTAGTCACTTACTGTCTCCATGACTCAATTATGTACTCCTTAATCTGTACCAGTGTGGTTTTGATCCTTTAACATTCTATTAATATGCTGTTTCTTTCGTCATCTGTTGGTGTTTTTTTTCTGTCCTCATCCTTCATGACTGTATTAGTATTTTACACTTGCTCTTCCTCCTTCCTTGAAAATCTTGCCTTTAAGTTCTTTGCTAGATCATTATTTTAGATAATCTATATTCATTGTGCACCATACGCAGGGTTTTTAAATGAATAAGACAGTCCTTGCTCTCACTACCACATAGTAGTGGTAGACACATTAAATAAGGGATTATTCATTAGGTGATGATGAATGAAAGAAAATTGGGAAGGAATAAAGAGGTTTCCTTGGGCAGTGGGAAGAGTGTTCAGAGTTCATCCTCTGTTGACAGTTGAGGAAACTTGAATAAAGCCAGGGAAGGAGTTCTGCACTAGGGATAATAAAGAGGAAAATTGGAAGGAAATTCCGTTAGACTGATAAGAGAAATGGGTCAGATCACACATGGCTTTGTACTCCCAATGTAATGCAAAAAGATAATGCATTTCTCCAATTTTGGGTTTTATTCAGAAACAAGAAGTGTTTGGGATATCTGGCTGGCTCTGTTGGTAGAGCCAGAGTCATGATCCAGGTTGTGAGTCGCAGAGCCAGGTTGTGAGTTCAAGCCCCATGTTGGTTCATGGAGCCTACTTAAAACAAAAACTAATTTGAAAAAAAAAAAAAAAAAGAAACAGGAAGTTTTCTTTTCTAATTTCTCCTACTTGGTATTTACTATGTTTCTCTTCCATTCTGAAGTGCAGCCCTACACTCTGATTTTCTTGGTACTCTTCTCAAAAAGAGTAGGCATTTTGGGGAACTTAACTTATATGGCATACTTTGCTCTTTTTAAAATTTTTTTCATGAAGTAAGATAAGCCTTAAAAAAAATTCACTATATCATTGGAGTTTGTCCTGCTTCTTTTAAGGCTCATGCAGCCGACCTCCTTGCCTATTGAGACTTCTGGGATGTGTGCATCTCTATCTTCCCTGTACCCCTTTCTTTCAGAAGATAAACACTCTCAGATCTACTTAAAGTTGTAGAGCGATTTCATAATCCGTTTTTTGCTCCTTCATACTTGAGGTATATGGTTTGTTTCCATTGTTAACATGGCTCATAATGCAGTGATTTTTCAACTTGGGTGCAGATCATACTAAGTGAGAATTAAGGAGAAAAGGATAATTTGCATAGTTTAAAAAATGTTCTCTATATTATTGCTGCTCAGAATGTGGTTCACAAACCAGTTTGAGTATCACTTGGGAGGTTAGAAATGCAGAATTTCCGGGGCGCCTAGGTGACTTAGTCAGCTGAGTGTCCGACTTTGGCTCAGGTCATGATCTCACGGTTATTGGGTTCGATCCCCACATCAGGCTGTGCTGACAGCTCAAGCCTGGAGCCTGCTTTGGGTTATCTGTCTCCTTTCTCTGCCCCTCCCTGACTTGTGCTCTGTCTCTCAAAAATAAATAAATGTAACAAAAAAGTAAAAATAAATTTTAAAAAAAGGAAATGCAGAATTTCTTACCTCAGACCTGCCAATCAGAATTTACATTTTAACAAAATTCCAGGTGAATCAGCGCACATTAAATTTTGAGAAGCCCTGTTCTAGGTAACTTGCTTACGCTGCTTGTCCCTATTTTCCTTGATTAAGTTCTCAGAAGTACCCATGACTTCTTAATTTTTTTTTTTTTTTTTTTTGTTCATGAAAGTATTCTTTATTTTTAAATGCTCTTCATTTGTTTTTCTGCTCAGGTATTTATAGTGTATTTTACTTTATTTTAGATTGGGATTTTAAAATGAGTTTCTTGCCCTACTGTATAAAATAAATTTAAACTTTAAGGAAAAATTTTTCAATGTTATATAAGAAATATAGTTATAATGTAAAGTTCATTAAAGTCCTTTTGTATTTAAGATTTTTAATAGCTGAATTTCTGTAAAAAGCTAGAATTAGCAATAGTATCTAAAATTGTTTTATTCTATAAATACCTGTTTTTGCTGTTTCAGATCAGTAGTAATTTCACTTCGTCTTCTTCCAAAGTTGTTTGGTACTTTTCAGCAGTTTGGAAGCAGTTATGATACACATTGGATTACAATGTAAGTAAATAAAAGAAACAAAAGTAGTCATTTAAAATGTGTTTGATTATCATAGTCATCAAAGTCCCATGGATATTTTATTACTATCAGGAAGAAAATCTGACTTTTGTTTTCTTTGTAGTTTAAGAAAAATCATGTAACAAGTAATGCTCTAATTTTAGGGTGAAGTTTTGTAGTATATCTGCCAAAGTAAAGGACTCCTGAAACAAGAGACACACTAAAATAAACAACATAGGGTGCCTTTTATTTTTCTCATTACTAGGAATTGATTATAGACATTACATCATGTTAGGGATAATTTCGACACCACCCTGTTACTCTTTCACATTTCCAGAGAATTTAGGATTAATGAATGTTAAAGAATGTTTTCAAGGGTAAGTAGTCTGATGTGAAATTAATCCAAGCTTTGGTAATATTCTTGAGAAAGTTGGCTAACAGGAATTTCATTAATCTGTAAGAATGTGTTTATTTGCTTTATTCAAAATAGACTTTTGGAGAGATTTCAGGGACATTTAGATTTTAGGAAAAATCTATTGAGGGATTCATTTTTGAGGTCAAATAAGATAACTTTTTACCTAATTCCTTCTCACATCTAAGATTAGCTGTTAACAGCACTTGTTTGCTTTCAAAGTGAATATCATTTAGAAAAATTCTTAAGACTTCACGGTAGTTCTAAATAGGATGAAGCCCTCAAAGCCCTTGCTGTTTTTTGCTCTTTTAAATGAGATCTATTTAACCTGAACCTCTATTAAAAAAAAAAAAATCCTCTGCTTTTAGTTAATATTATAGTATGACTCTAGTGACAATTTAATTTGTAAGTGTAGGGAAGGTCTTTCAAATATTATATGACTCTAGTGACAATTATAGTATGACTCTAGTGACAATTTAATTTGTAAGTGTATGGAAGGTCTTTCAAATACTTAACAGAGGCATAGGGAAAAGCATTTAGCATACTTTAAGAAGAATGTGAATCTAGTTTCATTGACTCTTCAAATAGTTTTTAAATGGTTGAATGATAGAATTCTGATGTATTAAAAGGGATTTTACTTGTAGCTAACCTGGGTAAGTTGGTGACATATTTGAGATGTCATCTGAGGAGATTTATATTAAGGAATAACAAAGAATTACATCTTATAGAAGTGGGAAACTTTGTATGGTCAGTTACTTAACAGGTACCTGAACCTAAGTGTATAGAGTTAACCTTTTAGCTTAGTCCTTAAATTAAATGTAAATAAGCTCAGTTGATGGCATTTCACAGGGTTTCCCTCCTGAAGACTGGATCCTACATCTTCAGTGGGTCACTTAAAAGAACTCTGAGCTCCTGGGGTTAGTTGGCAGCAATAATAACAAAAAAAATCCTGTGAATTTATGTGCAGCAGCACTCAACATTTGGTATATATTATCTCTTAAATTCTTATGGCCCATATTTTACAATTGGAAATTGTTATTCCTTATCCACTTAGTAAATCTTTGGGTAACCAGCAAACAGACTTCAAAAGCTTAGGTTACTTGCCCAAAGCCATGCTCAAGTGTATTGGAACTGGTTTCAAACCTGAGGCTTACTGGATGTTTTCTGTGTTAACTTCACCTTCATCAAGGGATTGTAAAGGCGAGAGTAACTTATTTTGAAAAGAGGGCTATGGCAAAAATATGTAAATTTTATCAGAAGTTTTGGAATTTTAATACTTCCGTACATTTTAGCAGATACATTGGTAGTATTATGTGAAATACATTCTGTTAGTTATGGATGCTGTGGACCCTGGGATCTGTGATTGTATTTATCACTTTTCTTTTTTTATTCTAGTGTTTGTAGGTTATTTTGGAGTTTAATACCTGAATTTTTTTTTTTTTAACAAATACTCCACAATAACAAAAAGAAAAATCAAGTAACTTAGTAAGGTTATGTTGTATGTGTACTCTGTGCCAGGCATTCTGCTAAATTCTAAATAATGACCAAGGCACATAGTCCATTCTTGTATGGACTGAATCCTACTATTTTTTAATATTAACTCACATTAGTCATTTATAATTAACACTTGTCAGACATTTTATCCTCTTCATAGAGATTGAATATTTTGAGATTAACAAACAATAATGACATTTTAAATTCATAAAAATTAAGACCTATTGCTTTGTATCTTTCACAGTTTAAATATAAATAGAACCTGTAAATTTTTGGTAATTAGAAGAATTTTTAGATCTGTATTTTTTTCTTTTCCTAGAATAGATTTATTCTCTTCCCCTATGCCTTTAAAATTAACTTTTGCTTTCATTTGGGACAGGTGGGCAGAAAAAGAACTGAACATGATGAAGCTTTTCTTTGATAATTTGGTATACTATATTCAAGCTGTAAGAGAAGGAAGACAAAAACATGCGCTGTAAGTATTTAACTAGGTTAGTTATGTTTAAATACTGATTGTCTTTTCCCTGGAAGATAATGTCCCAGTACTTTTATTCCTTTTCTTTCATATAGTAAATAAATGTGATGAAAATTTTAGTTGTAAAAATTTTAAGAGAAAGAAAGGCTCTTTTTTGTTTTAGTTGGAGAATTTTATAACGTTATTTTTATAATTTTTACCCTTAGGGGCATGTAGGTTGTATAACTTTTGGGGGTTGATTAACCTTCACTGTTTAGTTCTGTTCAAAGTCATTGTTTTCAGGAATTAAAAATTAACTCCCCGCCCCCCTCCCCCGCCATCAGCAGTATCCTTGTGTTACTATATTAGGGCATTGATGCTGAAATTTTAAAATATTTCATCATTATGTGACTTTGGATAAGAATTGGTAGAAATGGTTCAGTGGTATAATGGTATTTAAAGCTTCTTACAGGGACATGTCTGCCGAGAAGGAAACGTAAAATTCAGAAGGTTTCTGCTTATTAGTCAATTGGTGGAGATTGATGGCTAAGTTGAGAAAACCAGTTTAATGTCAATATCAGCTAGCCTTAGTATTTATTGAGAAAATATTGATGTAGAAGACTTCCACATAGATGAAAACTGAGCAGACTGTTCAGAAAAGTCATTCACCTTTAAGGTATACTTACTGACCTCCAAAATTGAATTATTTTTCCCCATAAATCCATTCTGTCTCCAGATTTTACTATGTCCTTCAGAGTCCCACCATCCTCTCAGTCACCTGACACTTGGAGACTTTGGGGCCTTTTTTGTTGTTGTTCGTGTTGCTCTGTCATTTCCAAACATGAGAGATGATGATGATAAAAATAGCAGTGTTCATTGATGTTTACTATGTACCAGATACCATTTAAGTATTAACTTCACGATATGCAACAACTCATTTGAGGTAGGCAGACTCATTTTAAAAATGAGAACATTTAAGCTATGAGATGATAAGTAACTTGCCCAAGGTCACACATTTTATAAATAGTGGCACCAAGGTTATAATTCATTTTATAAATACATTTTATAAATACTGGAATAGTCTGCTTTCTCTAATATTCTTGAGTTCTGCATTATAACTGTCGTCATTGTCTAGTTATCTTAGTGCTAATATATATCCCATGTCTTTTCACAAGTTGACATTCCCACAGACACTGTTCCAGGCCTATTTTCCAACCTCTGGATCAGGCTTCTTGCCTCGTTCTCCCCTATGCTCATTAATTCCTTATCCTTTTTTTATTAGGAATGTAATACAGTACTGGAAGAAAGTACCTGGGCTTGACATTATTTTGATTAGTTCCCTCCCTAATAGACTCTAATTATTTACCTCATGAGTTTTTTTAAGAATTAAATGAAATAATTTAGTAAGTTGCACCTGGCACATAGGTTATCTATAAAGTATAGTTACCTGACTAAAACAAACTATGGTATAAAACAGACAACAAACTTGCCCTTTACCGTCATCTAGATTCTTCACCGTATAAAAAATAAATTTCCAGTTTCTTCAGCCTAGTATTTTTGGCACTCTAAAATCTAAACTCAGCCAATGTTTCCTGTTTTATTACTCAGTGATTTTTTTTTTTTAGACATCCTATTCTATAAGCCTGTCATTATTTCTGAAATACCTCCTTAAATTTATTCTATAGCTTTGTTTACAAAGTTATCTCTACACAAGATGCATGTCTTTAAGTGCTATTAAAATTCTAAGTGTTCTTCATAGTCTGTATCTTCCTTTTAATTCTTCTTGAAGCAGAGGTTGAAGATAATCATGGTTTCCTGAATCTGAGCATCTCCATAGATCTGTAAAAACCACAACAACAACAAGAAGCAGAAATAAAACCACACATGACCCACATCTTGAGCATCTTTAGGAGACAGAATTCAAGTTACTTGCCAGTAGAAAAATGCTAAGTTACAAAAGAACTTTCACCACAGCTATAAGCCTGTGGGCTTGAAGAGCAGGGATGGGAGGCTTAAGAAAGGCGTGTGGAAGACAAGACATAGGTGAATCATCCTCAGAAAGAGAAGGTCCAACATTAAGTGCCAAAAAATAAACACAGGTCTAAGTCTTGATAGTTCATAGCATTGTGTACAGGGAAGTTGCTCACTTTGTTAGTGGAATGATAGGTAGATCATCATATAAGCATTGCTTTTGTGGTGAAAAAGGTAAATAGTGGAGTGGTGCTCTCTGAAGATGAGTTTTATACTTAGGGTACACAGTATCCTTCCAGTCCTCCAGTCTGCCTTGTTGCCTGACATCTTAAGGAGAATAAAACCATAGAGAGATGTTGTCTGGCCTGTTTTGATAGAACTCCCTGGTTCCATCAGGCTGTAGAACAGAGTTGTACATTTGTTACCCTTTGTTAAAGCATACTGACCTCTTGAGTTTGTGGCCCATTATTTTCTAATTGTTCAGTAGGAATTTTAGTAGGCAAGTTCTAAGATGGTCACCTAGGATGAAAAGATTCTTGTGGTATGAAAGCTTTCCCAAATAGACATGTTACATATTTCTCAAATCCAGTGGCCTCTCGAGAAAATCTATCTGCATCAATATTGAGGCTACAATTTTTTTTTAAGGTATTAGTTTGCTGCTAAAGTTTCATGCCATTAGGGAGATTATTTTTGTCCTATATTTCCTGTAATGTCAGAAGCCATGGACATGCCCATGAGAAGATTTCTGTATTAATACTATCTTTGTTTTGCATCTCAAGAAATTCCCTGCTGGCGATATCAGTAGCCAGTGAGACCCTGACAGAGCAGACAGAGTCCTTTGAAGTGTGGAGCCAGTGGCTCTACTATGGAACCTGAAGAAGAGAGGACAAAGGGACTGGGTCCATGCCTTCTAGGGTTCTGGGTCCGTTACTCTGAGTTGTATGTATAGAAGAAGGAAGTATTCAGGAAATGAAAGCACTTTGTACAGGACAAGACTTCATTTCCCCTTTATGTCTGTGACCAATGCCCCCCCAGACTCAGGCTCAGAGAAGTATGGTAACTTACTTAAAATCACAGAACTGATGGATGATACAACTCGAATTTGAACCTGTACTCCAAGCCTTCTGCTATCAAATCTGTCCTTTTTAGTAGAAGGTTGAGAGCTGTTATGAGCTGTTCTTGAATTTTATCTGGATGGCATTCTGGTCTGTGAGTTGCTTACTGTATTCCCTCCTCCCCACCCAGCCATCTTGCCACATGTACTTTCATCTTCACAAAGGGCACTGCGACAATAATGACACAAAAGTTGATCTTTTCTTTGCCAACATTAACATGGGACAGTAAGGAACAGCAAAGGTATATCCACCAAACTTAATCTTTAAACCTTAGAAAACCTTAACTTTAAACTTGAACAGTGAATGTAGGATATTTTGAAACCAGCTAATTTGGGAAGCTTTTAAAATTTTGCACTTGCTTGAAGGTGATAGGAAATTGATTTAAGCTCTTTGACTCTCTGTAACCTGGGATATAGATCAGGGCTCAGACTGGTTGCTGCTGTTTGTTGGCAAAGCAGTTTGGACAGTTCATCCACAACCAGCCTTTGATTTGTAACAGAGAGAGAACTCATGATTGATTTGGGGGGATGGGCTAAATGGGTAAGGCACATTAAGGAAGACAGTTGTTGGGATGAGCACTGGGTATTATGTACAGGGGATGAATCATCGGAATCTACTCCCGAAATCATTACTATACTATATGCTAACTTGGATATAAATTTATAAATAAATAAATTTATTTATAAATAAGTAAATAAATCCCCTCATGATTGATTTAGTTTCATTGATTGGGTGCTCAGATGCCTGTGGGAATTAGAGCATTGTATTACCACAGTTCTCAGGGTTGGTAAAGGAATCCTAAAATGCAAACCTGATGTCAGTCCTCTCTCCCCTCCAACACCCTTCTGTGACCTCCTTTTCCATCCAGAATAATACCACGTTCTTCTGTTTGATATTTCAGGCTGGCCACAGTCTGGCCCCTGACTACTGCTTCAGAAGCATCTTCTACCCACCCTTCCTCCCTCACAGACCAACATTTGTTTCTTAAAATACTGTTTCTTTGCATATGCTTACAAACTGAATTTCAGAGAACCATGTGAAATCACCAACTTAACAAGCCTCCAATTCTTACATTAACCATTGATTTTGTGCACATGAATTATAATCATTTAGATTTGAGGTAACATTCAAAAATGCCAATTTTGTATTAGCTGCATTCTTTATGAACTGGATTTATGGAACTGATATTCGTTAAGCATTTCTTGTTTAAGGAATATAGTGTTATCACTGGCGGGACAGTGATAATGAAACATGCAATTTTTAGATGGAGATGCAGTTTTTTATTTAAATATTCTAATCTATGTGCATATTGCATAATTTCAAAATGGCGTATTTCTTTTGTTCCACTGTTACATTCTTACAAACTTTCTCATCTAATTTAAAAGTATGTTTTCTAATGTTTGCAGATTTTTATAATTTATTAAATAACATAAGTCTCAAACATACCATTTGGCTTTATGACTTTTTTTTGTATAACCAAAGTTATATACAGTTGACCTTTGAACAACATGGGTTTTAACTGCATGTGTCCACTTACATGCAGATTTTTTTTGATGAATATAGTACTGTATGTGTATTTTCTCTTACAGTTTTCATAGTAACATTTTTTTCTAGCTAATTTTATTGTAAGAATATAGTATATAATAATACATATATAACATACAAACTATGTGTTGATCAACTGTGTATGTTACCAGCAAGGCTTCTGATTACCAGTAAGGTATTAGCATTTAAGTTTTTGGGAAGTCAAAAGTTACATACAGATTTTTACCTGCATGGGGTTTGGCACCCCGAAACCCCATGTTGTTCAAGGGTCAAGTGTAACTAAAATATTTAATAATTATGATACAAAAGTGGAATTTTACTTCTTCGGTATAATTTAAGATTAGGGCCATTAAATCTTTAAAAATAATTAAGAAGTAGGATCTTTCAGTTAATTATTTTAATGACTTTTTAAATATAGGTACAGCCATAGTGCCGAAGTTCAAGTTCGACTTCAGTTCTTGACTTGTGTGTTTTCAACTCTGGGATCACCTGATCATTTCAGTAAGCTTTTTAATCAGTCTTTTAATCAGTCTTTTAATCAGTTTTTAGGTCTGTATTGACTCTTGGAAGAGTTGAGTTAAATGTGCTCATGCCTTTAGATTTCTGTAGTGATTAATTAATATTAATTCATATTCTTAATACCAAATGTCCTCAGTATGTATGGCAATATGAGCGTGACCCTGACACATTTTTGCTTCAGTCTCTGAAAATGCCAGTTTCTCAGTGGATAAACAACTCATCTCAAGAACAAGATATTTAGGGTAGGAGAAGATACTGTGTTTAGGAGTACCTGTATTTTTATTTCTTTTAATTGTAGAATCCTTCTTTCACTCTCGTTAGAAACAGCCACTGTCTATGTATTATTATTAGAGGTAATCTTACCCAAATTTGCTTGGCTTCATGGGTGATAGAGACATTTAGAAGACCTTCCTTTTACTTAGATTAATCTCAAATTCAATTTCATTAAAAATTAATCTTAAAAATTAGCCTGGTAAATTCAGGGTGTGGATCATATCTAAATCCACATGCTAAATGTTCTCAGAAGAGAAGAGGAAGCTTGATTTATTTTGGCCAGAGCTCGTTTTCTCTTGCTAGACAGATTGTGTTATTTTTCACCGTCCACACTCTTTCTGTGTGTCCCATGTCAACCCAAACCAACCCAGACTTGGGTTAGGACATTCCCTTTCTTTAGCTATGGTTAATATAGTCAAACTGTTACAAAGTGTTTTGCTAGCTGAGAGGTGTCATTATGGCTCTCTTAATGTCCACATCTATGCTTGAGATACACTGCTTATTTTACTGTTTAATTTCTTCAAGTTAAGCTCTTTGTAACAAATGCCACTAAAATGATACCACAAGATTATAAAATGAAGACACCTGTTTTTGATAGGAAGCTTTTGTTTCATATTGTTAGGTTTTTTATCATACCCATTATGACTGACGATATACAAGAAATAAATAATGTAAAATATAAAAAACCAATCTTATACATGGATAAGTCAGACCAAGACAGATACTGTCCGCAAAAATAATTTCATATGACCTTTAAGTTTCATGTTTATTTAGTATAGATTCTCACTGGAAGCCATTCACTACTCTTATCAGTATTTGAATAATGAATTATTTATTTTGCTGTTCCCATCTCAGGGAGCATGGTGTAGATTCTTTGTGTATAGTCTTAAAACAGGTACTGTTGAGGTAGAATCAAAGCGAAGACTTCAGTTCTCCCTTATGATTAATTGTTCTTCTCTTATTGGCACAGTTCCTTTCAGGGATGATATAGTTATTCCAAAGTTATATTCAGTGAGTGAATACTGATTTAATATACCAATATCTACTTTCTTAAAAAAATTTAGTACAATCTTATGCATTGCCTATTGAATATGAATTGGTGATTTCAGTCATTTATGAATACACTTCTGTTTTATCATATAGTTTACTGTAATTAACCTGGATACTGTTTTTTTGTTTTTTGTTTTTTGGTTTTTTTTTTACAACTCTTTTCTTAATTATTGAATGTATTTTAAATTAGATCCTAAAGTTGGTTCTGGATTTTTTGTTGTTATTTTTTAATATTGTCTCCCAGGGGTATAAATTCTTCAACCTGTATGGTTATGTGAGAAACTGATAGATACCTATTTTCTGATCAGATTCTGTAGACTGATACTGCTACTAGGTAAATATTTTCTGAAGCCTTTTTTTCTATTCTGGATCTCATCTACTTTTCCCAAGAAAGAGGTTTCTTATGATTGTACCGTATTTTCCCATCCTTTCTGATTCGGGAGCAACCCAGGCTTTGGACCCTTTATGATATACTTTAAAAATCCCTGTGATGCTTTTATTCTACCCTTTCAGATTTTCTCCTTTATCCACATTCATATTTGTGATTGCTTATAATACCTTCTTTTTGGTTCTGAGCCTTTCTTTTGCCTTCTTCCTGCCAGACTTTGGAATCATTTAATACTTGGGTCAAAGTACCACACAGATTTCATTTCATTACATTGGCTTCCCAGCTAATTGAATATCCTGACATGTTGCTGTTTTCTTTTTTAGGCAGTCAATTACATTTTGCTTTATTCATCATACACATCCTTTTTTTCCCCATCATTTCCAAAAATAATGCTCATTGATATTTATTGTTTCTCTTCTATGTGCACAGAATGATCTTTAAACGTGATGTGTGTGCACTGTTAACCCTTAAACCTTAGAACTGACTCCTCAACTTTGAGGATTACCTCACCTTAATCATGTTTATTGTAATACAGTGGTATGTCCGTATTACTTATATTTTGCCTTTTGAAAGCATAAATTGTGTGAAATCTCTTGTAAGATAATTTTTATAAAATGCTATAAAATAATCTCCTTGATATTTTTACATATAGTGGTGCTTCTAGTACATTGAATTAGGACTAAAACATTGTATGTACCATGATCCAAAATTTGTAATTTTTATCTAGGGTTAAGTTTAGAGCAAGTCGACATTTTATGGCATTGTTTAGTAGAAGATTCTGAGTGTTATGATGATGCACTTCATTGGTTTTTAAATCAAGTTCGAAGTAAAGATCAACATGCCATGGGAATGGAAACCTACAAACATCTTTTCCTGGAGAAGGTAATTTTATTTCTTGACAGTTTTATTGTTTATGTTCTTTTTCCACATTTCCTTTTTATCTCTTGAAATACAAATTCTGTAATGTTCATTTTTTCCTCTTGTGACACAAATTTTTAAAATAGACATGTACTGTTTTTCAGCAGTCCTTACATAATTTTGCCACTTAGGTTTTACTTTAATTTTATCCTCTATAGTCTTTATATTGATATGAATATGAGTAAGAGCTGTATTCTCTGAATCTTCCTTAGTTAAATGGCTGTGGTTTTAGCCAGTCCTATGGGAGATACAAGCCAATCTCCACATTTTTTGTAGATTCCTAGAAAGTCATTTTTAGGAAGCACTGTCATGTCACGTTATTAAAGATATTTTTCTATCCAGTTTTTGTTCTTTTTTATCAGATGCCACAGTTGTTTCAGGTAATAAATTTCCATTTTAATTTTGAAACATTGATGATAATAAAGCACTAGACTTTATTTTATATTTATTTTTGAGATTACATAGGCTGCAGAATCTCACATTACTTCTGTGGTAGAATTGAATATATATGAGTGAGTTTTGGTACGTATAAACTAAATCATTTAATAGATCTACTACAAAGCTACACATGACCTTTGGGTATCTTCATTTCAATCCCTGACCTATACACAAACTGTACATGTAGCTACACAATCTAACGAATGTATATAGGATAGGTATACAATAAGTGATAAAATGTTTTATTCATGCCCTCTGATTTGGAGCTAGTTATAGGTATATCTTAAAAATTGAAACAGATACTAGGTTTCAATTATGACCTGAATAAAATTTTCATTAAATTAGTATCTATTTTAATTTTTTAAATCAGCACTAAAAATTTGAGCGGATACATTTTCTTCTTCATTGGTTTCAATAAAATTAACTTTGTTAAGTTTGTTAATCTAAATTCAATAAAATGCATTAATCATCACACTAAACTAGCTTAAAATTTTTTTTTTTAGATGCCCCAGCTAAAACCTGAAACAATTAGCATGACTGGGTTAAACCTGTTTCAGCATCTCTGTAACTTGGCTCGACTGGCGACCAGTGCCTATGATGGTGGTTCAAACTCTGAGGTATGGATTTAGACCTGTTATTTTATTAGGTCAGCTTAAGGAATTTTTCTTTTATTTCTCAAAGTAGATTACTGAATTATCTTACGTAGTCTACCAAGCAGAGAATTTGCTAACTATGAAGACTGTTATTCTTAGGTTTTAAAAAGCTTTATCTTTTGGTTTTAAAAAGCTTTATAAAGCAGATATGGTGATTTTTTTTTTTTTTAACAATTTCTTTTCATGTTTATTTATTTTGAGAGAGTGAGAGTGAGACAGAGCACAAGCAGGGGAGGGGCAGAGAGTGAGGGAGAGAGAGAACCCAAGCAGGCTCTAGCTGTCAGCGCAGAGCCTGATGTGGGGCTCCAAGTCACCAACCATGAGATCATGACCGGAGCCAAAACCCAAGAGTCGGACGCTTAACTGACTGACTGAGCCACCCAGGTGCCCCAGATTTGGTGACTTTTTTGGTATCAAAGGTAATCCTGGTTGTGCTTAATGATAACTTATTACACATTCCTTAGAGCAGAAGAGGCAATCTGAGTGTTCTTTTAGTCCCCTAAAAACTCCTAGATAACATAATCAAGTAGTTTTGTCAGTTTGAAGGTTGATTTGTCTAAAATCTGATTTTTATGCCATTTGTTGTTGCCAGGCTTTTACTTGCTCTTGGACAGCACTATGGAATAGAATCTACCTTAAATCATCTCTGACCATGAGGCATGACCATCCTTTGATGAATGCTCATGAATTGCTAGACTTATTTCTGGCTTACTGTTCTGTTTGCCTCATTGGGTGGCTTCTGGGTTTTCTTGAATGCATTAATTCTTAGATTCTTCTAATACAGACTAATTATTTGAAGTCTTCATTGGACGTTCCAGTTTATTAATGCTAGCTTTGATTGAGAGTATCTACTCTCATTTTTCATGAATTTTCATTAGAAATTGAGGCTGTGTTTATAAAGACAGGGAAAACTGATGTTAACCTGTGTGGTAAAGAATAATTTTAATTGGATCTGCAATGCTTTCATAGGATCTTCTTACCTTTTTTCTTTGTTTGAATAGTATTTTTTTTTTTTTTTAATATTTTGGTCTTAATTCTTACTTTTATACATTTCAACTTGGTAATTTCAGGCAACCAGACAGATCTGTTTTACCTAAGTATTCATATTCTAATTTTGAGGTAATACTTTTTAAGTGATGATATGAATGCTGAGGCTGTTCAGTTACCTATCAGAAGGGTACCTTGCTTCAGCCTGCCCAACTTTTGAGAATTTTGATTCCACCTTTTCTGTTTTCAGTGAAAATACTCTCTTTGTCATCTCATACTTAACATCATAAATTTAAGTGACATTTGGGGTTAGCATATTTTTAAAATTTTTCTGTGAATATCTTCAAGCAGTGGCTTTGTCACAGTAAGTTGGATGAAAGCATTGAAACTTTTTTCTGCTAATTATGTGTGTTTTGTTTTTATTCACCTATAGCATGTTGTGGGGATTTGAGTTTTTCCCTCTACATAGTCACAACTTTTGAGTGAAACATTATGCCCCCTCCACACACACAGAGTTAACTGCTTTATAAATAAGTAGTTTTAGAACCAATAAAGATATATTTCAGTAGTTGAGGAAACTTCCAAGGCTCTTATCATAATTTTTATTATTTAGTAACTCTGTAATAGGAATTGCCTCTGAGTACTGTATAGGTTATTAAAGGTCTTTGATAATGTGTGACTTTAAGACTTGTTATTTCAGTCTTCTAATCATTTACATTGTTTGGCAAGTGATAAAATTTATAAATGTCATTATATTTTCTTTCTTAGCTTTGTGGTATGGACCAATTTTGGGGCATTGCTCTAAGAGCACAGTCTGGTGATGTCAGTCGAGCAGCCATCCAGTATATTAACTCCTATTATATTAATGGTGAGTGATTTGAAATACTGTCTGTGAGGATTTTTATGTGAGAATCTTTTGTTTGGCTATTTTTTGTTTAGTTTTTTTAACATAGCTAAACATTTGATTTTCAGGTAAAACGGGTTTGGAGAAGGAGCAAGAATTTATTAGTAAGTGTATGGAGAGTCTTATGATAGCTTCTAGCAGTCTTGAACAGGAATCACACTCAAGTCTCACTGTTATAGAAAGAGGACTCCTTATGCTGAAGACACATCTGGAAGCATTTAGGAGAAGGTAATTTTTTTTATACCACATTATTAACAGTGAATTTCAGGCTTTTTTTTTTTTATTGCTGACATGTACAAAAGTATTCTTAAAATTAAATTAAAGGTTTTGTTGGGGCAGGTAGAAAGCTTAACTTACCACAGGTGAAGGGTTAGTAATAGAGGTATTTTTATTCATGATATGTACCACTTTGCCATGAAATAGGCAATATAGGTTCCCAGTAAATATTGTGGAGCTTTAAAAATTCTTAAACACTGAGAAGATATGCATGAATAAGAATCTCTAGAAAGAATTCCACCTCTAAGAAAGTATTACTATGATTGAAAGGCAGAACACCACCACCAAAAAACGTTTCTAAAACCCTCACCAAGAACATCAAATAATCTCTCATAGTTGAATCAAGTTGAGTCATTTGTTTCATTTGCTGTTTTTTTTTCTTCCTGGACTAGGAGACAGTATTTTAATTTTGAATTTCCATTTACCATGGAAACATGATCAAAAAATTCTGTGTTAATGAATATCTGTATAATTAATTTAGACATACCCTGTGTAATACAGAAATAAAGCAAATTAACATTTATGAATATATCGACTGAAATGAGAGGTGAGTAGATAGTTTTAATTAAGAAATTCTGTTTGTTAAAAATCATGAGTAAATGTAAAAATACAAAGAACTGTGTTGGAAAAAATTGTTAAAATTAATCTCTCAACTTCAGAGGTTAGTTTGATAATGAATTTTACAATTGATATTTATTGAGATTCTACTTAAAATATCAGGAAATATTGAATAAAAGATATTCTACACATTCCTTATAAATAACATGGCTTCATGATTTCATATATTTGGGCATTGCAAAATTCTTTATTTTGATTATGATTGCAATTTGTGGGAATTATACTTAAGTAATTCCTTGTGTTTTTAAAGAATGTGTAAGGGAACTCTAGAGTTTTTTTGAACAGAAACATCACAGTGCCTTGTAACTTTTACCACTGTAAAAATAAAAAATAAGCAAATGTGGTGATGTGTCTTATTCAAATTCATTAAAAAATTAATACATACTATTTATAATAAATTCAGATATTTTACTAAGGGAATACTACAGAAAATTAAAGTCATTGTAATCTATCTCTTCCTATTGGAGATAGTTACTGTTAATGAGATGATATATATTCTTCCAAAATATCCTTTTTTGCTGCAGAGTCTACAAACCACAAACCAAAAAGGGCCTATTGGTTCAAACCCTTAGTCTTCACACAGTGTTACCTGTGTTTTTCGAATAAGTATTTATTTTAAAAGTCTTTAAAAGTAAATTAAATTTCAATGGTGCTTTTTATAAGTTGAATGAATTTCAGTTCAAAAATCCCTTCTCAGATATACAATTTTTTTCTAACTCATGAAAAATGATTATAGTATCCTTCGATAGAAATCTTTATATTTGTTCATGTTTCACTCTAGAAGTTAATGTTGGTATTAAATAACTTACATAAATACTTATTTTTTGGGTGCCAAGTAGAGAAACTAGGAAACGAATATTCAAAAAACTAAGATCTAGTGTAAAAATGTCAGGTATTTTTATGCACATCTTTGTGTAGTATCACTGTACAATTTCAAGTGCTTAATGTGCTTAGTTCTGATTTAAAATTGCCTAACATTTATAGAACTACAGTATAAAGTAATTATTGTGTTTATGTGTTCCTTATATTAAGAGAGTATATAAAACTGTCTTTTAAAAAAGATTTTCTTTAAAAAGAAAAAAGGTTATAATTTAAACCGTGGTTCTCAGCCATAGTGATTTTGTTTCCCAGGGTACGTTAGATAATGTCTGGAGACATTTTTGATTACCACAGCTGAAGGGAGAAGGGACTACTGTTGGCATTATAGTGAGTGGATAGAGACCAAGGATGCTGCTAAACATCCTATAGTGCAGAAAGCTGTTTCCCCTACGTCCCCCTGCCCACAACAAATAATTATCTGGCCTCAAAAAATTAAGATCACTCTTTTGCTCAGCCATAAAAGCTGGACATTGAATACCTTCTAGGAAATCAAGTCCATTTATTCCTTTACTTTATGTCCTATTCTAGAATTGCTGGGTAGTTTTTGACATTGGTAATTCTTTTCTTAACTAAATTCAGGTATCTTGGATCCTGTCTTCAACGACTGAAAATCAGTTAGAAAACTGACAGTATATTTAGTGAGTCACCTGCTAGATGCCTTTCTTCCTAAAGATTAGTCTTTGTGATTTTATTTTATAATTTTAGCCGTCATGGAATCAGTACTCAAATTCTGTTAGGCTGGTTAACATATATTTACTAGGATACATTTCTGTCTCTGAAAAATGTTTCCTAATCCTTTTTTTCCCCCTCTTCTGAATGTAGGAATGAAAACTTGCCATTTCACTTTCTGGATTAGTTTGTTGCTTTAAATTCCTCCTGCCTCTACTACTTCCCTCCACTCCCCCCTTTAAAAAAAAATAAGTAATCTTCTCAATGGGTTCCCCCCCCCCCCAGTAATTTTTCTTGGAAACTATTTTTTAAAGGAACTCTTAGCTGTATTTATGCATTAAAGTTTAATTCAGTGTGATGAATCTAAACTTAGTGCTGTAGAGTACATTGGAATATGCTACAACCTTTTGTGGGCTTTTTCATTTTGTGAAATATTAACAACTTCTGTAACATTTAATATGGGTTAAAATGATATTCTTCCTATGTGTGGTTTTTGTGTGTTTTAGGTTTGCCTATCATCTCAGACAGTGGCAAATTGAAGGCACTGGTATTAGTAGTCATTTGAAAGCACTGAGTGACAAACAGTCCCTGCCGCTAAGGGTCGTATGCCAGCCAGCCGGACTTCCTGACAAGGTAGTTACACAATTTTAGTTTCAAAATTGATAACATTTCCCAGCTCAAGTAACTGTTTTTGTTGTATTTTTAAATTGGTTGCATCTCATATTTCAGATGACTATTGAAATGTATCCTAGTGACCAGGTAGCAGATCTTAGGGCTGAAGTAACTCATTGGTATGAAAATTTACAGAAAGAACAAATAAATCAACAAGCTCAGCTTCAGGAGTTTGGTCAAAGCAGTCGAAAGGGAGAGTTTCCTGGTAAGTCCAATGTTTAAATTTTCATATTTTCTAGGTTCTGTTATATATGAACTTAGAACCTTTGGTATCTAAGGTTCTAGATACCTTTTGGTATCATGCCATTGATTCATAGGGAAGTATTAAGGGTTGCTTCAGATGTTTTTTGCAAACATTTTTCCTCATTTTTCTTAAAATTTTATTTTTGAAGTTGTTTGATAAACAATAAGAGAGTTAGAAGTTTAGGTTTCCCTGCACTACTTAAGTACCCAGTTGTACCCAATAAATTTTCTTTGCTATTTTGATATATTTTGTTTCCCTTTTTACCCCAGAGCATATGAAAATAATACACCCTTAAATCCCACCTGTACATCTCCCCTTCCCTCCAAAAGAGTATCATATTAAATTTTTCATATAGGCCTGAAAGGTATATTCCATTCCTCCTTTATTGTTACCACTAGTGCATTTTTAGTGTTTTTCCATAGTACATAAAATATGAGTTAATCAGAGGAACAACCATGAAAGGAAGCTGTTATAATATCAGATCTTTAAATTTTAAGTAAAATGTAATAGGCTAAGTATATATTTAGAAAAAAAAATCTTAAAGTTTAAAAGCTTAAGGATTTTCAACCTGCCTATGTGCAGTAATTCTTTGGCATCTTTTAGTAAGGTGGATCATGCTTAAGATGGAACCACAAGTGTCTTCTCAAGTATCAGATCTTTAATTTTGTTCTTGATTAATTAATAAATATTCTTGGTACCATAGAAGAGTTGTTGAAAAGTGTCCCTCCTACCCCTATCTCTAAACCATCCATTTCCCTGCTTCTGAGGCAAATGCTGTTGTTGTTTTCTTACATACCCTTTAAGATATACCAAGATTTGGGGCGCCTGGGTGGCGCAGTCGGTTAAGCATCCGACTTCAGCCAGGTCACGATCTCGCGGTCCGTGAGTTCGAGCCCCGCGTCAGGCTCTGGGCTGATGGCTCGGAGCCTGGAGCTTGTTTCCGATTCTGTGTCTCCCTCTCTCTCTGCCCCTCCCCCGTTCATGCTCTGTCTCCCTCTGTCCCAAAAATAAAAATAAAAAACGTTGAAAAAAAATTTAAAAAAAAAAAAAAAGAAAAAAAAAAGATATACCAAGATTTAATGTAAGAATATTCATGTACTTAAAACACATGGTAGCATAAATGGTAGCATTCTATTTATACTGCATGTGGAAAGTCACCTCATTAAATCTACATATCCTATTATATGGTGGTGCCGTGATATGTTTTACTAATCCTCTGTTAATGGACATTTAGGTTGTTTGCATTTTTTTTTCTTTTTTTTTTTTTTTTGCCATTTACAAGCATGGCCACAGAGAATATCCCCACACCTATCTCATCTAATGTACATTGGGGTAAATACCTAGTTATGGGATTTTCCGGTCAAAGGTATTTTCTTTAGTTATGTTGAAATATATTTTACATAAAGAGAATATGAAATGTGTCCATGTACATACCATCCAGATTAAGACCTGAAACATTATTAGAAGCTACATGTGTATCTCTCTTTAATATCCTCTTTTCTACTTCTCTTTAATGATGTCTTGACTTTTTAGTTTATTGTTTTTTTGTGTGTTCTTTGTAGTTTTACCTCTAATGTATATATTCCTAAAAAATGTGTTTAGTTTTGTGAAAATTATAAGCACAAATTTGAAAAAGGAAAAGGGGAATACAGTTGTTATTAGAGGATCACAGAAGGAAACAAGCTAAAGAGAGTGTTTATTTTAACTTAAGGGTTTATAAAGCTTCATCTGAGGATGTCAGTGGGAAAGTTCTCAAGTATAGGTCTTGTGCTGTATACACCATTGTGCTGTATAATGTTGGCAAGACAGTGGAATACATAACAGAAATATGTTGGGTATTTATTACTTTTTCTAATCTCTTCATGACCTACTACAGCTCTCAGGAATAGACTAAGAATTTCTTCCATGAGATATGAATGTTTTCTCCTGATTCAGATAAAAGGACATGGAGATGAGAGTAGACACCTCACCACCATATGGTGAAGGTAGTTCAGGTACAGATAAGAATCCAGGTCAAGTCCACTTGCCATTCCTTCCACAGGGAAGATATCATGCAGGTAACAGGAATTTTGGTCATGATGGCCCCTCAGTAATGCATTTCTGTATTATCACTGATCCTACTTTTATTCTCCAAATCTGATACATAGCAGTATGATACATTTTATCATCCTCTTGGTTTTTCTCTTTGCCTCTGTCTTATGTTGGATATCCTTTTTTTGATATCCTATACCTTTTTTATTGGTTCATTTTTTTTCTTTCTGGAATACAATGCAATTGTTCAGTAGCTTCTCGAGAGATTGGATGGTGTAAAGTTTTGATTCTTTGAATAATCAAAAATTTTCATGTTTTTATACTTAAATGGTAATTTGGCTGGGTACACAAGTCTAGATTGGAAATAGTTTTGTTTCAGAATTTTAGAGGTATTGCTGCATTGCATTTCTTCTGTTGCTGCTGTTCCAGAAACCATTTGCTTTCCAACATTTTTAATATATTCTGTTTTCTTCTTTTGTAGGGTTTAATTAGTCTTCTCCTTGTTCTCAAATTTTGTAATACCCGGTCTGAGTATTTGGTCTGTTTTCAACTAATGTGATGGGTACTTTAGTTTTTAGTTTGGCAACTTGTATCTTTTAATTTGGGGAAATTTTCTTGAATTAGTTTATTGTTTTCCTGTCCACTATTTAATAATTTCTCTTTCTAGGAATTCTTTATTATCTACATGTTGCATCTCTTGGACTATTCCAAATTTACTTTTTTCATGTTTCATTTCTTTGACTTGAACTGAACTTCCGGTGAGATGTTTCAGCTTTATTTTGCTCAAACTTCTTTTGAGTTTTTCATTTTTTGCTGTCATGTTTTTAGTATCTAACATCTCATTTTTGTTCCTTGAGTACTCCCATTTTCATGGTTAACATATCTTTTTGAGGCTATTTGTTTTTAATCGTTGAATCTTTAAAAATCCAGACTCCTGTTTCTGCATTTTAAATAGAATGTTTAGCAAATTATCTGGTTATTTTTTTATTAGTTTCATGTCATCTTTTCTCTTTTTTATCATATATTTACCATTTTGGCACTCCTCATTCCCATATATAGATCAAAATTTCCATTTGATTTCTTTCTCTTTATTTTCTTTCTTCTAATAAACTTCCTTTAAAAATGTTTGTACTTCCAAGTCTTTTGGTGGTATATTTTCTCAAGCTTTTGTTAAGTTCATTTTGCCTTCTCTTTTGAAGGATATTTTCACTGGACATAGAATTTTAGGTCAGGAAGTGTTTTCTTTCCAGGACTTCTTAAGGGGCTACCCAGTGTCATTTGGCTTGCAGAGTTTCTGATTGAAAGTCTTTTTTTTCCTGTCATCCTTTGTGTACGGTATGTCTTTGTAACTGTGGTTGATTTTAAAGAATATTTTTGCTGTTGTTTTGGTTTTAAAAATTTTTTTAAAGTAAGCTGTACTCCCAAGGTGAAACTTGAACTCAAGACCCTAAGATCAAGAGTTGCTTGATCTCCTGACTGAGCCAGTCAGACAGCACAAGAATTTTTTTTGACATTGGTTTTCAGGGGATTGATTTTAACGTGCCTTCTTGTTTCTTTGTGTTTATGTAGTTTGGGTAAGTTTAACTTCTTAGGTCTTTGGGTCTGTAATATTTACCGAATTTGAAAAAGGTTAGCAATTATATGTATTTTTCAAATATTTTTTTTCTTTTTCCTTTGCCCTCAGCCTAACTTCTGGGCCTCTAATTAAATATATCCTAGACTATTAATGTCTCATAGATCACAGACTTGATTTTCTTTTCCTTTTCTTCTTCCCCTCTCTTTTTCTTTTTCTCTTTCTTTCCCTCCTTCTCCCTCTCTATTTTCCCCTCCCCCCTTTCCTAGTCTTTGTCAGGTGTTGATCTTATTTCTGTGTTAAACCAGTATAAATCAAATGACAGGTTATAAGCCTATCTCTGGTTTGACATTTATCTTTTTGGGGTCTTGCTAGTTACCACTTCATTTGTTTTTCAACTTGCAAACTTGGTTGATATTATCTCTTCCCTTTTTCCCCCCTGTCCAATAATTAGTAAAAATTTTAAAATTCAATTTATTGGAGTTTCAAAGGATAAAAAGTATATATATTTAATATACCATCATAAGAGGGTTTTTTTCAGATTTTTTGTTGCTTTTTATTGGTTAGAAACATTTTTTGAATTAAGACTTAAAATTTTTAAAAGTTGGTAACTCTTTCCAGAACTCTTAAGGACTAAGCAGTTCTTATGTTAAAAAAGACGCTTTCAAAAGTGGTAAAAGAGGAGCATCTGATGGCTCAGTCAGTTAAGCATCCCACTTTTCCTTTTGGTTCAGGTTATGATCTCATGGTTTGTGAGTTCGAGTCCCACATCGGGGTCTGCACTGACAGTATGGAGCCTGCTGCTGAGTCTCTGTCCCCCACCCCCCCCCGCCCCTCCCGCATCCCCCTCAAAAATAAATGTAAAAAAATAAATATTTTTTTAAGAAACTGGTAAAAGATGGAAACCTCCGTTAATTATAAAAGCCAATTCAAACCATTATAATCAAAAGTTAACGTATAGTAAGTGTAGGCCTGTCTCATACCAAATAGAATTCAAGAGCCTAAATCAAGTACTAGCCATCTTAATTCTTTTTGGAACAAAGTTATGTGCGCTTAGAGTATCTGACACACTGGGAACCAAACCAGCTATATATTATCTTAGCATTCCATCACAACTAAGGATTTTTTTATCTCAATATTGTAAAAAATATAAATAATCATAGATTGTATTATCTCAGTAAGGTAGAAAAGACATTTAATAAAAACCTGCCAAAGTATCAGAAGTTGAATGTAGAGTTTTTATTGAGATATATAAATGAACACTTGACTAAGTGGGTATGCCAAGCATGTTTCTGTACACATATTATAATAGAGATACCAAGTTAATTTATGTCTTAATGTATTCTATCTGAAATCTTAATGGAATTTTTATTTTAAATTTGATGAAATTATTCTGAATAATAAACTGTGAATACACTAAGCAATATCAGAAGTTCTGAGAGGAAAACCAAAAAGGGTAATAGATGAGTTTTGGTACTAGCCTTTAAACATTTAAGGAATTATAGTAACACAGTTTTGGTGAAGAATTGCATCATTATGGAAAGCAGTAGGCCTACCTCACTCATTCTTGAGCTGTGTAGTGTCCATCCAATGGAATTTTTCTACATGAAGTTTATAAAATTGAACAATACTTAAGTTTAAATCATTCCTCTGATATTTCATCATTTTGCTTAGTTTCCTACTCTGTCAAGCATTTCCTTTTTTAAAAAAAGTTCATGGATTAAACAATAAAATTTGAATGCCTGTTATGTTCTAGTACTGGGAATACATCTCTGAATGTAATAAAATGTCTGCCTTTATGGAACTGGGATTTTTTTTTGGAGGAGAGAAAGATACATAATGTCAGATGCTCGTTAAGTATTTAAAGAAAGATAAAGCAGAGTAAGGGATTAATTTAGTGAAATGAGGCTCTTTAGGAGGGAGGCTCACATACTGTAACCATGTATTCATGTCAGCAAATAAGTTTTTATAAAAATGTTCATTTAATGTTTTCTGCTGTTTTGAAGGAGGCCTTATGGGACCTGTCAGGATGATTTCATCTGGACATGAGTTAACAACAGATTATGATGAAAAAGCACTTCATGAGCTTGGTTTTAAGGATATGCAGGTACACACAAATGTGGTTTGACTTTTAATGTTTATTTATTTGGGGGGGCGGTGTGCATGTGTGAGCAGGGGAGAGGCAGAGAGTAAGGGGGCAGAGGATCTGAGGCAGGCTCTGCACTGACAGCAGAGAGTCTGATGTGGGGCTCAAACTCACAAAGTGTGAGATCATGAGCTGAGCCAAAGTCAGACTCTTAACTGACTGAACCACCCAGGTGCCCAAGTTTTAATGATGTGTATTGACTATTAAAGTCAACAGTTGAATAGTTGAAGGTATCCTTCAAAAACAATTATTGCTTTTGTTTTAATTGTGTGTGAAGTTTTGTGGGGGGTTTTGTGAAGTTATTTTATACATAATACTTTAATTTTATACTTAATATTATACTTTTCCCTTTTGCTCTTATTTTTATAGATGGTATTTGTATCTTTGGGTGCACCAAGAAGAGAACGGAAAGGGGAAGGTGTTCAGCTGCCTGCATCTTGCCTACCACCCCCTCAGAAGGACAACATTCCTATGCTTTTGCTTTTACAAGAACCTCATTTAACTACTCTTTTTGATTTATTAGAGATGCTTGCATCATTTAAACCACCCTCAGGAAAAGTGGCAGTGGAAGATACTGAGGTGACTATATAATTTTATTTTTACAGTATATTGTTTGTCTTTCTGTTGAGTGGAAAATATTGTACTTGTAAGTGCAATAAAACCTATGAGTCCATTTATTTATTCATTAGGTATTTAACGGCCTAATATGATCCAAAACTAGTGTGTTTTAAGTATTGTTTTACAAGGATCACAATAGGCAGTTTCAGCCTTCATTCGGTCTAGTGAGGAAGATACATAATTGATATGCCTAGCAGATAGTTTTGGGTAAACTAATAACTAAAATTTAGACACAGATGGCTACTAAAACTAACGTTATTAGGGAGTAGGGATAGGCAGAAACTCATATATATTATTTGGTCAGGGAAGGTTTCTCTGAAGGAAACCATATGTAACCTGAGCTAGAAGGATGAAAAGGAGCCACCTAAATGAAGACAATTGAGGGATCGCCTGCATACAGTAATCTGATTCCTGAAGCCCTTCATATAAGGAATCAGGCAGGTATAGGAATTGTTGGAGTGCTAATAATGAGTAGAATGTGGAGGCTAGTGGGAGAGAGGAATGAGAGGAATAAGATAGGAAAGGTGAATAGAACCAGTCTGGCCATGCAACGTGTTTTTATTTTACTCCTTTTCACTTTGTAAGGTGATCAGCAGTAAGATGTTTTAAGCAGAGGGAAGGAGCACACATTCTGATTTTGGTTTTTAAGGTAATAGGTTTGTTTGGTAAAAGTAGAAAAAGTAATAAGGAACCTAATGCATTAGTTCAAGAAAGCCCTGACGGTGCCCTGGAATAGAATGAAGGGAGTGAACAAATTAAGTGGACTGCAGGTCAGAACAACATAATTTGGTTGTGGATTGGATTAGGAGTGGAGATAGGCTCATGTTCAGGAAGAAGGAAAACAGGACATGGCATCCAGGTTTCTGTCTTGAGCAACTGGATAGATTCCATTTGAGATGAAGAATGGATGCTCCTGGAACATTAAGTGGTAATGTCAAGGAATCATATATAATTGTGTTTGGAGGTCAGAGAAGGGGTTTGGTCTGAAGAAGTAAGGTGTGGGTGATCACTATGAAGATGGTATGTAAAAAGAGTGAGATCACCTAAAGGATTCAGTATTAGTCTGCTGATATATATGTATATTTTAATGCCTTTAAATGGACTTATCCTAAGATGATATTCATTCATGTGTCTCATGCAGTGAATTATTATTTTGAGATTGAGTGCCATATAAAATAGTGCTTATTGTTTCTTTCCCAAGAATGTTAAGTGACTTTTTTCCCTGTTTCCAAAATATGTTTGATTGTGGATGCATTGGTAACTGCTGTGGAGCCCTATGTTCCTCATAGCTTGGGGTTTCTTGTGGTGGCAAGTTTTTAAATTCCTAAGAAATTCTTTTGTTCAAGCAGAATAATTAGTAACAGATCCCTATGAGCCTCCATTTTTTTTTTTTACCTTTTGTATTTTATACCACAAATACTTAATGACCTTTTACTTCATGTCAGCACTGTATGGGCAGTTTAAAAGAGAGAAGGATAATTAGAAGAATTCCGTTTTCTTGGGGGTTGCTATACAGATGTGGGAACATAGGGAACAAAAATTTGGGGAAGATTTTGCAAAAGGAGAGTCTTTCAAATTGGGTCCTGCTGCTAAGAGCAAAGAGAAGCATTATAGATTCAGAGAAAAAGTGAATGGCATGTTTGAAATACTGGGAGTGTGAATATAGTGTAATTAAAAAAATGAAAAGGAGATTGGAACCTGTACCACAAAGGGCCATATGAGATTTTTCTTCTGTGTAAAATGCTTTGCCATTATCGTGGAACATTTTAAAGCAACAAAATGAAATCTTTTATGGGGTATTAGAAACAAAGTGTAGGTGTCAGTGTGATGGATGTATTAGAGAAAACAAAGACTTGGAGGTAGGAGGCCCAGTGAATAGGCCATTGTAATAGTCCTGATGAGGCCTGAACTGGAGAGGAAGAATTCAGTTTTGAGCAGGTCTTTTTTTGAACTTTGTGGCAAGTATACCATTGTTGATGTGGGGTTCCTTTGTTTTCCCAAAACTGGTTTGGTCTTGTGGAAGGTTACAAAAATAAAAACAGAGGGTCTTTGCTGTGAATAACCCATGTTGTGGGTCTTTTTAATCATAACCTAGCACATCCATTTGCACCTGGGATTTTTTTTTTTCTTTCAAATTGTTTCTTTGCACAGAGTACAGCCTTACTTTTCTGTCTTTTAAACTTGGTGTTTACAAAGGAATGAATTTATGTTACTGAAGAATTTTCAGTGCCATTTCTCCAACTGAACTAAAAATGTTACTTTGGGTTGCTTCTCTTCATTAGGGTTGTGAAAAGCAAAGGATACTTTGAGACTCTTAAGATTTCCTTGTTTTCAGATATGCTAGCTTTATATCATTATACAGAAAGAACTAAACTTTTTATAGATATACAGAAGATTCCTTTGGCATCCATTGTATCCTAGCAAAAAGTCATTATGACAGCAGTGGTAATAGAATAATACACAAATTCATACCCTGGAAAATTCCAAAATTGTAAATTTTAGCTTTAGCTGTTTATTTACTTCTTGGGGTTGTGCTGTAATTTTTTAAAAAAAGGAAACTTGCCTATTTCTTATATATTTTCTGAAACCTTTTTCAGGTTACTATTATCTCAGCATCTTACAGAGTTCAAATTTAACAAATGATAATGGAAAAAAGTAGCTTTTAAAAAATTGTTTGCTTTCCTCTTAATCTCTGCTTATGTGAGACTGGAAAATAAGATATGGATTAGCAAAATAAAAAAGATGTACTCTTTTACCAAATGTGTAAGGTCAAGGATTTAATTCACCAAGACTTTGTTGTAGTTAGAATAGTGACCTGATAATGTTCTTGAAATTTACTTGAATGGCTTTGTAAGACAGATGTTTTCACTTCTATTTGAAAAGTTTCCTGAATTAAAGTATCAAGATTTACAGGTCACTTTTTTTTTTCCAAAAAGCATCCAATAACAAGTTTAAAAACTACTACTTTGACATAATCAATTTATTGAATAAATATATTTATTGTTTATAAGTAATAATTAAAAAACAAATTGTTGGGATGCCTGGGTGGCTCAGTCAGTTAAAGTGTGCAACTCCAGCTCAGGTCATGATCTTACAGTTCGTGGGTTCAAGCCCTGCATGGGACTCTGTGCTGACAGCTCAGAGCCTAGAGCCTGCCTCGCATTCTGTGTCTCCTCCTCTCTCTGCCTTTCCCCCACTCACCCTCTTTCTCCCTTCGTCTCAAAAATAAACATTTAAAAAATTAAAATTGTTTACTATGGAACAAATGGCTTATTTCTTACTTTTAGAGTAAGACTAGGGTCGCCTGGGTGGCTCAGTAGGTTAAAGCGTCCAACTTTGGCTCAGGTCATGATCTCACAGTATGTGAGTTCAAGCCCCGTGTCAGACTCTATGCTGACAGCCTGGAGCCTGCTTCTAATTCTGTGTCTCCTTCCCTCTGCCCATCCACTGCTCACACTCTTGTCTCTCTCTCTCTCTCTCTCTCTCTCTCTCTCTGTCTTAAAAATAAATAAACATTCAAAAAATTAAAAAGTAAAGTAAGACTAAAAAATGTTACCAAATTTGATAATCAAGGATTTTATGCAAAAAAGTTAAACTTAAATTTAGGTTTATTTTTTTAGTGATCTGTCTTGATAAGCAGTTATTCTTATTTGTGTAGAGCTTAAGATGTGAAGAACTTCATCTTCATGCAGAAAATCTCTCTAGGCGTGTATGGGAGCTACTGATGCTTCTTCCTACATGTCCTAATATGTTGATGGCATTCCAGAATATCTCAGACGAACAGGTAAACCCATAACATCTTTTTGCTCTCCTAGAGGATGGTACCATTTTATATTCCTCCTGGCAGTGTATAAGATTGCTTGTTGACCTGTATCCTTAGTAAAATTTTGCCCATTTAATGGATAAAAAGTGACAGTTCATTTTAATGTTCATTTACTTGTTAGACTTAATAATGTGGGCCTAATGCAAGGCAAGGATGTTTTCTGAAATTATATTTAAAAAACATAATTTGCCTTTATATTAGTGTTTCATACTGCTGTATGTTTTAAATATTCCTATTGGGGCATGACCTCACAAGTGTAAGTGTTAGATATCTTTGTAAAGAATTAGATTATTCTTTCAAAGCTATATAATAAAGGGTTAGGTGGAGATAGCAATAGAATACGTACACGATGAATGAAAAAACAGTGTCCTAATGTTGTTCGCTAATGGTTTTCTATGACTTGGGACTTGGCCATGTGATTTCAGAAGGTCATGTATCTCAAATGATTTAGATGTGAACAAGGTAAGCCTGAGAAATGTTAGTTGATGACTCAGAGTAGGTCTAATAATATTATCAGAGATGCACATTGTGTGAATATCCTTTCATAAATTGTGAGTAGAAAATAACAGTATTTTAAGGTTTATGTATTTGCATATGACTTCTAAATGTGCAGGTGTAACTTTTTATAAGTATTAAATAATAGACTTTACTGCTTCTGTATCTTTAAAAGTTGTTGCATTCAGCTAGGCTGCATAGGTTTTTTCATTGGGAAGATGTTGCATTGCCTCATCTGTTTTAAAAGTTAATAAGATAGAGTTGTTTTTTTTCCTGTGCTGCTGTTTGCATATTAATTTTAATAAAATTTAATGAAAAATTGGTGTTTTAAGCATACCATGAATACTAGTTAATACAGTTGGTCTTCATGGGTTTGAACATATTTCAAGGTATATGTAATATTTGAGTTCTTATATAGTGTTCATTTCTTTAAATTTTTTTTGATGGGGAGAGATCCCTTAGTAAGTTGGCTTGAGAAAACCTATGTTTTTCCTTTCTTAATTTAAGAGTAATGATGGACTTAATTGGAAAGAACTTCTCAAAATTAAGAGTGCTCACAAGCTATTATATGCCCTGGAAATTATTGAAGCACTGGGAAAACCTAACAGGAGGATAAGGAGAGAGTCAACGGTAATTGCATTTCCATTCTTATGGTCAAATACTTGTATTTTCTCTGGAGCCAAATTCCAGAATGTGTTATATTCTTTTATTTTTTATTTATTTATTTTTGTGTTTATTTGAGAGCAAGCGATCATGTGAGTGGGGGAGAGGGAGAGTGAGAGAGCAAGAGAGAAAGAATCTTAAGCAAGCTTCAGGCTCAGTGCCGAGCCTGATAGTTGGCTCTATCCCACAACCCTGGGATCATGACCTGAGTGATAATCAAGTCAGATGCTCAACTGACTGAGCCACCATGGTGTTCCAAGAATGTGGTGGGTTTTTTGTTTCTGTTTTTATTTTTTTGAGAGAGAGGGAGGGAGGGGAGAGAGAGAATTCTAAGCAGCCTCCATCTTCAGCATGGAGCCTGAAGCAGGGCTTGATCTCACGGCCATGTGATCATGACCTAAGCCAAAATCAAGAGTCAGTAGCTTAACTGAGCTGCCCAGATGCCCCTATTATCTTTTAATTCTAGAATAATTTTTTTCTCCTGCCACCTTCTCTCATTTTTTTTTAAACATTTTTTTTGAAGTTTATTTATTTACTTAGAGTGCGGGAGGGTCAGAGAGAGAGAAGGAGAGAGACAGAATCCCAAGCAGGCTCCGCACTGTCAGTGCAGAGCCTGATGCGAGGCTCAGACTTGCGAACCGTGAGATCATGACCTGAGTGGAAATCAAGAGCCAGATGATTTACTGACTGAGCCACCCAGGCACCCCTCTTACCATTATTTTATTTTATTTTTTTATTTTTATTTTTTGCTGTTCCCACAGGGAAGTTACAGTGATCTTTATCCAGATTCAGATGATTCAAGTGAGGATCAAGTGGAAAATAGTAAAAATTCCTGGAGTTGCAAGGTTTGATCATATGTGTTAAATAGTGTATTGATAAAAATTATCCCTAATTTTCCAAAAGTAGGTATCATAATTAATACTTTTAAATTTAGTAAAATAAAGGATGGTTTAAAAATCATGTATTACTGTAAATCACAGTAATAAGGTGAGATTATTTAATGCCTTGGTACACTTATTTTCTTCCTTTATTGGAATACTTTGTTAGGACACTTCAGTGTCTATAGTTAAATTGTCAATGGAATTTAAAGATACGTTTATGGATTTTTGCAAGAATCTTGTTTTAAAAATTTCTTGAAAATAAGGTTTGTTATCACTTTACATAGAAGTTATTTTGGTTATTTAAATCAGAGTAATTTCCTAGATTAAAGATGCATATTTTACACACACGTATACATAAATACACACACATCCAGTTACTGAATCAAAAGCAGGTCTTCAAGACATTTTGTAGCTGCATCTCTCTTACTGGTACTCTCACAATTGCTTACAGTTTGTTGCTGCTGGAGGGCTTCAACAGTTATTGGAAATTTTTAATTCTGGAATTCTGGAGCCTAAAGAGCAGGAATCCTGGACTGTGGTAAGTGAAACCAGTTTTTAACCAGTTAATAGTGTCTTATCTTAAGCACTTCCATTTTTTGTTAGCAAGTATATCTTTTGCCGCATGCTTGTTGTAGTAAGGAAGATTATAGAGTGTAGTAAAACTAAGTTTTGAAAAATACGGTATCTGATAAAAATTATTCATAAGAATTCTCCATGACACCTGTTAAAATTTAAGTGCCAAAATTCATGACTCTGCATTATGGGTAATTTGTAATTCTTTTTCCTTTAGGTAAATAAATTACATATTAGTATTTATACAGTCTTAATGTTTGGGTGCTTTTAAAAGAACTGGTTTATATGTCTTCAAATTTTGGAAAATATCCTTTTTCAGTGTTTCATTTTGTTTTGAGTATTTCTTCCTTTATAGTAGTGCTACTCAAATAAGTGTCTTTAGACCATTTGTGACTGGTCTGAAATGAATTAGGTGCAGGAATTGAGAGTAAGCCCTGAGAAGATTTTACAGATATTGAATATGGCTACAGATTTTTTTTTTTAATGTTTATTTATTATCAAGAGACAGAGAGACACAGAGTGTGAGCATGGGAGGGGCAGAGAGAGGGGGAGACACAGAATCTGAAGCAGGCTCCAGGCTCTGCGCTTGTCAGCACAGAGCCCGATGCGGGGCCCGAACTCAGAAACTGCGAGGTCATGGCGTGAGCCGAAGTCGGATGCTCAACCGACTGAGCCACCCAGGTGCCCCTACAGATTTTTTAAAAAGTATTTCACAAAATCATTTGCACTTAACAAAAAGGAAGTTTGTCTTTTTTTTAAATAAACTATTAACGTGAAGAAGCACTATTCTATATAGTATTAAGAAAATAAAATTGTGGAATATTAAAAAATTGATACTGCTATACCAAACTGCAGAATCTGGCTTTGAACTAAATGGAAAGGATGCTCCCTTTCCTGACTTCCAACAAAGTAGAGTAGCATTATCAAACATTCCATTCAAATACTAACTTTTTAGTACTGTGGTTTAGAATTACCTTAGAACCTAGGAGTCAAGTGTTCTTAATTTAATACCAAGTTAGTAAAAGAAAATAGATTTAGAAAACCTATCATTATGTACCAAGTTGTTGTTATTCTTACCACTGGTTTCAGTACTTACTTTTCTATTTTTAAATATATTTTACTATGATATTTTCCTTTTAGAATAGATACCTCTATTCGTTATTAATTATTATAGTTCTGTGACTTATAACATCTCTTGCGTTTTATTAGTCATGTCTACTACCCCATTAATTCTCTTAGAATTCTAATGTGCTTTTTAGTTCTTTGGCAAAGTGGGAGATTTTAAATGTGTTAACAAGTAGTTATGTGTCATTTATAGGAATTTTGTTTGCAGACTTGCTCTAAGTTTAGTTTGGAATAAGGCTTACAGGAAATCAGTCATAAGCTAAAGGTTTTTTCTCTGTTTCTTTTGAAATTGTAGATATTTTTATGAAGTATTACTAATAAGATAATGTTAACTACCAAATATGACACATTGTAGCCTGGCAATGCCTGAGATGCTACTAAGCATGCCTGAGACACAGTTTGCAAGCCAGCTTACACCCCTATTTATAATGCATCTCTCTTCACATATTATAGAATACTTACAAATTCAGTCATTCTTCTTTCTTAGTTTTTTTTCCTTTTAATTGAGGTATAGTTGAGGTATACTTTTAAATTAAAAATTTTTGAGATAGAATTCACATATAATGAAATTCAGCCTTTTAAAAAGCAGTGATATTTTAGTATATTTACAGACTTGTGCAAACATTACCACCAATGCCAGAACAGTTTGATCCCCTCAGAAGGAAACACCCTATGCCATATTCATTAGCAATCATTCCTCATTTTCCCCCAAACATTTCAGCCCTGGGAAAACACTAATTCTACTTTCTATGGATTTGCCTATTATGGACATTTCATATAAATGGAGCCATACAATATGTACATGGTCCTTTGTGACTGGCTTCTTTCACTTAAGCATAATGTTTTAAGGTTCATTCATTTTTTTTTTTTTTTTAAGTTTATTTATTTTGAGAGGGAGAGAAAGCACCAGTGGAGGCAGGGGCTGAGAGAGAAACAATCCCAGGCAGGCTCTGCACTTAGTCCAGAGCCTCACACAGGGCTGGAACTCACCCCAAGAGTTCATGACCTGAGCCAGAGTCAAGAGTTAGACACTTAAACGACTGAGCCACCCAGGCACCCCCAAGGTTCATTCTTGGAAGTAGCATATTATCCAAAGTCACAGATATTGATGACTCTGTTTTCTTTTAAGAATTTCATAGTTTTGGGGTGCCTGGGTGGCTAAGTCAATTGTCTGACTTTAGGTCATGATTTCATGGTTTGTGAATTCCTGCCCCACATTGGGCTATGTGCTGTCACTGCAGAGCCTGCTTTGGATCTTCTGTCTCCCTCCTCTCTGCTCCTCCCCCACTCAATAGCTCTCAAAAATAAATAAACATTTAAAAAAATACATTAAAAAAAAGAATTACAGTTTTGGGGGTGCATGGGTGGCTCAGTCCACTAAGCGTCCAACTCTTGGTTTTGGATCAGGGTTTGTGAGATGGAGCCCTGCGTTTGTGAGATGGAGCCCTGCGTTTAGGGTTTGTGATCTCAGGGTTTGTGAGATGGAGCCCTGCGTTAGGTGGGAGCCTGCCTGGGATTCTCTTTCTCCTCTCACACGCTTGTGCATGCTCTCTTTCTTTTTCTCTGTCAAGATAAAGAATTTTATAGTTCTAGTTTTTAAACATTTAGGTCTTTGATCAATTTTAAGTTAATTTTTGTAGGTGATATGGAGTTGAGGTATACTCAGTACATAATGAACTTATTTTTTAAATGTTTACTTTAGAGAGAGAGAGAGACAGACAGCATGAGTGGGGGAGGGGCAGAGAGAAAGGGCGACACAGAATTGAAAGCAGGCTCTAGGCTCTGAGCTGTCAGCACAGAGCCTGATGCGGGGCTAGAACCCACGAACCGTGAGATCATGACCTGAGCCGAAGATGGATGCTTTAACCGACTGAGCCATCCAGGTGCTCTGGTAATGAATTTACTTTAAAAAAAAAACAAAAAAACAAAAAAACTTTAAGTTTTGGAAAATGTATATAATTGTGTAATCCACCAACACAAACAAAATATAGAATATTTCTATTACACCAGAAGTTCCGTCCTGCTTTTTTACCATCAGTTCCTCCCTTCTTCCAACCATCCAGCCCTAAGCACTACTGATCTGCTTTTTGTTGTTAAAAGATTACATTTGCATTTAATAGAATTCCATGTAAATGGAACACCAATATGTATTCTTTGTAACTGGTGTCTTTTAGTCAACATGTATTTTGAGCCTGATAAATGTTGCATGTATTGGTTGGTTGTTAGTTTTTATTGATGAGTAGTATATCCTTTTATAGGTATACTATTCCTTATCCATTCACCTCTTGATGGACATTTGAGTTTCTGGTTTGGGGCTATTATGAATAAAGTTGACAGATGTTCATATACAAATCTTTTTGTGTACATATGTTTTTGTTTCTTGTGGGTAAATACCAAGAAAAGAAATTGCTGAATAATATGGTAAATGTAAGATTAACTTTGTAAGAAACTGCCAAGGTGTTTTCCAAAGCAGTTGTACCATGCGACTTACGGGACTTCCAGTTGCTTCATATCTTCAACAGTTGGTGTGGTCAGTCTTTTTAATTTGAGCTATTCTACTGGGTATGTAGTGTTACCTCATGGTGCTTTGCCCTTTTTAATTTTGGTAAAATACACTTAAGGTTTACTATCTTAATTAACCATTTTTAAGTGTGTAGTTCACTGGTGTTACATACCTTCACCTTGTTGTGGAATCATCACCATCATCTAACCCCATTACTATTTTCATCTTGTAAAATTAAAACTATACCTATTAAACAGTGACTCCCCATTGTCCCCTCTCCCCAACCCATGACAAACCACCATTGTACTTTGACTCTGAGTACCTCCTGTAAGTGGAATCATGTGGTATTTGTCTTTCTGTGACTAGCTTATTTCATTTAGCAAAATGTCCTCCAGCATCATCCTTGTTGTAGTCTATTGGAGAATTTCCTTCCATAATATTCCATCGTATGCATATGCTACATTTTGTATATCCATGCATTCATGGGTTGCTTCCATATTTTACCTATTGTGAATAATGCTGCTATGAATATAGGTGTATAAATATCTTTGAGACCCTGTTTTCATTTCTTCAAGAGTAGAATTGCTGGGTCATATGGTAATTATGTTTTTAGATTTTTTGAGGAACCACCATGTCGTTTCCCACAGCAGTTAAACCATTTTACATCTCTGCCAGTAGTGCACAAGTTTCTGTACATATTTGCCAACACTTTTATTTCCTGGTTTTTTGATATCAACCATCCTAATGGGTGTTGAGTGCTATCTCGTTTTAATTTGCATTTCTTAATAAACAGTGAAGTTGAGCATCTTTTCTTATGTTCTTTGGCCATTGAGAGAACTGTCTTTTCAACTCTTGTGCTCGTTTTTGAATCAGGTTGTTGGGTTTTTGTTGAGTTTTAGAAGTTCTTTATATATTGTGAATATTAAACCTTTATATAGTTTGCAGATGTTTTCTCCCATTTGTGGGTTACCATTTTACTCTGTGGATAGCCTTGTGCATGAAATATTTTAATTTTAATGAAGTCTAGTGTGTCTGTTTTTTCTTTTGTTACCTGTCCTATCCAAGAAATCATGTGTCCAAATCCTTTGTCATCAAGCTTCTATCCTACTTTTTCTTGTAAGAGTTTTATTGTTTTAGCTCTTATATTTAGGGCATGCATTTATTTATTTATTTATTTATTTATTTATTTATTTATTTTTAACTAATTTATTTATTTTAATTGTATTTTTTTAATTTACATCCAAGTTAGCATATAGTGCAACAATAATTTCAGGAGTAGATTCCTTAATGCCCTTTACCCATTTAGCCCATCCCCCCTCCCACAACCCCTCCAGTAACCCTCTGTTCTCCATATTTAAGAGTCTCTTGTATTTTGTACCCCTCCCTGTTTTTATATTATTTCTGTTTACCTTCCCTTGTGTTCATCTGTTCTGTGTCTTAAAGTCCTCATATGAGTGAAGTCATATGATACTTGTCTTTCTCTGACTGATTTCGCTTAGCATAATACCCTCCAGTTCCATCCACGTAGTTGCAAATGGCAAGATTTCATTCTTTATGATTGCATTCTTTAAGATTTCATATCTTTATGATATATATGTGTGTATATATATACACACACACACACACACACACACCACCTCTTCTTTATCCATTCATCCATTGATGGACATTTCTTTCCATACTTTGGCTATTGTTGCTAGTGCTGCTATAAACATTGGGGTGCATGTGTCCCTTCGAAACAGCATCCCTGTATCCCTTGGATAAATGCCTAGTAGTGCAATTGCTAGGTCATAGGGTAATTCTATTTTTAATTTTTTGAGGAACCTCCATACTGTTTTCCAGAGTGGGTGCACCAGTTTGCATTCCCACCAGCAGTGCAAAAAAGATCCTCTTTCTCCGCATCTTCGCCAACATCTATTGTTGCCTGAGTTGTTAATGTTAGCCTTTCTGACAGGTGGGAGGTGGTATCTCATTGTGGTTTTGATTTGTATTTCTCTGATGATGAGTGATGTTGAGCATTTTTTCATGTGTCAGTTGGCCATGTGGATGTCTTCTTTGGAGAAGTGTCTATTCATGTCTTTTGCCCATTTCTTCACTGGATTATTTGTGTTTTTGGTGTTGAATTTGGTAAGTTCTTTATAGATTTTGGATACCAACCCTTTATCTGATACGTCGTTTGCAAGTATCTTTTCCCATTCTGTCAGTTGCCTTTTTCTTTTGCTGATTGTTTCCTTCACTGTGGGGAAGCTTTTTATTTAATGAGGTCCCGATAGTTCATTTATGCTTTTGTTTCCCTTGCCTCTGGAGAGGTATGGAGTAGGAAGTTGCTGCAGCCAAGATCAGAGAGGTTTTTGCCTGCTTTCTCCTCAAGGATTTTGATGGCTTCCTGTCTTACATTTAGGTCTTTCATCCACTGTGAGTTTATTTTTGTGTATGGTGTAAGAAAGTGGTCCAGGTTCATTTTTCTGCATGTCGCTGTCCAGTTTTCCCAGCACCACTTGCTGAAGAGACTGTCTTTACTGTCTTTATTCCATTGGATATTCTTCCCTGGTTTGTCAAAGATTAGTTGGCCATGTGTTTGTGGGTCCATTTCTGGGTTCTCTATTCTGTTCCATTGATCTGAGTGTCTGTTCTTACGCCAGTACCATACTGTCTTGATGATTACAGCTTTGTAATACAGCTTGAAGTTCATAGGGCCTTGATTTATTTTGAGTTAATTTTTGTATATGGTGTTTTAGTGTGTAAGGGTCCAACTTTATTCTTTTGCATGTGGATATCCAAGGTTTCTCAGCACTGTTTTTTGAAAATACTGTCATTTCTCCCATTGGATCGTCTTGGCACCCTTGTTAAAAATCATTTGACCATAAATGTGAGGGTTTATTTCTGGGTGCTTTATTCCTTTCCATTAATCTTTTTTTTCAAGTTTATTTTTATTTCTTTTGAGAGAGAGATAGAGAACAAGAGGGGGAGGTGCAGAAAGAGGAGACAGAATCCCAAGTAGGGCTTGAACTCCAGAACTGGGAGATCATGACCTGAGATGTAATCAAGAGTTGGACACTTAACCAACTGAGCCACCCAGGTGCCCCTTTTCCATTAATTTGCATATGTGTCTGATGCCAATACCGCATCATGTTGATTACGGTAGGTCTGTAGTAAGTTTTGAAATCAGGAAGTGTCAGTCCTCTAGTTTTGTTCTTTTCTTTTAAGATTGTATTGGCATTGGAGTCCCGTGAGATTCCCTTTGAATTTTAGCGTGGGTTGTTTTTTTTTTTTCCTCTGCAAAAAATGTCATATTTTGTTACGGATTGTTTTGAGTAATAATAAGTCTTCCAATCCATGGACATGTGATGTGTTTTCATGTATTGTTTTTAATTTTTTTCAGCATTGTTTTATAATTTTCATTGTAGAAGACTTTCATATTCTTGGTTAATTCCTAAGTATTTTATTCTTTTGATGCTATTGTGAATTGAATTATTTTTGTAATTTCCTTTTCATATTGCTCATTGTTCACCTGTGGAAGTGAATTTTGTGTGTTGGCTTTGTATCCTGTACTTTGCTGAATTCATTTATCTTAAGAGCTATTCTTTGGCATCTTTAAGGTTTTCTATATATCCTCTACAAATGGATAATTTTCCTTTCTAACTTAGATGCCTTTTGTTTCTTTTCTTGCCTGAGTGTTCAGGCCAAAACTTCCCCTACTATGCTGAATAGAAGTGAGGAAAGCCGGTATTCCTCATCTTAGTGGAGAAGCTTTTAGTCTTTCACAATTTAATATGATTTTCACTGTGGGTTTTTCATATGTGGCTTTTATTTATGCTCAGGTAGTTTGTTTTCCTTCCTTCCTTCCTTCCTTCCTTCCTTCCTTCCTTCCTTCCTTCCTTCCTCTCTTTTCTCTTTCTTTCTTTCTTTCTCTCTCTCTCTCTCTCTCTCTCTCTCTCAATTTTAGAGTTTTTGCCTACTCACTGCGTGAGCAGTGGTGGAGGGTGGGGCTGAGAAAGGAGAGTCTTAAGCAGACTCCATTCTTAGCATGGAGCCCGAGATAGCCATCAGTCCCATGGCCCTGGAATCATGACCTGAGCTGAGTTCAGGAGTCCAGTGCTTACCCTCTTTCTATTTTGTTGAGCGTTTTTGTCATGAAAGAGTGTTGAATTACTTCATGTGCTTTTTCTGCATGTAATCAATTGAAATGATCAGGTGGTCTTTTTTCTTCATTTTGTTGTGGAGTATTTATTGATTGATTCTTGTATGTTGAGCCATCCTTGCATTCCAAGAACAGATCCTACTTGGTCATGTACAATCCTTTTATTGTGTTGCTAAATTCTGTTTGCTAACGTTTTTTCAAGAATTTTTGCATCATTAATCCTCAGGGATCTTGGTCTGTAATTTTTTTTGTAGTGACTTTTTCTTTCATTGATACCAGGCTTGTGCTGGCTTCATAGAGTGGGTTGGGAATGCTCTGTTCTTAGAGAATTTGAGAAGGATTGGTATTCATCTTTAAATGTTTAGTAGAATTTACTAATGAAGTTATCAGGTCTAAGGCTTTCTTTATTGGGAGATTTTTATATACTGATTCAATCTCATTACTAGTTATATATCTATTCAGATTTTCTGTTTCTTCAAGATTGAGTCTTGGCAGGTTTTGCGTTTCTAGGAATTTGTCCATTTCATGTAGGTTATGTGGCTTTTTGGCTTACAATTATCTATAATACTCTTACAATCCTTTTTATTTCTGTAGAATTGGTAGAAAAATTCCCACTTTTATGTCTGATTTTACAAATTTCACTCTTTTTTTAGTTCTAAAGGTTTTCCTTTTTTCAAAGAATAAACTTTTATTTACATTGATTTTTTTTTTTGTTATTGTCTTTCTATTATGTTTTATTTACCTCTGCTGTGTATTATTTCCTTATTCTAGCTTTGGGTTTAGTTTTTCTAGTTCTTAAGTTGGAAAGTTAGATTCTTGATTTGAGATCTTTTTCTTTTAATGTAAGTGTTTATAAATTTCCTTCATTAGTACTTCTTTCACTGAATCTCTTAAGTTTCATACTTTTTAAGACCATGATTTTTTTTTTTCCTTTCATGAAGTGTCTGTTCATATCGTGGACTTTTTTGTTGTTGTTGTTCTTCCTTTCCTTTTCCTTTTCCTTTCCACCTTAGCAAAGAGTTGTAAGACTTTTTTTTTTTTTTCCTTAATTAATTTGGACAAGTTTTTCCACTACATGTATGTATGGGAATATTTGTATTCAATCTGTGGCTTGCTTTTTTCTTTATTTTGACAGTGTCTTTTAAGCAGAGAGGTTTTTAATTTTAACAAAATTGATATCTTATTTAGAAATCTCTGCTCCAAGACCGCAAGTATGTTCCCCTTTTTTTTTCTACTATAAGTACTATTTGCATTTATTTCTGTGATGCATTTTGAGTTAATTTTTTTATATGTAGAGTAAAGTTGAGGGTTTGTTTCATTTACTTTTTTCAGTATGACTATTCAGTTTTCTAGGATCATTTGTTAAAAAGACTATTCTTACTGAAATTTCTTGATAACTTTCTTGAAAATCTAATGTAGTATTGCTGCATTACCTGGAATATTGGTATAGCTATACAATTTGGAAGTTGGATTAGGAAGAATGGAAAATAACTGTTGATGTGAGCACTCTGAAACTTTCATCTTGCACATAAATGATACTAATTTACTCACAGGAGGTGTTTTTAAAATTCTAAAGTAGAGCTTTAAATCAGAAATTAATTTTCATATGAAATATTTTACCAAAAACATTTTTATTTTAAATCTCCTTATGTAAAGTGCAAAATCTTCTGTTTTTTTTTTACAATTTTTGGGGAATTGCTTTGGCTCCAGAATATTGGAGTATATGTCATTTGCATGGAAAAACAACAGTACTTCATCTCTTAATTTCATTTTCTAGCTTTCAATTTCAGGTTATATAGTGGCCATATTAAATTAACCAAAATAGGGAAATGACATTTTCTTCTTTTCCACAGTGGCAGCTAGACTGTCTTGCTTGCTTGCTGAAGTTAATATGCCAGTTTGCAATAGATCCATCTGATTTGGATTTAGCTTATCACGATGTCTTTGCCTGGTCTGGTATAGCAGAAAGCCATAGGAAAAGAACTTGGCCTGGTAAATCAAGAAAGGCTGCTGGTGATCATGCCAAGGGTCTTCATATACCAAGATTAACAGAGGTAAAGTACAGAAGTTCCAATTAGATTATAGTAATGAATTCTATTTGTGTTTTATAAAGTTAAGAATACGCTAATGCATAAGGAATATGATCCCAGACTACTACAATATGATGTAACTGCTGAAGTGATACCTTCATTTTAAATTTAGTAGTAATTACGAAATAGTAATGTTTTTCAGTTTATTATCCAAATTTCAGGAATGAATGTCATTCTGCTGTACTCCAACTGTAGTTAGCTAGTTAGTCATTTACAAAGTAATTTATATACTAAATTTGTCAGGGTCCATTTAGGGAAATAAGCCCCACTAGGTGTTTGAACAGAGGTGATTTAAAGTGAATAATTGTTTTTACGTGTATGTATTGGAGGACTAAATATATAAAAGGAAAATGTTGAGGTAACTCAAAGGAGTAACCATTCACCACCTCTAGGGTTTGAGAAGCATATGGAAAAGGTTTGGGGTTATCAGAAATGAGGAGGTTATAAGGATCTTGTTGGCCTGCAGTTTAGGCCTCTGAGGAAGGGGTTCTGCTACTGCTTCTGAAATCAATGGCTTCTGAAATCAAATGGGTTAAATACTTATGTTTCAGTGCTGACAGAACAAGCAAGGAAGTAATCTCTCTAGTGTCCCAGGTTAATGGAACCTCATAGAAACCAGCTGGCAAAAGAGGAATTTAGTTTATGATGTACCAGCCCTAACATCACAAAGCAAGTTGATAGAATGGTATATTTAGAGCTGAATGAAAATGGCACCATAACCAGGATGACATCCACAAGTATAATTAGAATTCTTTCTGGCTGTGGATTCTTTGTTCATGTGATCAAATATTTGCCGTTCGAATTGTTCCATCCCTGAATTGGGAAATGGGGACAGATGAAGACAGGTTTTTAGTGAGCTGTCTTCCTCATTTGTAACCTTTTGAGAACAGCATCTTACCTCATAGCTGCCCCTAAAAACTCTAGAATTGTGAGTTGTTTCTGATTAGAGAAATAGGTTCTGTAGTGAACATAGGTTGGAAACTACTGGTGAAAATTGAAACCTGAAGCATATTTCCCTTTTGGAATTTTGGAGATTAAAGGGGCCAGATGATTTTGTTAGTATTCCAAATCATTTACAGCTAATACAATTAAAATAGACTATGGAGACTACAGTGTAATCTAAATGTGTTTTCCAGTATTGCTTATTGCCAATTACTTACTTTAACCTTGCATTGCTATAATGTTTCAGTTAATTTTTTTTCCAGAATAATCTTTCCAAGTTATAATTTGAAAGCTCCCCTTTCCATTAACTCATTAAATAACTTCACAGCTTTGACCTTGATTAGTGGTTTCCTCTTGAGATTTTTTTTTAATGTGTTTTTTTTTTTTTTAACGTTTATTTACTTTTGAGACAGAGAGAGACAGAGCATGAATGGGGGGAGGGTCAGGGAGAGAGGGAGACACAGAATCGGAAGCAGGCTCCAGGCTCCGAGCTGTCAGCACAGAGCCCGACGCGGGGCTCGAACTCGTGAACCACGAGATCATGACCTGAGCCGAAGTCAGACACTTAAACGACTGAGCCACCCAGGCGCCCCATCCTCTTGATATTTTAATAATAAATATAAATAGTATAGATATAAACTACATACATAAGGAATTTAAAAATACTGTTTTTTAAAAAGTATATGCAAGTACATGCTTATTGACAATAATTCGTAATATATAGGTGAACCTATCCTCCTAGTCATAGGTGACTACCATTAATAGTTATGATTTTTTTCTGTGTACATACTTCTATAGTTTAGAAAAGGTGCTTACTAAATATTTTTTTCCATTGGTTTATCATAATCAGAACTTAGTGTATTAAGCTATTTGGGAACAAAAATCTGTTATATTAATTCTAGAGACAAAGTTAGCCAGTTTTGATATCCTATAGATAGTGAGGAAGAACACTAATTTTTTCATAATTTACTGTCATGCATTATTTCATTTGTTATCCTTAAAAAGCTTTTCAGAACGTTCAGATTTCAAGTTGAACTTTCAAATTCCAGCCTAGACCACTTTCCTTAAAGCTGTTCTGATTTCACCAGGGACAGGTTTAGTTGCTGCTCTCTTTTTTTGCTCATGTGGCACATTGTATTCCTTGTGTTACAGTGCTTTCTATGTTATCTGCTGCAGTGGATTCAAACCTCCAGGATGGGAACAGTGCTTATTATAACATAAGTGCCCAGAAGGGTTTCGATCTGCAGAAGGGAGTCAGTAATTCTTTATTTATATAAATTAGCAAATTATTTTCTACCATTATATAGAACTCTATAGAACATTATATAGAATTCCCATTATATAGAAGAACTAATACCTAAAAATTAAGTAGTTTATTAGAATCATGCAGCTTGAAAGTTTGCAAACTGAATATTGATCCTCAGGATTTTTAATCTAGAATCTATGCCCTGTATTCATCTTTTTCTCTGTTTCAGGATGGTTGAGATCTCTGTTGCTGCTTGGCCTTACTTGCTTATTTCAAAATTAAAAAATGTATAATTCTCCTTCACCACCCCAATAAACCACCGACATGTGTAATATATTTTTTTTCACCCATGTGGGTGACATGTAAAGAATTTGTGGGTCAAATACAAAGAATAGTTTTGTAAAATAATAATAATAATAATAATAATAATAATAATACTAAAATAGTTTGGCCTCTGTATTTCTAAATTTTCATTTTTTTTAAGTTGCTATTCTTAAGTTTGGTCGCAAAATTCTGATTTTCTAATATTGATATTTTTACTGTATGATTTTCTTTGTCATAGATAAAAATCAAATTTGGAGTTTTGGGTTAAAAATGCATTTTTGTGTTTTAGCATATTTAAAGATTTTTTTGTAATGTTTTTGTTTTGAAGGTATTTCTTGTTCTTGTCCAAGGAACCAGTTTGATTCAGCGACTTATGTCTGTTACTTATACATATGATAATCTGGCTCCTAGGTATGAAGTTTTTACATAATTTATGTATGTATTTGTAGTAAGAATGGAGTGTTTTAAAATTTCATGTTGAAAACATTTAAGTCAGCAGAAAAACTGTTAGGGCATCTTAACTTTTCTACTGTTCATCTTCATTTGTGTATTGTCAACATTTTGTCAGTTTTTATTGCATAATCACAAACGTTCATTTTCTGTGTGTGTGTGTGTGTGTCTTTGTGCACATATTTATTTATATATTGTCCTGAATTTTGTGAGAGTAAGGTTCAGATATCATGACCATTTACCTTTACCCATAATCCTTCGATACCAGGACATTGAGTAAACACTCAAATATAGCAAGTTTAACATGGTTATGATAGTGTTATTTAATATATAGTTCACACTCAAATTGTCCCATTAATATTCTTTATAGTGTTCCCCCCCCCCCCCCCCCCGGTCTAGGATCATGTACTGCATTTGGTTGTATTTCTTCCATTTCCTCTTACCCAGGGATACTTCGTTAGCCTCTCATGATACTGACATTTCTGAGTAGTGCAGGCCAGTTGCTTTATACAGCATCTTTCAATTTAGGTTTTCCTGATTGTTCTTCATGATTAAATTCAGATTATATACATTTTTAGCAGGAGTATATACATTTTTAGCAGGAGTACTCTGTAAGTAAAGTGTCTTTCTCAATACATAACTGGTGATGTCAGTTTGTCCCATTATTAATGATATTAATTTTTACTAGTTTATTTTGTTTCCTGCAGGTTTCTTTACAGTAAGGTTTCTGATTTTTTCTAATGAAAAGTAACCCGTGGGAAGCTGCTCCTCATAAAACTTTCATTCATTTTCAGCAGAGATGATTCTTGCCTAATTCAGTTATTAGTAAATGTTTGTAAACTAGTGATTTTCTGACTTACAACCATTCCTTTTATGCTTATTCATTGACATTCTGTTTTGAAGAAGAGTTTTCTCTTCTTCCTTTTACTTCATATCAGTTTGAATTAATGGATTATTTTTCATTCGGTTTGTTACAGTTCATTACTATTACTATTCACTTTACTCAAATTATGCCTGAGTTGGCCGCCTCAAGCTTGTTCATGGGTCATTTTGACATATCCCTATTATTTGGGGTGGAGGGAAGGAGTCCTTTTTTATTTTTCCTGTCACTGTAAGATCCTCAAGGCATGTAATTTCTCTACCTTAGTCCTGGAATCAGCCATTTCTTTAAGAAGCTGTAGTTCCTGTTGGGGAGGAACAAAATATGGGTTCTTGGTATACTCATTGCTACTGAGGACTCCTTGTTTCTAGGCCTTGGTGGACAGAGCTGGAAATACGTGTATATGAATATAGTTTAGCCAGGTGATATCCCATTTAATTTGGGCTACAGTGGAGATTTCTTTTTTTGAAAATAATGTACAAAATTTTAATGCAAAAATTCAACTGTGGTAATTGCTGACTGATACATGGGTACCTGACTGTATGCCTTTAATAATCACATAAGTTAAAGTTGTGAAATTAATTTCTAAATATTGTGTAGGTATTTATGTTGGACTGAAGTTTGCCATCATACTCAAATGATTTATAAAGCTAATGTAAACACGTTTGAAATTGCTTGACCTTATTCATGGCTAATAGCTGATAGCTGTTTTTAGATGCTTTTAAAAGTCACCTTCATAGGCAGTGGTTGCATATAAATAGCATGATTATTTCTTTTATAATTTACCCTGTTTTTTGGGTCTCTGTCTCAGTTGAATTCACATTCATTGCTTAATCAATATCTACCTCCACTAGACACTGAGTTCTATATGAACTATATCTGATCTTGCTCAAGAATGTATTTTTAGTACCAGATACCTTGTCTCATTGTTTATAAAACTTAGGAATGGACAACGTGTAGAAATGAAGAGATTACTATAACATACCTTTGATTGTATGATCAGATAAATTTTATACCCTAACCACCAATACTCTTCACTTAAATAATTCTTAACTCTTCCTCTGTGTCCTCACTAACCCACACTCTACCTCACTCTTCCAACATACCACAATACATTGAGGTAACAAGGCAATTCAGTAACTGCTTTAATTTGGTTTTATTTCTTGAGAATTAAGAAATGTTCACATGACTTTGTTAGCCTCACACGAGAAAAAATAAACATGCAGGTTTGCTACCACCTGCTGCTATTCAAGCTGGTTCTCTCTGTGGCAATTCTTGTTTTCATTCTACCAGTTCCATTCTTAACTTACTACAGTCTTTGTAATGTGAACCCCGCTCCTCATCCTTGTTTTTTCTCAGTGCCTGTTCATGCACCGTTATCTTTTCATAGGCCCCCATTTTGAGTTCATATGGTGGTAGGTTTGTATTAATTAAGGCAGTTAGAGCAAATATTTTGCCTGTGTTATCAAAAATCTTCTCATGCTATATATTTAAAAGATAGATGGGTAGGTTGCATTTGGTAAAGTTGATTATGCCAATATGATAATAACTAAACATGAAATATGGACAAATATATAAGTTGTATCTTAGTACTTTTTACTTTCTTTTTGAGAGTTTGAAAGGTACTTTGTTAATTATAACAAAGTGAGGATACTAGAGATCAGTGCTTTTTCTTTTCCAAACTATTTATTTATAAGACAAATAATCCCCATTTATTGGTTTTGTTACAATGAAAGTTTTTAATACTTTAAATTGTAGTATCACATTTTCTACTGAAGTAACTAAATGTATGGAGAAAAATGGTTCTAAAATAATACAGAATTAAGTTAGTTTTCTCTACTTTTTAATAATTTGCTTTTCACCATTTCTGATAGAAATTGGCATTAACAGTACTAAAGGAAGGGCATTATATGTCAGTGTATGATTTTATTTTTAAAATTGGAAGTCTGAAGTTTGCAATCGAAACGATTATAACTTTTCTCTTTGTAATATACATTTTTTTAGTAACTAAATCTTGAGTATTTCCTGAGGGTTCACTTATTTCAGTCAATACTGTATTCACTCAGATATTGTTCATTAAATCTGAACAATCATATGGAGTGGTCTGTAATAATTTTTTACCAGTGTTTCTTTAAAAGATAAAGACTATAGGAAAAATAGATATTTTTCTTAAAATTTATTCTTTTGGGGGAGTACATTGTATAACTTGAAAGGATATGTGGTAATAAAGTGAGTCATTTTTATTTTATTGCTGAATTTAATTGGTGGTGGTGGATTTTTTTTTACTTTACAGAGTTTTGAAAGCTCAGTCCGATCACAGGTCTAGGCATGAAGGTAAGGATTCTACAAAAGTAGTTTTTAATAGATAAAGATTTGCATAACTAGATAATGTTTAATAATGAACATTGTGTTTCCTTTACAGTGCAAATCCTTATAGTCATATTTTTTTCTAATTTCTCTTTAGTTTCACATTATTCAATGTGGCTCCTGGTGAGTTGGGCACATTGCTGTTCATTAGTGAAATCTAGCCTTGCTGATAGTGACCATTTACAAGATTGGTTAAAGAAATTGACTCTCCTTATTCCTGAGGTAAGATAAGGATTGAAGATTAGAACTATTACTCTTCATATTATTTGATATTATTAGCATTGATAATAAAAAAAAGAGCTAATGGAAACAAATGGACTTGATTTCGTAAATATGTTCCATTAACTGGAATATACTTATTAAATACTTTAAGATTCATTATGTTTTAACTATATACATGTAAATGTGAATGTTAGATAGTCTGTAACATTCATATTTGTCTTTTTTCTGAAATAAAACTGATTATTTTGCTTTAGAATTTTGAAAATCTTTTTCTGGGAAGGACTCGAGTGTTTATTTTGGTAATTTATATTTTAGAGAAGTTTTTTTTCCTTTTCTGTTTAATTAGAGTGTATCCTTAGATACAAGAGATAATAAAAATTAGTCAAATATATTTTGATTTTGATGTCAACACTCAGGTCAATATAATTTTCACTAACCATATCTCGATGTTGCTTATACCATATTCCTAAGTGAAATGGTAGAAACATATTCTTGATAAAACACTTAACCACAGTAGTCATATTATTTTAGGTCACTTCGTCTTAATACCTTTAGCTCTGAGTTGAATGCATATTCTTGTTCTGGCTGTGTCCCAGGTAATGATTGTGACATTTGGGCAAGTCCCTTAGAAACTGTAAAATGTTCTGGTTAAGTACTTTCTAAATTGCTTCTTGTTCTGAAATATTTTCTCTTTTTATTTAGTTTTGTAAATAAATTATTATGAATATCCTTTCCTTAGTCCCTTTTGTATTTGTTGTTATTATGTTTGTTTGTTTTTATCATGACCATATTTGGGAATTTCTAACATGTTTCTACATATTACTGTATACTTTGGGGTACTTTATTTGATATTTATGTGTGTGAGTATGTCATCAGAATATTGCATTTAAAAATATATTACTAAAGAAGCCATCTAACATGTTATTTCTGCTGACATATTTAAAGATTAACTTTTAAATACTTAATTCATACTGTCTTTGGAACTTTCTTTTTCATTTAGACTGCTGTCCGTCATGAGTCTTGCAATGGTCTTTATAAGTTATCTCTGTCAGGGCTGGATGGAGGAGACTCAATCAATCGGTCCTTTCTGCTATTGGCTGCTTCAACATTGTTGAAATTTCTTCCCGATGCTCAAGCGCTCAAACCTATCAGGGTAAGTTTTACTGTGTTTAGTAGCTGTTTCTATTTCTGCAGTTTTCTTTGTGTCAACTTTTAATCACTGTATTATATACTTGGAGTAATTTTGAGTACTTGTTCACTGTATGTAGTTTTTACCAAGAGGATAGTCATAAAGTTCTTAAAGTGGCAGCATTGTGGACATATTGAGTGACACATTACACCTAGAAATGGAATTTGTATGCTTTAATTTCAGCTCTGTGGAATCTCTCATGGGTATTCTGTTTTGGAAATAGCATTTGTTCTTACTGTGTTTTGGACCTTGTGTTAATAAATTGAATGATAAAGGGGCGCCTGGGTGGCTCAGTTGGTTGGGCGGCCGACTTTGGCTCAGGTCATGATCTCGCGGTTTGTGGGTTTGAGCCCTGCATTGGGCTCTGTGCTGGCAGCTCAGAGCCTGGAGCCTGCTTCTGATTCTTTGTTTCCCTCTCTCTCTGCCCCTCCCCTGCTTGCTCTCTGTCTCTTTCTCAAATAATAAACATACATAAATAAATAAATAAATAAATAAATAAATAAATAAATAAATAAATAAAATGATAAAAACATGATAAATGAAGCTTTCTTACTTACTAACACAGATTTTTGCAGTATTCTATCATTATGATATTCTAAATTTTCAGTTTTCTTTATTGTTCCAGTATATATCCTAGCTTCGTAAAAAAGTCTTCTACCACGTAATAAATTCAGAGCTCATTAAGTAAATTTTACTAATTTCAGAAGTATGATTCATTGTAGGATTTACATTTTTCCCCTCCATATTTACTTGTCATTAAGTATGTGAGATATGTAAAATGTTTTTTATGTTTTAGGTTTCAAAACTATAAAAGACCACTGCATTTGCGTAGGTTTATATATACTCATGTTCTGTAGGTTTCTTTTGTTGATACATTTTCATTGAATTCTTAATTCATCACAGGTTATAAGAAATTTGAGGGTAATATTTTTCTGAAAGTTCTCGTTTATTTATGGACATAGTTATTCTAATTTTACAGGAACTAGAAGTGTTCTCTCCATACTTTATTAAATTTTGAATACTGCTTTTACAGGGATTTAATTTTTTTTGTAAGGTCTGTAGTTTCTTAGATGTATTGTAATTTTAAATTATTCCCCCTTTTAAAGTGTTTTCACAGAGTTTTAATTTTTTTTTAACAGATAGATGATTATGAAGAAGAACCAATGTTAAAACCTGGATGTAAAGAGTATTTTTGGTTGTTGTGCAAATTAGTTGACAATATACATATAAAGGATGCTAGTCAGGTATGTTCAGAAAATTATGCATTAACTTGCTAATAGAGATGGATTATACACATGTATGTTTATGACTTTATATAGGTCCTTTTTTTAAGGGCATTTTTATCATTTTATAAGAGTTGAAAATGCCGTAATTATTTTACTGTAGTTGTACTGTTTTGTTCTGCTGTAATTCCTTTGTTCTTTTTACTTTGACCTTTTTTGAAGTGTCTTCATCTGGTACCTAGAAGTAATTTCCTTTCTTCTGAGTAGGATTTGTAGATGTAAAATCTTACTTGGAATGTGAAGTTCAGACTTTAAATGTAAATATATAGGTTTCTGTAATAGCATGTGGATTTGGAGTTTTGAATATGTAAAATAAAATTGCAATTCAGATAGAATTTAAGGTAAACTATCAGTTTACTGATCTAATTTTCTTAGACTAAAATATTTTGAGATGGTTAAAACAAATTAACTTCAAAGACAAACTTGCCGCCTAAGACTTTTGTTTTTTCTCCTTCCTAAATTTAGTAAGCAAAAATGCATCTAACAAAATGAGAAGATACATTTAGGTATTTAGGAAACATTTTCCCTCTTTTTAAAAAATGTGTTTTAATTTGCGCACCTGGCTGGCTCAGTTAGCAGAGCATTCAACTCTTTATCTTGGGGCTGTTAGATTTGAGCCCCACCTTGGGTGTAGAGATTACTTAAAAATTAAAAAATTTTTAAAAATGTGTTTTAATCCCAGTGCCTTTCATATACTTTACATTTTAAAAAATCCCGTAGTGTTTGTACTTCTTTTAAGGAGCAGTGTACGTTGAATTCTTAAAGTATTCTACTTTTTATTTGAGAAATAATTTTAAAAAATTGAATGTGTTTTAATTTACTTGAGTATTCATAAAATATTGATGTCAGATAAACAGCGGAGGAGGGGCAGGAACAGAGGGGGAGAGAAAGAATCCTAAGCAGGCTCCATAGTGTCAGTGTGGAGCTTGTTGTGGGCTTAAACTGTGAGATATGACCTGAGCCAAAACCAAGAGTCGGACACTTAACTGACTGAGCCACCCAGGCACCCCTACAACTTTAATTTTATTAATTGACATCATGTATAGGTAAAGAATAACTGTATTATTTATAATTTAAATGGTATATTCGTGAATTTGGGAGACTAAATTCTTCTTACAAGGAAAGGATGTGTTTTGTTTTAGCAATCTCTGGCTACTAAACAAAAAAAAACATATGTATTTGAATTTTGTATTTTCTCTTTGTATTAAGACCACACTCCTCGACTTAGATGCTTTGGCACGACATTTGGCTGACTGTATCCGAAGGTAAATTTAAATGTGAAATTGACAGTTATATTGTTGAAAAAAGATACAAAGGACATAATTATGTGAACTATCTTGCTTTGCGTGTGTTCTTTTTTGTGTAGCAGGGAAATCCTTGATCATCAAGATGGTAATATAGAAGATGATGGGCTTACAGGACTCTTAAGGCTTGCAACAAGTGTTATTAAACACAAACCACCCTTTAAATTTTCAAGAGAAGGACAGGTACGTATTAAGACATCAAATGTCTATATGAAATATGATTGAAACCTTTTTTGTTGTTGGGTTGTATGTGGATATGTTAAAATTATCTTAAACACGCAAACATAAACGTTGCTAGAACTTTATTGCTGGTAGGAAAAGTGAACATTGAATAAAATGAACCCTAGAAATATAAATCTTAGGCTTAAATTTAGAATGCAGAAACAAATTTTAATTCCTGTGACTTGTACATAGAAAGGCAACCCCTGGCGCCTGGGTGGCTCAGTCGGTTGAGCGTCCGACCTCGGCTCAGGTCATGATCTCGCAGTCCATGAGTTCGAGCCCCACGTTGGGCTCTGGGCTGATAGCTCAGAGCCTGGAGCCTGCTTCCGATTCTGTGTCTCCCTCTCTCTCTCTGCCCCTCCCCCGTTCATTCTCTGTCTCTCTCTGTCTCAAAAATAAATAAACGTTAAAAAAAAAAATTTAAAGAAAGAAAGGCAACCCCCACTTAAGTGGTACAGTTTCTGTAGGATTGAATATTTTGAATTAATAATTTGCACAGTGGAATTAATAAGTGGTCATTATAGAGTATCTGTTTTATTAGTTTCGTGTTTTAAAAGCGCATTTGACATAAAATCTATTGAATACTAGATCATGCATAATGATTCTATATCTATAAATGTCTAATTACTCTTCAGATTAAGTTATTTACTTTGCCATTAGCACTTTTGTCATTGTCTGCATTAAGGGAGTTAGTTTTGGTTTGGATGGTTGTTTTCTTGAGGTTACTAACTGTGGTAAGAAACATAGGAATAACCACGATGGACGATAGTCCTCATGGGGATGGTGTAAGGGATTCTGGTGATAAATCTGTGGTACTTCCCCTATTCAGCAAAGCCCCTTCTTGTACTCTTTCTTTTAGGTCCTAATTTTTAAATTTTGCCTTAAAACTCACTGGGAATAATTTGATTTAGTTTTGCTGATTGAAGTATTCTGTTACATAAACCAGTATGTCATTTTTATTCCAAAGTGTAAATATATTGATTTTTCTGATAACATATTATAACATGAAAATCATTGTAAAGAAAGAAAACATGTTTAGATAGTTCAAAAGAAGATCCCCATGTAGTTTGATTTGCCATGACGCTCAGCTGATGGATGGCTTCTAGGAGTTTCCATGGATATATTAAATACTCAAATAATTTATATTACAAAAATACCATTCTGTGATCTTCTTTCTTCACTTAAAAAAGTGAATGTGTTAAAAAATACATTTAAAAGATTGAATAAAGAGGAAAATAATATATTACTGACATTTATGTTACTGGTTGTAAAAAAAAAAACTGCAACTGCAGGGAACAACATCTTTGCATACCTGTCCCATTATATACTCATTTAAGAAAATTTTTTTAAATGTTTATTTGTGTTTGAGAGAGAGAGAGAGAGAGAGACAACAAGCAGGGGAGGGGCAGAGAGCTAGAGACACAGAATTTGAAGGAAACTCCAGGCTCTGAGCTGTCAGCACAGAACCCAGTGCGGGGCTCGAACTCATGAACTGTGAGATCGTGACCTGAGCCAAAGTTGGCCGTTTAACTGACTAAACCACCCAGGCACCCCTATACTCACTTTTTTTAATGTTTATTTTTGAGAGAGAGCGAGAGACCGCATGAGTTGAGGGGGGGCAGAAAGAGGGACAGAGAATCCCAAGCAGGCTCCATGCTGTCAGTGCAGAGCCTAATAAGGGGCTCAAACTCATGAACCGTGAGATCATGACCTGAGCCAAAATCAAGAGTTGGATGCTTAACTGAGCCACCCAGGTACCGCTCCTATACTTAGGTTCTCTTTCATCCTCCCTCCCTCCCTCCCTCCCTCCCTCCCTCCCTCCCTCCCTTCCTTCCTTCCTTCCTTCCTTCCTTCCTTCCTTCCTTCCTTCCTTCCTTCCACATGAATAGGGGAGGGAGGGTGATACAGAAGGTGAAGCAGTCTCCAGGCTCTGAACTGACGCTGGGCTCAAACTCACAAACTGCAAGATCATGACCTGAGCCAAAGTTGGACAGTTAACCGACTGAGCCACCCAGGCACCTCTATACTCATATTCTTAAAAGTAAATTTGATTCATTTTAATTGTAATACCTTAGTTTACAACAGGTTCCTTCCGTATATTCTTCCAGCTGCACTGTATTAGAATGTTCCTAATATCTCTGTTTCTCAGATATCCCCACATTCCTTACGTGTGGCAGTCTCGTTGCTTTAGTTTTATGTTTTTGATTACTATTGAAGATGAGTGTCTTTGTATGTATGCTATGTATTGTGTATTTGTGTTAACTTGTGAATTTTTCCGTTCATAATCATTGTGTATCCTTTGTCATTTTTCTTCTCATTTGTAGAACTTTGTACTTTGCAAATATTAAAAAGAATTAAAAATTCTTTTTCTGTCTTTTCCAGAATTCTTGTTTTTCTTACCCATATTTTTAAAAGACTGCTTATTTTTTCCTTCTTTCTTTTGTTGATTTAAATAATAATCTTAGGCAAAGTTTTGAGCCCTTTGTTAGTAGACCCCATGTGGACAAATTACGAAATTAAGGCATAGCCAGTTTAAGCAACTTGTCTCACTGAGGCCACTCATACTCTTCACTTGGCCGAGCTGACCATTATGCACTACTGTCTGTAGATTTTAAAATCCTAAACACGTGGCTCTATAGTTTGCTTTTTTCACCTACCTTAGAGATTCTCTGTATCAGTATATACTGTATACAGTTAATTCATTCTTTTTAACAACTGCATAATATTCTTTTTTCTGTGTGTGTGTGTGTGTGTGTGTGTGTGTGTGTACACCCACACACTATCTTCCTAGTGATGAAAATGGTCTTATGCTCTTATAAGTGATATTGCAGTGAAGGTGTATAAACATCTTCCACTTAGGAAATCTTTAAGAAAAAAATTTGGAAGTAGAATTGCTGGTTCATAGGGTATGTCCCTTTATGATTTTGGTCAATATAACCATGTTGCTTTCAGTGGATGCTGAGCCAATTTATGGTCCCACCTACACTGTTTGTGGATGAATGCCCATTTCCTCACATTCCTGCCAACCCAGTATAATATCAAATATTTCATTTCTGCCAGACTGATAGGTGAAAAATATTCTCTTGGGTTTTTTAGTTGTGATTATGAGTAAGGTTGAGCTTCTATGCATGTTTTGAAAGCCATTATTTTGTATTATCTTTTCTGGGATCTAGACTCCATGTAGAAAACTAGGAGTGCGGCAAATATGTTGGGGATCTAGTTAGAAAGTTTGGAGTGGTTCTGAAGAGGGTTGATGTTGAAAAGTGGTTGGATTTGGGATGTTTATTGAAGGTAGAGCTCACAGACTTAAATTTGGATAGGATTGTGAGGTGGGAGAGAGAGAAATTAAGAATGACTTTACAATTTTAAGCCTCAGAAACTAAGTGAATGGTAATTCCATTTAATAAGAAAGGGAAATCTCAGGATAGATGGTTTTAGGGGAGAAGTGTGGGTTCAAAATCAGGAGGTCCATTTTGGACATGTTAAATTTGAGATGTCAATTAGATATGGAAGTGGAGAGGTGTTTAAGGTGGTTGGTTTGGTATAATATATTTTAATTTTATTTTTTATTTTTTTAAATTTACATCCAAGTTAGTTAGCATATAGTGCAACAATGATTTCAGGAGTAGATTCCTTAGTGCCCCTTACCCATTTAGCCCATCCCCCCTCCCACAATCCCTCCAGTAACCCTCAGTTTGTTCTCCATATTTATGAGTCTCTTCTGTTTTGTCCCCCTCCCTGTTTTTATATTATTTTTGTTTCCCTCCTTATGTTCTTCTGTTTTGTCTCTTAAAGTCCTCACATGAGTGAAGCATATGGTTTCTGTCTTTCTCTAATTTCACTTAGCATAATATTCTCCAGTTCCGTCCACGTAGTTGAAAATGGCAAGATTTCATTCTTTTTGATTGCCGAGTAATGCTCCATTTTATACACACACACACACACACACACACACACACACACACACACACACACACACGTATGTGTATATATATACGTGTATATACGTATATACATGTATGTATATATATACACGTGTATGTACGTATATACACGTATGTATATGTATGTATATATACGTGTTTACACGTATACGTATATACATGTATACACACATATATATATGGTATATACACGTATATATACTGTGTATATATATACATATATATGTATAGTATATATACATATATATGTATATATATACTACGTGTATATACCACCTCTTCTTTATCCATTCATCCATTGATGGACATTTGGGCTCTTTCCGAACTTTGGCTATTGTTGCTAGTGCTGCTATAAACATTGGGGTGCGTGTGTCCCTTCGAAACAGCACACCTGTATCCCTTGGATAAATGCCTAGTAGTGCAATTGCTGGGTCGTAGGGTAGTTCTATTTTTAGTTTTTTGAGGAACCTGCATACTGTTCCCAGAGTGGCTGCACCAGCTTGCATTCCCATGGTTTGGTGTAATATTAAGGAAAGTTTTCATTTTCTCCTAGATATTTAAAATACCTTTTCTACTTTAACAATTTTGCTTTATTGATTAAGAATTCTTTAAAAATTTCATTGACAATTTACTTTTGTTCAGGAATCAGTTAACATTTTGTGTAAAGAGCCTTTTAGTAAGTATTTTAGGCTATGCAGGCTAAATACGGTCTTGGTCACCACTATCACCGCTACTGCTACTTCTTTTCCTAACTCTTTATGCCCTCTTCCTCAATTTTTCTAATTCCCCTTTAAAAATATAAACCCTATTCTTATCTCTACTACATTGCACAGTATCTAGCAACAAATATATATATATTGAACAGATTGATGGTTAAGACTCAGTCCTTGTGGTGGTGCCTGGGTGGCTCAGTCAGGTGAGCATCTGACTTCGGCTCAGGTCATATATTATAGCTCATGAGTTCGAGCCCCGCATTGGGTTCTCTGCTGACAGCTCAGAGCCTGGGGCCTGCTTCGGAATATGTGTCTCCCTCTCTGTCTGCCACTCCCCTGCTCATATTCTGTCTGTCTCTCTCAAAAATAAAATATAAAAACATTGAAAAAAAAAAAAAGACTGAGTCCCGATTGTTAAGAACTGACAGTGGTTCATTTTTTCAGGAGATAATTATTGAGAAACCTGCCTTATTCAAAATTTGTATGTACCTTCTCAAATAATGGTTGCTCAGGATATTTGCAATTGCTCAGGTAAAAAATAAGAGCTTAATATTAAAGAGACCATCAGGGTTATGAAAGATCACATAGCACTTACATGATTAGGAAAATTGAAGAAGGTACACCTTTTGTAATACAGGATAAAGTATTTTTAAGTAGAAAAGTGCAGGAAACATTTAAGTCCCAGAAAAGACTATGAGTAAAACTAAGTCATAGGAAACCACTAGATATGTGCAGGAAATTTATAAGCTCAGTTTGGCTTGAGTTTGAAGAAGTATAAGAGGTAAATTTGGAAAACTAGATGGTCCATCTTTTGTGTTCACAGGAGATTATTTATTTATTATTATTATTACTGTTATTTTACATTTATTTATTTTTGAGAGAGAGAGAGAGAGAGAGAGAGAACACAAGTGGGGTAGGGGCAGAGAGATAATGAGACACAGATAGTCTATCAGCACAGAGCCCGACATGGGGTTCGAACTCACAAATTGTGAGATCATGACCTGAGTTGAAGTTGGATGCTTAACCGACTGAGCCACCAAGGTGCCCCCACAGGAGATCATTTTTATAATATTGGTCTTCAAACTTGTATTGCTCACATAGCTTTGAAGAATTTTGAGAAACCATAGGTGTTTCCGTGCATATTTTTAAATTTAAAAAAAATTTATAGATTTTTCAACTCATGTTTTTTTGTTTGTTTTACTTAGTTTTTATTTTAATTCCAGTTAGTTAATATGCAATGTTATATTAGTTTCAGGTGTACAATACAGTGATTCAACAATTCCTTATTTTAGCCGGTGCTCATCACAAGTGCACACCTTAATCCCCATCAACTCTAATTTCCAGCGGTTTGTTGAAATAGAAAAAAATATTTATTTATTATGACCTCATGGTGTTGTCTTAAATTTTTTCTGTGTTTAATTATTATTAACATTACATTAATTTGGACATGGGCAATCAGAGCAACATAAATATATTTTTTTTCATATACACATAAGACTTTATTTGTAAAAAATTGTTTTAATAACATTTTATAGAAGGAAATTTGTATCTTGATCAACTGTCAAAAGTTCTTCATCTTCTACATTAAAAATAGTTGGTGGTCTATAGCAATAATTTTGTCATACTTTCTTTTAAAATTTTTTTCAGTCTCAAAAATAGAAGCAACTTTATCTTGAAATATTTTATAAAGGCTCTTTTGTAATTTGATTAGTAACAACAGAATGGGTTTAGGATATCTCATTTTTTCTCCGAAACTTTCTCTTTTTATTCATAGTGTGTATTCTTTGTTATATCTGGGTTAAAGCTGTTTTAGGATAGTTGTTCTTTTACATGATTTTAGAGATTTCCTTCTCATGAACTTGTGGGGTGGCAAAGCTGATGTTCTCTCTGTGTAAGTCATCCTAGCAGGATATGTAGAATTCTCAAAGGGGAGCAGTGAGCCCATTTGGCTCTGTTGGTACTGGCATGTTTTGTTCACTAGCCTCAGAGTTGTTAGGGGGTCTTTGCATTCCACTTCTGATCACCACGTAATATTAGCCTTAAAAAACAAAATTGCCAGGGGTGCTTGTCGGTTAAGTGTCCATCCAGCTTCGGCTCAGGTCATGATCTCATGGCTCATGGGTTCCAGCCCCACGTCAGGCTCTGCTAACAGCTCAGAGCCTGGAGCCTGCTTTGGATTCTGTGTCTACCTCTCTTTCTGCTCCCCCCCCACTCACACTCTTTCTGTGTGTCTGTCTGTCTGTCTCTCAAAAATAAATAAAGGTTAAAAAAATTTTTTTTAAAACCTGCCAGTTATTTTAAAATCAGCAAAAATGGGTTTATTTGGGAGTAGCCGAGAATCACAACCCGAGGCATGCACTCTTCTGCAGAACCATAGGCAAGTCCAAATATACCTCAGATTTTGCCAAGAAGTATGAAACACTAAAATGAAATTTGAGGGGCACCTGGGTGGCTCAGTCAGTTGAGCATCTGACTTAGGCTCAAGTCATGATCTCCCTCTTCCCAAGTTTGAGCCCTGTGTTGGGCTCTGTGCTGACAGCTCAGAACTTGGAGCCTTTTTCAGATTCTGTGTCTCCCTCTCTGTCTCTGCCCCTGTCCTGCTCATGCTCTATCTCTCTCTCTCAAAATTCAATAAACATTAAAAAATTTTTTTAATGAAATTTGATTGAAAATGACTGTGTTAACAAGAATGAGCCTTTTAAAATTAATTTATATAGTTATAGGTGGATATTATTTGATAGGGAGAATGTGTATTCATTAATTCTCCTCCTGCTTTATATTTTTATAAACATAAATTCTGGGAAACTTTATTTACATAATGGAAATTTAAGCCTTGTTTATATGTTTACAGTGAGAATGGAAATTTTGGTTTTTATTCATTTTTTTTAAATGTTAACTTTTTATTTTGATAGATTGAGTGGGGGAGGGACAGGGAGAGAATCCCAAGCATGCTCCATGCTCTCAGCACAGAGACCCATATGGAGCTTGATTTCACAAACCATAAGATCATGACCTGAGCTGAATTAAGAGTTGTATGCTTAACCAACTAAGACGCCTAGGCACCCCGGAAATTTTATTTAAACAATGTTATTTAATCTTTGAATTTCTTCTGAAGTACATGTTAAAAATCACACTGTGATCTATTATCAGAAACTATTTTTAGTATTCTCTCAGCAATTTGAGGTTCTTCTTTCTGTGAAATATATCAAAATGGTCTTACCATTATTTATCAAATGGGCATATATATAGGTTACTTTTTCACATAGAGACACCTGCTTTTCCAGTAAACTCAGAGTAAGGAAAATAAAAATAGTGTTCATTTCATTATGCTTTTACCAGCCTAATATTTCTGATAAAATATTTTTTATCTTATCAAAAGATTTAAATATATTTTATTAAAGCTTTGGAGCTGTAGGTATTTAATACTCGTTCAATTTCTGGGTTTAAACTGATTAGCAAAGATAGTTCATATTAAACTAGTTATTAGCCAATTCCACTTCTTTTTGAGTGAATTTGCCTGTTTTTCCAGTTGAAGTAAATGTATTATCTTGTGTTTCGAAGACAGTCCTCTAACCTCTGAATTCTAATATAGGCAAGATACAGTCTTATCAGTCTGTCAGCTGTATGAAGTAGACCCTAGTCACTTTCCATATTTCTTATTTATTTATTTATTTATTTATTTATTTATTTATTTATTTGAGAGGACATGAGTGAATGAGGGGCAGAAAGAGGGAGAGAGAGAGAGAATCCCATGCTGACAGCGTGAAGCCTGATGCGGGGCTCAAACTCACAAACTGTGAGATCATGACCTGAGCTGAAGGTGGATTCTTAACCGACTGAGCCACCCAGGTGCCCCCACATTCCATATTTCTTAGCCAGACATACTTTTCCTTGCAAAGACAGGACTTTGTACTTTCTTTGACAATAGTGAGATGGAAGGTGAGATCATTAATGGGAAAATATTTCAGATTGTCCTTTATTTGGTGCCTGTCTCAGAGGCTCCCAGGACACCACCAGATTTAGTGATTTACTGAGGGAATCACTCCAAGGAATCAGCATGTGGTTGTACTCATGGCTAATATTTATTACAGCAAAATAATACAAAATGAAATCAGTGACAGAAAAAGACAGGATTGGGCAACTCTGGTGGAAAACAGCTACATATTTCCAAGAGTCCTGTCTCTTGGGGTTGCACAGGATGTGCTTAATTTCCCCAGCGATGAGTGTGACAACATGTGAGAGGTTTTGTCTACCGGGGAAGCTGTCTTGAACCTACAAGTCAGGGTTTTAGGTGGGGTGAAGTGGTGGGGATTGTCATTTATAGTACCTGTGTAACCGACCACAGTATCTGAAATTCTAGGCTCCCAGGTGAAAAGCAGGTATTCAGTATAAACCAAATACAAAAGGCACAGTGAGCCACTTTTATCACTTAGGAAAAGTTGTATATCAGAGGAGGGAACTATTCACCATTCAAATTTTCACATTACAGCCAGGGGCCACCTTACAATCCAGCCTTTCTAACGCTAGGAGAATGTCAGTGTTAACTACAGTACCTCTTTTCTACGCAGTACACCAGGACATTTTATAGCCCAGAACAGTGTACCATAGTAGTATTTGAGGTGTGTGAGAAATAACTTTCTTTGGTAAAGTAGCAAAGAACCAATTAGGAAAACAGGTTGGAAAGGTGACCTGACCCTTTCTTAAGCAGATCAGATTTAGAGAAAAATACGTCTAGGATGATAAAACCTTGCACTTCAGTTCACTAGGATAGAAAGTGAGAGCTTGGTGTCTGAAATCCTGACTCTGGCGTCTTTAAACTCTGTGACTCCAAGCAAGGTTTTTGGTCTTCTCTGTTTTTGGTATGGGGGCCTTTGAGTAGTATCTGGCACAATAACTGCTCATTAGGAGAAATTGCTACTTTTGGTGCTGTTACTGTTATTAGAGTGAAATACAGAGAAACTAAAGGAAATGCAAAGGCAGTCAAGATAGGACATAATGAGTCCTCAACAAAAACTTTTGGTCACTTAATGGAGTGGAAAATAATAGCATTATAGATGGGAATCTAAGAAAGAGCCTATTAGGTATTGAGAGGAAGGAAGAGTAAAGGTGATCCTTACTCATTCTGTTTTCTTTAAGAGAAACGAACATTGGGGAAACTTTTTATATGATGCTGCTCTACGTTTTTAAACAGCCTTTTAGAAAATTGTAGATTGTCATGTAGTCTAGTTCACTGTGTGTAAGTTATTCGTTATATTTGGAATATAATTGAAATGTAATTTTAGATAATATACTTGGTCTTTCTCTTTTTTCCAGGAATTTTTAAGAGATATCTTCAATCTCCTGTTCTTGTTGCCTAGTCTAAAAGACAGACAACAGCCAAAGTGCAAATCACATTCTTCCAGAGCTGCTGCTTATGATTTGTTAGTAGAGATGGTGAAGGGATCTGTTGAAAACTACAGGCTAATACACAACTGGGTTATGGCACAACACATGCAGTGTAAGCATTCTTTTCCTTTTAATCTTTCTAACGTTTGGACGCGGAAAAGAGATTTTGAAGGGCATGTCTTAAAGAATCCACTGTTAACACACTTTAACTTTATAAACTGTTGTTTCTAAGATGTTAAAAAAATAACATCGATTTTTAAAAAACAGGTGTAAAGGACTTTTTGTAGGTATCTGAAATATGTAGGGATTTCTTGCTTAAATAATGTAGTGCCAAGTAAAATCAGATTTTAACATTCTTTTGGATTTTTAGGGAATGAATGTTTTTATAATTGTTTTTACTAATTTTGTATCTTATTCTTTTATTTGAGTATAGTTGAAACCCAGTGTTACATTAGTTTCAGGTTATATATAATGTTTTATGTATATTAACTAAAGTGATAGAGAGTAGTGGCCATCATTAAAAGCAAAATACATTATGTTTAATAGTTTGTTTCGGTGGGGGGCGGGGGGATCCTTTCCTCCCTTTTTGTTCAGCAGCCCATGCACCTTATAAATGGGACTACTGGCCTCACGAAGATGTTCGTGCTGAGTGTAGATTTGTTGGCCTGACTAACCTCGGAGCTACTTGTTACTTGGCTTCTACTATTCAGCAACTTTATATGATACCTGAGGCCAGACAGGCTGTCTTCACTGCAAAGGTACATTTTTCCTCACTTTCAGAATTAAAAGTATTAAAGAAAAGTTAAATTTTGTTAAGAAATCTTGATTATTTCAGTTTAATAAAACATTGAGAAAATAATTTATGAATTAAATGACAATATTTGATTATATAGCTAGGTAGCTTGTGTATGTCTTAATTATTTTTACAGTTTAATAGAGTACTCCTAACATAGTAGTATAATTTCTTTATTTCTCAAGGGGAAACATAGTTGTAGAATATATATACTCCATGTAGACAATGAACATATTTTCAGTAAAAATAAATACAAATTTTCGTCACATACAAAATAAGCAAAGCCTAAAACAAAGTAGGGGAATATACCAGAATCACTTATTTCTTTTATTTTTATTCCAAAGTAAATTTGCCAGTGGGCCTAGTTTATTTGGGTAAGCGCTGCTTCGTGTTATTTTTCTTAACTTGTTATTTCTGGTTTTCATTCTTTTTATTCTTTTTCATGGACTGTTTTTTAGTTTGCCTTCTGCACTACTTACATAATTTCTTGGCAAATTTACTTTATGCCTGTCCTTGCTTTTTTGTTTTCCTTCATCATGTCATCTTGATGTCCTGATTTATCCTCCCTAAAAAAGTATTGCAATTCTTTATGTACCTTCATTGAATCCTTAATATGTTTTTTTTTTAAATATTTATGTAGTGTTGTGATGGGAAGGACTTTTTTTTTTTTAATTTTTTTTTAATCTTTTTTTTTTTTTTTTTCAACGTTTATTTATTTTTGGGACAGAGAGAGACAGAGCATGAACGGGGGAGGGGCAGAGAGAGAGGGAGACACAGAATCGGAAACAGGCTCCAGGCTCTGAGCCATCAGCCCAGAGCCCGACGCGGGGCTCGAACTCACGGACCGCGAGATCGTGACCTGGCTGAAGTCGGACGCTTAACCGACTGCGCCACCCAGGCGCCCCCTTTAATCTTTATTTTTGAGAGAGAAAGAGTCTGAATGGGGGAAGGGCAAGGAGAGGGAGACACAAAATCTGAAGCAGGCTCCAGACTGGGAGCTGTCAGCACAGAGACTGATGCGGGGCTCGAACTCACAAACCGTGAGATCATGACCTGAGCTGAAGTCAGAAGCCCAACCCACTGATCCACTCAGGCACCCCGAATCCTTAATATGTTTAAGTTCAGCTTCAAAGTCTCCAAGTTACAGTATAGTCAGGTGGGTTTTTTTTGCAGGGGATGGGGAGCTTTAGTTATATTAATGCTTTTAAGATTATCATCTGAGACTGATCATGCTTAGAAGTAGTTGAATAACTGACTCATTTAGCATATGGAAATTTTTGTCACAAAATTTGTGGCCCCATCTGCTTAATTTTATAGAGCTAGTTATGATCAAAGAGTTTCATGGTCCCATAGTTTCAGTGTTTTGTTTTGTTTTGTTTTTTTTCTAGCTGTTAACATGACCATACTTTGCGATTTCTCTTCTTCATATTAATGATCACCGTTTAGCTGTTAGCAGTTTCAGGAATTAATACGTAGCGCCAGATAACACTCAGAAGTTCAGATGTGCTAATTGGGAGTAGGTCTCATAAACGGTGTTTTTGGTTAAAAACTAAACTTAGGGGCGCCTGCGTGGCTCAGTCAGTTCGGTGTCTGACTTCATTCAGCTCAGGTTATGATTTCGCCATTCACAGTTCAAGCTCTGCTTTGGGCTCTGTGATGACAACTCAGAGCATAGAGCCTGTTTCAGATTCTCCGTCTCCCTCTCTTCCTCTGCCCCTCCCCCGTTCATGCTGTGTCTGTCTTTCTCTCTCTCAAAAATAAATAAACGTTAAATAAATTTTTTTAAATAAAATAAATAAACTTAGGCTTCTCTCTACATAAACAATTTGGTGGGGGGAGGGGCGAGAAAATGCACACACACGCAGGGGAGGGGCAAAGGAAGAGAGAATCTTAGGCAGGCTCCGTGGATGTGGGTCTCAGTCTCAGACTGTGAGATCATGACCTGAGCTGAAATCAGGAGTTGGACACTTAAACTGACTGAGCCACCCAAGCACCCTCTATATGAAAAATTCTTAATAGAATTTGACAAGACTTTGGAAACTACTCTAGTCAAATGTTCACTTGATTATTTACATGAAAACATTGTTTTCATTTCCTTATCTGATGTTCACAGAAAGATTAAAGAAAGCTTTACATGTATTTTAATTGTGGTGAAATATACATCACTAAAATTTACCATGTTAACCATATATAAGTATGCAGTTCTGTGGTAGTTAGTACATTCACTTTGTATTCACCACCATCAGTTTCAGCTATTTTTTCACTTCCCCCAACTAAAACTGTTTCTCATTCTCCCTTCTCCCAAACCCCTTGCAACTTCTATTGTACTACTTGTCTCTATGTATTTGACTGTCCTAGGTACCTCATTTAAGTAGAATCATATAATCTTATTAGCGTAGTGTCTTCAGGTTTTCATGTGGTAGCATGTATCAGAATTCCCTGATTTTTTAAGTCTGAACAATATTCCATAGTGTGTAAATGCCACATTTTGTTTATCCATTCATCTGTCAGATGCTTTTGGCTTTTATAATATTTCCATGAACATGAGTATCCAGATACCTTTTGAGTTCCTGCTTTCACTTCTTTTTTATACATACCCAGAAGTGGAATTGCTGGATCATATGGGAATTCTGTGTTTAATTCTTTGAGGAATCACCCTGCCGCTTTCCCATAGTCGCTGTGCCATTTTATATTCCTACCAGCAATGCACAAAGGTGCCAGTTTCTTAACACGCCTTGCTGAAACGTGTTTTCTGTTTTTTTGACAGTAGCCATCCTAATGGGTACAAACATGTATTCCCTTAAGTAGTAATACATATGTAGGGTATATATTTAGAACTTACACATAATAAAATATTCTTGGTTTTTCTTAGTTTAGAAGAATTCTGTCACTTCTGTTCTTCAGCCAACTAATACTTCACCTCCAGCAATGAAAATATAAATCCAGGTCTTTAGAAATATAAATCCTGGCCATTTTTGTATTCGGAATTTTGAATAATTTGCATGTGTCAGTTCTGTTCCATATTGGAAGATGTTGTTTTGTGTGACTGCTACTCTAATCTCATGGAGTATTAAGCCTCCCATATGCCGGGAATATTATTATTGTTGTTTTGCCAATAATGTTGGTTCCTTTTATTCAGTTCCCATTGTACTTCATATCATATAATTTTGTGGTAACTATATGTTGAATAGACTCCTATTTCAGTATCCTTATGTCCTCAGTTTGATTATAAGTTCCAAAATAGCAGAACCACATTACTTAACACGCCCCACAAAATTGACGCAAATAACTAGTGTATACTTCTGGCATGTGGGAGGCTTATTATTCCATGAGACTATCAGAGCTTCTTCAAAATTATGACAGGCAGTTTGTAGTGAGGATAGTACTTCATAGGTTTAGGTTGATTTTAATATTTGGATGAAATATATAGGTTTAGGTTTATTTTAATATTTGGATGAGATAGAGTATATCTAATAAGTGGCTGTAAGACTGGTGTTGAAGACTAAGTCTCTAGTGAATGAGTCTAGTCAAGATACCTGAATCGCAGTTAATGATACTTGAATATATAGAGAAGATTTTCAAGCATCTTGACCAGTAATTTTTCTACAGTATTAAAGATACACTCTTCTAGAAAAAAAGAAAGATACAACTAGATGATGGTGAGATGTCATGTATTATAATGAATTTTTTAAATGTATGGATTTATTTGTAGAGAACAGGTTTTTTGCACACCTAAGATGTTTTCTGTTTTTGCACAGTCACCAACTTGTGAAATCAGCATTGCACCAAATGAGTGTTCATCTAGAAAGCAATTATTTTTTAAGATCTCTTTATTCCATTTTCTTACAGAATAGTGATGGCTATATTTATATAATGAGCAAAATCTTCCAATTTTTAAAATACTAACTTGCTAAGTAAAGAATAGACTGTATTTTTTCCTACACAAAGTTAAAATAATGAAACAGATATGGTATTAAACACATTGTAATACTTTATTTACTAGAATGTCTAATTTGCTATCAGTATGTTTTAATAGAGAATTTTCTCTTGATTTCCAGTATTCAGAAGATATGAAGCATAAGACCACTCTTCTGGAGCTTCAAAAAATGTTTACATATTTAATGGTATGTTTGAGAACTATGTATGGAAAACTAATTAGATATAACCTGTATAAGTTGAAAACATTAAATGAAGTTCATTTGTATTGGATTTGCCCCGACTATATACTCTTATTTTTCGAGTTGAATTTGTCAGTAATTTGTTAAAAGTAACTTTTAACAATTACATCTTCATTATCTGCATTCTGTTAATTTGTCCTTTGAAAAATTCTTTGTGTCTGGTCCCTTTCCCATCACAGTGTCACATTCACCCCCATAGTTTTCTGATTGATTTCTCTTTGTTCCTCTTAATTCCCACTCTCAAAAGTATAAAACGAATCAATCTTTAAAAATTAGCAAATCTTACAGTGTTTATTCTCCTGCTTAAAAGTTTTCAGTGATTTTTTTTTTTTATTATAAGCAGAATCGTATTCAGATTCATCAGCAGTGGCACATGTCTTCTGATTTTGCCCCTTCCTTTTAACTTCCTCTCTCCTTTCTTTCTTTCTTTTTTAAAATTTTTGTTCTGTTTTGTTTTTTAGATTTTAGTTTTATTTTTTAAGTATGCTGTACACCCAGTGTGGGGCTTGAACCCAAGCCCTAAGATCGAGAGTCACGTGCTCTTCCAACTGAGCCAGCCAGGTGCCCCTACAACTATTAAACTGAAAATGCCACGAAAATCAAACAACAATGAAATAGAAGAGCAATTCCTTGTAGATTTACTCCGTTTTGTTGTTGTTTCGTTATTTATGCAAGAACCTTGTGATAATGTTCTTTTTATTTGAGACACAGATTTGTTTCATGATCTACCCCTCCCCCTTCTCCTTTGCAGGAGAGTGAATGCAAAGCATATAATCCTAGACCCTTTTGTAAAACATACACCATGGACAAGCAGCCTCTGAATACTGGGGAGCAGAAGGATATGACAGAATTTTTTACTGATCTGATTACTAAAATTGAGGAAATGTCTCCAGAACTGGTTAGTACCAGGATACTGAAGTTTCTTTGAAATTTGTACAGATTTGCCCAATTTTAATTACTCACCTTTGTTTTTTTTTTAAAGAAAAATACCGTCAAAAGTTTGTTTGGAGGTGTAATTACAAACAATGTTGTGTCCTTGGTAAGTAGTGTACCTGTTCTTCACTTTTTGGAAATCTTATTGTATATTTTAGCTTATTGTAATAAATTACTAATATTTGTTGGTTGACCAGGATTGTGAACACGTTAGTCAGACTGCTGAAGAATTTTATACTGTGAGGTGCCAAGTGGCTGATATGAAGAACATTTATGTGAGTAATGTATATATTGTTTAGACTTTTTCTGCTTTTAATTTCTTATATACAGCAAGTTTATTTTTGTTATCTTGATAGAAGATTAACTTTCATGTTTCATCTATTTTCTTCTCATTATACAAATCAAATAAGAATTAGAGATAGGCCTAAAAGCTGATATTTTTTTCCCCATTCAAAACCAAAATACTTGCACTTTTGAAAAATTTAGTAAGATTCATGGAGCATCTTGTCATTTTGAGGGAAGACATTTTTTACTAAAATTTAGTGTTTTTTTGAAATAGAAAAGTTTGTTTTTCTGTGTGCATTCTGTCCAAATTATAATTATTGCTTTTTGTAATTTTACATACTGTGAACAGTAAAATGAAACTTTAAAATCTGCTTTAATACACAGGAATCTCTTGATGAAGTTACTATTAAAGACACTTTAGAAGGTGACAACATGTATACTTGTTCTCATTGTGGGAAGAAAGTACGAGCTGAAAAAAGGTATGATTTTTGAAATGTAACATTTATCATTTTGATACATCATCAAATGGTAGTAAAACACAGACTTAGAGTAAATTCATGTTAAACTTTTATGAAAATTATGTGGTTAAGGTTAAGGTTAGCTGCTTGGTGCTCATTCTTACCAGCTTTTCATTCAGTTATTCAAGTATACTTTCAAGCATCCTTAAATTTTTCCAAATTATTTTTGTCCTTTTAATTAATCAAATATTTACCAAGGTCCAGGCCCCTGGCTGGCTCAGTCAGTAGAGGACGTGACTCTTCATCTCCAGATCGTAAGTTTGAGCCCCACATTGGGCATGAAACCTATAAATATTTACCAAGGTCTGATTCCTTTAACCCTTTGCTGTGCAGTCACTAAATCATGATAGTGAGTCTCCTCATGAACTGAAGATGTCTTCCGCTGAATCTCTGAAGTGAGAGACTTTTTTCTTAAGAGCTAGCCATAAGATGGCCAGTTTAGGAAGACTTGTTGGCTAAAGATGTTTTGATTCTACAGGTGAACTTTGAATGGCAAATAGAAATTGGATTGAGAGAGCATCATATACAGTTAGTTATTAGGAACAAGGGCAGAGAAATAGAAATGACCTTGTACGTACAAGAAGTCCAGGATTAGGCCAGCCTGCCTTGAAGTGGAGGACTTGCATTGACCAGTAATAGAAAATATGATTAGAAATATACAATGACATAAAATCGTTAACATCTAGATTTGGGGATTGTTTGCATAATTGGTTGATGCCATTTGAACATGTGCCTGAGAAAGACCGTAACTTCTGCAAAGGACTGACTGTGAGATCTAAGCCAACCTAAAAGTGCAGAGGAAGAAGTGACGGAATTGAAGCCAGGAAAGAAAGAAAATCGGGATAGGACGGTAACCTAGAAATTGGGGCAGAGAATCTCATGAGGAAGGTATTCAATTGACATAGTCCACAAAAAAGGAAAAATGACAGCTGAGTAAAAGCATTGGGTTTTACAAAAGACAGTTCTGGATGACATAAATCTGAGCATGTTGGAAGGCAGAGAAAGATTGTAAAGGTAGACATACTTAAATGAAACCACAGGGAGAAGCCAAGCTCATCTGATGAGAATTGGGTTAGGATATGAGTTATAAGACTTAGACAGAATGGGGTCCATTAAAAATTTGTTACTATGGAGGGATATGAGGAATAAATAAAAGATAATTGAGAGGCATTTTCTTTGGAGAATGTCATTTTAGTTGGAATTTTATAAATAAACTTACTGAAAATATATGTCATTCTCAATAACTTACTTCGTAAAACATTCCCTACTTTTGACTAATATTTGCCTGTTTTTCTAAAATAGTGTCTTGTCTCTCAGGCAAAGTTTTACTCAGTCCTTTATATTATTACCATACTTTTGAATGTCTATAATAACCTAGTAAGTGTTCACCAGAAATGGGCTAAGGATCATCTTTTGCTCTATATTTAAACCTTTGTTTTTCTCAGTTTATTCATTCTTTCCTGAATAATTTTACCACCATAACTTTAGTCTCTACTGATATGCTTATGATTCTTAAATCATCTTACCTAATTCAGAATGCTGTGGTGTGTCCTCCCAGCTGTGACTTGTGTGTCTCATAGATTTAGTAGGTCTACAACATAATTCTCCTCTCTTTTTAGTTCCATTTATGTCTTGTATCCTCTGAATCGTGCATGGTTCCACGGTCAACCACAAGTCCTTTAGTGACTCTTAGCTCTCAGGCTAAAGTTCATAGTCTGACAAGGCACACAAGGGCCTTCATCATTTGACTCCTTTATACTTCTGTAACATCATCTTTTGCCAGTTCAAAAAATCCATAATGATGATTTTTAGAGTTCTTACTTCCTCTGCTTATGAAATCCTTCGGTTACCTGGTCTCCCTAAATTCCTTTTTTTCCTTAACTAAGTTTCTGATTCAAACAGAAACTCTTTTGATTCAGAATCTTAGAATCCTAAGTATGATGAAGAATTATTCTCCAAAATTCATTATTTTTCATGAATCCAAGCTTTTATATATATATTTTTTGTTGTTGTTGTTTAAACTGAAATGTTGGTGTTTTATTACTTTTTTTAAAATTTGAACTGGCAATATTTATTATAAGATTTAGGTAACCAATTAACTTGGTGCTGCTGCATTGTTGTAACATCCAGCCGTGTTTATTGAATGCTGTCAGGCAGCATTCTAAAAGTAGTAGGAAATAGGCAGTTTAATCTCCATTTTAGGAATTTCCAAATTAGGAATTAAGCTCAGAGAGGTTAAATAACTTGTTCAGGGTCATATGTCTGGTAAATAAAACAGCCAGACTTTGCAGTTCTAATTTATAAAAATAAATAGGTCACTTCCTGTTACTTAAGATGGAAGAGAAAACTCTGAACCAGAGACCCTTCCCCCATATCTTTGGAGTATGTATGGTGTGATGCCTTTTTATGCTTCAGTAGCACCTTTAATTTCATGGAATTTACCGCAGTGTACTGTAATTTTTAATTTTTCTTACCTAAACACAGGGAAACCCTTTCAAAATGGAAGAAGTCATGTAAGGGGGGATATATGGTTACAGATACATTTAATAAGAACATGATTTAGAATACTTTTTATTATTTACTCTGAGTTGAATGTTGAAATGTACAGTAAATGATACCAGTTGAAGTACCTTTTGAAAGAGATTTTTAACAGTTGTTTTTTTTCATGTCTTTCAGGGCATGTTTTAAGAAATTGCCTCGCATTCTGAGTTTTAATACTATGAGATATACATTTAATATGGTAACAATGATGAAAGAGAAAGTGAACACACACTTTTCCTTCCCATTACGTTTGGATATGACACCCTATACAGAAGATTTTCTAATGGGGAAGAGTGATAGGAAAGAAGGTAATTTTTTATCTTTCTCTTGCCTATATTTATCGTAAGTCTCCATAACAAGACAGTCGTCATTACAAAGTTGTAACCAACTGCGCATTTAACAAAATGAAATTAAATTTTAGAAAGGGGAATGTATTGAAGTACAGTGTGGCACATCAGTCATTAGCCAGTAAATACTTAGTATTTACTAGGATTGCGTTCTAGGCACTCCTCTGGGTGTTAGGGACATGGCAGTGAACAAGTAAACATGGTTTCTTACCTCATAGAACTTAAGTCTAGTAGGCATGTCTTACTGAAAAAGAAATTACTGGGATGCCTGGGTGGCTCAGTCGGTTAAGCATCTGACTCTTGGTTTCAGCTCAGGTCATGATCTCCCGGTTCATGGGTTCAAGCCCCTTATTGGGCTCTACGCTGCCATTGTGGAGCCTGCTTGGGATTCTCTGTCTCCTCACCCCTCTCTCGCTGCCCCTCCCCTGCTTGCATGTGTGTGTTTGTTCTCTCTCAAAAAATAAAGTTAAAAGAAATTACAAACAGAATGTGTCATCAGATAGGATGGTGAATGTATCTCATATCTAGCGGAATCAGAGATGGCTTTCACCAAGGTAACGTTGAAGTAGAGACTGAGTAAGTACTAGATTGAGAGGAATGGCTAATCTCTTTAGGTGGGTAGGAGGTGGGGGTGGAGTTGATAAGATGGACAAAAGGCAGTGACCAGATCATTTTGTTTGTAGGCCAGGTCTTTTTTTTTTTTTTTTTAAGTAGAAAAAGCAGAGGCAAGCTGGGGAGAGGGGCAGAGGGAGAGCAAGAGAATCTTCAGCAGGCTCCACTCTCAGCATAGACCCTGATGTGGGGCAATATCCCACAACCCTGGGATTACTACCTCAGCTGAAATCAAGAGTCAGATGTTCAACTGGCTGAGCCACTAGACACCCTAATAATTTTAATCTCTCTCTCTCTTATTTCTCTCCCTCTCCCCTTCCCTCCCTCCCTCCCTCCCTCCCTCTTTCCCTCTCTCTCACCCTCTGTCTCTCTCTCTCTCTCTCTCTCTTTTTTTAATGTGAAACCTTTGGAACATTTTAAGTAGGGAACTGAGATGACCAGGTGGGTCTGGAAAAGGTTATTCTGACTACAGCAATAGAAATAAATGAATTAGAGGATGATGAAAGGGATGTAGGGAGGCCATTCTGATAAACCACAAGGAAGGTGGTAGCTTGATGAGCAAGTGTACATGGAGAGTTAATAGAATTTGATGATTGAATGAATAAATGAATCTAACAAAGTTACTGAATATCTATCTACTGTGTAACTTATTCTCATAGTGATGGCAGTAGAATGACAATAAAGAGCAAGGTCGGGATACCTGGTTCAGTGTCCAGCTCTTGATTTTGATCTTGGCTCAGGTTATGATCCCAGGGTGGTGGGATTGAGCCCTGTGTCGGGTTCTACACTGAGCGTGGAGCTAGGTTAAGATTCTCTCTCCCTCTCTGTCTCTGTCTCTGTCTCCATCTCCACCACTCACACTTTGTCTCTCTCAAAAAATAAACATGTAAGTAAGTAAATAAGTAAATAAATAAATAAATAAATAAATAAATAAATAAATAAGTTTTTTGTCCCTTTGAAGCTTACATTTTAGTCTGCTACTAGAGGGAGGGAGAAAAGTCAAGAATGACTCACGTTTGTGGCTTGATCAGCTAGGTGAATAGTGGGGTCAGTATTTCAAGATCTCAAGAAAAAGGGAATGTGGTCAGAAGTATTGAATGCTAAAGAAAAGGAATAGTTCAGTAAGAACATAACTGAAAACATGTAAAGTCATTGGTTATCTTTATCATAGCATTTTCATTTGGGAATTACAATAGAGAGGCAGATTGCAATGAGTTAAAGATGACACTTGGTTCATATCTAGTTACCTCCAAATTATTACTGCTTTTATAAGACCAGTGATTTTCAAACTTAGGTTTATGTGCCTCAAGGAGCACAAACAGGTGAGAGAAAAAAGCAGAGAACTCTTTGTCTTTGCATTCTTTAGATGGAGAAGTTCTGTTTTACATAATAGCGATCTGGCAGTGTTTTCTTTGTATAAAAAGTTCTACCGATTAAAAATTTTAAGGTGTGAAGAAGCCACTGTATTTTGCGATTTGAGAAAGAGAACTGTGTTTTTAATCTTTATACTCCATTGCCTGGTACTTGAACATTCAGTAAATGTTTTACCAAATGGTATATGAGAAGCATAGACAATGAGGGTAGGCTGTTCTTTAAGAGAAGAATGTGCTCTTTCTTTGAAGAGAGAAGAGAGATTGGTGACTGTAGCTGTAGAGGAGTATGGAGTTCCGAATTTGAATATGTTTAGGGGTGCTTGGGTGGCTCAATCAGTTAAGCTTCCAACTTCAGCTCAGGTCGAGATCTCGCAGTTTGTGGGTTCTAGCTCCACATTGGACTCTGCACTAACAAGCTCAGAGCCTAGAGCCTGCTTTGGTTTCTGTGTGTGTGTGTGTGTGTCTCTCTCTCTACCCGTCCCCCCACTTGTGCTCTTTCTTTCTCTTTCTCTCAAAAAATGAGTAAACATTTTAAAAATTAAAAAAGAATTTGAATATGTTTAGAAGTTGCAGAAAATGAGCCAGAAGAAGATGATTAACTTTGAAAATACTTTACAGACGAAGTTAAGAAGTAGGTGTTGTATATATACATCCTACTGTTTAGAACTCTTTTCAAACCATTTCAAAAATTATAGTGAGACTGCCAAGTTATTATACTTACTGGTATTTTTCATGATGCTTCCGTGTGTAGAAGTAGCAGAAATTTATGCCAAGATGAAGGATTTTTTTAGGCCACAAGTGATGGGTTCAGAGTGGGATCCTACCTAGCACATCCAAACTTCTCGGCTGCTACTTTGACACTGTTAGCTATTTCCTTCCCTCCACAGTTACTACTCTCTTTCCAGTTTAGACTATGCGCTCAAGTTAACTTAATCTGCTTTCACTCACTTATTTCTGATGATACTTTTCCCTTTCTAAAGGATGCTGAGAATACAGATGATAAATCTTTGAATTTACTAGATTATTCTGTAATTTTTCCATAGTATCTTTTATCCCTTTCAGATTTAATCTTTAGCGACAGAAAGCATGTCTTTTGTTTATTTTCTGTCTCCTAATACAAAATGATAAACTGTAACTTGACATTAAGAGACATAAGTATCTTAATGCCTTTTCAGATCTTGTATTTGCTTGCTCCTAATAAGATGAATGAAAAATTTTGTATTCTGCTGTTTCAAAAGGAACAAGATTAGACAAAAAGCATATTTTACATTTCTACATTATGTTGAGGTTGCCCATAGTCACGCAGTAACACATGGTTGTTTTTCCAAGTGATTTGTGTAAATGTTCCTTGAAATTGTAGACTATGAATGGGGAATGATTAGCAAATATTTGTACCTGTTATAATACATAATGTATCTGTGCCTTTTTCTGTATATATTACGTAAAGTGATTCTAAGGTGTCACTGTGCAGTATTCAGAATTATTACCATTATCTTATGTAAATCATTTCAGGTTTTAAGGAAGTCAGTGATCATTCAAAAGATACAGAGAGCTATGAGTATGACTTAATAGGAGTAACTGTTCATACAGGAACAGCAGATGGTGGGCACTATTATAGCTTCATCAGAGATATAGTCAATCCACATGCTTATAAAAACAATAAATGGTGAGTTTTAAATATTTTATTCTTGGGATTAAATTCTTTTTCCTGTTTTTAAAGTTTAAACTTGTGATTGGTTTTGCTTCATATGTTTCCTGATTTTATTTTTCTAAAAACTTTCTATAAAATTAGGAAATGTTAAGTGAAAGTAACTTTCATAAGATGATAAAAATCAATTGTTCTTAAACTTCTTTTGAGAACTTGATGATGGTGTCCTGAGACAAATGAATATCCACGGTTTTATACACAGCTTTAGATTCATAGACAATATTGCACCTTCCGAATCTTCTCTTTATTCACTCATTCAAGAGTTGTTTGCTGAATGTTTTCTATAAGGTGGCTTCAGAGTCCTTGTATACGCCAATTCGAAGTTGCCTGAATGCTCCACTCTGTCCACCTTACTTTTCCCCTTCCAACCCGTACATTTTTTTTTTAGCAACTTTTATCAAGGTAATGGTTGGAAGTCATTAAATCAGTGCTTAATAGCTGTTTTTTGCTATTTAGATATTGTTAGGTAGAGTCTCAAGTATAGTGGCTATATCAATAGTAGGCACTGTTCTACTGTTGGGAATATTGCTTTGAACAAAATGTACATTGGTAAATTAATCTGCAGTTAGCAGATTAGTTTGGTTCAACTCTTTAAGCTGTCATGTCCATGCTATCTTACCTTGTTTGCCCATTTGAATATAATTCCATATTTGGGATCCATTTTGATAATAAATTTTAAAATGGCGTCTTTATTTTTGGAAGCTCTCCCATCTCTTAATCTTTTCTGTCTGGTAGCTTTACATATTCTATTAATGCAAACTTGTTATTTGTTTTTATGAACTCTTTTGTTACCCCTAGTTTTTTATAAATGCGTTTATTGGATTTTAGGACAGTTAAGATTTGTACAATTATATTCTAGTTTTTAGTAGATTAGCGTTGTCAAAACAAGAACATAGAATTTATTTACTTCATGTTAAAAATAGTTGGATCACAAAAAAAAGTTTGATTACTTCTTGTAATTTGTCACTATGTAATGTAAATATTTTTTAAATAGGTATAATACAGAGATACTCAGTACATATATACTTGGTCAACACTATATGCTCTGTTTTAGGTATCTTTTTAATGATGCTGAGGTAAAACCTTTTGATTCTGCTCAACTGGCCTCTGAATGTTTTGGCGGGGAGATGACGGTGAGTTTTATTCAGAAATTATAAATGTTTTGTGACTTTTGATGTGTTACGCAGTATTATAAAATCCAGTAGTAGAATCACTAAACTTTCTTTTAATTGCTATGATTAAAACTAAAATTTATTCTGTTGTTGCTTATTGAAGTTGAGACTATTTGGAATAGATACCAGGCACTGGGAAATACCTTTTAAAAGACTATTTCTGCCTTCAACTAATTAAGAAGGTTAAGACTTAAAATTGAAAATTTAAATAGTAGTATAGGAATTGAATTACATTGCTGTGAAACATTATGATGGAAGAAGTTGTTCACTTGAATGCTTTGGGATTCAAGCAAAAAGAAATTACTCTTTATGGACATAATATGAAAAATCTTTGTCAAGGACATTGGCTTGAGCTGAGCTTCGAAGAAGTATTCTTTCAGTACTTTTTTGTAATGGCAGCAGCAACCTGATTATTACTATTGACAGGATACACAAAAAATATCTTACCTGTTATGTTATTATCTCTAAGACATGAGAAAAGACAATTAGGTTGGAATACTAGCGTTTAATTATAATATAACAATTACAATAAAATAGGCATTTTATCCAAGTATCAATTTTCTGAAAACTGTTAAAATACTGTTTTGATTCTCAAAAGACCAGCGTTAGTCATTCCCATTTCACAGATAAGCCCACGTAAAGTTATTTTTCACTTTAATAGCTGTTCACATTCTGGATTTTAATGCTCTTTGTTGCACTTACATACTACTATTAATAGAAAAGAGGAAGTAGGCAAATTGCTAACACTTCAGAAATGGATAGAAGGAGGATGTAAATAATGAGTTCCTGATGCCATCATTAAACTGACTGCATCTCTAAATGTTATTTGTAAAATATTTCCTCAAAAAAAAAAAAAAAAAGAAGAAAAAGAAAAACAAGTACACTTAGCAAAGTTCTCTTAAAATGTAGTTTTTAAATTGCAAGTACATTTTCTTAACTTTATATACATTATGGTAAAGTATCTTTAAAAATGTTTTGAATATTGGGGCGCCTGGGTGGCGCAGTCGGTTAAGCGCCCGACTTCAGCCAGGTCACGATCTCGCGGTCCGTGAGTTCGAGCCCCGCGTCGGGCTCTGGGCTGATGGCTCAGAGCCTGGAGCCTGTTTCCGATTCTGTGTCTCCCTCTCTCTCTGCCCCTCCCCCGTTCATGCTCTGTCTCTCTCTGTCCCAAAAATAATAAATAAAACGTTGAAAAAAAAAAATGTTTTGAATATTTTCAGGTGTAGTTGATAATGTGGGGGTTAAAGGTGCCAGCCCCCCACACAGTCAAAAATCCAAGTATAACTTGTCTGTTGCTCAGAAGCCTTATTGGGCACGCCTGGGTGGCTCATTCGGTTAAACATCCAACTTCAACTCAGGTCATGTTCTCACGGTTCATGAGTTCAAGCCCTGTGTTGGGCTCTGTGCTGACAGCTTGGAGCCTGGAGCCTGCTTCGGATTCTGTGACTCCCTCTCTCTCTCTGCCATGCGCACGTGCACTCGCACTCGCTCTCTCTCTCTCTCTCTCTATAGAACAAACATTTTAAAAAATTAGAAAAAAAAGGCCTTATTGATAACATAAATACTCAGTTAATACATAGTTTGTATGTTACACATTATGTACTATATTCTTTTTTTTAATTAATTTTAAAATTTATATCCAAGTTACTTAGCATATAGTGCAACAATGACTTCAGGGGTAGATTCGTTAATACCCCTTACCAATTTAGCCCATCCCCCCTCCCACAACCCCTCCAGTAACCCTTTTTGTTCTCCATATTTAAGAGTCTCTTATGTTTTGTCCCCTTCCCTGTTCTTATCTTATTTTTGCTTCCCTTCCCTTGTGTTCATCTGTTCTGTGTCTTAAAGTCCTCATATGAATGAAGTCATATGATGTTTGTCTTTCTGACTGACTGATTTCTCTTAGCATAATACCCTCCATTTCCATCCACGTAGTTGTAAATGGCAAGATTTCATTCTTTTTGATTGCCGAGTAATACTCCATTATACATATATGCATACACACCACCTCTTCTTTATCCATTCATCTATTGATGGACATTTGGACTCTTTCATACTTTGGCTATTGATAGTACTGCTATAAATATTGGGGTGCATGTGCCTCTTTGAAACAGCGTACCTGTATCCCTTGGATAAATACCTAGTAGTGCAATTGCTAGGATGTAGGGTAATTCTATTTTTAATTTTTTGAGGGACCTCCATGCTGTTTTCCAGAGTGGCTGCACCAGTTTGCATTCCCATCAGCAGTGTAGAAGAGATCCTCTCTCTCAGCATCCTCACCAACATCTGTTGTTGCCTGAGTTGTTAATGTTAGCCTTTCTGACAGGTGGGAGGTGGTATCTCATTGTGGTTTTGATTTGTATTTCTCTGATGATGAGTGATGTTGAGCATTTTTTCATGTGTCAGTTGGCCATGTGGATGTCTTCTTTGGAGAAATGTCTTCATGTCTTTTGCCCATTTCTTCACTGGATTATTTGTTTTTTGGGTGTTAAGTTTGGTAAATTCTTTATAGATTTTGGATACTAACCAACCCTTTATTTGATACATCGTTTGCAAATATCTTCTCCCATTCTGTCAGTTGCCTTTTTCTTTTGCTGATTGTTTCCTTCACTGTGGGGAAGCTTTTTATTTAATGAGGTCCCGATAGTTTTTTATGCTTTTGTTTCCCTTGCCTCTGGAGAGGTATGGAGTAGGAAGTTGCTGCAGCCAAGATCAGAGAGGTTTTTGCCTGCTTTCTCCTCAAGGATTTTGATGGCTTCCTGTCTTACATTTAGGTCTTTCATCCACTGTGAGTTTATTTTTGTGTATGGTGTAAGAAAGTGGTCCAGGTTCATTTTTCTGCATGTCGCTGTCCAGTTTTCCCAGCACCACTTGCTGAAGAGACTGTCTTTACTGTCTTTATTCCATTGGATATTCTTTCCTGGTTTGTCAAAGATTAGTTGGCCATATGTTTGTGGGTCCATTTCTGGGTTCTCTATTCTGTTCCATTGATCTGAGTGTCTGTTCTTATGCCAGTACCATACTGTCTTGATGATTACAGCTTTGTTTTTTATGTTTTATTTTTATTTCTTATGTTTACTTATTTTTGAGAGAGAGAGAGTGTGAGCAGAGGAGGGGCAGAGAGAGAGGGAGACATAGAATCAACGCAGGCTCCAGGCTCTGATCCGTTAGCACAGAGCCCGACACAGGGCTCGAACCCACGAACTGTGAGATCATGACCTGAGCTGAAGTCAGACACTCAACCGACTGAGCCACCCACGGCCCCCATTATTACAGCTTTGTAATACAGCTTGAAGTCCGGGATTGTGATGCCTCCTGCTTTGGTTTTCTTTTCCAAGGTTGCTTTGGCTATTTGGTATCTTTCTGGTTCCATACAGATTTTAGGATTATTTGTTCTAGCTCTGAAGAATGCTGGTGTTATTTTGATAGGAATACTGTATTCTTACAATAAAGCTAGAGAAAAGAAAATGATATGAAGAAAATCATAACAAAAATAAATTTACAGCACTGTACTGTATTTACTGGGAAAAAAAAAAAATCTGCCTTTAAGTGGACCTGTGCAGTTCAAGCCTGTGTTATTCAAAGGTCGACTATACTTTAAGCCAAAAACTTTTGTCAAGGATTTTTATGATGTAGTACTATTTGAACACTATTTACAAAGTTACTATAAAGAATAAAATAGGTATTTATGAAATATTTTATATATAAATACAACTGAGATAAATATAAGCTGAAATATTGTCTTTTAAAGTAGCAAAACTTTTATTTTTTTAAACAGACCAAGACCTATGATTCTGTTACAGATAAATTTATGGATTTCTCCTTTGAAAAGGTAATCATTTCTTTGCATATATCATTTTACATAGTTTTCTTTCTTCCATGTTATCTAATTTTATAGTTAAACTTGGTCAAATTGAAAATATACTTATTTTTTCATCCTTTTTTTTTTTTTTTTTTTTTTTTTTTGGCCCCTTAAAGACACATAGTGCTTATATGCTGTTTTACAAACGTATGGAACCAGAGGAAGAAAATGGCAAAGAATTCAAATTTGATGTTTCGTCAGAGTTACTAGAGGTATAGTTAATTTAACTTAAACAGCAGTTTACAAGCATGTCAAGAATTTATGCAAGTAATAGAACTCCAAGAGCAGGCTATGGCAATGTTAGGATTTGTAATCTGGGATGGATTTAACAGTGTTTATAGATAGTCTTGGTAATACTGATATATGACAGATGCATGTGAAGTGAATGAGATTAAAGTGAGTGGAAATAATTAGTAATATTAAAGAAAAATAAGAATAAGACAGGTAAAATAGTTGATGGAATTGGGGCAAGCTCATAAGTAACTTGTATGTGTGGTAATGGATTGGGTGATTGGTGTTCGTTCCTTCTTTGCTTCATGTTACATATAAATGTACCATATATTTGAAATGCACTTAAAATACTATCAAATGCTTTAAAATGTGTCTTGATTGTAGTATTGAGGTTTTCTTTGTTTTATAATGTAATAAGTGGTAGTGTTACTTTAACGTCTTAAGAGTTATAAAATACATTCACACCTCTGTGTGTGTTGTGTCAATGTAATAAACTCAGCTGAAAGTACAAAATATAAATCTTCAAAAAGGTATACCTGGTAAAAATGTAATCTTCCATCTAAACAGTTCAGCTTTTACTATTTATTGGTTAATATTTGCGCTGTTGCGGTCATGTCTTAAAACCAAGTGGAATTTTTTCCCCCAAATAATCTTAACAGGTGTCTTGCCTACCCATAATATTACTGATAAAAACACAAGAACATCCACATCTTTTAAACCTTTGAATTGGATTTACCAGCAAAATTAGGTGCTTCATTAGATTTCTTATTCTAGATAAGGACCCAACAGTATTTAATGACAACCCAGCCCACTTGTGAAGTAAAATGAAATTTTAACTGAAACCTTAAAGATGTATTTTGTTGGGGCATCTGGGTGGCTCAGTCAGTTAAGCATCCAACTTCGTCTCAGGTCATGATTTCACAGTTCATGAGTTTGAGCCCCACATCAGGCTCTGTGCTGACAGCTCAGAGCCTGGAGCTTGCTTTGGATTCTGTGTCTCCCTCTCTCTGTTCCTCCCTCACTTGCTTCTCTCTCTCTTTCTGTCTCTCAAAAATAAAAATGAAACATTTAACATTTTTTTTTAACATTTGTTTGTTTTTGAAGGAAAGAGAGAGCATGAGCGGGGCAGGGGCAAGGAGAGAGGGAGACACAGAATTCAAAACGGACTCCAGGCTCTGAGCTTTCAGTGCAGAACCCGACGCAGGGTTCAAGCTCCACAAACTGTGAGATCATGACCTGAGCCTGAAAATGAAACATTTTTTAAAAAAGATGTATTTTGTTTACATCAACGGTTCTGAAACTTCCTATTCTCAGAACTTTTATATTCTTAAAAAATATTGAGAACCTGGGACACCTAGGTGGTTCAGTTGGGTCCGACTTCATCTCAGATCATGATCTCACGGTTCCAGAGTTCGGCCCCGCTTCTGGCTCTGTGCTGACAGCTCAGAGCCTGGAGCCTGCGTCAATTCTGTGTCTCCCTCTCTCTCTGCCCCTCCCCCACACATGCTCGGTCTCTCTCTGCCTCTCAGAAATAAAACTAATTAAAAAAATTTTTTTCTTTTAAATATTGAGAACCTTAAAGTTTTTTAAAATACTAGTTTTAATGTGGTGCTTATATCTGTCAATACTTACTATATTAGAAATTAAAACATTTTAAAATTTACATTAATTTATTTAAAAATATCAAATAAACTTGTGACATCCTAATATAAATAACATTTTATTAAAAAATATTTTTCAGAACAAAACCCTGTTTTACATGTTGGCAAATCTTTTTAATATCTGATTTAATAGTTGACAGCTAGAGTCTCATAATAGCTTTTTGCATTTGCTCTGTTGTGATCTCATTCATCATTTAGCCTCTGGGAAACTTCATTCTATGCTCAAAAAAGAATGAGAGCTTAAAAAAGGCAGATAGCATCATCATATTACTAAAAAAATGGTGTAGATCTTACATATACCCTAAAATGGTCACAGGTACTCCACAGGTCTCTCAACCATTCTTTGAGAACCACTGATTTATGTGGTGACAAAAGGAAATCCATCCTTTTGCTCTACCAAAACAAGAAAAATAAACTACATCAAAATATTCTTGATTGCACATCTAAGCCAACCCTTTTTTCCTGGCATTGCTTTAGCTTATTAATTTAAAATGAGTTTGCTTGCATATACATTTTACTGAAAATATTAAAATATAATACTGTTACTTAATATTAACATAGATTTTAGGTAAAAACTAGAATCTGGTCTTTTAAATTTGTACAGTTAAAATATAGCTAGTAGCAGACTTTCCCAAAGAGTAAATTGAAAATTTAGAGCTATAAAATTTATTAAGTAAACAAACATTATATAATGACTATTATGGATAAAACAAAATGCCCAGAAAGAGTAGTTGATTTGAATTGCTGGGGGAAGTGATTTGGAAATGCTTCAGATTAACCTTAAGCTGAGACTTGAAAGGTAGCAAAGAGTTAATCATGTGAAGATTACTCCAAGCAAAGAGTAGATTATGTACAAATTCCCTTAGGAAAGAAAGAGTTTATTGGCATGTTTTAGGAGCTGAAAGATGATCTCTGAGACTGTGATGATTAGTAAGTTCAAGGAAATGTGAGCCAAGATGAAATTGAATGGGATATAGAAAATACCTGGGAAAAATCTGATCATTGTAGTGAAGTAATTTCACACTTAGACACACCCAGATTGCTCCACATATGTTGTATTGTTAAAACATAAAAAGGATTGTCAAAAAATAGGGTGAATATTTCTGTAGGACAGAAATGGAACAGATACAAAAGCACTGAGTCTGGTGGAAAAACAGGACTACCAGGCTCTAGGGTCCCCTTTAGCTCTTTTGGGGTAAAGGGGACAAAAATTATAACAGAAGATCTAGAGCCGAGCTCGTGGCTAGAAGTTGGAAGCTGGGAATGGAGCTCCATTGCTGTGAAAAAGCATTGATGGTTGAATGCTGCCAAAGTTTTCTTGAAGCTACAGCTTTCTAGAAAGCTGTGTGCATAGAAATGCTAGAGTACCAAGAACTCTGAAGCAAACCATTCAGTGACTAGGTCTGCATCAATGTGGAGCAGGAGCCCTAATACATAATTCTAAGAGCTGGTTCTAGACTAGAGTAGTGGGCTGGGAAGCAAGTAGAGGTAGTTGAAAATCTTTAGGAAGGATCACACAGGCAGTAATGTCAGTAATCAACATAAATATGTTCCAGATAAAAATAACTTTATGGAACTAACAACAACTCAGAGCATGTTTAGGGTATTCACAGAGTTAAAGGAACACAAAAACCAAAGTGAGCAGAGAAGTTACTCTAAAGGCTCATGTCAGAAATAATTATTTTTCATAATTGTTACAGAATAAGCCAGGAAATCACCTCTTAAGTCAGCCAACCTGAATTGTTTTTATTTTGCCAGTTTTCGAACATAAACCTTTCTCATAACCTGTTTTTATCAAAACATGACATAATTTTATTCATTTATATATTCGCTCTTGAGACAAATGATATTTCAGAGTTCTTCCTTTCACAGTCTGTATAATTGCATTTTTAAAAAACTAATTGCTTGAGGTAGCCAGATACAGAATGATAACATTGGAGCAGGCTTAGTAGCCATTTTCATATTCTTGTATACCCAGAAAAAAATCAACATGAATTTTAAGTGCCTGTAATTTTTGCTTTTTTTTGTTTCTTTTAGAGCAAATCTTTTTTTGTCTAATAAAAATACTAGTAAAATGTAATGAAGCAAATGCTTTCTGATATGTAATGTTAACATTTTCTTTTACTTCAGTGGATTTGGCATGATAACATGCAGTTTCTTCAAGACAAAAACATTTTCGAACATACATATTTTGGGTAAGTTTTGTAAATTTAGTAATAGATTTTTGTTACACATTTAAAACAAATCTTCTGTAAGAAATGTAACTTAACTTTTTTTTTAATTCTAGGTTTATGTGGCAGTTATGTAGTTGTATTCCCAGTACATTACCAGATCCTAAAGCTGTTTCCCTAATGACAGCAAAGGTAATCTATAAGCCTTAGATAGTTTTTCAAAATTGACTACTTTAAGATAATTAAATATTTTTTGCTTAATCTTTTCTTACAGTTAAGCACTTCCTTTGTCCTAGAGACGTTTATACATTCAAAAGAAAAGGTATGTGTTGTGTTTTCATAGACTTTTGTGTCATTTATCAGATAACTTCTGGTTTTCATGATCTTTAGCTCAGAAGTAGATGCCTTAAGTGACTTCTTTCTTTTTCTTTTTTAGCCCACAATGCTTCAGTGGATTGAACTCCTGACCAAACAATTTAATAATAGTCAAGCAGCTTGTGAGGTGAGAATAATTCAACGAACAATGCATAATTTAATGTGCACTTTTTTGTTTTATTTACTTTTCTTCTCAGATGCTACAGCAAAATTATTGTATTTTATAATAGGGATCCCAATGTAAATTGTTCCTAAAATTACTCAACAACTGAGGAAGTTGTCATTTATGTGTCCTATCCATTACACTGATTAAATAATTGATTGTTAAGGTATTTAAAAATCCTTGGGTGCCTCTCCCCCCATGTATTAGAATTAAAAATACAGAAAATTCAGAAGACTGATAACAGATATTTCTTAACTAATTTTGAATATTATAAAACAATAGTTGACAACAAAATCTTCCTTCCCCCTCCAAGATAAAAATGCATATATCCTAGTATATCAGTTTATGTCCAATTTTATCTTCTATATTGTGGTCTAATATATCCCTGTAACAATATATCCTTAAGGATAATCTGCTCACAAGTAATGATCACTTAACCATATTGGCATCTTACTGTTATTTTATCATTTCTTGATTAGTTCCCAAAGTGATATAAGCCTTTCTAGGAATGCAAGTCTTAAAATTTTCCTGAGGTGGGAGATAGCAGCATAGTGTACAATAGATGAAATTAGTTGAAGACTTTTTTTCTTTTTTTCTTTTCTTTTTTTAATTGTTTATTTTTGAGAAAGAGAGAGAGGGAGGGACAGCATTAGCTGGAGAGGGTCAGAGAGAGAGGGAGACACAGGATCGGAAGAAGGCTCCAGGCTCTGAGCTGTCAGCACAGAGCCCGATGCGGGGCTCGAACCCACAGACTGCAAGATCATGACCTGAACTGAAGTCAGACAACCAACTAGCCACCCAGGTGCCCTGAAGATATTTTTCTTATGTATAAGTTCATCTGATTATGCCTTGAAGCAGTGGAATTAGAGAATCTGATTGTTGTAGAATACAAATACAAAGCCATGATTTTTTAAAATTTTGTAATGAGCATTTCAAAACGAGCACAAAAGTAGAAAGATAATGAACTCTTGGGTACCTATCACCCAGTTTCAACAAATAGTAACATTATTTTGTTTTCATCTCTTCCTCGTGTCTGTTTTGAGGTATCTTAAAGCAAACCCAGATAGCATATCATACACATCCATGAGTACTGAGTATGTATCTCTGATGAGAACTTAAAAAATATATATAACCATGATTCCATACTCCTAGTAAAATTAGAAGTGGTTCCTCAACATCATCCAATACTCACTTCGTGTTCACTTTTCTCTAGTTGTCTAAAACCTGATTTCACAGTGCCTGGGTGGCTCAGTTGGTTGAGTGTGGACTTAGGCTCAGGTCATGATCTTGCTGTCTGTGAATTTGAGCCCCACATTGGACTCTTTTGCTAATAGTTTAGAGCCTGGAGCCTGCTTTGGATCTTGTCTCCCTCTTTCTCTGCCCCTCCCCCACTTGTGCTCGGCCTCTCTCTCTCTATCTCTCTCTCTTTCTCTCTTCCTCCCTCCCTCCCTCCCTCCCTTTCCCTGTCAAAAATAAACATTAAAAAAATTTTTTTTTAACATTTTTTGGGACCACCTGGCTCAGCCCAGTGGTCTAAGCATCCAACTTTGGTTCAGGTCATGATCTCAGTTCATGAGTTCGAGGCCCATATCTGGCTGTCTGCTGTCAGTGCAGAGCCTGCTTCAGATCCTCTGTCTCCCTATCTACCCCCACCCCCAAATAAACAAACATTAAAAAAATTTTTTTAATGTTTTTCTTCTCTCAGTTTGCTTGTTTGAAGTAGTATTTAAACAAAGGCTACATTTTGCTTTTGTCTCATAAATCAACTTTCATCTGTAGCCGTTAATAACTTTTTTTTCTCTTTGCTACTTTGTCATTTGATCTGCAGAATTCTCTACTGCTTGTTTTGACTGATTGTATCCTCCTGGTATTAGTTAACAAGTTCCTCTATTCTCCACCCCTTTCATGTTTTCATATATAGTGTTGCCACTACACACACACACACACACACACACACACACACACACACACGTGTGTGTGTGTGTGTGTGTGTGTGTGTCTGTGGAGTTAAAATTCTCTACACTTGTCAGTAATTGTGTATATGCACACAGTAAAATTCAGTATTACAGGAGTTAAGTGATTAAGAGATATCTGGGAATCATTGAGAATTGTCTTAGCATAAAGAAGTGTTTTTTGTTATCAAGGGAACATAATTTCTTTTTAAACAGAAAAAAATGAATCAATACATCATGTTATTAATAGGAACAAAAGATAACTGCAGTCTGACATCTGTGAGAAATAAGAGGAAAATAGTATTCCATTTTATTATGTTAAGGGCTGTAGGTTGCCATGATGCAGGTTGTACACTGTGATGTAGATGGCATTCATGAAATTCTGTAGTTAGAGGACCCTGATTGTGACTTTTGGCATTTTAGAGTTTTGGACTTTGTAACAGTTAAAGAATCTGTTTTGGTAAGAACTTAAACTAATCGAAACATTGACTAGAAGTAAAATCCTTATGTGATTTTTTTTTTTTTAAATCCTATATTTAACAAGTATTGGTTGAATGTTTATATCACACTATTTTTCTACAGTGGTTTTTGGACCGTATGGCTGATGATGACTGGTGGCCAATGCAGATACTAATTAAGTGCCCTAATCAAATTGTGAGACAGGTAAGAAAAATGTTTGAAAAAGAGGTAGCCTTCAAACTAATAATTCTAATTTGCCTGTGAATGTATTTTAACCCAGCATTGAAAAGTAGTTTGAAAAGATTGACCTCTTATCAAAAAAATAATTTTGCTGTTGTTTCATCAGCTTCTTTTAGCAAATCAACTATCTTTCCAACCAAGTGATTAAAATCATTCACATTTCCTGGTTGTAGGAAGATAGCTTTAACTCCCTGTTCTCTCAGATCCTACTGTGGCTGCTTTCTGAGTTGTACTGATTCTTTTTCAGAACCTTAGATATTCTAACCATGGTAGAGTGTTGTAATGGCCTTAAAAATTAAATGAATAGTATATTACATTTCTGTGAAAGATTTTGAACTGTCACATGAAACAATTTGTGTCTCCTTAAATCTTTGGGAAAATTAGACAAAAAAAAAGTAAATATTTTATATTCACTTATGACACAGAACCGAAAATTTAATCTGAAAATGCCACTTTTCCCTTATTACTGACAAACAGTTTTTACACCATAAAATTAATCAAAACCTTTCAAAGTGTAAAATACAGTAGTTCTATCCCCAGACTTATGCACCCATCATCTAATTTTTATAATCCTGCTAAGAGAAACTCCATACCTATTAAGTCACTCCCCATTTTATCCTGTTGCTTCTTTTCAGCCACTAATGACAGCCCCTTATCTATGAATTTGCCTACTTAATGATATGGATTTGCTTATTTAATGATAATTGGAGTCACACATTTTGTGGTCTTTTATGATTGTCACTGATTTAGCAGTGTTTTCAAGGTTTATCCATGTTGTAGCATGTATCTGTACTTTTTTGCCAAATTGTATTCCATTGAATGGATATACTAAATATTGTTTATCCATTCAGCAGTTGATGAACATTTGGGATGTTTTCACTTGGCTATTTTGAATAATGCTGCTCTGAACATTTGTGTACAAATATTTGTGTGGACATATGTTTTCAGTTATTTTGGGTATCTACCTAGGAGTGGAATTCCTGGGTCATATGGTCACTCTAGGTTTAATATTTTAGGAACGACCAAAAATTTCCATGGTGTCTGCACCAGTTTATGTTCCCACCAGCAATCTATGAGATTTCTTTTTTTCACTATCTTCTTCAGCATTTGTTACTGTCTTTTTGATTTTAGCTCTCCTAATGTGTGTGAAGTAGTTAGTATGCCATTGTGGTTTTGGTTTGCATTTCCCTAATACTTAATGATAGTGAACATCTTTTCATGTGCTTAGTGGCTATTTGTATATTTTATTTAGAGAATCCCAACCCTTTTTAATCCATGTTTCTTTTAGATAAACTTAAATCACATTTCCTTCCCCTAGTCATTGACCTCTGATAAGCAGCTATCCTTCCCTATTCCACTCTTTTAAAGAGATGGATGCTAAGTTTTCTGTTCTGTATATCTCCATTAATCAAGAGGTTTTTATGAAGCTTTGTGGGTTTTTTGTGTGTGTTTTCTATTACTGAAATGTATAGTTTATTGTTGTTTTTTCATTTATTACAAAAGTGATTATTTTTAAGCTACCTTTACCTTATATTTTTAGTCCAGGTGAGACGTCAGAAGAGCTTTAGAATGTCAAAAGATAATCTGTGGGGAAAAGAAATGGTTGGCAGAGAGTTTTGAATCATGTTAATTTTTTAGTATCTCTATTACCTGATAAAGTTGGCTCTTAGATTGTTATAACTTTTCGTTTATAGATGTTTCAGCGTTTGTGTATCCATGTGATTCAGAGACTTAGGCCTGTGCATGCTCATCTTTATCTACAACCAGGAATGGAAGATGGGTAAGAAGTGCCTTTTGAACATTTTATTTTTAAGCTTTTTAATTATCCACCTACAGAGTATTTTTAAATATCCACAGTGAAACATTTGGATTCTTCTATTTAAAAATAATCTGTAATGATACCGATCAAGGAGAGAAAACTTTTATTTTTGATCTTCAAAATTGTCTACAAGTAACTTCATGATTGAGTTAGCCAGACACAATAATTAGAATCCACCTACTTAAATTATTATAATTCGTATTGCAGTCTATTGCAAAGATGAAAGATAAATTTGGGTTTTTAAAAACATCTCTCCTTCCAGAATATCTATCCCCAGACTTCATACTGTCTCTGAGATATTAAATTATATTTTCAGGTCAGATGATATGGATGCCTCAGTGGAAGATATTGGTGGTCGTTCGTGTGTCACTAGATTTGTGAGAACTCTGTTATTAATTATGGAACATGGTGTAAAACCTCACAGTAAACATCTTACAGAATACTTTGCCTTCCTTTATGAATTTGCCAAAATGGGTGAAGAAGAGGTAAAGCTATATCTTATTTATTTCTGGGATTATGTACCTGTTTTCAGTATTTAAAACTTCATTGTTTTTATGTTATATTTTTAAATCAATGTTTTTATTTTTAGAGTCAGTTTTTGCTTTCACTGCAAGCCATATCTACAATGGTACATTTTTACATGGGAACCAAAGGGCCTGAAAATGTAAGTGCAGTTCTCTCTCATATTGGGGGATTTAGGGGTCCATGTTTTCAAGTTTGTATCATGGAAAGTCCTTAGACATTAGAACCCTTTAAAGTCTCTTCTGGCCCTGATATTAGATAATGTTAAGGGTCTGAGTTTGGTTGATATTTTTAATGAATGTAGCAAGAGAAGAAATAATCAAATAATGATTTCATTGGCAAGCCCCGGAACAAAGCAAATATATTTAGGCAAAGTGGCCACCACCTGTTTTGGAGTCCTATCAAACGTATGTCATCTCAGTGAACATTTTTGCTGGCTGTATTTTTAAGCCCTTTGCTATTGAGTTTGTAAAATCTTCCAAAAATTTAAGTAGCTGGTCTATTCATAATTATGAAAGTATTATATGAACTTTGTCTTGTCTGTGACGACCACATTGGATTGTGCCCTATTTTTACTGTTGTTACCTCCGTTTTACAGATCAGGAACTTGAGGCTTAAAGAAGTTAACTTGTTTTAGACCACAGTGAATTGGGCTTTGATCTTTGGTCAGACTCCTGAGCTAAACTGTTAAACCATTATACAGTAATGCTTCTCAGAATATGGGCTTTTACTACCTAATTCCTGCCTATATTGTGACCTGTTCAGACTGCTTTTCTTTTGCTTCTTAAATCATAAAATGTCTTCAGCCTCCTGCATTTCAAAGCCCAAGTGCATATCTCTTTGGAAGACTTACTATTTGGATTATCTGAACACTATTAATTTGTGTAACTGGCATTTTTATTAAATAGGAAATGCTGTTTTATCATACTCATATAAAAGTTGATCTTGATTTATCTTCCAAGGGACTTGCCTGTAAGAAAAAAGAAATTGTTAAAAGATTTATCCCCGTAGGTGAGGTGTAAATAGTCACGGTGTTGAGAATCATTGTTCTTTACAGTTCTGCCTGCTGTGTCTAAAGTTGTCCTGAATGTTGTTTAGACTCTTAAAAGTTAAGGTTAGGCCTTTGTGTGGTTGTTCTTTAATACATGCTCCTGCCACCATTTACATAGGGTAGTTTTGTAAAAGATTCAAGTTATTTTCTCTCTGGATAATTCAGTATTAACATATTAGTTTTAACATTTTGTTCTGTTCTAGCCTCAAGTTGAAGTATTATCAGAGGAAGAAGGGGAAGAAGAGGAGGAGGAAGAAGATATTCTCTCTCTGGCAGAAGAAAAGTACAGGCCGGCTGCCCTGGAAAAAATGATAGCTTTAGTTGCTCTGTTGGTTGAACAATCTCGCTCAGAAAGGTGAAATGTTTCAACATTCAAAATGCTTAAAGCATGTTTGATTTTATTCCTTCTACATACTTGTTTTACCACTACTAGCTTTTGTTACATAATTCCTTTTAAATAACACCACTATTTATCAACTCTTGTGGCATAAGTATTTCAATCTTTTGTATCAAACTCTTACTTTCACTGAGTCATGTTAGAAATATACGTTGAAGAAATATACAGTAAAATATTTAGCAAAATTATATGTGCGTTCATCCTTTGACCTAGCAATGCTACTTCCAGAAATGTGTGCCCCAAATACAGAAAGATGTATGTACAGTGATATTTATTGAAGTAGTTAGTTTATAACAGCAGAAGACTGGAAATATCCACCAAAAGGGGATTAGTTGACAAAAGCCGGCATCCACTCAGTAGAATACTCTATTGCTGAAGAAAAAAAGCATGGGAAATTATCTGTACTACCATGGAGAGGTGTTTAGGATAAATATTACTAAGTGAAAAAAGCACGGTGGAGAAAACTGTGTATAGTATGGTACTTTTTAAGAAAGGGGAGGCTATAAGGGGAGAGTGGGGGAGAGAGAGATTGAGAGCATGTACACCCAATTTCCATTATTCCTCATTATGGATCTCCTGTTTCCAAATCTGCCTACTTGCTAGGATTTATTGCAATCCCAAAATAAGTACTCATGCGCTTTTACAGTCATTTTTTGTGGGCTGCAGATGTACATGTGCAGAGTGGCAAAAAATTAGTTACCTGACACACATTTTTCTAGCCAAGGTCAAACATGATGACACTGTGCCTTCCTGTTTCACTTCTCATGTTGTAAACAAATATCTTTTTCATGGTTTATGCCATGTTCATCACATTTGTGCTTTTTTAGTGGCTTGGTATTTAAAATTGCCCCCATATATAGTGCTAAGTGCTATCTAGTGTTTCTAAGCCCATTAAGTCCGTAATGTGCCTTAAAGAGAAAATGCACATTAGACAAGCTTCATTCAGGTATCAGTTATAGTATTATTTGCTGTGACTTCACTGCTAATGAACAACATATATTAAAGTATCTTTAAATAGAAACACACATAAAACAAGGTAACGTATTGATTGGTTGAAGAAAATGTTGTGACCAGAGGCTCACAAGAGCCAACCTTGTATTTCCCTTATGAGCAATGATTAAATAATCGCTAATTCAATGTTTGCAGCACTTCATAGAACATAAGTACTACAATAACAAGAATTTACTGTATTTTTTAAAATTGAAGTCTAAGGAAAAAAAGTAGGTTCCTGTGGTTGGGGGAGGGGAAAACAGACTAGAAAGGACAGAAATGAAAGCTTGACTTCTATGAATATATGTTGTTGTTTTTTTTTAGATTTAACTTGTAATCATGTAAATGTTTTATATAAGTGAATTAATAAAATGCAATCCCTAAAAACCAAAAGCAGACTGAAATAAATGAACTATATATTGACCTGGTGGCATAGTCATTGGAGAGGAATTCATTAAAATGACTTTAGAGCACATTAACTGTAAATTCCTAGTTGTACATGAAAGACAAAAAGAATTGTAAAATTGTCCTAAACTGTTTTACTAAGTATATTGTTAATAATGTAATTGTGATTATTATTCTGAAACAAACGTATATTATAGAATAAAGCAAATAGTAATTGTCAATGTCATTCGAAACGAAGATTTTCAGCAAAAGAAGGAAGAAATAGAGATAGAATATTTTAGGTTTTTTATATAAGTTCTTTAAAACTAAATTTGAATTTGGGAAGATTAGTAGAGTTTATGGTGTATTTTGTCTTAAGCAAACAAAAAATGTTTTATATACTCCGATTTTCTGAAAGGGCTTAGAAATCTTGCCCAACCCAGAATCCATGTGTGCCACTGGCATCTGGATTATAGTCTCCAGATATCATTTCCTGTGGTAAAAAAATCAGGATTCCTTGAAAAAAAAAAAAAAAAAGGCCAATTCCAGGTCTTGGGCAAGAAAGAAATGGGTCGTTTTGCAAAGCAGAGACCATCAGAGACTACTGAGATTATTTATGTTAAAAGGACTCAACCAATTTAAGGATATTTCTACTGGTCATAGATTGGATAACCCAAGTATCAGTAATATAAGAATAATTACAAGTGGACAAAAATGTAAAATGCATCACAGATGTTTAAATCTATGAGTTTGTAATGGTGCCTAAAAATTAACAAACAAAATACTTGTAACCTTTGGAGTATAGTAGGAAACCAAATCATAATTTTGGAAACTTATTAAATAAAGGAATGATATCAAGCATTTATCTTATCAGCAAGAATTATCCCTCATGGCAACCAGTGGGTAAATGAGAGAAAGTTTGCTGTCTTGGAGGTATTTGAGCTAATAAATGAGCAAGTAATGCTGGAATTAGTATGTCTGTATTTTGCAACCTGAATGAAGTAATGGATCTAGGAAATGATCATCATTGACTGAAAATGCTACAAAAAGACAGCCTTTCATTGTGTGCCTCCTGATGAAAGTCAATACCATCTCCTATAAAGCATGCTTGATTAAAAAGATCAAACCTAGATATGATCAAGTCTCTAGATCTAAACTACCAGTTTACAGGAAATACGGCGTCAGAGGAACATGTTAAAGCAACACCCCAAGGATACAGTGAACAAAATGGAAATGTGGGATATTCTTCAAGATGAACCACCTACTTTCTTCAGTTCATAAATTGCAAGATAAAAATAAAATTGGAGGGGAAACCAGTAGTCTCTAAGATACTTAAAAGACATTTGAACCACTTGGAACAGAGGACTTTATGTGGATCTTGATTCAAACAGATTAAATATTAAAAATTTTTTTAGAAACTTGAGGTAATCATACACTGGATATTGTATGATAGTAAAGAATTGTGGATTTATTTTAAGTGTGAGTAATGGTAGTATGAATGTTTTTTAAATTTTTCTGTTAGAAATATATACTGAAGTTTTTGGATTAAATGGTAAAATACCTGGAATTGCTTTAGAATAGTCCGTATTGAGTGAGTGAGAGGTACAAATGAAACAAGCCTGGTCATGAATTAGTAATTTGAAGCTGAGTAATGGGATACTTCTACTATCTTACTGTTTTCCTATGTGTCTGAAATGTTCTATAAGTTATTACAGAAATTATAAACTGGTAACTGAAAACTCTTTAGTATTTCTTATAAGTTCATTTTGTTTTAAAGGATCTCATGTAAAAAAAAAAACAGACCCATTCTAGTGTTTATAATACACAAAAATATAGCGTTAATTAAATATGAAATAAAGTAGATTTGGGCTTCCACAATTCTGGTATCTTGAAAAATTGTCTAAGAGATGTCTAGCAAGTAAGTTTAGCTAGCAGAAGGTTCAAAAGTCATTTTGTGTTAGTGGTTTGGTACAGTTGTAATTGAATTGGCAGTTTTGATGCATGTCATGATGCAAACAGCTGTAACGTAGCACAGAGGGAAGAAAAACTTATTTCCACTAATGTTTCCTTTCAGGCATTTGACATTATCACAGACTGACATGGCAGCATTAACAGGAGGAAAGGTAATACTTTCTATATTAGAGGATTTGATAATCGCACAAATAATAATGGTTCTTAAATGAACAACTTTTACTTTTAACAGGGATTCCCCTTCTTGTTTCAACATATTCGTGATGGCATCAATATAAGACAAACTTGTAATCTGATTTTCAGCCTCTGTCGATACAATAATCGACTTGCAGAACATGTAAGTGCTGAGATACAGTCTTAAAAGTTTTTTGGTAATTTTTAAAAGAATGTTCTGAAATCCTTCTTTTTCTGTTTTAGATTGTGTCTATGCTTTTCACATCAATAGCAAAGTTGACTCCTGAGGTATGTACACATTAGCTAATTCATGTTTTTAAGACTACTAGTGCTTTCAAATAAACCTTTCTAATTGTTCTTGAAAAAATATCAAGGTTTCTCCCATAACATAACTTAGTTTTATTTATTCTAAATGTTTATCTATTTTAATAGAAAGAGCACGAGCAGGGGACTGGGGGGGTGGGGAGAGAGAGAGAGAGAGAGAGAGAGAGATTTTGCGGGGCTGAAACTCAAAAACCATGAGATCATGACCTAAGCCAAAATCAAGAGACACTTAAATGACTGAGCCACCCACGTGCCCCACCACAACTTAGTTTTAAGTGTGTAACTGAATACACTGAATTACCCCTTTGTATTTTGTTATCATAAATGTAATTTTCCCAATTAAATATAAATTTACATATAAGTTTAACATACTAGAATGCCACCTAGATAGTAACCTTTGAAGTTTGATTTGAAGCATATATCATAATTGTGTTTAAGGAAAAAATAGACCAACCAGGACTCGGCATAGATGAAAAAGATGTGGAAAATATAGTAATGTAGTATTATATAAAAGTATTTTTGTAAAATGGTAATGTTACAGCCACTTTAGTGATATATACTTGTCAAATATTAATGTAAATTACACCTTAGTGATGAAGGGATGCTACATGAAACTTTTAACCTAAATTGTTCCAAGTACCAAGCTTGTCTCAATAATGAGTTTTGATTTGCTTTTTTTCCAAATTGACATCCAGAAGAATATGTGTTTTCTGTTACATGTGGTACCCTTGCAATTGACTTTGTATCCCAGTTTGACCCTGCTGCTTTATGATTGTTCAGTTTATATGCAGGAGTTCTGAGGTCTTGTAACACAGATTTAAATGTGATGTGTAGAAGAGTTTTACGTGTTTCTTTTCTGCAGAAACAGAGGGGTTCAAATACATTTAAATGCACAGGTATATATGTGTCTTACAGGCAGCCAATCCTTTCTTCAAATTGTTGACTATGCTAATGGAGTTTGCTGGTGGACCTCCAGGAATGCCTCCCTTTGCATCTTACATTCTGCAGAGGATATGGGAGGTAAGTAAGTCTTGCAGTAGATATTTTAGTATTTCTTTTTCTGAGAATTTTATTTTCCTAATGAAGTCATTAAGTACCAGTTTCTTCTTAGGTAATCCAAAATGGTTTAAGTAAGTCACAAGCCAGGGAAGAAGGCTTTAGTCAGGAGGTTTGGGGTTAAAAAGAGTTCTTGTCTAGTCTCCCACTCACTTTAAAGAAAGTCTTTAAAGACTTTCTTGTAGAGTCATAGAAAAAAGCCTTTAGCCAATCTAGGGTGCTCATTCCCCTCTCCTCAAAAAGGATTCTGTGAAGTGATAGGATCTTAGAAATACAAGCCAAGTGTTTTCAGCAGTTGACAGAAATGGTAGAGGAAGTACCAACAGCTTCCTCTCTTTCAGAGTTGCTGTTGTGGTCACCGAATTTCTTTTTAGTGAGCGTGAAGAAACCTACTCTCTAGACCAGGGGTCAGCAAACTTTTTCTCTAACTGGTCAGTTAGTAAACATTTTAGGCTTTGTGGGCCCTGTGATCTCGCTTGCAACCACTCCACTGCTACTTTAGCATAAAACCATCTAGACAGTACATAATGAGCGGGTAAGGCCCAAAAGCCATAGTTTTCCAACTCTAGATTCCTAGGTTTCCTTTTCCCATGAAAAAAATCTCTCTAGCAGTGCAGTTACTATTTTTCATTCTCATGAGCAGTAATAGATTAGGCAAGCAATAAGAAAAATAAAGATGAGAAACTTTATAGAATTAAAAGCATTATTAATTAAGTTTATAAATTTAACAAGACCTAAAAATCATTGAATTCTTTTCCTGGTTCTGTGTTAGAGCCCTTGGTTATTTTAATTTTATTTTGTAAACTAATGTCAGATTTTTCTGAATGATAGACATAGCTTTAAAAGTGGAGGAAAACATGGGTGAAACTTCTTTTACGCTCTAGTTTTCAAAAGTCTGTCTTGGCTGTAAGTGTTTAATGGTATATACCAAAAGTAAGTAAAACAGTAACTGTTCAATCAGTTGGTTTTATATTCCGTTCTTGTCATTTTATTTGTAGGTAATTGAATACAATCCTTCTCAGTGTCTGGATTGGTTGGCAGTACAGACACCCCGAAATAAACTGGCACACAGCTGGGTCCTGCAGAATATGGAAAACTGGGTCGAGCGGTTTCTTTTGGCTCACAATTATCCTAGAGTCAGGACTTGTAAGTCACATATTCAGAACTTATCGAACCATTTGTTCCAAGTTTTGCGTTTGTTTGTTTTTTAAGGTGACTATAGTATGCCCATTGTTGTATGGAGCAAAGGCTCTTGGAGATACTGTTCTTAAAGGCCAAAGTTACATTAGTATTTGGAAACCTATGACCATGTTTTGCAAATATCTGCAATGTTTTTGGTGTCTTAAGGATAAGAAACTGTCCTGTTTTGGGTGACCTAACCACCGCTACCATTTTTGTTTCCTTGCTTAATAGACAACAAAAGATGATCAGCATTAAGTGAACAGAATAAAGGATCATAAAATCCTATTTTAAAAGTGACCTCAAGGCTAAGAGTAAAGTAATAATAAAAACATAGAGCAAGCTGAGAGAAAATATTCACTGAAGTTATGGGAGTTAAATGATAAATCCTTTACACAGGCTGGAAGGGAACAAAGATCTTGGAAGACAGGTGGACAAATACGAAGAATAGATATTTCACAGATTAAAAAATTGCTTGTAACTAAATAGAATATTTCCTCTTTTGATAATATTCAAAGAAACAAAAATCAGAATAGTATTTTTAAATTTCTTTAATCACTAAATTTAAAATCATATTTCCTAGCTGTCTGCTGAAAAGGCCTAGAATCAGTGACATTGCAGTAGCAACAAGCACATCAAATACCCAGATCTCTGTTTCTAAACACTATTCTCTGATAAAACAAATAATAGCCTTTTGAAGAAATGGCTGGTTCTAGGACTGGGGCAGGTAATCTGCAAGATGAGCCTGGAGCATCTTGTAAGACCAGAAAGTAAAGAAGTATTCAAAAAACAAAATAATGGGGGTATATCAAAGGGACACAAGACCAACCTGAAAGAATTCCCAGTGGCTAAAGCTGGAAGAATTTGGGTAAAAAAATAAATAACATATCACTGGATTGTACCAGCAGTGTAAAATAAATAGCCCTGAATCCGTACTGATAAATAGTTAAGTAAATAAATGGAGACAAATCTCCCATACAGAAGAATCCTAAATAATTTATATACATCCTTCAAGAAGGTGGAGCTTAATCTCCCAACCCCTTGAGTATGAGTTTGGTGACTTGCTTTCAAAGAGTAGATGGGGGGGGTGGGGTGGGTTGTTAGTTCAACTTTAAGCGAAGAAATTTGACAAACATAAACTCAGCCAGGTGATTAAGGTTAACATCAATGATATGTGTTGATAGCATGTACCCTTCATATCCTTGATGTAATACGATGTGTAAAGGGCACCTTACCTGTGTGTTCTTCCCTACAAAAACCCATAAGTTGAGTCTAATAGTGATAAACAAGAGACAGACTCCATTTGAGGAACATTATTCAAAAATACCTGACCCCAGTAATCCTCAAAACTGTCAAGGTTTTCGAAAAGCGAGGAGAGCCTGAGAAACTGTCACAGTTAAGAGGAGCTTAAGGATTCATGATAACTAAATGTAATGTATCCTAGATCCAAAATAAAAGAACATTAAGGCAAAACTAATAAAATCTAAAGTATGGAGGTTAGTTAAAAGTAGTGGTTCCTTAGTTACAACAAATGTACCATAGTGATAATGATGTTAATAATAGGAGAAAGGGGGAAAAGAGTGTATGGGAACTGTGTTTTCTGCCTACTCTAAAATTTTGTTTAATGTTTATTTTTGAGAAAGCATGAGCAGGGGAGGAGCAGAGAGAGAGGAGACACAGAATCCAAAGCAGGCTGGATCCAGGTTCCAAGCTGTTGGCAAAGAGCCCGACGTGGGGCCCAAAGTCATGAACCATGAGATCATGACCTGAGCCAAAGTTGGAAGCTTACCCGACTGAGCCACCCTGGCACTCCTGTTCTACTTATTGTAAAATTAAAAGATTACTTGGGGAAAACATCTTAAACTTGTGGGTACACGTGGATTGGCATTGGTACTCATAGGCTCATTTTTCCTGCCACTTATGTAACTCAATAGTAATGGGTTATTTGTAAATGCTGACATGTATGTTGGTGGCATTCATGTCCTGACTTCTCATCATAAAGCAATAAAAAAAACTTACACTAAACCAAAAAAAAAATTTTTTTTAAACAAATGGTTACTCCTAATATTCATGACAGTACTGAGGATATGGTATTCTCATACACGGCAGTGAAGTAAATTAACATTACGGTATGAAAGGCCATTTAGCAATATGTATCAAGACACTTCAAAATGCTTTGCCCTTTCTATATTCAGTAGTATCATTTGAAGGATTCCAATAGAAGTAAGTCATCTAATGTATGGATGCCTAAATAGCATTAGTTATAATTGTGAAAAATTAAAAACTGGATGTTCAGCTGGGAAATAAATTGTTATAATGAATCATTTAAAAATTATAGTAGCTTTAGGGGTGCCTGGGTGGCTCAGTCTGTTAAGTGTCCAACTTTGGCACAGGTCATGATCTCACAGTTGAGTTTGAGCCCCACTTGAGCTAGGATTTTCTCTCTCTCTCTCTCTCTCTCTCTCACTCGGTCTCTGTCTCTCTCAAAATAAATAAACTTTAAAAAAATAAAAATTGTAATAGTTTTAGACTATAGTAATATGAAAAAGTACTTTTGATAATGTAACTTGAAAAAACAGCCAAAATATTTTCATAGAACAATAAACCTTGGAATAAGAATTAGAGTAACATGTATAGAAGAAAAACTACGGAGAAATACTATTAAATCTTACAAAATAATTTTAAGGAATGCTTTAGAATGTTTAGAGAAAAGAAGAAAAATGGAGGCATGATAAGTGTCTTAAAATAGTTGAAGAGTTGCCATATAGAAATGGAAGTAGATTTGTCCTAAGTTCTCTCTAGCATAGAACTTAAATAAAGGAACTCTTCAGTCATAGCAAGGCAGTTTTTAACAAAATGGTCTGTTCTTTCATATTGACCTTCTTAACTGTTCTCAGTGATAAACATAATTTAAAAGCTGTGTATTTCTCCCAAGGAGAACTTTTTATTTAAAAGCAGATAGCTCTTCAAGAAATAAATAGATGGTTTGGTATATGATAAAGCAAAGCTAAATGTTAATTGTGGAATTTAAGTGGGTCTTTATTTTTTTTTAATTTTTTTTTTAACGTTTATTTATTTTTGAGACAGAGAGAGAGCGTGAACAGGGGAGGGGCAGAGAGAGAGGGAGACACAGAATCTGAAATAGGCTCCAGGCTCTGAGCTGTCAGCACAGACCCTGATGGGGGGCTCGAACTCACAGACCGTGAGATCATGACCTGAGCCGAAGTCGGATGCTTAACCGACCGAGCCACCCAGGCGCCCCTTAAGTGGGTCTTTAGTAAAGTTTTTTAAACCTTTCATTGTGTTTGAAAATTTTGCATAATAAAATATTGGGATAAAAATATATAACTTAATCTAAGTTTTTGCTAATCACAAATTGTCTCAGTAGCAGCTTAAACAAAAATTGAACAGAATGACCCTTAAATGCCAAGTTTTAACTTTTGAAACACATACCAAATTGAGCCTAACTGAAAACAGACTAACCAGAGCAACGTATAGAGGGAAAAATATGTAGAGATGGAGTATTGTGCACAAAGTTGTGCATAAAGTTTAATTTGAAATAAATCTTTAAAACAGGTTACAGTTAATCTTAGAAACTAACTTTATTTGCTTTGACAGAACATTGGAAATTATCAAATTATAGGTAGAATAGTAGGAAACAATTAGTAGGCATAGTGAAAAGAGTTAAACTAAGGCATTAGAGTCCTTGAGGTGAGGAGGTTCTATGATGACTTTTTAGGAGCATTAGCTCGTGAATCGGGTATATTTGGGTTTGAATTCCAGCTCTGCCACTAGATGTGTAATATGGGTATAGTCTTACTGTTTTAAGTCCGAATGAAAGTGAGGATAATAAAAGTAGTGCTTGCTACATAAAATAACGGTGTTAAATAGTATAAATGTTCAAGAAATGTTAGCAGTTCTTGTTGTTGTGATTATTGTTGTTTGACCATTATCATTACTGTCATTGTCATCCTTATTTCCCAAGGCTAAATCTGAGCTCTACCTCTTTATCTGTGTGACCTTGGTCTTTGCTTCTCCAAGATTCAGATTTTCCATGTAACATCACCTACCTCCAGGATGATTGTAAGGATTAAATAAAATAATATTTTTAAGTACCTTGCTCAGTGCTTTGCACATAGTAACTTTTTACAGAGGGACTCAACTAATGAGTTATTTACCTCTCAGAATTATATGCTTAATAACCTTTTTCAGGTATGTTGAAGGAGGGATGCTTTCTCTGCATTCAGAGTCAGCCTAGAAGCGTCCAGTTAGGGAATGAATAAGTCATGGAGATAAAAGAGACAGCATAGGGAACATAGTCAGTGATACTGTAATAGTGTTGTGTGGTGACAGATGGTACCTACACTTGTGGGCAGCATAGCCTAACATAAAGAGAAGTTGAATGACTATGTTGTACACCTGAGACTAATATAACATTGTATGACAACTATACACAAATTAAAAAAATTTAATACAAATTTAGCCCAGAAGACTTTTAAAGATTTTCCAAAGTTAATGATCTATAGTTGGCATATATATAATCTTCTACATTATAATGAACTTTAAAATAGAAGGTCTCATTCTATTTTTGTAACTTTACATTCTACTGTTAACTGTAAATCATTACAAAATAATTTATCATCATTTTGTAAAGAAGAAGAAAAGTAAGACGCTAAAACATCGAATGATCTGACCATGTCAGACAGCCTTAGCTAGGTCTTCTGGCTCCAAATGCTATATTATTCCTGGTAAACCATATTATTTCTTAAGAAGAAATGAAACGATAAAATAAGTGGGAAATTCTGTATCTTGGGAAAGCTAACCAAGAAGGTTAAAAACTGTTTCTATTAATGCAGTTATTGTCACTACTTTAAAAGTTAACAATGACAGAATGGAAGGCGTCTGTTTTCATCATTCCTTGGGATCTTTCTTTGGGGCCAGTGGTAGAGCAGAACGATATTAAGAAATGTTCATGTCCCTTAATTTTTAATCATTTTGATTTTTAAAGAGAAGAGTGGCTTTGTGTTTAATGACTGCTCTTCAGTCTGTTTTATATCTTATAAGGATCTGACAGTTTTGTTTTACATTTTATAGCTGCAGCTTATCTTCTGGTGTCCCTTATACCAAGCAATTCATTCCGCCAGATGTTCCGGTCAACAAGGTCTTTGCACATCCCAACCCGTGACCTTCCACTCAGTCCAGACACAACAGTAGTCCTACATCAGGTCTACAACGTGCTCCTTGGTTTGCTCTCAAGAGCCAAACTTTATGTTGATGCTGCTGTTCATGGCACTACAAAGCTAGTGCCCTATTTTAGCTTTATGACTTACTGTTTAATTTCCAAAACTGAGAAGCTGATGTTTTCCACATATTTCATGGATTTGTGGAACCTTTTCCAGCCTAAACTTTCTGAGCCAGCAATAGCTACAAATCACAATAAACAGGCTTTGCTTTCATTTTGGTACAATGTGTGTGCTGACTGTCCAGAGAATATCCGCCTTATTGTTCAGAACCCAGTGGTAACCAAGAACATTGCCTTCAATTACATCCTTGCTGACCATGATGATCAGGATGTGGTGCTTTTTAACCGTGGGATGCTGCCAGCCTACTACGGCATTCTGAGGCTCTGCTGTGAACAGTCTCCTGCATTCACACGACAACTGGCTTCTCACCAGAACATCCAGTGGGCCTTTAAGAATCTTACACCACATGCCAGCCAATACCCTGGAGTGAGTAAAATTGATAATTATTTCTGTATCTTCAAATTGATTGGAAATAACCAGTTTGTCCCCCTGGTGGGAAGTGGTGACAAAATATGGAAATATGTATAGTCTAACTTTAACTGTTCTTTCTTAAGAACTTACTGTGTATTTGTTTTCTTGAATATATGTATAAAATGCTGTAGTACTATAACATTGGTAATAGTAATGCGGATAATTCTTAGGTTGATGTTGAAATTTTATCTCTGATTGAACTTTGCTATTTTAATTTATTTAGATATTTATTATCAAGATCTACATGCTGTGCTAAGCTGTGAACTATGCAATATTTTTATCTTAGCTGTAGTATTCCCTAGTGTTTTTTTCTTAACTACATTCAGGGGAATGAAATGGTTAAGGAGTCCATCAGAATACAAATATATGCGGTCTAAATCTGGTACCTTTATTTCTGCAGACTGTTTATAAGTTTCATATTAAAAACTCCCTCCTTCATGTATAGCTGTCATTCCTGGATATTCCGTTATACTATTGCTTCTTAACACTGTTGTAAACTCAAGATGACATCAAGAGGGTTTAAGTCTGGGAAAGGGGTTGGAAGAAGAGTGAAGAACCCTTTTTTCAACCTGTCAACCTAGAGGCCACAAACTGCTAATATGAGAAGTTTTTTGCTAAATGGGAGATGGTGGGAGTGGAGAGTAGTGGCGTTTTCAATACATTCAACATTTACTTAAGAGTTCAGTCAAATGAATGCAATGAAGAGTATTTTAATTACTGGTATCCTTGAATTATATACTACTTTTTCCTGTTGAAAAAAAGCACCTTAATTAAGATTCTTTAGACATGATGTAGTAAATTGTTCCACACGCCCCCCCCACCCCCCTGCCAAGAAAGAATAACCTAATTTCCAGCCAAGAAATTTAGAATGCCTACAATAGAGGAAATGTTCTAAAATGTAGGGTTAAAAGGTCACCAAAATGCTTCTTTGCCCTTTTTAGGCAGTAGAAGAACTGTTTAACCTGATGCAGCTGTTTATAGCTCAGAGGCCAGATATGAGAGAAGAAGAATTAGAAGATATTAAACAGTTTAAGAAAACAACCATAAGTTGTTACTTACGTTGCTTAGATGGCCGCTCCTGCTGGACTACTTTAATAAGGTAAAAAGATGTTTTCTGTTAATTTTTTTAATATGTTTTGTTTTTCCAAGTGAGGAAATGGGCACTATCCTTTTGGACCTTTTGAAGAGTTATAATTAAACTATAACTGAGAGTTTGCCAATTCTTGAAAGTTATTAGGGAAGCATTTTCCATGTAGTTACCTTGGAAGGATTTAGCTCTTAAAAATTAACACTACTTTTGAACAGCTTTTATTTTGTTTTGGTTTTGGATTGTTTGTATGTGTTTTATCAGAATCTTAATGTATAATCTTAAATCTGAAGCTTGAATCCTCCTCTGTGTTGCTGTTCATCCTGACTTATGCTTAGACAGTTCAGTTCTAGAGGCCTCCAAAAACAGCTTTCTCCATCTTTGGATGAGTCTTACTGTTAATGTTTTAAATTGTTTAGCCCAGATCTACCTGTCTTTTTTAACTATAAGAATTAGCCAAATAACAAAACATCATTATAATTGTTCAGAGCTACAGAAGTTATTGAATGGTTGTAAAGGAACTCTGCAACAAATGACACATAATTCCCTTAACTGTAGAAAGTCCAAGTTAATTTCTTAAAACGCTTCTGTGTATTACATTTAAGACTTGGAGGTAATGTCCTTTATGGGGCACATTTTGGCATTATTTCTTTGAACACTATAATATTTTAAGCTTGATCAACCAAGATAAAGTTATTTCAGGTTTTCTTGAGAAAATTTTCAAATTTGAATCTTTATTAGTACACAAAATGAGTTAACTCATGCTTTTGCTCTAAAGGAATTCTTTTAAAATGTTGGCATTAATTTTAAATACATTGTTTTCCCAAGGCTTACTATTTATCTTTTTCTTAAAAAAAAAAAAAAAAAGATTGAGCTTTCTTAATTCTTTTTTGAAAAAGTAAAGAAAACATCTAACTAAAGTAGAAGGAATTCTGGTTGTACTTCTATATAGCAGCAGTTTCCAGTACGTAATAATGAAATTAGGTCTGTTAACAGGAGCAATACAACTACTTTTGAGGATTATCACATAAATTATTTTCAAGGCCATGGTGTGTTTAATGTTTCCCCTTCGTGTTTCTCTTTCTTCCCAAGAACCAGCTGATGAGTGCTTGGATAGTATAAGTGTATTTTGTTATTATCCAGAAGATAAACCCATCATAAAAAATAAACATTATTTATACTGAAACTTTAAGAAGATTCACATGATACCTCTCTTCCACTGTTTCGAGCAATTGTTGACTAGATACTAGCATATGCAACTTTTCTCCATGTTATTTAGAGTGTTTGTTAATATTATCTCCTTTTATTACATTACGAAAAAACAGATATAAGCAGTCTCTCCTGTAGGTAGAAAAGTAGAGAGTCTAAATGACCATTTAGTTCTATTTTTTTGTCACCTGAGTTTTCCATTCTGATGCAGAGTTCTCAACCTGGACTTTATGTATTCTTCTAGTGCCTTCAGAATACTATTGGAATCTGATGAAGACAGACTACTTGTTGTATTTAATCGAGGGTTGATCCTGATGACTGAGGTAAATATTTTATTCCATTTTACAGTAGACGTATCTCATTTTAATGTTTTCACCAAGACTTCTTTTGTTATGGATATTTAGTATTCATGCTAGACTGTTTTACAGGTCTTTAGATTTTGGTTATACAGATCAATAAATGCAATGTATATTCCAAGAATAATAAGGTCACAGTTTTTAGGTTGTTGTTTTCTTTGTGCATTGTAATTCCATACTTCTTATTTTGTATTTAGAACAACCACTGTTTTTATTGATTCCATTTGTAAGGGTAGAAACAGATGAAATTCATGTGATTTAATCACTAGCACAATTTTTCAAGATCTCACTTATTTGACAGTTAAGAAACTGAGATTACCATCATCAGAGGAAGCCATTGAGACTGTTATAGGTGGTTAAAATCACCTGTTCATTCTTCCCACAATTCTTGAACATCCACAACTATGAGATGATTTTAAAGCCATAGAGGTACATTTTACCCCTTAGTCTAATAATGGAGAGAAGACAAAAGAATATATGCCAAGAACACCATGAGAAATAAGAGTTAGGATAGCTTTTTCAGTTAATGGTGTTACAGAATAGGAAAACCACATTTTTGAAACTGCACTTATGAAGAATTTGAACTTGTAAAGATAAGTGGGAGAGTATTTAGATAAATGATGTGGTCACCACAGGGGCAACAAAGTATTGTCATATTTGAAAAAATGCCACATATTTTTGTTTGGCTAGAACAAAAGGTATGTGAAGAGTAGTGAGAATTTCATTCTTTCATTCAACAGATGTTTGAATGTCTACTCTGTGCCACGCATTGTGCTAGGCACTGAGTATACAGCAGTGAACAAGACAGACATGGTTCCTGTCCTCATGGCTTATAGGTTAAGTGCCATACAAGTACATTGTTTAGTTAAGGGACCACTACAGATTCTAGACGATGGATTTTGAACTTTGAATTATGGATAGTATATAGGTTATAGGGAACTGATTTGAGAGGATTAGAAAAAAAAAAAGCTTTGTGTAAAATGAAATAGGAAAAAAAAAGCTAAGGATTTGGAATGAAAAGACTTAATAAGCTAATATGGTTAAAGGAATTCTACCTTTTGGAGCCCTTTTTCCTCATTCAGGTGTACTGTTTTGGCTATAGCTGACAACCATTTCACTATTGTCTTCCTTCCGAAGCCCTAGAATGTTAGAGACAGCAGTTACCCATTCTTCATAATCTTGTTGCCTGCTGCTTTGCAATCTCTAAGGCTTGTGGCCTTAGAGCAAACAGTAACCAAAAACAAACAAAATGATTAAACAAATTATTCCTTCAGATCAAAATGTATGCATAAAATATCAGCTCTGCAGGTGAGCACTGTTTTTGTATTTTAAGGAAGAGCTGAATTGGGAGAATTTGACTTTTAGGTAGAAAGCAAATACATTTGCTTTGGGCACATGTGCACACACATAAAGTCTGGAAATATCTGTCATAAAGGGTGAGCACTACCATTTTGTGGCTCAGTAAAGTAAAAATGAAATGAAAATTTCCATCTTTTTAAATCACTTGTAGTCATTCAACACTCTGCACATGATGTATCATGAAGCCACAGCTTGCCATGTGACTGGAGATTTAGTAGAACTTCTGTCAATATTCCTCTCAGTTTTGAAGTCTACACGCCCGTATCTTCAGAGAAAAGGTTTGGTCATTCTTCTTATTTTTGTTACCTTTAACTATTACAGAACAAAATAAGGGTTTCAAACCACATGTTTCAGAGATTTTTGTCTTTATCTCTATTTGATAGTACAGAAGATGAGAATGCTCCCTGTCATCAAATATTCATCATGACCTCCCGATATAAAGCTGGAATGCTCTTGTTTATTCTCTAATGCCTTCCTGGAGAATAGGCAGCGTCTTATAAGTGTTCAGATTTAGGAGACTAGAAAATGCTTCCAAGCAGAGTAACAACATGGGTATTTTGTGAAGGTTCTCCAGCTGGAAACCTCCATGGCTTAGGTTAGATTATTTTTAGTTCCAAGAGAAATAACTATAAAATATATCTCTCCCCCACAGTGTGAACTCTGAACTTCATATAAATTTCTAGAAAACGGACATATTCATGACTAAAATAACGTGTTTTAAGAAACCTAACAGGTTTGGGGCGCCTGGGTGGCTCAGTGGGTTAAGCATCTGGCTCTTGGTTTCAGTTCATGTCTTGGTCTCGTGAGATTGAGTCCTGCATCAGGCTCTGTGCAGAGCCTGCTTGGGATTCTGTCTTCTCCCTCTCTCTGCCCCTACCCCACTCGTGCTCTGTGTCTCTCAAAGCAATCTAGTAGGTTTAACAGTTAGTAGCTATCTCATGAAAATAATCACTTAGCTTTCACCAAAGATGTTTATGTCATTAACTTGATTTTCTTAGTGTTAGCATTCTGTAGGTAATAATAGAAAATAATTGTGAGGAAGTTTGAACTCAAGTGGCATATTTATGTATGCTTTTGTATTTGCAGATGTGAAACAAGCATTAATCCAGTGGCAGGAGCGAATTGAATTTGCCCATAAACTGTTAACTCTTCTTAATTCCTATAGTCCTCCAGAACTTAGAAATGCCTGTATAGGTAAGTTACTTGGAAAATATACCTGTGTGAAAACCTAGTGGAAGATTCTTACGGAATATTTTTTGCAAGATGTGGTATTAGTTCTGTGGTATTAGCTTCAGAAATAAGCTAATACCATAGATGTGGTATTAGCTTCAGAAAACATTTTTACTTTTTATGTGTAACTCATACTGGCCAGCAAATCCTAGAAAATCTAGTTATATTTTTCAACATGCCAGTAATTATGTGATCAAGGCTCTTTGAGCTTAGATTATTTCTAGATCTTTTGCAGCTCTGAAATCTTCTAGTCCTATATAAACAAGGTAGAATCACACATGTTTACAAAGGAGAGCTGATATTATAAAGAGTTGGAGTAATTATTTCACTGTCCGTTCTTTTGCCTAAAGATACTTCTTAGTAGCTGTTCTCAGACTCATGAGTATTTTACCTTTTTAAAGTCCTCTTTCGAGACTGTAACTATTTATGGTTTGTTTGTTTGTTTTCATTTACAAAATGATGTGAGTAACTGGCTGTCATGTATAAGTAATCGGTTTTGGTCTGATATTCTGTGGAGTTACTGGCCTGTAACTTCAGTAACCTCTGACTGCCAGTAGCCTGTCATCATCACAAGGTTTACGTCTGTGTGATGTTGATTTTATGAAGACACGACATCAGTGTGCATGAAATATTTCTTTTAGTGTACTTATCCATGGTGCTTCTCTTGGATAAATAAAATACACATAAATAGTTTTAAACTTTGGTTTCTAAATGATATTGTGGTTAGTAACTCTGCTGATTCAGATTTGATTGAGCATCAGACAGAATTTCTCCCAATGTCAGGAGCTAAAACCATTTTAGACTCATTAAAACTTTCCACCTGCCATACTGCAACCAATCACCCTAACAGGATTTGTGAGTTTCAAAGTAGCAGGTTAGATATATACTCCAGTTTTACTTTAAACTCACACTGTGTTTTTATTTTCAGATGTCCTCAAGGAACTTGTGCTTTTGAGTCCCCATGACTTTCTTCATACTCTGGTTCCATTTCTACAACACAACCATTGTACTTATCATCATAGTAATATACCAAGTACGTATTCCTCAAGCACAGTACTTGAATGTGGTTGGCATTTAATCTTTCTGCACACTGAAACATGGAGATTTATTTTTTCCATTTATTCTTATTGTACACTTTTAATGTCTTAGTGTCTCTTGGACCTTATTTCCCTTGTCGAGAAAATATCAAGCTAATAGGAGGGAAAAGCAATATTCGGCCTCCGCGCCCTGAACTCAATATGTGCCTCTTGCCCACAATGGTGGAAACCAGTAAGGTATGTTGGGATGCCAGGAAAACCATGTTTCTGTAGTACACAGTAATTTGAAATTTCCCCTCTAGCAGTTATATTAGATTTAAATGACCATTTTGTGGATCCTAAGAAGATTAGACTCATTTGGACTTTTTCCTTTTAGTGCTCTGAAATGTTGGTTGAGTATTTGCAAAATCAACAACAAGCACAAGTAATAAGTTTTTTCCCTCCCTCAAAAAAATACCCTAATAGAAAGTCTTAGTAGTATTTGTCACTAGGCTAAATTATAACTGGGTCATATTTCTAAACTTGAAGAGTCAAGTTAGGTATTTATTATTGTTTAAATTTGACCATAATCAATGACTTCATTTACTGCCCTTTCCTTATAATCCCTTGACCTAAGCCTAATATCACTGATAGATTTATCATCATTTGTAGTCTGATTCTTCTCTTCTAATTCATATTCTAAAATAATGCTAATTCTAAATTATAGAGAACATTGAACAGAGGATAATTTATCTTAGTTTCAACATTTTTTTAACAATTTTTCCCTTTATCTATCTTCACCCGACTTCATTCACACTCCCCCTGGCCCACCATCTTTGGATCTTAAATATACTTAAGTTCTTATAAAATATTAAAAATAATTAACACTGTAGTAACCATTACAGAAATCATTTGAAATCTATTTCAAAAATCAAATTTAATTCAACTCTTCTTGATGATGTCTGTAGAACTAAAGTGTCACATTTTAAAATCCTACAGTAATTTTACTTTATTAAAGTATATAGAAATAATGGGTAATTTAATTGATAGCATTTGCACACTGAAAATAAATTTGTGACAATTAAGATCTTAACATTACTAGAAACTTGGAATTTAAAACTAGGTTCTTATAGAATTTAAATATTTAATCAGCTTTTGAGTTTAAACTTATTACATTTGCACAAAATATGCTCTTTAATTTATTATACAATTTAAGTGCAACCATTTTATCATCTTTAACCTTCAGGGCAAAGATGACGTTTATGATCGTATGCTGCTAGACTACTTCTTTTCTTATCATCAATTCATCCATCTATTATGCCGAGTTGCAATCAACTGTGAAAAATTTACTGAAACATTAGTTAAGCTGAGTAAGTATAAAAGATGAGCAGTAAATTCCACTGAATTATTTTAAGCCCCTAGCCACTCAGGAAGGGGAGACCAAAATGAGACCATCCTTTTTTTCTTTTTTAAAGTGACTGTTTAAAAATATTAATTATTCTTGGGAACATTTTTATTTTTATTAAGAAAACACCAACTTACTGGTTTCCATTGAATAGTTCTGCCCAGAGTTTCAGCTGGCCTATAAAGGAGTGTGGAGTAGGGCTGATCACTTTGTACATAGAAGCCCAAGTCCTCCTCCATCTGCCCAGCAGAATTTAAAAACAAATACCAAAAACTACTCTGCTTTAGGGAGGCAGGCTTAGAGAGGTGGACTTTCCCAGCCCTGATCTTGAGGATAAGATGAGATCTATAGTGCCAGCTGTGCTTTGGAGCTGGCAATGCCAAGAGCAAACTGAGTGGGCTTGCCAGGATGAAGCAGAGGTGCATATATGAGTAAATTAGGAGGTAAGTCTCATGAAATAGAGAGATGAGTGAGAAGAAAGGAAATTTGATAAGATATGAGAAATAGTAAACAAAACCATCAGTGAGTTATAAAAGGGCAAAAAACTCAAATTATTCAAGAATGTGCCTGAGACCTATAAGAGAATTGCTCCCTTTGGGTGACTTTTTCTAGCTGAAAAGTCTTTAGAAGATATGTCCCCTCTCTTAGGACCTCCAGAGTTACCAGGGTCTGTGTGGCCTGTGAGTCTTACTTCTTTACGGATGGCCCAGGATCCTCTCCCAGTGTTCTGTAGTTTTGTTTCGGAGCATAGGAAGTGAAATGCTCATGGAACCACCACCCAGGTCAAGAAACAGAATATTGTCACACTCTAGAACTCCCCATCGTGCTCCTCTTTAATCACAACCCCTTCCTTCTATGGAAGAGGTTTTGATCCACTATAAGTAGGGCAAAAGATGTGAACATACCTTAGGTTCCATTATCCAAGAAGAAGGAAGTGGTAACAGCTGTCAGGGATAATTCCTCTTCAGAAAAACCATCTTATTGGTAAGTGATTAGAGTGTCTTCAGATTTGGAAGATTGTTCCTTCCACCTGTTATCATTAGCTGGTTTTATACATATGTGGCTGAAGTGCCAAGTGGGGGCTGTGGGTGGGGAAGCACATGATGAGATTGGCCATTTCATGATTACACAGTTCATTCATGGCACTTGGTAAAAAACTAAAACCTATCAGTGGCAGTGATCGAGTGTGAGAAAATGTCCAGGAATTCTGGTAACACAGCCTTGTTCCCAGATAAGAAGGGGGACTTCTTAAAATGCTGACCTTAAGAAAAGTTCTCGGTAATTGTGTTCACGTGATTTATACCAAAAGTTATGTGAGGAACTATTTTGGCTGCTTGAACAGCTGTGATCAAATAGTGAATGTTGTACCCTCTTTGGGACTGTCTTTCCTCATCAATACAAATACATGTTTCAGGGAAAATAAACATGGAGGCGAGGAGGAAGGGAAAGAGGACATACACTTAGCCATCAGCATTAGCTAAATCAACTTTCATATTTTATATTCCCATCCCTTTCATAACCATGAAGCACTGTTGATGCTGCCTCCTAGTGGTTAGTGTATGAGGATGGAAATACTCTCCCAACTGCATCATCGTCCACATTATGATAGCCACAAGCCATATGTGAGTGTTGAGAACGTGAAATGTGATTTAAGAAATGGAATTTTCATTTCATTTCATTTTAACCAAACTTAGCCAGATGTGGCTGGTGGCTGTATTGATACAAAACAAAGCCTTCACAAGTTGAGCAGGTTGTACCTTTTTTTTTTTAATTAGTTAATTCATTTATGTATTTTTATTAGGATCCTCCTACTCTGCCATCTTCCCCAGAAGTCATGGTTATCTTTTAATGCAGAAAATTAGACATTATTTTGAATATGAAATAAAACAAAGACCTAAAAGCAGTGCTTTCCTTATGTGTCATCTGAATAGCGAGAGTACATCCCAGTGTTTCAGGTTAACTCCTGCTTTCAGTTGCAATGGTTATTTCCAGGGAGAGGCACCTAGGAGAGAGCTTGAGAAAGCAAAGCCAGCCCACATTGACTGTAATAGGGAGCAGGCAAATTGATAAGGAGTTTCAACTTGTATAATTTCTTCAAAAACTTATATTTGGCAACAAGGAAAGAGCAAATTTAAACTGGTTGTGTCCTTAATCATTTGAGCCTTGAGGTTAGATGGTCCAAGGGCCAGAATATTGTGACCACAGGTGGGGTTGTCTCAAGACCTATATGATTGTAGGTCACTTCCAGTGTTGAGGAAAAGTCTCTGTGGTAATTCTTATGGATAACTAAGCAGATTTTAAGATTTGTTGGGAGACAAAAAGGAATTGTGTAATAATTGTATATTAGAGTTACAGGTGCAAAACAGTAAAGTGTGGGTTGGAGTGCTTTTGAAGTGGAGGTAGGCATGGGGCTACAGAGACACAGAAGTGGGGGGAGAATTTGGGGAGAGTGAACAAAGCTACTGACTTCCATGTGAAATAATTGTGTCTGAAATTACAGTATTTTGATATTTAAAAATAGTGGAATTTAGCCAAAAAAATTCTAAAAAAGAATAAGAGGGACTGGCACTATTGATTTAAAAAAAAAAAACTTACCAAAGATCAGTAATTTTTTATTTTATTTTTAAGATTTAATACATACACATATTCAAAATAGCAAGAAGTACACATCACAATATCACAGACCTATCCCCCACTTTTATTAAATTTTTTTGTTTATCTTTTTTTGCATAAAAGCAGCAAATATAGGTTTATTTTCTCTTCTTTCTTACATTAAAAGTGAATTACAGTGTTTAAAACTGTGTGAAGCAGATATGAAAATACATGGGCAGAAAAACATACACAAGCAATGGAAAACAGCCCCAAATAAACATAAGGATACATGGGGGTTTGGAGTCAATTAAGATGACCTGTCAGATTTGTGGACATTGTATGGTATTGAGAGAATCAGTCAGCTACTCAGGGAGAGAAGGGGCAGGACTTTAATATCTTATACTTAAATAGATTACAGGAGGATTAAAGATTTAGCTGTGAAAAATAAAGTCCTAACAATATTAAAGAAAAACACAGAATCACATAGCACCTTGAGATTTGAAAGACCATTAAGCAGGACACAAAACCCATAAATAATAAAATCTTTGGCAGTGTAAAAATTGAAATTACTACATGTTGAAAAATGCCATCAATGAAAATATAGCTAGTGGGGAAAATATTTGCATTCTTAACAGATAAGTGGTTAGTATTGGCAATATATAAAGAATTTTTAGGATTCAGTGAGATGGGAAAGGACATTAAGTAAAATAAGTAAAAGGCCATCAACAGGCAACTTCTTCACATACAAAACAAGTAAATGTGTTGTAACCATATGAGGATTTTCCCTGCCTTACTAATCATGATTTCTCTTTTCTCTCTTTTTTTTCCCCCCAACTATGAGATAAAGTTTAGACGGTATGCATAAACAGTTTTGGGAAAGAAGAGATGTTTTAATGGAGTCAATTTGAGGAGGCATATTATTAACATTATCACTTTATATTGTTCATGACCCTTGATCCCGCAATACCAGATCTAAGAATCTACCCTACTCTACTCATAAAAGTGTCCAACAACATGCATAGGGTGTTTATTTTCACTCAGTTTGTATTGGATAAAAACTGGAAACAACCCAGATGCCCAACAATAAGAGTTGAGCTGAGTAAACCTGTAATTTATTGTATAGTCTTTAAATAATTCATGTGTATTTTATGGTCTTTAAAAAGATAGGACCTTAGATTACATGAAAAAAAAGCAAATTGGAAAACAGTATGCAGAATGTGACCACAGACTTAGAACAATAGGAAAAATCACTTAGTACATGTTTAAAAAAAAACAAACCTAGAGGCTTATACTCCGGTGGTATAAGGATAAAATTATGGGTTGCTTTCATTGTCTGGGTTAAATGTCTATAAGTTTGAAATCATTTGCAATGATCATTTGTCTTGGGGGTGGCGGGGGAACAAAATTTTTAAGTAGTAGTATAGGAAGATCGCCTGGCTGGCTTATTAGTCAGTTAAGCATCCGCTTTTTTTTTTTTTGTAATTTTTTTTTCTTAACGTTTATTTTATTTTTGAGAGACAGACACAGAGTGCAAGAGGAGGAGGGACAAAGGGAGAAGGCGACACAATCTGAGGCAGGCTCCAGGCTCTGAGCTGTCAGCACAGAGCCCAGTGTGGGGCTTGAACTCACGAACCTTGAGATAACATGACCTGAGCTGAAGTCAGATGCTCAACTGACTGAGCCACCCAGGTGCCCCAAGCATTTGATTCTTGATCTCCGCTCAGGTCTTGATCTCAGGGTCATGAGTTCAAGCCCTGCATGGCTCCACACTGGGCATGAAGCCTACTTAAAAAAAAGTGGGGGTGGGGGGTGGGGGGGGAGTAGTATAGGAAAAAAAAAAAAAGTATAGGAAACTGCTATTGCAGACTCCCAATATTTTTTTTTAAGTTACCAGAGTTGACGTGCAAAATTAACAGTGAGATGCTCAAGTAAAATTAAATGACAAATTCCTAGATTTATAAACAATTTTCATTTTCAGAGATAAAACAAGAATCTGTCACTTTTATTATTTAACATTGCTTTTGACAATTTTGTTAATGCCTTAGTAAATGAAAGTAAAAAATAGTAAAAGGAAATTTTTGCAAGTAACATTGTATATACCTAAAAATCTAAAATCTTCAAAATCTCTGGAATTAAAAAATTAGTATAGTTGGTAAAAGTAAACAAATTAGAAATTCATCTTATCAAAAACACAGCTGTGGTTCATGCTTTACCTTTTTTGATGTCCTGATGCTACTGACAACCAGTTAGCTGTTCCCAAAAGACGTCTTAGGGTTAATGAATATACCAGTTATTCAGTACAGATCAGAAGGCAGCGTCTACCAAGGGCAAATCCATCTATCCCAGGCTAATACTTAGTAATTGCATTTAATAGACATATTTATAATTAGCAGTTCATTACAAGTTAATTCACAAAGAGGAAGAACTGACACAGTGATCTGAATACTCTGTGGTAGGGCGAGCAGATTTTTTTCCAGTAACCAACATGGGAAGCCAAATAAATAGCAATAGGTTGCTTAATGGGTATGAGAACAGGGGGAATCAGAAGAATCAGATGTGTGATATTCTGTGGCTAAGATGTCTTGATGATTCATTCCTGTAGTGAACCATTAGTTGTGGGCTTTCATCCATTGACTCCCACTTCCCATGGATAATGCTTGGATGGGCTAAACACTGCTACAGAAAACTAGACAAATAATCTTAACCCAATTCAGATAGGAGAGACCCTAAGCAGTAAATATACATATACAATACTTCATCCTCAAAGCAATCATCTGAATTACCATTCTACCTACAAAAGCAGTTTTTAAAAGATTTTTAATAACTCATCTAGTAGCTTCTACAGTATAAAGTGTTATTAATGAGGAAAAGTTATTTGGAATAGTTTTTGATTATTGTATAGTACTTCATAGATGGGGTGGGGTAAGGACCCGTTGAGGATGCCTGAAGTCACAGGATAAAGAAAGATAAGTGGACGAACTCAATATGTCTTAGGCCTACTTATCCTGATTCTTGAAACAAGGCTTGGACGTGTGCCTTGATTGTGTCGGGATGCCTGTGCTTTGTACCCAGTAAAGCACCCCAGAACGTATTGGAGGAATGTGTAGAGTAGGATGGCATTGGCCTCTACCTTGAGTTACAGAGCCAAGATACCCCTGATCCCTCAGTGCTTTGTGAAAATGCTAGACTAGAAAGAAAGTGATACTTTGTTGCTCTGAAGGGATGGCCCTCCTTCCAAAGGAGGTGCACCTCAGAGAGGAAATAGGGCTGCGAAAGAGGTTTCATTAGCTCACCATGGTGGCACAGTGTTTTCCAGAGTGTAGTGTATATAATAAGATGGTCCAGGGAAAATAATTGTATATTCATAAATAGGTATGGATCTTACAGTGTCACAAAAATACAAAACTAGTATACTAAATTTATGACTTCTTAGTTCTGTTGCCTAAGGCTGATGTAGTATTAGCCTCCCTAAGTGAATCTAAAGAATAGTGTTAAGTAAACAGTGTACGTGATAGGCACATATGAAAACACTTAGGAAAATGGCATGAATGATTGAAGTTTGGGGAAACACTGGTTATTGAAAAGATTACAGGCTTCACAATCAGGTCTACCTGGGGTAGATGTTTTGCTCCCTGGCTTTTGGGATGAACCTGAGCAGATTACATAGTCTCTCTAAGCCTGATTTCTTCATTGAAAAAAAGGGAAATGAGGATAAAACAATGCTTTTGAAACATTGGAAGTGATGTTAGATTAGGGAAGACCTCCACAGTTTTTTGTTTGTTGTGGTAGTGCTGGCTTTTTGGTAGTTGTGGAAAATAGGAATAAAGATTGTTTTGTTTTGAGGAATAATTAAGAAAAAAGAATAAAGACAAAGACTAGAGAAACTTACATTGTAATGTGCAGTCTACTTTCACCTGGGAGGGTTTAGGTCAGGGCAGGATTTAGGGGTTGGCAGACTTCCTGCAAAGAGTGTACCTTGCTGGCCATATGTATGATCTGCATCACATACTCTTCTTTGTTTCACTATTCCTTTTGCAATCCTTTAAAAATACAAAAGCCCTCCTTAGCTCACATGGCCATACAAAGATAAGTTGTGGACCAGAATTGGCCTGTAGGCCAAAGTTTGCCACCCTTTGCTGTACTTTTATGGGTGATTATGATGCACGGACATGGGAGCATAGAAAGTCTTACCTGTACCTGACAGTTTTGATGACATACCCTTGTTTGCTTATATATATTGTGATCTTATAGTGGGTAAATGCCTCCAGCCCCAACCAGATTAAGTTAGGATAAAAGAGAAAGATGACAGTTTGCTTGGGGATCTCTCTACAAAGGGTTAATCTTGACAGGAAAATAAACTTAACCCACAAAAGGGAATCTTGGCATCCTTGGATGACTAAATTGGATGACTGATCTGACTTTCTTGTCTGTCTTAAGATTTTCTCTTAATCCTTGGCTCATCCCAGAGGTTGGCAAATAATAATAGCCTGCATTCTCAGGTTTTGTATAACCAGTGAGCATACCTGCACGCTGAGAGTTTTTACATTTTCTAATACTGTTATTCTAAATATTTTTGTGACATGAAAATTACATGTGAGTCAAATTTCAAAGTTCTTAGGTAAAATTTTATTGCAAGACAGCCACACCCATTCGTCTAGTGTTGTCTTTGGCTGCTTTCACACTACTACTGCGGAGTTGAGTATTTGCAATGGGGATCATTTGGCTGCAAAGACTGAAATATTTACTATTTGGCCCTTTACTTTAGAAGTTTGTTGACTTCAGGTCTAACTCAATTTTTTCTTAACTGGAGGAGGATAACTTTTATTACTTTTATTATTTCTCCTTCTCCATGATCATATTTTCGCTGGAAGTGGGAGTGTGGAAGATGGGAAATTTACTTACAGTTGTGCTTTCAGAAGTAGGGCATAGGGCAGGGGAACACATTTCTTAAAGATAATACTTGACATTTGGAATAGTCAGAAAGAGGAAAGGTTAAAACTATTCAATAGAGGTTCCAAATAGAACACTGACATACAGCTAAGTATGGTCCACCCAGAAGAGCTTGGGGACAAGACTAGAAGCTGTTAGACTCAAGAGCAGTGTCTATGTAAATCCACATAATTCTCCGTGTTTTCGGGGAAACAAGGTAAAAGAGGAAGGACCAGTATATTTTCTAATTCTCCTCATCCTCTCTTTGACCTTGCACCTCTCCCTTCCAGCTTAGCTAGTCCATGAAAATTATCTAATATGCAGGATGGTACCTTAATCCAAGAAAGCTTTGGAACCACTTGCAATAATCTTTATTAAATTGTCCCAGATAAGGTTCTAACACTTACAAAGCAAATTGGTTTAAGTTACCTCAGATCCTTTTGGGAATGAGGTGTGGAATATGACTAAATTCAAAGTATACTGCATTCTAAATTATTTCACTGGTTAAAGCATTGGAATGAATTCTTCCCCTTTAGGTATTCTATAGATTTCTAAAACATGTAGAAAATACTCATAGTTGTAACTAGAAATACCTGTAGAATTGTACCTACAAAGTTGAATACCTCAGTAGTATAATTTATAATTATAACCTATTCTGATTTCTTTTCAAATATTAGGTGTCCTAGTTGCCTATGAAGGTTTGCCACTTCATCTTGCACTGTTCCCCAAACTTTGGACTGAGCTATGCCAGACTCAGGTAAAGAAAATGAGTTTTAGATGATTTGGTCTTTCATCTGCTCACCATTTGGTCAGTAATTTTAGGAACAGTGGGTTAAACACTAGGTGGAAAAATTGGGGAGGTTTTAGAATCTTAGGTAAAATATGATTAGTGGAAATAATAGCTATTAAGTATTGGGCATCAAGTTGCCCTTTGAGGTTTTTTACTTCAGTAGATTTGTATCACAGGATTTTCAAATAAGCTAATATATTTGAATTTGTAATTTATAGGTCAATATAAATAGTTGTGGTAAAAGTCCAAAACAGGGAGGTACTTTGGGGGAAGTCCTTTACCTTTACCTCTTACCTGTTACCTTGGAGTAGGTTTTCAAGGGTCTGATGTACTTTTTTTTACCAGCATGGTCATTGAGAACAGGAAACACTATATCCTACCTACTTTAAGTATCTTAAGAGCCAACTCTTTAAAGCGGGCACCTAAATAATGCTTGTTTCATTCTGGGGGAGAATGGCAGAGAGGTGGGGAGAAACCAGATTGGTCCTAAGATTTGATTCATTCCTTGGTCCAGGGGCATTTAGATCCTGAGAAAACTTGGTTTCCTGACTGGTTGCAGCTGCCCATCCTCAGAGGAAGAGATGACTTTGTTTACTTTAGCCTAAACTTTACCCACATTACAGTATCTGAAACACTTTATGCCTCTGGTACAGCCTCCTGCCTGGGCTGTAATGCTCTGTTTATTCTCCCGGTGGATGTGTGTCACACGGTGCTGTAATAGTTGTTTATCTCCTCACAAACTGAGCTCCTCAAGTGTAGAAATGGAATCCTCTCTATCCCTTCAAGAAATGTCATTTTATTCTCTGTAGTAGGAATCTTTAAAAGGCTAATTTACATTGATCACATGGCGTAGTACATAGGAGACTTTGAGAAAATGACTTCCTGGGTTTTTTTCTTTGTTTTGTTTTTTTGTTTTTGTTTTTAGCTGAGTGGTTAATTCAGTAAATGGGAGATCTCTGCTTTTTCCCTCTGCCACTGCTGCTATTCTTTTCATTCTTGATTTGGGTAGTCACTTTTTTTGGTTTCTGTACTCTGCCACTGGCTATTGCTTCCCTATTGTTTTATCTACTCCAGCACTTTACTGCTCCCTTAATTGGCTTGTTTTCCAAAGAATCCACCATCTCCAAAAACTTCCTTTAAAACAAAGCCAAACTGTCCAAGGCTTCCAGTCTGCCAGCGTGATAGAAGCAGCCGTCAAGAAACACAGGCAGCAGGCAGAGGCTCTGGCTGGTAGAATTAGGCAGATTTTCCTGACACCAAGCATCTGAAGAGCTGGGTCCTGGTCCTATTCGACTTCTGATTTTTTGGGGTGAACTTGAGTGACTTACCAAGTTGCTTACTCGAATAAAATAAGCATATACCTGTACATATTATCTAAACTTTGTCCTGTTTTATTAAATCCTCCATTTTATCTCCCATATAAATGATCTTTTATTAAAATACCTATAATCTAGAGAATAGATTTACTTAAAGATATACTACTTGTGTTGAAGAGCCATGACCATTTAAAAACAGGGGAATGCAATTTTAGTAAAATTTCTTCTGTATATTGGGAACCACTAATTCTTGTGAGGTAATTAAAGGAGGTTTGCTGTTTACTTTGCAGTATTCATGGGGGGTGGGGAGGATATTTCCAAACAAATTACTATTGCTTAACATGTTAATTCCTTTTATGGAATAAGTTTAATTCTTAAAATTTGTCTTTTTTCTGTATATAGTTTGGTTACCTATTATCCATTAATTGGTCCTCTGCAAACATTCTCATCCTATGTGCTGGTCTTAATTTGTCCAGTCCTTATTCCCTCATTTAATGCTAGATAATAAAGTTGCATTTCTTTGGAAACCTATTTGTTCCTTTTGCCCTTCAGACTTGTTACAAGTCTCTCTTCCTCTTATACTTACATGTAGAGTCCAGGTGACTAAGACTTGTTTTATCGGGAGTACGGTTACTATAACTGGAGTTAGAAGTGGTCTCTGAAAGGACTTAAATGACTTTGGATGTTCATCATAAGCAGTGTGTAAGCCTTGCAGTTATTTCAGTGCTCAACCATCAGTACTTCTTCTCCCCTACTGTAGTCTGCTATGTCAAAAAATTGCATCAAGCTTTTGTGTGAAGATCCCGTTTTTGCAGAATATATAAAGTGTATCCTGATGGATGAAAGAACTTTTCTAAACAACAACATTGTGTACACATTCATGACACATTTTCTTCTAAAGGTATGTCCTACCTTTGAAAACTCATTGTGTTACTTCTACCTAGTTAGTGGTTGTGTTTTCATGGTGTTGGTCTTTTGGAGATTTGTTTTTAATCTCTTTTTCTCAGGTTCAAGGTCAAGTGTTTTCTGAAGCAAACTGTGCCAATCTGATCAGCACCCTAATTACAAACTTGATAAATCAGTATCAGAATATGCAGTCTGATTTCACCAACCGTGTTGAAATTTCCAAAGCAAGTGCTTCTTTAAATGGGGTAAGAACTGGGGGAGGGATGTTGTACTTAAGAACTTTCCTTAAATCACCTTTGGCTTTAGTACTATTTTACTATCATAACTTCTTCAAACTCTGGAAAAACTACCAAATTTCTAAAAACGTGTGTTCACTATGGGCAGTGAAACCATTAAGAGGAGACGTTCCTTTTATCTCTACTTGTTTACATTTTTTGAAAACATTACTTGTGATGTTTCTGTTATTGCCTGTGGCTCATAAATAAATGAAACAATCAGATTAATGATCCATTGATTATAAAGGCAATTAAACCTAGGGAATTAGGTGCCTTATATAGATTTCCATGATACCCAGGTCATACAATAATGGAATGCTAGCACATGTCCAGCAGCAGTTTTCCAAGTAACAAAATGTTGCTTAGATGCCGGAACAGGTTGCAGAGCTAGGTGAGTCAAGACCTTACTATTTGTGACATTCACCAGAAATCAGCCTATTTGAGAAACTGATTTCTAGATCGAGGCCTTAATTTCTCACGGATAATATCCTAATGCTGGCTTTCTAGTTTTAGCATTCTCTAAAAATGCAAAAGAAACCAGAATGGATTCCTGGAAAAGTAAATGTGTGTTAAACTGTAAACAGCTGTGTCAAAATGTTAGCTTTAGAATTTGACATGTTCCTTTCTGGGTTTACAGGATCTGCGTGCACTTGCTTTGCTCCTGTCAGTCCACACTCCCAAGCAATTAAACCCAGCTCTAATTCCAACTCTGCAAGAGCTTTTAAGCAAATGCAGGACTTGTCTGCAGCAGAGAAACTCACTCCAAGAGCAAGAAGCCAAAGAAAGAAAAACTAAAGGTTAGCTTTGTGGACTAATATTAATTATACCTTCAGGGTGGGAGAGGGGGAAGAATACACTCAGTGTAATTGACTTTGTAAGAGCTGTCTGTTCAGTTGGGTCTCCTAGGTATAAATGCTAAGAACAAAATTTCCCGCAAACACCCCCCCGCCCCGGTGTGATCTCAATGACTCAGAGAATGATGTTCATTTTTACAGATGATGAAGGGGCAACTCCTGTTAAAAGAAGGCGTGTTAGCAGTGATGAGGAGCACACTGTAGACAGCTGTATCAGCGACATGAAAACAGAAACTAGGGAGGTCCTAACCCCAACTAGCACTTCAGACAATGAGACAAGAGACTCTTCAATTATTGATCCAGGAACCGAGCAAGATCTTCCTTCCCCTGAAAATAGTTCTGTTAAAGAATATCGAATGGAAGTTCCATCTTCGTTTTCAGAAGACATGTCAAGTATCAGGTCACAGCATGCAGAAGAACAGTCCAACGAAGGTAGATTTGAAGACTGTAAAGAGTTCAAGGACCTCCACTGTTCCAAGGATTCTAACCTAGCTGAGGAAGAGTCTGAGTTCCCTTCTACTTCTATCTCTGCAGTTCTCTCTGACTTAGCTGACTTGAGAAGCTGTGATGGTCAAGCTTTGCCCTCCCAGGACCCTGAGGCTGCTCTATCACTCAGTTGTGGCCATTCCAGAGGACTCTTTAGTCACATGCAGCAACACGACATTTTAGATACTCTGTGTAGGACCATTGAATCTACAATCCATGTGATCACAAGGATATCTGGCAAAGGAAACCAAGCTGCTTCTTGACATTAGATGTAGCATGTCTACTACTTTTAAGGTCCCTTCTCTCCATCCCCCACCCCCAAAGCTGTTTGTATAAGTTTTGCTTATTTCTGTTTTTGTGCTTCAGTTTGTCCAGTGCTCTCTGCTTGAATGGCAAGATAGATTTATAGGCTTAATTCTTGGTCAGGCAGAACTCCAGATGAAAAAATTTGCATCTTCAGTATACTTTCTAAAGGGCAATCAGATAACGGATATGTTTTATGTAATTAAGAGTTCACTGTAGTGGCTTTCATTTAATATGGCTGTCTGGGAGGAACAGGGTTCCCTGGCCCTGTACAATGTAATTTAAACTTACAGCATTTTTACTGTGTATAATATGGTGTCCTCTGTGCCAGTTTTGTACCTTATAATAGAGGCAGGTCGCCTCCGATCGCTGTGGTTCTTATTATCAAAATTAAGTTTACTTGTATACGGAACAACCACAAGAAATTTGATTCTGTAAAGAATCCTCTTTAGCTGTGGCCTGGCAGTATATAAATGGTGCTTTATTTAACAGAATACCTGTGGAGGAAATAAAGCACACTTGATGTAAAAATAATTGTTTTATTTTTATTGACATGACTGATTGATTGCTATTCTGTGCACTTAATTAAACTGATTGTGATGACTTTTCATTTGTTTACATTTAACATTGCTTTAGTCTTCTCAGATGAAAGTAATGAGGACACTGAGCGGGAGGGAAGCATTTCTCCATTATACTCTAGTTCCTTAGTGCTGGCGGCGATCCAGAACGTAAGCTGCCCCGCAGCCTGTCGGTCCTCCGCCTGGAGTGCATAACCACTGCAGGGAGTAGCCTGATGACAAGGCCCAAGGCACCTCACTCCAACATGCTTCTGAACACATGGCTGCTATGCTACCTAAAGAGCTACAGACCTTAAAACCCTGAAGTGAAAAAGGAAAAGTATCGACATGCCATTTATTTTTTTGTCTTCCTGAACTAAAACTACAGCTCAGAGTGGCTTGCCAGGACAAGCTTTAGTGGGAAACTTCAACTATCTGTACTCAGAGGCTCAATCTGTTCCCAGAGGAGCATCTATGGGAGGTAAGGTTAATACCTAATTTCCACATTGCTTGCTACTTTTAACCCAATGAGAGTCCAATCGTAGTGAAGATTCAAACAATGTTTTGAATTCTGTAAGAGGTCATGGATTTCATCCAATATAAATTAAGGGTGTTTTCTTTTTTAAAAGGATTGAGAAGAGGTAGACTTACAAAATCTTCTAATTCAACCATTTAGGGTAGTCAGCTTCAGTAAACATTTTATTTCTTCAAAATGCTGCTTCTGCCAACAGGATTTCATGCCCTCTTCTTTACAAACAGGAACTCCTTTACAGTCCAACTGCAATTCTGTTTTGCCCTGGAGTAGGCACAAAATTCAGTGCAACTGTCGCATGGTGTTCTAGAAGAAAAAGAAGGAGCTTATTACTGCATTATGAAAACTATCCATACAGTACTACAACTGGCTTATTACAGTCGGGGTGGGGGGAGAAATCTTGAGTGTTTCCCAATTCTTATAACAAAGGATACTACTAACATACCTTCTGGCCAGTTCCTATGTCTCCATTTCATGACGATCTTTTTATTTGTCAACTAAAAACACAGGGGAAATTCCCTTAAGACATCTTTTAAAACTTCCAGTGCAACACAGAAAATCCTTTCATTAAAACTCCTGAGGTACTAAAGGTAATCAACAAACAACATACAGTCCCATCTTCCAGGTTATATGCCAGCATCACTGAGAATCCATTGTTCTAGGTGCCACAATGTCCTTAACAGCAGTAACATCAAGGACAGAAGTATAGTGACAGTGGTAACCAAAACTGGGCTGGTGTCAGGGGTGACACTGGGCAACACAGACCCTAGTGATTTAGGTGGCAGAAATGTGAAACTTCTAGACCAAGAGTTGAGGGGAATTAACTATACTTCTTTCTTCTAAAACCAGTACAATTACTATGCAACTAAGGCTTCATCTTTATCACTACTTAGTATTTGTAACATTTACTTGTTCTACACCAAGTATACGTAACTATTTACCATAACCAATTTTATAAATTTCTCAAGTTTCTGTGAACTCAGATAAAAAAGCAAATTAAAAACACAGATTTTTAAAAAGCAATGTAACAGAAGGGTCAGTCCCAGCTTACTTTTCTTTAACCCTAAAGATTACTTACCAATTCTACATATTCGCCGGTGATGTTCCCATCAAACATTTGGAATGTCCCTCCTTTTTCAGCTTCTAATATAGCAAGAGATTTAGAAAATTTCTGCACCAGCTAACCAAGTAAAACATACAAGAGACATGTCATCCCATCATGCCCTATCACCTTCTGAACCTAAAGGTTCAAAGGCAAAGTATTAACAAAATCATCACTGTGGTTTGGGGTTTTTGTTTTTTTTGTTTTTTTCCTAACCCTGAATAGTGTTTACTTACAGCTTTCTCTCCCTTTCTGAAGGAGAAAACCCAGTATTGTATCCCCTAAGTGCAGACATATTTCCCTAAAAATGCCCATCTTTTAGCCCCTTAAATTTTTTTAGAAGTTATCCTAAAGACCTCTATCACCACCATGCTAGGTCTCTTCAATCATAAAAACATGGCTATCTGGGAAACCAAAAACCAGCTCCAGTTCTTAGTGGCACATTTTCTCCCCACATCAGCACTGGGGGCCCTAACTTGGGAAGTTACTTACATCTTTCACAGTGAAGATGCTGTACAGCTGCTCTACAGTTGGGTCAAACAGTTCGGTCATGTGCAGTGTCACCGTGGGGATCCTCACACCCAAACCCATTGGAGATGAAGCCTGAATCTCAAGAAGAGTAGATGTTCCAAAGGATAACTAAATAGCATGCCAGGAGATAAAGCTACTTAGATTTAAAAATTCAATCTTTCAGTCTTACCAAAATGTCCTCATATTCCACACTATACCTTCCAGATGCATGGAAAGAGCATGAAAAGCCTTTTTAGCACCACCAATCCCAGTTACTGTGAAACAGCTCATTGTGGCTATGAGCTAGCTCCTCAGCTCTGTTCTACTCCCAGGCCATGGCTTAACACCCCAAATCCTACTTGGACAAGTACATATGGCCCAGAGGGCACAAAGATAAGCAGATGAGGGACAACAGCATTTAAGGCCAAAGGCTGTCAATTCCCACCACCAGATTCCAAGAATGGGATCCCAAACTTCCTAAACCAAAAGTCTGAAGCAGTGTTTTACACTGTGGTAGGTGAACCACAACATCAACAGGTTTTGTAATCTGCCTACCAAAAACCCTGCCTTTGGAGCATTGTCTTGAACTAAATTCAGTATTTATCCCACAAGAAAGCCTATTTATACATTCCCTTCCCTCAAGGATGAAAGTGTCATTTCATCATTTCCCAAAACAATGGCACGGGATACAAAGATGGATGAACTGGCCTTCCTCACTAGCCTTTGCAGCTCTCCATCATTAAGAGCATTAAATATTCTCATTAAGCACTTCCTCTTCCCTCCCTACGTATTGGCCACCACAGCTCATACCTGCAAGGTATTCTCCATTTCCTTTTAAATGTCAATTTTAGGGAAGAAGACAATAACCTCACTTCCATGCAGTGCAGGAATTATCTAGGAGTTCCTCAGGAATTATCTCAACCATACCTGAAATACCTTTCATTCATTCGATATTCAACAAAGATTTATTAATAAGCACCTACTATGTGTCAGGCATTGTGCTAGAAGATGGAGATACAGCAGTCAATAAGACACCTTCCATGCCACCTTAGAGCTTACAGTGTAGCAGGGAAGATAAGTAATTATACAAACTGAATAAATTATTCCAGAAAAGTCTTAGCAATTCTGTAGGCAAAACAGTTCACAATGTATACAATGCCAATAGTCACTAATCATGCACTTACTTGTAACTAGCTATCAACCTCCAGACTACAATTTTTATCCTGCAGCATAAAGAGTTGTTTCGGAAGCCTCAGACATAACCCTAACCTGGAAATCCAAGTACAGAGCAGAACTTGGGTAACTAGAAAAGGGACACACTGGTTCACAAGGGTGGCCTTCTACCCGTCTTAAGTGCCTTCATGTAATCTCCAAGGGCCTCTCTGACCTTGGCGGTGCCTGCAGTTTTCATAAGATCCTTCCGTATATCCCCATCTCCTTTCTTTTTACTCACGTTCATCTACAAATCAGAAACATACAAACATAAAAATCTGGTTTGATGTACTCTTATAACATCAGGACACATGGCTGGGAGAAGCACTATGACGGTGAGGGAAGGGGAAGAAGTGGATGTGAGAGAGATGTGCCAGGTTTCTTCACAGACTGAAAAGCTGTAAGGATTTTTTAATCCAAGGTCCACTGACTGGGTTGATGGCCAGATCTTGAGGGGACTTCTTAGAAATGTGAACTCCTTAATTTGCATACAAAATGTTGTGTGTATATGTGTATGTATTCTATTGACGATGTAGTCACACCCCATGGCTTTTATCAGGGTCTAGAAATGCGCTGTCCAGTATGGTAGCCACTAGCCACATTTGGCTATTGAGCACTTGAAATGTGGCTGGTCTGATTTGAGATGTGCTACGAGTGTGAAATAATACACACAACAGACTTTGAAGATTTAGTACAAAAAAAGACTGTAAAATAATCCCAATAATTTTGATACTAATTACATGTTTAAATGGTATTTTTATACATTTGGTTAAATAAAAATATAAATATTAAAATTAATTTCATTTGTTTCCTTTAACTTTTTTAATATGGCTACTCGAAAATTTTAAATTCCATATGTGGCTTGCATTGTATTTCTATTGAACAGCGCTGGTCTAGTACCCCAAAGCCAGTATAATTAGGAAAATCGAGTTCCCATGTAACACGGCCTTCGGCTACACTTTTTTGGTAGGGAGGAAGAAAGGAAGAGGGAGGGAGAAAAAGGGACAGTAAGAGTGGGGAGGAGGCAGAGGGAAGCATCAGAAGGCCATTCTGGCTCTGGCAATGCCTCTGTGGTATTCTCAGAATAAAAAGAGATGTTGGTTTAAAATATTTCACATCCCTATGATTCACTTGAGATGGGTATGGTCCCAGATCCTGGGTCCCACTTTATTCTGTAATGCCACCAAGGGTTGAACCGAAAAGACCAGTTTAATATGCTGATGAAAAACTTTTCATCATGCTGAATATAGTGACGTGAAATCACAGTCCTTAAAGGCATCAACCACATGTCTGAAGATGTGTATGAGACAGCGCCCCCCCCCTTTTTTTTTTTTTTTGAGAGCGAGCAGGAGAGGGGCAGAGAGAGAAAGGGAGACACAGAATCTAAAACAGACTCCAGGCTCTGAGCTGTCAACACAGAGCCCAACGCAGGGCTCGAACTCATGAACTGTGAGATCGTGACCTGAGCTGAAGTCAGATGCTTAACCAACTGAGCCACCCAGGTGCCCGAGACAGCCCCACCTGTATAGCATTTTATAACCTTTAATAAAGGGAGGTTGTATGTTTCTCAGTATGATTTAATTTTTATGTCTTTGTAAGCCTTCATATTTAAATACATTCACAAATCAAAACCCCTTTGTCTTGGTTTGGAAAATACGGCTGCTGTACAAATGGTCCCTCCCCAGAACCAAGCTTTCGGCTCAAGAGGGCAATCACTGAGAATCAAGCCTGGGTGTTCCACAAGGCTCTAGCTCCCAGGAGAACTAGGAGAGCTAATCAAAAGCAACATGGACTAACTAGTTTATGAAAAAACAAGCGATACAATCACAGCTAAAAGCTGAATATTTTCACATTCAAAAGAAACAGCAGAGATGCAGAAACAAAACCCCGTTCACCAAGCTGCACATCCGCCTAAGCACTTAACAGGACATACACTGTCACATTTATCTGATGCCACCCCTGAAAGACGAATTAGTCCTACTTCACAGATGAAAAGGCTGTGGAGGGCGTGGTCACCTGCCCAAGGACTACACCTGGTGCATGGGGCAGTCTGGGGCTTCCTCTTCTTTCCTACACGGCTCCACTCCACACCCCACACTGCCCCCCACCCACCCAGCATAGTAAACCTTCTTGGCAAACAAACCCTTTACAATACACCACAACCACCGCACAGGAATCACAAAGTGTATTCAATAGTTTTCCAAATGCCCAACGTATACAGCAGAAGCTTGGACTTAAAAAACAAAACAAAAAAACAGATACCTCACCTCGGTGTCATCTACTTCATTTTCTTCAGAAAGGCTGAGTATTTCAATCAATCCCTTGTGCTTTGCACCAGATTCTTTAATTACACTTAAAATGAACAAAATACATTCTTCAATTGTAAAGTAACAACTAGTTTATGCCAAACTGCCTTAACTAAACAGCCCACCCTCCACACAGGGTGCACCACAGATGGTGACAAGGCAAGCTCAAGGCTTTCCCAGCACACAGGTGTTCTCCTGGCCCACAACAGAGATAGGCAAACAGCAAATGTGGAGGTAAAACCCAGCCAATGAAAGTGCACACAAAATTAGGGGCCAGGTGGAGGCATGAGACGAGTAAGTGGGCTTTTAACCCATGTTTCTGTTTTCCTCCCCCAATAATCTTTACCAGGATCAAAGCAGGATAAAGGGCTGTCTTGAAGAGCAGTCACATAAGGGATGGGAGGCCAGAAAGGGGCACGGAGTTGTGATCATGGAAAGCGTGAAGGGAGACAGGCTGTGACTTAGGGAAGTTGTGCTTGGGCCCCACGCAGCTACATTTCTTTCAATACCAAAGTGCTGATTTCAGTGACAACATCAAGATGGCAATGTAATTATTCCCAACTTCAGTCCCCCTCACAAGACCAACTAGCAGCCACCAACAGGCAAGACACCACTGAGAATCCCAGAATGCAGACGCAAGGCAGATGCACCCTTGGTGGACCAAAGACAAAGAAGGACCAAAGAGAAGGGTAAGAGAAGTGGTAACACTGACCAAACTGCCCCTCCCGAGGCCAGCACAGAGCTGTGGTTTCTTCAATGGGAAAAAAGTGGACATCCAGATCCCCGAGCATTGTGGGATGCTTCCTAGGAAGCCCATCTGGGTCTCAGCTAACAGGGACCACTGGGAATCAGAAGCAGGGGCAGGGCTTTCAATAACCAGAGCGCAGATCTTGTTGGACGGTGTTCTTGCTTGCAGCAGTGCATGAGCAAAGATCCCAGCCAGTGATTCTGCCCATCTGCAGAGCTCAGCTGGTACCCTATGTGACCAGGGCGCTTGGTTGGCGATTATGCCTGATTTGGACTCCTAGTCAACTGGCTGAAACCAGCTGTAGAGCCCATTCTACTGCCCCACCCAGGCAAAGAAGCAAATTTGCAGACCCACTCAACTGCTGACGGAAGCCCGACCACAGAATCTGGGCAGCCACAGAGCCCATCCTCTAGCCCCACTTGGGCAGGAAGCCAAACCAGCAACCCTGCCCAACTGTTCAGCACAGCTTCTGGTCCTATAAGCAGGGAGCCTGAAGAGTGTCCCTAAGCAGCCTTGAAGCCCAGCCTACAATTCTGCCCAAATGCTGGACACATCTTGTGGCCTTGTCCAGATAGGGAGCCCAGGCAGTGACCCTACCCAGCCACAGAGCACAGTCCCTAGCCCCAACCAACTACAGGATACAGCTGGAGGTCCATCCCCACCAGAGAACCCAGCCAGCAATGTTGCTCAACGGCAGAGCACAACCAGAGGCTACCTGTTCTGGAAACCAAGCCTGCAGACTTCTGGGGCACAGTCTGATCACAGAGCACAGCCTGAGATCAGGTCCAATCATGAAACTCTGCCTGTGGCCTGACCTCAACAGAGTCTAGCCAGCAGAACCATCTGGTCAGGATGGTCTAAGACCCCACCCAACCAGGAGCAATGGTGGAGACCCACCCATAGTCCTGCCCAATCAGAGCCCAACCAGTGGCACTGCCTTTCCAGAGGACACATCCAGTAACCCCACCGGATCAGAGATAACTACAGAGCCCAGCTAGTGACCCCAAGTGACCATGTAACACAGCCAACAGCCATACCCAGTCTGAAAGCCTGCCCAGCAGCCCTGCTTGAACACAGAGCCCAACAAGCAGACCCACCCTACCAAGGAGCCCAGCTAGTAGAGCCCTGACCCCCAACCTCAGAGCATGAGCAGTGGTCTCACCCAACTAGAGACCCTGACAGCATGCCCTGCCTACCATGAATGCTACTAGCTGACCCACCCAGTAACCCATTCAAGCTAAGCTGAATGGTGAACATTTTTCCTACTGAAGCAAACTGGTTAAGTCTGGAAAAGGAAACCACTTATATGTGCAGATACCAATGCAAGGAATTAAGGCTCATGAAGAATCAGGTAAACATGACCCCACCAAAGGAAACTAACAAAGCTCCAATAACAGATCCTAAAGAAATGGAGATCCATGAACTATATAATCAGTAATTAAGAATAAACCTCTGGGGCACCTGGGTGGCTCAGTCAGTTGAGCATCCAACTTCAGCTCAGGTCATGATCTTACCACTTGTGGGTTCGAGCCCCAAGTCAGGCTCTGTGCTGACAGCTCAGAGCCCGGAGCCTCCTTCAAATTCTGTGTTTCTGTCTCCCTCTGCCCCTCCCAAACGCTTTCTTTCTCTCTCAAAAATAAACAAACTTTTTTTTAAAAAAAATCAATTTCTTGGCGAGCCTGGGTGGCTAAGTTGGTTGAGCATCCAACTCTTCATTTTGGCTCAGGTCATTGTCCCAGGGTCATGAGATTGAGCCCCGCATCAGGCTCCACACTGAAGCCTGCTTGGGATTCTCTCCCTCTGCCCCTCTCCCCCACTTGCACTCTTCTCTCTCTAAAATAAATTTTAAAAATTTTTTAATTAAAAAAAAAGTTACGTTTTAACTAGAAGGACAGACAACTAAATAAAATTAAGAGAATACATGAGCAAAATGAGAAGTACCACAAGGAAACAAAGCAGAAATCCCAGAGCTGAAGAATACAATGACTGAAGAACTGCACAGAAAGCTTGAACAGCTAAATTGACCAAGCAGATGTAAGAACTAGTGAATGAGAAGATAGGTTATTTGAAACTGGCATCATAAAAACATAAGAATGTGACGGGCTCCTGGGTGGCTCAGTTGGCTAAGCACTGGCCTTCGGCTCAGGTGATGATCTCAAAGTTAATGAGTTTGAGCCCCACATCAGGCTCTGTGCTGACAGCTCAGAGTCTGGAACCTGCTTCAGATTCTGTGTCTCCCTCTCTCTCTGCCCTTCCCCCACTCATGCTCGGTCTCTCTCAAAAGTAAATAAATATTTAAAAAAAATTTTTTAAACATAAGAATGTGTAAAATCCACCAATAACAGTAATATACATAGTATATATATATTAAGAGTAAATATATAGTCAAAGTTAGATCTAATATTGTAATGGTGTTGCATAATTCAATTACAACTCTAATTTAAAAGGTAAACATACTAAAAATGATCCTAACTACAATAATTTATTACTAGATACAGAATATAAAAATATGCAAATTATAACATCAAGAACCTAAAATATGAGGAAGGCAGAAGTATAAATTTCTGTATGCTATCAAAGGTCTTAGTAGTTTAAATAGCATATTATAAATATAAGACATTTCATGTATGTCTCAGGGTAACGACCTGAGGAAAACCTGTAGTAGGTACACAAAAGATTATGATAAAGGAGTTAAAGCACACCACCACAAAAAGGCATGAGATCACCAAGGAAGACAGCAAGAGAAGAAGCACGAACATTGGATCTACAAAACAGGCAACAACAAAATGGCAAGTGTAAGTTGTTACCTATCAAGAATTACTTTAAACATAAACCATTAAATTCTCCAATCAAAAGACACAGAATGGCTGAGTGGATTAAAAAGAAATAATAGAGACAACATCCAATAATCTGCTGCCTGTAACACAGAGGCTCACTTTAGCATGATAGTGAGAGTGAGGGGGTGAAAAAGATATTTCAAGCAAATGGCAACCAAAAAAAAAAAAAAAAAAAAAGCCGGAGTAGCTATACTTGTGTTAAACAAAATATTAAGAAAAAAAGATGGTCAAAAAAAACCTAAGTAAGGTTGTTATATAATGGTAAAGGGATCAATTCATCTAGAAGATATAACAACTATAAATATTTATGTACCTAACATTGAAGCACCTAAATATATAAAGCAAATACTGATAGATTAACTAAAAGGAGAAATAATTGGCAATATAATAATAATTGGAGACTTTAATACCCCATACTCAACAGTGGAGAGATCACCCAGACAAAAAATCAATAAGGAAACAGCAGATTTGAACATTATAGACCAAATGGAACTAACAGACATATACAGAACAATCCTTTAAATATCAACAGAATATACATTCTTCTCAAGGATCCACACAACATCTTCTGGGATAAATCACATTGGACACTAAACAAGTCTCAACAAATTAAAAAATATAAAAATTATAATAAGTATCTTTTCAAACCACAATGGTATGAAGCTAGAAAGTAGTAACAGGAGGAAAGCTGGAAAATTCACAGATACGTGGAAATTAAATAAAACATTTCTGAACCAATGGCTCAAAGAAATCAAAAGGGAAATTTTAAAAATAACTTGAGACAGGAGTGCCTGGGTGGCTCAGTCGGTTAAGAGAGAGACACCTACTACTCGCATTGCAAGATACTGCTCATTTACTGAGTTAAAATTTACTGGAAATGTTTGCTTAGATAAAGAACCTAACCTTATACCTCAGCGAGCCAGAAAAAAACAAAGCCCAAAGTTATCAGAAGAAAGCAAGTAAGAAGCATCTATAGATTCAATGCAATCCCTATCAAAATGCCAAAGGAATTCTAAAATTTGCATGAAACCACAAAACACCCTGAACAGGCAAAGCAATCCTGAGAAGGAAAAACAAAGCTGGAGGCATCATAATTCCTGATTTCAAACTTTACTACAAAACTACAGAGATCAAAACAAAATAGCAGTGACATGAAAACAGACAAAGACCAATGGAACAGAATCAAGAGCCCAGAAATAAATCCATACATATGTGGTCAACTTGTATTTGACAACGTAAGCAAGAATACTCAATGGGTAAAAGACAGTCTCTTCATTAAATGGTACTGGGAAGGTGTACCTGCATGGCTCAGTCGGTTAAGTGTCCAACTTCAGCTCAAGTCACGATCTCATGGCTCATGGGTTTGAGCCCCATGTCGGGCTCTGTGCTGACAGCTCGGAGCCTGGAGCCTGCTTCGGATTCTGTGTCTTCCTCTCTCTCTGCCCCTCCCCTGCTCATGCTCTCTCAAAACTAAATAAACATTAAAAATTTGTTTTAATAAATAAATGCTACTGGGAAAACTTAATATTCACATGCAAAAGACTGACACACTGGACCCCTATCTTATACCACTCAAAAAAACTAATTCAAAATGAACTAAAGACTGAAATGTTAAGATTTGAAACCATTAAACTCCTAGAAGGAGGATAAAAGCTCCCTGACAGCAGTCTTGGCAACGATTTTTGGATGTAACACCAAAACCACAAGCAACAAAAGCGAAACAAGTAGGACCACCTCAAACTAAAAAGCTTCCACAAAGAAAAAAATCAGTCAACAAAATGAAAGGGCAACATGCAGAATGGGAGAAAATATTTGTAAACCCTATGTGATAAGAAGTTAATATCCAAAATATATAAGGAACTCCTAAAACCTGACAACCACCCCCCCCCAAAAAAAGAAAAAGAAATAATCATCCCAGTAAAAATGGGCAAAGTACATAAATAGACACTTATGCAAAGGAGATGTTTAAATGGATGACAGGTACATGAAAAGGTACTCAACATACTAATCATCAGGGAAATGCATATCAAAATCACAATGAGGGGGCATGTGGGTAAAGCAGCTGACTCTGGATTTTGGCTTAGGTCATGATCTCATGGTGGTAAAATCAAGCCGAGAGTGGGAGCTTGGGAGTCTCAGCGTGGAGCCTGCTTAGGATTCATTCTCTTTCTCTTTCTCTCTCTCTCTTTCTCTCTCCCCCTCCTCTCCCTCTCCCCCACTTGCACATGCACGCTCTCTCAAAAATTAAAAAAAAAAACAAAACAAAAAGATCTATGGGAACAGGGGCATCTAGGTGGCTCAGTTGGTTGAAAGTCTGACTCTTGATTTTTGGCTCATGATCTTAGGGTCATGGGATCAAGCCCCCATTCGAGCTCCGAGCTGGGTGTGGAGACTGCTTGGAATTCATTCTCATATTCCCTCTCTCTCTCTCTTCCTCTCCCGCTGCCCCTCTCTCCTGCTCTCTCTCTCTCAAAAATAAAATAAAAAAATTTTAAGTTGAAAAAACAAAAAACCAAATCACAATGAGGGATCACCCTACATGTGCTGGAATGGCCAGGATCAGAAAGAGATAACAAGTGTTGGTGAGGATGTGGACAACAGGGAACCCTTGTGTGCTGTTGGTGGGAATGCAAATTGATGCAGCCACTGCGGAAAACTGGATGGAGGTTCCTCAAGAAAATTGAAACAGAAGTACCATATGATCCAGCAATCCCACTTCTGGGTATACCAGTAAAACCTTGGTTTGTAACCAGAATTCGTTCCAGAAACATGCTTGTAATCCAAAGCACTTGTCTACCAAAGTGTTTTCAAGTTGTGCTTGTTGTGGGCTCAGTTGTGATCGGTTGTGATCATGTGCCATTTGGCGTCACCTACTACTCGCATTGCAAGATACTGCTCATTTACTGAGTTAAAATTTACTGGAAATGTTTGCTTGTCTTGCAGAACGCTCACAGAACAAGTTACTCACAATCCAAGGATTTACTTATATCCAAAGGAAATAACATCACTATCTAAGAGACATCTGCACCTCCATGTTGACTACAGCATTATTTACAGTTGCTAACACATGGAAACAACTGAAGTATCCACTGATGGATAAATGGATAAAGAAAATGTGGTGTACACACACACACACACACACACACACTATTATTCAGTCATAAAAAAAAAAGGAAATCCTGCTATTTGGAACAACATGGATGGACCCTGCGGGCATTATGCTAAGTGGAAAAAAAGTCAGACAACAACAAAAATGATATCTCATTTACATGTGAAATCTAAAAAATCAAACTCCTAGAAACGGAGAGTAGATTGGTGGTTGCAGGGAGCCAGTGGTGTTGAAGGTGGTCAAAGGAAACAAAGGGTCCAAACTTCCAGTTACAGGAAGAGTAAGTTCTAAGGATGTAATATACAGCCTGATGACTACAGTTAACATTATTATATTATATATTTGAAAGTAAGAAAGTAAATCTGAAAAGTTCTCAACATACACACACAAAAATGGTAACTACATGGGATGAGAGATGTGTTAACCTTATTGTGATCATCATTTCTAATATATACATACACACACACACACACACACACACACCATCAGGCCATATACCTTAACCTTATACAGTGTTATAAATCAACTGTGTCTCAATAAAGGTGGGAAAAAATTAAAGTTTAATTTAAAAAAGAAAAAAAAACGACCAGTGTTGACTCTTCCCCAGAGGGTCCCACTTGCCACCTCTGGGGCTCACTGCTAGAGGAGAAAAGCACAAGGGGTGAGGGTAGGGCATCCTCAGCCTGCCCTCTAGCTGCTGTCTTGGAGTAGCTGAGTCTTATCTCACAAAGGAGGTGGTTGCCACTTTGAGGTGAGGGAGACAGAAGAGACACAAGGCCACGAGATTCCCTGGGACACTCGGAGCCCTGTGCTGCGGGTGGGGTAGGGTGAGGGTGTAAGGTGCCAGACCCTGCCATGTCCAGCCAACAGCAGACAATGAAGGAGCAACAGAGAGAAAACCTCTAGCCAGAAGGTTCCAGGCAGGAGTGGACTTTTGACACTTGTGGAGCACCTTCCTGGGCTCAAGCCCAGCTCTACCAAAGCGGCCAGTAGGGCAAAAGCCCAAGGCCAGCTTGCTGTGGAACTCTCTAACCCAACTCTCAAGAAAGGAGCCGACTCCTGGGCAAAGGCCCAAACTTTAACTCAGTACAATCTTCTACAACTAGATCTCTCCCTCTCTCCTCCTCTTCCTTTTCCCCTTTGTCTTCATATCCATGATTATTTCAACAAGTATTCATTGAGCCCAGACTGTCTGTCAGCCAGGAACTAGGCACCACGGCAGAAACTTACTCTTTTAACAAACACACAACGTTCCAGAGAGTGATCTGGGCCTGGAAACAAAACCAATCCATCCCTAACCAAATGACTTAAAGAATGAAAACAACACAAATGTTCATCAGCTGATGAACAGATAAACAAAACATGCTATATCTGTACAACAGAATATCATTCAACCATAAAAAGGAATGAAACATGCTACAACATGGATGAGTCTTGAAAACATTATGCTAAGTGAAAGGAGCCAATCACCTCCATGTGTGACCCAAAACTATAAAAGTCCTAGAAGAGCACAGGCAGTAATTTCTCTGACACTAACCACAGCAACTCTTTTCTAGATATGTCTCCTGAGGTAAGGAAAATAAAAGCAAAAATAAACTATTGCGATTACATCAAAATAAAAAGCTTCTGCACAGCAAAGGAAATGATCAACAAAACTAAAAACCTACTGAATGGGAGAATATATTTGCAAAAGATATATCCAATAAAGGATTAGTATCCAAAAGGTACAAAGAAATTCTACAGGGGTGCCTGGCTGGCTCAGTCAGTACAGCCTGTGACTTTTGATCTTGGGGTTGTGAGTTTGAGCCCCACAATGGATGCAGAGCTTACTTTAAAAAATAAAAATATTTTTTTGAAAATAAAAAACTTCTATAACTCAACACCAAAAAAATAAATAATCCAATCTAAAAATGGGCAAAAGACATGAACAGACATTTCTCCAAAGAAGACATACAGATGGCCAACAGACACATGAAAAGATGTTCAACATCACTAATCATAAGAGAAATGCGAATCAAAACCACAATGAGAGATCACCTCACATCTATCAAAATGGCTAAAATCAAAAATACAAGAAACAGGGCACTGGGCTGCCTCAGTCAGAAGGGCAGGCTTGATCTTGGTGTCATGAGTTTGAGACCCACATTGGGTGTAGAGATTACTTAAATAAACACATATTTTAAAAAACAATAACAACAGGAGAAATAACAAGTGTTGGTAAGGATGTGGAGAAACGGGAACCCTCCTGCACTGTTGGTGGGAATGCAAACTGGTGCAGCTACTGTGGAAAACATTGTGAAGTTTCCTCAACAAATTAAAAATAGAACTACCCTATGATCCAGAAATCACACTACTGGGTATTTACCCAAAGGAAATGAAAACACTAATTCAAAAAGATATGCACCCCTATATCTATTTCAGCATTATTTACAATAACCAAATTATGGAATATTTTATTCCAACATATATATGTGTATATATATATGTATATATACACACACAGACACACACACAATGAAGTATTATTCAGCCACAAAAAAAATGAAATCTTGCCATATGCAACAACATAGATGGATCTCGAGATCCATCCAACATTAATAAGTCAGAGAACGACAGATACCATATGATTTCACTCATATGTGGAATTTAAGATGAGACCAAGTAATATATACAATTGTTCAATCCCTATATTGTACATCTGAAACTAATTTAACACTTATGTTAACTATACTGGTGTTAAAATTTTAAAAAAGGGGGTCATTCACAAAAGACCACATACTCTAGGATTCCATTCATAGAAGTATCCAGAAGAGGCAAATCCACTGAGACAGAAAACAGATCAGTGGTTGCCAAAGACTGGGAAATGACTGCTAACGAGTTCAGGGGTTTTTGTGAGTGATGAAAATGTTCTAAAATCAACTGTAGTGACGGCTGCACAACTCTGTGAGTGTGCTGGAAACCACTGAACTGCATACTTTACATGGATGAACTATATGGTATGTGAATCAGATCTCAATAAAGCTGGTATTTTTAAAAATCCCTGCCCTGATTGGGGCGCCTGGGTGGCGCAGTCGGTTAAGCGTCCGACTTCAGCCAGGTCACGATCTCGCGGTCCGTGAGTTCGAGCCCCGCGTCGGGCTCTGGGCTGATGGCTCAGAGCCTGGAGCCTGCTTCCGATTCTGTGTCTCCCTCTCTCTCTGCCCCTCCCCCGTTCATGCTCTGTCTCTCTCTGTCCCAAAAATAAATAAACGTTGAAAAAAAAATTAAAAAAAAAAAATCCCTGCCCTGATGAATGGGGGCTGGAGGGCAACCAGATAAATAAAATATTTAAGTAACCATATAAAGATACCAAATAACAGTGCTGTGGGGGAAAATAAAGTGGGAAGGGAGACAGTACAAGGAAGGGACCTGCGATCTTTGTATAACAGAGATAGGTGGCTTCACTCAGGACAAGGACCTGAAGGACCCAAAAGAGTCCGCATGCAGAGAAGAGTGTTCCAGCAGCTCCAGAAAACTCTAGGGCTCACAAGTGCCTGGCAGACAAGAGTCCAGCTGCAATCAAAGAGCTCTAAGCAGGGGCGCCTGGGTGGCTCAGTCGGTTAAGCGTCCGACTTTGGCTCAGGTCATGATCTCGCAGTCTGTGAGTTTGAGCCCTGCGTCGGGCTCTGTGCTGACAGCTCAGAGCCTGGAGCCTGTTTCAGATTCTGTGTCTCCCTCTCTCTCTGACCCTCCCCCGTTCATACTCTGTCAATCCCTGTCTCAGAAATCAATAAACATTAAAAAAAATTTTTTTTAAGCAGCTGTGTGATGGGAGAAAGGGAAGCCCCCAGCTTGTCGGACATGACAGAAGGGTATCTGTAACTATGAAGACCAACTCAGGGGCCAGTAAGTGCTAGGCTCATATCAGGAGTTCTAAAAATATCTGCTGAACAAATGAATGATAAATGAACCAACTCTGCCCCAAGGCTGCCTCCAGCCCTAGCTGTCCCCTGAGCCCTGTTACCTTTCCAGCTCAGTCTGATGTTCCACTCATAGAAGAAATCCTTTGCGGCTGCTGCAAGAAACCTCACCTTCTACCTGCTTCAGCTCACTGATCATATGGTGTCCAGTCTCATTCTCCACGACGATGCCCACCAGGAGGTCGCGGAGCTTCCCCTTGGACAAGCTGGTAGCATCCCGCTCTGTTCTGCCAGGGACCAGAAAGGAAGAGCCATGAATGGAAGCCCCAGCTGGTATCCACATGCCCAGGCTGGGGCATCAGGGCAGTGAGATCCGCTCATCTCCTCTCAGGCAGCCTTGACAGACCTACCAATCTCAAAGTTCCAAATGTGCTTCTTAAATCAGATTTCCACCAAATATCTTTTCATATTCCCGCTCAGTTCCTTGGGATACTATTATCCACTATGTAAAGCAGTATTTTGTCTTCAAAACACTAGCTTATTTGGGGGCAAGGGGTCTAGCAATCTCACCCATTGGAAATGGATGGGCAAAGCGGCCATACAAAAAGGCAGTAATAACCGAATTAATTTTAATCACAAGACGAATGATCAAGTGTTTTCACACATATATTATCTCATGCAATCTTCCCAAATAAATGCTTCCATTTTAGGAGTGGAAACGAGGTGAGAGAAGTCCCTGGTGTGTCATGGTGACAGTGCTGGGAAAGGAGAAGCCAGGACTCCCTCAATAAGCCGCTCACAAGCTGACGGCTTTACTCTGCCCTGACCTGCCTCAACATCAGCTTGATGGCCTTGAGGTAACACAGCCCTCAGTGATGCTGCATCACCTCCCGAAACTCTGGGGCAGAGAGGGAGGCAAGTATCAAGCCCGTGTTCCAGATGACATCCAAAAAGGATGTGCAACCGCTCAAACTCCTAGAAGGCGGGGCTCACTAAAAGCCAATCGAGTTAGATCTACAGCTGAGATCCAATTTCTTGTTCTTTCCACTACACGCAGACCAACGGACAAGCGCGCCCACACGCGCACACTCTAGCTCCTTTTAACTTCTAGAAACATCAAGAGGGGTGGGGGATGGGGGAGTCTTAAGGTCACAGACTGTCAAAGTTGAAGAGGTAAGTCAGATACCATTCGTGGGGCCCAAACCAAGTTTCACAAGAAGGAAACTGAAGTTCCACAGCCAAGTGCAGATAAGCCCCCAGGTCTCCGGACTCACCTGAGGCTTATTTACAGCAGCGCTCTGAGCAGCTGCGGGGGCGGGGAGAATCCTCTGCACCTGTGCAGGCCCCGCCCTACGGAGGGAGCGCCGCGGCCCGAGAGGCCTGGCCACCCCACCCCGCAGGGCACCGGGAGCCCGGTGCTCGCCGAGGGGCCCCACCATCCCGCCCGCCGCTGCGGAGGAGGAGGCCCGAAAGCCCCGGCCCCCGCCCGGCCGCACCAGTGCCAGTTGTTCACATTGGTCCCGTCCTCCCGCTCCTCCACGATCCAGCGCGGGTCCCCCTGGCCCCATTTGGCCATGTCTACGCTGACGGAGCGGCCTCCGCGGAGAACAAGAAAGGGCCTCCGTGCGGGATGCCCTGCGGCTCCGTAGCGACGTTTCCGGCCTCCGAGCCCGAGATCCGAGCGTTCGCGGCGCCCAGAAGGTGCCAGAAAATCCCGCCCCCTGCGCCGCCCCGCCCCGCCCCGCTGCGGGGCGCGGAGAGAGCAGAAGCCCTGCCGGGGATCCGGAGGCGGGGTCGCGCGGAGCAGTGCAGAGTTGGGGCCGAGAGGCCGCGAAGGCCAAACGGGGTCGCACGGTCTGGGAGGCAGGGGTGATGGGGGCAAGGCGTCCGAGAAGTACGGCTGGAGAGGGGCGCGATCCAGGAGCCCCGGGCCCGCCAGGGGACTCGCAAGTGCAGAGCCCAGGAAGGGGACCTTCGGCCGCCTGCAAAAAACCGCCGTTTAAGGATTCTTTATGACTATCGCAGTGATTATTTTCAGTGCAAGCAAGTGGTGGGTAAGGGACGCCTGAGGGAGGTATTGGGGATGCAGCTGGCAGGCTGTCAGCGGCCCCGCTAACGGTATTCGGTGAACCTGGTCCTGGAGGATGCGCCCCGAGCACTTGATCACCCTGTTCGCGGTGCGACCGACTCCAGCTCGGAGCGCGCGCACGGTGCGCTGTGGTCTGTGCTGTGCGCACGCGCTTCACGCCGCAATCATATTCTGTTCCTGCAGAGTTGGTTCACCCTGGTTTTCACGACTTTCCAACACCTGTGCAAGCAGCACGAACTGCCAAGTTCTGTTACTTCAGAAATGTTTACATTCTATGAACGTAATAATCCTTCATAGATGACCAAAGAATGTGATTGCAAGCAAAAAAAAAAAGAAGAAGAAGAAGAAGAAGAAGAAGAAGAAGAAGAAGAAGAAGAAAGTGATAGCAAGCGCCTATTATTGGAGCTTACAGCAATTTTTCAATAATTAAGTGGATGTTGATGACTTCTTTCACAAATTTTCACCGTCCTACAAAAACTTTGCACCAACTATATGGACACTGTTACTAAGATGTCAATGGATATTTATTTAGCAGGGAAAACGAATAATGACAATGAAAGGGTGGAAGTACCTGACTGTTTTCTTCCTTTGCCTGTGTTCTGTGCTCATCAAATTTACTGGGGGAGAACATTTTCTCCATTTGCTTACTGGAGCTGCTACATTCCAACATCATCTTCAGAAAAGCTATCCCAGTTGAGTAAACAAAATAACATTGATCCCCAAACAAAATAACATTGTAATTTCACCTTTCATAGCTTTACTTCACCAAAGGCATGAACACTGACACGAGGTGTCAAATAAGGAAGAATTGCACGGGGCGCCTGGGTGGCGCAGTCGGTTAAGCGTCCGACTTCAACCAGGTCACGATCTCGCGGTCCGGGAGTTCGAGCCCCGCGTCAGGCTCTGGGCTGATGGCTCGGAGCCTGGAGCCTGTTTCCGATTCTGTGTCTCCCTCTCTCTCTGCCCCTCCCCCGTTCATGCTCTGTCTCTCTCTGTCCCCAAAATAAATAAACGTTGAAAAAAAAATTAAAAAAAAAATAAGGAAGAATTGCAGTGGCAATAGTAAGTGGGCATCGTTTTCTTGTGGATTCGCTGTTTCATCTTTTATCTAATTCATAAAGACGGGCACCTGGCTGCCTCAGTCCATAGAGCATGCCTCTCTTGGTCTCGGGGTCCTGAGTTTGTTCCCCACATTGCGGGTAGAGATTACATAAAGAGTATTACTAATAGAACATTACATGGTAAGATTTATATATATATAAGTAACCTGGGGGAAAACAAGACTTACCAGAAAACATACAAAGGCAGAAGCTATAATTACTAAAATTTTATGTGAACAAAAATATTTTCTAACATTTATACAAAAAGAAATTATCCCAATGGAAGTGACTTTATTAAAATGGAAATGGAAAAGGTATTATTCTTTGTAGGTAATTGATCAAGAATTAAATTGACCTGGGGCACCTGGGTGGCTCAGTCAGTTGAGCACCTGACTCTTGGATTTGGCTCAGGTCATGGTATTGAGACCCGCATCTGGCTCTGCACTAAGCGTGGAGCCTTCTTGGGATTCTCTCTCTCTCCCTCTGCCCCTCTCCCCACAGCTTGTGCTCTCTCTCAAAAAATATAAATAAGTAAATAAAAATAAAATTTTAAATTGGCCTAAAAGAAATTGCTCCAAAAAATAATTTTCACAAAGAAAATCTTCAGAATTAATGTAATTATTATTAAAATATTTGTCTTTGGGGCACCTGGGTGGGTACGTTGGTTAAGTGTCCAACACTTGATCTCTCTGTTCAGGTCATGACTTCATGGTTCATGAGACTGAGCCCAGCATCCAGCTCTGAGCTGACAGCTCAGAGCCTGCTTGGGATTCTCTTTCTCCCTCCCTCTCTGCCCCTCCCCTCTCTTTCTCCCTCCCTCTCTGCTCTCGCATGTGCGTGTCCTCTCTCTCTCTCTCTCTCTCTCTCAAAATAAATAAAAATTAAAAATAAAATATTTGTCTTTAAAAACCAGTGAAGGGTCTCAAAGAGATATCTGTACACCCATGATCACAGCAGCATTATTCACAACAGCTAAAATGTGGAAGTAACCCAGTGTACATTCACAGATGAATGGATAAGCAAACTGGTATATACATACAGTAGACTATTATCCTTACAAAGGAAGGAAATTCTGACATATGCTACAACATGGATGAATCTTGAAGTTCACTTTATGCTACTAATGTGAATTTAGCATATTAACATTATGTTAAGTGAAATAAGCCAGTCACAAAAAGGCAAATACTGCATGATTCCCCTTATCTGAAGTGTTTAGAGTAGTCAGATTCACAGAGACAGAGAGAATAGTGGTGGCAAGGGGCTGGGGGGAGGGCGGCATGGGAGTTATTGTTTAATGGGTGTAGAGTTTCAGTTTTACAAGATAAAAAGAGTCCTGGAGATGGACAGTGATGATGGTTGCACCACATTTTGAACGTATTCGATACCACTGACCTGTACACTGAATGGTTAGGATGGTAAATTTTGTTATGTGTGTTTTGCCACACACACAAATCAATGAATCGATGAGTAAAAGACGGTTGGAGAAGAGCATATTCACACAGTATGAAGGTGCCTTACACACACGCACACAAACTCATACAGTTTGCCGCTTAATTACAAAAGGGAGAAGTGATCTTTACAAAGGAGAAATCTGCATGCAAGAGATGAATCAGAGGAATCTACTCCCAAAACCAAGAGCACACTGTATACTCTGTATGTTAGCTAACTTGACAATAAATTATATATAAAAAATAAAGGAAGTTTTTTTCCATTTCTAAAAAAAAAACAAAAACCAGTCACTGCTCTACATCCTACTTCTTACAGCACGGGAAAAAAAAAAGAGAGAGAAAACGAGACTAACCACCTTAACCAAATGATCAAACTCAGCATCACCAACAGTGGAGCAAATGGACATGGATACACCGTCACCCATGCAGTATTCCTGTGCAAAGTGCTTAATCTGAATCAAAGCATGCAGAAACAACCAGAAAAGCCCAAATTGAGGGAAATGCTGCACGATGGGGCTGGCTTGGACTCTTTGCAAATAAACATTTCGTGAATGTCAAAGGAAGACTAGAGAGGGGTGCCAGGCTGTGGCTCAGTCAGAGCATCCGACTCTTGATCTTGGGGTGGTGAGTCTGAGCCCCACCTTGGGTGTGGAGACTATTTTTTAAAAAGGGGGGCACCTCTGTGGCTCAGTCAGTTAAGTGTCTGGCTTTGGCTCAGGTCATGATCTCATGGCTCGTGGATTCAAGCCCCGCATCAGGCTCTGTGCTGACAGCTCAGAGCCTGGAGCCTGATTTGGATTTGGTGTGTGCCTCTCTCTCTGCCTCTCCCCCACTTGCGCTTGGTCTCTCTTTCTCAAAAATAAACATTAAAAAAAAAGAAGAAGACGATGACTGAAGAAATGTGACAACTAAGTGCAATGCACAATCCTAGAGCTCCTGAATCCAAAACAGTTTAAAATGACAAAATTGGGGAAATTTAATTTGCATTTAAATTGCATTTCAGACTGCTTATTGAATAACATTGGCTCAATGTTAATTTTCTGAGCATTGAATTTTGGTTAGAAAGGAGAACATTCTTGTTCTTTGGAGAGAAGGGCAGACTATTTAGGGGGTAAAGTGTCATGAGGTCTGCAATGAACTCAACTGATTCGGAGAAAAGAAACAGATAAAGCAGGTGTGGCAAAATGTCGACAATTTGTGACTCTAGGTGAAGAATATCTGAAGGTTCCTTGTACTATTCTTGCAACTCCTCTGTAAGCTTGAAATTTTTTTTCAGAATAAAAATTGAGGGAAGAAGTTCAGTCAAAACATCTTCAGGCTCAAAGCAGTGGGCTCCACCCTTTGTAACCATCTGTTCCTAAGATGGGTAAATATCACACCACAACATTTACTGAACTGCTACTGTGTGTCCAAGTCTGCTCAATGATGTAGTGACTGTGAAAGTGAAGACATGGGGCTCCGGCTCTGGTAGAGGAGACCAGTGTGACTTCATCTTCATGGCAAATACAGAGCACCCTGGGAGCACGGAGGAGAAAGTGCCTAATTTGACTGCAGGGAGTGTGGTGCTTGGGTAGGTCTTTTCTCAGAGGAGGTTTGAAGAGTGAGTAAGAGAAGGAACAACAGAGGGAGCAGCTATTCCCAGAAGCGCCCCGGCACAGAAGCCTCAAGAAGCACACAGTGCCAAGGTGGTGATGAATGGGAGTGATATAAGGGGGTAACAGGAGATAAGCGTGCAAGGGGCCAAAATGTCCAACATGAAAAACCTCGTTTGCCTGGCTCAGGAGCTTGGACTTTGTAGGATAGACAACTACATGGACGAAAAACTGTTCAGGTGATCTAAATGGAGAAATGTCACAATCGGACTTGTGTTTTAGAAAAATCATTCTTGGGGCATCTTGGTGGCTCAGTCGGTTAGGTGTCCAACTCAATTTTGGCTGAGGTCATGATCTCATGGTTTGTGGGATTGAGCCCCATGTCGGGCTCTGCGCTGACATGTGGAACCTGCTTGGGATTCTCTCTCTCCCTCTCTCCTCCTCCCCCATCCTTGCTCACACATGCAACCTCTCTCTCAAAATAAACTTCAAAAAATTTTTTAAAAAAGAAAAATCATTCTTAATAAACTTTGCACAATGGACAGGCATGGGCCAAAAACTGGGAGGAAGGAGATTTCTTAAGGTGGAGATGAGGCCACAGATTAGGGAGAGATTTGAAAGTTGAGTCTGTGAGCCAGTCAGATATTGGAGTGTAGCAGAGGAAGTGTTTTTCAGTGGCTGAGACTTTCCACTTGGTTAGTCAATATCACCCTGAGAGACAGGAATGAAAAGAGGCTGGGAGAGGGCTTAGGTTAGAACTCCAGAGAGCAACATTCAAGGGATGAGCAGTGAAGGTGGAGTCTGAAAAGGAGCAACTGAAAGAGGAAGAAAACAAAGAAGGCATTTCATCATGGAAGCCAAGGCCCATAACAGAGGGAGTGGTCAGCAGTGTTAGATATCGGAAAGTGCAGGTAGGATAAGAAATTGTTCTCTGGATTTAACAAGAGTGTTGATGGGCCCTTTGCAGAGAGCAGTGTCAGTGAATGATGGGAGCAGAAGCTAGGTCACAGTATACAGAGGAGTTATGGGAGGTGAGAAGGTGGAGGGCGTGCTTTCAAAATGTCTGACAAGGATAAGAGAAATGGACAGTAGCTAGGTGGGCATATGGGATGGAGGGAGGTTTTGCCTTTTCCCTTTACAAGTTTTCATATGCTGATGTGGAGTAGCTGGTGAGAAAAAGGGATCCCTGTCCAGATGGTGGGGCAAAGCCCCAGAAGCAAGGGGAGGAGAGGAGTCCAAAGGCAGGTGAGGTCAATATGAGATAGGAAGACCCAGAGAAAGGATAAGAATGGATGTTTTGGGGGCACATGGATCGTTCAGTTGGTTAAGCATCTGACTTCAGCTCAGATCATGATCTTATAGTTTGTGAGTTCGAGTCCCACATTGGGTGAACTCAAGCCCCACTTCAGGTGAGCTTGAGTCCTGCTTTGGGTGAGCGCAAGCCCTGGGTGAGCCCCACTTCTCTCTCTCTCTGTCTCCCCCTCTCTCCTCTCCTCTCCTCCTCTCTCCCCCCACCCCATCTCTGCCCCTCATGGGATTCTCTCTCTCTCCCTCTCTCTCTCTGCCCCCTGCTCACTTGAGCCCTCTATCTCTCAAAAAAAAAAAAAAAAAAAAAAAAAGAATTGATGTTCTTGGGTTTGTCTTGAGAGGGAGACAGAGCTCACACACATGTGAACTGTGGGAATGCAGGGCAGTAAAGGGGGGAGAGAGAGAGAGAATCTTAAGCAGGCTCCATGCCCAGTGCAGAGCCCTACTCGGGGCTCAGTCTCACAACTGTAAGATCACGACCTGAGTGGAAATCAAGTCAGAAGCTTAACCGACTGAGCCACCCAGATGGCCCTGGATGGATGTTTCTATACCAAGCTTGGTTTTTCTCAGTTTGATTTGGGGATGGCGAGAGAACAACTTTAGGTTCAGGCATCTTGCCTAAAGTGAGCATGATGTCCTGACAGCCTTTGGGGGGAAGAAATGCAGAATGTTCTAAGTATGTGTTTTTTCCCATCTGCCCTGGGGTAAGCCCAAATCATTGTCACCTTTTCTACACATAACTAACTCCACCACATTTTCTCTATGTCTACAGAAAGGAGTTGAAAAGTCTATGTCCAGGATTGACTCTTACAATGCATTAGAGAATCAGAACTTTGATTCAAGTTTCACATCACAGTAGATCTATGAGCTGCTAAGATTCTGCTGTTGAGAAAGTCACTATTCTATTTTTATAATCCTAATGCCTCTGCTGCAGTATGGCTTCATTACACTAACAGTTATTGAGTTACCAATATACACATCTGCCCTAAGCACACGATAGCCATAGGGCACTTTGTATGGCATTGGCTCTCAAACCATGTTCCCTTCACCCACCAGCTAGCCATGAGGAAGGAGCCCTTCCTCCTCTTCACCCCAAGGCCAGAGCTATGCCAGCACACACTGCAATGTGGGAAAACATCTGATGACTGAATGAAGAAAGGGAAACATACTTCTCAAACCTGAATGTTCCAGCCTATTTACCTAGGCTATAAAATCAATTCAGTAGGCATCTGCCATCATTTTTATCTTAATGAAATAGAATAGAGTTTAAATTATTGGAGTGATTCCATATGATAAAGGCAAATGTTGTTCCTTAAATCATTGTGTGTGTGTGTGTGTGTGTGTGTGTGTGTGTGTGTGGTTACACTAAGGTGTTGCTTTTTTTTCTAATTGGAAAGCCACAGCTGTAGCAAACACAAAGACAAATACAACAGCTTACAACTACCTGTTGATTTGCTTTGCTCATTGGAGAATCCCCAGTGCCTAGCACACAACAGTTCTTGGTAACTATTGGGCAAATGAATAAATTCATAAGAGTAAAGGAAGACATTGAAGGGATTAGGAAAGGAGGGAACTGGGCCTTTGAAGGATGGATGGAATTTTGACAGCTAGAAGATGGGAGAGGTAGGTTCAAACCAAAGAAAAAAAGCTTTAACAAAGATGGGGAAGTAATTAGGGGAAGGAGAACATGGTGGGCAATCAGGCTATAATGAGCCTGCTTGGATTCTGTGTCTGTCTCTCTCCGCCTCAGCCCTGCTCCCACTTGCTCTCTGTCTCTCTGTCTCTTTGTCTCTCTCTCTCTCTCTCTCTCTCTCAAAAAAATAAATAAATATTTTTTTTAATTTTTTTTTCAACGTTTATTTATTTTTGGGACAGAGAGAGACAGAGCATGAACGGGCGAGGGGCAGAGAGAGAGGGAGACACAGAATCGGAAACAGGCTCCAGGCTCTGAGCCATCAGCCCAGAGCCCGACGCGGGGCTCGAACTCACGGACCACGAGATCGTGACCTGGCTGAAGTCGGACGCTTAACCGACTGCGCCACCCAGGTGCCCCAAAATGAATAAATATTTTAAAAAAATTTTTTTTAAGTCTTTTTACACCAAGAGATAAGTAAATGTGTGCTGGGTTCTTCTCCTGCAGCAGTGTGAGACCATGCTGGCAGGCTGGAAGCCGGATGTCTGGACCTAGGTCTTGGATCCGCCACTTAAATTCCTAACCTCTCTGTACTTTACCATTGTAAAATGGGGATGGTGTTACCCCTTATTTAAATAATTAGATACGACTACTAGTAACAAAATAGCAGTAACAAAATAATACCGAACAAGCTATTTTCCTCTCATGTAAAAACAGGCAGTCCTTGGCAAATATGGAAGCTATGCAATCATTGGAGCCCTGAGCTTACATCAACTATCCTCCACATGGGGCTTCCACATCAGGATTCAAGATGACCCCCCAACACATCCACATTCCAAGCAGCACGAAGAAGAGAGAGCCAAAATACATCCTCAACCTTTTAAAAAAATTTTTATGTTTGTTTATTTTTGAGAGACAGAGAGAGAGGCTGGAGGAGGCGTAGAGTGAGGGAGACAGAGGATCTGAAGCAAGCTCTGCATTGACAGCAGAAAGCCGGATATGGGGCTTGAACCCATGAACGGTGAGATCATGACCTGAGCTGAACTCAGACACTCAACCAACTGAGCCACCCAGGCGCCCTACCCTCAACCTTTAAGACACAGCTGGGCACTTCTGCTTAGACCCTGTTGGCTATAACATGTCACATGGTAATTCCTAGGGAGGAAAACTGGGAAATACAGTCCTTATTCTAGTCTGCCACAAGCCCAGACCACATTTGGGAATTCTGTTACCAAAAAAGAAGGAAGAAATAGATACTGGGGGACAACTAGCAGTGTCTGCCACCCAACCTCATAGGCAGTGTGAGGTTAAAGAAGCTAATACAACTAAAGCTATTAGAACAGTTCCAGGCATGTAGGACGCACTTGATAAATGTTTCCATTGTTTTCTCCTCAGCCTCCCTGTGATTTTCTCTACTCCTATACACCACTACCACCAAACTCCAAATCTCCTAAGTCGACATTCTAGCCTAGGTTTCCCAGCCAAGCCAAAGGCGACTCCTGTAGCCAATGATCTGTTTTGTCAAAGACGGCTTTACAACCACTCCCATATCCTTACCTGCAGGAATAAGGAGAATTAAAAGGGGGGTGTGCCTCTCTTCTTTTAAGGGTATGACTCAGAAGTGGCAGACATCACTTCTACACTTACCTCAATGGCCAGAACTTACATGCCACTAGAGAAAATATGGAGGAGGGGGTTGTTACTATAAAAAAGGCAGGTAGAATGGATATTTAGAGAATAACCTACCAGCTCTGGCTCACCGCCACTTCCCTGAACCTGCTCCTCCTCCTATTTCCCTCCTGGTTTCTCTCTGTAGGCCGTGGGCATCGCCATCTGTAGTAATTCAAGGGCTGGATGTGCCACTCAGCTGTGACTCTGCCCCGGCCTTGTCTCCAGAGCATCACACTGCACAGCTCAGGCACCATCCATGTGCCAATCTACACTTCACACTGAGTTGTAATATAGTGACTGACTGAATGAATGAATAGGATAGAAGGGAAAGCCTACCTTTTAGTAGAATGCCAACTAAAATTGTTTCTCAATAAGTAAAAACTACTTATTATTTTTACAGTGGAGAAATCCAACAGACACCATATATTTTTTTTTTAAACAACAGATACCATCTTAACCAAGTGATAAAAATTAAATTACATTATATCTATGGGACAAATTGGGAGCACATGCCTCCTGATATGATGCACTGAGATCACAGAATCACTTCTAGAATATTTCTGCCAAAGATCCATGACCTGAACCTAATCATAAAGGAACATCAGGCAGGCCTCTGACTCTTGGTCTTGGCTCAGGCTATGATCTCACAGTTTGTGAGTTTGAGCTCTGAGTGGGGCTCCACACTGACCTTGTGGAGTCTGCTTGGAATTCTCTCTCTCTTCCTCCTTCTGTGTCCCTCCTCCACTTGCATTCTCTCTCTCAAAATAAATAAATAAATAAACTTAAAACAAAAGAAAGAAACATCAGGCAGACCCAAACAGTGAGGGACGTTCTATAAAGTAACTGGCCTGCAATATTCAAAAAGGTCAAGGTCAGAAAAGTCAAGGAAAGGCTGAGGAACTGGTCCACATTGAAGGAGATCAAAGAGATGTCACAACAAAATGAAAAACGTTATTCTGAATTGGATCCTGGATTTTAGAAAAATGTAATGGGACAACTGGCAAATCTCAAATGTAGGTTAAATGACAATAGTGTATCAATGTTAACTGATGGTCGACCTGTGGTTATATGGAAGAATGTCCCAATTTTTAGGAAGTATGGGCTAAAGTACTAAGGGTAAATGATACAGCATGTTTGCGTCTTACTCTCAAATGCTTACAAGACACAAATACGTATACATGGAGACTGTGAATAATAAAACAAATGTGTACACTGCTAACCTGGGAATCTGAGTTAAGGCACACGATTTTGTACTACTCTTGTGACTTTTCTGTAAATTTGAAATTACTTCAGTATAAAATTTTTTTTTCTAAAAATCGTCCCAGTTTGCTGTCAGCGTTTTGATGTTATTTTTTGCTGAACAGAAGGCTTTTGGTTTGTTTTTTTTTTTAATAGTCCAATATCAAACGTTTCCCTTTTGGCTTTTGGATGATGTGTCCTGCTTGGAGTAGTCATTTGAAGACAGTCCCTGGGTCAACAGCTAATTAAAGAGGAAAGGTAGCAAGTTTGCAAGAGAAGCACCATTAGGTATTGAGAAAGAATTGCTCAACTTTTCACTGACTCCATGGCTTAGGAGATGGAAACAGACTCTGAAAGCTTTACTGATCACTGAGCATCTTCAGTTGAATTTCTGGCAAATACCTCAAATTCAACAGATCTAAAAACCAGCTGATCTCTTTTCTCCAATTAGTCCCCTCTTTGGACTTTCCTATTTCGGACAGTCTCTCAAGCATCCCAACTCAGAAGTCATCTTGGTGCCCTCCTCATTTTCCTCCCACATCTCACCAGAAACTGACATTCGTTACTCTCTTCGTAATCTCCTTGTGTGCTGCCACTTCCCTATCCTGGATCCTCATCCTTCAAACCTGAATTGTCCCTAGGGCCATCTCTATTTATCTCTGGTTGCTACTCTTGATAACCTAATCCTGGAGGAAAGATCTCATGCCTCTGCCCCCTCCCATTACTATGTAGAAACATGAAACCAGGTATCAACTTCTAATCCTTAGAGCTCTCATGCAACCAGAAGACAAATTTACAAATCAAATACAAACAAAAGCATAAAACCAAGAAAATACAAATTAACATTTGTTCTTTGACTGTTCTACTATTCACCCCATAGTTGTGGCACCAATGACCTACTGGAAATTCCGTGTGCCTGTACTAACATGGGCACTGATGGCCAACGATCCCACCATTTTCTTCTACTGGAACATTTACAAAACCATAATTAGTATAGTCAATCACCAGGAAATTGGTCTTCATTTGACATAGATGCATGATTTACATATTAATTCCTCCTCTAATCTTTTCTCTTCAGCTTGTGACAAAGTAATTTGGTGCCCTAAATACAGATGCAGATATGGTCAACAAAACCATGACATCATATAGGAATACACACCAATAAATCATCATCCACATAACTCTGAATTGTCTTATATTAAAATTTTAGATAGGGGTGTCTGGGTGGATGAATTGGTTAAGTGTCCAAGTCTTGATTTCAGGTCAGGTCATGATCTCATGGTTTGTGGGATTGAGCCCTGTATTGAACTCTGTGCTGACAGCACAGAGTCTGGTTGGGATTCTCTCTCCCCACTCCTCTCTCTGCCCCTCCCTCAGTCATGCTCATGCACATATGTGCTGTCTCTCAAAATAAATAAATTTATAAATAAATAAAGATGCAAATATTCATAGCAACATTATTCACAAGAAGAAAGAAGCAACACAAGTGGAATGGATAAACAAAATGTGGTATGTACATACAAATGGAATATTATTCAGGCTTACAAAGTAAGGGAATTCTTTATATTATAGGGAAAGGACAGTCTCTTCAATAAATGGTGCTGGGAAAACTGACAGCTACATGAAAAAGAATGAAACTGGGCCACTTTCTTACACCAGACACAAAAATAAACTCAAAATGAATTAAAGACCTAAATGTGAGACTTGAAACCATAAAACTCATAGAAGAAAACATAGGCAATAATTTCTCTGACATCATCCATGGAAACATTATTCTAGATATTTCTCCTTGGGTAAAGGAAGCAAAAGCAAAAATAAACTATTGGGACTACACCAGAAAAAAAGCTTTTGCACAGCTGAAGGAAACCATCAACAAAACAAATGAGAGAATACAGAATGAGAGAAGATATTTGCAAATGATATATTCGATAAGGGCCTAATACCTAAACATATAAAGAACTTATATAACTCAACATCAAAAAAATAAATAATCCTTTTAAAAAATGGGCAGAGGACCTAGACATTTTTCCAAAGATAACAAACAGATGGTCAATAGACACGTGAAAAGATGCTCAATATCAATAATAATTAGGCAACTGCAAACCAAAACCAAAATGAGAGATACATTTATATCTATCAGAATGGTTAGAATCCCAAAGATAAGAAATAACAAGTTGGTGAGGATGTAGAGAAAAAGGAACGCTTGTTCCTGTTGGTGAGGATGTAAATTGGTACAGTCGTTGTGGAATAGAGTATGGAGGTTCCTCAAAAAATTAAAAATAGAAATACTATATGATCCAGTAATTCCCTTGGTATTTACCCAGGGAAAGTGAAAACACTAATTTGAGAAGATATCTGCATGCCTATGTTCATTGCAGCATTATTTATAATAGCCAAGATATGGAAACAACCCAAGTGTGCACAGATATAGATGAATGGATAAAGAAGATGTGAGATGTGTATGTATATATTACACACAAACACATACGCATATACACAGTGGAATATTACTCAGCCATCAAAAGGATGAGATCTGGCCATTTGTGACAACACGGATGGACCTAGAGGGTATGATGCTAAGTGAAATAAGTCAGTCAGAGAAAGGCAAATTCCACATGATTTCACTTCTATGTGGAATCTAAAAAACAAAATGAATAAATGAAAACCAGAAACAGACCCAGGAACACAGAGAACTAACTAATGGTTGTCAGAGGGGAGAGAGGGGGGATGGGTAAATGGGTGAAGGAGAGGGGCAGGTCCAGGCTTCTAGTTACAGAATGAATAAGTCACAGAGATAAAAGGTACAATATAGGGTATTGTGATAGTGTTGTGTGATGACAGACGGTAGCTACACTTGTGGTGAGCACCGCATAATGTGTTGACTTGTTGAATCACTATGATGTACACCTGAAACTAATGTGACATTGTATTAACTATACTTTAATTTTTCTTAAAAAGGAGGGAAATTCTTGACCCATGGATGAATCTTGAGAATATCATGCTAGGTGAAATAATCACATATACTGTGATTCCACTTATATGAGGTACTTAGAGTAATCAAATTCATAGAGACAAAAAGTAGAATGGTGCTTACCAGGGGTTGGGGTAGGCTGAAAGAAGGATTAGGCTTACTAGGCACAGAGTTACAAGTTTTGCAAGATGCAAAGAGCTCTGTGGTGGTGGTTGTCCAAGGTAAATGTACTTCACACCATTTACTTTTATTTTTATTATTACTATTATTATTTTTAAATATTTGTTTTTGAGAGAGAGAAAGAGCACATGAGCAGGGGAGGGGTAGAGAGAGAGGGAAGCAGAGGATCTGAAGCAGGCTCCGGGCTCTGTGTTGACAGCAGAGAGTCCAACTCGGGGCTTGAACTCGCGAACCATGAGTTCATGACCTGAGCCGAAGTTGGACACTTAACCCACTGAACCACCTAGGTGCCCCTGTACTTTACACTATTAAACTATGCACTTAAAAATAGTTAAGATGGTAAATTTTATGTTATGTGTACTTTGCCACAATTTAAAAAAAAATTTTAATATTATCACCAGGTGAAAGACCCAGATTTTTAAGTGCTGGTAGAGAGCTCATGGGCTCTGAATATTTTTGTAGACCATCCCCCCCCCTCTTCCCTGAAGTCCATACTGCTTTTATCTCTTCTCCACCCTATACCTCCAGCCTAGAATCCCAAGAGTGACCTTACTCTGACTCCTCACTACACTTCACTGTTCTCTCTCAACTCTCAATGACAACCTACAGCCCCAGGTAACTGGGGTCCACCAAACTTGACCCACATTCTCACTTTGTTTTGGCTTATGCCTTTCCCCAGCTGAAAAACACTCTTCCTTCTGCTTGTATTATCCAATCCTTCCATTCATTAAGTTCCTTCTCACAGTGGAACAACCCCAGACTACAAGGACTTCTCTCAATATCAAAGGGTGTCAGTACTCTTCATTTAGAATTAGTCACATTCTAAATGTATCACTTACTCTTTCAATCACTCAACATTGAGCATGTGTCATACACATGACAATGTGCTAGACCCTGAATCAAATGCTATGTCTTCTGTCTTCTGCTTTTTAAAAAAAAATGTTTATTTTTGAGAGAGAGAGAGAGAGAGAACAAGTAGGGGAGGGGCAGAGAGAGAGAGAGAGAGAGAGACAGAATCTGAAGCAGCCTCCAGGCTCTGAGCTTACAGCTCAGGCAGGGCTCGAACTCAGGAACTGCGAGATCATGACTTGAATTGAAGTCAGCTGCTTAACTGACTGAGCCCCCCCCCCCGCCCCAGGCTCCCCTTCTGCTTTTTTTTTTTTTTAAGTTTGAGAGAGAGAGCGCACATGAGCAGTGATTGGGGGAGGGGCAGAGAGAGAGACAGAGAAAAGGAGAATCCCAAGCAGGCTCCATACTGTCAGTGCTGAGCCCGATGCGGTGCTTGAAACCACAAACCTCGAAATCATGACCTGAGCTGAAATTAAGAGTCAGAAGCTTAACTAACTAGGCCACCCAGGCACCCCTTCTGCTTTTTATCTCTCTCATGGCCTCTTACACATTTAACAATGTTTACTGCAGCAGTTTGGATGATTTAATGGCCTATCTTATTCCACATATGGACAGCAGATTTTAAACTACTGAAATCAAGAATAGTGTAAACTCAGGACTTGCCTGAAGCAACAGGATGTTTTGTTGGTGACGGTAGGGTTTTTTTCTAGCAATCTTACAAAGCAGCTGTCAGTTCGGGAGCCTGGGTGGTTCAGTGGTTTAACTGTCCAACTTCAGCTCAGGTCATGATCTCACGGTCCATGAGTTCAAGCCCCGTGTCAGGCTCTGTGCTGACAGCTCAGTGCCTGGAGCCTGCCTCAGATCCCATGTCTCCCTCTCTCTCTGTTCCTCCCCCACTCATGCTCTAACTCTCTCTCTTAAAAATAAATAAATGTTAAAAAAAAAAAAAAACCAAAGCAGCTGTCAGTACAATAAGGGTTTGAGGACTGAGTTCAACAGGGATTATGTAGTAGGAGATCCTAGTCCTTGTTATTGGAAGTTTCCATGATGGTAACAGTAATGTCATTTGGTCATGAATGCCTGTGATGACAGCATCAAAAACATGCTATCCCCAAAGTTCCCCTTAAATATGACTTGCCTAACAGACATCTGCACAAACACAAATAACTTTATTCACATGTTAGAACAGTGTTTGAGTAGATAGTGTTTTAAGGACACTTAATACAATACATTTCTTGAACTCAGATTTGAGTTAAAAAAAAAAACTATATTCAAGCTCTGGGTATTTTACTTAAAAATTTTGCATGTAGCCCACTTGTTTCTGCACAAAGGTAAAATACTATCTGTATTTGCTTAATTCCCCATACTTTGCCATTTCATCATGATCTTGTACCCCCAGTCATTTCATTGTTCATCTAAGTTTACATTTCGTTTACCCACACTTTTCTGAGCTAATTTTCTCTCTTCATGTTCTAAAGGGTAGCTTTGAGGTTTCGGGTATTCCTTCCCAAGGTCCACAACAATTACCTCCCTAGAAAATGTCACTCCTTTTAAAGGTCTTCTGTGGTTTTCAACAGCTGATTGATTTCTGGTGACAGGTATGGGTGGTTTTTGCAAATCATCATCCTGCAAGAGAATGGGGCAACAGTCAAATGCTTAATTTACGAAAGCAACAAGCCCTTCTTTAAAACACCTAAGTTTATATTTTTAATTTAATTTATATTTTAAATTAAATATAGAAGCATTGTTCGTGAGAAACAGAAGAAGTGTTTCTAAGTGATACAGGAAAGCAGCAGTAATCCATCATGATCTCATTTTTATATTTCTATGGTTACAAAGGAGCCCCCTGCACTGTCATTCTGCCTCTGGGCTTAGGCCTTGTGTAAGGGAAGATGTGAACTGTCCCTATCAGGGAGCCCCAACAGGGAGCTCGAGAAGGTGCAGGGGTGATTGTATGCTGTTGTATAAGGAGCCTGGAACCAAAACGGGGGCGTGGGGCCTGGTCCTGAGCTTGGCTATGGGGGAAGAATGACCTTGAGCAATTCATCTCATTTTCTCATTTGTAACATGAAAGGGCTGGATCCCTAGATGGTCTCCAAGGACTCCTCCAGCTCTGAGATCTTAGGATTCTGGGGAAAGCACAATGAAGGGGAACTATTAGGAACAACACAAATGTAAGAGTAAAGAATGGGAAAGTGTCTAGATTTGGCACGTATGACTGGTTTAATAACACAGACTGATGAGCTAAGAAGATGGCTTGGATGACTGCAGACACGATGCTCCTTTCAGGTAAAAACTTAAGTTGCAGGCAAAGCCATGTCATTGGACCCAGCCAAGTCATTTACCACCTTTTCAATTAAACAAATTCTAAACGGCCCCTTGAGAGTAGAAAAGTCCGTCACCTCTTGACCATTTCCTTCAGCATTCTTAGGTTCTTGCTTCTCTCTTACTATGTCCTCCCCCTCTTCTTCCATGTTTTCTTTCTCTTCTAAGGGTGTGATCAATGCTTCTTTACTCCGTCTCTGGACAAGAATGCCAGGCCTCATGGGTGCGTTCAAGTCTATGATTTGTGTCAGGAGAGTCCTAGATAATCGATCAGCAGGATTTTTAGAAATTCAGGCGTGTTAGCCACCATTGCTATACCCCAAAATGACTTTCTACAACATTCTACGATACAGACTTACTTTTCTTGGTCTCTTGAAATGTTCGCCTCCACATTAGCAGCTAAACAACCTTCACCTCCATTACCATCTGCACAAGGGCGTTTTTCTGTCTGTACATCTTTCTTGCTTTGGAAACTGAAAATGAATAAGCAAAAAAATTCAGAAAAAGGAGAATGGCCTCGAATTGAATGCTTGGCATAGAACATCACTTTTAAACAGGAAATTAGATTTCCTAAAATTCCTAAATGGACAAAGTAGGTAGCTATGGCGTTACTGGCTCTATCATAAATTGACTTAGATTATTTCTAGATACATTTGCTAGCATGACTTGAAATCTGATCCCAATTTATCAGCATGGATTTGTACCATTTATATAAAAAAACCACCAATAAAAGGAGGATGCAAATGAAGCAAATTAGAAGGAGGATGAAGAAAGTGATTGCGGTGATTTCAAAGGCCAGAGGATTAGCCAGAAGACTCATCTACTCTCACAGTCACAGATCATGCAAATATTCTTTTCCAGCTTAGTTTGAATGTAGTTCTCTTGTTCTTTACGTTTTCTAGAAACAGAAGAACACAAGGCTATTTTCATTGTTGTCCTTTAGATCCACTTCATAAAAGATGCTCTGCTTGTTTCAATGAAGTTAACTCACACTGGCTAATTTCTCTCCATAAATATGGTGGGGGCTCAGGTGGTTGGAGGGGAGACTGAGCTGGGACACGTGGGATCGGCTCAGCTCACCTCCCCTCACCCCGAAAACTATCAAAAATCCAGAGGAGAGGAATTGGAGCAGCTGGAGCCAAGCCCAGCTCCCCATTCTTTTCTCTTCAGTGACATCATAGAATCATGGAACCGTTCGGTTAGCAGGACCAGAGTGCCAGCCCAACCCTGCCCATCACCAGAGTCAGGAGAACTACGAAACTCTCCTCTAGGCTGCTATCTGTCCTCTCCTCTCAGAGGGCTGGGGTGGAGGCCATGTGGCACCACCATGACTACTCTTTGCACAAGGATTTTCTTTCTGCTCTCTGAACACCAGCTTTCCTTTCTTAACCCGAGCCTGTTTCTCTTATGCTTCTTTCACAGACAATGAATAATCAGTCCACTTCCTTCTTATAAAATCCCTCTCTAGAGTAATCTACTTACCTCCTAATGGGTGCTTTCCAGGCCAAATAGCCTGTATCTTTCTAATCTCACATCCCTGGACCTACTTTCTGGACAAATAAGCAAACTGGCACCTCTAGTAGCTATGGCTGAGGAAGCAGGAACAGAGCAAGATGATCAGAGTCATGATGATCCTGCCCCCAACCTCACTTCAGGTGAGTGAGTGATGCCCACAACGGAGCAGAGCTAGGGTTTTCTGAGAAGCAAAGGAAGGTACAAAGGAATATGGCAGGTACTGCCAACCACATCTAAAAGAGTCAGAAAATGAGCCCTTGGGGGTCTCTGGGCTGTAGTAACACTGGCTCTCCTTCAGAAGGGCGAGGACTACGGTTTTTTTATCACTGGATACTCCACCAAATCAGAATCTGCAAAGCCTACAAATGTTGAATGGATGGGTCTGTGCGGCAGGTGTGGTATGTATGTATGTGGTGTGTGTGTAAGTACAAGTAGAGCTTGTTGGAGGGTTCAGGCCAACCCTGATTTCTAGAACATGGGGACATCTAGGCCACTCCTGGCAGAGTCAGAATTCACAGATGCTTCCTGCAGCAAGGCTCCCAGATAAAGACTCAGAGCCCATATCACTCTCCTTCCTCTACACTGCTGCCAGACTGAAACTTTAAGAGCCCAAATCTTCCCATGTCTCGTGTACACATAAAGGATTTTCCTGGGAGATGGGACTATTTTTGATCTACTGTTAGTTACACACATTTAGACTTATGTAAAAACCCATCAAACTGTATCCTTAAGACTAGTGTTCCTTGTGTCATCTACTGTGTGGATACCACACGGAATAGAAAGTAAAAAGGGGCCCCATTCCTACACTGGGCTTGAGTGTGTGTGGTGCCATGAGCAGTGCTGGACCAGAGGGCACTGATGCTAGTTGGTCCTGCCTCCAAGACTTTGTACCAGATATAGTCTGAGACCAGAGACCTTTAGCAACAAGTAAGGGCTAGTAAGACTATCATAAGCATTTTCCTTCATTGAATGTAACTTGGAAATCGATGTTAAATTTATATATATAGTTAACATAATTCTGAAAAGTGTAAGGTTATCCAACTTTGTCCATAAATCACATTTTTAAGTACACTGGACTAGAAGTTTCTGATGTCATGATACTCGAAGATGGATTCCAGAACCTAACCCAGGGCACCTTGCACATGGGTGTGTGCTCAAAAATTACACATGGTGGGAAATTACTACCAATTCTACAGAAATTTAAGAATATTCTAAGAGAGTATTATGAAAATTGTATGCTGACAAATTGAATAATCCAGATGAAATGGAAAAATTCCTAGAAAAACAATCAGACAGAATTGTGAAGATATAGAAAATCTGAATAGAAATATAATAATGAGACTGAATCAATAATCAAAACCTTTGAACAAAGAAAAGCCCTGAACCAGATGGCTTCACTGGAGAATTCTATTAAACATTTAAAGAAGAACTAACCAATCTCTTTCAAACTCTTCCAAACAATTGAAGAAAAGGGAATACTTCCTAACTCATTGCATGAGGCCAGCATTATCCTGATACCAAAGCCAAAGACAATACAAAAAAAGAAACCTAAAGACTGAACTCCCTTATGAACACTGAAGCAGAAATCCTCAATAAAGTACTAGCAAACTGAATTTAGCAGCATATTGAAAGGATTATGCCACAACATAGTGGAATTTATTCCTGGAATGCAAGGATGGCTTAACAGAAAAATCAATGTAATATACCACATTAACAGAATGAAGGGGAGAAAAATACATGATCATCTCAATTGATTCAGGAAAGGCATCTGACATAAGTTAACATCCTTTTCATGATGAAAAACACTAAAAAAATTAGGAATAGAGCCTACTCCAACATAATAGAGCCCATATATAGGAACCCCTATATATAGGAACCCATATATAGGAACAGCTAACATCATACTCAGTGGTGAGAAAGTATTTGCAAATCACATATCTGATAATGGATTAATATCCACAATAAATAAAGAACTCCTACAACTCAACAATAACAAAAAAACCCAATTCAAAAATGGGCAAAGGACTTGAATAGACATTTCTCCAAAGAAGATATGCAAATGGACAATAAGCACATGAAAAGATGCTCAACATCACTAATCATTAAGGAACAAATCAAAATTGCAATGAAATAACCACTACACCAATTAGTAAAGCTATTACTTAAAAAAAAGAAAAGAAAAAAAAATAACAAGTGTTAGTAAGAACGTGAAGTTGGAACCCTTGTGAATTGTTGGTGGGAATGTGAAAGGTACAGTCACCATGGGAAAAATATGGCACTTCCTCAGAAAATTAAATATAGAGTTCCATATGATCCAGCAACTTCACTTCTGGGTATATTCACGAGAGAAGGAAAGCAGGGACTGGAACAGATATATTTGTACACCCATGTTCACAGCAGCATTATTCATAATAGCCAAGCAAGGGCAGTGGCGGGGGAGGTGGGCAGAGAGAGAGAGAGAGAGAGAGAGAGAGAAAGAATCCCAAGCAGGCTCCACATCATCGGCACAGAGCCCAACTTGGGGCTTGAACTCACAAACCATGAAATCATGACTTGAGCCAAAACCCATTGAGCCGCCCAGGTGCCCCCCACCCCAGGAGACTTTTTGACCTTGTGACTCCAACCCAGGGAAGAAGTAAGAGGACATTCCACCTCACCTCAGAAGAGCAAGTTTTCCCCAGGGTGTTTACAGACCAAGCCTTTTGCACATTACATTGGTCCCACCCCTGTGACAACCCAGCACCCTTAACAAGAAGTGGGAACCATTATCAAGAGGCAAATAGGGGACTTCCTTTGGTGTTTTATTTTGGAAGCTTGAGCTTGAAAGGATGAGAGCACTATCTCTTTCTGGGGATGCTGCTGTGGGAGGTGAAGCCAAGCCCACCTCTGCTGTCTGTCTAACTGGAACACGAGTGGTTTTTCAATTGATTTTGTTCAGCCAGTAAGCTTTTTGCTTTTATCTCTTTTAAAAGACATAATTTGCTCTAATCATTTGTACTGTTATTGTTATTTACACATTTTATTTTAATCTGTTTTAGTTTTTACTTGCTTTCCTCAACCTCTGTACTCATAGCCTTTGATCTAAACATTTTCTGATAAAACATTAGGAATTTTCTAGGGCAGAGCTTCTCTATCTGTAGCAAAGAAGCAGGTTTCAATTTTTTTTCTCCCAATCCACTGAGGACCAATACTTGCGCAAAACAGAATTATTAGAGTGATCATATGTTTGGATGTTACAGCAATGTAAAATAGTTATTAAAAGTTTCTAGGTATTTACTTTCAATTTCTGTATTGTGTTGCAGACCAGTGGCAATTTAAGGACAAATACCTACCCAGAGATTACACCTGGATTAACACTGATTGAACAACCATTTGTTTAAAAAATTTTTTTTTCAACGTTTATTTATTATTGACAGACAAAGACAGAGTGCGGCAGGGGAGGTGTAGAGAGAGATGGAGACACAGAGTCCAAGGCAGGCTCCAGGCTCTGAGGTGTCAGCACAGAGCCCAACGCGGGGCTCGAACTCACGGAGAGCGAGCTCATGACCTGAGCCAAAATCAGACACTTAACTGAGTGAGCAACCCAGGCATCCCAGTAACTGTTTTATTTTTTTTTTTTAATTTTTTTTTCAACGTTTATTTATTTTTGGGACAGAGAGAGACAGAGCATGAACGGGCGAGGGGCAGAGAGAGAGGGAGACACAGAATCGGAAACAGGCTCCAGGCTCTGAGCCATCAGCCCAGAGCCCGACGCGGGGCTCGAACTCACAGACCGCAAGATCGTGACCTGGCTGAAGTCGGACGCTTAACCGACTGCGCCACCCAGGCGCCCCCCCCAGTAACTGTTTTAAGTAACATTTGTGTTGGGGCACCTGGGTGGTTCAGTCGGTGAAGAGGCCAGCTTCAGCTCAGGTCATGATCTTGTAGTTCATGAGTTTGAGCCCTACGTCAGGCTCTGTGCTGACAGCTCAGAGCCTGGAGCCTGCTTCGGATTCTGTGTCTCCCTCTCCCTCTGCTTCTTGCCTGCTCACGCTGTCTCTGTCTCTCAAAAATAAATAAACATTATAAATAAATAAATAAATAAATAAATAAATAAATAAATAAATTTGTGTTTTTTGCAGAAAATTTGGAAAATGCCAGAAAAAAAAAAAGGAAAATAAAATCTGATGTAATTCCAACATCTAGAAGTAAAAACTATTGAACTATACTGACATTTTGTATTACATATACTGACGGTTATACAGCCCCCTTCAGTATAATTTTAGAATATTTTTATCATCCCCAAACGAAGCCCCTTACCCATTAGCAGTCAGACCCCAGTCTCTGGCAACCACTAACTATTGCCTTTTTTTTCTTTTTAAGATTTTATTTTTAAGTAATCTCTACACCCAACATGGGGCTCAAATTCACAACCCCGAGATCAAGACTCTCATGCTCCACCAACTGAGCCAGCACATGGCCCCCTGATCTATTTCATTTCTATTGATTTGCCTATTCTCAATATTCAAAATAAATGGAATCGTACAATACGTGGCCTTTTGTGTCTGGCTTCTTTCAGCTTAGCATAATGTTTTCAAGATTCATCCATGTTGCAGCATTAACAGTACGCCATTCCTTTTCATTGCCAAATAATGTATTTTATGAATATATCAAATTTTGTTTTATCCATTATCAGTTGATAAACATTTGGGTTGTTTCTACTGTAGCTATTGTGAATAATGCTGCTCTGAACATTCATGTGTATGTTTTTACAGAGACCTAAGTTTTCATTTCTTTTGGATATATATGAAAGTATATATATGACTCAGGATCACTGAGTCATATGGTTAAGTCTATGTTTAACATTTTGAGGAAACACATATGTATTTTTATAACTTAAAAAAATTAGAATCACTATATATGTACTTTGTTAAACTTACCATTTTTATTATAAACATTTCCCCAATGTCTTCTGATAATCTTCAAAAAGATGATTTTTTTTAGGGGCACCTGGATGGCTCAGTCGGTTAGTGTCTGACTTTTGATTTCTGCTCAGGTCAGAATCTCACAGGTTCATGAGTTCCAGCCCTGCAAAGGGCTCTGCGCTAACAGTGCAGAGCCTGCTTGGGATTCTCTCTCTCTCCTTCTCTCTCTGCTCCTCCTCCACTTGCGCTCGCTCCCTCTCTCTCAAAATAAATAAATAAACTAACAAAATTTTTTTAAAAGATGATTTTTTTAAATACATACACATTTCCCCAATTTATAAAAGCGTTACAATTATTTTCTTATTACTGGACATCTTACTGCCTTTATAAATAGCATCGATGGTCATATTTATACATAAATATGTAGATTAAACTCTGATATTAAAATATTAATTTTTTATTTGCAAAAGTTTATTGGCTTCTGGCTCTTTTATTTTATATCTCATCCATTTGTTTCAATGTTTTTGGGCTCCAAATATCTTATGTTTTGATTTATTACTTTTAACTTCTATTTATTCCCTTTTTTTTTTATACCTTATTTCTAATTTCTTGGGTTTAGTCTTCTATTAATCTTAGTTGAGGCAAAAGCAATTTCTGCTTTAGGTTTATAAAACTGTTAAAAAAAATACTTTGATTTTGGGGGGTGGGTGTGCTCAGCCAGTTAAGCACCCAGCTCTTGATTTTGGCTCAGGTCATGATCTCACAGTGAACCCCACACTGGGCTCTGTGCTCTCAGCACAGAGACAGCACAGAGCCTGCTTGGGATTCTCCCTCTTCCTCTCTCTCTGCTCCTCCCCTTGCTTGCACTCTTTCTCAAAATAAATGGATGAACATTAAAAAAAAAGCTTTGATTTTTAAAAACAATTTGTCTTATTAACTTGTAAAAGGGGAATCATAATCATCTGAAGAGCCCAATAGTCTTGTTTCTTTGTTTGTTTCCTTTGGGGAGGCAAAAATGTCAGAACAAAATATGCCTTGGTGATGTGACTTAAATTTTAAGAAACATGTTTTGGGGCGCCTGGGTGGTGCAGTCAGTTAAGTGTCAGACTCTTGATGTTGGCTCAGGTCATGACCTCTTGGTCATGAGATGGAGTCCTGCTGAGTGTGGAGCCTGCTTGAAAATCTCTCTCTCCCTCTGTCCCTTTCCCTCACTCATGTGGGCTCTCTTTCTGAAAAGAAAAAAAGAAAGAAACATCTTTCAGAAAAAAAGAACTATTTCTTATAAAAGCATTTTTTCCCCTGATTCTAAGCAATTGTCTTAGGCCTAGAAGTTAAAGTTTCTCTTGCAGATGTCAAGTCTTTCTGATCACAAGAGCCTTTACTACTCTGTTTGAATGAAAAGAAACCCCAGAATCACAACTCTGCCATTTGAGCAATTTAATTTTAGTAGGAACTTACTTAAATTTGATTAATAGTTTTTAATTTTTCTGTTACCTTTTCAAGCTCAAAGCACAAATGTTCACGGCACATCATTGATAAGCCAATGCTCAGAGAGATGTTCTCTCTGTATAGAATTCTGGTCGGTATTGGGCAAAAACACATACTAGTTTCAGTAGCCTTTTTAAAGAACATTTTTAGAGGGGCACCTGGGTGGCTCAGTTGCTTAAGTGTCCAACTTCAGCTCAGGTCATGATCTCATGGTCCATGAGTTTGAGCCCTGTGTCGGGCTCTGTGCTGACAGCTCAGAGCCTGGAGCCTGCTTCAGATTCTGTGTCTCCCTCTCTCTCTCTGCCCCTCTCCCACTTGCGCTCTCTTTCTCTCTCTCTCAAAAATAAATAAAACATTAAAAAAAAATAAAGAACATTTTTAGATTTGCAGAAAATTTGAGAAGATAGTACAGAGAGTTCTCATATACCTCACACCCAGTTGATAATTAACACATTACCTTAGTGTGGTACATTGGTTATTATTAATGAAGCAGTATCAATACATTATTATGAACTAAAGTCCATAGTTAATTCAGATTTCCTTAGTTTTTCATACTTTTTATCTAATGTCTTTTTCTAGTCCAGGATTCTATGCAGGATATTTCATTACAATCAGTTGTCTTGTTTCCTTTGATTCTTCTTGGCTGTGAGTTTCTCAGACTTTTGATGACCTAAACAGTTTTTAGGAGCACTAATCAGGTATGCTGTATATCTTGTAGGATGACCCACTACTGGAATTTGAGAGGCACATTTTTTTTATTTCACATTTTCTTTAAAGTAAAGGAACACACATATTTTAAATTTTTAATTCCATATCTTCTACCTTTCCACTATTGATTTACTCAAACGTTTTAAACCATCTTCCTCCTCTTTTTTCTTCACCTACTTTTCCTTTATTTACAGTGATGTTTCGTAATGTTTGATAAACAGCACAGCCAGTCTACAGTGGTAGCTATAAGAAGAAAGCCCACCCTACAAACAAGGGGTTGATAGCATCCCTATCTTACACATTCCAACCCATCTCTATACCCTGTCATTCTACCCCTAGTCTTTAAAGCACAGCTTTCTGAAACCTCACTCTGGGGGAGTTGGAAGCCTCCACTTTGTACAGACCCCAAAACAGATTCACCCTCAAATCCTAGATCTCTAATCTAAAAATGGGAGAAGTTTCATGGTTTAAAATTCATGGTCTTCGAAAGACTGAATCATTGGATCTGGGGCAAACTAGGACAGTATGACCTTTGCTAAAATGCCCTTAGGCTTACTTTGTGGAGATCAAGTTGGTGTTGGACTTTGTGATGGTTTTACTTTTTTGATACCCTTTCTATCTCCTTGAATGTGAACGAGACTTAGTGAATCACTTCTAGCAAATGAAATGTAGCAGAAGCGAGGACCTGTGAGCTCTGAGAGTAGGTGATAAAATGCATTATGACTTCCTCTTTGCCTCTTCTCTTGGATCGCCTGCTTTGGGGAAAGCCAGCTGCCATGTTGTGGGAACAGTGAAGCAGCCTAATGGATGGGGCCATGTAATGAGGAACTGAATCTTCCTTCCAATCATTAGCAAGGGAAAAAGCTTCTTGCCAATATTCCTATGAGTAGCCTTAGAAACTGATCTTCCTTCAACTGACCCTTCAGATTACTGTAGACCAACATCTTGACTGCAACCTCCAGAGAGACAGAATCACCAAGTTAAACCATTCCTGAAATCCTGACTCACAGAAACTATGAGATAATGTTTATATTAAGCTGCTACATTTGGGATCATTTGTTATGCAGCAATAGCCTGTGTTGTTTATATTTTTTATTTCCTGTATGATGTTTTGATACCTTGAAAACCTTCCTGGCTGGGGAGACTACCTATCCTGAGGCTAGCCAATTCTTAGAGACAGCAAAGGGCTCAGCTGGGAGCATGTCTTTCATTTGCAAGCTAACCAATCCAGAGCCATACCTCACCTTGATCATCCCAGGGCCGGGCACTAAGCAACAAGAAACCATCCCTATAGTTTAGAGCCCATAGAAACTGTTCAGATTATGGGCGCCTGAGTGGCTCAGTTGGTTAAGTGTCTGACTCTTGATTTCAGCTTAGGTGATGATCTCATGGTTTCATGGGTTGGAGCCCTGCATCAGGCTCTGTGCTGACCATGTGAGGAGTCTGCTTAGGATTCTCAGTCTCTCTCTCTCTCTCTGCCCCCCTTCCCTGCCTGTGCTCTCTCTAAAAATAAATAACTATATATATATATATATATATGAAATTGTTCAGATTAGCCAATGCTAAGCTGTTTACTCTGCTCTGCCTTGTTTTTCCTACAGAAACTTTGGTAAAGTCTATGGCCTCAGCTCTCCCCTCACTCTTGTCCCTTTTGCCTCTTAACGGACACTGGCGCTTTCCCGTGTGACCCTGCATGGTGTGCTCTGTCTCCTGAGTCTCCAGGACTTGTGAGTATAATAAACATTGTTTTCCTGAGCCTTTCCTGTCTTTTCTTCTGCAGCCACATCTGACTGACTTCACTTAATAGAACCCAGAACATAGCTTTGGTGATGGAATATGTGGAAGGAGGACCAACAAGACTCTGTAGCGAGTAGTGATCTGTCTCCAAGTGGATCTGTCCAGATGGGTCCATTTTCTCTCTCAACATCACAAGATGATCCTTTCACTATGTGACTCACCATGGCTTTCATTTATTGTAAAGATCACTAAGGTACCTTTAAGAATTAGGGTTCTTATGAATGGGGGTTTATGTATTAAAGTTGGCTGTGCTTTTCTTGGAGGTGCTCTTAATATGTTCAGAAAACCAAGACCTCTCTAGAACCTAAAAGAAAAAAGATGCCTGATGTACCTCCATCCCAAGAGTCTTACATCTCCTGAGGCCCAGAACTTAGGTCAAAGGAATGTGGCTAAGTTTTAGTTTTTTCACTCTTGGCAGAACTAAGAGCTATCCCCAAAGGACAACCTAATCTACCCTTAACACCTGCCCCTAAGGAATGCCCATGCCTTGCTATAGCATTCTTCCTGGGATCCCTAGCAGGACCCAGTACTGTGCAACCTGACCATATCTCCTACTTGGTGTCAGGAAAGCACATCACCTCCAACTCTGGCCCAAGAGGGGCTGGACTCTAAGCCACTCATCCAGTGACTTAAATCTGCCTTCATGAAAATTACCCTTGAGACCCTTCTTTTGGGCTGCCCCATTGGAAAGCCCAACCACTTGGCCCATAAAGTCCACAGGCCTCTATTTCCAGGAATCAGTTGCACATGCTCTACTTTGGACCAGTGCAGCCTCACACGGGCTAAGATAGATGGAAGGACTAAAGGTTTCATTTTTCTTTCTTTTTTTCTTTTTTTTTTTTTAGTTCTGGAGACATCTTTCATAGATACTTTCATAGGCAACTCAAGCAGCTGTGGACTTGGGCTTTGGCACACACAGCGGTCTGTGGGAAGCATTACTATAGTACCCAGGACTGTGGAAACCATGACAGGAGGCATGCATTATGGCCCTGAGACATCCACCCTCCTACCTGTTGGTTAAATTACTTGCTACCCCAGAGAAAACCGCACTCCCTCCCACAAAGAACCTTGTTCTTCATTAATACAGATCCAGGTGCCATACTGAGAGTTGGAGAAGAGACATGTTTGTTCTACACAGTGGTGTCCAATAAATCAGGGTGTTGTGGATACACTTTGTATCTGAAGCAATGCTTTCAAGTTATACCTTGTTCTTGAAGCTCATCTGTGCTCCTGTTAGTCCCAGGAGGTTAGGGGGCTGAAAAGAGTAATAAAGACTGTGGGGAGATTCTAAAAAATCACTGAGGAAATATATAGTAATTATAAGAAAATACATATTTTAAAAAGGTAAATAAGTTGCCCTTTATTCCAGCATCCAGAAATAGCCACTGCTAACAAAAGTATCCTTCCTAATTTCTTACACATATGCAACTAGAAGACAACAGTGCTTACCTGCCCAGAGGCTCACCCTCACCAGAGGATGAGTTTGTCAACTGCTGACTTTCTTACAGAGAAGTTGGTAGGAGAGGAAGCCCTGCAAAAGAGAGGCTGCATGGTTCAGGCTCACGAGTGTGGTTCTGGGAATTATCAGGCTGTGAATCCCTGCTTTTCTACTGATTACCTGTGTGACTTTGGAGAAGTTACTTAACCTCTCTGTGTTTCACTGTCCTTACATCAAGGATGGAGATAATATCTGTACCCAAAGGATTGCTGTGAGATTTAAATGCACTAATATAGATGTGGTTGGAAAGGCATCTGGTACACGGAAAGTGGTCGACAATTTTGTTATTGCTATTGCTATTAAGAATTTAACCTAGTTTAATAGGGTAAAAGAAGATGGTAATTTCACAACACCTTCTGGTTCTCTGAGCAGCTGAGAGTGACAGGCTCATTGTCTGTGAAGGCTTTATTTCTTATCCACACATGGGCATCTTGGCGTGTGTGTGTGTGTGTGTGTGTGTGTGAGAGAGAGAGAGAGAGAGAGAGAGAGAGAGAGAGAGAGAGAGAGAAGATGTGCACTGGGAAGGATCAAAGATGGAGTGCTTTCTTTGAGAGGAGGAAGTAAAAGGTAGATTTTAAGACAAGAAAGCAAGACTAGCATCCCTGTAGAAGGGTTCTTTTTTTTCCTTTTCCTTGGCCTTTGGGAACCATCATATTTAGTATCCAATTTGAGGATCCTCCACCATATTGTAATTCCCTCTAGTTACCCCAAGCCTTCAGTAAACCCTTTACACAGAGCTGGTAGGGGACTTGGTCTGGACAGGAAAGGGTTTGGGTTCCTATCCTCCCTCCATTCCCTATTGCTTCTGCCATGCTGGAGGGAGAGGCAGGGAAGCCAATACACCAAGAATAACTTTTGCCAGTGTTTGAATTCTATTCCCTTAGTAAGTATTCAGATGATACTCTCTCCCTTCTTCTGTGTTTCAAGAGAAATACATTGCTAAACTCTTCTTTCAGAAATTATATCCCTCCCTCTCTTTTCTCTCCTCCACTTTAACGTGGCCAGTCAGCAACTCTCATCCTCTCAAGTATAAAATTCCCCAAAAACGATTTCTTCAGAAAAAATTTTTTATTTTTATTTATTATTTTTTAGAGACAGGGTGTGAGTTGGGGAGAGGGGCAGAGGTAGAGAGAGAGGGAATCTTAAGCAGACTCCAAACTCAGCACGGAGCCCGACCGGGGCTTGATCCTATGATCCTGGGATCATGACTTGAGCTGAAATCAAGAGTCAGACACTTGGGGCGCCTGGGTGGCTCAGTCAGTTAACTGTGGACTTCAGTTCAGGTCATGATCTCATGGTTCCGAGTTTGAGCCCTGCATCGGGCTCTGTGCTGACCGCGTAGAGCACCCTTAGGGTCCTCTGTCTCCCTCTCTTTCTCTCTCTCTCTCTCTCTGTCCCTCTCCCACTTGTGCTCTCTCTTTCTCTCAAAAAGAAATAAACATTAAAAAAAAAAAAAGAGTTGAACACTCAACCAAGCCACCCAGGCACCACCTCTACCCCTGATAATGATAATGATTTCTAATCTCTTTACCCTTATTATTTCCAAGGTTAGTTGTTTCTTAAATGGCATTTTGTTTGTCTTAAAATGCAAATAACCTCAGCTAAATTTTGAAAGCAAAGATTTGCATCCCCCACTTTTCTTACTGTGGTAGATTATGTATATACATGCCACTCCTCCCACCAAGAGGGGAAGTCATTTGTCTTGCCCTTGAATCTGAGTCAGCAAGTGACTTGCTTTGGCCAATAGAATATAACAGAAGAAATGCTGTGTCAATTCTGGCCTGGCCCTTTACAGGCCTGTCAGCCTCTTCGTCCTCTCTCTTGGAACCCTGAAGCACCAGGGAAGAAGCCTTACCTTGCAGCTAGAGAGGCCCAGCTCCCACGAGGCACTGAACATGTGAATAAGGCCATCTTGGAAATTCCAGCCCAAGTAAGTGATCCTAGTTGTCTTAGTCTGTTTGGGTGCTTTAACAGAAATATTGTGGCTTATAAACAACAAACACTTATTTCTCATAGTTCTGGAAGTCCAAGATCATGGTGCTGGCAGATTTAATGGCTGGTGAAGGCCCTCTTCCTGGTTTAGAGACAGCTATCTTTTTGCTATGTCCTCATATGATAGAAGCAGGGAGAGAGAGCCCTCCTGGGCTTCTTTTATAAGGACACTAATCCTATTCATGAGGGCTCTGACCTTCTCATCTAATCACCCACAGGTCCCACCTCCTAATAGCATACCACAGGTGTTAGTATTTCAACATGAATTTTGGATGGCCACAAACACACAGACTACAGTACCAGCCTATGCCAAGTGGGACAGAACAACCACTTACCTGATTTAAGACAACCCATAGGGTCATAAAAGGTAATTACCAAACCCAGCTTCTTAACATATCAGAATTATAGGCTTTCTTCTATATCTGAATATATGCAAATCCCCTTTAAGATTTGCCTTTGGAGGGGCACCTGGGTGGCTCAGCTGGTTAAGTGACCGACTCTTGATTTTGGCTCAGGTCATAACCTCAAATCTAGTCCCTCGTCAGGCTCCTCACTGAGTGTGAAACCTGCCTGGGATTCTTTCTCTCTCCCTTTCTCTCTGCCCCTCCCCTGCTCATGCTCTCTCTCTCTCAAAATAAATTAAAAAAAAAAAAAAGAAAAGAAAGGAACTCATGGTATTTGTTCAGATAAACAAAGGAAAGTATGACATTGAAGATTTGTAAATGGATCATGTTTGTTCACGAGGGTAATACACTAAGAATAATTTTTAAATTTTTAACTAAATATGTGAGAAGACATTTTGTTTTGTTTTGATTTTTGTTTTGGCTTACAGATGGGCTGATTTCTTTATCTTTATAATTTATCACGTTCACAGTGGCTGTTTCTAGTGGGTGGGACCAACCCACCCACTAGAAATTCTGCTATACTTATTCTTTTCACTCTGACTTCTTCCTCAGTACCCCTTTTGCTATGGGCCCTTCAAGTTCACTGGATCATTATCAGTAAGAGGGAGAGGACTCTTTAGAAGACTGACACCGATTTGCTTTCGGTCATGCATCCTCCAAAGATGTCTACAACTAAATATTGGCATTTTGACCAAGACAAGTCCTATCTGAGAAGGAATAATTTCTCACAGAGAATAAAAAGATGTTGTATGGGGCGCCTGGGTGGCGCAGTCGGTTAAGCGTCCGACTTCAGCCAGGTCACGATCTCGCGGTCCGCGAGTTCGAGCCCCGCGTCGGGCTCTGGGCTGATGGCTCGGAGCCTGGAGCCTGTTTCCGATTCTGTGTCTCCCTCTCTCTCTGCCCCTCCCCCGTTCATGCTCTGTCTCTCTCTGTCCCAAAAATAAAAATAAAAAGCGTTGAAAAAAAAATTAAAAAAAAAAAAAAAAAAAAAAAAGATGTTGTAAGTAACATTGCTCTATTCCAGCTGATTCTGTTTATTATGAACAAAGGGGCAAATTCAGTCACAACTTGCAGGGTATCCATAGTCAGACCAGGTAAGACACAGAATATTTCCTATAATTAACATATGCATAATAGTTTGACATTTGAATACACTGTCTTTTGTAGAATATTTGAGCTTTCAATGTTTAGGACTTTTAGTAAACATTATTTAAAGTAATGATGTCAGTTTTTCAATAATTGTTCCATATGTCATATTTCAGGATTGTCAGAAAAAAGAGGAAAAAGGTTGGGAAACAAACACTAGACACCTGTGTGACAAAAAGCAGGCTAGATCAATTTGGAGATAGGATTCTACTAGGTAAACAATTAAAAAAATAATATATTCACACAGCTCAAAAATTTTTAAATATGAAAAGGTTTTATGGCAAAAACGTCTCCCGACCTGCCCTGCCCTACCTCTCCCCAGACCACTGATATTAGTTTTTTTGTGTTTTCTTACAGAAAGTCTTTATTGATATAAGCAACACAGATATATATCCTTACTTTGGTATTCCTTTTTAAAAAACTTTTTATTGGGGTGCCTGGGTGGCTCAGTTGGTTGGGCATCCAACTTTGGCTCAAGTCATGATTTCACAGTTTATGGGTTTGAGCCCCACATCAGGCTTTGTGCTGACAGCGAAGAGCCTACTTCAGATTCTCTGTCTCCCTCTCTCTTCCTCTCCGCCCCCCCCCAATTAAACATTAAAACCTTTTTGTTGAAGCATAACTTATATATAGTAAGTTCTGGCTACTGGAATATTAGCAATACTCCCCTAAGCCCTCCTACTCCCTCCTAATTAGTATCTGTCAAAGATGACATTATTCTGACCTCTATCACTATAAATTAGCTTTGCCTATCAGTCCCATATAAATGGAATAATACAGTATGTACTTTTTTTGTGGATGGCTTCTTTTGCTCAGTGTTACATCTGAAGTTCATCCATGTTGTTGTATATGGAAATATCTTGTTCTTTTTTCTTTGATATGTTTATTCCATTATATGATTATACCTCAATTTATTTATCCATTCTACTGATAATCATTTGAGTTGTTTCCAGTTTGTGGCTATTATAAATAGTGCTGCTATGAACATTTTTATACGTATCTGTTGATGGATATAGCACTCACTTACATCGGCTATACAGAATGGTTCAGACAAGTCGCAGGTAGATCTCCAAAGTGGTTGTATCAGTTTATACTCCCACAAGCAATGTATGAATCCCTCTTGCTCCCTACCTACAGCAACCCTTAAAAGGTCCACCCTTTTAAACAACGTGAAACAAAACTTCCTTATTCATCTTGGGAGGGTGCTAGGGAGCCAACTCATTATCTTTAAAACTAGTAAATAAAGGTGGGGCGCCTGGGTGGCTCAGTGGGTGAAGTATCTGATTTTGGCTCAGGTTATGATCTCATGGTTTGTGAGTTCAAGCCCTACACTGGGCTCTGCACAGTGCAGAGTCTGCAGAACTGCTTCAGATCCTCTGTCTCCCTCTCTCTTTCTGTCCCTCCTCTGCTTTCTCTCTCTCGAAAATAAACAACAAAAACTAATAAATAAAGGGGAGAAATCAGACCCTTTTCTTTTTTTCTCTTACAATCGCTACCTCGGGATAACGGAACTGAGAGATTTCTTCTCACAAAGGAGTTTCCTATAAGAAATAGAGAATTTGACTAATATCATTTTGCAGGTTCTGATGGATCAACGGATATTGCTGTTAACATCCCACAAAAAAGAGCCAGACACCAAATGTCTCATGATGGAATTACACACATCAACACTTAGAAAGCAGTCTTAGTCCAGCCCCTTGAAAAATCTCAATTGAACAAGTCTCTAGATCTAACCACCAGTTTACAGGAAACACAAGGGTCAGAGAAACATGTGAAACTACATGGTAGAGGCAATCATCTTAAAGCAGGCTATGGAGAAAGTGTAGGAAAATAACCTGGTTTTATCAACAGGAAGAAATAAAGGAAAAACATTTTTTGAGAGAGAGAGAGAGAGAGAGAGAGAGAGCGAGGGAGAGGGGCAGAGGGAGAGAGAGAATCTCAAGCAGACTCCACACCAAGCAAGGGCTCAACACGGGGCTCAACCCCACAAACCTTGATCACTACCTGAGCCAAAATCAAGAGTCAGGTGCTCAACCAACTGAGTCATCCAGGTGCCCCTAGAAATAAAGGAAAATTTTTTTAATGTTTATTTATTTTTGAGAGAGAAAGAGAGAGTATGTGAGCAAGGGAGGGGCAGAGAGAGGGGGACAGAGGATCTGAAGAGGGCTCCATGCTGATAGCAAAGAGCCTGATGCAGGGCTCAAACTCATGAACTGTAAGATTATAACCTGAGCCAAAGTTGGATGCTCAACCAACTGAGCCACCCAGACTCCCCAATAAAGGAAAATTTTAAATGATGTAAAGGGAGACCATGGATCAAAAGAGATTTAAGATAATTATCCAACAAGTACAACACGTGAACTTCATTTACGTCATGATTCAAACTAAAAAAAAAAAGAAATTGTAAGGCATTCAGACAAGTGTGAACACTAATTAGACATTTAATATCAAGGAAATGTTGTTAAAACATTCTTTAGGTGTGATAAAGTATTGTAGTTATGTTTGAAAACAATTCTTATATTTTAGAGAAATACACAGGAATATTTACAGATTAAATTAAAACTGGGCTGGTTAAAAATTTTTTTTTAACATTAATTTATTTTTGTGAGAGACAGCAAGTGAGCAAGGGAGGAGCAGAGAGAGAACGAGGCACAGAATCTGAAGCAGGCTCCAGGTTCTGGGCTATCAGCGCAAAGCCCGATGTGGGGCTGAAACCCACAAACTGTGAGATCACGACCAGAGCCAAAGTCAGACATGTTTAACCAACTGAGCCTCCTAGGCACCAAAACCTGGGATGGTTTTAAAAATAATCTGAGTGGAGGAAATGGAAGGTCTGGATGAAATATGATTATCCATATGCTGACAATTGTTGAATCTGGGTGATTCAGACATTAGTATCATTTTTTTCTCTCTGCTTTTGTGTATATTTGAAATTGTACATAATAAAGCTTTTAAAATACCTAAAAAATTGTCCTTACAGTATTCTCTGCAATAGCAAATATTTGGAAACAAACTAAATGTCCACAATATGAGAACAGCCAAAATAAACAGGGTATATTGAAATAATATAATGGGGTATTGTGAAATAATACAGAGTGTAGTTCTCAAATTTTTGATCTTAGGAACTACACTATTAAAAGTTATTGAAGACCCCAACAGCTTTGTTTATGTTGGTTGTAGTTATTAATATTTGCTGTATTGTATATTAAAGCTGACAAATTAAAAAAATTAACATTTATTTATTTTTGAGAGAGAGAGAGTGAACAGGGGAGTGGCAGAGAGAGAGGGAGACACAGAATCCAAAGCAGTCTCCAGGCTCTGAGCCGTCAGCACAGAGCCTGATGTGGGGCTTGAACCCATGGACCACAAGATCATGACCTGAGCCGAAGTCGGACGCTTAACACACTGAGCCACCCAGGTGCCCCAAAGCTGACAAATTTTTAAATGTGTACTAATCATTTATTTTTTTTATGTTTGTTTGTTCGTTTGTTTGTTTTGAGAGAGAGAGAGGGAGGGAGGGAGCAAAGGAGGGACAGAGAGAGGGAGAAAGAGAGAATCCCAAGCAAGCTCTGCACTGTCAGCACAGAGCCCAATGTGGTGCTCGAACTCACAAACCATGAGATCATGACCTAAGCCTAAACTAAAAGTCAAATGCTTAACCAACTGAGCCATCCAGGCACCCCAACATGTGACTAATCATTTAAAAGTACAAATAATACAGGGTGCTTGGGTGGCTTAGTTTGTTAAGCGTCCGACTTCGGCTCAGGTCATGACCTTGTGGTTCAGGAGTTCGAGCCCCGAGTCGCGCTCTGTGCTGACATCTCAGAGCCTGGAGCCTGCTTCAGATTGTGTCTCCTTCTCTCTCTGCCCTTCCCCTATTCACGTTCTGTCTCTCTCTGTCTCTCTCTCTCAAAAATAAACATTTAGAAAATAATAAAAAAATTTAAAAAATACAAATAATAAACCCATAAAAAGTTACTAAGTAGAATGAGACATATGTTTTGCATGTATAGGATGCTTTCAAATGCAATATAAAATGGGAATTAAAAATAGCTTAAAAAAACAAGAGATTTCTCACCTCACATGACAACATGGCTCCTAGGTTGCTTAATTCCAGAGTCTGGTGACATCATCAAGGGTCAAGTTTCTTTCTATCTTTCCACTCTGCCAGCTCTGTGCATCAGCAAGCCTCCTTGTGGTTATGAAAAGACTACCACTGCTCTAGACATCACACAAATGTCACAGGCAGAAAAATGGGACCATCTGGGGTTAGACATAAACATCAAAGAGTGTGGCTTTTGTTTCATGTAAAACACCATAGGCCAAGTTATAGGTTTGACAGTAAGAATGATGTCACTCTCTTCCTAACATTTCCCTTGACTACTAGAAAGGATACCAGCAATTCTACTCAATGCCTCAGGCTAGTAAATATTATCCAAGTGGAATATTAGGATAATAAACAAGAAGAATCCTCAGAATTAGGGAATACACGGATTATTTTCTTTATTTATTGTGCCTCAGGCTAGTAAATATTATCCAAGTGGAATATTAGGATAATAAACAAGAAGAATCCTCAGAATTAGGGAATAGACCGATTATTTTCTTTATTTATTGCATGCTTTTGCATTTATGCCAACATTTCCATCTATAGCTTCCATTTTACCAAAGGTTATAAGTTACACTACCAACTTGGAAAGGCTACCACTTGTTGCCAGGTGTTTTATATATATTTGGCTCCTTTGATCCTCACAACAATCCTATGAGTTAGGGATTATTATAATCCCCACTTATCAGATGAAGAAACTGAGGTATGAAGAGGTTTTGTGACTTACCCAGCTCCTATGCACCGTATGTGTGAAGCTAGGATTCAAATCACAGTAGTCTGGCTCTAGAGTCTTTGCTTTCAACTATATGCTTACCTTTATATGGTTTTAGAAAATATGCTCAAGTACATGAGTTGAAAAATTAAGCTAATTGATAGAAGAATAGAGTTTATCATTTTTAAAACAATAGAAGAAAATAATCAAACAACTCAGTATACAAAAGGGGGGAGGGGAATCTTTTCTCTCTGGCTGATAATTAACCACTGTCATAAGTGATAGAGCAATTATCTGGAACAGGAAGTTCACAACCTTTGACCTTCAAAGGGTCATAGATGTCCTCCACCCTGGAAGGGCAACAGGACCTAAGACATTAATTCTGCAAAAACTAACAAATATGTGTAAAACCACAGATGTCATCTGTGTCTTTAATTCAGATCCATTTTTGCCTGGCTTTGGCATAACCTATTATTTGGCCTATGTTAAAAGAAAAAGACCTCAAGCAAATAGCAAAAGTATTATAAGACTAGATGAAGGAAGTCAGGGAATATAAAAACCAACACTGGAGCTATCAACAAAGAAGGATTAAGGGTACTGCCATGCCTTGATTTGTAGACATTGTGCAGATGTTTCACTAGAGGATTAATAAACTAGATAACAACTTACCTAAAAGGGAGTGGATGCAATGGTGAGAAAGGAAGAAAAAGGACAACGAATGCTAAAACATACCCAACTACTCCAAAACTGAACTCTTGTCTTACTTAAAAGCATGTCTTGCCCCTGAGCTCAGACCTTCATGATCCACTCAGTCCCCAAGACAGAAATCTGGAAGTTAGCACAGACTCCTTTCTCTCTCCTCATCTAATCAGTGATCAACCCAGCTGCCTGACATCTTAATCTTTTTCCAAACTATTCTTCCTTTCTATCTCTACCACCCAGGGCAGCCAGGATGCCATCACCCTGCCTAAACTATTGCAGGAGCTGACTGACTGGCCTTGCTTCTGAATTTGTTCCTCTTCAACTCACCACTTACCAACCCATCGAAGTTATCTTGGTCAAATACAATTCTGGTAACGCCATTCTTGGCCTAAATTCAGTAGCTCCCCATCACCTACTAAGTAAGCCTTCCAGTTCTAGTCTCTGCATTCGAGTATCCTTTCTCTGGCTCCGTTTCCCATCGTTTCCCATCATTTCCCATCGCACCGCTTAGCATTCCCTACACTGTTGCACTGCCCTCTTACTGCATGTCTTTCTGGGCTCTGGTCGCTCCAGCCTGAACTCCCAGTCATACCTCATTGTTCATCTCATATTCCCCAAGAAGCCTTCCCTGCCACCCCCCCTCAACGCCCCCAGTGCTCTGCACTGCTTATCGCATTGTACTAAAATCATTTCTTTTCCTGTCTGCAGTACCCACTACACTGAGTTCTCTGAGTCCATTGAAGGGGTTGAAGCTTATCTACTTTTGTATATATAATCCAAGTCTGGCATCCTTTTGAAAAATATTTACTGAGGACCTACTATGTGGCAGGCACTGCTCCATGGGCTGGGATACAGTGGTGAACAAGCAGATAAGACACCTGCATTTCATGCCACTGACCATCTATTTCTGAGAGAAACACAGGAGGCACATTCCATGGAATGAGCTGGATTCTATAGGTGCAAAGAGAAAGTGACTTTCTTCTTTCCTATCAATCCCAAATAAACTCTGCCCATGCCTCTCGAATAATAAATGGATAAGTAAATGGATCTTTCTCTGTTTTGACTTTAATCCTAGCCCAATGAACTGATGAGATCTCCAAACTTCTTTTGATTTAAGACCTCTCCCTTTCTGAAGCTGGGGTCTGCCACATGCTTGACCAGTGAATCACTTTTTCCATTCCAAACCCCTCGATCACTCTGCACTTCACATTGGGTGCCTTTAGAATGGCTGCAGCAATTTTTAAATCTCAGGAAGCTGAACTGGGGATATATTCAGGTAAATTCAAAAGGATACATTTGTATAACTTCCAGTTACTTCCATGTATGGTGAAATTATTGCTAGCTGTCCTGATATAGGAATGGCTTCCAGAATATTCCTCCCTGCTACTCACAGGGCTGACTCGTCTGGTGTCATGAAACAAAGGTGCAAGGCCGGAGGCAGATAACAATATGAAAGTGTCCTAGAGTAGCTGGTGCTGGAAAATTTTTAACAATGGAACAGAAACAGGCTTGAAATGTACTGGCCTAGATGCTAGTCTATGGGAAAGCTGTCTAATATTTGACACTTAACACTGTAAGCAGAGTACTCAGTACTCATTGGTCAGATAGAAGTTCTCTCTTGGTCAGGAATGTATAGAGTCAATGTCATATGACACGGAGATTGAAGAGTATGCAGCCAAAACACATAGTAAAAAGTATTACAGAGATGTGTCAGGCAGTTCATTTTGAGAAAATATGATCCGTGTCTCTCTCTCTCTGCCCCCTCCCCCACTTGTGCTCTCTTTCTCAAAAATAAAAAAATATTTTAAAAGTTTAAAAGAAAAAAAATTCTTTTTTTTCCTGGATTTGTGATGTTTGTGGTATCTGTCAGCTTCTTAAATTATATAAATTGTTTATTTTCTCATCTTAAGTAAATATTTACTTTCATACTTCATTTTATTCATAATTAAAATATTCTTTAAAATTTTTTGTTAATGTTTATTTATTTTTGAGAGAGAGAAAGAGAGAGAGACAGAGACAGAGCATGAGTGGGAGAGGGGCAGAGTGAGAGGGAGACAAAGAATCGGAAACAGGCACCAGGCTCTGAGCTGTCAGCACAGAGCCCTATTCAGGGCTTGAACCCGTGAACAGCGAGATCATGACCGGAGCTGAAGTCGGACATTTAACCGACTAAACCACCTAGGCGTCCCAAATATTCTTCTTTTTAAACAAGTCCCAAATGTAGTATAGTTTTAGGTCCCACACAACCTAAATCCACCCCTGTGCAGGAAATGTAATCAAAAGCTCTCTAAGAAGTCTTCTTCAAAGAGAGGTTAGCACTTCCTTCCCCACCCCCATAAGAGAGGCAGTGCTTACTGGTAACTGTCTCCTTGGAAATCCTCCCTCCAGAACCACCATGCCAAACTCTTATATAGGTTACAGGCAGCCAATTGCTGATGCAGGAAGAGCCAGCTTCTCCACACCTTCCTTGTGTGGGGGAGTCCTAGGAGTACTGTCACCTCCTATAGCATGCTTGGCCTTTGGAGTCTCTGCTGAAACTCCAAGTCAGAACCCTTTTCTAACATCGTATACTGTAAGTAAGCCAATAAACACGAATTTCAAATCTTGGGTAATACTGTAAAGAAAACAAAATGATAGAGATTAAGGATGGAGCCTGCTTTCTCTCCCAGGGTCTAAATGAGGAGGATCCACTACCAGAAGATATGGAAACTGAGAAATGAGCAAGCTCACAGCCCCTGAGCAGAAGCTGAGCTGGGCATATTACAGGGCCCCAGAGAAGCACATCTAGACTGTAATAATAAAGGGGATAAGTAGTCTGAGCTGGAGTAAAAGTCTGGTAGAAGCTAGATCCTACAGGACTTAATAAGTCCACAGCGGTTTATTTTATTCTAAGTAATGGGAACTCATCAGGCAGTTTTATAGGGATTGTGATGTGCTCAGAGTTTTAGGGTTTTTTTTAAAAGATCATTCTGATTGCATGGGAAGCAGACTATAATCAGGAAAGAGAAAAAGCAAAAGGAGACTGGAAGCTACTGAGAGATAATGACCTGGACTCGGCTGGCAGTCCCTGTGGTGATCACTCAGGTAAAGAGTGTAACAGTCCTTCATCCAGACCTGGCTGTTCTCACAGTTGACGTCAGTCAAGCCTTCAGACAACATCACAGACCTTAGGCTGATGCCTTGACTGCAGCCTTGTGAGAGACTATTTAGCAGAGGACCCAGTTAAGCTGGGCCCAGAATCCAGCTCCCAGCTGATACTGATGCTCTTGGCCTGAGGACCACACTCTGACAAGGAAGAAGGAAGTCGAGAAGAGTGAGATCATCTGAAGAAGGGCTGAAATAGTAAAAGAAAAAAAAAAGCGCACTGCGTCTGTGGTTTAAGAGCATTTCAGCCACTGCACATGCTGCTGTTCATCTTCCTGGTGCAATCACAACCAGAATAAATAAAACAAATGTTTGTGTACACGTTTCTTTGTCTGTTCCAGAAGTTGCTAATGATTTGTAAGTATCCTGATAAAGAAGATCATTGGGATAGGAAGTCAATAAAATTGGGCATATTCTCTTAAAAATTTACTTAGGGTTGGAAAATTTAAATTTTCTATAAAGTTCTTTTTACTGGGGCACCTGGGTGGGTCAGTTGGTTAAGCGTCCAACTCTCGATTTTTGGCTCAAGTTATGATCTCACAGATCGTGGGATCAAGCCCTGTGTCGGGCTCTGCGCTGACAGCTTCGAGCCTGCGTGGTATTCTCTCTGCCACTCCCCTACTCACACACACATGCATACACATGCATGCTCTCTCTCTCTCTCTCTCTCAAAATAAATAGATAGATAGATTAATAAATAAAAAATAAAGTTCTTTATTACTGATGATTTCAGTTATCACCACAGATTTGCATTCCTTCATCTTAGGTATCTGTTTTTAAATACCGTTACTGAATTTAAGAACTTGGAAGAAAACAGAGTCAGAGTCACTGTTTCTCCCCTTAGAATGCTGTATTATATAAGCCAGCCAATCAGATCTTACAAGCACGTGGCAGGATAAAGAAAAATAAGTGTATATGTACATAAAAAATGTAAAAAATTGTTCATAGCATTGCAACTCTATCCATGATAGTCAAAAACTGGGGAAGGGGGAACACATCTAACAACTGAAAAATAAAGTGAAATATTTACACAGTGGAATACTATGCAGTAATAAAAAAGGATGCATTACAATATACAGAGCAACACAAATTTTTAAAAATTTTGTTGAATGAAAGGAGCCAGACAAAAAGATATACTGTATGATTCCATTCATATGAAGTTCAAGAACAGGTAAAATAGCAGTGAGAATAGTAAAGACCTCTAAGAAGAAGGGTATTGAATGAAAAGGTCACATAAAACTTTCTAGGGTGATAGAAATGCTTTGTATCTAGATCTCTATGGATGGATGTATACAAATGTGAAATTCATTGAGTTGTAGGCTTAAGATTTGTGTGCTTTAGTTTACCTAAAATTTTTAAATTAAAAAAAAAAGGAGATAATAGAAGAAATGAATTAGGATTACTGGGAAGAGCTGGAGATATAAATTTGAGATTTTTCTGGACAGGAAGTATTTTAATGCCAGGGGTCTGCATGAAATCAATTAGGAAGAGAATTTAGATAGAGGAGAGACCCCAGGATTAAGCTCTAGGGAACCAGAGGTTGGGAAAGAAAACAGGTCAGCAGAATAGACTGAGGTCAAGAATGGGAGAAGAGGAAGAGCAGAAGAATAAGGTCTCAGAGAAAATGCCTTAAGAATGGAAGGGTCAGGGAGCCCCTGGGTGGCTCAGTTGTTTACGTGTCTGACATAGGCTCAGGTCATGATCTCATGGTTGTGAGTTTGAGCCCTATGTCAGGCTCTATGCTGACAGCACAGAGCCTGCTTGGGATTTTCTCTCTCTCCCTTTCTTTCTCTGCCCCTCCTCTGCTCACGCAATCTCTCTCAAAAATAAATAAGTAAACTGGGGTGCCTGGGTGGCGCAGTCGGTTGAGCGTCCGACTTCAGCCAGGTCACGATCTCACGGTCCGTGAGTTCGAGCCCCGCGTCAGGCTCTGGGCTGATGGCTCGGAGCCTGGAGCCTGTTTCCGATTCTGTGTCTCCCTCTCTCTCTGCCCCTCCCCCGTTCATGCTCTGTCTCTCTCTGTCCCAAAAAAAATAAATAAATGTTAAAAAAATAAATAAATAAATAAGTAAAACTTAAAAAAAAAAGAACATAAAACTAAATATCTTTCTTTCTTTAAAGAAGTCTCAAAACATTCTTATGGCTTTAAAAAAAATTTTTTTAAATGTTCATTTATTTATTTTGAGAGAGAGAGATAGAGCGTGAGCCGGGGAGGGGCAGAGTGAGAGGGAGACACAGAATCCAAAGCAAACTCCAGGCTCTGAGCTGTCAGCACAGAGCCCGATGGGCTCGAACTCATGAACCGTGAGATCATGACCTGGCCAACTGAGCCACCCAGGTGCCCCTCTTACGTTTTTTTTTTAAGTTCTAAAATAAAGTTCTGCATAATAGGCAATTTGGACTGATTTTTCTAGAGGACAACTGGAAATGTTAGATAAAATATTTTAAAAATAGCTGTTTGAAAGCATAGGAGAGTAAATAAAGCCATGAAGAATTACACGCCAAGATCCAGGAGCAAACAGAAAGTGGAAATCCAGGTAGCTGAGCCCAGTATTTGGGGCCTGCCAATCTTCTAGTATCAGATGTTTCGCTGGGTCGAAGAACAGAGCTTTGAACCGACTCAAGAGGCCAGGGGAATATGAATTCAGGGCAAATCCCCAGCCTTTGCATTGGGACTTGAAAGGTCATACTCTAGGAATAGGGTCAAATAGGCGCTAAAGCCCAATTCTGAATTATCTCAGTTTCTGCATGGATTAAGATGCTCTGAGATTGATGGTGTTGCTAGCCATCTGTCAGAAGCAAACATGCATTCTCTCTGGAGGAAAAATATCATTATTTTAGGGTTCAAATTATCTCTATAATTTTTCATGATGACCACATTAAAAATATCTGGGCATACAGGGAAACAGTTGATAAATTCAAAAATCGAGAAGAAAAACACCGGACTCAAAAAAGAATCAACTAATGGAATTAACAGAAAGGTTTTTTTTTTAATTTTTTTAAACATTTATTCATTTTTGAAAGGCAGAGAGAGACAGAGAGTGAACGGGGGAAGGGGCAGAGAGAGAGGGAGACACAGAATCTGAAGCAGGCTCCAGGCTCTGAGCTGTCAGCCCAGAGCCGGACGTGGGGCTCGAACTCACGGACCGCGAGGTCAAGACCTGAGCCGAAGTCGGATGCTGAGCCACCCAACCGACTGAGCCACCCAGGCGCTCCAAGAAACAGGTTTTAAAATAACAATGCTTTTTGTTTTTGAGAGAGAAAGCACATGTGGGTGCGCACGTGCATGCATGGGGGAGGGGCAGAGAGAAAGGGAGAGAGAAAATCCTAAGCAGGTTCCATGCCCAGAGCAGAGCCCCATGGCAGGCTCTCTCCCACGACCAGGAGATCATCACGTGAGCCAAAATCAAGAGTCAAAGGCTTAACTGACTGAGCCACCCAGGTGGCCACCCATACAATTCTTAATATGTTTAAGAGTAAAAGACAGCTTTGGCAAAGCACTGAAAACTATAATAAAGAAATAAATGGAAATTCTAGAACTGAAAAATACAATATAAGAAATTAAGAACTCAATACATAGGTTTAACAGCAGATTGGTTAAACAGGATGAGAGAAGAAAAGTACCATCCATTAAAAAAATTGATAATTGAACCACATTAAAATTAAGACCTATGGGGGTGCCTGGCTGGCTCAGTTGGAAGAGCTTGATTTCAGGGTCATGAGTTCCAGCCCCACATTAGATGTAGGGGTTACTTAAATAGAAATTTTAAAAAAATTAAGACTTTATGTTGTTCAAAACATATCATGAAAGTAAAAAGGCAAGCCAAAAAGTGTTCATACACAAAAGATACATTCAAAATTTATAAAAGACTCCCGTAAATCAGTAAGAAGAAGAAAATCCAATATAAAACGGGCAAAAGACTTGAATGGACACTTCACATATGAGGGTATCCAAATGCTACTACATATAAAAAGTGAATAAATTTAAAAATATAATTATAACAGACCAAGAGCTTTTGATTTAAAGCTTCTGAAGCATGTGAATAACATAAATTAAATTAAAAAAATACTTTTTGAGACTGAAGTAAATAAGATGCCCAAAGAACATGCATCGGTTGCGCACCTGAGTGGCTCACCTGTGTGGTTAAGCTCTGACTTCAGCTCAGGTCATGATCACATGGCTCGTGGGTTCCAGCCCCAAATTGGGCTCAGTGCTGACAGCTCAGAGCCTGGAGACTGCTTTGCATTCTGTGTGTGTGTGTCTCTCTCTCTCTCTGCCCCTCCCCCACTCACGCTCTGTCTCTGTCTCTCTCTCTCAAAAATAAATACAAAACATTAAAAAAAAAAAAGAACATACATCTGTTAATAGTAGTTACGTTTAGAAGGTGAATTTATGGCCGATTTTTTATATTGCATATTTCTGAAATTAAAGTTACTGTGGCTTTATTTTTGTTTTTAATGGATAACATTCACATGGTTTAAAGTAATATATAATACATACATTGAGAAGTCCCTCACCCTACCCTCCCAAGCACAGGACATCATGATTATTAGTTTCTTTTGTATCTTTGCAGAATCCCTGGGGAAACAGGAAGTGCTCATACAGTCTTATTCCCCATCCTGCACAGAAAGCACACCTGCACTGTTCTGCATCTGGGCTTCTTTCACTCAGCAAGAAATCCTGGAGATCTTTCCTTGGCAGTACATAGGGGACTGCTTCATTCTTTCTCACTGCTGCACAATGCTCTGGTGTGCATACATACTATAAAAGGAGACTTCAAAACAGACCAAGCAAGCCTAGCTGAGTCTCTTTTTTAATTAAAAAAATTTTTTTTATGTTTATTTTTTGAGAGAGAGAGAGAGAGAGAGAGAGAGAGAGAGACAGAGCATGAACGGGGGAGGGGCAGAGAGAGAGGGAGACACAGAATCCAAAACAGGCTCCAGGCTCTGAGCTGTCAGCACAGAGCCCAATGTGGGGCTCAAACTCACAAACTGCGAGATCGGACGCTTAACCAACTGAGCCACCCAGATGCCCCAAGAGTCTCTTTCAAAATATGGTTAGGGGGCTATAAAGGAGGAGGAATTTATGCACTCACTGAAGGAAACTATAAACTTTATGCACTTTTCAAGCCATCAGCTGTGATCTTCAGCCTGAACTTAACCCCTTCCTCACCATGGCAACTAGCTTTTCCAAATTCTTCACTTAGAAAGGAAACAAGGGGTGCCTGGGTGGCGCAGTCGGTTAAGCGTCCGACTTCAGCTCAGGTCACGATCTTGCGGTCCGTGAGTTCGAGCCCCGCGTCAGGCTCTGGGCTGATGGCTCAGAGCCTGGAGCAGGCTTCTGATTCTGTGTCTCCTTCTCTCTCTGCCCCTCCCCCCTTCATGCTCTGTCTCTCTCTGTCTCAAAAATAAATAAACGTTAAAAAAAAATTTAAAAAAAAAAGAAAGAAAGGAAACAAGCCAGTTTGTGGGGTGCCTGGGTGGCTCAGTCAGTTAAGCATCTGACTCTCGATTTCCCTCAGGTCATGATCTTATGGTTTATGACTTTGGGCCTAGCATTGAGCTCTATGGTAATGGTGCAGAGCCTGCTTGGGATTCTTTCTCTCTCCCTCTCTCTCTCTGCCCCCTCCTTCACTCATGCTTTCTTTCTCAAAATAAATAAAATATTAAACAAAAAAGGAAACAAGCCAGTTTAATAAGTTTCAATCTCTCATTTGCATATTAACTCAACCAATCTGTGCCTCCTGAATTGCAAGTCCAACTGCCCAAATAAAAGTCTGTTTGCTTTAATTTTCAGTGAATTCTTCCTTGGTCAATAGTACTATCATTTTTTAAAATCAGTCCTCTGATGGACACTTGGGTAGTTCCCAATTTTTTGCTATTGCAATCAACAACTTCATACATTATTTCATACATAAGTGTATCTGTAGGAATAATTCCCCAAAGTGGGATTGTTGGACCAAAGTGTAAAATGCAGCTGTAGTTTTGATAATACAAGAGGGTTGTGACATTGTGCTGTCATCAGCACTATAAAACACCTGTTTCCCCCCATCTTCCTATACTGAGCATATTGCCAAATGTTTCATTGTTTGCCAATCTGATGAGTAAAAAATACTATCTCAGTGTAGTTCTAATTTGTAGTAAAAAAATACTAACTCAGTGTAGTTCTTATTACAACTGACCCTAAGGCACCTTTTTGTATATATTGGTAATTATTTTTCTATGAACTCTTTGTTCCCCAGTCCTTTGCCTTGTGAAAGATGAAATAAAACACACTCACTCATATCAAGGGGTTTTTAAATGGAGCCAGGCGGCCATTAAAGAGTGGACCTTATGCACATGCTCACATGCACCATGGGATGGAACCAAGAATTTTTTAACTCGGCCAAATCGCATAGGCTTCAAGGACTCTGCACCAACACCAGACTTTTGCTTAGTGATAGCCTTAGCAACCAATTATGTTTAGCCAAGATTAGTTTTCTGCCACCAGCACCAATCAAAATTCTTTGTCAATAATCTATACAAGCATTCCCTTTGTGTCTTTAAAAACTGCTGACTTTGGGTGACAGCTCACTTGTGGTGAGCATAGTATAACTATAGACTTGTCGGATCACTAGCTGCACACCTGAAAACTAATGTAACATTGTATGTCAACTACACATCAATAAAACATTAAAAAAATTTAAAACTCCTTAATTTTACCCCCTAGTGGGACATTATTTGGGTCGTTGCTGAAATCTATGGACCCTGAATTTGCAATTTTTTGATCCCAAATAAACATTTTTGTGTAATTATTGCCTCCTGACAATTTTAGGTTGAGAGCCTATTTTTCTTTTTTTTTTATTTTTTTAAATGTTTTATTTATTTTTGACACAGACAGAGACTGAGCATAAGCAGGTGAGAGGCAAGGAGAGAGGGAGACACAGAATCCGAAGCAGGCTCCAGGCTCTGAGCCGTCAGCACAGAGCCCAACGCGGGGCTCGAACTCACGAACCGAGAGATCATGACCTGAGCTGAAGTCGGAGGTTCAACCGACTGAGCCACCCAGGTGCCCCGAAGCCTGTTTTTCTATTGGATTGCTGATTGTTAGATATTTTACAACGAATATTTAATACATTTATATTCGTAAAAAATGAAAGATGTTAAAAAAAAATGTTAAAACTCTTGTCGAAAACAAACATACCGACCTTTGGTCCACGAGTCGAGAATCCGGCCAAGGAAGGACCCACAAACATCCTGCGACCACTTAAACAGAAGCCGGGATCCCACAGCGCACACTCCGAAGAGTCTCACCTGAACCCAAACACTTGCGTGCGCAAGGGAAATTTTGTGTGCGCATGCTCCAAACAGCCAGCGCCTCACCTGATTCCTAACGGAAAATCTGTCGTGCATGCTGATAAATAAACCTGCGCTCCTGGAGACTTTCCACAAAGACCTGACGGAGTTTGCTAATGATGGCTTTTGTAAAAGTATTTTCAATGGAGTTGCGGTGCAATTAGGGTGGATTTTAAGAATGCATAAGAGGGGCACCTGGGTGGCTCAGTCGGTTCCGCGTCTGTGGCTCAGGTCATGATCTCACGGTTTGTGCGTTCGAGCCCCACGTCCAGTTTGTACTGACCGCTCAGAGCCTGGAGCCTGTTTCGGATTCTGTGTCTCCCTTTCTGCCCCTCCCCTGCTTGTAGTCTCTCTCTCTCTCCAAAAAATAAATAAACATTAAAAAAAAAAAAGATTAAAAATGCCTAAGAGTCAGAGAGTAGAAGCAGGCACATCCCAGGGGCCTCCAAACTAGGTTACACAATGATTTTCCTAAAAATGCCCTTCCTGAGGGCATGAATGTGCTGTGGGCACAGCTTCTCCTTTCCCACCTCAGCTTTCATGTCACCTTTTCCCTTTTTACAAAAGAAAGGCGTGCATCTCTTCCTCCCCATCTGACAATGGCACATTGCCCCAGGGTGTGAAAATGTCCAGGGATGACAAGCAACGGGACAACTCAAAACGTTGCTATTGAATTGAGAAAGCAGTAATCCCAATAAATTATTTTGAAATTTTGGTGTTGTTTTTTTTTAATTTTTTAAATCTTTATTTATTTTTGAGAGAGAGACAGAGACAGAGCACAAGCGGGGGAGGAGCAGAGAGAGAGGGAGACACAGAATCCGAAGCAGGCTCCAGGCTCTGAGCTGTCAGCACAGAGCCAGATGCGGGGCTTGAACTCACAAACCGCGAGATCATGACCTGAGCCGAAGTCAGGCACTCAACTGACTGAGCCACCCAGGCGCCCCATGAAGTTTTGGTGTTTTCTTATTCTTTGCTTTCAACCAAATTGAAGGAGAACCTAGCGGTCTGGTCATAGATGATAATGTGGTGATAGTTCACACAATGTCATTTTTGGCATTAAGAGTCCAAAGACATGACTGATATGGTTATAACAAAATCTCTTCTACATCTATTTAGTTATATGAAGAAGTTTCTTATCACATAAAAATGAAAACTGGGATTTTATTCATGCAGAGCCCCATCGCTCTGAGCAGTAAGTTATCCTCAAAAATCAAAGCCAATTGAAAAAAAAATCCACTCACTCATTAAGATAGTATTTCCAATGAGATTTTACTTCAATGTGATTTTGATTAGTTGTATATTAGTATCACAATAAATCCACAAGACATTAACTTTTAGAAACTTCTGGTCATAGGAAAAAATTTAATTTCAAATACTTTTTTTCAGAGAAGCATGATAGGGTGATGAATAAAAGACTTTCAAGCATAAAGTATATTACATTAGGATTAAATTTTTGTGAGAGAAGTGAATTAGAATTAGGGCTTAAAGTAGAAAAAAGAATAATGTAAAACTTGTAAAAGAAGACTTTTTTAGTGGATGATGAGTATCAAATTGTATTTAGATTTATTGGATACATTTTAAAGATTGATGTGACCATTAAAACACAACTATTTAAAATATTCTGGAAATTACAGCGTTAGAGAGTATTTAACACAGTATAAAATATTTAGATGTTAACTTAAAAATGTGCAAAGAGGGGCACCGGGGTGGCTCAGTGGGTTAAGCATCTAACTCTTGACCTTGGCTCAGATCATGATCTCACAGTTGGTAAGTTCGAGCCCCACATCGGGCTCTGTGCTGATAGTGCAGAGTCTGCTTGGGATTCTGTCTCCCTCTCTCTCTGCCCCTCCCTTGCTTGTGCTGTCTGTCTCTCTCTCTCTCTCTCTCTCAAAAAAAAAAAATGTGCAAAGAAAGTACATAACTTTATAAAATTCTTCTAGGAGTTTCTTGCTGGAGGAAGCAGAAAAACTTGGAAGACCAGTGCTAAGGGAACTATTCTCTCAAGTTTTGCTGTGAGGGAGAACACAGAAATAGGATAGTATCTGAAAGGTAAACACAGGGTCGAGAGAGATGTTTTAAAGTATGAGATTAAGCATGTTTATATGCTGATGGGAGTGTAAGGGAGAAAAAATTCTCCTCTACTCTGTTAGCATCTCCAGCTAGGTCTAAGAATTAAACTGACATAAACAGATTAGTAGGAGGAAGAGGCATACAGGTTTTATTCTTACATGATCATGAGGACCTTCATAAGAGAATGAAGACTGGAAGAAGTGACAGGATCAGAAAGCTCTTATACCTTTTAGACAAAGAATACAAATGACAAAAGCGTTTGGGCTAGGGGCAGTAAACTGTAGCAAAGTGACTAGGAGATGTGTGGGCAGAGGGCCGGCAAAACTAGTGGAAGATAAGAGTCACTTTAGTAAATTTGTACAGATTCGTGTCAACGTTGATCCCCAGTCTTTGGTGATAAGGTTGTTTTCTTCCCTCCCAGAAAGGGAGGGCACCTTTCTCATGGAAATTCTATGGCCTGTTTTTAAGTAGATAAAGGTAGGTCAGAGAGCCCTTCCTGCAACTGCTGTTTCTCAAGTGCCTTCAGCTCAAAGTAATATGCCACAGCAGCATAGTTTAGGATGGTTGTTCTGAATTCCTTCAGGAATGATCTGGTAGATAGAGCTGATGTAGGAGAGGGGAGTGAAGTTCTTAGGAAGGTGAGAGACAAAGCCATCCAGGGCAGAAGCAGAGCGACTGGTCAACTTTGGTATAAGAGAAAAGGAGAAGGTAGCTGTGGGTGTAGGTAAATTATAGATAGGGTGGAAGGAGATGAAATAGTCTCTCTTTTTTTCAATAAAAAAAGGAATGAGATGGGGAATCAGCTGAGAGGGGGATGGGTTGTGGGAAGTGAGTGTTTAGGAAATGTTAAGAAGCAGAAGACAAACATATGTAAGCATAAGCTTATCTGAAATCCACATTTATAAACTAGAGAGACAACCAAATGTATTTGGTGGTCTGTGGAAAAAATTGTTTTTGCTTTACAGAAGGGAACTTCAGTGATTCAAGGTGTTCTTACCTAGAGAGAAAACATTAAAATGAATTTTTTCCTTATTAACCAACCCTGTATAAATATTATCATAGTTTTCATTTGTCTTCAATATTTTGAAATCCCCTCACAAATCTCAAAAAGTCATTAATGTTTGGGGCACGTGGGTGGCTCAGTTGGTTGAGTGTCCCACTCTTGATTTCGCCTCAGGTCATGATCCCAGGATTGTGGGATCGAGCCCCTCATCGGGCTCCATGCAGAGCAGGAAGCCTGCGTAAGATTCACTCTCTCAAGGCACCTGGGTGGCTCAGTTGGTTAAGTGTCTGACTTTGGCTCAGGGCATGCTCACACTGTCCGTGAGTTTGAGCCCCGTGGTTGGCTCTGTGCTGACAGCTCAGAGCCTGGAGCCTGCTTCAGATTCTGTGTCCCTCCTCTCTCCCTGCCCCTCCCCCCACTTGCACTCTGTATCATTCTCTCTCAAGAATAAATGTGCAGAGCCAAACCATAAGAGACTCTTAAAAAACTGAGAATAAACTGAGGGTTGATGGGGAGTGGGAGGGAGGGGAAAGTGGGTGATTGACATTGAGGAGGGCATCTGTTGGGATGAGCACTGGGTGTTGTATGGAAACCAATTTGACAATAAATTTAATATTTAAAAAAAGAATCAATGTGCAAAAAAAGGTTAAAAAAAAAAAGATTCACTCTCTCCCTGGGAATGCAAACTGGTGCAGCCACTCTGGAAAATAGTATAGAGGTTCCGCAAAAAGTGAAAAATAGAACTACCCTACGACCCAGCAATTGCACTACTAGGTATTTATCCAGAGGGTACAAAAATACTGATTCGAAGGGGCACATGCACCCCAGTGTTTATAGCAGCACTATAGACAATAGCCAAATTATGAAAAGAGCCCAAATGTCCATCGACTGAAGAATGGATAAAGAAGATGTGGTGGTATACACACACACACACACACACACACACACACACACACACACACACAATGGAATATTACTTGGTAATCAAAAAGAATGAAATCTTGCCATTTGCAACAACGTGGATGGAACTAGAGTGAAATAAGTCAGAGAAAGATAAATATGATATGATTTCACTCATATGTAGAATTTAAGAAACAAAACAGATGAACACAGGGGAAGGGAAGGAAAAATATGATAAAAGAGAGAGAGGCAAATTATCAGAGACTCTTAAATACAGAGAACAAACTGAGGGTTGCTGGAGGGGAGGTGAGTGGGTGAATGGGCTAAGTGGGTGATGGGCATTAAGGAGGGTACTTGTTGGGATGAGCACTGGGTGTTATATGTAAGTGAGGAATCAGTAAATTCTACTCCTGAAATCATTATTACACTATATGTTAACCAACTTGGATTTAGATAAAATTTAAAAATTAAAAATTAAATAAAAAAAACCGATTCTCTCCCTCTGCTCGTCTCCCCCTCTCTAAAATAAAAAATATATAAAATAAAATTTAAAAGAAGGAATTAAAAAATACAAACAGAAATGAAACAGGGTGCCTTGGTGGCTCAGTCAGTTAAGCGTCCAACTTCGGCTCAGATCATGATCTCATGGTCCATGAGTTTGAGCCCTGTGTCAGGCTCTGTGCTGACAGCTCAGAGCCTGGAGGCTGCTTCACATTCTGTGTCTCCCTCTCTCTCTCTGCCCTCCCCTGCTACTACTCTGTCTCCCTCTCATTCTCAAAAATAAACATTAAAAAAAATTTAATAATAAAATAAAAAATGAAAAACAAATACACTACAAATATTCCTACTATCTGAATCCTGAGTTTCAGATCCTAGATTTAGGTAGGAAATTAAAAAAAAAAAAACTTATCTAAATCTTTTTGTTCCTGAGTTTCAACTAGCCAAACCAGGAATTTGGATAGCAAAGAAATGATAAAAAAAATTTACTTGAGTTCCTTGTTCCTGAGTTTGGATAGCAAGGCTTGCCTTGAATATTTTTCTCCACACATATACACAATGATGTTAGAATCACTCATATCTATCAGAAATAATATGCATCATGCTCTACTTTTCTCTCTTCCTTATCCTCTAAATCCAGTCAATAAACTCCTACAAGTTTGTATCTCCTAACTCAAATCTATTTTTCTCCATCATTCTCAGTGTCTTAATGGTTTCCCTGCAAATCATGTTACTCTTCAGTCCATTCTTTACACTGTAACCAGACAAAATATTCTCAAAATTCTCATCATGGCTCTGTTCCATTTATCATCCTTCAGTGGCTCATCATTGCCCTTAGGATCATGGCTCTGTCTCCAGAGCTTCAACCCATGTCTTTTCCTGCTACTCCCACTCTATTCCAAGCACATTAAACTATTGCACTCGTCTTTTCCAGAAAGAGCCGCCCTCCTCTTATCTCCAGGGCTTTGTTTATGCTGTCCCTCCTTCCTGGAACATTGTCACACCCCAGCTGTGTGAAGAGCTCCTACTTCAGCTCTCAGCCTAAAATGTTACCTTCGTTGGAGAGTCTTTTCCTGACCTCTCTTTCCACTATCCAAAGTGTACATAAGAAGTTTCTTCTCTGAATTCCTATTGGACCCCATGCTCACCCTCGGATTGCAGTTTATTCTGTGATGCACCTTATCTATACCCCCTAAACTCAGTAGGAGCATGGTTACTATCACCAGCTCTTAGCACAGTGTCCAGCATGGAGGATATGCTTAATAAATGTTACTGAATAAATGAATAAACATTTTCAATAAAATTAGTATCACCTAGTCCATAAACTCAAATACAAATATATTCACAATGCTTTTATTTTTTGCAAACAATTGGTTAATTACTCATAAGTGCTTTTAGCAGAAAGCCCATTATGTCTCACTGTGGAAAAATCCCCCAAACATTGTCCAGATACCCCAAGGGATAACTTATTCAGTCAATAGTGGGCTCTGTTCTCTTCTTAATTGGAGTCTGATTATTGGCTAATGCCATAGTTTCTCATTAACTCATATCATAAATTTTGGAGACTGGTCCCACTCAATCCAAAAGACAATGCTTGCCCACTGCTTGTGGTTGATGCTCTTGCTTGCCTATATCCCTGCTGGGAGGTAAAGCTCTTCCAGGGATGACAAGCTAAGCTTGCCAAGGATGTTCCATATTTGACCCCCAAGGACCCACTTGTAGCAATCAGCTACAGCAGATCACACACAGCCCTGGCAGTGGGGGGGTTGGGGGGGGGTATTGGGTCAGGATAATAACACCGTATCAAGGTTCCAGAACCCCATTTCTTCATTTCTCTCTGATGAGGACCAATTCCCCCCCCCCCAAAAAGGGACTGTTTTGTTTTATTTTGTTTTGTTTTGTTTATATCAAGACAGAGAAAGTCTTGCTATGTCTTTCTCCCAGGACATGCAGAATCCTTACCCTTCCAAATAAGGCTTCTTTCTGCCAATCTCTATCCTAGCCTGTGCTGTGAAAGAAAGGAAAAATACAAATCTTATCTTTAGCAGAGACTTTTCTGGTGGGACACCCTGGTATGTCAAGAAGGAAGAGACTGGAATAGAAGGACACAGACCTGGTTGGAAGTTTGGAAATTTGAGTATATCCGAACTCTGCAACCAACTAATTGGTATGATGACTTTAGCCTCTCTAGGCCTCAATTTTACCATCTGAAAAAACAAGAGAATCTTCAAGACCCTTTCTAGCTCTTTAGAATTCTATAATTTCAGTATTTTTTAAAATCTATTTTGTTGGGATATAATTTATATATAATAAAATGCACCCATTTTAAGTATATAGTTATATATGTTTTGATAATTTTATACTACAATCAAGTTATAAAACATTTCTATCAGGGCATCTGGGTGGCTCAGTCTGTTGAGCATCCAACTCCAGATTTTGGCTCAGGTCAAGATTTCATGGTTCCTGAATTCGAGCCCTGCATTGGGCTCTGTGCAGACAGCGAGGAGCCTGCTTGGGATTCTCTCTCTCTCTCTCTCTCTCTCTCTCTCTCTCTCTCTCTCTCTCCCCCTCTCTCTGCCCCTCCCCTGCTTGTGCTCTATATCTCTCTCAATATAAATAAATAAACATTTAAATAAAATAAATAAATAAACAAACAAACAAACAAACAAAACATTTCTATCATAGTTCCTTCATGCCCTTTTGTAGTTAATCTCCCTTCCCCTATCCTTAGCCCCAGGCAACCATTGATCTGTTGTCATTATGGTCTTGCCTATTCTAGAATTTCATGTAAATGAAATGATACAGTAAATGCTCTATTTTACTATTTTTTTAAAATTTCTTTTTAAGTAATCTCTACACTCAATGTGGGACTCAAACTTACAACCCCAGCCAAGTGGCTGGCTCAGTTGGTGAAGCATGTGACTCTTGATCTTGGGGTTGTAGGATCAAGCCCCATGTTGAGTGTAGAGATTACTTAAAAATGAAATCTTAAAAAAATAAAATGGGGCACCCGGTGGCTCAGTCGGTTAAGCATCAGACTTCGGCTTGGGTCGTGATCTCACGCGTCATGAGTTCAAGCCCCATATTGAGCTGTCTGCTGTTGGCACAGAGCCTGCTTCGGATCCTCTGTCCCCCTCTCTTCCTGCCCCTCCCCTGCACTCTCTCTCTCTCTCTCTCTCAGAAATAAATTAATGTTTATTAATTAAACATTAAATGTTTATTAAATAATTAAACATTAAATGTTTATTAATTAAACGCGGGGCTCAAACCCACAAACTGTGAGATCATGGCCTGAGCCGAAGTCAGATGCCCAACCGAATGAGCCACCCAGGTGCCCCAAAAACAAATAAATGTTTTTAAAAAATAAATAAAATTAAATAAAATTGTGGTAAAATATACAGAACAAAAAAAAAAATAGGGACTGCATCATAAAGTGTGTCATCCTTGCACAGGGGTCATGCTAATCTTCTCTGTATAGTTCCAATTTTAATATAGGCACTGCCAAAACAAGCACAACATGCAAAGACCTCTTGTGTATCTGAGGCTTTTGGTTTTTTTTTTTTTTTTTTGCATGACATGTTTTTATTATTTACATCTATTATTGCATATTCGAGATATTTTAAATTGATTTTTAAAGCAAATTATGTTTCTAGACGGGATACATTTTTTAAAATATCTCCATTCATACATTAGAAAGTTAAATAGGGGCACCTGGATGGCTCAGTCAGGTAAGCGTCCAGCTTTGGCCCAGGTCATTGTCTAATGGTTTGTGAATTTGAGCCCCCCCCATCAGACTCTCTGCTGTCAGCTCAGAGCCCACTCCCCCGCATGCATGTGCCTACTTTCTCACTTTCAAAAATAAATAGACATTTTTTAAAAAGTTAAATAACCTTGAGTAATTTCTTGGTGTCTGTTGGTTAAAAAAAATGTTCTGTGTTACTACTTTCAGAATCAATTGATTTCATAAGAATGTAATGGTGATCCATATAAAGATGGTATTGGAGCAGGGCAGCAAGTAATGGCAGCCCAGGACAGCACTGGTAAGGGTGGCAGGGACAACCTGTTGGGGTCAGGAGACAGGCTCATACAGGGAATTGAACAAGTAAGTAAATATATTTCAGATAACAGCGGCCAGATTTCTCACTGACTGAGAAGGAAGATACAAAAACAAAAAAAGAGAAAGTTAGAATGAATCCAGTAGTATTGAACTGGATTTGGAATTATCAATATGAATTAATAGTTTACAATATAGGTGGATAGTGATACAGATAAATATAGAAGTAAAGGTATATACTTATACTTCCTAGCTCTGTCCACAGAGTGAGCCCAGAAGCAGAAACATCCTAATAGAAATGAGCACATCTAGAACCTGATGTTGGTTTCTAGATACTACTCTCTATCAAAAGGAACCAGTGTTCCTTGAATAAATAGCTGATTCCAGAGGGGAATAAGGAAAATACAAGTTGAGCTTAGAACATCTTATGCCAGGAAATATGGAAGTCCTCAAAAAAAAAAAAAAAAAAAAAAAACAACCAAAACCAAACCCAAAACATGATGGGAACATGTCAAGAAGATACACGATATGGCTTGCAGGGGTTCTCATTGGCCAAATCTGAGATAATTATAACATTATAATAATACTTACACATTGTAACTTACTGAATTAAATAGAATTCATGATATAAGCAAATGAATAAAGTATGGAGAGAAGAGAGAGCTTTTTTTTTTTATAGTAGAACAGAATTAGAAAAAAACCCGTTTGACAATTATCATGGTAATAATTAATTCAAGAGAGAATCATCAATGGATTCTAATACCAGTAGATAAAAATGAGATGAGGAATTAGATATTGGTACAGTTTCAAGGTATCTCCACATGAAATATCTATTAACTTATAAAGATGCAATGTAACTTCACAACAGAGAAAATTAGAAGACATTATCTTAAGTGATCAAATTTAATACCATCAACAATGTACAAACTGACACTGTGTGCCCCTCAATGGGATATGAGGATTCACTGAATGAATGAATACAAATATGAAGGGCATTCTACAAAATGACTATGTCTTATAATCTTCAAAAATGTCAAAGGGATTCCTTCTCTGCAGAGGACAGACACTCTCCTTGCAGGAAGTTGAGGTGGACCAGAGGGAGTGTTGAGGAGGAGTGGCAGGGTCAGTTTCAGTGCCAGCTTCAGGTAAGGACATAGGGTTGGTGGGGCATTGGGCTCTGGTTGCCCACTGAGAATCGCACCCACCTTCTCATGAAAAATAAAATTTATGTATGTATGTATGTATGTATGTATGTATGTATGATTCAAGGATTTGTTAAGCCATACATGCAAAACATACCGCTAATTGCATTAGCAAAGATCAATGTAAAAAACACTCCACAATTCTGCAACTGTCAATTTAAAAAATTTTGTTCTAGTGGTTGAAAGGCACACCCTTGTGTTCTTGCCTGTGGGTAAGTTGTATGGAAGTTGGTTGGCAGGAGCGGGGGCTTACAGAACATGACAGACCCAAAGGAACATGGCTAATTAGGCAGAGCAACAGGAAGCCTGTGTGTGTGTATGTGGGAGGCAGGTGGTGAGGCAAGGAGGAGGGTTAGCATTAGTCAAGGTACAGTATTGGTGATCTGGCAAGACAGTGGTGTTAAGAAAGTTCATAGTTTAGGAATATCTAAAATATTTCAAAAACTGTAAAGCTGCAACATATGATTTTTGCACCTAGTTACTAGAAAACTAAGGAAAGTGTTTATTAGCTTTGAGTAATGTAACAAGGAAACAGAAATGCACTTTTACTACTCTACAAAAAAAAAGTCTAATGCATTAACAGAAAGATTTTATAATACAAGGAGGCATATCGTTCATTAAGAAGGGGTTCTATAAGAAAGCACTAAGTTAGCAACTATGGGAACAACCAGTTCAAAGATGAGTTAAATACCCGGTTTCAGGAGGGATAGCACATCTAAGAACAGACTTTCTCTCACCTCTCATTATCCATAATCACATGTGCATTTTTAAACCACTGCTAAAGGAGCTAAATCACCATTAGTAGTTTGGACTATTCAAAATTCATCTTATAGGGCTAGTGAAAGGCCAGCTTCCCTTAAAAACATTTGACTACTTAATATCTGAACAAAATTAGCAAAGACATTAGGGAATGATTGCTGGGTAAGCAACCAAAATCATCTGCCATAATGCTCATTAATTCAATTGAATAATATTTAAAGATTTCTTTAAATATCTCTATTTTCAAGTGTACAGGAAAGTTTAAAGAGTATATATTATATATAGTGGGTTTATGAATTTATTTCACAACATTGAGGTATTTGATTTTTCTAGACCCAATTACAAACTCAAACATCCACTCAGTTCCCTCACCCCACTGATTCACATAAATCCCAGTGCTGGTGCCCCTGACACCTAATCCATTTGTCTGGTCATTGACCTCCCCAACCTCACCATTCACTGAGATGTATGTATTCACACCTCCATCCGATCACCAACTATGTAGTCCAATAGAGACCAGAGTCTAGTATGAAGGGAATGGGAAAGAAGAGTGTTAAGATGAACAAAGGGATTATAGGGACAACCCCTGTCCCCTTCCCATATATACTGACTCCCATATACATATAACGTCAGAAACTCAAAAACCCAATGTAGACATTATTAGATTGCATAAGTGTTGTTCACTGAAGAGCCAAATACTTTACTGTGATTGTACTTTTTTATCTCTGGATTTAGTGCATAACTGAAAGAAGATCCGCTTCGTGTCTCTCCTCTGTTGGGTCCCTTGTGTTTGAGGAACCACATCTTCCTTTTCCTTTATATTACATTCACAAACAACTTCTGGAGAAAGTATGTGTGGGAGGTAAACTGAGTCACTGACTGACTCAAACTGACCACTCTGCTGCCACACTTGAAATTTCACTAGTTAGAGAATGCCACATTCAAAGCATTTTCTATTGTCTTCTTTGCATGGTTCCATTGTCCACAACCTTCCACTGTTGCTCTTGAGAATACAATGTCATTTCAATTCCCTATACTTTGAATATGCCCTGATTTTTTTTCTTTTGTAAAAGTATTTAGAATTTTTTCTTTATCTCTGGCAATGTGAATTTTAAAATGATATATCTTGTTTTTGTTTCTTTGGCATCACTTTTATTTTTTATTATAAAAAACACAAGAGGGGCACCTGGGTAGCTCAATCGGTTAAGTGTCTGACTTCACCTCAGGTCATGATGTCATGGTTCATGGGTTTGAGCCCCACATCGGGCTCTCTGCTTTCAACGTGGAGCCTGCTTTGGATTCTCTGTCTCCCTCTTTCTGCCCTGCCCCTGCTAACTCTTGAGCTCTCTCACTCAAAACTAATGAAACATTAAAAAATAAATTAAAACACACACGCACAAAAGTTTTAAGAAATGATTAACATAAGACGATTCAGAACCATGATGAGTTATTTTTTTTTTTTAATTTTTTTTTTCAACATTTATTTATTTTTGGGGCAGAGAGAGACAGAGCATGAACGGGGGAGGGGTAGAGAGAGAGAGGGAGACACAGAGGGAAACAGGCTCCAGGCTCTGAGCCATCAGCCCAGAGCCTGACGCGGGGCTCGAACTCCCGGACGGCGAGATCGTGACCTGGCTGAAGTCGGACGCTTAACCGACTGCGCCACCCAGGCGCCCCCCATGATGAGTTATTAAACTCATTTTCTAGGGGCACCTGGGTGGCTCAATTGGTTAAGTATCTGACTCTTGATCTTGGCACAGCTCACGATCTCTTGGTGGGATTGAACCCTGCATCAGGCTCTGTGCTGACCGTGTGGAGCCTGCTTGGGATTCTCTCTCTCTCTCTCTCTCTCTCTCTCTCTGCCCCTTTCCTGCATGTGCACACACTTTCTTTCAAAATAAATAAATAAACTTAAAAAAAGTTTAAACTCATTTTCTATATACATACAACTAAAATTCCAAAAGCAGAATATCATTAAATGTGAAACACATGGTAGGACTGTCCATATATACATAGCACGGGCAGAAATCTGCCTGCAGTCATCTCTGAATCTTTCATGTTCATATCATTGATGCAAAAAAACCTGCAATTAAACTTCTACACTTCAGTTGTCTTACCATATATATATATATATATATATATATATATTCAAGTTTTCATCTGAATTCCAGTTAGTTAACCTACAATGTAATTTTAGTTTCAGGTACAGAATCTAGTGATTCATCACTTATATACAACACCCAGTGCTCAACACAAGTGCCCTCCTTAATACCCATTGTCCATTTAACCAATCCCCACCCCCTCATCTACTTCTCCTCCAGTAACCCTTAGTTTGTTTTCTATCATTGAGTCTGTTTCCAGGTTTGCCTCTCTCTTTTTTTCCCCCATGTTCATTTGTTTTTTGTCTTAAATTCCACATATGAGTAAAATCATATGGTATTTGTCTTTCTTTGACTATTTGGCTTAGCATAATACTCTCCATCTGTGTCATTACAAATGACAAGATTTCAGGGGCGCCTGGGTGGCGCAGTCGGTTAAGCGTCCGACTTCAGCCGGGTCATGATCTCGCGGTCCGTGAGTTCGAGCCCCGCGTCGGGCTCTGGGCTGATGGCTCAGAGCCTGGAGCCTGTTTCCGATTCTGTGTCTCCCTCTCTCTCTGCCCCTCCCCCGTTCATGCTCTGTCTCTCTCTGTCCCAAAAATAAATAAACGTTGAAAAAAAAATTTAAAAAACAAATGACAAGATTTCATTCTTTTTAATGAATATTGAATATTGAACATTACTCAATATTCCACTGTGTGTATGTATGTGTGTATGTATATATACATACACCACATCTTCTTTATCCATTCATCAGTGGATGGACATTTCAGGTCTTTCCATAATTTGGTTATTGTTGATAATGCTGCTATAAACTTTTGGGTGCATGTATCCCTTTGAATCAGTATTTTTGTATCCTTTGGGTAAATACCTAGTAGTGCAATTGCTGGTAGTTCTATTTTTAACTTTTTGAGGAATCTCCATACTGTTTTCCAGAGTGGCAGCACCGGTTTGCATGCCCACCAACAGTGCAAGAGGGTTCCCCTTTCTCTACATCCTCACCAACATTTGTTGTTTCCTTTGTGGTTAATTTTAGCCATTCTGACAGGTGTGAGGTGATATCTTATTGTAGTTTTGATTTGTATTTCGCTGATAATGAGTGATGTTGAGCATCTTTTCATGTGTCTGTTAGCTATCTGTATGTCTTCTTTGGAAACATATCTATTCATGTCTTGTGCCCATTTTTTAACTGGGTTATTTTTTAGGGGGAGGTGTTGAGTTTGATAAGTTCTTTCTATATTTTGGATACTAACCCTTTATCAAGATATGTCATTTGCAAATATCTTCTCCCATTCTGAAGGTTGCCTTTTAGTTTCATTGATTATTTCCTTCAGTATGCAGGAGCTTTTTATCTTGATGAAATCCAAATAGTTTATTTCTGCTTTTGCTTCCCTTTGCTTCAGGAGACATATCTAGTAAAAAGTTGTTATGGCGGATGTCAGAGGTTACTGCCTGTGTTCTCCTCTAGGATTTTGATGGTTTCCTGTCTCACGTTTAGGTCTTTCATCCATTTTGAATTTATTTTTGTGTATTGTGTAAGAAAGTGGCCCGGTTTCATTCTTTTGCATGTTGCTGTCCGGTTTTTCCAACACCATTTGTTGAAGAGACTGTATTTTTCCCATCGTATATTCTTTTCCGCTTTATTGAAAATTAGTTGACCATAACTGGTAGACCACCATAATTAGTAGACCACAATTGTGAGTCTAATTCTGGACTTTATATTCTGTTCCATTGATCTATGGAACAAAAATAGTCTGTTTTTGTGCCACTACCATACTGTCTTGATGACTACAGCTTTGTATTATAGCTTGAAATCTGGAATTGTGATGCCTCCAGCTTTGGTTTTCTTTTTTAAGATTGCTTTGGCTATTCAGGGTCTTTTCTGGTTCCATACAAATTTTAGGATTTTTTGTTTTAGCTCTGTGAAAAATGCTGGTGGTATTTTGATCGGGATTGCATTAAATGTGTAGATTGCTTAGACATTTTAACAACATTTGTTCCTCCAATCCATGAGCATTAAATGTTTTTCCATTTCTTTGTGTCATCTTCAATTTCTTTCATCAGTTATTTACAGTTTTCAGAATAGAGATTTTTCATCTCTTTGGTTAGATTTATTCCTAGATACCTTATGGTTTTTGGTGCAATTGTAAATGTGATCAATTCCTTGATTTCTCTTTCTACTGCTTCTTTATTAGTGCTAAGAAATGCAACAGATTTCTGTACATTGATTTTGCATCAACTTTACTGAATTTGTGTATCAGTCCTAGCAATTTTTGGGGGGAGGCTTTTGGGTTTTCTATATAGAGTATCATGTCATCTGCAAATAGTGAAAACTTGACTTCTTCCTTGCCAATTTAGATGTCTTTTATTTCTTTTTGTTGTCTGGTTGCTGAGGCTAGGACTTCCAGTACTATGTTAAATAACAGTGGGACAGTGGACATCCCTTCCTTGTTCCTGACTGTGGAGGAAAAACTCTGTTTTTCCCCATTGAGGATGGTATTAGCTGTGGGTTTTTCATATGTGGGCCTTTATGATGTTGAGGTATGTTCCTTCTATCCCTACTTTGTTGAGGGCTTTTATCAAGAATGAATGCTGTACTTTGTCAAATGCTTTTTCTGCATCTATTGAGAGGATCAAATGGGTTCTTATCCTTTCTTTTATTATTTTGGTGCATCGCATTGATTGATTTGCCAATATTGAACCATCCTTGCAACCAAGGAATAAATTCCACTTGATCATGGTGAATGATTCTTTCAAGGTACTTTTGGCTTTGATTTGCTAGTATTTTGTTGAGAAGTTTTGTAGCCATGTTCATCAGGGATACTGGCCTGTAGTTCTCTTTTTTAGTGGAGACTTTGTTTGGTTTTGGAATCAGGATAATGCTGGCCTCGTAGAATTAGTTTGGAAGTTTTACTTCTATTTCTATTTTTGGAATAGTTTGAGAAGAATAGGTGTTAACTCTTCTTCAAATGTTTGGTAGAATTCCCCTGGGAAACCATATGGCCCTGGACTTTTGTTTGTTGGGAGATTTTTGGTTACTGATTCAATTTCTTTGTTGGTTATTGGTCTGTTCAAGTTTTCTAGTTCCTCCTGTTTCAGTTTTAGTAGTTTATATGTTTCTAGGAATTTATCCATTTTTTCCAGATTGCCCAATTTATTGGCATATGATTTTTTTGTAATATTCTTATAATTGTTTGATATATATATTTTAAGGAATATTAAAGATATGAACAAAATGTATTAAAGTCAGTTTCTGTTAAGGGCTTTCTGTGCTTTATTCTGAACAATTGTGCACAATATCTTGAGAAAAACTTGTACCCCATTTCTAGTTAAGATAGTAGAGAGTTTTCTAGTTCTTTTTTTAGTCAATTTTTTTTCAATCATTTGAGAGCAAAGTACAAAAATAGCTCATGAACCAAATCACATTTTTATATTGTCATGTTCATTATAAAATGCCACTCAATTCTCCAATGCCTGTTAAATTCTTTCCTCATATTAACATCCCTCTTTTGAAATACCTAGTGTGGTTTCTGTTTCTCTGACATACAATCTTTTTATAGTCGCTAATTTTAAAAACACGTAAACTATAAAAAAAAAAAAAGAAAAAAATAGAGCAAAGTGGTTGGACTTACTCAATCAGATATAAAGATCTTTATAAAGCACAGTAATAAGATAGTGTACTTTTAGCACAGGACTAGACAAAGACCAATGGAACAAAATAAGAATCCCAGAAAAACATATATACATAGAAACATGATTTATGTCAGGTAGCATTATAAATCAGTGGAAAAAGGATAAATGGGGCTGGAATCATTTTACATTTAAGTGGGAAAAAAAAAAGAATCAGATCCCCACTTTATCTCATACACAAAGTCAATAACAGGTGAATTAATGTGAAAAAACAAACTTTAAAAGTTCTGAAAGCAAATATTGGTATAAATATCAGGATATGAAAAGATTTTTTAAATAAGACACAGAAACTACCAACCATTAAGGAAAAAACTGGCATATATGACTACATCAAAATTAACTTCCATGAACAAAGGCACCTTAAGCAAAGTGGAATGCCACAGTCTGAAAGAAAATACTCATAATGTATCAATCCATAAAGGATTGTATCCTTCAGAATATAAAGAAATCTTACAAAATCAATTTTAAAAAACTCAATAGAAAAATGGGCAAAGGATATAAATAGGCAATTTTCAGAACAGGAAACACAAATGGCCAATAAAAATGTGAATATATGCTTAACCTCAGTAATAATTAGAGGCATATAAATAAAAATAACAAGACAAGGGCGCTTGGGTGACTCAGTCGGTTAAGCGTCCGACTTCAGCCAGGTCACGATCTCGCGCTCCGTGAGTTCGAGCCCCGCGTCGGGCTCTGGGCTGATGGCTCAGAGCCTGGAGTCTGCTTCCGATTCTGTGTCTCCCTCTCTCTCTGACCCTCCCCTGTTCATGCTCTGTCTCTGTCTCAAAAATAAATAAACGTAAAAAAAAAAATTAAAAAAAAAAAGCAAGACAATATTTCAGTCTCACTGGACTAGTAAATATTAGTCGATCAGTACTGTGGTAACCATTCACAAACATTCAGACCCTGAAGAAGAAATGGGAGCTCTTGAAAGTTAGATGTCGTCACATGACTGGTTTTGGCCAATTAAATATGAGCAGAAGTGATGTGTGTCACTTCTGGTCAGACACTTTTTTTTTGTGCTTATTTTTGAGAGAGAGAGAGAGAAGGATAGAACAGGGGAGGGCAGAAAGAGAAAGGGACAGAGGATTGGAAGCAGGCTCTGTGCTGACAGCAGAGAACCGGATGTGGGGCTTGAACACACGAACTGAGATCAAAGTCTTCGCTCAGCTGAGCCACCCAGGCGCCCCAAGGGCAGAAACTTTAAAAACCAGAGTGCAACCCTTTTTTAGTTTTTCCCTGCCTCACAGTAGCTTGTGTCAGGTTGGAGCCCCTGTCAGCGCAGGGCCCTGAGTGACTCTGATGAACAGAACTTCAATGCTGACCCGCACTGTACTTGCAGCATGAGCAAGAAATAAGACTGAATGAAGCCATTGAGATTTTGTGGTTGTTGGTTATTGTGGCATGATTTAGTTATCCTGACTGATATAATCTTAATTCTTGGTGAGGAAACTGAACAACAAGGACTCTGATACCCTGCTGGTAGGAGTCTAAGCAGGCACAACAACTGTGGGGAAAAGTTTAGAAATGTTTGATCAAGCTGACAATATCTTTTTTTTTTTTTTCCAACGTTTATTTATTTTTGGGACAGAGAGAGACAGAGCATGAACGGGGGAGGGGCAGAGAGAGAGGGAGACACAGAATCGGAAACAGGCTCCAGGCTCTGAGCCATCAGCCCAGAGCCTGACGCCGGGCTCGAACTCACGGACCGTGAGATTGTGACCTGGCTGAAGTCGGACGCTTAACCGACTGCGCCACCCAGGCGCCCCAAGCTGACAATATCTTCAACTCATGTGTACACATGGATAATGATCAAAAGTTTTAACTGCAGCATTATTTTGAGACAAAAACTGAAAATTACCTCAATGTCCATTGACAGGAAATGGATAAGTACACTTTGGTAGATTCATAGAATAGATTACTATAGAATAGCTAAAATAAATACACTTAACCTATCTCTCTCAAAATGTATGAGTCTCAAAAACATAATTTAGATTCTAAAAAATGATGTAAGGAGATGCACAGTATGATTTCATCATGTATAAAGGTTATATAGTATATTATGCTGTGGATGCATAATATATGTAGTAAAAGTACAACAATATGCATGGGCATAATAAACATTAAATTCAGGGAAGTGTTTACTTTGAGGTAAGTAAAAGTTAGAAGGATCATCTATAAAAGGGTGAAGGTATTTGGAATATTTCATTTCTTATAAAAATATATATCATGTTATTATGTAAAAATGCTGAACTGAGGGTACCTAGATGTTTGTTGTATTACCCTCTATGCTTTTCTGTCTACTTGAAATATTTAATAATAATTAAAAAGAGAATAAAGGCAGGCAAAAATGAAAAAGAAGGAGCATCTATAATTCTACCTCCTCTGACCTATCCCTGAAATAAACTCTAGTAACGTATTGGTGTAAATCTGTCCGGTTGTCTCTGTCCAGCTGGAGAGGAGGAACAGGGTGGCAGGTCTTCAGACAACTGCAGTGAGGACAGAGCACAGAGTTCAGCTGGCTAGGTAATCTGGACCTTAACTTACTCATTTAAAGGATGTTGTTTGTGGGGCACCTGGGTGACTCAGTCAGTTAAGTGTCCAACCCTTGATTTTGGCTCAGGTCATGATCTCAGGGTTTGTGAGATCAAGCCCCACAATGGGATCTATGCTGACAGCAGAGAGCCTGGTGCGGGGCTCAAATTTACAAACTGTGAGATCATGACCTGAGTTAAAGTCAGACGCTCAACCCACTAAGCCACTCAGGCTATTTAAACATTTTTCCCTCTTAATTTTTCAGAACCATTATAGACGTCTAAATACCTAGAAGTATACTTCTTATGCTAGAACATTCCTTTGAGAATTGACAATTCTGGCATTGAAGAAGGGCATCGACTTTAAACTTTATCTGAAAAGTGGTATTCCTTGTTCTTTTTCGGTTTTGTTTTTTTCTCATTTGCATTCTAGGATTCCTTAGGTATTTTAGCTATAATTTCCCTTGATAGTTATTTTTTCAATATTCTGTTTTCGTCTCCAAACAAGATGCACATGCACACTTGGTAAGGAGGCTAAGTTTCACGTGTGATTTAATTTAAGCTATGGTTTCCTTGCACTTTTAGTGCCACCTTGTGGCAGTGCTCTGGTGTCAGAATCTATACTTTCCTGATTTTTTTTTTTTTTTAATGCTCCTGAACACATTTCCATCTGAGGTTTACAGTGTTAGTCATTTAAAGATATCATGTCACAAAGCAGTGTGGTTCTCAATCCATCTGCATAAGAGAGTCACGTGGTGACTCTAGGCCCACTCTAGAACCACTGTCCAAAAGTCATCAGCCAAAGCTAGATGTCATTTAACAAATACTTCCACCACTTACTACTTACTGGGAAAGAAGTCTGCTTTCTTCTCTGAATATATGACTACTTATGGTTAGAAATGAATACACGTCAGAGATCCCCTCAAGTATTTGTTCCTGATGTAAAATAATTGATAGTTGCCTACATTTATGGTTCAAGCTTTCTCTTAATTTTAAAATTCTCATAATTTTAATGACCAATAGCTTCTGGTTGGCTTATTTTTTTTTTAATTTGGGAAAATATATTACCCATAGATAAGCATAGAGTCTAAAACAACCAACAGCTGTACCCCCCCCCCATTCAAACTTAACAAATGTGGAGAGGCTGGGAAGATGGCAGAATAGGAGGACCCTGAACTCAACTCATCCCTTGGATACAAGTAGATAGTACTCATATCAGTGTAAATAACCCAGAAAACAATCAAAAGACTGGCAGAACAGATTCCACAACTAAAGTCAGAGAAGAGGCCACATCAAGAGGGTAGGAAGGGAGGAGATGCGGTAGGGATCCAAATGAACCGCAGGAGGGAGCTACAGGCATGAAGAAGGGGGAGAAACAGACCCTCACTCTGGGGAGCCTGCACAGGGAAGAAAAATCCCAAAAACATTTGGCTGTTCTTTTTTTAACTTTTTTTTTAATGTTTATTTATTTTTGAGAGAGAGACACACACACAGAGTACAAGCAGGGGAGGGGTAGAGAGAGAGGGAGACACAGAATCTCAGTCAGGCTTCAGGCTCTGAGCTGTCAGCACAGAGCCCAGTGTGGGTCTTGAACTCATGAACCATGAGATCATGACCTGGGCTGAAGTCAGCTGCTTAAGTGATTGAGCCACCCAGGTGCCCCAATTTTTTTTTTAATGTTTTTTCTTGAGAGAGAGGGTGGGGGGAGAGATTGAGAGAGACAGATCATGAGCAAGGAAAGGGCAGAGTGAGAGAAGGACACAGACTTCGAAACAGGCTTCAGGCTCTGAGCTGTCTGAGCCCAATGCAGGGCTCAAACTCATGAACCGTGAGATCATGACCTGAGGCCAAGTCAGACGCTTAACCAACTGAGCTGCTCAGGTGCCCCCAAAACATTTGGCTTTTAAAACTAGAGGGAATGGATTTCTTGAGTTCTTACAATAAGTGAGTGGGACATAAGTCTGGAATTTTAAGTCAGCAGGCTTGGCTCTGAGAGCCCAGAGGAAGCTGAGTCCCCTTGCTTAAAGACACAGCACAACAAACAGCTCATGGAGATACAGCATAGAAGCAGCACTTTGAAAAACACATGGTGCATATGGGAGTTATTTACTAATTTCAGAGTGTGTCCCAGAAAGATGGGTTCACTGAAGGACTTCTACAGAAAGAAAGGAGCTCACAGGTACCATTTCCCTCCCCTGTCCCCCAGCATAAACACACAGTTACCTACAGGAACCATCCCACTGACATTCACTAACTAACTTGCTTACACAAAGCCTCGCCCTCTCACTCATTTCTCAAGTCCAATGAATATCTTTATGATCATTACTTCATTTATTTTTTAAAAAAATTTTATTTACTGAAGTAATCTCTACACACAATGTGGGGCTCAAACTCATGACTCTGAGATCAAGAGTTGCATACTGTATTGACTGAGCCAGTCAGGTGCCCTGGTGATCTTACTTTAGCTTCTCTATCAGGCATATTATTTACATTCATTTTGCTTAGGTCTCTTGCTATGGTTTTGTCTTGTTTCATTTAGGACATATTCCTATACCCCCTCATTTTGTCTAACTCTCTGTGTCTGTTTCTCTGTGTTAGGAAAGTCAGCTACATCTTTTGCTCTTGAAAGTAATGGCCTTATGAGGAAGAGGTCCTGTAGTGCCCTCCAGGGCAGTGGGTGGTCACCTTTACTTGAGTTTAGTCAGACCAGGCATTTGCCAGAGATGTAGTAGTACTGAACTGCTTGGTACACCCCCTCTCTGGCTTCAGCAGATCTACACTTTTCAGTCACCCCTCAATCCCTATGCTGTGGGTCCCTCCCCCCAGAAGACTGGTGTAAACCATGTTTCCTGACCTGAGCACTTTGCACTTTACAGATCCCATGGAAGCCCCCCACACACCTTGTTAAAACTGCATACCATGCATGCCCATGCATGCTTTGTGTGTCCACCCAGGCTGGTCCCTGCAAGGCAATAGGTCTCATTTCACATGTGGATCAGTGCATACCTTGTTAAAACTGCATGTTCCACCCCAGCTGGCCCACTCCCCTCTAATATGCTCTTTGTCAAGCCCATTCAAACCAGGGCCATAAGCCTGGCAGTGTGCAAACAGCTCTTACTGGGGCCAGTACCATCCCAAAGTTTCTCCTGCCCTGGGATGAGGGGAAGAAAACCACACAGACAAGTTATACGGTGGCCCCAACAGTGGGCTAGGGGCAGAAATTTCATCTTCCTTTAGAGACCTGAAGGAAACAGATCTAAGTAATATGCTTGATAGAGAATTTAAAATAATGATCATAAAGATACTCACTGGACTTGAGCAAAGAGTGGAGTGAGACTCTTAACAGAGAAATAAAAAAGGACCAACCAGAGATGAAGAACACAATAAAGGAAATAAAAAATATACTAGATGGAATAAATAGCATGCTAGAGGAAGCAGAAGAACAAATTAGTGACTTGGAGGACGGAATAATGGAAGGTAATCAAGCTGAACAGAAAGAAAAAAAATATGCAAAATGATAATAGACTTAAGGAACTTAGTGACTCCATCAAGCATTATAACATTCACATTATAAGGAAGAAAGAGGAAGGGGGGCACAAAATTTATTTGAAGAAATAATAGCTGAAAACTTCCCTAATCTGGGGAAGGAAACATATCTAGATCCACAAGGCACAAAAAGCAAAATCAACCCAAGGAGGTCCACACCTAGACAAATAGTAATTAAAATGGCAAAAGTAGTGATCAAGAGAGATTTTTAAAACTTTTTTAAAGTGTTTATTTGAGAGAGAGAGAGAGAGAGAGAGAGAGAGAGAGAGACAGCAAGAGAGAGAGCTAGCAGGAAAAGGGACAGAGAGACAGGGAGAGAGAGAATCCCAAGCAGGCTCCTCACTGTCCTACAGAGCCTGATACAGGGCTTGAACTCACGAATTGTGAGATCATGACCTGGGCCAAAACCAAGAGTAAGACGCTTAACTGACTGAGCCACCCAGGCACCCCACCTTTTTTTTTGAGAGAGAGAGAGAGAGACCAAGCAGGAGAAGGGGCAGAGAGAGAGGGCCAGAGAGGATAAAGAGAATTTTTAAAGCAACAAGAGAAAATAAGATAGTTACATACAAGAGAAACCCATAAGACTATCAGTGGATTTTTCAACAGAAACTTTGCAGGCCAGTAGGAAGTACCATCATGTATTCCAAGAGTTGAAAGGACAAAAAATCTGCAGCTATGACTATTCTATTAGCAAGGTTATCTTTCAGTATAGAAGGAGAGATAGAGTTTCCCAGACAGACAAAAGCTAAAGGAGTTCATGACCACTAAACAAGCACTGCAAGAAACATTAAAGGGAATTCTTAGAATGGAAAGATAAGACCATAAGTAAGAGTAAGAAAAGTAGGAAGCACAGAAGCAGTAAAAATATCTATAAGAAATCAGTCAAGGAACTCACAAAATAAAAGAATGTAAATATGAAACCATATGGGGTGGGAAGGAGTAAAGAATGGGTTCAAACTTAAGCGACCATCAACTTCATACAGAGTGCTATATGCAGATGATGTTATACACAAACCTAATGGTAGCCACAAATCAAAAACCAGGCATAGATATGCAATAAATAAAAAGAAAAGAATCCAAGTATATCACTAAAGAGAGCCAGAAAATTGTGAGAGAAGAAAGTAAGAGAAGAAAAAAATCAGAGAACTACAAAAACAACCACAAAACAAGTAACAAAATGGCAATAAATACATACCTATTAATAACTTTGAATGTAAATGGACTAAACATTCCAATCAAAATACACAGGGTGACAGAATGGATAAAAAACCAAAACCCATCTGTATGCTGCCTACAAGAGACTCATTTCAAACCTAAATATACATGCAGATTGAAAGTGAGGGGATGGAGAAACACTTATTGTGCAAATGGATGCATGCAAAAGAAAGCTGGGGTAGCAATACTTATATTGGACAAAACAGACTTTAAAACAGATTGCAACAAGAGATAAAGAAGGATGCTATTTAATAATAAGAGGGACAATCCAACAAGAAGATATAACAATTGTAACTATTTATGCACTCAACATGGGAGTACCCAAATACATAAAAAAGTTAATAACAAACATAAGAACTAACTGACAGTAATACAATATTAGTATAGGAATTTAACACCGTATTGATATCAATGAATAAGTCATTCAAACAGAAAATCAACAAGGAATCAGTGGCTTTGAATGACACATTGAACCAGATGGATTTACCAAGTATATTCAGAACAGTCTACCCTAAAACAGCAGATTCACATCTTTTTGAGTGCACATGGAACATCCTACAGAATAGACCACATGTTAGGCCACAAAACACATCTCAACAAATTAAAAAATGATGAAAGTCATACCATGCATCATTTCCAATGACAATACCATGGAACCAGAAATCAACCGCAAGGAAAAATCTGGAAAAAGCACAAATACATGGAGGTTGAATAACATGCTACTAAACAATGAATGGGTCAACCAAGAAATTAAAGAAGAATTTAAAAATTACATGGAGAGAAATAAAAATGAAAATACAATAGTCCAAATCATTTGGGATTTAGCAAAAGTTATTCTAAGAGGGAAGGTTATAGCAATACAGGCCTACATCAAGAAGCAAGAAAAATCTCAAGTAAATAACCTAAACTTTACACCCTACTTATACCCAAAGGAACTAGAAAAAGAAGAACAAACAAAACCCTAAACCAGCAGAAATAAGATTACAGCATAAATATTACAGCAGAAATAAGTGACGTAGAAACTAAAAAACAGGGGCGCCTCGGTGGCTCAGTCGGTTAAGTGTCCGACTTCAGCTCAGGTCACGATCTCGCAGTCCGTGAGTTCGAGCCCGACGCGGGGCTCTGGGCTCATGGCTCAGAGCCTGGAGCTTCCTTCCAATTCTGTGTCTCCCTCTCTCTCTGCCCCTCCCCCGTTCATGCTCTGTCTCTCTCTGTCTCAAAAATAAATAAAAAACGTTAAAAAAAATTAAAAAAAAAGAAACTAAAAAACAATAGAACAGATCAATGAAACCAGGAGCTGGCTCTTTGAAAAGATCAACAAAATTGGTAAACCTCCAGCCAGGCTCATGAAGAGAAATAGATAGACAGCAGGGGCGGAGGGGTGGGAGAAAGGTTCAAACACAATCAGAGATGAACGGCGAAATTAAAACTGATACCTTTCAAATACAAAGGATTATAAGAGAATATTATAAAAAATTGTATGCCAACAGATTGGACAATATAGAAACATATAAACTACCAAAACTGAAACATGAAGAAATAAAATTTGAACAGACTGATTACCAACAATGAAATTGAATCAGGAGTGAAAAAACTCCCAACAAACTAAAGTCCAGGACCAAATGGTTTCACAAGTGAATTCTACCAAACATTTAAAGAAGAGTTAATATCTATCCTTCTCAAACTATTCCAAAAAATAGAAGAGAAATGAAAAGTTCCAAATTCATTCAGGAAGCCAGTATTACTCTGATATGAAAACCAGATAAAGGCACCACAAAGAAAGAGAACTATAGACCAATATCTCTGGTGAACATACATGCAAAAATTATCAAAAAATATTGGCGAACTGAATCCAACAATACATTAAAAAAATCATTCACCACAATCAAGTGAGATTTATACCCCGATGCAAGGGTGGTTCAATATTTGCAAATCAATCAACATGATACATCACAGGAATAAGAGAAAGGATAAAAACCATGTGATAATTTCAATAGATTCAGAAAAAGCATTTGACAAACTATAACATCCATTCATGATAAAACCCTCAACAAAGTAGGTTTAGAGGGAACATAATAATAATAATAATAATAATAATAATAAGTAAAGCCTTTTATGAAAAAACCATAGTTAACATCATACTCAATGAGGAAAAACTGAAAGCTTTCCCCTAAGCTCAGGAACAAGACAAGCGTGTTCACTCTCATCACTTTTATTCAACACAGTACTGGAAGTCCTAGATATAGCAATCAGACAACAAAAAGAAATAAAAGCCATCCAAATTGGTAGGGAAGAAGTAAAACTTTACTATTTGTAGATGGCATGATACTATATGTAGAAAACCCTGAAGACTCCACCAAAAAACTACTACAACTGATAAATGAATTTGGTAAGGTTGCAGGATACAAATCAACATACAGAAATCCATTGTATTTCTATACACTAATAATGAAGCAGTAGAAAGTGGAATTAAGGAAACAATCTCATTTACAATTTCACCAAAAATAATAAAATACCTAGGAATAAGCTTAACCAAAGAGGTGAAAGACCCGTACTCTGAAAACTAAAATACTGATGAAATAAGTTGAAGATAATACAAGTGGAAAAACACTCTATGCTCATGGATTGGAAGAACAAATATTGTTAAAATGTCTATACTACCCAAAGCAATCTATAGATTTAATGCAATCCCTATCAAAGTATCAACAGCATTTTCCACAGAACTAGAACAAACAATCCTAAAATTTGTATGGAACCACAAAAGACCCCAAATAGTCAAAGCAGTCTTGAAAAAGAAAAACAAATCTGGAGGTATCACAATTCCAGACTTCAAGTTATATTACAAAGCTGTAGTAATCAAAACAGCATGGTATTGGCACAACAACAGACACATAGATGAATGGAAGAAAATAGAAAGTCCAGAAATAAACCCATAATTATATGGTCAATTAAACTTCAACAAAGGAGGCAAGAATATGCAATGGGAAAAAGACAGTCTCTTCAACAAATGATGTTGGGAAAACTGAACAGCTACATACATGCAAAAGAATGAAACTGGACAACTTTCTTACATCATACACAAAAATTAACTCAAAATGGAGTAAGGACCTAAATGTGAGACCTGAAATCATAAAAATCCTACAGGAGAGCACAGGCAGTAATTTCTCTGACACAGGTTGTAACATTTTTCTAGGCAAAAGAAACGAAAGCAAAACCAAACTATTGGGACTACATTAAAATAAGAAGTCTCTGCATAAAAGGAAACAATCAAAAAAACACAAAACCTACTGAATGGGAGAAGATATTTGGAAATGACATAACCAATAAAGGCATAGTATCCAAAATACATAAAGAACTTATAAAACTCAACACCAAGGAAACCCAAATAATGGGCAGAAGACATGAACAGACATTTCCCCCAAAGAAGACATACATATGGCCAACAGACACACGAAATGATGGTCAACATCACTCATCATCAGGGAAATGCAAATCAAAATCATAATGAGATATTACCTCACACCTGTCAGAATGGCTAAAATCAAAGCAGAAAAAACAACAAGTGTTGGCAAGGAGATGCAGAAATAGGAACCCTCTTGTACTGCTGGTGGGAATGCAAACTGGTACAGCTACTGTGGGAGACAGTATAGAAATTCCACAAAAAAATTAAAAATAGAACTACCCTAAAATTTAGTAATCACACTACTGGCTATTTACCCTAAAAATATAAAAACACTAATTTGAAAGGATATATACACACCTATGTTCATTGCAGCATTATTTATGATAGCCAAATTATGGAAACAACCCAAGTGTCCATTGATAGATGAAGAGATAAGGTAGATGTGGTGTACATGCGCACGTGCGTGCACACACACACACACACACACACACAAGAATATTATTCAGCCATAAAAAAGAATGAAATCTTGTCATTTGCAACAACATGGATGGATCTAGAAAGTACAATGCTAAGTGAAATAAATCAGTCAGAGAAAGACAAATATCAAATGATTTCACTCATATTTGGAATTTAAGAAACAAAACAAATGAACAAGGGAGAGAAAAGGACGCAAACCAAAAAACAGGCTTTTAACTGTAGAGAACAAACAGATGGTTTAACATCTGACCGCTAAACTGTGGCAGTGTGGTGAGTATAACACAATTCGAAGAGAGAGTTCAGCAGGTTCATGGAGGAGGTGAGATCTGAGCAGGGACTTGAAGCAAGGGGAAAATTCCAGTGGGAAGCAAAACACAAGAAGAGCAATCCAGGGGAACAACACAAGGCAAAGCCAAAAATGGGAGCAAGCACAATATACTTATTTCTAAAAGACTTTCATGTATCTTTCAAGCACTTACTATATATCAGGCACTATTCTAAGTGCTTTACCTGTATGTATTACCTCATTTAACACAGCAATACTGTCATTACGAGCACCCTGTTCAGATCATTCGTTTCTGTTGCTCTTAGACAAGTTGCCATCTCTGGGTCTCAGTTTCTCCATCTGTAAGAAAAAGCAGAAAACATACTGTTCTGTACATAAATACATGCTTGGGGGTAAACACAAGAAGAGACTAAATAAAAAATTATATGCCTGTTAGGATAAGTTGGAGGATAAATGATAAGTGCTTTTTGTTTTTGTTTTAGAGAGAGAGAGAGAGTATGAGTCGGGATGGAGCAGAGGGAGGGAAGATGAGAGAGAGAGAGAGAGAGAGAGAATGAGTCTTAAGCAGGTTCCATGCTCAGCGTGGAGCCTGAAACAGGGCTTGATCCCATGACCTTGGGATCATGACCTGAGCCAAGATCAAGAGTTAGATGCTGTACTGACTGAGCCCCTGTTTTTGTTTTTGTTTTTGTTTTTTTTTAAACGTTTTTTTATTTATTTTTGGGACAGAGCGAGACAGAGCATGAACGGGGGAGGGGCAGAGAGAGAGGGAGACACAGAATCGGAAACAGGCTCCAGGCTCTGGGCCATCAGCCCAGAGCCCGACGCGGGGCTCGAACCCACGGACCGTGAGATCGTGACCTGGCTGAAGTCGGACGCTTAACTGACTGCGCCACCCAGGCGCCCCTGTTTTTGTTTTTTGAGCAACTGCCAGACCGCTTTCCAAAGTGGCCACACCATTTTGAATTCTCACTGACAGTCTATGAGCATTCCAATTTCACCACATTCTTTGCAACATGTTACTTGGCTCCTTTTTGGTGATAGCCATTCTACTGGGTGTCAAGTGGTATTTCATTGTGGTTTTGATTTACCTTTCCCTGATGACTAATGATACTGAGCATCCTTTTAAGTGCTATTGGCTATTTGTAGGTCTTCCTTGGAGAAATGTCTACTCAAACCACTTACAATTTTAAAAACTGGTTGATTTTTTAATGTTGACTTGTAAGTGTTCTTTATATATTCTGGATATAAGTCCCTTATCAGACATGCGGTTTGTAAATGTTTTCTCCCATTCTGTCTTCTCACTCTCTTGTGTCCAATAAATCACAAATGCTTTTAATTTTGATAAAGGGCAATTCATTTTTTCTTTTGTTGTTTGTGCTTTTAGTGTCATATCTAAGTATCCATTGCCAAATCCAAGGTTATGAAGATTTGCTTGTTTTATAGTTTTATAGTTTCAGTTCTTACATTTAGGTTTTTGATCCATTTGAGTCAACTTTTTGTACATGGAAGGAAGTAAGGGTCCAACTTTATTCTTTTGCAGGAGGCTATCCAGTTGTCTCAGTACTATTTATAGAAAAGATTATTCTTTCCCAACTGAATGGTTTTAAAACGCTCTATTGTTGCAAATCAATTGTCCATAGACACATGTCGTTTATTTCTTGACTCTCAATTCAGTTCCATTGTTCTATGTATCTCTCCTTATGCTAGTACTACATGTCTTGATTACTGTACCTTTGTGTAAGATTTAAAATCAGAAAGTGTGGATCCTCTTTGTTCTTTTTAAAAATTGTTTTGGCTGTTCTGGGTCCCTTGAGTTTCCACATGAATTTTAGGATTAGCATGTCAATTTCTACAAAAAGCCAGCTGAGATCCTGATACAAATTGATAAATCTGTACATCAAGTTGATGTATTAACATCTTAATAGTATTAAGTCTTCTGATCCATGGGCATGGATAACTTTCCACTTATTTAGCTCTTTTTTTTTTAATTTCTTTCAATATTTCATAGTTTTCAGAGTATACTTTTCTTCAAAAATTTTTCACATTTCTTTTTGTGTTTTATAAACTTACTTTTATTTTGCTGGAAAGGGAATTGTTTTCTTAATTTCATTTTCAGATTTTTCATTGCTAGTGTATAGAAATTGATTTTTGTATATTGATTTTATGTCCTAAAATCTTGCTGAACTCAATTATATGCTCTATTGATTTTTTAGTGGATTTCTTAGGATTTTCTACATGTAAGATCATTTTTTCTGTGAATAGATGGGGAGTTTTACTTCCAATTTAGATGCAATTAATTTCATTTTCTGGCATGGCAGATTGCAAACCACCAAAAAATTTAAAATATCAAGTAATAATGTCAGATATGTACAGAAATAAACTATGATGATGTGATGAGAGTGACCTCGGTAACTAGTTTAGATTGAGCACATGGGAAATGTCTCCTGTGAGGAAACGACATGTAACCTAACATCTGAATTATTAGGAAGAGCTTTCTACCTAGTGGGAACAGCTAACTGAAGAAACTGAAAGGTGAGAATGATCTTACTTTTTGGAGGAACAGGTAGGTTAATGTGAGGGGAATGCAGCAAGCAGGAGGGAAAAAGAGGTCAAGAGGCAACTAGGGGTTTGGTCATGTAAGACTTTGGAAACCCGAGCAGTGGAGGTTGCATTTTAATCTAGGTTGGATGGGGTGTTACTGGAGTGTTAAGCAGGGAGTAATGTGATCTAATTCACATTTCAAAATCACCATAGTTGCTTTGTGAGTAACAGGTTGGAGTGGAAGTCAGAGAATTACTTAGGGGGCTATTGTGACACTTCGTGTAAAAGAGGTTAATGACTTGGCGTGGGGATAATGGAGATAGAGAGAAGCAAATGGATGTAGGGTGTTTGGGACCTGTTGACGAATTGGATGTGAAGAAGTGAAGGAAAGAGAGGAAGAGGAATAATTGCTGAGTAGCTGGTTTGCGCCCTTGGGTGGGTGGTAGTGCCATTTACTGAACTGGGATGATTGGGCTTGAACAAGCAGGGAGTTGGGGGGTTGGTGTTGGGGAGATACAGCACATGTTCTCTTCTATGTTCAATTGGAGATACCTCTTGGTATTCCAAATACGAAGCCAAGTAGGCAGTTCGATAAACATGACTGGAATGATAGGCAGTGAGCTGTTTTCAGCCTGAAGGAGCTGCCATGAGGCAGGAGGCACTCCAGGAATGTTTTAAGCAATCCAAGGTAAAATTGTTTTAAGAAAGTGTTGGAATTTGCTGATAGGCCCGGATTCCAATCCCGGTTTGGGGGTTATTTCACCTCTCTGAACTTCCTTCCCCACCTATAAAGTGGGATAACATCTGATTTGGGGGGTTTGCTGTGAGGCTAATGGAGATATGACATATCAGAGAGCTAGCACCATCCTCAATATATATATTCAACAAATAGCAACTACTCTTCTATACCACCTACAGTTTGGTAAGAATTGGCCTTGTCATAGACAAATAATAAGAGTCAAACTAGCTACATTTCCTCAAGGAAAAACGCATCTTGGAAAGAGGGATGCTATAAGACCATGCTGTAGTTCTCACTCTCTATTCTTCAGTAAACCTCTTTGAAAACAGCATAGGTCCCTACCAACATCAGGAAATAGTTTTCCTACATAGCTCTTCCTTCAAATGCTCTTTGTCTAAGTAACGCCAAGACCTTTAATATAATAAAGTAACACAAAATGCCATAACAACCACCAAAATATTAGCTGTCCCTTTTCTTTCTTGCACTAAATACACACACACACACACACACACACACACACACACACACACCCTTAGTAATTCAAATTATAGGAAGAAGGATATAAAACTCCCATCTTAAAGAATTTAAGGCTAGGGGCGCCTGGGTGGCGCAGTCGGTTAAGCGTCCGACTTCAGCCAGGTCACGATCTCGCGGTCTGTGAGTTCGAGCCCCGCGTCGGGCTCTGGGCTGATGGCTCAGAGCCTGGAGCCTGTTTCCGATTCTGTGTCTCCCTCTCTCTCTGCCCCTCCCCCGTTCATGCTCTGTCTCTCTCTGTCCCAAAAATAAATAAACGTTGAAAAAAAAATTATTAAAAAAAAAAAAGAATTTAAGGCTACTTTCCAAATATTAAAATAACAATGCAACAACAATAGTTAATATTTATGGAGGGTTTACTATAAGTCAGAAAGTACTGTGCTAATTTTTTTAGATAAAGCCATTTAATCCTCCAACAATCCCATATGGGTGGGATTAATACTATCCCATCACCTTCCCCAACAGATTAGCTTTAAATCAGAGGGGGAGAGCTAGCCTATTTGAACTGAACTGGCTAGGTCCCAGTACCTCTTAACTAGGCAGTACGAAAAGGTGAGATTCATAATAGTTGGCTCAGTGAATAGCTGAAGGAGAGCTGAAGACTTAATTCCAGATATTAGATGTGAAACGTATTCTTTTTGTTTTTATATTAAATTTGCCCTTAGCAGATTAGCATAATAGGGCTTCAGCCTCAGCTTCCAAAGCAATTTAGCGTATCTCACAATATCTGGCTGAATGTTCTGCAAAGGGAGAATTACAAACATGGTGCAAGAGTGTGGAATAAGCACCCCTAACAGATAATCTTTCCTGCAATATTTTAGCCCCTAAATATTTTGCTGAATCTTTACCAGGATAAACTCACTCGAAACAATCTTAAAATTTATAAAATACACCTTGTAACAGAGCTAATTTTTCATGAAAACCTGTGCTCTAGGAGCGCGTCCAGACTTTTCCTGAGAAGATGGAATGATTCAGATCAAGGGACTTTTCAAACCATTTTTGTCATTAACATTTATTTCAATTAAAGGAATGTAAATTCAGAATTAATGTAAGATAAAACCTTTTCAAAGTATTTGGTAAAGAAATACTATTAACAGTTTGATTAAAATGTTTGTGGTACCTGTGCTATGTATTACAGATGTTTATAAAATAAAAAGCCTATTCTGAAGAAAATCAAATGCTGATAAATTCTGGTTTGTAAAAAATCAATCCACTGGTACAGTCCTCCCAGGGGAAAAGCAACTTGCCTTTTTATCATCAGATAAAAATCTAAAGAGCATACTTCTTTCAGTTGTGACCATCACAGCACTATATAACCTGTACAGGCCTAAATCCTTTTAATCAGAGAATACAGTAAAAGAAACAAGACTGTGGTATTTAACAGAGCTTATAGACCATGTACTATAAAACATTTTCTTTTGAAAATAAAAATTTTATAATCTATTTCAAAAACATCAAACAATTGAAAGATACATAAACTGGAACAAAATTTCCAAACATAAATTCAAAAACCTTGGAAAAGCCATACCTATAGCATCAAATAACATCTAGCTGCATTTACTAACTAAAATAGTCCCTAAAAATGATTTCTGTATGTGTTAACGGAGTTTAACACTTCAACATTTCAATGGAAACTGCCATTCTGTCACACATTATCAAAATCTGTTCTCTAAATAATTTGAAGAAATTCCAATTATAAGACAATGGAGACTACAAATAGAAACAGTGAATTTTATAAGTTTTTCAAACGCCTATATGTGATTTCCAAACACATAATTTTTTATGCTTATAGTTTGGAACAAATTTTCCCTGAGCACTCTTTCTGCTTGGTTAGAAAAATTAAAACATGATCTATATAATAGAATTTAGCTTGACTTCTACTGAATGCACAGCATTTTTCACCCATCAAATGTATTTGGGAATGTTTCCTTCTAGACACTGCTAAAGTAGTAATTGTAACTGTTTAATGGGGCTATTCGAATGGCTTTAGAAACATGGCTGGGTTTTAGAGCCCTGAGAACTGCACACTGGGTGTATTATACAACTAAAATGATTTACTATCCTAAAACTATCAAGTTATTTTAATAAATTCAGAATGGCACTGGCTTCACAGAGGAAAAGGAACAATCAGTAATTCCAGCTCAGATAACCAATAGATAAGCATTAAAAACTGAAAAAAAAACCAAGTTGGATGAACATTGTGCTTTCCATGGATTAATGCTGAAAAAAATTAACCCTCTTGCCCAACACAGGGAATACATCACACCTTGAAACTTTATTTAATATAGGCTTGAGACCTGTCACTCCTTAATATTCATGCAAACTTAAAATTAGCATCCCTGGGAGTTTCATTACACAGATTGCAGTTCTCAATGCTATCCCAAGAGTTACAGCTCAAAAGGCATACTATAATCAGTGCACATGCACAGTACCATCACCAGCTGTGTTCCCTTAATTTATTAAGGTCTTAAAAAGTTTTAGCTACTTGAGAGTTGAGGCCTCCTCTCTTTCAAATAAATAAAGGGTAACAAATATTAGGAGTCTTAACTATGCAAATCTGTAAATACTAATTTTCTACATAGCATCACATTAAAAGAAAGTCAGATTTAAGAAGTTTCATATTTACAATTAGGTTTCAAAAGACCTAACTATACATTTCCCTTAGCATTATGATTTATGTGGTTTGCAAGAATAATAAATAAAACATTTAGAAGTCATTGTTCTGAAGATCTTCAAGAAGTGAGCAATCTCAGATGTCCAGAGGTGTGTCTTCTTTTTAGTTGTAGTTAAGATGCTTTATGCAGGACGCCCTGGACCAAAACGGCTTTTAGACCTAGATTTTTTAAACAGAAAAGAAGGTCAGAGGTGCTTCTAAAACAGGAGGAAGTTGCTGCTGCTTCTTTAGGTTCTGTTTGCTTGACAGTATCAGAGTTAAATGAAACTTCATGTAGCCCCACAATCCATTTTTAAAAACGTTTGGAGTGAGACATATTTTGGAATTCAGATTTTTGTGGATGTGGGGGACAGAATATGGTACATATATTGTATATTATGGATTGGAGCAATGCCCTTTAACCAAACACATTAATACTTTTTCAGTGTAACAAACGAACATTTAAATTAAGTGTGATAAATAAAAACTATAAATGGCATCATAGTAGTTCAGCCAGGTTTGAGTTGCCACAAATGTACAAAAAAGTCTTGATGGTTTTCTGAGTTTTCTGGATTTCAGAATTGCTGATAAGGCATTTGGATCTGTAGTATTAATGATCCAATCTCAATCAGTGTTATAATTTAAAAGAAATTTTGTGATGTAAAATGACAGAGGACCCATTTATTAAGAGAAATAAAATAAGGAACAGGAAAGACTTCAATGATTTATATAAAATAATAATATATAACCCATAAATAGTATAAAATTCTACTAATTCACAGTAGCAGTATAGTTTACATTCTTATCAGCAGGTGGCTCAGAACAGAAGTAATTCAGTAAACAGAAAACTTAAAAAAAAACCCAAAACTATACTTTCATTAAGTTTTGTGCTTATGAGCTTTTTAAGTCTTAACTTGATGTTAAATTCTGGTTCTGACTAATGTCTTGATGATCTAATCTTTGAAACAAAACAAACCAAACTCCAATTATGTGCCTCTATTGTTCATGTCATTTTCCCTAAAAAAAGAAAATCACGTCAAAGCCAGTCGCATTCTGAATCTGTTTATGCTGCTTTACCTTGTGTTTTTTTCTGAGCTGCTTTGCCGGGCAGTGACTGGCACTGAGGCCTTAATTTGCGCTTCAAGTCTGGAATAAATACCTCCTGCAAACTGCAGAGTAAAGGGGCAAAATGAAGTTATTATTTTTATGGAATCAACAGAAGCTCTGCTTTATTAAAATGGCATTACTTTTTAGCTTAGAAGTAATTTTATTTTGATCTTTAAAATTCAGGCTCTTTGAATTATAATTTATGTGAATAATTTTACATATAGTAAAAATTCACCCTTTTTAGCGTACAGTTCTGAGTTCTGAAAATGCATACAGTAGTGTAACCATTGTTACAAGGGAGAAATACATTTCCATCACCTCAAGAAAATCCCCTTGTGCCTCTCATAAGTCAACCCACGATCAGTTCCCGGCAACTACTTATCTGTTTTATGTCCCTACAGTTTTGTATTTTTGAAAATATTACCTAAATTGAATCACACAGTCTGTGTAGCCTTTGAAATCTGGTTTCTTTCACTTAGCGTAATGTGTAGGAGATTCATTTATGTTACTGATGTATTAGTTCTTTCTTTTTTGTATGCACCACAGTTGGTTTATTCATTTACCAAGTGAAGGACATTTGGATTGTTTCTAATTTTTGGCAGTTCTGAATAAAGCCAGTATAAACATGTATGAACTGATCTCTATGGTGAGTAAATGTTTAACTTTATAAGAAACTGACACACTGTTTTCCAAAGTGACCATTCCTTTTTGCATCCCTACCAGCTATAAATGAGAGTTTCAGTTGCTCTCCATCCTGACCAGCACTTTTTTCCCCTTCATTGTAGATATTTTAGTTGTTATATAGCAGTTATCTCACTGAGGTTTTAATTTACATTTCCCTAATGACTAAAGATGCTGAATCTTTTTATGTGCTTATTTACCATCTGTATCCCTTCTTTCATGAAGGGTCTGGTTAATCTTTTGCCCATTTAGTTTTATTGGATTATTTGATTATTGAGTTTTGAAAGTTCTTTATATATTTTGGACACATCCTTTACCAGATAAGTGTTTTTACACATATTTTCTCATAGATTATGGCTTATCTTTTCACTTTCTTAGTAGTGTCTTTCAAAACGACCATTGATATTCAAAAAGACCATTTTCTTAGTAGTGTCTTTCAAAAAGACCATTGACAAAGTTTGATTTGTCAAATTTTTTCTTTCACAGATCATGCTTTTGGTGTCACAGCTAAGAAATATTTGCCTAACCAAGGTCACAATGATTTTAGAATTTTTGACACTGTATGTTAATGATATTGAAATTAAAATTAAAAAAGAAAGATTTTATAAGTTTTATAGGGAAGTAAATTTTTAAATAAAAGAATTAGGGCAAGAGTTTTTGTGAATACATAATACCAATACTAATGTTAATATACAGTGTTATGACTAATACATAGTTTTAGTAAGAACACAGGTATTTCGGGGCGCCTGGGTGGCGCAGTCGGTTAAGCGTCCGACTTCAGCCAGGTCACGATCTCGCGGTCCGGGAGTTCGAGCCCCGCGTCAGGCTCTGGGCCGATGGCTCAGAGCCTGGAGCCTGTTTCTGATTCTGTGTCTCCCTCTCTCTCTGCTCCTCCCCCGTTCATGCTCTGTCTCTCTCTGTCCCAAAAATAAATAAACGTTGAAAAAAAAAAAAATTAAAAAAAAAAAAAAAGAACACAGGTATTTCCAGGCATCATTTTCAGCAAGATTACATCTTATTTTAGAAATAACATCTAAGCACTGCCTACAGAGTTGACTGAAATCAGCAACTTCCAAAAAGTCACCCTCTGGATAGTCAGCAATGCACAGCTAATCTACTCGTGGTGTGACATTACACTTTCAGCAATAACCTACCTTATTATGTGTGTTATAGAGGACTTATGGACCACGGGTGATACGAAGGTGGACAACGTTTATGTGAGTGAACTGGTACAGAATATAAAAATATATTAAAATATTTCCATTAGTTTTTAGAAATTCTGCCTAAAACATCTTTATATTACTCATGATGAAAATAAAGTAGGAAGGCATATCTATGCAAGCACAGTGCCCTAGCACATAATTCTTACTTCTTTTGCTTCCTTTGACTTGACACGGTCCAGATCACCCAATCTCATCTTTATTAGGTGCCCTGTAATTTCGGACATCCGCCGCTGATCTGGAGGTAAAATATAATAAACCTAACTTTTTATGGGGATGATTTATAACTTGTTTCTTAAAGAACACACACTTCAATTATCATGAATTTATCAAAATACCATTAGATACTATTTTACAGACATCTACACATATTTATCTTTGAAGAACTTTAGGCAGCAAGTGGCAAAATGGCTTATACATAGGTAATTGTGCTGCTTTTAAAAACAATTTGACAATAAATTTCATATATTAAAAAAATAAAAAATAAAAAAAGATTAAAAACAGACCTATTGGTTACATGTTATAATAAATAGTGAAGAACAAAAAAAAACCCACTTGTAAATGAACCTAAAATATGATGCGCAAGTAATGGGCAAAAGTCAGTCTGAGACCTCCAAACCACAGGTGCATAAAACAACACATTATCTGCTGGGGTTGTCTACTAATACAACTCTGGTTGATTCCTAAGGGAATGTGCAAATTCTGGGCTTTATTCCAGTTGGAACTTTTAACACTATTCAGCATACTGCATAAAATGAAAGATTCCTGGGGCACCTGGGTGGCTCAGTCGGTTGAGCGTCCGACTTAGGCTCAGGTCATTATCTCACAGCTTGTGAGTTTGAGTTCCGTGTCAGGCTCTGTGCTGACAGCTCGGAGCCTGGAGCCTGCTTCAGATTCTGTGCCTCCCTCTCTCTCTGCCCCAACCCACTCGCATTCTGTCTCTGTCTCAAAAATAAACAGTAAAAAAAAAAATTTTTTAAAAAAATGAAAGATTCCTATCACTGTTATTTATACCTAATCTGTACGTTACCTAAATATTAAAACTTACCATCTTCCCTTTGTGCATCCTGGTTGAATCTCAAGGATCTTGTGGCATCCCATTTATTCTTCTGCATACTCACGCTATTAGAAAATTTAAACAAAAATCAGCACTGATGCTTTAAGAGTGAATATCTGATGGATTAAGGAGCAATACTCACATGAAAGGAGACACATCTCTAGAAGTTGACTAAAAAAGAGTAGATAACATTAAGGTCCAATTAGAACATATTTACTGATTAGTGTTACAGTTTAAAATAAAAAGCAGCCTAATTTATTGAGTTCAAGACACCACCGAAAGCATCACAAGTATTATTTCATTTAAACTTTGCAACAACCACACGAGACAGCAGCCGTAATTATCTCTATAATAAAACAGGCTCAGAGAAGTTAAAGAACTTGTCCAAAGAGATATAGACCTAAATTTGAACCCAGCTTTATCTGTCTGACCTGGAAGCCCCAGCTTATACAATCTTTAGAATTCACCCATTTGTGTGCTTGCAGCACTTGGCACGCAGATGAACGTACAACCTGCCCAATATAATTGTGTGGAACTTGTCTCAACCCAGCCTTCCATACATTTTTGGAATCTACGATTTCTCTTTTAGTCAAATATGGTTATTATTGTCCTCTTAATCCTACCTGGCTTTCAAAGGCATGTGAAATAAGAATTATTTTAAAAGCTCATAAAATACAATTTATTTAAAAATTATAAAGTCTACTTATTTATCTCATTTCAAAGTTTTTTGAACAAGTACTACTGGTTCCAGATTCAAAAGTTACAAACAGCACATATAGTGAAAAGTCTCTGTCTCCCATTCACTTCCCTTTAGAGGCAACATTTTATGCATATATAAGGAAAGATATATAGATTCCTCTATCTATTCTATACTATGCATACTTTTTCTCGCCTATCAATATATCTTAGAGATCTTTAATCTGTTTATGTGGAACTTCTTTGTTCGTTGCTATATCTCTAGCATTCCACTGTATGTTCTTATCTCTTCTTCAGATTTTTCTTGGCTATATTTGCCTGCTTATTTCTCAATATGAACTTTAGAACAGTAATAGATAATTTAGAGTTACCTTCTCTAACACCTTTTCTTTCTTCTGACCACAAGGTGAAGACATCTGCTTTTTTGGTTGTTTTGTGAACTTCTTTGGCTTTTCCTTTTTCCCTGACAAAAGAAAGTCAATGTTATGAGCATAAGTTTCACATACTTCTCCAATGCACTTATTACTTACTTCCAAACAATAAAACCATTTTGTAAAAAAGACATGTTTCTTAAAACTAACAAATTACCTCTAAATAAAATATAAATATATTGAGAAGCTGAATGTACTTTATAGGGGTTAGTTTTAATTACTTTTCTTCTTTCTACTTGGTGAAAACCTTAAGGAGAAAAAAATCAGGGCAATAATTTCAAAATCCCAGTGAAATTAAATGTTGAATATGTTGGGGGTTGGGGCGCCTGGGTGGCTCAGTCAGTTGAGCGTCTGACTTCGGCTCAGGTCATGATCTCGCAGTCTGTGAGTGTGAGTTCAAGCCCCGCGTCGGGCTCTGTGCTGACAGCTCAGAGCCTGGAGCCTGTTTCAGATTCTGTGTCTCCCTCTCTCTCTGCCCCTCCCCTGCTCATGCTCTGTCTCTCTGTCAAAGATAAATAAACATTAAAAAATTAAAAAAAAAAAAAAAAAAGAAAATGTTGGGGGAAACTATATGTATTTCTCTGAATCTAATTTGATAGTGGTTTTAACACCTAATTCCAAATTTTTATATACCAAAAAAAAAAAACAACAACAACAACAACAACACCATAACCCAAAAAAACACAGTTTGGGAATGGGAGGAATGAAGAACTCACAAAAAAGCTTTAAAATGTCTTTGCTTGGGTGGGTGGGAAGGGGCTATTTGGGTAAAAATGGAGGTAGGACAGAAATGATTTTGGGAGGAAGCAGATTTGGGACAAATTGTATTCTGAACTAGTGCTTTGCTACAATCAATATTCTGAATTTATTCTGGCTGACAGTGTAGAGGACAAAGGAAAGGAAAAGAAAAGAAGGAGGGGAAAGATGCGTTTCTCTAAAATCAATGTTGGAAGGCAAGGCGAGTACATCAGATCACTGTTTCCCAAACATCAAAAAGACACGATAGGGTGAGATTAGAGTGTGACGACAAGTTCCTTCTAAAGAAAAGAATGGTAGAAACAGAGCAAAAATACTATAAACAACCAAATGTAGGTACTGGCAAATAATCAAAGGGAGGTAGAAAGTTGAGTGTTTACATTTAAAGGATGCATGAGGTGGGGAGGTAGGGGAGGGATTGAATGAAACAGGTGATCGGGTTAAAAGAGTACACTTATCATGATGATATGCTTATCACAATGAGCACTGAGTAATCTATAGAATTGTTGAATCACTGTATTGTACACCTGAAACTAATAAAACACTCTATGTTAACTATATTGGAATTAAAATTAAAAACTTAAAAAAAAAGATGCATGAGGTAAGAATTGTGAGTTTATGGCTTTCTGCCTGAGGGCACTTTTCTCAATATCCCCAGCTAAGGTAGGAAAATTACAGCCTTATGAGCTCCAGGGAAAAGATGATACAATTGAAAGAAAGAGAAGCTGGAAATTTAAAGGTGAAATTTTAGAAGAAAGTCACAGAAGACTGGAGATCTAAAATGTAACTATAAACTCTGCCCAAATGATTGTTAAACTATGAAAGTGTACAGGAGACCCTAGGAGATCCAGCTAAGCAGACAAGCAGAAAGACACTTGCAAGACAGAATTGCTCTTGAAGAGAAGTGAGACTTTCTTGTGCCTTTGACTTGACGATTTCCCAAACTTCATTGAGCTCAAGCTTCTGAAAGCAGGAGCCCTACTTAGGACTAGAAAACAACTAGCAATCGAGAGGGAACCCATAAAGCAAGGTGAAGCTAAGCAGGTAAGCCCCAAATCTGAATATAAAGTCTGTCCAAAATCTTGCCTGAATACTAAACTACACAGGCTGGTATGACCCTGGGGTCAGGCTAAAACAGTAGCTTAGCAGCCAAGAAAAACCCATGCAGAGACAGCATTTACTACATACCATGAGGCAGACAGATTTTGCAGTTTGGGTCAGGCAAGTTAACTGCCTACTAGAACAAAAAACCCCAACAATTCTAAGAACAAAAACATTTCAGAACTGCACAAAGATAACCTACCAAAAGTTACAAGATGAAGAAACTAAAAAATATGAACTACTCAGAAAAGAAACAGTAAACAGAAACTGATTCTGAGAGAACCTACATACTGGATTAAAGCAGACAATGTGATTTTGGGATGCCTGGGTGGCTCAGTTGATTAAGCATCCAACTTCGGCTCAGGTCATGATCTCACGGTTGGTGGGTTCCAGCACCGTTTTGGGCTCTGTGCTGATAGCTCGGAGCCTGGAAACTGCTTCAGATTCTGTGTCCTCCTCTCTCTTGCCCCTCCCCCACTCACTCTGTCTCACTTTCTCAAGAATAAACGTTAAAAAAAAAAGCAGACAATGATTTCAAAGCAACTAGTATAAGTATGTTCAAAGGGAAAATGGTGTTACTGAATAAACACATAGGAAATCTCAACAAAGATATGGAAACTATAAAGAAGAACCACGTGGAAATTCTAGAACTAAAAAGCACAATAATTGAAATATTTAGTAGATGGGCTCAAGAAAAAGACTGAAATGGTAGAAGAATATACCAGTGAAATGGAAGTTAAGCATTAGAAATGATCCAATCCAGGGGCGCCTGGGTGGCTCAGTCGGTTAAGCATCTGACGATTTCCACTCAGGACATGATCTCACAGTTTGCAGGTTTGAGCCACATGTCAGGCTCTATGCTGGCAGTGCAGAGCCTGCTTGAGATTTTCTCTCTCTCCATCCCTCTCTCTCTCCGCCCCTCCCGTGCTCTCTCTTTCTCAAAATAAATAAAACTAAAAAAAAAAAAAAAAGAAAAGAAAAGAAATTATTCCATCCAAAAAATAAAGAGTGAAGAAAAAGAAACAAAACTTCAGAAGCCTGTGGGGCAATATCAAAAGGTCCAACATACATGTACTGGAGTTCCGGAAGATAAGTGAGAGAAAGGGACAGAAGAAACACTTAAAAGAATAATGATTGCAAGCTCCCCAAATTTTGTTTAAAACATTAATTTACAGATCCCAGAAGCTCAACAAATACCAAGTAAGATAACCACACCTACGCATATCACAGTCAGGCTTCTGAAAGTAAAAAATAAAATCGTGAAAGAAGCAAGATAAAAAGGGTGCATTACATCCAGGGGAATAATTATATCAATGGCTAACTTCTCATCGAAATAATGGAGGCTAGAAGACACTGGAATGGGAGATACAAACCGTTAAAAGAAAAAAATAATTGTTAAATAAGAATTCTATATTGGAGAAACTGTACTTAGAAATCAAAGTGAGGGGCACCTGGATGGCTCAGTTGGTAGAAAGTGTGACTCTTGATCTCGGGGTTGTGGTTGGGGCCCCACGTTGGGTGTAGAAATTACTTAAGAATACAATCTTTAAAAAAAAAAAGGAAAATAAAGAGATTTTCAGATAAGTAAAAATGAAAGAATTTATTGCTAGTATGCCTACACTATAGGAAATAATGAAAGTTCTTCAGAATGAAAGAAAACATTGCATGACAATTACTCAGATATAAAAAAATAGTAAATATGTAAATATAAAAGACTAAATGTATATATATTCTATTTTGCCCCTCTACATTCTTTGAATGACAAAGAACTGTTTAAAGCAAAAATTGTAACACATAATGTAATTCTGTATAATTTATAAAGATAAGTAACAATGGCACAAAGAAGGAAAAACTAAGGAAACTATCTTACTTTAGGGTTATATTTTACCTAAAGTGATTCTTATTAGCTTTAAGTAGACTGTGATAGGTTAAAGACGGTGTTGTAATCTTTAGAACAATAAAATGCAACTAAAAAGCCAGTAAAATAATTAGAATGATATACTAAATTTATTTTCTTAGCACAAAAAAAAGCAAGAAAGGCGAAATAAGAGAAACAAAACATCTGAAATAATTAGAAAATGAATAGCAAAATGGCAGAACTAATGCAACCACATCATTAAACACATTAAATATAAATACAATACATACTCCAATCAAAAGGCAAACTGTCAAACTGGATAAAAAAGCAGTTTTCAACAACATGCTATCTACAAGATATACACTTTAAGTCAGAAACACAAAGAGGTTAAAAATAAAAGGATAGCAAGAAGATATGCCATTCAAACAGTAAACAAATCTAGAATGATAATATGAGTACCAAACAGACTTCAAGACAGTTTTACTACAGACAAAGAGGAATATATCATAATGATAAAAGAGTCAATACACTATATATGTATGCCTAATCATAAAGCTGTAATGTACACAAAATAAAAACTAGTAGACTTAAAAGGAAAAATACATATATTAACAATTATAGCTGGAGATTTCAACACCTTCTTTTACTAATCAGTGGAACAAGAAGTTAGAAATAAGCAGTCAGAAAAAGAGCACAACTATAGAAGCTTTGCAACAGATAACCAAAGCAACTTAACATTTATAGACTACACCAACAACAGATTTCACATTCTTTTCATGCACATGTGGAACATGTATCAATAAAATTTAAGGGATGAAACAACATAGAGTATGTTCTCTGACCATGATGGGATTAAGTTAGAAACCTGTAACTGAAAATACCCAGACAATCTGAAAATATTTGGAAATTAAACAACATACTACCAAATAACACATGTGTCAAACAAAAACAAAATCATAATGGGAATTAGAAAATATTCTGTACTGATTATAAATGGAAACAAGACATAACAAAGCCTGTGGGAAATAGTTAAAGTGGTGTTTAGAGCAAATCTTACAGCTTTAAATGCTTGTATTAGAAAAGAAGAAAAGTAAAAAAACCAATAAGTTTCTACTTTAAGAAGTTAAAAAAGAAATAAAGGAAATTAAGTTCAAAATAATTACAAGGTGGCACAAAAACAGACACATAGACCAATGGAATAGAATAGAAACCCCAGAACTAGACCCACAAACGTATGGCCAACTCATCTTTGACAAAGCAGGAAAGAATATCCAATGGAAAAAAGGCAGTTTCTTTAACAAATGGTGCTGGGAGAACTGGACAGCAACATGCAGAAGACTGAAACTAGACCACTTTCTCACACCATTCACAAAAATAAACTCAAAATGGATAAAGGACCTGAATGTGAGACAGGAAACCATCAAAACCCTAGAGGAGAAAGCAGGAAAAGACCTCTCTGACCTCAGCCATAGCAATTTCTTACTTGACACATCTCCAAAGGCAAGGGAATTAAAAGCAAAAATGAAAAACTGGGACCTTATGAAGATAAAAAGCTTCTGCACAGCAAAACTAAAAGGCAACCAACAGAATGGGAAAAGATATTTGCAAATGACATATCGGACAAAGGGCTAGTATCCAAAATCTATAAAGAGCTCACCAAACTCCACACCCGAAAAACAAATAACCCAGTGAAGAAATGGGCAGAAAACATGAATAGACACTTCTCTAAAGAAGACATCCAGATGGCCAACAGGCACATGAAAAGATGTTCAACGTCACTCCTCATCAGGGAAATACAAATCAAAACCACACTCAGATATCACCTCACGCCAGTCAGAGTGGCCAAAATGAACAAATCAGGAGACTATGATGCTGGTGAGGATGTGGAGAAACGGGAACCCTCTTGCACTGTTGGTGGGAATGCAAACTGGTGCAGCTGCTCTGGAAAACAGTGTGGAGGTTCCTCAAAAAATTAAAAATAGACCTACCCTATGACCCAGCAGTAGCACTGCTAGGAATTTACCCAAGGGATACAGGAGTGCTGATGCATAGGGGCACTTGTACCCCAATGTTTATAGCAGCCCTCTCAACAATAGCCAAATTATGGAAAGAGCCGAAATGTCCATCAACTGATGAATGGATAAAGAAATTGTGGTTTATATACACAATGGAGTACTACGTGGCAATGAGAAAGAATGAAATATGGCCCTTTGTAGCAACGTGGATGGAAGTGGAGAGTGTGATGCTAAGTGAAATAAGTCATACAGAGAAAGACAGATACCATATGGTTTCACTCTTATGTGGATCCTAAGAAACTTAACAGAAACCCATGGGGGAGGGGAAGGAAAAAAAAAAAAGAGATTAGAGTTGGGTGTTGTATGGAAACCAATTTGACAATAAACTTCATATATTGAAACAAAACAAAACAAAACAAAACAATTACAAGGAAGGAAATGCTAAATATAAGAGTGACAACCAATGAAATACAAAATTGACAAACCATAGAGAAAAATCAATAAAATCAAAAGGTGATTCCTTGAAAAGATCAGTAAAATAAACCTCTAGCTAAACTGTTCAAGAAAAAAGTGATAAAACACAAATTACCAATTATCAGGATTGAAAGAGGGACATCACTACAGATCTTTTAGACAGAAAAGGATAAGAAAATATTGTAAGCAACTTTATGCCAATAAATTTGACAACCTGGATAAAAATGGAGAAATTCCTTGAAAGACACAAGTTATCAGATTCAAGAAGAAATAGAAAACCTGTATAGCACTACATTGAAGGTAATAAATTCATAATTAATTAAAAACCTTTCCCAAAAGAAAACTGTAGGCCCAGATGACTCCACTGATGAATTTTATCATACATTTCAGGGACAAATCATACAAACAGTACACAAGTTCTTTCAGAAAAGTGAGGAGAACACTTTCCAACTCATTTTATAAGATTAGTATTATCCTAATAACCAAACTTAAAGACGATGTCATAGGAAACTAAAAACAAAAAACTAATATCACTCATAAACACAAACAATCCTTAACAAAATATTAGCAAGTCAAATACATTAATATATAAAAAGAAAAATACTTCATGACCAAGTGGAGTTTACCCTAGAAGATTGGCATAACACTTGAAAAACCGATTTCAATTTCTCATACTGATAATATGGAGAAAACCTGTATCATCATCTCAATAGATGGGGAAAAAACATTTAACAAAATTCAACACCCATTCACCATAATAATTCAACAACTTAGAAACAGAAAAGAACTTCCTCAACCTGAGAAAGGGCATTTACGAGAAACCAACCACTAACATTTTATACTTAATGGTTAAAGAATGAATGCTTGGGGCGCCTGGGTGGCACAGTCGGTTAAGCGTCCGACTTCAGCCAGGTCACGATCTCACGGTCTGTGAGTTCGAGCCCCGCGTCAGGCTCTGGGCTGATGGCTCAGAGCCTGGAGCCTGTTTCCGATTCTGTGTCTCCCTCTCTCTCTGCCCCTCCCCCGTTCATGCTCTGTCTCTCTCTGTCCCCCAAAAAATAAATAAACGTTGAAAAAAAAATTAAAAAAAAAAAAAAAAAAGAATGAATGCTTTCCCCTTAAGATAGGGAGCAAGGTAAGAACATGTGTTCTTACCACTTCTAGTCAATATGAGGCCCTAATGAGTGCAAAAAAGCAAGACAAAGAAATAAAAAGCATACACACTGGAAAGGAATCTAATAAGCAAAGAAAAATTATGTGAAATTAGCAAGGGCACAAGAAAGAAGGTCAACTGTAACAACTGAAAAGTTGGAAAAATTTAAAAAACCTACTTCCATTTATAACAGCATTTAAAAAAGCACTTAGGAATAAATTGAACAAAAGATGTTCAATATCTGCATACTGAAACTATAAAACATTGTTGAGAGACATTAGAGAACTAAATAAATGGAAAGATATTTTGTATTCATGGATTGGAAGACTTGCCATTGTTAAAAAAAAAAAAAAAGCAATTCTCTCCAAATTGATATATGATTCAACACAATCCTAATGAAAGTCCCAGCAGTTTTTTTGTAGAAGTAGTTACCTTTGTTCTAAAATGGACAGGAAATGCAAAGCACCTAGAAATACAAAAATAATCTAAAAATAAAAGAACAATTTTGAAGAACTCACATCACCAGATTTCAGGAATCACTAAAAGCTACAAAAATTAAGACCATGTGGTACTCATACACTGATGTAAATAAAGGATACATAAAAATCAATGGAAGAAAACAAAGAGTTTAAAAATAGATCCACAGGTAAATGATCAGTTGATTTTTTAACAAAAGTGTCAAGGTAATCCAATGGGGAAAGAACATTCTTTTCAACAAATGGTTCTGGAAAAATTGGCTATGCCTATAGGAAAACAAAGGGAAGCTCGACCCTTAACTTATACGATACACAAAAATTAACCTGGAAGAGATCATAGAATTAAATACAAAAGCTAAAATCATACAATTTCTAGAAGAAAACAGCAGAAAATCTTTGTGACCTTGGGGTAAACAAAGATTTCTTAGTTATTAAAGTATGAAACATAAAAGGGACACAAAAACATTAGAGTTCATGAAATTAAAACCTTTTGCTCTTCAAAAGACATCATTTTTTAAAAATTTATTTGAGAGACAGAGTGTGTGCACACGCGCAGGACAGGAATAGAAGAAAAGGGAGAGAGAGCGCCTGGGTGGCTCAGTTGGTTAAGTGTTTGACTTCAGCTCAGGTCCTGATCTCACAGTTCGTGGGTTCAAGTCCCGTGTCGGGCTCTGTGCTGACAGCTCAGAGCATGGAGCCTGCTCTCTGCCCCTCCCCTACTTGTACTCTCTCTCAAAAATGAATAAACATTTTTTAAAAAATTAAAAAAAAAAAAAAAAAAAGAACTGCTTGAAAATTCCCAAGCAGGCTCCATGCTGTTCTATTCCATGACTGTGAGATCATCCCATGATCTCACGTTGGGCTCCCAGAATCCTGAGATCAGGACTTAAGCCAATACCAACAGTTGGACACTTAACCAACTAAGTGCCCCAGGTGCCCCCAAAAGACATCATTAATAAAATTAAAAGGCAAGCCACAAACTAGGGCCAAATATTTGCAAAACATATGAACTTGTATCCAAAAATATATAAGGAATGCTTGCAATTCAATAATGAGGCAAACAATCCAACTGAAAAACAGGTAAAAGATCATTTAAACAGATACTTCATGAAAAAGATATATAAATGGCCAGTGAGCACATGAGAAGATACCCAGAATTATATACCTACACTAGAATGGCTAAAGTTAAAAAAAAAAGTAACAATAATACCAAATATTGGTAGAAACATATAGCAACTGAACTCATACATTGCTGGTAGAACACAAAATGGTAGTCACTTTGCAAAACAGTCTGGCAGTTTCTTTCAAAGTTAAACGTTAACACTTACCATATGACCCAGCAATTCCACTCCTAGGTATCTACCCAAGAAAAATGAAAACATATGTCCACATGGTCTTGTATGCAAACGTTCACGGCAGCATTATTTGTTAATAGCCAAGAACGGAATCAACCCAAATGTCCATGAAATGGTGAATGGATACACAAATTATGATATACTCACACAATGGAATACTTCTGTGAAATAAAAAGAAACAAACTACTGATACACACAACAATATGGACGAATCTCAAAAACATCATACTAAGTGAAAGAAGCTACACACATAAAACACTACTCAGGATGCCACTCACATGAGACCTTAGAGGAGTGTAAACAGGCAGAAGATAACTTTTTGGAGTGATGTTCTAGGTCTTGATCTTGGTGGTGATTACCCAATTGTATGCTAAAACTCAATATATACACTTAAAAATGGGTGAATTTTATTACATATAAATTCTACCTCAATCAACTGTAGGTAAAAAAGCCCACACAAAACACAGCAGCATTTTCTTCTTGACTAATTATAATTTAAAAGTAATTGATAAAGGACTAGTTTTTAATAAGAGGATTGAACACATAAAGAAAAATTACGTAAAGTTGGAAAAAAGACAAAGGGAGGGTTGCATGTCCTTTTAGTGTCATATTGGAGGACTGTTTAAAAGACCTGTGTAAAATCAAAGCCACACTGAGATACCACCTCACACCTGTCAGAGTGGCTAAAATGAACAACTCAGGAAACTACAGATGCTGGTGAGGATGCGGAGAAACAGGAACCCTCTTGCACTGTTTGTGGGAATGCAAACTGGTGCAGCTGCTCTGGAAAACAGTGTGGAGGTTCCTCAAAAAATTAAAAATAGATCTACCCTATGTCTCAGCAATATCACTACTAGGAATTTACCCAAGGGATACAGGAGTGCTGATGCATAGGGGCACATGTACCCCAATGTTTGCAGCGGCACTTTCAACAATAGCCAAATTATGGAAAGAGCCTAAATGTCCATCAACTGACAAATGAATAAAGAAGATGTGGTTTATATATACAATGGAATACTACTTGGCAATGAGAAAGAATGAAATCATGCCATTTGCAGCAACATGGATGGAACTGGAAGGTATTATGTTGAGTGAAATAAGTCAGTCAGAGGACAGATATCAATGTTTTCACTCATATGTGGATCTTGAGAAACTTAACAGAAGACCATAGGGGAAGGGAAGGGGAAAAAAACAGTTACAGAGAGGGAAGGAGGCAAACCACAAGAGACTCTTAAATACAGAGAAGAAACTGAGGGTGGAGGGGGTGGAGGGGGTGGAGGGGGTGGAGGGGAGGGAAAATGGGTGACGGCCATTGAGGAGGTGATATACTCACACAATGGGTGATACACTCACACAATGGAATATTGTAATATTGCAATAGTGTAATATTGCACTTGCTGGGATGAGCACTGGGTGTTGTATGTAAGCTAATTTGACAATAATTATATTAAAAAAAAAAAGGCCCATGTAAGAATTACTTAATTCTCAAAGAAAATGTCCTTGTGTCTTTCCTATTTACTGTTATTGAAGGCCCAGAGGACATGAAGTCTTAGGTTAACTTGCAGATTTTTGTGTCTAATAGAAATGCAAATGATTCTTTTTTAGAAGAAAAGATAACCTCAAAGGTTATCAGTTACTGCCTAGTAGAACATCAATCAGTTTTGCCGCTAACTTGCAATCCTTTTTAACATTCTTTTTGAAGTGTCTATAAATACCCAAGCCTTCAAATGTTCTCTGAACCAACTTTGGCTGTTTCTCCCACTAATGAGTTGAAAAATGTTGACACAAGTTCATTCTGTAGTTGTATAAAATCATGTTTTTAGTTTTTTAAAAATCATACTCTGGTGCTTCATTTGAGGTCACTTCAAAAAAATTTTTTTTTGTTATTATGTTTATTTTTTGAGAGAGAGAGAGACAGACAGAGCGTGAATGGGAGAGGGGCAGACAGAGAGGGAGACACAGATTCTGAAGCAGGCTCCAGGCTCTGAGCTGTCAGCACAAAGCCTGATGTGGGGCTCGAACAGTGTCACTTCAAATCATCTCTGGTACACTGATATAAGTCATACATTTTGAGAAACCCCTTAGGTTACACTTGAAATGAAAACTTGGAGGATTATTTCTCAATACACTGCACTTTTTAAATAACTTTGTGATTATTCTGTGTTAGTGCCAGGGTTAGAGAAACTTGATGAAGCCTCCTTTATTTATTTTTTTTCCATGTTGTAACCTACCATGTACACTTACAAAGCTAATTCATCATCCCTTGCATTAGAGCCTTTAGAATGCAACCCCTTCATAAAAGTGAGACTTGATTTTATCTTAGAAATCAGTACTTTGTTTCTTGGATATTTCTTCTTCATCTCCAACTTCATCTTCAGTGACCTCAGATCCAGTGGTATATTCTTCTTCTTCCGAAAATAATGATTGTTGTTTCTGAATTAAAAAACACACACACACACACACCCTTTTAAAAACATATTAATATATCTCTAATGGACGCTTTCAAATTTATCTAAATTTAATGAGTCAAACAAGAGCTAATAAAATGACCAATACCTAATACAACATTCAGGAAATGGCCATAAGAAGTTCTACATTTAGGAGAGGATCACATTACATTAAATATCTTTTATTTATTTCCTTCACATATTCTAGTAGAGTGTTGGGCCCATAATAGGTCATCAGCATTTGTCAAACTATACCTCTATCACCTAACTGAATGCATGTTCCTTGATATTAGGATTACATTAAAATATAATAATTGCTAGTATTAAAGTAGTCCCATAAGCAACCATATGTACACATTCCCTGGATAAACATGGCCTTGGATTACTCAACCATATCTGCATCAGCTTCCTGCATCTACCCACCCTGCTTTCTGTCATCACTGATCCAAATTCCATTTGCATTCTTCTGAATATTGGTGGCACATGGCGGGTGATGGCAAAGAGGTAAAAAAAAAAAAAAATCAACCAATGTGTCAATCAAACCACCAAATACCTGGAATTTAATACATTTGTTGCTTTGTTCTATGACCTAATGTGACTTAAAAGTGACTTCAAAAAAGCCATTAAAGAGACTTATGGAGTATATGTCTGTTTTAAACAATGGCATTTTTAGTAAGTACAAAATTACAGAAGCTGAAAAAGATAACTGCATTGAACTAAAGTCTGTAAAATAAGATACTGGTAAGATTCTATTAAACTAAACTTTAGTTTTGGAAGAAAGAGATCTATGAAAGTAAAGTATAGTTGCTTACTTACCAGTTGCAGAGTCCAGTTTTTCAGTGACAAAAACTATAAGACAAAGGAATGAAAGATTAATAAATTTGTATCTACCCAGATTGCAGCTCCTTATTTTCATGTGGATACTGTAAGAGTTGAAAAAAGCTGCAAGTATAGTTCCTTTCCAGGTTGAAACAACTTAAAACTCAGGCTGAAAATGATGTTTTACAAGGTTTTTATAACGGCTGTCTAGAAAAAGATGTATATGTTTATAAAAAGAAAAGAAAGAAAAAGAAAATCGGGGCACCTGGGTTTGCTCAGTCTTAAGTGTTTGAGTTTTGATTTCGGCTTAGGTCATGATCTCACAGTTTGTGAGATCAAGCCCTGCATTGGGCTTTGTGCTGACAGCATGGAGCCTGCTTGGGATTCTCTCTTCCCCTCTTCTTTCTGTTCACTCTCCCTCTACTCCCTCTCTCTGCTCATGCTCACTCACTTGCTCAAAATAAACAAACATTAAAAAAAAAAAAAAGAAAGAAAAAGAAAATCAACACTTCTGGGGCACCTGGGTGGCTCAGCTGGTTAAACATCCAACTTCAGCTGGGGTCGTGATCTCACAGTTCGTGAGTTCAAGCCCTGCAATGGGCTCTCTGCTGTCAGTGCAGAGCCCACTTTGGATACTCTGTCTCTCACTGTCTCTGCCCTGTCTCCGAACCCTTTCTTACTCATTCTCTCTTAAAATAAATAAACATTAAAAACAAAACAAAAAAACAAAAAGGAAAATCAACACTTCCCAGTATCATTTCCAAAGGATAAGTAAACCACAGGCAGAGATAATATGATTTAATTTTTGAACTATTTCAATCACTTTTTAATGTTTATATTTTATTATAGATTCAAGAACCAAATTATATATGGATATTCAAAAAACCTCATTTGCTATATTGTACATAATTAAAGAATGATAATGATTGAATTTTTTTTTTTCTTTTTTTTCAACGTTTATTTTTTATTTTTTGGGACAGAGAGAGACAGAGCATGAACGGGGGAGGGGCAGAGAGAGAGGGAGACACAGAATCGGAAACAGGCTCCAGGCTCTGAGCCATCAGCCCAGAGCCCGACGCGGGGCTCGAACTCACGGACCGCGAGATCGTGACCTGGCTGAAGTCGGATGCTTAACCGACTGCGCCACCCAGGCGCCCCAAAGAATGATAATGATTGAATATTTGTAGCCATTTGGAGTTGACAATACATTTTACATAGAATATTTCACTTTGTCAAGTAAATGATACCTCAGCCAATACAAAGCGAGGAAGTTCATGGGCAAATAGAGATTCCCTGGTTGTCAGTAATAAGAATCAAAGGAATTAAAGCTATCTGGCCACCTGAAAAATATTTCAGTTTTGAAACCCTGCAAAAACTAAATGCATTCCTGATTTCAATTAAAAAAAAATTTCATACCAAAAAAGTTTACAGAATTAGAATTAGGAGGGGACAAAATATCCCATTCACACTATCTTCAATCCTCAAATCATTACTTGTTCATAATAAAACCTCTGAAGAACATGTTATATTTTTTCCCCAAACTGAAGTTGATTAATTATTAGTTGAGGGCAAGGAACATGTCCTATTACCCTTACAGTCCTACTAACTCAGCATTTGTTATGATCAGATAGTCAGTAAATGTTTATTAATTGCAAATGTCAATTTCAGTTTAAACCCATCACATTTCTGTTAAAGATTAAATGCCACCAATTGTTCATATCAAAAAAGAATAAGTGAAACAAGCTACTCACAGCATTGAGCTCCCCACTTTTGGGGCCCCATGGTGTATTTGGCTCCAATAAAACATCACAGTCTAGACCCTTTTCATCACAGGGACCAACCCCAGAATCACTTGAAAGAAAAAGAGATTTTAGGGAGAAATGTTCAATTTCAGAAGAAGTTAAATGCAAATGATGTCTATTTTTATTGCAAATGTTTTATAAATGTTCTTTAGAAATATAGTTCTTGAGTATAAGGCATGCCACCTCAACATTTCCATTTCTTAATTCCTCCAGTGATTTCCCCTAGCAGAAGGCACTCCATACAGGGGAGGCACTACTGCATTCCAAGCATCCTACTTGCCAGGTAGTCAAATGGGCTGCTAAGACTGGTACTTTTATGAGAATAGCCTTCAGGAAAGGGTCCCCCTACCCCCAACCTGACAGCTTACTGCAATTGCAAAATGATAGAAGTGACTTCAGAAATTATTAAATCAAGGAGTTCAAATTTATGCAAAGAAAACCTTAATCATTTTTTTTCTAGATGTATCAATCAAGGATTTAAAAAGGGCTTAAGTGACTTCGAAAAAGAAAAAAAAAAACCTCAAAAACTGAATTGCAGGTCCCAACCTTTCAATCACCAAAGACTCTTTTTATTAGTTTTTCTTTCCCTTGGACCTCCCATATTTTTTCTATCAAATAAGCACCTGCTTGCTCTTACTGCAAGCTGACATATAATTTCAGTAAGCTTTCTGGAATAACGTAAGCTATGTGGGGACTGCCATTATTGGTTTGGGGAGGCACCCGGATTCTGAGATGGGAAGCACTGAATAAAGCGCTGCAGCGCATCCCCCCACCCCCACCTCACCTAACTGTATCTTTAGAAAAAGGCACAACAATGACATCTTTGTGTTTGTGCAGATCGTCCAGTATTCTAGTGGTTGGACACGACAGCAAATCTCCGCCTTCACTTTGATCATGAAGAGCAACTATGTGGTCCTTCACTTTACAACCCTGTCATGTAAGAGATACTACATTAGAGAGGTTGGTTTGTAATAGAAATATTCCTTTAAAGATGATTGTATGTTTTTGTTTTTCTTTGCCCAGCCATATTGTCATATTAACCATTTTATAACTTTTTCTCAAGAAAAAAATAAGGCAGTTGATTCCTGTATAATGCAGGGTTAGGGGTGCCGATCCCCTGCATAGTCAAAAATCCACATAACTTTTGGCTCCCCAAAACTTAACTACTAAGAGCCTACTGTTGACTGGAAACCTTACTGATAAACAGCTGATCAACACATATTGTGTGTTAAATGTATTATATACTGTATTCTTAAAATAAGGCAAGCTAAGGGAAGACAATCAAAAGGAAGAAAAAATATTTATGGTACTATACTGTACTTATCAAAAAAAAATCAACGTATAAGTGGATCCATGCTGTTCACCCATGTTGTTCAAGGGTTAACTGTGCTCATACAGAAAAGAGCATGAAATATAAATGTACACCTTAATAAACAGTCAAGAATATTCATGTAACCAACATTCATTCCCATTAAGAAACAGAATATTGCTGGGGTGCCTGGGTGGCTCAGTTGGTTGAGCATCTGACTCTTGATTTTGGCTCAGGTCATGATCTCACAGTTCGTGAGTTCAAGTCCCACATGGGAGCCTGCTAGGGATTCTCTCTCTCTCTCCCTCTCTCTCTCTCTCTCTCAAAATAAATAAACTTATATATCTATAAGTGTATACACACACACACACACACACACACACATATATATATTAAAAAAAACTAGAATATTACCAACACTTTTGGAATTCCTATGGGCTCATTCCTGATTGTAACTGCCTCCTTTCTCCCAAAAGATAATCTTTATCCTGACTTTTATGGTATTCACTTCCTTGTTTTTATCCTTTTACCACTAAAGGATGCATCCCTAAACTTAGCTATACTTTTACCTCACTTGTTTTGTTTAACATTATGCCTTTATGAGTCAACCACATTATTGTATGTAACAATAACATTTGTTTTAACGTATACTATTCCATTGTATACAAATTTACAATTTGCATATCTATTCTACAGTTGATGGATGGGTTGTTTCCAGTTTGGAGCTATTACAAATAAAACTGTTATGAACAATCTTTTACATTTCCTGGTGTAAAAGTGCTCATGTGTACCAAATTATATTACTCTCAGAAGTATATGAGTGTTATTACTCTATATACTAACACTTGGTAAGGCATTTTAATCTTAGTCATTCTGGTGAGCATGTAGTAGTATCTCATTGTGGTTTTAATTTGCATTTCCTCAATTACAAATGAGGTTGAACTCCTTTTCGTGGTTACAAGACAGCTAAATGTCTTTTTTTCCCCAGCGAAATGCCTTCTTGTGTGACATTCCTATTTTTGTTTTCTTATTGTGGGGTGCCTGGGTGGCTCAGTCGGTTAAGTGTCCGACTTCAGCTCAGGTCATGATCTCACAGCTTGTGAGTTCGAGCCTCATGTCGGGCTCTGTGCTGACAGCTCAGAGCCTAGAGCCTACTTCTGATTCTGTGTCTCCCTCTCTCTCTGCCCCTCCCCTGCTCACGCTCTGTCTCAAAAATAAATAAACATAAAAAAGTTAAAACACTGTTTTCTTATTGATTTGTATGAGCTAAAAACATCTTAATATGAACCTTTTATGGATATGTTGCTAATATCTGGTCCTACCTATGACTTTGTCTATTGAAGTTGATTTAATGTAGGTGATGTACTGGAATTTAAAAATCTTTTTCTTGGGACTCCTGGCTGGCTCATTCATTAGAGCATGCAGCTCTTGATCTTGGATTTGTGAGTTTGCGCTCCATATTGGGGGGTAGAGTTTACTTAAAAAAACTAAATAATGGATGTGTGGGTGACTCAGTTGGTTGAGCATCCACCTCTTGATTTCAGCTCAGGTCATGATCCCAGGGTCATGGGATCGACCCCTGTCTTGGGCTCCATAGGCTGAGCATGGAGCCTGCTTAAGACTTTCTCTCTCTCTGCCCCTCTCGCCTGCTCACTCTAAAATAAAAAATAAGATTTTTTATGGTATTATCTTTTAATAGCTTTATGAGTTCTCCTTTCACATATAGATCTTTTTTTGTGAGTAGTTTGGGATAGATTCCATTTCCATTTTTTTCCCCAAATGGATATACCAATGTTCCAGGACCTCTTACTAAAAAGTCTACCCTTTGCCTACTGCTCTATACTGCCACCTCTGTCATAGTCAAGTATCCAAGCGGCTGTGAGTACTCTCTTCTACTGGTCTGTCTACTCTTTGCCAGTATCACCCTAATGGCTTTGTAATAAATCTTCATGTTGGGCAGAGCAAGCACTTCTACCTTTGGTTCTTTGAGAGTATCTTGGTTATCCTTGGCCCTCTTCATTTCCACAGACATTACAATCAGTTTAGCAAAGTTCCCAATAAAAATCTGTTAGTATTTTTATTGAGATTACATTGATCTAAATAGACCAGTTTGGGGAACATTTACATCTTTATAATACTGAGTTTTCCAATCTATGAATGTGGTATGACAATCCATTTTTTAGTTTTATTTTCTCTCATTAGTGTTTTATGTTTTCTGTATAGAGTTCTTGCACATATTCTATTAGATTTAATCCTAGGTACCTGATTTTTTGAGACTACTGTAAATGGTTTCTTTTTATAAATTTGATCTTCTAACATTGTTTGGTTTATAGAAATAAAATTGGTTTTTGTAAATGATGTTTAACAGATCAATCTTAAATTCCTATTAATTCTAATAATTTATCTGAAGATTCTTCAGGATTTTCTATGTTCACAATGTGATCTGCAAATTATGACAGTTCCTTTTTGATCCTTACACTTTTTATTTTTTTCTTGCATTACTATACTGTCTAGGACCTCCAGTTCAATTTGAATAGAACTGTTGTAACAATGCGCACCCTTATCTTACTCCTAATTTCAAAGGAAAACTTTTCTACATTTCACTATTAAGTGTGACATTTGTTTTAAGTTGTGTATTATCTATTCTTTATTGGATTGTGTTATTTCCCTTTTATTTCTAAATTTGCTAAGATTTTTTTTTTAAATCATTCCTCTCATTCCCTTTATATACATTAATTTGGAACTTATATATTCTTTTATCCTTTTAGTGGTTATCCTAGAACTTATAACACGTATCCTTGACTTATCAAAGTCTAATTTGTTAATACCTCCTGTTTTTTTTTTAATTTTTCTTTTAATGTTTATTATTTTTGAGAGACAAAGAGACAGAGCAGAGGAGGGGCAGAGAGAGAGAGAGAGAGAGACAGAATCTGAAGCAGGCTCCAGGCTCTGAGCTGTCAGCACAGAGCCTGACACGGGGCTCGAACTCACAAGCTATGAGATCATGACCTGAGTCGAAGTCGGATGCTCAACTGACTAAGCCACCCAGGCACTCCATTAATATCTCTTCTCTTAAACAATGCAAGACCTTTTAAACTGTCAGACCTCCACTTTAACATCCTTCTAATCTACAGGCTATTGTTGTGGGTTTTAAAATTATACATTAAAATCTAGAGTATGTGTCAATTATTTTAAATTTTCTATTTTACTTATATAATCCTATATTTATTACAAACATACACACACATAAAGTGTTACCATCATTGCTTAATATAGTCAATGTTCATTTAGATTTACCAATATACCAATTTTTTTCTTTGGTCTTCATTCCTTCCTGTATCTTGAGAACATCATTAGTATCTCCTTTAAAGCAATTCGTTGGTTGAAAATTCCTTCAATTTTTCTTTGCCTAAAAATGTTTTTATTTTGTCTTCACTCTCGAAGGATATTTAAGGAAGGCACAGATTTCTAGAATGTTAACTATTTCTTTTGGTACACCAAAGACTGAAGGAACTATACTCTGGCTTCCACTGACACCATTTTGAGATGTGAACTCTCATTATTGATGTTTTGAAGGGATTCTACTTTTTCCATCTGGCTGCTTTTAAATGTTTTCTTTTGTTGTCTGCAGTTTCACTCTGATATGTGCAGGTATGGATTTCCTACTATTTTTACTGGAAGTCACTGGAATTTTTTTGTTTTTGTTTTTAATTCCAGTCAGTTAACACACAGTGTTATACTAGTTTTAAGTGTACAATATAGTGCTTCAACAATTCCATTAAAGGGAATCACCGGAATTCTTTTCATTTTTTAATTTATTTTACTTTTTAAATTTATTTTTTAAAGAGAGAGAGCAGGGGAGAAGGGCAGAGGGAGAGAGAGAGAATCTTAAGCACACTCCATGCTCAATGTGAAGCCCAATGTGGGGTTCAATCCCACAACCCTGGGATCATGACCTGAGCCAAAATCAAGAGTCCAACACTCAACCAACTGAGCCACCCAGGCACCCCTGGAATTCTTGAATCTATAAATTAAAATCTTTCAATAATTCTGAAGTATCTCAGCCGTTATCTCTTCAAATTTTGCCTCTAATACATTCTCTTTTTATTTCTATTGGGAACCCCATTAAGAAATTAGTGCTTCTTACATAAAAAGATAAATAGTGTAGAATACTACTATATGAGGTACTTAGAGAATTCAAATTTGTAGAGACAAAAAACAGAATGGGAGTTGCCAGGCACTGAGGGGAGGGGGAATGGAGAATGTTGATTGGCTATAGAATTTTAGTTTTTGCAAGACGAAAGAGTTCTGGAGACTGGTTGTACAACAGTGTGAATATACTTAATACTACTGGGCCGTACACTTGAAAAACAGTTTAGATGGAAATTTTTATGTTTATTTTACTACAATTTAAAAAATGACATGCACTCTCTAGGTTTCTTACTTTTAGATTTCTCATCATTTTGTCTCTCTGTGCTTCATTCTGGATAGTTTCTTCTGACTTTTATCTTCCAGTTGTATCTAATCTCCAGTTAAATTTAAATTTGCCACTGAGCTTAAATTTGCCACTGAGCTTAAATTTGCTAATAACCCAAATTCCTTGGCAGTAAATCTAATCATACCCATCCGGCAAAACCCCAGTTCTGGATGAACTCAACTACCCATTTTCTCCATGTATGCACTCAACCAGCTTAGGGGTGCTAGAGAGAGTGACATAAAAGACATGTTGGGTTTCATTGTAAATTTATGATTACCAATCTCCCATGGGCTCTCAAACTGCTTACTAACCTACAACCTTTCTCTGGAAAATTCACTCTCATGTTTTCCAAAAAGACTACTTCAAACCTTCCCTTTTCCCTTATTATTAGCAGATGGCTTTACCCCCTACTATATAGAGAACAGGAAAGGCATTAGATTGGAAAAATTTATCTAAATGACAAAAACACAATTTTACTAATATCTGCAACCATTCTACTCTTCTCTACTGTTACAACAGAGGAACTGCCCTTCCTCCTGTCTAAATTGAGATTGCCACATGTGCTTATGATCCCACCCTACCCTGTGTCCTCATGGCCTTATACTTATCAACCTCTCTTCCTCAACTGGATCCTTCCCACTGCCTTTTAAAAAGGTGTCTCCTGGGGCACCTGGGTGGCTCAGTCGGTTAAGCGTCCGACTTCAGCTCAAGTCACGATCTCACGGTCCATGAGTTCAAGACCCGCATCGGGCTCTGGGCTGATGGCTCAGAGCCTGGAGCCTGCTTCAGATTCTGTGTCTCCCTCTCTCTGCCCTTCCCCCGTTCATGTTCTATCTCTCTCTCTCTCTCTCTCAGAAATAAACGTTTAAATAAATAAATACATAAAAATAAAAAAATAAAAAGGTCTCTCCTATCAAAACAAAATAAAGCAGAAACAATAAATATCTATAACATAATACTGACTTACTTTCTACCTTTTTCAAATTTCCCAAAAGAGTTGCTATTCACATTGTGCACATTTGTTCTTCTTCCACTCACTCACTTTGCAACCCTTACCAATCTGGCTTTGGGATCTAGCACTTTGACAAAACAGATTGTCACACTTATGAATTCCAGGTTACCAAAGCCAAAGGACACATATCTTTCATCATTCTATCAGTATTTGGCAGTATTTGGCATCATGGTCCACTTTTTCTTTCTTTAAATACTACTCCCTTGACTTTCACGACAACATCCTTGGTTTTCCTCCTATTATTCCAGCTGCTCCTGATCACTTTCGTTTGCAGGCTCACACTTCTCTATCCAGCCATTAAACTCTGGGAGTTTCTCTGGGCTCTGCCTTAGGCTATCTGCTCTTCTTATGCTTACCCATACCTGCTGGTTTCAATTCTTACTTATTTGCAAAGAGACTTAAAATTATCACCTCCAGGTAGCCAATTCTCTGAGCCCTAAGACCCATGCATCTAACACTCTTTGTTAGACACCTCAATCTCAGACTGTCCAAAGCAGAACTCATGAGCTTCTCTCCAAACCAGATTCCCTTCTTGTTTCCTTGTCAGTAGACAGCACTACCACCACCCAGGAGCACAAGCAAGAAACTGAGTTATCCTCGACTCCTTCTTCCTCTGAGGTATAATCCACCAGGCCATTTCAGTTTTACTTCCTAAATACTGAATTCATCTCTACGACCCTAGGCCAAACTATCATCTCTCTCTAAGACTACCACGGTAACTTCCTCTTGTACCTGACTGCACTTACTATTCCCAAGCCACTCTCCATCCACACTGTAAGTGATTTTCAAAATACAAAATAAAGAAAAAACTGTAACATGGCCTACAAGGTCCTGGCCCTGCAGGGCCTATTTACCCTGCCAAGTTTTTCTCAAACTATATGTTTTCTACAAAAGGCAGTTTCTTTCAGTCTCTCTCATTCACTGTGTTTCTTTTGGCTTTGGTATTCAGATTAGAATGCTCTTTCTTTTCCTCTTTGCTTCATATACTCCTATCCATTCTTCAGATCTCAACTGAATGCCAACTCCTTGACTTGAATGCCCACATCAGACCAGTCTATTATAGATATTTACGGCCCTGTGTACTTCTTCAAACATTTCCTTGCATGCTTTTTTTTCCTTTTGATAGTACTGTATGAACTAAAAGCTCCACGAAAGCGGAAACAATCTAATTTTACAGAAATTAGATTATTCTCTGACTTGCACAGTGTGTGAAACAGCTTTGGTGCTTTATAAATAACTGCTGTATGGATGAGGAAGAGAAGGAGGAGGAAGAGCTTTAGATTCTTTCCCCCCCATTTATGAAATCTAATTATATAACCTTTTCAAAAGTGTTACGGATCAAGGACTCTAACCTACAGCAACACTCACATATTGTACCAAGATATATGTGCAAGGATGTTCATTACAACACTGTAATACCATCAATCTGGAAATAATCTAAATGTTGATCGACAGGAGGATGGTTAAATAAATTGTGATATATGCACGGCTTAGGATATTAAACTGCAGTAAAAGAAAATGAAAGATAACCTAAGTATACTGTTGATCTAAAAGGGTAGAATAGTATGAATAGTATGATCAGATTTCCAATACCAAAACATTGCATATAATTTGTGTCTGAAATGTATAAAATGTCTGAAAGGAAACTGTTAACTGGTTACCTCTAAGACAAGATGCAGAACAAGGGAGTGGTGTAGAGAGGGTCTCCTACTTTTTACTATACTTATTTTTTGTATTCTTTAAAGTCTTTCCTACAGGAATGTATCACCTTTATACTTTGTACTTTATACTACACTTTTGGGTCATGATCTCAGTTCATGGGTTCAAACCCTGTATCAGGCTCTGGGCTGATAGCGCAGAGCCTGCTTGGGATTCTCTCTCCCTCTCTCCCTGCTCCTCCCACGCACTCTCTCCATCCCTCTCTCTCAAAATAAATAAATAAACTTAAAAATTAAAATAAATAAATAAGTAGATAAAATCTAAAAAACCCCAAAACAACAAAAAACAAAATTTACCTTTGTTAGCTGAGTGGGATCAAACCGAAGAACCTTTTGGTTACAACAGGGATAAATACCAGTGCCAACAGTACTCAGTGAACTTGCTGCAGTTGGATAAACCACTGTTTCTGAGTGATACTGACAATGTGAAAATTCTATACAGAGAAAAGCCTGAAAAAAGAAATATATAAAAGCAATGATTATTCCCACAATGAAATTATACATCTCAAAAAATTTATACTTAAGACACATAATGTATATTCCATTTACATAATATGTACAGAAAAACAAATCTTTAGAGATACAAAGAAGATTAGAGGTTGCCTAGGGTTGGAGATAGACTGGGAAATGGCAGCAAATGGACACAAGGGACCTTTTTGGAATGATGGAAATGTACTAAAATTGGATGGTGGTAATGGTTACACAACTCTGTAAATTTACTAAAAATCACTGAATTGTACATTTAAAATGAATTAATTTTATGGCAGGTAATTATACCTCAGTAAAGCTATTAAAAAGCAAGAATAAAAATACTTTATTCAAAATTCAGGTGCATTAAGTTGATCTTGATGTACATCTAATTTTATAAATGGCTAATCACATAAAAAGTTTTCCAAGGAAAAAAATGAAATAAAATTTGCCTCACTTGATTATTCCTAGACATATTTTTTAAGATAAATATTTAGCACCAATATTAGTGAAAACTATGGAACAATTCTGAATCACTGGTCAAAAACTGACCAAGCTTTAATTATAAAATTAATAGTTTTCAGATGTGTTTTAAGTTCGTAAAATAATTTAAAGAAAATTTAAAAATTAACAATTTTAAGCACTGATGTTGAACCTAAGAGCAGTAAAAGATAGTCTATGATGAGGAGCACAGGGCAAGCTGACAGCAAAGTACAGGCTAACAGCACACTCCCTCAAGGTGGGCCATGTATGATATCTCCTGGACACTTCCAAAAACAGGAAAGGAAAAAAAAAAAACAAAGCCTCCAAATGGTTAAACTAATAAGAGTCTCCATCAGTTCACAAGAAAAAGGCAATCTCCTCAATAGCCTAAAGTCCAGGAACTCCCCTACTGTCTTAATGTTAATGCTTTGTTAGAGGGAAAAACAACCTTAGCTTGACAATAGTTAGGTCTCCAGTAAGTCTTTAGCATATGAAAGTCTCTTTGGAAACTTCTCTTTGACTTTACCTATCCCAAGTCCATGGTATATAACCAGCCATTCTACACAACCCCAATGCAGCTCTTCCTGCCCATGGGTCCTGTCCCTGTGCTTTAATAAAGTCACCTTTTTTGCACCAAAGACATCTTCAAGAATTCTTTCTTGGCCATCAGCTCCAAGCCCCATGATCCCCACCATCACCCCAAAACTTCATCAGTCTATATTCAAAAGTCTTTGCTGTTAGTTCCCATTATGATTTTCAAATGGTTTTTAATTTAAAAATATGGAGTCTGATTAAAGCTATAGGGTGCACATACACAAAATATTTTGCATATGAGCTATTTTATGGGTTTATAACCTCTCCGTAATATATATATATATATTTTTAAGTGTTTATTTATTTATTTTGAGAGAGAGAATACCAAGCAGGCTCCATCACAGCCCACAGCCTGACGCAGGGCTTGATCTAAAGACCCTGAGATTGCGACCTGAGCCAAAATCAAGAGTCGGACACTTAACTGACTGAACCACCCAGGCACCCCTAATTGGATTTATTGAAGTGTAACATTCATATAGTAAAATTTATCCTTATACAGTAAACTTCATCCTTTTTATGAGGTGTGACAAATGCATTTAGTCACGTAACTACCACCACAGTCAAAGCCTAAGCCACTTCCATCAGCCTAGAAACTCCCCTAGGCCCCTTTTGAGTTCCTTCTTCCACCCTACCCTCACGCAACACTGATCTGTTTACTGTTTCTATAGTTTTGGCTCTTCCGGAATGTCATGTAACTAGAATCATACTGTATTTAGATTTTTGAGTCTGGCTTCTTTTACTTAGAAAATGGATTTGAAATTTATGCACACTGTTTTATGTGTCAGTTTATTCCTTTTTAGTGATGTATAAATGCATCACAGTATGTTTATCCACCCACCCATGAAGGACTTTATAGTGTCCTACTTTGGGTCCATTATGAAAAAAAGCCACCATAATAAACATTTCCATACAGGTTTTCATGTGAACATAGATTTTTATTTCTCTTGGGTAATTACCTAGAAGTAGGATTGCTGGATTGTGTGGCTAATGTAAGTTTAACATTTACCATGCTTAATAGTTTCCCAAAGTCCTTGAGTCATTTTGCATTCCTACCAGCTATGTATGAGAGTTCTAGTTGCTCCACACCCTCACCAGCACTATTTACTATCAGGCTGGTGTATGTAGTAGTCTTCCCTACAATGGAGTGTCACTAATAATCAAGGCTATCAGGCTTCTAAAATCTAACTTATTTAGCATTTAGAACACAGAAAATGTGAGGGATTTTTTTCACTTTTTTATAGCATATTGAAGAGTGAGTTATAATATTTAATATTTATTATGGGGGCGCCTGGTTGGCTCAGTTGGTTAAGCATCCAACTCTTGATTTTGGCTCAGGTCATGATATTGAGGTTGATCCCTGTTCAGGATTCTCTCTTCCTCTTCCTCTGCCCCTCCCCCTTTTCTCATGCTGTCTCTTAAAAAAATCCAATTAAAAAATTGTGGGGACTAGAGTTCACTGGGTGGAAACTTACACAGTTTGAAAAAACTCACTCTGATGGTTCTGATAAGCTGCTCTTCTTTCTATCTACCAAAAATCATTACTCAAGTGAGAGAGGAAAATTAGTGAGGAAAGGAGATATTAGGGATTTATAAAAAATTTTATGTAGAACACTCTAGATTTATACCTAACACTAATTAGGAATGACTGTGACCTATTAAAATCTATTTATTTTATAAAATTATTTATTACAGTTACCTTCATATAGTAAGCTTCTTGTGGTTTTATTACAGACTTCATTTATTTTTAAAAAATGAACAAAATCTTTTAACCTTTTTGGGAACACAACTACAATAAGCTACAATAAGAAGAGCACATATCAATAGTACCATATCTACAAAGTGCTTCTGAATTTTTGAAGAAATTAATGGGCTAACAGAGAAAGTCTGGCTTAAAATAACTAAAGGTAGTAAGGACTTTGTTGGTTTTTTTCCCACTGAAAAAACAGATTGGGTCACTTAAAACCTGTTGGTTTTCTAAAAATTAGGCAAGGTGTTGATTGTTTCAGCAATGAAAGTAAAAAGGAAGACAAAGATACACAGTAAGAGAGATGAAACCAGATGGAAGGAATGTTTAATAGTGTTACCGTTTTGCCACTAGTTTCTTTAAAAAGATGTCAGATATTGTCTAAACACATCCAAACATACTAAACATCCTGTATTAAAAGAGCCTACTATGCGGGGTGCCTGGTTGGCTCAGTCAGTAGAGTATGCAATGCCTGATCCTGGGGTTGTGAATTCAAGCTCCATGTTGGATGTAGAGATTACTTACAAACAAAATCTTAAAAAAAAAAAACAAAAACAAAAAAAGGGAGAGCCCGCTATGAATGTTTACAGAACAAGATATTAAAAAGAAAAAAAAAAAAAAAAACCCTCACCTGATAACATCTTGAACAAGTTAGCCAGTTGACTGTTCCCCACAAGCGCCAATATACATCTCTCCAAGATTTTAATTCTTCAAAAAGACTATTCAAATACTCATGAACATCCCAAGTCTTATCCCTGGGGAAAAGAGCCTCAATTATTATCTTATTTTACAAGCAAGTAATATAAACAATTTGTTTTCAGTACATGTTTTTAAATTTGTGGCTTATTTCCAGTAACATTCCCCAAATGTTGGTTGTGGGATGGACTATACTGACAGTAGATAAAATTTCATTTGGAGTTTGTTTATTCTCTTTTTCTGTGGACACAAGAAAAAGATATAAAAGACTGAACGCCAAATTATTTTGCTAAACTATACAAATTATTTTGCTAAGCTATGTTAAATGCAGTTTGAGCAGACTAACAGTTGAGACTTAGGCATATGTTGCTAAATAGAACCTTTATTCTAATTGTACATATTATAGAATAAGTTGTTATTAATTATTGGTGATTCTAAACATTACATTAATATATTATTTATATTATTTTCAAAAGGAATTCTCCAATAATTCAATAATATAGTAATATATAATCAGGTCTTAGTAACATACATTTTTAAGTTATAAACTTAAAAAATAGCAAAGACTTAAAACCCTATTGGCTATGTCCATATGTAACTCATGTTCCTATTTTTCCCAAATCCCTTAATCTTTTGAACTTTTGCTATTTTTGTCCTTAGTTCAACAAATAACAAGATGTCATGATGTTATTACAAATTACATAGGCACATCTGTTTTAATTAAAGACAACTGAAAAAATATCAACAGCTAACTTGCACGGAAATGCTTTAAATAAATCAAAAATGGATGTTGAAGTCAATATCAATTTTTTTCAAATAGTATTAATAGTTATTGCTGTCAGAATGAAAGTGCTTTCCAAAAGGTGAAATCAAGTCTTAAGACAAAGAAGTATAACATCCTAGGTGCTTACAATAACTAATGAAGATTTCCCTGATTATCATATGAAGACAAAAATGAAACATTTTAAACATGACTGTAAAGGGTGCCTGGCTGGCTCAGTTGGAGGTGCATGGAACTCTTCATCTCAGAGCCATGAGTTCAAGCCCTATGTTGGGTGTAGAAATTACTAAAAAAAATAAACTTAAAAAAATAAAAATAAAATAAACATGACTATGCTATTAATACTAGGGTCATATGTGTTTATTTATATTTGTTTTAATGTTTAAAATATGCAATTTAACATTTATAGTGAACAAAAGTGCTATACATTTTTATCATAGAAGAAAAAAACAAACAAAATTAAAAGCATCCATAATATTATTACTTAAAGGTAACACCACAGTTTACACTTTGGCAAAATGTTTCTAGTTTTATGAACTTTCTTCCCCCCACTTAATTCACGACTAACAACTTGCTACATAAGTACACATTCTTTTACAACATTATTCTCAAAGGTTGCACATTGAGAATGGATTAGAATTAATCTCCCCCCAACCGATAATGAGAACTAGTTTTGAACCTAAAAGAGAATAAGAAAAGACTACGTACTAATGAAATACTGACAAAGTATGAAGAATAAATAGATTATGGAAAATTCAATTTTAAAGACAATTTCCTCATTCACCAAAATTTACCTGAAAGTAAATTTGGTTCTCTGTCAAATTCAATATAACATTTGCATAAATAAAATCTGTTAGGGAAATAATTTTTAATGACAGTGACCAGAATATCTTTCAAGATTAATGTGGAATAATTTTTACTATTTTAAAGTTTAAAAAATCATGAAATTTACTTAGTAAATAAAATAAAACTTTTGCAAAACTTTGTTTTGAAAGTAGCATTTTTTTAAATTTTTAAAAAATGTTTATGTATTTTTTTTGTTGTTGTTAACGTTTACTCACTTTTTGAGAGACAGAGCACAGAACGGAGAGGGAGACACAGAATCGGAAGCAGGCTCCAGGCTCTGAGCTGTCAGCACAGAGCCCGACATGGGGCTCCAACTCATGAACTGTGAGATCACGACCTGAGTTGAAGTCGGACACTGAACCGACTGAGCCACCCAGGCGCCCCAAATGTTTATGTATTTTTGATAGACAGAGACAGAGTGCAAGCAGGGGAGGGACAGAGAGACACAATTCGAAGCAGGATCCAGGCTCTGAGCTGTCAGCACACAGCCCAATGTGGGGTTCAAATTCACAAATCGTGAGATCATGACCTGAGCCAAAGTTGGATGCTTAACCAACTGAGCCACGAAGGCACCCCGAAAGTAGCATCTTTCTAAGTCAAAGTTGGATTACATTCAGAGAAAAATGTTATCCTATGCCTTATAATACTAGTTAATGTTTTTAGACAAACACTAGTAATTCACATTTAAAAGCTATATTTTATTGTTACTGCACCTTATGTGAATGTAGATAATATTTCCATGTTGATCCACATTGATTTTTCCAGGAATGCAAGGAATTCTTCTTTCTGTTTCTTTTGTTAAAAGTTTCTTACACAAACAGCATCTATAACACAAAGAACATACAAAAATATCCAAGGAGAAAAATTTTAAATGTAGTAAAATTAAAGAATTTAGCTGCACTGTACAGAATATCAAAGAAAAATACATCACCATACCTGTATAATGTCGCTGCATTATTCCGAGAATCTGGGTTCAAGTACTCAGGATCAAAAAGTCTTTCAATCTTCTTACAAAAAAGTTTACTATTAACAACAAATGATGGACAAATTAATTTTCTATGTTTACATTATGAAAATTACTTGATAGTGATGAAAATAAATACTGATCTACCTGCATATGTAGAAAATAAAATTAATAAATCCTTAGAGAGCCACTCTGGGGATTTACGATATATTTATAGTGTTCTAAGTAAATAAACCTATTAATGAGAACTGCTTAATTAAGAATGTATTTTCAGGGGTGCCTGAGTGGCTCAACTGGTTAAATGTCTGACTTCAGCTTAGGTCATGATCTCACACTTCGTGGGTTTGAGTTCTGGGTTGAGCTCTGCGCTGACAGCTCTGTGTTTCCTCCTCTCTCTGTCCTTCCCCCACTTTTGCGCACTCTCTCTCTCAAAAATAAATAAACATAAAAAAAAAAAGAATGTATTTTCACAGGAATATTTGGTAAAAATAGTCAAGATTGAGGAACTTGAAAACTTAAGAATCCTGGGTCTACCAATAATAACTTGGCATATTTGAACGTTGTTTTCTCATCTATAAAATGGGGTTAATATGGGGTGCCTGGGTGGCTCAGGTTAAGTGTCCAACTTCAGCTCAGGTCATGATCTCGTGGTTCGTGAGTTCAAGCCCTGTATCAGCCTCTGTGCTGATAGCTCAGAGCCTGGAGCCTGCTTTGGATTCTGCATCTCCCTCTCTCAGTTCCTCCCCCACTCACACTCTGTCTCTCTCTCTCAAAAATAAATAAAGATTAAAAAATAAAATAAAATAAAATGGGATTAATAATCCCAAATTCACAAGGTTTTATGAGGGTTAAATGAATAGTGTTTTTAAAGAGTGCCAGATATAGCATTAAGCAATTGATATATATTAACAAAAACTTACTGATTATACATACTATGAGCAAACTTTAAGTCTTATGTCATTAATTCGAAGTGTATGTCCTGAGGCTAGGTCTGGATTTAGGATATGAATCCCATTTTTAAATATTTAGCTCTCAGATAATTGCCCTCTGTCTCATCCCCCCTAAGGACTAAACTTTTGTATAATCCCCTGCATTAGCAATTTCCCCCTCTGGAATGAATCATTTTGATTAGCATATAAACATTATCTAGTATCTACCTTAAAAAAAAATCGTCTCCTGGGCCTACCTATCCCTAATGGCTAACTGCTAAAATTTTTAGTATTCATTTAGAGCAAAACATCGGGAAAAAAGTTTGTCTAAATCTAATTGGTCACATTTCTGTCCTCATTTTACTCTACATGGTAGCTGCATTCTACACATTTGATCACTTAATCACCTCCCTACTTCTTTTTTTTTTAAGATTTTATTTTTAAGTAATCTCTGTACCCAGTGTAGGGCTTGAACTCACAACCCTGAGATCAAGAGTTGCATGCTCTATTGACTGAGCCAGCCAGCGCCCCAATCACTGCCCCACTTTTGAAACTATCTTTCCTTTTATCTTCCCTTTGACTCACTGGCTCCTCCTTCTCAGGCCACTAAATGGCCACTCCTCTGTTGAACCTCTAAATATTGGATAGTCTTTATCAATATTCTCTTGCTAACAATTGGAAAATTAAATAAACAGCATTTAAAATAGCACCCAAAATTTTTTACCTAGGAATTAAAAAAAAAAAAGTATCTCTACACTGAAAACTATAAAACGTTGCTAAGATAAATGGAGGATTATACCATGTTCATGGACTGAAAGAGCCAGTACAATTGAGATCTCAAATCTTTTCAAATATAATCAATGTTAACATCAAACTCCAGCAAGTGTGTGTGTGTGTGTGTGTGTGTGTGTGTGTGTCTACGAGAGAGAGACAGAAAGAGAAAACGAGCAGGCTGATTCCATATAAATTATGCAAAAATGGAAAGGACTTAACATGGCCAAAATGGCAATCTTGAAAAAAGGCTAAGCTGGAGAATTTAGATTACTACATAGCAAAAAATATTATAAAGCCACTGTAATTAAGGCAGTGGGCTACTGATACCAATACAAACAAAAAAATCAATGAGACTAGACAGCTACATGCAAAGTAATGAAATCGGATCACTTTCTCACACCATACACAAAAAAAAACCCCTCAAAACAGATTAAAAACCTAAGCGAGAGACTTGACACCATAAAACTCATAGAAGAAAACACAGTCAATTTCTTTGACATTGACCTTTCCAACTTTTTTCTAGATATGTCTCCTTAGGCAAGGAAAACAAAAGCAAAAATAAACTATCGTGACTACACCAAAATAAAAAACTTTTGCATGGCAAAGGAGATCATCAACAAAACAAAAAGGCAACCTATTGAATGGGAGAAGATATTTGAAATGATACATCCAATAAGAGGTTAATATCCAAAATATATACAAAACTTATACAACTCAACACCCCAAAAAACAATCCAATTAAAAAATGATTGGAAAAGTAAATAGACACTTTCCCAAAGAAGACATACACATGGCCAACAGACATGAAAAGATGTCAACATCATTAATCATGAGGGGGAAATGTGAATCCAAACCAAAATGAGATATCATCTTACATGTGTCAGAATGGTTAGAATAAAAAGACAAGAAATAACAAGTGATGGCAAGGATGTGGAGAAAAAGGAACCCTTGTGCACTGTTGATGGGAATGTAACTTGGTGCAACCACTATGGAAAACAGAAATGAGTTCCTCAAAAGACTGAAAACAGAACTACCATATGGTCCAGTAATTCCAATACTGGGTATTTACTTCAAGAAAAAAAAAAAAAACACACTAATTTGAAAACATATATGCACCTGTATATTTATTATAGCATTATTTACAATAGCCAACAATGGAAGCAATCTAAGTGTACATCGATATATGAATGGATAAAAAAGATACGGTATACGTGTATATACAGTGGAATATTACTTGGCCATAAAAAGGATGAGATCTTGCCATTTGTGACAACATGGATGGACCTAGAAGGTATAATGCTAAGTGAAATAAGTCAGAGAAAAATCCCATATGATTTCACTTATATGTGGAATCTAAAGAACAAATGAATAAATGAACAAATAAAAAGCAGAATCAGACCTATAAATGCAAAAAACAAACTGCTGGAGGGGAGGGAGGTAAGGGAATGAAGGTGTGAAGGGGTGTAAGGGGTGAAGGAGAGGGTGAAATACAGGCTTCCAGTTACAAAATGAGTAAGTCATAGGATTGTATTGGCATTGTAAGATGACAGATGGTAGCTACATTCGTGGTAAGCACAGCTTAATGCATAGAGTTTTTAAATCACTATGTTATAACCTGAAACTAATGTAACATTATGTGTCAACTGTATTTCAATTTTAAAAAAAAGAAGAGATCAACAGAACAAAATGGAGAGTTTGGAAACACATGGTGCCACTGCAATTCAGTGGAGAAAGAATGGTCTTGCTAAGAAACCTCAGCCAGTTCCATGGTTTCAAATCTATCTACTCTTGTATTTCTATTTTAAGCTCTGATCTCTGACCTAAGCTTCAAACTTATATATCCACCTACCTCTGCTATCTTGCCTGGATGTCCAAAAAGTGTATTAAATATATTAAGTAATCTCAATAAGATCCAAATCCACCTCTTGAACCCTTTACCCCAATCTCTCCTCTATTAATGGTATTACCATCTACTTAGTTGCTCAACCTTAAACCTCAACCTAGTAATTATCCTAGGATACACTCTTTTCCCACATTATTCCATTTGCAATCTGTCGATATTTCTAATAATACACTCTGCATCCATCTACTTCTTTCCAGCTCCACTGCTCCTACTCTAGTCCAAACTCTTTCATCTCTCACCAGATTATCACACTAGCCTCTCCTCATCAGTCTCCTTATTTCTCACATCTGTATAGTCTATTCTTCACAGAGCAACAGGATGGTCTCTTCAAAAACAGATCATGCCACTCCTCTGTTCCCATTCACATTTAGAATAAAGTATACTCTCTTTGCTGTGACTCAAACAGCGCCTAAACTGCCGACCTTATCCCATACTACTCTTCCTCTTTATAATAAAGCCAGTTTTAATCATTTTGAAAATAATTCACTAACACGATATGCTCATATGTACATTGTAAAAAATAAGTACTAATTTTTATCTAGAGTCATTGGCTCTGGATAAATTTTACTTCATTTAAAATAAAACAGAGGGTCAATTGGGTGGCTCAGTCAAGCAGCTGACTCCTGATTTTGGCTCAGGTCATGATCTCGCAGTTCATGGGACTGAGCCCCACGTTGGACTCCACGCTGACAGCGTAAAGCCTACTTGGGATTCTCTCTTTCCCCCTCTCTCTGCCCCTCCCCTGCTCATGCTCTCTCTCTTCTTCTCTCAAAATAAATGAATAAACTTTAAAAAAATAGAAATATTTCTAAATATATTCTAAAAATAGAATATTTCACTAAAATGAAATAGAAATATATTTCTTCTAACAGGAACATTAGGTTAAAAATTAAATTAAAAAAATTACCTCCTAAACTTATCTTTCTTGTCCTTTAAATCATCAACTTCATTATGTGTGAACAGGTCAGCTATACGTGTGAGAAGATTTGCATTAATACAGTTCATGTTGCATGGGGTAGCAACTATGGCATTCATATTCTTGTGGCAATACTGAATACATTGCTCAACCTGAAAAAAAGAATAGAAAATGAATGTTGAAAAGAGTAGCATGAAGGACAATGTCATTTCAATACCTTTCAAAGATAAAATTCATTAAAAGCTAGATCCATGGATTACTAGGCACTAACTGCATGCAGGTTAATCTATACTGGGCTAATCTATACTGTTCCAAAGTGAGCCAGCAGGCCATAGTTGTACAAACCCATACAAAGCTAGAAAAATAATCTTCAATTTTCCTGGCACACTTTAAACAATAATGCAATGAGCATCTTTCATGATTGTGGCAGGTATGTATCTTAGTCCACAAACTCAAGTATACAAGATATGTAATTTCCTAAAACTAGACTTAGTGGCAATTTTAAGCCTCTACTTCTCTGAGTGGCAGAAATATAGTCACTTCAGGGTTTTCTCAGTTGTGTTGTGCTTGCTTTCTGACTTTCTTCCCCTTTCTCCAACCTGAGGTATATTTATTTACTTTTTGAGGTGGCTTTGGGGTTGGGGAAAAGTAGCTCTGGCTAATCATGTATTCTTCCAAATATTTTGTTATGGGAAAAAAAAATATGCTTTAGGGCTTAGATTTCAAAACTCAAACATTAAGGATTCTTTCCATCTCTGCTTTTTTTCTATAACCCTTCCCTGGAACAATTAATACCAGCAACTAAATAGGGAGCAACTAAAGAATAGAAAGAATACAGAGAACTAAGCAAAACCTTAAACACTCAAATAAACAAACTTCAGGGGCACCTGGGTGGCTCAGTCGGTTGAGCGACTGACTTTGGCTCAGGTCATGATCTCACGGTCTGTGAGTTAGAGCCCCGCGTTGGTCTCTGTGCTGACAGCTCGGAGCCTGGAGCCTGCTTCAGATCCTGTGTCTCCCTCTCTCTCTGCCCCTCCCCCGCTCATGCTCTGTCTCTGTCTCAGAAATGAATAAACATAAAAAAAATTTTTAAACAAACTTCACATCTGTTAATATAGCAAAGGAGTACTCTGCCCTAACACAAACATATATAAACATGTGAATGATTAAGAAATTGATTAAATAAAAAGAAACAAATACATTTAAAAAACTTTTTTTTAACATTTATTCATTTTTGAGAGTGAGAGAGACAGAGCACGAGTAAGGGAGGGGCAGAGAGAGAGCGAGACACAGAATCCGAAGCAGGCTCCAGGCTCCCGAGCTGTCAGCACAGGGCCTGACGTGGGGCTCGAACTCATGGACTATGAGATCATGACCTGAATTGAAATTGGACGCTTAACCGACTGAGCCACCCAGGCGCCCCAAGAAACAAATATATTTAATGTTAGAGTCTGATACGTATTTGTATATACTGTGCTTTTCTGTTTTATCAACTACTCCTTAACAACAGACATTAGCATTGGGTTTATACATATACAATTATATTAGTATTTGGGTATTTGTTTTTAATTCACTGATTTGTAAATGAAAGACACAAATAACCAAACATGCTTAAAGAAATTACTTAAATAATGAACAAATATATTCAAATTAATTTTCATTTAATTTGGTTTTACAGCAAAATCCATCTTGGAGTAAAGCTAATTCTGCTTGGTTTCATCTAATACACCAGTAAGCTATTCCTTGAAGATAAATTGTTTGCTGTATAGACGTAATATACAAATGATACATACTAGTTTAACCCCTTCCCAACAGAACAAGAGCAGTTTATTCTAATGGAATTGTAAGTAAGAAGAGTTAGGAATCCCTAGAAAAAGAAAGATGAGACAAAGCTTTCCTGACACAAGAGAAGTCATTTTAGGCCCCCAGATATTTTCTGTGATCTGTGCCCCACTTGCCCAAGCACTACTTCTTACAGAAGTGCCTTTAGGAGGTGTCAGAATTACAAAGAAATACAAAGACCTTAACAGTTAAGAATTTTAAGAGAACAAAGGGAACACAAAACTAACAGTCTCCACCAGGCCTAAAACTGGTAAAAACTCTCATTGCTGTTTCCAAAGTAAGCAAGGCCCTGCACTCCTCACCCAAGATAACAAACCCAAGACCTCATCCAGTTTAAACCCATAGAACCTTGCCCTCTTCCAGTTACCTCTGTTTCATTATAAAATTGAAGTTTCCATCCTAGGTGAAGCACAAGCTTCATTAACATAGCACAGGATGCCCGTGCTACGTCATACCTTTTCTTGGTATGACAGAGCTCCCCTTTATGAATGTGCATCCTAAACCCTAAATAAAAGAAAATGATCACCCCTCCTTGGCGAGTCAAAGCTCTGGAAGTTATTCCCCATGATCTCCTTATTTGCTGCAAATAGTTTCCTTTGTGTGACAACTCTACCTGATGCAGGCTCTTAGCTTAACTCACCGCGAAGCAAATTCCTATTAGTTCAGTTACAGAATCACACTCTTGAATTAACAACTATTTTAGTAAGATGTCTTAGAAATTTCTAGGCACTTGAAGGAAAAATCAAGTTGTATGTTAAATTAAGCATAGGTGAATAAAAGAACTTGGATCTTTTATTAATACTTACCAATGAATCCATTTTCAAAAACTCTGAAGAAATAAGAATTGAAATGACATTTCCTGGCTCTAAAAAAAAAGAAAAAAATTTAATTCTCCTTTTGATTTGTACCTCAATCTCCTCAGGACAAGGTCCTTCTCACCTTAAAAGAGGATGTTACATTATAAGAGCAGTTTATTATAACATTACTACGTCATATGGCTTAGATACACGAAAGAAAGAAAATGCAATGTTAAAATATGGGGTATAGAGAAAGCACATAGTAAATCTGCCCGATAATTAGATTTATATCTAAGTAAAAAGACTCCAGCTAAAGATACGACACATGCAAACTTCTGCTTAACTAAATCAGAGAAAAAGGTAATTAAAATTGAGACTCTAATTTATCACATAAAAAAATCATAGTGAGAAAATCTTTTAAATGATTAATGAAAGCACTTGTTATTAGTGAAGTTATTTCAAAGGCAGTACAATACTTGTCATGAACAATTATTTATTTAAAAGACTCTAAAAGGTAACATAAAATTTACTACTGCAGAAGCGCTAAAGTTACTTCCTAAAGGCAAACTGAGGCGAGGCATAACCAGAGAAAGGGGAATGCTGGTTGACACTACTATTTTGGTAAACCTAAGTCATCTCCTGTGAGGTATATTTAAGGAAAAAAAAATTGTGATTTTTCCCATTATAGCACTGAGATAATCCTTCCAAATAAAGGACTATGCAATGATTAAAATAAGCAATTCCAATCTTTGTTTAAACAATAATGCTAGGTTAAAGGCTCTCAGATAGAAAGAAATGGTGAAGGGGACTGGTGAAAAATTCCTCATGAAAAATTCCTCAGGGAAGAGTAATATAGCTCATTCCAGCTAAGACCACTTGTCTGCATTATTAGAGATTTAAGTAAGCATTCTGGTGGTTTTCCTGGTTAGAATAAAGATTGCTTTTATAAAAGTTTATGTTTGTAGCTACTGATATAAGGTCAAAGATTACAGAGTGACTAGTTTTGCTCCACTTCTTTTACCTTGACTATATGCATAAATGTGCTGGATAAAACATTTTTTTTCTCCCTGCATACTTTAATTTTTTATTTCACATATACATAACCATATCTGAGTGATCTGGAATCTATGGACTCCAACTGGCTGAAAATTTTTATTTAGCAAGCTTGTAATTTTTATTTAAGAACCACCAAAATCTCTTTTCATTAATTTGATCCTTAAAATCTATTAATAATAAGTTTCTTCAGAAAATGTTTATACTATCCCTATAGATTTATTTACTAATAAGAATTTAAAAATATTTTGGGACTGCTACAAATAGCAAATTCTAAGGCACAGACTTTATTAAACTACAAGTGTGATTTCCTATACAATGCTATACCCGACTAAAGATTACTCATTATTCTTCCTTTCATCTAGAACACCAGTTCTCAAACTTTTACTTTTTTTAAGATTGTATTTTTAAGTAATCTCCACACCCAACATGGAGCTTGAACTCACAACCCCGAGACCAAGAGTTGCACGCTCCAATGACTGAACCAGCCAGGCATCCCTGGTTCCCAAACTTTTGATCTTAAGACTCCCTTTTTTGTTGAGATGGGTTAGAACTATCAGTATAAATTAAAACAGGAAAAATTTAAAATATTTAATTCCTTTTAAAAGAATAAAGTCATTATATAATAACATATCTTTATGAAAAATAACTGTATTTTCCAAAATACAAATTAGCAAGAGTAACACTGACATTTTTTACAAATTTCTTCGATATCCAACTTGAGAAGATAGCTGGATTCTATATCTGTTTCTACATTCAGTTTGTGGGTAGTCTTCTCTGATGTTCCATCAAAACTCAACAACTGATAGTTTCTTTTAAAGGTTAGGTGTTATGGAATCTGAAGTCATATCAATGAACTTTTCCTATTCTGTTATCTCAAAGTCAAATGATTTATCTTGCACTTTGAATGGATCTTTGCTTAACCCATGCATGATTTTAACATCACGCACTGTCATTTGGAAAATATTGGTTCACTGAGTTATGCAGATCTTCTAAATGTTGAAACATTTCATTGTACAATATATATAAGGGACACCTGTGTGGCTCAGTCGGTTGAGAGTCTCACTCTTGATTTCGGCTCAGGTCATAACATCAGAGTCATGAGATTGAGCCTTGTGTTGGGCTCTGCACTGAACATGGAGCCTGCTTAAGATTCTCATTCTCTCTCTCTCCCTCCCCCACTACCACTTTCTCACACACACTCTCTAATATATATATGTATATATCTCTCTCTCACATTTGTTAATATCACCACCAGTCTCATCAGAAAAGTCTTTTAAATATGGAGAAACTGTCAAGCATGTGGAAGCAGATACAAGTTTTCCATACTCTCTCACTTGAAACCTTGAATTTTATTATTGACAACAAATACTGTCAGTTGTTTCCCTTCAGTTGCTCAGCTTAATTCATTTTCAAGAAAATATCTTGCCTAAGTCTGAATAACCATAATTTGCCTCTCATTCTTTCAAGTAAAAATGGTTTTCTCTTTTTCAAAAAGCAGCTGGTTTAGCTTGCAACTCAAACAACTGCACAAGTGCTTTTCCTCTAGACAACCATCACACTCTAGTGTGCAGAAGTGCACCTCCCATGCCATCACACAGAACATGGAAAAGATGCATGCTCAAGGGTCAAGAGTTGATCAAATTACTCATCTTTACTGTTTCATCAAGGACATTCTTAAAGTGAGACTGAATTTATTCTTTTCTTTTTTATCTTTTTAACTATGAGCACATGTTATTCAAGAATATGATGACCACTAGTACAGTTTGGTGCCCCTGCCCAGATGTGTGCCCTCCATTACTTCTATACCATGTGAACAAATGGCAACAAAGAAGAAGACCGTAAGATATTAGTATTATTATATATATTGTCTTGACTTTGTGAACCTTCTAAAAGATCTCCAGGACTCTGGGGCACCTGGGTGGCTCAGCTGGTTGAGTGTCTGACTCTTGATTTTGGTTCAGGTCATGATCTCATGGTTGCGAGATTGAGACCTACATTGGACTCTGCGCTGAGCATGAAGCCTGCTTAGGATTCTCTCAATCTCTCTCTCTCCCCTCAGCTGCACCTCCCCCACTCATTCTCTCTCTCTCTTTCTCAAAATAAAAAAAAAAAACAACAACAAATATCTCCAGGACTCCAGAGGTCCATGTACCATACAATGAGAACTGCTGATCTAGAGACCTGTCCACTTGCCATACATTCACTATAATCTACTAAAAATGATGAGGTATCAGTTTCCTAAAAGGTGATTACTAAATCTAGGCACAAATACTAATGTCCAAATAATTTTCCACATTGCATGTTTGGTGTGAAGCAACTACCAGGTGACACATAAATTTCACTACAAAATAAGCAATAGATGGTCTTTTACCTAAAGTGGGCATCTCACAATCTTTATTCTCCTTAGTGTTCCTTTTAACATATCTTATCAACCAGTTGAAAATGTGAACGTCACAATGAACTGAAATGTCCACCTCTTCCCAGCGCTGGGCATCCATAGATAAATATTCAGCAAAGTACTTCATTTCTGCTATCAAGAGATCTCGTGGGCAAATAAAATCTTCTTTCAAGTTTTTTGCTTCATCACATACATGGATCACCATGTTTGGCCTTCATAAAAAATGTTACACAGAAATGAAATTATTAGAGTTTTAGAAGAGGAGCCAAGAATACTGACATTTATTGGAAGTACAAGAACAAGATGTTTTTGGAAGTTTTGACCATAAATAAACTTGAAAGCATTTGACATTCAGAATTTTTCATAAAAGTATCTTGCTAACCTTATTATATCTTAGATTTTGACTAAATTTAGTTAGGTTATTGACCTAACAGCTTAAGCTGTTAAGCTTATTAAGCCTAATAACTTAAGAAATTAGAAAAACAAAAATATTTTTATTACAGGACTCATAATTTACATGGTTTAAAGTTTAGTTTTCAAGTTATAAGTTAATAACAAAGTTTTAAAAACTAATACCAATTCACACACACAAAAATTAAATAACATATTCTAAGTCTTGTGAGGAACATAAAACAGTACTTTTACATGGTTATGGGTATGAGGAGATAAATATTAAATATTAAAATTTTATTACTATTAATAAATAAGAAAAACAGTTAAAATCATTCATTGAAGAATCAAAAAATTAGCATGGCTACTTAGTTATTTTTAACAGCAAGAAAGTTTATTTCTATGCATTCATCAAATATAAATTAGTAAATGTAGTTAAAAGAATTAAGACTACAATGTGTTTATTAACATATTTTAAAAATAATTTAAGAATAAGTTTAGATGATGCATCAGAAAGACTGCTTAAAAAATACATAGTCCTTGAATTTACTTTCCCTTGAAAATTAGATCACCTCAAAAAGAAATATCAGCATGATCCACAACTACTTTCATGTCATTACAAAAGAGAATAAATCAAAAGAGACACACTGTCCTACAATATGAATTTAATGTGTTCAATGGAACTTCATAACTTTCTAATACAAAAAAATCATATTTGAAACAAAACTGGGCTCCCAGATAAAGGATTATTAACCAACACTATTGTCAAGGTCAAAGGAATTTAAATAACTCTTCACAAATTGTTCTTCCAAAGAAATTATGGTCAAAATATAAACAGGTGCTGGTAAGGTATGCTTGTATAATGAAGCATAATGTTTCTATGGATTTTAGATCTACAGTATGAAATACTAGACAATCCCAGCAAGAAAATTATCTGATAAATTTTGTGATACACAAACAAAACTATCAGTTAAAAATCTATGTGAGTAAATTAAAAATCCCTGAACTATACACTTCAAAAGGGTGAATTTTTGTTTATTGTAGTAAAATACACATAACATATAATCTGTCATATTAGCTCTTTTTAAGTGTACAGTCCAATGGCATTAAGTACATTCACACTGTCATGCAATCATCACCACCATCCATCTCCAGAACTATTTCAAAAGGGTAAATTTTATGATATATGAATTATATATGAATAAAGCTGTTATAAAAAAGAAAAAAAAACTATCAGAACTGAAAATACAGAAATGAACTCTCAGATATGATGAAAATGTTCTATATCTTCATTTGTGTGATGGTTACATGGTGTATCCATTTGCCAAAACTCATCAAGGTGAATACTTAAAATATATGTTAATTTATTTTATGTAAAATATACAAAACAATCAAAACTTGCAATATACTGAAAGGTATATTCTAATTTTTAATATTTCCATAATCAGAATTATATTCCAATAGCTCTAAAATACACATCTAGTTTCTTTACCAAAATTGGAGAATTAATGGCAGAGATTTTTCTTTGGGTTTTAAAATTTACTTTTCAAAGTTTTATATTAGTAGAGGCTATTCTTAATATTTACAATATGAAAATGAATTTTTTATGTGGAAAACTGTAGTCCAATTTAATTATAACAGGAATAAGCCATGTTCAGCTATCAAGCAACTGTTACAGTTCAACACATGAACTGTTCTGATTCCAACAGTTTCAACAATTGTGTAATGTGAAATTCCTAAATTATGGTAACTGATGTATACAATCACCAATCGTATATTTTATAATTTAAAGTTGATATTCATATTAAATGTTATCTAGCAAAGAACCAGCCTCCTACCCTTCAGATTCTTCAGTCTTTTCTCCACCATTACGAGTAGTACAATTTTCACTTTCTGAAGAACAATTCCTTGTGGAAGCTATACTATGTCTTCCTTAAATACAGAAACAAACACATACAAAAACAAAGGGGGAGGTTAGCGTTTCTAGCTGAGAAAGGGTTTTTACTTACTGAATGGTTATACTGTAAATGCATGGTTTCCAAGGCTAAAGATGGCACTTTGTTAGGTGGCATTTCCCTTAATATTTCTAAAGGTATATGGAAAAAACAGTACAAAAATAGGATCACACATTGCTAACGTTACAGTGAAGATTTAAAAAATGATATGGTGTGAATGGGCAGGGATCAAATGTTCAAAAGCCAACAATATAGTTCTCTCTTCCTGAAGCAAGTTTTTATATCGGTACTTTGCTGTTGCTAGGTTCAAGTTATTTACTACACTCAGGATTTCTAAAATCAGTAAATATTTCCAACATAATTGCAGAAAAGATCTTTTCTACACTGCCACTGTGGTATTCGAAGCTACTGTTGACTACAATAAAAGATAGCTGTAAAAAAAGATAACATGAGGAACAAGCAACATTTCCTCAGTAAAAAAAAATTAAGTAGAAGGTATAGGCCAACAAATCTCTGAAATTATGACATAACTAGGCCAACAGACTGGAGTAGTAAATTTTGATATAATAAATAACTTTTTTTTTGGTAATAGAGTTTGACCTATATGATAATACTAAAACATTTTTCAAATATAGCAAAGATAATTTTCTAAAATTCAGGAAGATACAAATACTAATAGGTTTTCCAGTAATGTTTATATTAGCCTCTAAGTAAATAAAGTTGATTGAAATGTGTATGTTGCAAAATTATCATAAGGACAAACACTATATTTTGTTTTCAAACCTTACCTGTTTTGGAAACTGCATCTTGACCAACTGGAGTTTCCTGAAATTCTCCCTGCATGTCAAGAAGTGACGATTTGATATATGTGGCTAAGGTTTCCACAGGACTCTCTCCAGCAGCCATTAGGGGATTATATTGGTTGTCAACAGGTGAGCTGCCACTGCTCCTCAGTTCATCAAACCTTTTTGCACACTGTAATGACATCAAGGAAGGAAATGTAGGTCTTTCGTAACTAAAAAATAAGATTACTTTCTTGCCTTCTATTTGACAATACTTTTCTATAATCATTTTTTACGAGTGAATACTAATCTGCTGGGTAATACCTAGAAAATTAGCACACATTTCAATACACAAAAGCTTCTGACTTTTTTTTTTTAAGAATTCAGGGTAGAACTTTTTTTTAATACGCTTTAACCCAATGACATAATATGTTTATGCTGTTTTAGGAAAATGAAGAATGTCTTTATAAACCATATTTCCCTGTGGTCTGTTTTTATTATCAGTTGACAATTTTAATAATTTAGTTAAAAACTTGGTTATTATTTTTACATTAACTGAGTTCCCGCCAGGAATCAGACCAAATTTTAAACTTCAATGGAAAGCAAACCAAAAAGAATCTAATTCGTGACACTAGATTTTCTTTATTAAAATAATGAAGACTTTGTTCTTACCAACACTGAGGTTCACCTTGCACAAAATACAGTAGTAATACGTCATGGCCACATATTTGGGCATAGTTTGTTCTAGCACAGTGTTTTCCCCTTAACCCATCAGTTACTCAAGAAATCAACTTAGAAGGTCCAGATCAGCAATTGAAGAGGAAAAAAAAAAAAGAAGTCAAATTTAATAGATTAGAAAATATCGGAAGTGCATTAAGCATACTAGGCTAAGTACTCCTTCGTGGAAATGTCATTTCTATGTGTGTCTTAGGTCACAGCATAAAATGCCTTCCTTAATGCGGATCTTGGTCAAACAACACTGCCATAGCATCCATTTTTAAATCTGCACCAACATCAACACGGATGACAAATTCCATAGCAGACCAAGTAATCTGGGAGGTGCAAAAGGAGAAAAATATATACAATGTATATGTCTATATATTAAATGAATAAAGCATTGGGCATGGCATCACTCATTTATTACACAAATATTATCAAATACCCACTAGATATTAAGCACTATTTTCAGTAAAGATTGTTTATATGGTCACTATTACATGAAACGCCTGTTCAAGGCTTAGTCTTTTGAAAAGTAAAAAATTTTTTTAAAAAACACACTTAAAAAATATGTATGCATAGATGGACATATGCAGTCAATATGCTATGTCTTTAAACAAAGTCTTAAATAAAAATAATTAATATGATATATGAAAAACCAAATATTTTTTCATATGAAGACTGAAAAAAGTTGTGATGAATGTCTGGACAAATAAAGGAAAACAAATGTTATAACATCATTAGAAAAATATACAGATTCATATACATGTATAGGATAAAAAAGATAAATGGTTTTACTGAATTCATTTCTCCTACAAAATGAATTTAGTTTTTGTAACACGGAGAAAGTGATAGGTAGGCTTTTATTTTTTGTAAATTTTTTTTTTAACGTTTATTTAGAGACAGAGACAGAGCATGAACGGGGGAGGGTCAGAGAGAGAGAGGGAGACACAGAATCTGAAACAGGCTCCAGGCTCTGAGCTGTCAGCACAGAGCCTGACGCGGGGCTCGAACTCACAAGCCGTGAGATCATGCATGACCTGAGCCAAAGTCGGACGCTTAACCGACTGAGCCACCCAGGCGCCCCATAGGCTTTTAAATAAAACACAAGTTCCTGGGGCACCTGGCTGGCTCAGTCAGAGGAGGATGCAACTCTTGATCTCAGGGTTGTGAGTTCAAGCCCCACATTGGGTGTAGAGATTACTTGAAAATAAAATCTAAAAAAAAAAAACCACACAGGTTTTTTGGATATCCTTTAGGTAAAGTTCACAGCTATAATGTAGATTTATCTTATTTAATAAAGTTTACAGCAATTTCTAATACTTAGTAAGAATATTATGAATTCTGAATATCTGAAATAAACACATGATTGCTTAAACAAAGAAGTAAACCATAAATAATTTAAATTATGTTGTTAAATATTCTTTGTGTTTAAGCAAAAATTACACGATATCTATATACAAAAGAATGAGACTGGACCCCTTACCTATACCACACACAAAAATTAGCTCAAAATAGATCAAAGACTAAATGTAAGTGCAAAGACTAAATATAAGCGCTAACACTATAAAACTCTTATAAGAAAATAACCTTGGACTAAGTGATGGTTTCTTAGCTATGACACTAAAAGCACAAGCAACAAAGAAAAAGCAGAAAAACCAGACCTCCTCAAAATTTAAACTTTGTGTTTCAAAGGTCACCATCAAGAAAATGAAAAGGCAACATACACAATAGCAGAAAATATTTGCAAATCATATTATTTGACAACGGACTTGCATCTAGAATATATTAAGAACTCTTACTACTCAATAATAAAAAGATAAATAACCTAATTTAAAAAATGGACAAAGGATCTAAATAGACATTCCTCTAGAGAAGATCTATAAATGGCCCACAAGCACATGACAGGATACTGATCATCATTAGCCATCAGGAAAATGAAAATCAAAATCATAATAAAAGAAAAAAGAAAAAAATTGTAATGAATTATTACTTCATACCCATAAGGGGCTGTATTCAAAAAGACAGATAATAAAAGTGTTGACAAGGATATGAAGAAATTGGAACTGACATTACTGGTGGGAATGTAAAATGGTACACTTTGGAAAAATTAGACACATTATTTCATCTTTAAAAACATAAAAACTCCTTTTTCTTTTTATTTTTTTGAGAGAGAGTGTGCAAGTGAGTGAGGGGCAGAGAGAGAGAGAGAGAGAGAGAGAGAGAAGCCAAGTGGGGCATGAGCTCACCTGATGGGGGACTCAAACTCATGAACTGTTAGATCATGACTTGAGCTGAAGTCAGATGCTTAATGACTGAGCCACCCAGGTGCCCGATACATAAAAACTCTTAATTTATCCTTTCTCCACTTTCAAAATACCAACACGATCATTGTCAAAATGGAAAAAAAAAAACACGATAATCCAGGAAATTAAATAACAGAATATTAAGGAAAGGTAAAAAATATTTTTTTTGTCTACCAGATATTAAAAAAATATTGAAAATAAATGAACATAGAACTGTCAGTAGGATTAGATAGAGATCAACAGATTAGAATAGTAAGTCCAAAGATTTGAAGGTGGAATTTCAAATCAGTAATAAAGAATGAAATATTCAATAAATGTGGAGACAATTAACTATTCATTAGAAAAAAAATGTTAAAACTAAAATAAACTCCATGTGGAGTCAAGATTTAAAAGTAGAAAATAAAAGTAGTCAGGAAAATGTAGGTGACTATGTATTTATTATACGGCTTCAGGTGAGGATTTTCTTTTTTTTTTCCTCTTTTATTTATTTTAAGAGACAGAGAAAGTGTATGTCCGTGAGCTGGGGAGAGAAAGAAAGAAAGAGAGAGAGAGAGAGAAAGAATCCCAAGCAGGCTCCATGCTGTCAGTGCCAGAGCCCAACAGGGGGCAACAATCCCAGGAACCATGAGATCATGACTTGAGCTGAAACCAACAGTAGGATGCTTAACTGACTAATCCACCCAGATGCCCCCAAGAAGGATTTTCTAAACAGGACAAAAAAGGCAGATATTAAAGTAAAATATTCACAGATTTTACATTAAACATTTTAAACTTGTAAACATTTGTATATGAGACTACCATTAATAACCTAATAGGCTGGTAACAAACAAAAAAAATAACTAGATCAAGGGTTAATATATTTAATACATAGAAAATCATTATTTAAAACTACTAACAAAACAAATTCACAAATAGAAAAAGGACATAGAATTAAATATAAAATGTTCAACCTCTTTAGGATTTAAAGTAAATTAAAACTGAAACAAGTTAACATTTATTAAAAACATATATAATTGATGGAGCACCTGGGTGGTTCAGTCAGTTGGGTGTCCAAATCTTGATTTCTACTCAGGTCACAATCTCGTGGTTCGTGGGTCTGAGCCTCACCTTGGGCTCTGCACTGACAGCACGGAGCCTGCTTGGGATTCTCATTCTCCCTCTCTCTGCCCCTCCCCCACTTGCATGTGAATGTGCTCTCTCTCAAAATAAATAAATAAACTTAAAAAAAATATATATATATATTATATAAATGAGAATTTTGGGGGTGCCTGGGTGGCTCAGTCACTTAAGCATCCAACTTCAGCTCAGGTCATGATCTCATGGTTCGTGGGTTCAAGCCCTGTGTCCGGCTCTGTACTGACAGCTCAGAGCCTAGAGCCTGCTTCAGATTCTGTGTCTACGTCTCTTTCTTTGCCCTTCCCTCACTTGTGCTCTCTCTCTCTCAAAAATAAATAAACAGGGGCGCCTGGGTGGCTTGGTCGGTTAAGCGTCCAACTTTAGCTCAGGTCATGATCTCACGGTCCATGAGTTCGAGCCCTGCGTCGGGCTCTGTGCTGACAGCTCAGAGCCTGGAGCCTGTTTCAGATTCTGTCTCCCTCTCTCTCTGCCCCTCCCCTGTTCATGCTCTGTCTCTGTCTCAAAAATAAACATTAAAATAAATAAATAAATAAATAAATAAATAAATACACATTTTTTTTTTAAATGAGAATTTTGAGGGGCGCCTGAGTGGCTCAGTTGTTTAAGCATCCAACTTCGGCTTAGGTCATGATCTCACGTTTCGTGAGTTTGAGCCCGGCATCGGGCTCTGTGCTGACAGCTCTGAGCCTGGAGCCTGCTTCAGATTCTGTGTCTCCCTCTGTCTGCCCCTCCACCGCTTGCACTCTGTCTCTTGCTCTGTCTCAAAAATAAACATCTAAAAAAATTTTTTTAAAAATGGGAATTTTGAAAAGACATATACACATAAACAATATGTGACATAGAAAGTGCAGGGATCAAGTATTCAGCTATGTTGATTGGAATATAACACGGATGGCCCTTCTAGAGGGCAATATGTAACAAAAGCCTTAAGAAAAGAATAACATATTTCTAACTATGTTAGATAGCCTAGGGACTAAAGGGACAAAAGGGACTGGTTTAATAAATTATTATAACTCATAGCTCAAATGCTGCAGAAGTCTATTAACTGATATATAAAGATGATTACAATATGCTGAATGAAAAAGCAAGCAGCCAAACAATACATTTGTTGTATATCCACCTGAAGAATTTTTCTGTATATAGAAAAGTATCTGGAAGGATATAATCAAGGTGTTAACAACTTACTTTAGATAGGGCCAGATTTATCATTCTGATTTTTCACTTATTTCCTTTGTGCCTGTGTGTGTTCTTTAAGGACGTGTTTTGTTTAGTAATAAAAAAGTTACTGGGGCGCCTGGGTGGCTCAGTCGGTTAAGTGTCCGACTTCAGCTCAGGTCATGATCTTGCACTCCGTGAGTTCAAGCCCTGCATCGGGCTCTGTGCTGACAGCTCAGAGCCTGGAGCCTGCTTCAGACTCTCTGTCTCCCTCTCTCTCTGACCCTCCCCTGTTCATGCTCTGACTCTCTCTGTCTCAAAAATAAATAAATGTTAAAAAAAATTAAAAAAAAAAAGTTACTAAAAAATTAACACTACTGGGGCACCTGGGTGGCTCAGTTGGTTAAGTGGCCAACTTCGGCTCAGGTTATGATCTCACAGCTCGTGAGTTCGAGCCTCATGTCGGGCTCTGTGCTGAGAGCTCAGAGCCTAGAGCCTGCTTCTGATTCTGTGTCTCCCTCTCTCTCTGCCCCTCCCCTGCCTGCACGCTCTCTCTATCTCTCAAAAATAAATAAACATTAAACAAAAATTTAAAAACACATTAACACTACTTAGGTGTGCCTGGGTGGCTCAGTCAGTTGAGTGTCTGACTCTGGATTTCAGCTCAGGTCATTATCTCCAGGTTTGTGGGTTTAAACCCTGCATGGGGCTCTGTGCTGGCAGCGGGGAGCCTGCTTCGGATTCTGTTTCCCTATCTCTCTACCCCTTCCTTGCCCTCTCTCTTTCTCTCTCTCAAAAATAAGCAAATATTAAAAAAATTAACACTACTTAAAAATAATCTGATTCACGTTTAGTTGTATTTTAGTTAAAATAATTCAACAATTCAGTGAATTTGAATACACAGTGAATATTAGGTGATATCACAGAGTTATTGTTAATTTTCTTGGGTTTGACCATGGTACCACGGTTATAAAATAATGTCATTTTTTTTTAATGTTTCTTTCAGAGGCAGAGAGCATAAGCGTAGAAGGGGCAGAGAGAGAGGGACAGAGAATTCCAAATAAGCTCTATGCTGCTAGTGCAGAGCCCGACGTGGGGCTGGATGCAATGAACCATGAGACATGATCCGAGCGGAAATCAAAAGTGGGATGCTGAACAGATTCAGCCACCCAGGTGTCCCATGTCTATTTTTAAGGAGATGTACACTGTAGTCTATGGGGTAAAGTGTCACAGTGCCTGAAGCTTACTATTAAATACCACAGGAAAAAAATTACATAAAGGGATCAAGCAATTAGGGCATATATATTAGAATAGAGGGGTGTAGTACTATTATTTCAACTTTTCTATACGTTTGAAGATATTCACAATAAAAAGTTAGAACAGTAGTTGACTTCACAGGTTTGTCCCATTTTAAAAGTTAACATGTTTCAAAACTTAACCAGAAGGTTTGAAAAGTATAAATTAGGGAATGATACTATGCACTAAAAAATAAATTCCTGGGTGCCTGGTGGCTCAGTTGATTGAGTGTCTGACTTCAGGTCAGGTCATGATCTCACAGTGCATGAGTTCAAGCCCCGCATCGGGCTCTCTGTTGTCAGCACAGAGCCCACTTCAGATCCTCTGTCCCCCTCTCCCTCTGCCCTTCCCCCACTGATTCTCTCTCTCAATCTCTCTTAGAATAAATAAACGTAAAAAATAAATAAACTCCCTTATCATTTCACAAAGACCTATAACATAACTGAGGGCAAGTAATTTCTTGTGGGTACTTGTTTTCTCAGCTGCAAAAGAAGATGGTGGAACTTGGTTCATCCACTGATTCCACAAGTATTTATTGAGTGTATATGACGGAGCAGGGCAATGGTGAATACGCTTAAAATTTATTGGGGAAAATCACTAATGTCATTTCTACTTTTAGAAAACTCTGAGATGATTCACCTACTTTAGGATTCCTATTAACAGCAGAAATTCTGAGGTCAATGTTCTCAAACTAGGGTTCATGGATAAATTACTAGAAATCAAAGAGTTCTCTATAAGAATGTTTAGATTTTAAGTTTTGATTCTAAGCATAAAATCAAATCATCTAAATCATCAGGATAACAGAGTATTTCAGTGCCTATTTGCTTTTCTGTTTATAATTAAGTTGTACTAAGAAATACTTCAATTGTCTAAGGTAAATTTTTTTTAAGTTTATTTATTTATTTTGAGAGAGACAGAGAGTGTGAGTGGGGGAGGGGCAGCAGGAGAGGGAGAGAGAGAGAATCCCTGGCAGGCTCTGCAGTATCAGTGCAGAGCCCGATGTGGGGCTTGAACTCACGAACCACGAGAATCATCAAGTCAGATGCTTAACCAACTGAGCCACCCAGGCACCCCAACTAAGGTTAATTTTTAAAAGGATAAGATAGGGAAGGGACTTGATAGAGGAGGGAGGCAGTGGTGTCAGGGGAAGGCTAGTAATGTCATGGTGCAATGTACGTCTTCATAGGAGGTTAAAGAGAGAAAAGTGGAGGAAGGATGAAGTCTTTGAAAGGTACAAGGCAATATAAGCTAAATGCAAAATATTTTGTGCCATGACAGATCACATAATATTTGCCTTGTAATCAGCAATTCAATTTCAGCAAAACACTATTACTTTACCACATTAGGTAACCATTATTATTTTTATTTTTTAAATTTTTTTAAAGGTTTCTTTACTTATTTTGAGAGAGAGAGAGAGAGAGAGATCACAAGCGTGAGAGGGGAAGGGGCAGAGGGAGGAGAATCCCAAGAAGGCTCAGCGCTGGATACAGGGCTTGAACCCACATACTGTGAGATCATGACCTGAGCTGAAGTCGGGAGTCTACCAACTGAGCCACCCAGGGGACCCTATTTTTTTTATTTTTAGAGACAAAGAGCATGAGCAGGGGAGAGGGGCAGAGGGAGAGAGAGAAAATACCAAGCACGCTCCATGCTCAGGGTGGAGCCTGATGAGGGGTTGGATCCACAACCCTGGAATCACGACCTGAGCCAAAATCAAGCTGGATGCTCAACCAGCTGGGCCACCAAGGCACCCCTAGCTAACCATTTTAGTTTGAATTGTGTTGTTTTTAGTTCTCACTTGTGTCTATAATATGCAAATTTGGTTTATGGGTGTATAGGTGTGTTTACAACTCCCCTGCTCATGCTCTCTCAGAATAAAGAAAATAAACATTAAAAAAATACTTTAAGTCAACATTGGGAGTTCTCAAGGTTTTCCTTTAAAAAGATCTGTCCATCACTCAAATTTGAGAAGCATAGCCTTAGGGATTTAATAACATATGACTTGATTTACAAAAATTTTATCTACCCATAATTTTCCAGTAACAGTTTTGTTACTTAAATTTATGTATTAGTGAACTTTCAGTTGTTACATAAACAGTTGGTTGAATTTAAACATACCAGGTGGGTTAATGTACCAGGTGTTTGGGTAATGTACATAAATAATAATTTATGCAGTTTGTATCTAGTCAAATCATATCATATGCACATTCAGTATTCACACATATGTAAATTTCAAATGTAAAATTCAAATGTTTTTCTCTTAGTAGCCATTTCTTTCTTTTTTTAAATTTTTGTTTGTTTTTTTAATTTACACCCAAGTTAGCATATAGTACAACAATGATTTCAGGAGTAGCGTTTCTTCTTTTTTTAAGTTTACGTATTTATTTATGTATGTATTTATTTATTTAAAGGCTTTAATGTTTATTTATTTTGAGAGACAGAGCTCGTGCATGAGTGGGGGAGGAGCAGAGAGAGGAAAACACAGAATCAGAAGCAGGCTCCAGGCTCCCAGCTGTCTGCACAGAGCCTGACGCGGAGCTCGAACTAACGAACTGTGAGATCATGACCCAAGCTGAAGTCAGACACTTAACCGACTGAGCCACCCAGGCACCCTGAGTTTATTTATTTTTGAGAGTGAGAGAGAGTGAGCGAGCAAGCTGATGTGTGAGCAGGGGAGGGGCAGAAAGAGGGGGACAGAGGATATGAAGCAAGCTCTGCACTGTCAGTGCTGTGGAGCCCCACATGGGGCTTAAACTCATGAACCAGGCTCAAACTCACAAACCAGGCTCAAACTCACCAACCGTGAGATCATGACCTGAGCCAAAATCAAGAGTCAGATGCTTAACTGACTCTGCCCCACTAGCTGTTTCTTTAAATTGGTCACTTTTTCTGATTTTTCCAGGAGCTATCTAGAGGATGGTTATTTACCTCTTTGGGTGTTAACCCAGGCACAAGCCTTGCCACAGTTTCCCAGTTGATGGTCTGATGGATTCCAATTAATGGATAAAGGATCATGTCCAACACCATTTGGTTGTTATTGTTCAAGAAATTGTTGTTCTCTGAATATCCACGACTCATCTTTTGGAACTAGAAATAAAGACAAATAGATTTATTTACATATGAAATCCAAGTGTTTTTAGGACATTATAAATCAGTTACAATTTATTCCTAAGAATTATATGCTACCTATAAAGGAAGAATAAAAGTGACCTAAAATACACATGGAATATACAGCTCAAATCTCTTCAAATATTATAGCATTTCAATATTATGGATTGGTGGATGGACAGATGGATAAATTATGTGATAAAAAAGTATAATAAAATATTAATGGTAGTAGAAGTGGTGGGTATACAGGTGTTCACTATAACATTCTTTTGACTTTGCTATATGTTTAAAATTTTTCATAATAAAACACTGGGGGGGAAAGTTGAATACAATATATCTTCCTTAAAAAAAATCCATAAGTGTGCCTTATTTGTACATTGATTGGCAATTCACAGATGGTGGAGTTTAACTGTAAAAAAAAAAACAAATAAAACACAAACACACACAAACAAAAAAATAAAGCTCATTAAAAGAATTATAATTTCATTCTAGTCCTAAGCAATATTTCCTTTATTCTTTTGTGAGTGAATGTCCATCCTACAAACAATGAAGACTGAGTATATTTAAATTTTACTAATGTAATCAAATGAAATTTAAAAACAAGTTAATCTAACACGATAGGATAAGCATAATCATTGTTATTATGCTATGTGATTATTAGTTATAAATTGTGGGAAGATTATAGCAACAATTGTAATTAGTATTATTTCTAGAAATTTGAGTTTTTGGAGTGTTCTTCCTTGTCTTCAGGAAAAACATGACAATTGGCCTGATAAGGCTTAATCCTTACACACATCCAAACACACCCTGCCACTCAAATATAAAAAGCACCTATACGCACGTACGCAGTCACTCCTGCCCCGTGGAGGCTTCCCTCGCTTCTTCACCTGGCTCCCCACCCATCTGTCCTCCCATCGCATCCTCTAATTCAGTCCAGAAGCCCTTGAATGACATGTCCAGTGACCAAGGGAGTCCAAGATCTTCAAGCAATAGAATCACCAAGAAAAAGGGCTCTAGAAAGCTTCCCAAATAAATGTAGTTCAATAAACATATAGTGAGATTCAACTATGTGCCAAGCATTGTGGATACAAAAATAAATATGGCATGGTCCCTATCCTCCAGGAATTTATGGTCTGGTGAGGGATATTAGCAGACAAACAGGTAATTTTAATATCATTTGCTGAGAACCAAAGCACAGGGGAGCCATGGAGGAGCAGAGGAAGAACACACATAATAATTGTTATTTATTGAGTACAACTGGCCCTTGAACAGTACAGGTTTGAGGGTACTGATCCACTTACACTCAGACTTCCTTCAGTACAATACTGGACTATAAATGTATTTGCTCTTCCTTATGATTTTCTTTTTTTTTAATGTTTATTTATTTTTGCAACAGAGAGAGACAGAGCGTGAGCAGAGAGAGAGAGGGAGACACAGAATCAAGAGCAGGCTCCAGGCTCCAAGCTGTCAGCACAGAGCCTGACGCAGGGCCTGAACTCACAAACTGCAAGATCATGACCTGAGCTGAAGTCAGACACTTAACCAACTGAGCCACCCAAACGTCCCAGCTGGCCTTATGATTTTCTTAATAACATTTTCTTCTCTTTAGTTTTCTTTATTGTGAGAATACAGTATATTATATACAAAATACGTGTTAATAGACTATGTTATCAGTAAGGTTTGTGGTCAACAGTACACTATTAGTGCTTAAGTTGTGAGGGAGTTGAAAGTTAACGTGAGTATTTTCGACTGAAGGTGGTCAACACTCCAACCCCCGCATTTTCAAGGGCTAACTGCAGTTTAATAATTGTAAAACACTTCTTTGAGCCCAGGTGAACATAGATTTTACAAAGCTTTATTGTTCTCCACTTGTATGCCTAGCACATCGTCACTTTTCATACCACACAATTTGAAATGTATGTTAGAACATAGAGTATTTCATTATAATTTGTTTGGACCTCAGTAGAAAACAGTCTAATCCACAATTCAGGGCAAGGATTTGGGTGCTTTTTTTTTTCCTTCACTTTCAAAAATATTCATTTAAAAGTTCTAAAATATTTATTGTGGCCTGCAAAGTGCTGGCACTTGCTAGCTAATTAAAAATACTGTCCATATCAAATACTTAAAATTTTTTGTATATATTTCACATGTAATATTCATTTATAATATACACGATATTCTCATAAATTCTCTTGGAATAGCTGTCATAGTGCACTACATTCTGGAAAGAAAAGTACAGACTTAATAAAAAACTGTGGCAATAAGAAAAAATTTGAAGTTCAAATTACACTACTACTAAATCTAGTCCCATTCATGATAAATTATTTTTTTTTTTAATTTTTTTTAACGTTTATTTATTTTTGAGACAGGGAGAGACAGAGCATGAACAGGGGAGGGTCAGAGGGAGGGAGATACAATATGAAGCAGGCTCCAGGCTCTGAGCTGTCAGCACAGAGCCCGACGCGGGGCTAGAACTCACGGACCGCAAGATCATGACCTGAGCCGAAGTCGGCCGCCTAACCGACTGAGCCACCCAGGCGCCCCGATAAATTATTTTTTTAATGTTAATTAATGCTTAAGGTCAAACGTGTTATTTACCAGAAATAAACATTCTATTGAATGCACTACACTTTTTAAGAACTCTTCGTGTCCTACTCCCCCCACCCCATTCCCACAATCTTGGTTTATTTAAATGTTTTAATAAAACTAATCTAATTAATTAAGACCAAATGGAAGTCCACCACTGGCATCTGATTTTTTTTTTTTTTTCCGAATAGAAAAAGGCTTTTGTAGACAAAGCCTTTTTCCTTAGGTAGAGGAAAGACGCTAAACGAAGGGGCCGGTAGGGTAGGTAGGTCAAAGGCCTTTGGCGTAACTGAGATCGGGAGAGAACAGAGTCATCCTGCTCCAGGGGAGAAGCCTTGTGTCCACGCTTCCTGACCACAAATGAGAACCGAGGCAGTTGGCTTTCACCGTGAACGAAAAAAACACATCTGCAACCCAGGATAAATAGATCAAAGCCGTGCAAACCTTGGGCGCAGACCTCACTGCGAGGAGCGTCCTCAGAGTTCCCCAGCCTTTGGTGTCCCCGCCTTTCCCGTAGGGGTAGAAACTCCCCGGGCGTGGAGCGGGTTGGGGACTGACAAAGGCGCCGGGCAGGGGGGCAAGGCTGAGGGAAGATGCTGGCAGACACAGGGCGCGGCCCGGCGGACAGACACCGGGGTTCCCTCTGCTGGTGGTGCGGCAGGGACAGGCGGCAGGGACCTGGGGCTGGGAAGGCCGGCGGGCTGCAGGCTGGGCGTGGGGACGGACGTTCGGGGGCGCTTGGGCGAACGGGACCCCGGCCCGGCCGGGCGGAGGAGGAGGCCGCGGCGTGAAGCCGCTGACTGCCAACAGTACCGCCCCTTGCCGCACTTCCCGCCCCCTCCACCCCCGCCGGCACCCCAGGCCCCTCGACGTCCCGCTCACCTGCTCGGGGCCGTGGTGGCCCTCACTACGCCTTTGTCACCTGCAGCGGCCGGCACAGACTGTCCTCGCGCCATTAAGCTCCAGCTACCCTGCCCGCAAGCATGGCCACGGTACTCACACGCATCGCCCCTCCTGCTCGCAGGGTACCGCCGGCCCCCACGCCGTCCAACCAATCACAGGCCAGCGCTACAGCGGCGGAACCAATGAACAACTAGCTCCTGCAGGGCTGGGACGGGTGGCCAGAGAAACGGCTGCAGCTAGCGGCCTCAGCCCAGTGCCTTTGCCTTTCCCTTCCCCCTCTCGCTTTCACTCCTGGGCTTGTCGCAGTGCAGCGTCTTCACCCCCTAGCGTCTTGTTTCTTAGCAACCAGATCCTCCCGACCGGATCTTAAGTGACCAACTCTTGACTCTAGAGGAAATAGGAACAAGGGAGATAAAAGAACTCGGATCAACCATGGATGAAATAGTTGGCGGTATAGGTCACTTTGGTATAGGTGCTTAGGTTAGGTAGAATGGTAAAGTTGTATCATTTAGAAGGACACGAGAAGTATCTTGGGTGAAGCGTTGTCATTATTATCAGGAGGCATCTCTTGAAAAACGTAAATAGCTCTGGGATAGAAATTCAGTGTTCATTCACATTGATAGGTTCCACATGTGTTACTGTGGTAACTACTATTACTGGGAAACAAGTAAGATATATAAGTCTCAGTCTTGTAGGGTAAATACTACTATGTGTCAATTACTTTTTTTAATTTTATTTTTTAAATTTCGATCCAAATTAGCATATAGTGCAACAATGATTTCAGGAGCAGATTCCTTAATGCCCCTTATCCATTTAGCCCATCCCCCCTCCCATAACCCCTCCAGTAACCTGTTTGTTCTCCGTATTTAAGAGTCTCTTAATGTTTTGTCCCCCCCCCGTTTTTTATTATTTTTGCTTCCCTTCCCTTATGTTCATCTGTTCTGTGTCTTAAAGTCCTCATATGAGTGAAGTCATATGATATTTGTCTTTCTCTGACTAATTTCGCTTAGCATAATACCCTCTAGTTCCATTCACGTAGTTACAAATGACAAGATTTCATTCTTTTTGCTTGCTGAGTACTACTCCATTGTATATATATACCACCTCTTCTTTATCCATTCATCCATTGATGGACAGTTGGGCTCTTTCCATACCCTGGCTATTGTTGATACTGCTGCTATGAACATCGGGTGCATGTGTCCCTGTAAAACAGCATTTCTGTATCCCTTGGATAAATATCTGGTAGTGCAATTGCTGGGTTGTGGGATAGTTCTATTTTTAATTTTTGAGGAACCTCCATACTGTTTTCCAGAGTGGCTGCATCAGCTTGCATTCCCACCAGCAATGCAAAAGAGATCTTCTTTCTCCTCATCCTCGCCAACATCTGTTGTTGCCTGAGCTGTTCATGTTAGCCATTCTGACAGGTGGGAGGTGGTATCTCATTGTGGTTTTGATTGGTATTTCCCTGATGATGAGTGATGTTGAACATTTTTCATGTTTGGTTGGCTACCTGGATGTCTTCTTTGGAGAGTGTCTATTCACGTCTTTTGCCCATTTCTTCACTGAATTATTTGTTTTTTTGGTGTTGAGTTTGATAAGTTCCTTATAGATTTTGGATACTAACCCTTTATCTGGTATGTCATTTGCAAATATCTTCTCCCATTCTGTCGGATGCCTTTTAGTTTTGTTGATTGTTTCCTTCGTTGTGCAGAAGCTTTCTATTTTGATGAGGTCCCAATAGTTCATGTTTCCTTTTGTTTCCCTTGCCTCTGAAGATGTGTTGAGTAAGAAGTTGTTGCGGCCAAGATCAAAGAGGTTTTTGCCTGCTTTCTCCTTGAGGATTTTGATGGCTTCCTGTCTTACATTTAGGTCTTTCATCCATTTTGAGTTTATTTTTTGTGTATGGTGTAAGAAAGTGGTCCAGGTTCATTCTTCTGTGTGTCGCTGTCCAGTTTTCCCAGCACCACTTGCTGAAGAGACTGTCTTTATTCCATTGGATATTCTTTCCTGCTTTGTCAAAGATTAGTTGGCCATATGTTTGTGGGTCCATTTCTGGGTTCTCTATTCTGTTCCATTGATCTGGGTGTGTTTTTGTGCCATCAATTACTTTTTTTAAAATTTATTTTGAGAGAGAGAGAGAGAGAGAGAGAGAGAGAGAGAGAGAGAGAATCCCAAGCAGGCTCTGCATTGTCAGGGAAGAGCCCATTATGGGGCTAGAACTCATGAACCAAATGGTGAGATCACAACCTGAGAGGAAATCAAGAGAGGAAATCAAGAGTCGGATGCTTAATGGTCTGAGCCACCCAGGTGCCCCCCCATGTCAATTACTTTTTTAATTTTTATTTTTTATAAATATGTTTTAATGTTTGTGGGGGGGCAGGAGGGCAGAAAGGGAGACAGAGGATCTAAAGCTGGCTCTGTGCTGACAGCAGAGAGCCCAATGTGGGGCTTGAACCCACTAACTGTGAGATCATGACCTGAGCCCAAGCCAAAGGCCTAACCAACGAAGCCACTCAGGTGCTTTCATGTCAATTACTTTTAATTTTCACTCGCAATGTGTCTAGTCTGAGGACTAAAACTAAATGTTAGAAAGGACAGAAAAAATAAAGCTCTATTCAAATGGGTAAATTACTATAATGAGATCTGATGATTGAGTGGCTGTCAGTTTTTTCTAATTGTATCAACTCTGACTTTTTGCTATTTTTACTATCAAATCTTTTACTATATTTATTCCACAGAGACACGGAAGTTAGGCAAGCTCTGTATTTAGTTAGGTAAATACTTTTTTTAATGTTTATTTGAGAGAGAGAGAGAGAGAGAGAGAGCGAGCGCCTGAGCGGGGAAGAGGCAGAGAGAGAGGGAGACACAGAATCCAAATCCAAAGCAGGCTCCAGTCTCTGAGTAGCCAGCACAGATCCTGACACGGGGCTCAAACTCAGGAACTGTGAGATCATGACCTGATCCGAAGTGGGACGCTTAACCGACTGAGCCACCCAGGTGCGCCTAGTTAGGTAAATTCTTAAAGAGAAGCTGTTTGCTTCTCTTACTTGACCTTGACTTTCTTTCTCCTAGTCCTGAACTCAGTTGTGATGGTGGTGAGCCAGTTTAAACCATGAGGATTAGAAAGACTCATGAGAGGGGCGCCTGGGTGGCTCAGTCAGTTGTGTCTGACTCTTGATTTCAGCTCAGGTCATGATCTCATGGTTTGTGGGTTTAGGCCCGCATCAGGCTCAGCACTGAGGGTGGAGCTTGCTTGGGATTTTCTCTCTCCCTCCCTGTCTCTCTGCCCCTCATGCAAGTGTGCTCTCTCTCGCTCTCAAAATAAATAAACTTTAAAAAGTAAATGTTACTTTAAAAATAAAAAAAGGACTCATGAGATTTTTTTAGAGCAGTAACATAGAAGGCACCTTGGCCTTGAATTTAATTACCTTGTGAAGAGAAGCTGCCTAACAGGCCCTAGACTGTTATATGAGAAAAAGTATTTATCTTTCTTTAGCTACTGTTGTTTTTTTGGTCTGTTACAGAAGCTTAGAGTAGTCCCTAAAAGGGAAAACTTGGTCCCTGAAAGGGGTGTGCTATAATTACAAAGATCTAAGCTATGTATGGCATTGGCAGGTAGAAGCATATTGCAGGCTAGAAGGCTGGTGACTCCGAGTGTATTGGGAAGTGTCACTTGTGTTAACTTGAAAGGTAGATTATCAAGCCTATAGCTCTGAGGAAAGGAGTTTAGAAAAGGTCAAAATCTAAGTTTATATTGGCTGACAATCTTTGCTTTTAGCAAGGTTCGATAAAAAGGAATGAAGTCAGTTAAAAATCAACCAGTCTGCAAGCGGAGATAGAATAGAGCTCTATTCCTGGACCCCATTCACAACATTTGCTCTTGCTGTAGATCCACATACTACTATACCATCTCTAAATGATCAATTGAGGAACTTAATGTTTGAAGCTTTCCTCATCACTCTCTAGTCTTTTCGAGAACAATATCCCTTTACAGAATGACAGAGCAAGAAAGAATCCTTGATAGATGGGCTTCTTCAATCTTTTTATTCCAAGGTTAGAGAAAGTTCAAGTGACTTGCCCAAGGTCAACTCATTCGGTTCAATGACCTTTGCCCAAGGAAGAATCTTTGGCATTGTACAGATGTTCCTTTCTAAGGCCTTTTATGCAGAACGGGTAATTGTATCTAAAACTTTCATCTACTTCCCCTTCCTCACCAAGTCTAACCCTTTTATGTTCAGAAGCTCATCCCTCTATCAGTTTTAGTACAGACTAAGTTGCTTTAACAAAGAGACCCTAAATGCAGTGGCTTAAACACAATAAAAGTTTATTTCTCTCTCAAATTACAGTACAGGTGGGTGCTCCAGAACTGGTGTGGCTGCTTTGCCAATCTTGACACAAAACTTCCATCTCTGAGTCTGAAATGGCTGCAGAGAAAATGTGGAATAGTAGTGTAAAGCAGTTAAATTCTCCATGTGGGGTGAGGAGGAGACAACCTCTAAAATTGTAAGAAATACAGGATGAGCACATTATTTAGAAATAAGGTAAAAACAGAGTAGCAGAAAAGCTAAATGTGTTTGCTTCTGGGAACCTGGAGTGAGGTAGGGGACTACTTTATTTCCTTTTTTTTTTTAAATCACAATTTGATTTTCTAAAACCATGCGATTTTACTAGTTTCATAGTTAAAAATATAAGTGAATGGATAAAACATATATATGAAGGAAAAATAGTAACTTCAAACAAGTTGTTTCTTCAGCTAGGCAAATATTAAATATGAAAAATTAACCATAACAATCTGGAATAAAACTTCAAGGGATACTGACATTGGTGAAGGAATAGGGGCAGGGGACCAGGAGGGAGAAGTGTCTGGAGGAGAAAGCAGGGAGGATGATAGTGTGCCAACATTCTTGTGTGGTTGTAAGACTTCAATATTGATAACTTTAAACACTGGTAGAGAAACAAACATAATTAGGGGTTAAAAAGTAACCACAACAAGAATAAAAATAGAAATGTATAGGTTTCAAACCTGAAGAGACAACGCATCTGGCGGTTTCCGAGGATCTGTCTCTTGCTTCAACAGTGCCTGGATGGAATGGATGCAGGGACGCCCCTTCTACCAGCCTCTCGACCACCCTCCAACCCTTTTTCCAGTCACAACCTTTGGACCCTATTTTGAGCTTAGCTCTTTATTACTCATTAACTGTGAGCTCCCCAGATTCCTCAGAATTATTTCACTGAGGTGGAGGCGGCTGTCAACCTCCTGGTCAACATGCATCTGCAGGCCTCCTACACCTACCTCTCTGGTCTTCTATTTCGACTGTGATAATGGGGCTCTGGAGGGCGTGGGCCACTTCCGAGTGTTGGCTGAGAAGTGCGAGGGTGCGGAGTGTCCCCAGAAGGTGCAAAGTCAACGAGGCAGCTGTACCCTCTTCCAGGACCAGGACCAGGTAGAAGCTGTTCCAGGAAGAGTGTAATGAAACCCTGGACACCAAGGAAGCCGCCCCGGTTCTGGAGAAGAACTTGAACCAGGCCCTTTTGGCTTTGCATGCCCTCGGTTCCGCACACGCAGAACCCCATCTCTGTGACTTCCTGGAGGACCAAGATGAGAAGGGGATCAAGAAGATGGGCAACCACCTGACTCACCCCTGTAGGGGGGATAGCCCCCAGGCTGGGCTGGGCGAGTATCTCTTCTAAAGGCTAGCCCTCAAGCGCGACTAGGAGCCTTTGAAGCCTGGCAGCCTTTGAAGGACCTCTCTGGCCTGCAACCCCCGGACCAGGGCTTGTGCCTGAGCCTCTCCCTGCAGCCACCAGGCAGCTTTTTAACCACCCTGGAGCCCTGTCCCAAGCCATGGACCAAATGGAAACAATAAAGCTTTTTGCAGCAAAAATTAAAAAGAAAAAACAACAAAACAAAAAACCTGAAGAAAAAAATGTGATCTATAAAAAAAGAAATTTTAAGTACAACACTTGTAGTAAGGTAGTGGAAATATGTGAAAAACTGATAAAACCATGAAAAGTTATCAAATGGAGATTTTAAACATAGTCCACTTAGAGCAAAGAGACCAAAAAAAAAAAAAAAAAAAGCAAATGTAAAGACAAATTTAAAATCTAAGTTCAGGGGCACCTCGCTGGCTTAGTTGGTGGAGCATATGACTCTTGATCTCTGGATTATAGGTTCAAGCCCCACCTTGGGTGCAGAGATTACTTAAAAATAAAAAATAAAATAAAAATACAAGTTCAATCTAATGTACTTTTCAGTCTAACATAATTCCCTAATCCACATTTCCACATGGAAGTATTTCTCAAGAGTGACCCTCCGGTGCTTATTTTTTCCCACCTTCCCTTCCTCTCTTATTGCTTCTCAGGGAAGGAGTGTTAGCTGATTAGTGATTTTATAAGAAAAAATTATACACATGTAGTTTTCCAGCCCCTCTCCACTCTCACTGGATTGCTTACCTACAGTGAAGGTGATTTCTGGTGTTTTTCTGAACATTCTCTAAGTTTGGTAGTTTACTTTGTCTGAGACTGGATGGATAGTTGAATTCAGGTAAATATTAGCAAATCCTATGCATGCCCTCCAAACTAGCTTTAACATAGTTCACAAACCAGCCCGACCTGCCTGTTCAAGATCTTCAATTAGCTGTTTACTCTCTTATTATTATTTTTTAGTAAGCTCTATGTCCAATGTGGGGCTTGAACTCAGGATCTTGAGATCAAGAGTTGCATGCTCTACCAACTGAGGCAGTCAGATGCCCCTGGTCTCTTATTCTTAAACATAAGCAAACAACCAAAATTCAGCAGAAACCTGAGGAAAAGATTTGTTATGAAAGACCAAAGATATACAACAGGGGGAAAAAGACCATGTAGGAAAATGGAAACCTCGAAACAGAACCACCAGTTCTCTTATGTGGAATGACTCAAGAGAAACATAATGTTGCTTTCTGTTACAGCTTATTAAAAAAAATTTTTTTTTAATGCTTATTTATTTTTGCGAGAGAGAGTGCAAGCAAGGATGGGGCAGAGAGAGAGGGAGACACAGACTCCAAAGCAGGCTCCAGGCTCTGAGCTGCCAGCCCAGACAGAGCCCGATGTGGGGCTCGAACTCACAAACAGTGAGATCATGACCTGAGCTGAAGTCTGGCATTCAACCGAGCCACCCAGGCACCCCATGTTACAGCTTATTTTTAATGTGATAGAACCTGGGTAAGCCTGGCCCAGATTATTAGCTGTATGTGATTAGCTAAACTGCATGGTGATGAAGTCCTTGCCCTTTTCCTTCAAGTCCTGTTCCCTGGATCATTTGAGAACACACAAGTGATCTACTCCTGATTGAAGGATGGCCACAGGGAACTTAAAAGCAGAAAAGCCTAAGCACCCCACTCCCCTGGACTGTGTTACAGGCAGATATTCAGTTCTAGTAGTTGGTACTTTAAAATACACTAACTGTGGATAACCCTGGGTTTCCTAAGATTTGCTCAGGACCTTGCCCAATGATTTCTCCAGAAATGGTTCTTGTAAATTCTCAGAGAAACTGAAGCCAGACTATGATCCAGTGCGTCTTTTCAGCTTATCTTCTCCCGGGACACCTTATCAAACAGCAGCAATAGTACCTTCTGTATACAGCTAGATTTCTGCATGCTAGTACTTTTTTTTTTTTTTTAAGTAGGCTTCATGCCCAGCACAGAGCCCAATGTGGGGCTTGAATGCACGACCCTGAGATCAAGACCTGAGCTGAGATCAAGAGTCGGACACTTAACCCACTGAGCAACCCAGGTGCCCTGCTAATACCTCACTTTTATATTAATCATTTTACACACACACACACACACACACACACACACACACACATACATATGTGTATATGTATATATGTATACATACATATATAAATGTATTTTTTTTGGTAAAACAAATTATTTCATCGAAAAAAAATAGTACCCAGAAGGAATGCAAGAATGGTTTGATATCAGAAAATCAATATTATTCATCAATTACTATTACTAGAGGTGAAAAGTCAAAAGACAATCTAAACAAATGCAGATTTAAAACAGCAATAAAAGGGAACTTCTTTGGATAAAAGACTAGCATAAGTCTCACAGTAAACATCACATTTAATAGAGCAACTTTAGAATCTGAGGTAGAAAAAAATAAAAATGCCTGCTACCACAGCCACTGTCAAAAACAGATGGGCAATAAAGAGAATGCTAAGCACAAAGACTAAAAAGGAAGAGAGAAGACTGTCATTATTCGCATTTACATAGACAATCCAAGAGAATCAATATTAGAACTAATAAGCATTCTTCAAAGCTGCAAATACAAGATCAACATACCCAGTTCAGTACATTTCTCTGTACCAGAAATAATAGGACACCATTGTCAATGGCAACATAATTTATAAAATCCCTAGGAACAGCCAAAACAAGAAACAAAAACCCAACAAGCACACATACACATAATGTCCTGAATAAATGGGGAAATTATGTTCATGAATGGGATGATTTAACCGTATGTCAATTTTTTCTAAATTAACCTCTATATTCAATGTAATTCCAACCAAAATCTCAGCAGCTTTTTTAAAAAAGGGAACTTGATAAACTGATACTATAACTTAAGCCGAATAAAAACCCACAAATGGCTCATGTAATTTTCACAAAGTAGGGCAAAATAGATTCACCTATCATATATTAGGACATATTACCAAGTAACGTTAAGTAAGACAGTGTTGTACTGGGAAAGAAAGGAACTGATATATATCAATAGAAGATAGAGAGCCTCAAAGTTTCATGTTTATAGGAACTTGGTATGTAATGAAATGGGGGAAGATGTGGATTATTTGGTAATGGTTAGAAAAATGGACTACCATCCTACCCTGCATGCCCAGCAGACATTCACAAGACCCAAAAGGATATAGCTCAGCACAAAGGTCACTTAGCTTGGCAGGATATACCATAGTAAATAGATCATGTAGAGAAGGGCATTCTCCTTAGGTAAGCCTCATGTGCCACAGGAACCACTATCTTGTAAAAATCCCTGATGGTAGGTTCCAAGTCTCTGCAATGAGGAACAAGCTCAGTTACAGTCTTCCCTTTCTCGGAGAATTCTCAAAGCCTGTGTTGTTTTTTTGTTTTTGGTACAACACAAAAATCTTGCTGGGTAAATAGTTGGCATTCCATATTTATCTTAATAGATTTCCAAGGAAATTGTGCTAAGGAGAAGGTAAAACCAAAATAATTTCCCCATACATAGAGAGAAGGGATTTTGTTAACCCATTCCCTTTTATGACTAGCCGGAGAAAAAGATGGATTCATACCACATGCTACATCCAAAGATAAATTCCAATTAAACTAAAGGCCTAAATGTAAATGGTGAAACTATAAAACTGAGAAGAACAAGACCTAAAAAGCACAATTGGGAAAATTGAGGATTTCTATTCCATGAAGGACACCAAACACAAGAATTAACAAATGACAAGACCAAGTTATTTCCAATGTCTGAACCTGACAATAACACGTCTAGACTCTATAAAAAGTTTCTTGTACTATATAATCAGCAAGAAAGATAAAAACTTAATAGGAAAAAAAGGGCAAATTATAAGTACAATATAGTATTTTCCAAAGAACAGAAAACCAAAAAAGTATATGCCTACCCTCATTAGTAATCAGACAATGCAGATTAAGACAAAAACACAGTTTCACATTATCAGCTTCACAAAAAATCAAATATATCAAGTGCTGCTGAAGAGGCAGATAAAATGTAATCCTCATGTTTTGCTGGTCCAAGTGTAAAATGGTGCAACCATTGCTGAAAACAATGCAGCATTACTTAACTGAAATTAAATATGCATATACCCCCAACCCGAGGCATTCTACTCTAGGACATATATCCCATACAGATGACAGGGCAGTTTCATAGGAAGACACGTACAAGTTTGTAGAAGGGGAAACAGCTGAGAGCTTAAGTATCTGTGGCTAGAGGAAAAGATCAGCTGTGGTATGTGAATGCAGTATAATAATATGCACCAGTCAGAAGCACGTCATATAAGGTAACATGAGTAGGTCATAAAACTTAATTATTTTAAGAAAGTTAGAAGCAAAATAGATTCATACCACATTATCATTTATATAGAACACATATTAAATATATAGTTTTAAAAAACATAGTTTCTAAAGGAAATATATACAAAATTTGGAAAATGGCTCGGAAGGATAAACATTAAGTATAGTAGGGAACAAGGAGTACGGAATAGCAGGTAGGAGAGGAAGAAAATAAAGGTGAAATAGAACAAAAGTGTAGCCTTTCTAGACCAATGATATTGGTGTCATTAATAAAGAGTATGATCAATGACTGACTCAATTCTGAACACCTGAGATCCTCACAAACCAAAACATTCATTTTACATGAGCAGAAACATTAAGCCTTAAGTTAAACATTATTTCTTTAAATGTGAAAAACTATTCATGAAGCATAATAAGTATCCCAAAGGATTCATGCATTTGCTGAGTTTAAAAGAAACAGTTCATTCTTCCAAATAAGATAAGCTCAATAAAAAACTAATACGAAAGAACATGTCAAGGCAATGCTGAAAAAACAAAACTTCTTGTGTTGAATAAATATTTCAATGTGTTTTTCTAAGTTAGGCAGTTCTAGTATTCAGCAAAATAACTTTAAATTGCATTTTAGGCAAAGTTATAAGTACAAGCAAATTTTGATTTTTTTTTAATAATTTTTTTTAAGTTTGTTTATTTTTGAGACAGAGAGAGACAGAGCATGAACGGGGGAGGGGAAGAGAGAGAGGGAGACACAGAATCAGAAGCAGACTCCAGGCTCTGAGCCATCAGCCCAGAGCCCGACGCGGGGCTCGAACTCACGGACCGCGAGATCGTGACCTGAGCTGAAGTCGTACGCTTAACCGACTGAGCCACCCAGGCGCCCCGCAAATTTTGATTTTTAATTAAGTATATGTGATTCTGAAATTCTAGATGGATATAAATCCTTTGTGACATTTTTACAGAATGTAAAAAGTTTCAATATACACAGAAAAATTTACAAAACATATACTTGCTGTAACATTGTACTTTTGATTTTGCTTTACATTTTTTAAAATGTTTATTTATTTTTGAGAGCGAAAGATAGAGTGTGAGCGGGGTAGGGGGAGGGAGAGAGAGAGAGAGAGAGAGAGAGAGAGAGAGAGAGAGAGAGAGAGAATCCAAAGCAGGCTCCAGGCTCTGAGTCAGCACAGAGCCCAACGTGGGACTCAAACCCACAAACTGGGAGATCATGACCTGAGCCAAAATTGGATGCTTAACTGACTGAGCCACCGAGGCGCCCCTGCTTTACATTTTTTAAGGAGTACTCTCACGTGAGACAGATGTAGCAGCTATGCCCCATGTTATTAGTGAGGAAACTGAAAAATACTGTGAGCTAAATCTTGCAGTAAGTTCATAGTGGTAACCAGACTAGCAAATAGATCTCCCAAAACCTAGATTTGTGGTCTTGTATTTATAACCTTTTAGGTTTTTATTTTTATATAAATGTAAATCTGATATTTTTCTTTATATCACAAGGAAATAGAACAAATTGGTTTGCAGTAGTTAATATATACAATGATATGAAGAAAAATAGAGACTTTTTATATTAATTTCAACCTGCAAAGAGTTAACAGTTTATCTTCAAAAAATGTCAACCAAGTTTAATATACTTTTATTTGTCCAGTAAAAGTAACTTCACAATCTATTCAAAATGAAATTTTAACTGAAGAACAATTTCTGTTCTTTTTTCCATCAAAGAAAGCAGAAGATAAAAGACAGCTATATTCAAGTAAACATATAATTATGACATAAAGATAGACTGAATCAAGTACCTACATAAAATGTTAAAACATGAAAATTTATAGTCCTCTTACCTTTTCCTTTCTAAACTGATAAAATACAATCAGAAAATTTTTTTAAATGAAATCTGTTTTCTTACTGTAACTTGTGATTTATTGTTCTGTTTAATTGAAAATGTTTTGGTTTCAGTTAGTAATTTCTGTAAAGTAGTACTCCTTAAATAAGTTTCTAAAAACAATAATAGATCTGTGAACATTACATTTAATCTCAACTAAAAAATTACACTAAAACTATCATGATAAAAAAGGCTACAAAATTTCTCTGCTTATTTTCCTAAATTCCTTTTACAAAATTCTAATCGAAAAGGAATTTTCAGAAACAAATAGTTACCAGATAACGTATATTGCAATTTAGCATACTTAACCAAAAAACAAATACCCTAAGAAAAGTGAAATTGTTTTTGTCATTCATTCTGTGCTATACTCTTCTCCCTAGGCACCTTTAATAGTCACAAATTCTATCCTTAATGCCTCAGCATTTCACCCCTACTTGACTTGACTTCTAGCAATCAATTTAGATGTTTCTTTAAAAAAAATTTTTTTAAATGTTTATTTTTGAGAGAGACAGAGAGAGCAGGGGTGGGGGGCAGAGAGAGAGGGGGATGGAGGATCTGAAGCAGGCTCTGTGCTGACAGCACAGAGACTGATGCAGGGCTTGAACTCATGAACTGTAAGATCACGACCTGAGCCAAAGCTGGACGCTTAACACACTGAGCAACCCAAGCACCCCCAATTTACATGTTTGAACACCAAATTTAATAATTTGCTTTACCAAAAATTGTTTCAAGGACAAAATCTCCATAAATTACTCTAACAAAACCAGAACCCCTAATTGTAGAACACAAATGGAAAATAACATGCAAGGAACTTTATCTCAACTTGAAGACTAAGTATCTCGGTGTTCGAAAAATAGGCTTAAGATAAATAAATTTTACTATCTTATTATTTTTTTCTGCACAGGGTCAATATTTGTATTTTAAATTATATGTTTAAATTATATGTTACTTATTATATTGTCATTTCAAAGGAGAGGCTCCCAAAAAGACTTTAGTAAAGTTCCATGCTATATATTTGTATATACGTATATATCTGGATCTTCTATGTTTTAGTGTGAACTGTTCTAGAATTATTTACAACATAAAGTCTGTAAGAAGATGAAAATACTAAATCAAAATCTTTATCAAATAGTCCCAGGCTTTCAGCAAGTATCTGTAAATGTATTTTTGCACACCTGTATTCCTGAAAGTATTATTTTGTACTATGATCACAACGTTTAGGTTTTCCAGTTTTGTATGATTTTCCAATTTTATGGCTAAATATTCAGTGAAGTTTAACTGCATTTAAAGTCATTATTAAATATAAAACAAGTTGTATAGTATTATCATACGCTAAATGGCATTGCGTTTATAGTCTCAGTAGTAAAAACTAAACCTAACAGAATGTGTATCCAATGTGACACGTTTTCAATGTTTACAGAACAGCCTGAATATGGAATTTAAAAAGTAATTATACGAGGGAAAAGCAGAGAATCCATGAAAAGATATAAATCATTACCGCTGGAAATGATTATACTGTAATGTGTAAATTTGAAGGATTTGAGTCTTGGCTGGAGAAAAAGAAAGTAAATCCTTCATATATTCTGATTTATCCAGGATGAAAACTAGTCATATTGTAAAGGGATAAAACATTCCATGATCATCAGAAAAAATGGAAATAATCTGTAAGAAAGAGGATTTTCAGCCTTTTTTACTAGCAGGAAAAACTATAAGGGCTAATTATCACTCTAGAACCATGCTTCTAGTGACCTTTTCAAGACCTCTTCAAGATGAATTTTTAAAAATACAATAAAAGGTAAAAGTATTAATTGTTAGTAGATAAAAATATATTACTGCCTAAAGCAAACCCAAGACTGCATATAACACAGATCAGAAAATTTTTATTATTCAGTTTAAAGTTGTTAAAAAAAAATTAGCCTTTTGCCTGTTCTCATATTTGTGTGTTATCACTTGTTATCTGAGGATTCCAAATCAATTCCAAATCTCTAACTTTAAAAAGCATTAATGACCCCTACTGTAGCAAACAGTGTATTCTATAGTTCATCAAACTTATTCTTTCAATAAACACAGGATTTTATATAAGATGAAAATGACAGCAGTCTCCATAATCTTAAAATCTAGGTGAAACAAATACTCTCATGGTCTAAGAACTCGTAAAATGTAACCAGGTCACTAGACCAACATACTAGTGTACAACTTTAATAATTTCTAGCAGCAAAACACCTGGAATAGCCATTAACAAATGTGTTCATTGGATTGTAGATTAATTTCTTTGTAAGAAGTAATTTTTAAAAAGTATAGTTCAATTGCAGGCAAACATGAAAGATATCAAAGATCTTGTTTATCTCCACCTTTCCCAGTGGAATCAGGTGCAACTGGAACCTTATTAGTCTCAACAAAAACAGATTCAAAGGCAGCTTCCTGTTCATCCAAAGAATCAGCAGCCGTGGCTCCTTTAATTAGTGTTGTGTTGGTAAAAGATTGTTGCTGCTTGGAAATTTTACTGGATTCCATTGCTTTTCTACCTCTTCTTTTACCAAGAATTTTGACATAATTAGCAGGTATAAGTCCTGTTGTTTGACCATCAAGACTAGCCAGAAGCCAACCACGCACTTTGGGTTGCTGTTCTGATGGAAGAAAAGACAGCCTTGTAATTATAACACATTTTGGAGTCCAACAAAATATTAATACTAAAATATTAAGATCTGTTACACTTACACAATAAAATACATAAACAAATACATATATTCAAAATCAAATGAGTAGGCTTAACAGTTCTAGAGTCCCTTCTTACAATTTATACTTTTTATTTTATACTTACTATATTTTCAGCCTTGAAGAACATGAAGTTTATTATTAGTTGGTCCATTCATAGAGTAAGGAGATTCGATTCTCCTAAAAGCTAAAACTAACATCACTGTCTTTCATATTTTTTTTCAATATATGAAATTTATTGTCAAATTGGTTTCCATACAACACCCAGTGCTCATCCCAAAAGATGCCCTCTTCAATACCCATCACCCACCCTCCCCTCCCTCCCACCCCCCATCAACCTTCAGTTTGTTCTCAGTTTTTAAGAGTCTCTTATGCTTTGGCTCTCTCCCATGTCTTTCATATTTTAAACTGAAATTTAAGAAATGAATTTCTCAGTCCTTCTCAACAGAAGTTACAGGGAAGTATAGAAAATACATACCTTTATACAAGCCAAATTTCTTTACATAACTTTTGGCCAAAATACAAAATTCATTCCATGTGATTGTGATGAATAATTCTGAAGATACTGAATGCTAACTTTAATCCAAGATAGGCAAAAATAAAGACCTCAGTTATCTCTAGGCACATGACAAAAAGGTAAGGCAGTACTCTAAGCTTAAAGTAGGAAAGATTTATTTAATATATTCAATTTTGTTTTTTGGTATTTTAAAGATTACTCATATCTTTAAAAAGCTGTTTAACTGTTAGGGTTTTAGGTCAACACTATAAGTTAGGCACAATATAACATTTTTATGTTTAATACTCTACAATAGAGAATAAATAAAACACTTAAAATCAACCATGTCTGTGACTGATTTTGTTCTAAATGCTCAAATGTATTTTGGGCAAAGGAAGAAAACAAAGAAGCAAAGCTAAAGTGTTAAGAGGTGTCATTAGTGGAAGAATAATATGAGATATAAAATTTTCCTGAAATACTATAATTGAAAGAAACCACACTTGATCTTCTTTATACTTTATTTAGATTAAAACTAATTATTTGTATGGGTCTAACAATAAATCTTAAAAAGAAATCACTCTTTTGTAATCCAAAATAGGAAAGTACTATTTTCACTAGAAGAAAAATATGAATCTAATACTTAGAAGCCTAGGTTTTGTGTATGAGGGATGAGGCAGAGATTTAGCAAATTTGATCCAAAATTTTCAATTATTTATACAATAAATTATGTGAACATGGAAGATATTTTTTCCCTATGTAATGACTAGAACTAATTAAAGGCTCAAGTTTCCATTAATAGATCACATGGAAAACAGCCAAAGTGGTTACACGTACAGGTTCTGAAGTCAGACAAACCTAGGTTCATAGTCCAGCTCCATCACACCTTAGCTTTGTGATCCCATTTAGTTATTCTGAGTCTTTGTTTTCTCATAAGTAAAAAAAGGTCAGGATAATAATAGTACCTACATCACAGCATTATTATAAGAGTTAAATGAAAGATATATAGTGCCTTATCCTATAAAGGATAGCTGTTACTATTGTCACTAGTATTTTTACCAACAAAATGTTACTCTTCCTAGTAAACCTGAATCCCCACAAACACACAAAAATCTTTTTTTTTTTTTTTTTTTTTTTTGCAAATCCATAAAAATTCTGATCATCCTTACTGAGGAAAGCTAAGGGAAAAGGCCATTTTACCTGGAACCATTAAAAACTATTAGTGACCTGGTCCAAAAATAAACCTGTGATGTGTATAAATTCCTTGCTGAAGTTCTTTAATACTTCATGACAGTAATTCCTAAAATATTCATGTTGGGAGTTTCTGAAGTAAACTAGTCAAATAAAAAAGAAAGCAATACCAGTCCGAGCAATTAAAGACTGACAGGGATACTTATGTCACAGGAGAATTTCTTCGGGTTGTTAGATTTGTTACATGTAGTGTTAATCTCATGTTTTTGTGTGGGGATTAACAGAGTTTGGAATTCAAGTTGAGTTTATAAGTGATTATATACATAAACAAAATCTTTCCTTATCTCAGTGAAATACTATTGGAACAACCCTGTTGAGCATTTTTCTTCCACATCCCTGGATCTAGAAGGTCTAAACTGACACAAAAGAGAAATACTAGCAACTACTTCTGAGTTAACGAACAAGGACCAAGATCTTTTGTTGCAGTTTTTAATAGTACATTTACAAATTCAAAAAATTCATGGGTAATTTCAATTTATTCATGTTTTGTTACCTTTGAGAGCTAAGTTTAGCATATCACCAGCACGGAAAGAAATTTCTTCTTCGGACACAGCAGCAAAATCATATTCTGCTCTAGCAACTACATGGTCATCCTCACCACTTGCCCAGTTGGTGTTGTCTACAAACCAAATTAAGAATTAAAGTTAGGGTTAGTGTTCACTGGCTATGGTGTAAACTGTATAAATCTATTTGCCAAGAGAAAAGCACCACCCTCCGCCAAAGTAAATTCTATAATTAACACTATGCAAAATCCAAAAATATGCTCACTAGGATATATATTATGAACCTTCTCCTTTTTTTCAAGGTCAAAATTACAATTACCTGTATATTGTCTTATCCATCCCTGCCAGTAAGTTTTAGAAAGACAAGGGAATTATGTCCTATGCATACCTGTAGCCTCTACAGCATCAAGTTCAGCACCCTGTAAACAGTAGTCAGGCAATGTGTACTCTTACATTAAACAAACAATAAACCAATCAGTAAGCCTGTTTTTGCTATATATTCATTTTCCAGTTTTCAAGTTCTTAACTGAAAATATAATTGGATCAAAATATTAAATACAAATGAACACAAAGAACGTTAATTTAACAAATCTATTCTTAAAATTCGAGATTGTTATGTGGTTTTTGAACCTATTCTATTACTCTTACCTGTGACTTCATCATTATGGGTAGACAGAAGTTTCCAGATGAGGTAAGGACCACCAAGGATAACAGCAAAGAACAAGAATATTGGCCAAGATTTGGCTGAATTAGCTGCTTTGTCCTCGGCACCAAGGCAAGCCACAGTTCCTTCACTTTCTGCCCACAGGTCCTCATTCTCAGAGCCTCTTCTTAAACCTATCATCCACTGTAACCGTCTGTAAAGATACCTTATAGTCCTAACTAATGCAAAAGCTGAAAAAACCTTTGTGAAATGTATTTTTAATCGGGAAAAGTGATTTGCTACATCCAATACAGCCCTGAAACTGTTATAGACAGCTGAAAAGGTAGCATCCATCATCATACTGACAGAGGCAAATGCATGCACAATACTTTCAATGGACTGAAATGCACCTCTGCTGCTTTCTTCAGCTTGCTGAACAAATCTACTGGGTGGCAGATCATCTACACGGAGGCGGTTATAGCCCAACCCATTATATCCATAACTATAAGGGCTATAGCTTCCATAAAACGAATTTCCATAGGCACCATATCCTGAAGAAAATGAACTGTAAGCAGGTCTGAAAGTATTCACATTGCTGCTTCCTGTCTGCTGTGATGGCCTTGGAAGAATAGGTGGGGGCACTCTGGTAAGTGTTGGTTGTCCAGGTCTTGTCAATAAACTAGGACCCAAATCAGCAGATCTAAAAAAAAAAAAAAAAAAGATGCAAAATAGTATCTTAAGCACATAATAAATTCAATTCAAAGTAACTATTAAACACCTCTTACATACCCAGTGTTAATGACAGATCTACTGAAGAGGTGGTAAGAATAAGGATTAGTCTCTAATACCTACATGCTTAGAATCTCAGTGTTAAAATGAACAAGATAAAAGAGCTGACTAAACTCTGCTATTTTCTTGTTTACTTGCTAGCATTATTAGCAGTATCTTCAACCTATTTTCTCAGGGTTAGTTACAACTAGGTATTTGTCCATCCTTGCCCCCAAATGGCACTATCTTAATCACTATAGTTTTATAATAGGTCTTAGCAGTATTCAATAAAACACGTCCTCCTCCAATGTTCTTCATCTTCAAGAGTGTTTTAGCTTTTTTGACCCTTTGAATTTCCATATACATTTTAGAATCAGAGCTTTAAGTTCCACACCCTCTCCCTCAAAAAAACCCTATTGAGGGGTGCCTGGGTGGCTCAGTTAAATGGCTGATTCTTAGTTTTGGCTCAGTTCATGATTTCATAGTCTGTGAGTTCAAGCCACATTGACAGCGCAGAGCCTGCTTGGGATTCTCCCTCTTTCTCTGCCCCAAGTGCGTGCACTCTCTTTCTCTCTCTCTCTCAAAATAAATAAACATTTAAAAAAATACTTCCAAAAAAACCCTATTGAGATTGTTTGGGATTACAATGAATCTGTAGGTTAATTTGAGATAAACCATATCTTTATAATATTTAGAGTTTCAACCCACATTTATTAGGTTTTTGTTTTGTTTTGAGAGAGACACAGAGAGAGCACAAGTGTGCAGGAGAGGGAGAGGGGAGAAAGAAATTCTCAAGCAGGCTCTATGGAGGCCCAGATGTAGGGCTGGATCTCACAACCTCAGCTGAAATCAAGAAATCAAGAGTCAGACACTAAACCAACTGAACCAATCAGGCGGCCCCATCAGATCTTTTAAAGATTTTTCTGAATAATGGTTTTTAAAAATAACTTTAAGTTTCCATACTGTTTTATAGTTTCCTTGTGGCAGGTTTTCTTTAGATTTATTCCTGTATATTTGACATTTTTTGATGCTACTATAAACGGTGTCTTCTAAAATTTCACTCTGATATTGTTATGTAGAAATAATGGATTTTTTTTTTTTAATATGGTGCTTGTATCCAACAAACTTGTTTTTGATTCTTCTGGATTTTCAATTAAGGATTTGCAGTCATATTGTATGTGAATGATAGGTATATTTCCAATTCTTACAGTTTTGATTATTAAAGAAGGTATTGTACCTAAGACATGTGTCCAATCTTGAATAGAAGTGATTAATAGGCATTCTTGTCTCATTTCTGATCTCAAAGGGAAATTTCTCAACATGTAACCATTATTATGTTTACTGTAGAGTTATTGTAAATTTAGTAATTTGTTTTCTATTTCTATTTGCTAAGAGTTTTTACCATGAACATTGAATTTCTCAAATGATTTCTCAACATCAAGAGGATTATGATTTTAATTACAAATTCAATTTCTTTAGTATCATGCTACTTAAAATATGGTTTGTCGATCAGTGCTAATTTATGAGTCATATGCACTGACCTATAATGAGAAAAGTACAACAAATAAGACTGTTTAAGCAATCTGACATTGTTATATTTTTACTGTATTTTATAAAGGTATTAGGTATCAGCACAAATATTTTGAGAAGCATTGTTGTATAATTATAAGACTACTCCTTTTCTCTATTTAAAAACATTTTTTTTAATGTTTACTTTTGAAAGAGAGAGAGAGACTGGGAGACACAGAATCTGAAGCAGGCTCCAGGCTCAGCGCTATCAGCACAGAGCCTGACATGAGGCTGGAACCCACAAACCATCAGATCATGACGTGAGCTGTCGGACGCTTAACTGACTGAGCCACCCAGGCGCCCCTCATTTTCTCTGTTTTTAAATTATACCTTGCTTAATCCTCTAAATCTCTTCCCATCCTTTCTGCCCTTTTGTCTGTTTGTGCAAAAATATGTTGGATATTTTCTTCCTAATTATCCTTTAGGTCTTGCTATTCAAAAGGGCCAATACATCACAAAATAAGTATCTTGTACCATAATGTGAATTAATGAACTCTTTTTTAAAAAAATTTTTAAGCTTATTTATTTATTTTTAAGAGAGAGAGTGTGTGTGAGTGGGGCAGGGGCAGATAGAGAGGGGGACAGAGGACCTGAAGCAGGCTCTGTACTGACAGCAGAGAGCCTGATGTGGGGCTCAAACTCACAAACTGTGAGATCATGATCTGAGCCAAAGGCAGATGCTTAACCAACTGAGCCACCCAGGTGCCTCTTTTTTTTTTTTTTTTTTTCCAGGTGCCTCTTTATCAATGAATTCTTAATGCCAACTGAACTAAATAGTGTGCTTAGTATTAATGTTGCTTTACATTCTGGCCAAAGTTTCATTATCTTTTTGTGGGCTGCTAATTTATAGTTTGAAAACAGCAGCCAGTCTTGGTAGCTACAGAACACACTTAGAACGTTGCTCTAAGTCACTAATTATCTCTGTAGCAGTGTCTAAACTGTTGCTAAACCCAATGAGTTACTAAGTTTGGTTACTGCATTTTTGTTCTACATATTCCTTTTCCTTTTGACAGTTTCCAATTATCTGCCAAAATTCCTTGTTTTCTTCTATTGCCTTCAACATATTAAACATTTTAAATTTATGTTAAAGTCTGTTCAGTAACTCCAATTTCTAGAGTCCCTTTGAAATCTGTTTTCTCATCTGTTGTTTCACTTAGTTTCAATTTATATTATCTAATATCCTTCTGGGTCCTGCTATTTGATTTTGCTTATGCATGAGACATACATGAAGAATTGTGGCAAGAATTTGAGACTCTGGATGATGCTCTCTTCCTCTAGGTGTATTTCATTCTGGATACTATTTTCTGAACTATCCTCTAGTTTGCTTCAGGCAAACTAGCCTGCTAAAGCTATTATCAATCCATGATTGTCCCTAATCTAATTTCAGGGATTGAGATGATCTGAAGCTGAGTTTATGCTCCTGTAAGGGAGTGTCTGCTTCTTTTATACTCTCATATCTAGATAGATGTATCTTTTTAGGGTCATAACACAAGGTATGGGTAATTTATCAGCACCCTGTCTTGGAAGACTACTAGACTCTAACTATACTCCAAGAATCTGTCGAAGGTGCTCTTCAACTAGCTTCCCATCATCTAAACTGCTTCTTTTGGAATCAGCAGCAGCTTCTATGAGAATCTACTCTCACCTTTGTGGATTTCCATCTTTCTCTTTTTCCATCTTTTGGATCTGGGCTCCATAAATCTTTACCTTATTTATTCTATAATGCATTCAAGCAGATGTTTTTATATTCTGCCTAGCTTTTCTATTTGTCCTTAATAGTGTTGTTTTTTTTTTTCCTTAAATTATTCTACTGTCATCAGAAGTCCTTCCCACAATTCTTTGTCCATCATCGTACAGTATCTTACATTTGTATACATGTCTGCCTCTTCTACAAGGTGAGCTCCTCATAGGTGCAGGAGTTATCCTTGTTTCTCCATCAACTACTACAGTGCTTAGCATATAAAAGGTACTGATACAACCACTATGCTGAAGTCTCTTTTTAGTGAATATTTAAAACACATATATCACACAGATCATTAATACAGATTATTTTTTCTTTATATATCCTTCTTTTATAAGTTTTGATGAATATGTTAGTTTAAAAATTGTAAGGAATTAAATGTAAATACTTAATAAAAAAAAGTTTCTTCCAACACTTCTCTGGTTGTAATGCTATTTTTGGCATATACAAGTACATTCAGTGTCCACATTCCACCCGGCCTTCTGTTACAACCAGCAAAATGAGAAATCAACACACCTACAACTTATAACAAAAGATGTATGTTCTGTGCTGAACGTGCCAAAAGTCTCACCAACCCAACTTTTTATTTTGAAAAATTTCAAACAGAAAAAAAAGTTGAAAATACAATGAATACCCTCATTTCTTCTATCTAGATTCAACAACTATTATTGTTTTGCCACATGAACTTTCTTTCTCTCACTGTCTAGTCTTTTAAAAATTCTTGAACCATTTGAAATTAACTTGCAGACTTGATACATTACTCCTAAATACCTCAACATGTTATTTCCTAAGAGCAAAGATATTTCAGACAAAACATAATGCCATTTTCACATCTCTAAAAATTAACAATTCCATATCATTATCCAATTAAAATTCAACACATATCCATTACCCTCAAGCGTCTTCAAACAGTTTTATAGAGATACCAGAGGTGTACAACTACCAACCTATGTAATTCCAGAACATTTTTAGCATCCCAGTAAGAAATCCCACATTCATTAGCAGTCACTACCTATTTCCTGCTCTATTCCCTATCCTAGGCAATGACTAATCTAAATTCTGTCTCTATAGGTTTGTCTATTCTGGTGATTTCACATATAGTTAATTCTTGTTATTTGCGATAGTCATAGTCTATAAATTTGCTATGAACATCTATTTAACAAATAGAATCATTGTTCCTGGGGGAAACAATGCACTTCAGCATTATACTTAGAGGCCGTTTTAAAATAGCAAAATCACCAACAAAAATATGAAAAATGTGGCATCCATTTGGTTGTCAAAAGGACACCTGCTTAAAGCTTAAAGCTAAAACAAGAAGCAGGAGTGTTGCTTTGTTTAATCTCAGCTCATCTCATCTGAGATGACTCAAATCTTTTGCCACCCTATCCATGTCTGTGAATGATCATGAAAGTGTCATGAGCATTGATTTGGGGGTTACAATAAATTTTAGTGAGGAGAATTAGCAAATTTGGCATCTGCAAATAATGAGAATCTACTGTAAATGAATCATACAACATATAGTATTTTGTGACTGGCTACTTTTACTTAATGTAATGTTTTGAAGTTTCATCCATATTGTAGCATTTATCAGTACTTTATTCCTGTTTCCTGCTGAGTTATATTTATTTATGCATCAGTTGATAGATATAGTGTTGTTTCCACTTTTTGGCTTTTGTGACTAATGTTATCATAAGCATTTATGTACAAATTTTTGTGTGGACATACGCTTTCATATCTCTTGGGTATATATACCTAGGCATGGAATTGGTGGATCGTAGAGTAACTATGCTTAACCTTCTATGGCACTGCCAGATTGTCTTCCAAAGCAACTGTACCATTTTATATTCCTATCAGTAGTGCATGAGGGTTCCAATTTCTCCACATCTTTGCCAATACTTGTTATTATTTATCTTTTTCATTATAGCCAACCTAGTGGGTATGAAGTGGTATCTCATTGTGATTTTGTTTTGCATGTCCCTGACAGTTAATGATGTTGAGTATCTTTTCATGTGCTTATTTGCCAGTTTTATTATTTTTTTTTTAATGTTTATTTCTGAGACAGAGACAGAGCATGAGTGGGGGAGGGGCAGAGAGAGAGGGAGACACAGAATCCGAAGCAGGCTCCAGGCTCCAAGCTGTCAGCACAGAGCCTGACGCAGGGCTCGAACTCACAAATCGTGAGATCATGACCTGAGCTGAAGTCGGTCGCTCAACCGACTGAGCCACCCAGGTGCCCCTTATTTGCCAGTTTTAAATCTTCTCTGGAGAAATGTGTATTTAGATATTTTGCCCATTTGAAAAATTACGGTACTTGCCTTTTTATCATTGAGTTTTAAGAGTCAAATGTCTTTTAGGTTGTTGTGGGTTTTTTTTTAACAAAAATTCAATTAAGGTTCACACACTGCATTTGGTTGTTTGTCTCCTCATTTCTTCTAAATTAGAATCATTCCATTTTTTGGAATGCCCTGGACTTTTTGAAGAGTCCAGCCAGTTTTCTTTTAGAATGTCTTACATTCTAAATCTGTGTTTTCCCAAAATGTTGTTTAAATATATCTCTATCCTCTACATTTCCAGTTAAATTAAACATTGCATCTAAAGGTTTAATTAGAATCATGTTAACATTTTTGGCAAGAATAATTCATGGGTTATGTTTACTTCATATTGTATCACATCACAAAAAGTAGAACCAAACTTTAAAAAGGGTCAGGTGACTAACAGTGTAGTTATTTCCTGGTTTTCATAAAGCAGCTCTGCTCTAAAGTAGGAGCAATAATAGATAAAACAAAAAGAACAAATAGGCATGTCTAGATTTACATAACAGAAACCAAACAGAAATGTAAAATGATTGGAAGGGTGATGCTACAGGCCTCCTCAATTCTGGGTTTGAAATCAGGTAGTGACAACCAGGACTTAGACTTCTAGGAAGTAACAAGAACTAACAGTGCTCCTTTCTAATGGAAATAATTCACTGCTTGAAGCTGTGGCCTGGGATGCATCACTTTGGCTTCTAAAAAGAGATTATGAAACTTGCTGACAGTAGTTTAAGATTTTTAGAAAGTTAGAGAACTAAGAAGGGTAGGACTCTGACTAGGCCTCAAGACCAGGAAATGAAACTACTGACTCAGTGACTTGATCTTTGATATCCTTAATCTAAGCCACCATTTTTACACCTGATTCTTACATGGGAGGGTGCATGCTGAAGGAGCAGGGAGAGTCAATAGAAAACCTACTAGACACAGAGAGATAAATGGAAGGGAAAGGAGAGGAAACAGAACTCAAAAATGCCTATTCAAAACAAACATATCAAAAATGCCGTACACAAGAAGAAATAAAAACATTAAGAAACCAAACTAACAAAAATCAACAATTAGAATGAAAATTCATTCAAGGAAAAAGAAGTTTCATGTAACAGCTCAACAAGGATTGCAAATATGTTTAAAAAAATTTTTTTAAACATTTATTTATTTTTGAGACAGAGAGAGACAGAGCATGAATGGGGGAAGGTCAGAGAGAGAGGGAGACACAGATTCCGAAACAGGCTCCAAGCTGTGAGCTGTCAGCACAGAGCCCGACGCGGGGCTCGAACTCACAGACCACGAGATCATGACGTGAGCCGAAGTTGGACGTTTAACTGACTGAGCCACCCAGGTGCCCTGCAAATATGTTTAAAATAGACATCAATGAAGCAATGACATCTGTGAAATAAAAATTGAAATGAAATAAAAACATGTAAATATGAAGAAAACTCCATTACAAAGCTTAGACATGATGCTCACAGCCACAGGGATTATCTTGCAACTATGAGGCAAAAAGAAAATTAGTTGTAGACTAAGGAAAACAGTGAAAATATAGATAGAACTTGGGGAATTCCACTTCAAGCAATGGCATTCTAGGTAATCAGACTAATCCTGCCACTAAAAAAAAAAAAGTAGAAAAGCTAAAAACATACAACATTACCTGTTTAAAACATGAAAGAACAAGGTACTGAAGAATTTAAAATAACTGAAACTATGAACTTAATGACTGGTTCAGTACCAGATTGGACATTTTGAAAGAAAAACATCAGTGAACTACAAGAGAATTCCGAAGAAAATACCCAGAATGAAGTATGAGTAACAAAAGAATATATACAGAAAGGAGTATAAGGTATGGGCTGTACAGTGAAATACAGAGCATATATGCTGTTGGAGTCAAAGGGGTGAAAAGATGATGGGCCAAAGGAATATTTGAAGAGATAATGGCTGAAACTTTTCTGAAATTAATGAAAGACATCAAATCAGATTCAAGTATCTCTATGAATCCCACCCAAAATAACACAAACGAAACCGTTTACATTGAGGCCCAACAAAGTATAATCGCCAAAAACCAAAAACAAAGAGGAAAATCTTTAAAGCACTGGAGGAAAAAAAGAGATTCCTTTCAAAGAAGAAAGACTAATACAGAAATGGCCCAAACTCTCAGAAAGCTTACAGAAAAAAATTTAAAAAGGGAGCCAGGAAAAACATAGGTTCCTAATGACAATGTTGAGTTAGGAGATCTCTAGACTTTTTGTTAACTAAACAAGAAATGTCTTTATAGTCCAAAACTCAGTAAGTCACATATTATTACTTGTAGTGGAAACTATTCCTGATACAACGTTTAATAGGAGTCCCCCAGAAGAAGAGATGGGAAAAAATATTTCTTCAACAATAGAGATATAATTCGTGAAAAATTTCCTGAATTAAAAGAAAGATTGATGGCACAAAAACAGACCCATAGACCAATGGAACAGAATAGAAACCCCAGAACTAGACCCACAAACGTATGGCCAACTCATCTTTGACAAAGCAGGAAAGAATATCCAATGGAAAAAAGACAGTCTCTTTAACAAATGGTGCTGGGAGAACTGGACAGCAACATGCAGATGGATGAAACTAGACCATTTTCTCACACCATTCACAAAAACAAACTCAAAATGGATAAAGGACCTGAATGTGAGACAGGAAACCATCAAAACCCTAGAGGAGAAAGCAGGAAAAAACCTCTCTGACCTCAGCTGCAGCAATTTCTTACTTGACACATCCCCAAAGGCAAGGGAATTAAAAGCAAAAATGAAAAACTGGGACCTCACGAAGATAAAAAGCTTCTGCACAGCAAAGGAAACAATCAACAAAACTAAAAGGCAACCTACAGAATGGGAAAAGGTATTTGCAAATGACATATCGGACAAAGGGCTAGTATCCAAAATCTATAAAGAGCTCACCAAACTCCACACCCGAAAAACAAATAACCCAGGGAAGAAATGGGCAGAAAACATGAATAGACACTTCTCTAAAGAAGACATCTGGATGGCCAACAGGCACATGAAAAGATGCTCAATGTCGGTCCTCATCAGGGAAATACAAATCAAAACCACACTCAGATATCACCTCACGCCAGTCAGAGTGGCCAAAATGAACAAATCAGGAGACTATGATGCTGGTGAGGATGTGGAGAAACGGGAACCCTCTTGCACTGTTGGTGGGAATGCAAACTGGTGCAGCTGCTCTGGAAAACAGTGTGGAGGTTCCTCAAAAAATTAAAAATAGACCTACTCTATGACCCAGCAGTATCACTGCTAGGAATTTACCCAAGGGATACAGGAGTACTGATGCATAGGGGCACTTGTACCCCAATGTTTACAGCAGCACTTTCAACAATAGCCAAATTATGGAAAGAGCCTAAATGTCCATCAACTGACGAATGGATAAAGAAATTGTGGTTTATATACACAATGAAGTACTACGTGGCAATGAGAAAGAATGAAATATGGCCTTTTGTCGCAACGTGGATGGAAGTGGAGAGTGTTATGCTAAGTGAAATAAGTCATACAGAGAAAGACAGATACCGTATGTTTTCACTCTTATGTGGATCCTGAGAAACTTAACAGAAGTCCATGGGGGAGGGGAAGAAAAAAAAAAAAGAGGTTAGAGAGGGAGAGAGCCAAAGCATAAGAGACTCTTAAAAACTGAGAACTGAGGGTTGATGGGGGGAGGGAGAGTGAGTGATGGGTATTGAGGAGGGCACCTTTTGGGATGAGCACTGGGTGTTGTATGGAAACCAATTTGACAATAAACTTCATATATTGAAAAAAAATAAAATAAAAAGAAAAAAAGAAAAAAATAAAAGAAAGATTGAATCCTTACGGTGAAGGATTATGAGTGAGCATGAACACTGTAGCTACTGAGCAGGAGGAAAAAATATACATGTCTGTATATTCATACCTGAACAGAGCATAATAAAGTTGCAGAGGACCAAGGTATCAGGTAAAATCTTAAAGACTACTAAGGAAAAAATAATCTACCTATAAAGGAATAAAAATAAGACTCAAAAGAAAAATTTCTGTACCTATGCAACCTGGAAATAAAGCTAAAAAAGGATAGTGCAAAGAAAGAAAATTACAGGCTAATTTCACCTAGAAATATACATGCAAATATCTTAAAATATTAGAACAGAATTCAGCATTGTATTTTACAATCACAATTAAGCAGTTCATCCAGAAATTTAAGGATTGATTAAATTAGAAAGTTAATTGATGTAAATAAATCACATTTCAAATTTTAAAAAATACATACGATTATCTCAACAAATTCATAGAAGTCATTCATAATATTTAATACTCCTTCATAATAAAAATCTGAGCAAGGAGATGGAAGTTTAAAAGGAGAACTATCAAAACCAAAAATCAAATATCAAACTTAATAGTGAGACTTGAGAAGCATTCCAATGAAAGTCAAGAGCAATACAAGATTGTTGGTTATCTATGCTGGCTTATTTGTAAATGACAGGACTGCAACATGGAACAAAGAGAATTTCAACCAAACCACCAGAACAAATTAAGTCTGAATTATGCTGGATATAAAAGATGGAAAAGTACTTCATGGAGACAGTCACAAAACACAATTGGAGGCAAAAAGTCCGTATTTTCATAAAATATAAAGCTTCAATAAAAATCACAGTAAGTCTTTTTATAATGGCTAAATGTAACAAAGGCAATTATGAAGAACAGCAATGTGGAGAGGTAACTGACATACCGGATATCAAAACTTATTAAAAACTGTGGCGGTTACAAAGACCAATAGAATCCCAAACAGAACCACACATTTAGGAAAACTGAATGTGATGACATTATAAACTAGCACAGAATATATAAATTAATGGTACTGGGACAGTTATCCACATGGAAAAAAAACTAGATTACCTATTTCACATTGATTTTGTACAACAAAGTCAGTTCTAGGTGGATTAAAAATATGAATGTGAAATGCAGAACATGTAAAAAAAATAGAGAGAGAGAGGGGTGCCTGGGTGGCTCAATCAGTTAAGGGTCAGTCTCTTGATTTTGGCTCACATCATCATCTTGTTGTCTGTGAGATCCACGCCCCCACCTCCAGACATTCTCCCCCAGTGCTCTGTGTTGACAGTGTGGAGCCTGCGTGGGATTCTCTGGATGTGTTTCTCTCCCTCTCAAAATGAATAAGCTTAAAAAAAAAAAGAGAAAAAAAAAAAGAAAAAGAAAATAGAGAAAAATTTTCTTGATCTAAGACAGGAAGGGTTTCTTAGCCAAGACACAAAAAACACAAACAATAAAATATGAAAATTTTGGCTACATTGAAATTAAAAAGTATCTGTACAACAAAAATGAACATAAATATAAAGCAAAAAGACAAGCTACAGCCTGAAAGCTATTAAAAACAAACATAATAGAATTAGTATAGAATTAGAATAAAGGACTCTTACCAAGTTAAGAAGCAAACATATAGCCAATTAAAAAGTGAGCCAAAGATATCAACAGAAAAATCTCAAATGTCTAATTAACTTTCAAAAAGACAATCTTATTACTAATCAGAGAAGTGCAAATTAAAGATGAAAATATCATTTCACATCCATTAGATTAGCAAATACAGAACTAAAAAATAACATCATCAAGTGTTTGAAAGAATGTAGAGAAACAGAATACCCTGCTAGTGAAAATGTAAAATCTGGTATAAAACCACTTTGGGAAGCAACTTGGCAACAGTTAGTACTTAAAGATAAGCATACCCTCTACCAAGCAATTCTATTCCCAATAACATTATTAGAAAGCCTCTTGGAAATGTGGACAAGGAGAAAGGCACACGAATGGTCACTGAAGTAGTTTTTAATATATAATACTTTAATACAACAGAATAGTTTGTTTTTATAGAATAGAATATCCTATGGCAATTAAAATGGACTACAGCTATACGTATGAACAAGATAAATCTCAAAATCAACAACATTTAAGGGGAAAACATTTTGCAAAATGATACACACACATATGATTTGAAGTTTAAAAACATAGTGAATACTGTACACACACATATATATAACATATAAACCTAGGTACTAAAGTATCAAATAAAGTATGAAAACACAATTGGGTACATTAAACACCAAATAGGGACAGTAGTTACAGGAGGAAAGAAGAAAGGCTTAACCATTTCTGTAATTTTTATTTTTTAAAAAATATGAAAAAATGCAAATCTGGAAAAATGTTAACATTTCTTAAAGCTAGGAGTGAATACACAAGTATTCATTATCTTACTCTCTACTGGTCTCTACGTGTTTAAAATTCACAATGAGAAAAAGTGGGAAAATGGTTAATTTTACATAAACAGAACTTTAACACGATGTCAGGTATAAAATCTGTCTTCCAAATAGCTGTCCAAACTTTTTTTAAAAGTCAAATCGCTCATAAAAAAGGTAGCAGAAAGTGTCGCCTCATCTTAACAGTATAATTACGGCTCATTACTTGTTATGTATCTGTCATTATTAAATTAATTTGCTAATATGTTCAAGCATCGTGACGTTTAAATAAGGATTACAAGATTTTAGAACACAGTAGAAATACATTCCAGTATACTGGGGATTTTTAGGTGTTAGGTAAACCTACTGTATGATAGGTGATGACATCCGAATGTCACCACTTAAATTTGGATGTCCAGATCCACCCAACACGAAACAGACAAGACTGTGAAACTCTTCTCTCGTTCTACTTTAACTTTTTATCCATTTAACACTGATTAAAAACAAATACAAAACACACAGGCCTTAGAAAAATGACACACTATTTTGCACACAAAGGCCATCCATAGGCCTTGGATTTAGAACTCCGCTTAGAAGTTGCTTCTCCAAACCTTTATCCAAAACGTTGCTGAGTTATGCTAGAAAACAACTCAAAGTTGTATAGGCTTGGGTTCCAGTTGCGTAAAAGCGACCTTTTGGGCTTTCACCAACTTATCGAGAGGTTGTTAAAAGCTTTGGAGAGACTTTGTTCCCAGTCGAGCCGGGGCTGGGCAAGTGCCAGCCACTCTTATCTGCGGAAGACCGAAAGTCTAACGCTTTAAAGGGGGTCTAGCAGTTTTGTCACGGCGTCCCGCTAACAGCAAGGGGCTGGAAGCCGCCCCCTTTCTTCCAAGCACCGGGACCCAGTGAGGCGCCCAGAGGCTCCCTGGACAGTGTCCCTACCAAGAGCCGTCAAGTCAGAAACAGCTGTTTGACATCGAAATTCCCCACACTGGCGCCCTGTCCCCACCTTGGTACCCTCACCGTTGGGGTTTGGTTGAGGGGGGGAGGGGACACCTCAGCCCAACAACGGCCTCAACCGTCTCCTGCCAAGTTCCCGCTCCAGCCTGCCAAACCCGCGGTCTGAAGAATCCCACACTTACTGGAAAGTGGGGCCGGGTCCTGGTCCTGGCCCGGCCCCCGGAATTCGGCGGGTCTCCCAGGGCTTCGGGGGAGGCGGCGGCTGGGAAGCCATCTCCTCCGCCTCCGCTCACTCCCTGTCCGCGCTGGGACGCTCCAGGCCCGGGTACACTAGTACCTCGCGCGCCAGGCGCAACGGGCAGAATACCGAGCCCTCCACCCCGCCCACCCCTGCAGTCAGGACGTCGCTTGTGGTGCTTTGCTGGCTGGGACTTGAGGATAGGAAGATGCGGCTAATCCACGGGGGTGGGGAACACTCTCTTTATTTGCTTAAGCAAGAATTTCCATTCTAAACCTGAGGCTAAGGGCTCATCGATATTTCTAACAGCGACTACAACTTCCTAGACGTCGGAGTCCACGGAGGCTTCTCTGGGACTAGTCTGGCTGGGGCGGGGTGTTGGATCCCACCGACTCCTACCCCAGAAGGGGTGGGGATGGGGTGAGGGGTTGGGGCAGTGCACCAGGCAATTTTTCTGGTTTCCCTACAAACGAGAAGGGGAGAGAGTTCATTCAGGCCCTGCGAGAGGACCTGGTACTTTCGTTCTAAAGCTCTCGTTTCCTCGGGGAACAGAATTGCTACACGCAGTAGGTGCGTTGTCTTTAGTCTTCCCCGTTCCCTCTGGGAGCCGGAAGGGGTTAAACCTTAGGCTCCGGCGTCGCAGGAGAAGGTGAGGCTGGAAGGTCCGAGGGGTGGGAGTGCGGCTTGGGCGCTGGAGAGGTTTGGATGGAGGGGGTCGTTTCCTTTCTGCTGGAGCGACCTTGTTAGCAAGGAGGGGTGAGTGGGAAGTTTCTTGGACCTGACTGAAGGGGATAAGGGCTTGCTTGGCCGAAGGAGAGACTCGAGGTTAGATCTTGGATGAATTTCCGAGACTAGAGTACATTCTGCAGCTGAGTGTAACGGTAGAGCAATGAAGTTCTGAAAATCCACTTCTCCCCACCCTCATGAGACGAATGACACCCTTCTCTGTGGAAATGAGTGTTAAAAGATCACGGGATGTGAGACTCAGTCTGGCCATTTTGGTGTTTTTTCACTCGCCCTTGCCCCTTCTCTGTTTGCAACGAATGGTTGCAGTTGTCGTCCAAGAGGTGAAAATAAAGTCCGTCGTCCTCTCCAGGTATCATTGTTTTGTGGAGAAGGGACCCGAAACCCGTAGGGACGCTGACACGTGGGAGGAAGTTCTGTTGCAATGACTTGTTCCGATTCTGTCTGTAAAACAAGCGAAAAGAAAAAAAAAAATCTTAAGAAAGGCAACCAACAATGAAAACCTTACAGTATGGGATACATTTCTCAGGGCTTGCTTTCAAAGATAATAAACCTTATATGAAACAACTTATTTCTGATGTCTTATGAAATCCTTTCAGTGCTGTACATCAAAATAAAACAACCAACCTTAAGGCATAACGCATTTCTCCTTTTAATGTTAACATGCCAACTTGCTTGAGAAGTTGCTAGATTGTTGCTAAATGAAAATAATCTTGAGAGGGTTCGGAAGACTGCTCCATTAGCAACACATAAACGCCAAAGAGAGGGTTTTGTTTTCTCTTTTAAGACCTTCAAATTACGTGGGGCAGGAGGTTTCCTAATTCTGGAACAGGTTTGGGAACTTCTCAGAGCCAAAAGATTGTAATGTGTCATGCATTGACTTTGCATGCTACTTTTAAGTGTGCTTATTGGAGAAATAAACAGTCTTTGAGCCAAAGGAAAGAAAGCATTCCCCCCCTTTTTTTTCAATTAAAAAGTTGTTTTTACTTTAGTGTACTTGACAGTGTTACACTAGTTTCAGGTGTAAAACATTGTGATTCAACTTCTCTATGTTGATATTCCGTGCTCACAAGTGTAGCTACCATCTGTCAGCCTACAACCTATTATAATATCATTGCCTTTTATTCCCGTGACTTATTTCATAGACTTATTCCATAACCGAAGGAAGCCTGTATTTCTCACTCCCCTTCCCTCTGGCAACCATCAATTTGTTCTTTTCTCATTTTGTTTTTGTTAAAAAAAAATTTTTTTTTAAATTTCACTTATAGGTGAAATCATATGGTATTTATCTTTCTTAGTTGGAGTTATTTCAGTTAGCATAATAAACTGTTAGGTCTGTCCATGTTGTTGCAAATGGAACGATCTTATCCTTAGAATGCATCCATTTGTTTTTAAGTTTATTTATTTATTTTGAGAGAGAGAGAGAAAGAGAATCAATCCCAAGCAGTCTCCTCGCTGTCAGCAAGAAGCCCACGTGGGGTTTGATCCACAAACTGTGAGATCATGACCTGGGCAGAAATCAAGAGTTAGATTAACGGAATGAGCCACCCAGGTGCCCCTAAGAAAGCATCCATTTTAATAAAAATATTTAACTTAAGTCCCCAGGGAAATCTTTGCTATAAAGTGACCTTTTAAAGAACTTACTCATCCACTTATTTATCAGGGAGGAGGGTTTGTTTCTCTTTCTGAGTTAAAGATTAATTCTGAATTAAATGAAATCTTTGGCCTTAACTAATGGAAAGGAGACAAAAAGAGTAAGACAGAAATAGTTTCTCTGGGAAGGGAGTGCAATCAGGGACATACTTTAAATACTGATAATCAGCCCCTCAGTGAATGCCACCCCTTGTCACTATCAAACTAGCAGATTAAATGGACTGGCGGAAGGAATTCATATCACTTATATGATGATGACCACACAGAGTTTCTCTATGTACAAAGTGTTCTCCAAATACTCTGTGTCATTTCATGAAAATGGCCTCGAGCCCAAATGTACTTAGGCAACCCTAAATCAGAGCTTCAGTCTCAGTGTCTCAAAGTTCTCACTGGTGTATCCAGGCATGTCTGAGTTTCTTCTCTTTCTGCCTACCAGCTCCCATATTGTATTCACCTGAGTTAGAACTCAGCCAGAGGGAGTCTGTTTTTTGTAGTCCTGGCTGCTGAACTGATTTTTATGGTGAAGGGTTCTGTATAAGATACACTCTACTTGCCTTCCTCACTCTTTATGTGAAGGGTATGCTGTTAAGTGTCCATGAACATTTAAAAACTTGCAAGTAAGAGTGGGTTCTAAAGGGTTGGAAAACAAGCTAATTCTAAGAATCACATCTTCAGAGTAAGGAGTTGGTAAGAGCTTTACCTTCCCACAAATTTTAAGCAAGTTCATTTGGATTATAAAACTGCACAAATTAAAAAGTTCCACTGTTTTTTTTTAAATGTTTTATTTATTTTTGAGACACACACACACACACAAACACAGAGTGTGAGTGGGGGAGGGGCAGAGAGAGAGAGGGAGACACAGCAATGGAAACAGGCTCCAGGCTCTTAGCTGTCAGCACAGAGCCCGATTTGGGGCTCAAACCAACGAAGTGTGAGATCATGACTGGAGCCTAAGTTGGATGCTTAACTGACTGAGCCACCCAGGCGCCTCTCAAAAAATGCTACTGTTTTTTATCTGCATGACCAGAGCTATACCATCCCACAATACTGCCATGCAATTATTGTTTTATAAAATATTGCCAGTTCCTCATTTTAAAGTAATATGAGGTGGTACAATAATCAGAATATCTATATTTGAGAAACAGAATGATTATGTAATTTAATTTTAGAGAAATATTTGAGAAACAGAATGATTATGTAATTTAATTTTAGTAATTTAATTTTATTTGGCAATAAGAGTTTTATATTGGATTTTACCCCATTCTCTTGTATTTGTTTCTAAGGGAGTTTATTCAAATTGCAAAAAGTAGCAACTTGTGTTAGATAATAGTTACTCTAAATTATTTTGCATGTAATTTGTGGGTTTTTTTTTTTTTTTTTGGTGGGGGGAGGTTTTACTTGTGCATCAGAGGAGCAGGTTTTTCTCATTTTCCTAATGGTTATCATTTAGTTATTTCATCAAACTATAATTGGTATTTTTAGATCTACTGGTCAATTTGTTTTAAATACTTGACTGCTTAGCTATCAGTAAGGCTAGTAAAATATTATATAGACTGCTCCGATTATTTTTTCCTAGCAAACTCATTTTTAATTTCTAATAGGGAAAATTTATTGAATTTACTACTCTGTGTTCCCAAACAGCCCTGAATGGTATAAAATAACAAAATTTCACTCTGCATTCTTTGTTTGAATTACCCTCCTCAGAGACAACTGTTCTTGATTATTTTTATTTCTTTTGATTGATTTAGTTAAATTGACGTACTTTATCAATAATTCAGAATGCTAAGCTAAATTCCTTGACAATTAGAAACTTTTACCTGATCCATCTAATAAATGTCTTTCAAGTTTATGTTTAAATATGCATAAAATGAGAGGGATATTGTTGAAGAGTATGAAATAGTGTTTTCAAATTAAAGCTAGTTTTTATCCCTAAAAGTGACATATTTGTCTGTGAAAGTAAAACACGAAAGATATTCATTACTTTTTCTTTCTTTCTAGTTATAATTATTTAATATGTTTCCACTGACTGAGGAAAATAAGCATGTGGCCCAGTTGTTGCTCAGTACTGGTACCTGTCCAAGATGTATCTTCAGATTCTGTGGTGTGGATTTTCATGCACCTTACAAACGACCCTACAAGGTACTTTCATTTTGTTTCTAAAGAAAGTTTCTCTATTCTAAAATGAATACCTGTACATTTGGGGGAAAGTATCCATAGCTCTTAATTAAATTAAAAAAAAACTATAATAAAATAATTCCTGATAATGGTAATTATGGAATTTCCACTAGACCATAAAAGTGTAAGTTCCTTCTTAAGTGATTATATCTGACACTTAATGTAGTGGGATCTTTGTGAAGCACATCCCTGGTGTATGTAATGTTTGTATATACTTCTCCCAAAGAGTAGACAGATATCAAAAAATAGTACTTCTAACCAGATGTTAGTAATATATGTGACAGGAGAATGACAGTCCTGAGATCTTCTATTAAGTGGAAGATCTATTAAGTGTGGATTTGGCTGCATTTTTTTCTTTTTCTGTTTTCTGTATTACCATTTGTACTTACAAATAGGTATTTGTAACCCTCTAGAAGTAAATGCTTACCATCATCATTTTTTACTATTAATAACAACAAAAATAATATACAGGGATCTTTGACATTTATGATAATATACAGAGGTTTGACTAGCAATACTTTCACATAAAATATGTAACATATTTTGTGAAATATACTTGATTCTACTAGTGATGGTCTTTTTAGAGACAATAATTATATATATGTGAATATATACCTATATTAACAGTAATATGTACACGCACACTCTGTTTCTTACAATTGACAATTTTTTTACATGTTTATTTACTTTTGAGGGAGAGTGGGGGGTGGGGGATAAGGGAGGGGAGACAGAAGATCTGAAGCAGGTTGTATGCTGACAGCACAGAGCCTGATACAGGGCTCGAACTCACAAACTGGAGATCATACCCTGAGCTGAAGTCAGACACTTAACCAACTGAACTGCCCAGGCACCCCATTTTACAGTTTTTAAAAATTGTTCAGGAGTTAGAAATATAAGTCATTTCCCTTATGTATTAGTTGTTTTGTATTATTTTGGAAATAATAATTATATCCAGTGTTCATATAACATTATTATATGTCAAGCTCTCATTTAATCCTAATAATAACCTATCAGGTAAGTACATACTATGATTGTCTCTATTTTCAGATGAAGAAACTGAGGCACAGAGAGGTAAACAACCTGCCCAATTTACACAGCTATTAAGTGAGCAAGCTAGGATATGAACTATCTGTCTGAATCCAAAGCCTAGAATTTGGAGCTAGAAGACATGGATTTGAATCCCAGTTCCAGCTTCAGTTTTCTCCTCTCTAAATGCGATTGATGATAACATCCACCTCACAGGATTTTAAGGGACAGTATCTAATAAAGTATGTGAAAACACTTTGAAAATGGTACATATGCTATGATGATTAATATATGTGTATATTCGTTTATACACACTGTGACTATAAAGTAATAAGACTGGTTTTGTATAACACTCCTTACACATTTTTTCAGACACATTATTTTATCATTCTATGCATTTGTCGTAAGATTTAAAAAATATATCTTATAAAGACACTTAGTCTTACCAACTTTTATTTGTATCATTTTATGTAAATATGAAAATATTTGAAGACTTTTTTTGTAATATACTTAGGTTTTGATCTGTTCTAGTCATATTACTATTTATGTACACATACACATGTACTATGTTATACTGACATTATAGAATTTAGGTAATAAACATTTGTGTAGGTCACAATATACCTATATGTGTGTGTATATATGAATCTTTCTGTTAAAGATGAAATAGGGGAGCTAATGTCTTAATAAAATAAATTAGATTTGTTTGAGTGTAAGATTTTTTATTCTTTAGAGCCAGTAAATTGTAACCTGAGTGAATTTCAAAAGTATATTTATTCAACAACTGAATAATAAAATCTGTCTAATTTAGGCAAAACAGAAAAAAAGTCCTCTGAGATTTTAGATGAATGGAATGCCTGAAATATGAGAACAGTTTCAAAGAAATGCAACTTTTAACATTCTACTACAAAGGGTGACAGAAATTAGGCAAACCAGAGTGTAGTAGAAGGCTTCTTTCAATTAATGCATACATGGTTTTTGTAATTATGGTGCCTAATTTCAGCATTGCCAGCATCTGTTTACCTTTGTTTAGTAATTCGTCTTGAAATTATTTTTACTTAATATACGTATAATCTCTATTTTTTCAGAATTCATATTAAATGAATATTGTACAAATGAGGTTTTAGTGCTTGTGAGATTATTAAGTAACCTAGCAATAGAATTCAGTTTGTATTTCTATTTGTTAATAATTAGAAGCGAAGCTTTTTTAAAATCTAAAATTAGCAAGTGAATGATCCTCATGACATAACTACAAACCAAATTACAGGCATACTTCAGAGATATAGAGATTTGGTTCCAGATTACCGAACTAAAGCAAATATCACAATGAAGTGAGTCAAATTAATTTTTTGGTTTCCCAGTGCATATGAAACTTATGTTTTCACTATACTGTAGTCTTTTAAGTGTGTAATAGCATTATATCTAAAATGTACATAATTAAAAAATAATTTATTGCTAAAAAATGCTAACCATCAGCTGAGCTTCCAGAGAGTTATAATCCCTGGTCACAGATCACTATAAAAAATATAATAATGGAAAGTTTTGAAATATTGTGAGAATTACTAAAATGTGACACAGAGACACAAAGTGAGCAAATGTTGGAAAAATGGTGCTGATAGACTTGCTTGATGCAAGGTTGCCACAAAACTTCAATTTGTAAACACACAGTATCTGCAAAGCAGAATAAACTGAAACACAGTAAAACGGGTTACACCTGTAATAAATTTGTTAATGGAACCTTTCTGCCTCAGATTTAGGACTTTAGCTTCACTGATATATGAAACTCTTTTGGAAAAATATTCACACATATATTGGAGGAGTTACAGATAATTCTCTTTTAAATTCCCCAGAAAGCCAATGCTGGATAGTAAGGTTAATTGATTTCTCCAAAATTGATATAAACCAACATTGTATAAGTCTGTGATATATAGTAATTTCACTCCTGTTTTCATCCTAACCTTAAGGGCATTGTCAAAAGGTTATTACTTTTTTCCAAATTAACTTTCCAGGAGTTGCTCAATGAACTACAGAAATTTTTGGAAACTGAAAAAGAGGAATTAATTTCGGATGTTCCAAACCCACCTCCCAAGAAAATTCGACTACAAGAACTAGAAGATGGGATTGATGGGATTGATAATCTGAGTCAAAATGGAGAGGGGAGGGTCTCCATTTTGGAAGATGGTAGCATTGCTTCTAAGAACTCAAATTTAAATGTATGCAATGTATGTCTAGGAATTCTTCAAGAATTCTGTGAAAAAGAGTTCATTAAAAAGGTAAATAATCTGTTTTTTTATTATATGTGCAATTATGTAGAAATTTTCAGTCTTAAGGCCTAGAATTCTTGAATCCAAAGGAGCAATACCATTCACTTCAACTTGTTTAACACCAATGGATCATTAAAACATTTTTACATTTTTTTGAAAAAACAAGCCGACTCTTCAAATTACGTTATTAACAAGATATCTGAAAATTAATGAAATATGTGTCCTTGTGTTTGTCATGAGTGCTACTCAACTGAAGAAAATATAGCAGTTTCCTTCTGCTGTTTAACATAGTTAGGAGTTAGAGAAAAGCTCTTAGTCATACCTATTAGTGTCTTGAAATGACAAGTGTTACCGTCTTGTGGAAGGTACATGATTGAATGTGGGATGGCCTTTTGTTTCTTAGCTGTCAGGAGTGCCAAATTTGGCTTTATTTTGCTTAAAAATATTTTTTAAATTAGGAGGTGATCTAATAGAAAACTATTTTGACGTTCCACAGATTGTTCTGCAAGTGAATCCTGGCTGTTTTGAACCTTGTGATAATCAGTTGTTCAGGTTATAGTTAGCAAATATTTGATTTCAGGATGTTTATGAGAATTCCCAAAGGTGAAAGTTTAGAAGTGTAGTGTGATCTCCTAGACCAAAATCCACGTTATGAAGATTAGTGTAAAACTTGCAGCAATTCCTGAGAATTTATAGAATACTGTTTTATGTAATAAAAAAATGCTTTTATGTAATACTTTTTTAGGTGTGCCAAAAAGTTGAGGCCTCTGGTTTTGAATTTACCAACTTGGTATTTTCAGTCTCCTTCCCACCACAGCTATCTGTAAGAGAGGTAAGGTCATTTAAATGCATGAAACTATACGTGAAATGCATGCTAGAAATTTCTCAAAAAATGGAGATGTAAAAATATGCCTTACCATATTTTCTACTTGTTGTGTACTTATTGAATAATTGATGATTGAAAGCATGGCATTATTATAGCTGCTTAATAATGTTGAATGAATGGATGAAAAAAAGGAATTTTTTTTTTAAATTTTTTTTTTTCAACGCTTTTTATTTATTTTTGGGACAGAGAGAGACAGAGCATGAACGGGGGAGGGGCAGAGAGAGAGGGAGACACAGAATCGGAAACAGGCTCCAGGCTCTGAGCCATCAGCCCAGAGCCTGACGCGGGGCTCGAACTCCCGGACCGCGAGATCGTGACCTGGCTGAAGTCGGACGCTTTACCGACTGCGCCACCCAGGCGCCCCGAAAAAAAGGAATTATTGATTAAGTTAGTTTATCATAGGACTGTCTCTCTTTTATTTATTTTTTTAGTTTTTAATATTTATTGTGTCAGTAGGGCTGAGAATATCACATGGTTTCAGTCTTCTGTGGGAAGTTATATAATAAAAGCCTAGCGCCTTTGAACATGAAAAACATCCCAAAGGCCAGGAGTCCTCTAAAGGAATTGAAAGGTAGAGATTTCAGAGAATTTCTCTCATTTTCAATATGTAAAGTGACTAGTTTAAGTCAGTTTTTGAAGACTTAGTGAAGAGAACAGTGTTCCTTGTGCCATTAAAAGGACTGTCTTTTTTTTTTTTTTTTTTTTTAAGGTCCTCATTCTGTTGCAGATATTCATTGAGCTTTAGATCTGTGTGAGGCATGTTGATCAGAGAAAGAGATTTGACCAGGACTTCAGAAATGTTTTGGGGCAGTTGTATACATTTTATAATGGTCTTGGGATGGGATCATTTCAGTTATGATGAACCTTCTTATTTTCTGGAGTCCATGGAAAAGGGAGAGAAATGGCCTCATGTTTATTTTAACTTTTTTCCTTTATTAAGTGAAAAAAATAATAGTAGTCATTACTGTAACATTCTTGTATGTCAAAACTGACATGAAAACATAAAACTATCTTTGTTAATACTGTTAAATGAATTATAGGGAGAATGACCCCTGTAATCTCAAATTATAACAATGAGTTCTAAACATATTCATTTATGGGTGTAAGGTGTCTTTTCCCTAAGAATCTAAAAGTGTCAGCAGAACATTATATCTTATACCATCACTCTCCTTGGTTGAGCAAAGTATGTTGTAGCAAATTCTATGTTTATTAGCCTCCAAAAGGCTGAAGATTAACTTACGACTTGTTGAAGCTGGTTGAATGACAAAGAGCTGGGAGGTGAAAAAGAGTAGAGTGTTTTTAAATAGTATCTCTGTCGATGACAAGATGGCTGAACTAATAGAATAAAGGGGATGATGATGAGGTACAGAGGTTTATAAACACATAAAATCATTTTCTAGTGAATCATCAAAGCGTTTTTCACAGATAGGTCATTTTCTGAATCCAGTTTTGGTAGCAAGAAACCGACTTCCGAAAGCTAAGTAACTCATAAAAAGTTGCAGTGTTTGAGTAATAAAAATAGAAATATGAAGCATATTTTATAAGTGCGGTTATATATCTTACCACCAAGTTCTTCATCTCAAAGTTTATATTTTGACATTAAAATTTGTTTTTTCCATTTTTATCACTTAAGTGATCATTTTAACATATCCATTTAATAGTTATTGAATACTTATGAAGTATTTATATTCCATATTAGAAACAGAATATTTCTGGGGCGCCTGGGTGGCGCAGTCGGTTAAGCGTCCGACTTCAGCCAGGTCACGATCTCGCGGTCCGTGAGTTCGAGCCCCGCGTCAGGCTCTGGGCTGATGGCTCAGAGCCTGGAGCCTGTTTCCGATTCTGTGTCTCCCTCTCTCTCTGCCCCTCCCCCGTTCATGCTCTGTCTCTCTCTGTCCCAAAAATAAATAAACATTGAAAAAAAATTAAAAAAAAAAAAGAAACAGAATATTTCTAATTCTGCTTAAACTTTATTTACTTTTTAAAAAATATTTATTCATTTTTGAGAGAGAGCGAGCGAGTGAGCATGAGCAGGGGAGGGGCAGAGAGCGAGGGAGACAGAGGATCCAAAGCGGGCTCTGCCCTGACAGAAGTGAGCCTGATGTGGGGCTCGAACTTATGAATTGCAAGGTCATGACCTGAGCCAAAGTCAGATGCTCAACCGACTGAGGCACCCAAGAACCCTTCTATTTACTTTTTATAACTGATTTTAACCACAAAACTATTTAGCAGAAATATGTGAGCATTCCAGTTATTGCAGAATTAATACATTTCCACAGAATAGTGTGTTCAGTGACTCATTGTTTTCCTTTATTTTTTTTTATTATTTTTTTTAATGTTTGTTTATTTCTGAGACAGAGAGAGAGAGAGCATGAGTGAGGGAGGGGCAGAGAGAGAGGGAGACACAGAATCCGAAGCAGGCTCCAGGCTCTGAGCTGTCAGCACAGAGCCTGACGTGGGGCTCGAACTCACAAACCATGAGATCATGACCTGAGCCGAAGTTGGTCTCTCAACTGACTGAGCCACCCAGGTGTGCCTCGTTGTATTCCTTTATATTGAGTAATACATTTTTACCCATTCTTTTCTTAAGAATATTAATTATTCAAAAAGTATGCAGTCCTACATGCTGTATACTATGCAGGTTTCTTCAGCAAATTGTGTTTATGGTTCATTTTGTGATTTTCTTTCATTATTACATGTTGTCACTTTCTTGTATTGCTGTCTTTTATTACTTCTTTGGAGTTAAGATATGATATGTAGGCCAGAGTGGATATAAATTGCTATTCAAACTAGTTAACATTTGTGTTACATATCCCAATTTAAACAAATTACACATTTTTCGGGTATTCTTGCATTTTGAATATAAATTCTTGACTTCTCTAGTGACATGTTTCTTCTACATTGTAGTTTTTCAGCTTAGAGCTTGTAAAACTTAGAACTTATTTTTCTGTGTGTAAGATAAACATTAATATGTGTGGAATTGATTGATGCTAGTTGTCTCATAATTCAGAGTGGAATACACATTTGAGTGAATTTGAATGATTCAGTGTTTTCCACTTCTAAAGAAAAAAATTATGATCACAGATACATTGAGTTGAAAACAAATAATTTTTTTTTTTAATTTTTTTTTTTTTCAACGTTTATTTACTTTTGGGACAGAGAGAGACAGAGCATGAACGGGGGAGGGGCAGAGAGAGAGGGAGACACAGAATCGGAAACAGGCTCCAGGCTCTGAGCCATCAGCCCAGAGCCCGACGCGGGGCTCAAACTCACGGACAGTGAGATCGTGACCTGGCTGAAGTAGGACACTTAACCGACTGCGCCACCCAGGCGCCCCGAAAACAAATAACTTTTTATCAACATGGTAATAGTGTATGTCTCCTTACTAAAGAACTAAGGGAAAGGATGAGCTCAACTAAAGGTGTTTTTTTTTTAATCAAAGTATTAAATTTATATTAATTCTTCCATATTTGGCCCTATCAATCCCTTCTGGCTACAGCTATAGTTTTTATTTATCATCATTATAAATGCACTAATTTAAAAGCTTAGGAAGAAAAGCTTGCAGTTGATATAATCATCATCTTGCACTGAGTTTGGGAGAATATGGAGGGAGAGGTAGAATACATCTGTGTGTGTTTTCCTAGGAACTGTCTTATCTGCTTGGGACAGTTTTAGACTGAATAGTGCCGAAGAGGAGGAAAACAAGCAAATTAACTGGTAAAACCCTGTTAGACATCAAGGAATACATGGTAAGCAGAATAAATGGAAGCAGTATTCAGGGGCTCACAAAAGACAAATCTTGAACCTAGCTGGATATAATACTTAGAGGCTCCAAAGTCTTTATAACAGTACACAAAATTCGAATGATAAGGTTGAGATTATAAGGGATAGTATATCATGTATATCATTTATAAGTATATCATTACCATAATGATGACTTTGTGGATTTGGGCTCACCACTTGAATGTAACAAAGGAAGGATGAGTTTTTTTATGAGAGTCAGATTTGTTAAGAGGAGAGATATGATGGTGTGATATGGCAAGAAATTATATACCTCCATTGAGATCAGAGATCCTGTGAGTGGAAGAATGCTGAACACCATCCAGAGGAGAATAAAAGGTTCTCAAACTCTAATGTGCATGGGGCGCCTGGGTGGCGCAGTCGGTTAAGCGTCCGACTTCAGCCAGGTCACGATCTCGCGGTCCGGGAGTTCGAGCCCCGCGTCAGGCTCTGGGCTGATGGCTCAGAGCCTGGAGCCTGTTTCCGATTCTGTGGCTCCCTCTCTCTCTGCCCCTCCCCCGTTCATGCTCTGTCTCTCTCTGTCCCAAAAATAAATAAACGTTGAAAAAAAATTTTTTTAAACTCTAATGTGCATAGGACTCATTTGGAGAGTTTCCCAGGCCCCATCCTTAGAGATTGTGATGAGTAGGTCGGTTGGACCCATGAATTTGTGTTTCTAACAAGCTCATGGGTGGTGTTGGTGTTGCTGGTGTTGCTACAAAGGACCACACCATGAGAACCACTGTCCTAAAGGATAATGGCAGAAATAATCTAGTCTGATAATAAACTGAGAACTTTTTAAAATTTATATTCTTTTTTTTTTAAATTAAAGTTTATTTATTTTTGACAGATAGAGAGAGAGAGAGAGAGAGAGACAGAGCATGAGTGGGGGAGGGGCAGAGAGAGGGAGACACAGAATCCAAAGCAGGCTCCAGGCTCCGAGCTGTCAGCACAGAGCCCGATGTGGGGCTCGAACTCACAGACTGCAAGATCATGATCTGGGCTGAAGTCGGATGCTCAACTGACTGAGCCACCCAGGCGCCCCTAAAATTTATATTCTTGACAGGAAGAGAGAAACAAGCATAATGAGGATATATTGTACACTTTTTTTTTTTAATCCTACACTTTTGATAGGTAGATGTCAAACAGTCCAAAGAAAAGGGAGTCAGAGAAAAATGGCAGAGGAATCTGGGCTGGAAGATAAAAGGATTCGGAGGTTCAGAGAAAGTGCAATTCAGACTTTAATTAAAACCAAATTATCCCAACCAATAAAAGAAAGTTTAAGGATAAAAATGCATCTCAACGAAGAAGAAATTGGGGGATCTCTTTCTCTCTGTATTTATATAAACATTTGTATTTATACATTTATATGTATTTATTTTATCTTTTATTGTAGAAAATTACAAAAGTAGCAAGGCTAGCCTAATGAGCCCTTAAGTATATATCATCCAACTCCAGTTGTAATTTTTTTGCCATACTGAAGTCAGTTTCCAAAAAAAGAGATGGGAAAGGTAAAGTCAGAGTAATGCAGATATAAGGAGGAGGCTTAGGTCTGTAATAGCAACTGGAAAATAAAATCTCTAATGAGTAGAAGCTTGCAAGAATTGCTAAGGAAGACTTGGGGTACTTTATGATTATAGGAAGAAAGAGATGAAAAAGGGGATGTGTCTGCTATTTGGAACTGATGGTATATTGCTGATGGATGATACAGAGAAAGTGGAACTTCTGAAAATCTTATTTTGCTTCTGTCCTTCCTATGAAGGAAAATGATGTCCAATCTGAATGGGTGGAATGATCATTGCCTGGTGAGGGAGAGTGAGAGCTCCACATGGTGAAGCTGCTCTAAATGGGTTCAGGTATTTGGGCCTGGTTGGATGACGTTCCAGGGTGGATTGAGAAAGAACTTGCAGTTGTCCATGATCTTTGAGAGCTTTTAAAAGATAGCAGATTTTCCAAAATCTGGAAGACAGAGAAGGGCAGCCCCAGTTTTCTAAAGGTGGTTTTGTTAACTACTAACTGGGGAGCTTGACCCTAAACTCCTGGCAGTATTCTAGATCAAGAACTAAAAAGTTAATTGTAGGCACTGAGGGTAAGGAAAACTTGGTGAACACACCAAACAGATTATGTGAAAAAATTATAAACAAATTGTGAACAAATTAAGAACAAATTATGTCTGCGTCATTTCTTCCTTTTATAGGCTAGCAGGACTATAAAAGGGATTTAGCTAGTGATTTGACCAGGTTTCTTTCTCATGATAACTTCCCGTGGCAGGAAACATGAACAGAATGTGAAGACAATTGGGTGGGTTGTATGTGGCTGGACATACCCAAAAGGAACTGATTAGAAGCTGATTTCAACCTGGACAGTGTTTCTCCAAGTGTACTCTGCTGATTGAAACCCACTTGGAGAAAGGTGTTGAAAGCAGATTGCCGGGCCTTGTCTTAAACCTCCTCAATCAGAATCTCCAGATATAGGGCATAGAAACCCTTCTACAATTAAAGTACACACTGAAATTCAAGAATCACTCAACTTCAGAGAGATTTCTGATGTGCTGTAAGGTTTTTTTCAGATGTCTCATTCATGATTTCTACTAGTGGTGCTATAATGGTAACACTGCAGATGTGCATGACACAGAGTTAAAAATATAGCAGATAGGCTGAGTGTTAGACTTGAGATCCGAAAGATCTCAAGAATAGGGAAAATCTAACAAGTTGAAATTTAACAGGAGTAAACATAAGTTCTTATACATGGGTTTAGAAAACCACTGCCAACTAAAGGACAGAGCAGGAATGGCTTAAAAGCTGTGTTTATAGACAAGGTGTGGGTGTTTTAGTTAATAGCCTGGTAAGAATTAGGGGACTGATGTGGATAACCTCTTTGGACTTTAGTACAGATATGAAAGTGTAGTATCTGGAGAGATGAAAGTGATGGTCCATCTGGTTTTACTCAGTGCTGACCATTTATGGACTGCCATATGCAGATGGAACATACTACTTTAGGAGGAACAGGGACAAATGGAAAGGCGTTATGTGATAGTCCACCTCCTAATCCTTGAAACCTGGGAATATGTTACTTTACGTGGGAAAAAAAGGGGGGGGTGATTTTATGGATGTAATTAAGATTAAGGATCCTGAGATGGAGAAATTATCCTGAATTCTCTGAGTGAGCTCAGCATGACTATATGAGCCTTTAAAAGTACCCTTCTTGGCTGAGGTCAGTGTCAGAGGAAGATGTGATTATGAAAGAATGGTCAGATGCAATGTTGCTCGCTTTGTAGATAGTGGAAAGGAACCAAGGAATATGGGCGGCCTCTAGAAGCTAGCAAAGGCAAGGAAATGGATTCTCTTAGCCTACATCCTCCAGAAAGGAATACAGCCCTGTTGACAGCTTGATTTTAGCCCAGTGAGACCCATGTTGGACTTCTGACCTAAAGAACTCTAAGATAATAAATTCATATTGCTTTAAACCACTTTGTTTGTAGTGGATTTGTTATAGTAGCAAAAGAAAACAAATACCTTTTAGGAGTGCATTCCAAATGGTGGACACATCTGAAACCTGGTCAGGGAGCCACTGTTGAAGGAACTTGGGTCGTTTAATTTGGAGAATATATGAGTAGTGGGATGAATTTGCCATTTTTCAATATTTGAGGGGTTTTCTGTTGCAGAGATGGAATCAGGAGGGAGATCATTTTCAGCTATAAGGAACTATTCAGAACAGGATAGACTTTTCAGAGATGGTATATTCCACCAGAATATTTAAGCCAACGCTGGGCAATTACTTGGCAGAGATATATAGAAGGAAAGTGTACACCATATAGATGGTTAGACTAGAAACTTTGTTCAGCCTTTTCAATTCTAAGATCCTGTATAGTTTTAAGAAAAATATTTATTACATTAGTTATTTTTTTGTTACCTTATATTCATGATTGAGTCCTCTAAACTTCTTCACCACATTCAAATTAGTGCCACACTAAAATTATGAGAGAATGAATGATCCAGACTTACCCTAATATTAGGCTAAACTGACGTTTATGGGAAAAAGCATTCCATTTAGTCCTTTTAAAAGTAAACTCTTTAAAGTCCTGTTCTTTTAGGTTTATCTTTACTAGTGTGGTCCAGTAGAGGGCAATATTGCACTATCAGTTTGGTTTTTTTTGGTAGTGTGTGGAAACAGTTTGCTCACTTTATTGACTCTTATGCAGCTTGTTGGGAGTTGCATTTGTCAAATCAAAAACTTTTTGTTTCATTTTTTTAATGTTTTTTTTTTTGTTTTGTTTTGTTTTTTTTTTTTTGGAGAGAGAGGGAGACAGAGCATGAGCAGGAGGCCGGGGGAGAGGGTGGGACAGAGAGAGGGAGACAGAGAATCAAAGCAGGCTCCAGGCTCTGAGCTGTCAGCACAGAGCCTGACACGGGGCTCGAACTCACAAACCACAAGATCATGACCTGAGCTGAAGGCAGATGCTTAACTGTCTGAACCACCCAGGATCTCCCCACATTTTCATTTTTATACTTGTAATATCTTCATGCTTTGCGCTAAGTACTATAAATTATACACAGCTCTAGAAAACTAACCAAAAATAAAAGCAGTACCATTTCTGTGGTAGCAGTTTATATTTACAATTTTTTTCTTAAATTATGACAAATGGATATTCAAAAGATTGGATTTTTACTTAAATCTGTGGGTTCATAACCAATTTGGGATCATCATCTCATTAAGAATCTAAAGAAAGCAATTGAATCCCTTTCCTAGACATGTGTATATTCAAAAATTTGCATGTACTTATAGGGCCTCTTAAACTCCCAGCCATTAATCTAGGATCTTTCCTGATCGAATACTGCAGAACCTTCTTCCGCCAACTGATTGATGTAGTTACTTTTTCTAAAGGGCAATGTTTTTTCTAATTATGTTGAAATCACTTTGACTTCAAATACAGAGACTATGCTTTCAAGTTCATATTGTGTATGCAGGCTCATTCATTAACCTGACTCTGATTTAGCATGTGTAATTTCAGCTTTTTGTTCATGTTCCATGACTTCTCACATTCTTGTTTTGCATGACAGGCATCTTGCCTAAATCAGTTTGTGTTCTCTCTCACCTACCATTTAAGAGCAACTCAAGGTTCACTTTGATTAACAAACTTTTTCCGAGCTTACTAAGGAGATTTCAGAATTTGTAGCCCTATTTTTTTATTAGGTTAGTTGGTTAGAACTTGCTTCAATCCCTGTGTGGTCCACTAAATCATGCAGAATGTGTTTTTATAAGGTTGCTGAATGAGACACTGAAAAACATGCAGAAATTACAGAGATCACTGTCTCTGCTCCTTAGGTGTCTTTCAATAGACTCTTTATGGACAGGTTGGGGGGATAGTAACCTTGCTATGTTTTAGATACACAGGCTGCAATGTTAAAAACCCTTCAGAGGACATGCAACAACTTAAACCTATCTTCCTTATAAAAAGTAACTCCCAAAGCATGTCCTTGTGAGCACAACAAGTAAGTAGAATCACAGAATCATAGATCTGTAGGAGACCCTGGTGAACTAGAACAAAACTCCTAGCTTTTTATGGTACTCACTGAAAAACGATGATGTGCATATAGCTGTGATTTGTCAGAGCTCTGACCATGCCCCACCCTCAGTGTAAATAAATCCATTCAGAATTTCTGATGGAGAATCCAGGAGTTCCCAACCTTTGTGTATAAGGTGATCCCCTTTTAATCTCTCACAGTTCAATGAATCCCCTATATCTGTGATTTAGAAAAAAGATACGCTTGGATTATTTTTTTTGCCTCACAGATTGGTACTGCTTCACTAATCATCTCACTTATCCTCACTTGAAGAGGAGAAAAACCAAAGCTTGCCTAATGTGGCATATTTATTGGAATTTGGGGTGGCTCTTTTTTGTTTTTAGACCATACCATCTTTTCATCTTGTTACATTCAGGTGTGTTTATTTACCTAACTACCATGGCTCTATGGGCATTGCCTTTTTTAAACTACCCCACTTATTAAGCCGTCCACTCAAGAACACAAACAAGGATCAAGGGCTCACCAGAATGATGAATCTAGTCAAAGGTGCTGTGTTGGGGGGAACATGGGACTTGACATGGTAGTAGGTTCAGGATTCTGTTACTCAGTGCCTATCTGGGACATGTGTTCCAAGGGAGAAAGGTTGAGTAATATGCAATTAGTCAAAGTCTATACAGAAGCCCAGTCCTGGTTAGAATGGGTAGTCAGAAGTCCAGCTGTCAAGGAGTCAGAGCAGGTATTGAAGAGGTCTAATAACCCATTGTTAGGGATGCAGGCCCAGGGGAGCCCAACATGTAAAACAAAAACCTCTTCCTGAGGTCATTGCAGCATGTAGCAAAGAGGAATGGATCCTATTCCTGGGAAGGAGATGCCATGGTGAAGTAGGATAGAAACAAGGCTAATTCTAAAGACCATCACAGTAATAATATGTATATTGAATTCAAGAATGCAGTTGGCAAGGCTCCAGGGTGGCTTAGTTGGGTGAGTGTCCAACTCTTGATTTAGGCTCAGGTCATGATCCCAGGATCATAGGATCTAGCCCTGAGTTGGGCTCCATGGTGAGCATGGAGCCTGCTTAAGATCCTCTCCCTTTCTCCCTGTCTTCCCCCTGGGTATGCACATTCTCTCTCTAAAATAAAATTAATTAAAAAAAAAAAAAGGAATGAAGTTGGCAGGGTATTCACACATATGTTTAAATACTTGAATATGCATATGCTTACCTCCTAGCTTTGTTTTTTTCTTGGTCTGAACTAGCTAAGTATAGGTGGAGAAGGCAGCAAGAAAGAAGAGTTGCTATGTCTTATCAACCCATGCAGGTCATTGAGAGGTAGTAGGGTGCAGTAAGAATATGAGGCAGCCTTTAAATTTTGAAGTTTATTGTTTTAATTTGTATGGTCCCTTCTTGTGAATTGTTATACTTTTGCATATTTAAAATTTACAAGAAGAAATACAAGAAATAAATACAATAAGGAATATAAAGTAAAGCAAATTGTTTTTCTTTAAAACTCAGTTTCCCCATCAAATGCAACATATTATCACGTTGCTACTTACCAACTGTTGAGTTCCTTATCAAACTTTTTTTTTTTCATTAATTTTAGGACTTTGTGGCCTAGTAAACTAAGTTTCAGAAAAAGGGAACTTCTAATTTAGGCTCTGCCTATTTCAGATTTGGGTTTCTCTTGTTACATAGAGAAGTCATGTCAACTGTCCTTTTTTTCTGATGTCACCACCATGTTTTAGACTTATTAATTCTAACCTATGAAGTTATGATTGTTTTTGGTATGTATAATTTGATATATATATAATATATGTAATTTAATCACCACAACCTCTTGAAGTAGATGGTGTTATTATCCCTATTGTACAGATGATGAAACTGAAACTCAAGATCACATTGCTAATAAATAACAGAGCTAGGATTTGAATGCTCATCTGTCCACTCTAAGGTTTATGCTTTTGATTATTGCTATATTCCACTGCCTAAATTGTGATTTGGTAAGATTTCAAAAGTGGGTTATTGTGTTGCTGTGTTTATAGGAGAGACTTAGCCTAGGTTTTGACCTTCACTGGTACTTTGTTTCTTCAGAGGGTACAATATCTTCAAAGTCAGAGAAAGGATACTTGGTTAAAAAAAAAAAAAAAAAAAAAAATATATATATATATATATATATATATATACACACACACACACGCACACACACACACACAACCAGAACTCGTAATATTTTAACAAGAATGAGGATAAATCACCAGTTTATTTGGTGATTTTCTAAAAATATGGTTTTTAAAAATAAAATTAAAGGGGCGCCTGGGTGGCGCAGTCGGTTAAGCGTCCGACTTCAGCCAGGTCACGATCTCGCGGTCCGTGAGTTCGAGCCCCGCGTCGGGCTCTGGGCTGATGGCTCAGAGCCTGGAGCCTGTTTCCGATTCTGTGTCTCCCTCTCTCTCTGCCCCTCCCCCGTTCATGCTCTGTCTCTCTCTGTCCCAAAAATAAATAAAAACGTGGAAAAAAAAAATTAAAAATAAAATTAAAATTACATTTTTTAAGACTTTCCCACCACAGTTGGGTTCAAGTTTGGTTATCAGATAACTGGAGTAGGTGGAGAAGACATTTTGAATTGAGTATTTTATTACAGCAGATATCTTAAAATAGAGGAATTTCCAGTCATTTTTGTGAGGAGCTACTTTTGATTTTCCTTTGATCTTAGGACGATTGGTACGTGTGTGTGTGTGACACGATGAATTATGATGTTACAGTCCCTTAATAATTGGAGGTGGGCGTGCCAGTAACGTGTTCAGCCAAGTCACACATATGTCCAAATGTCCAAGAAGAGGGCCTGGGTGCAGGTGCCACCCTGAAGTCAGACTCGTCCAACTTCATTACTGACTTGTCAGAAACCTCATTTTTAAGAAATGCTGCCGGTACTTTCTTTTCTTTTAGAAAAAGGCAAGATCAACGAAATAGTTTTAGATTAGGTCAGTCAGTTAAAAAGTGTTGATTAATGGAAGTGCTGCAGCTGTTCCTGCTTTTTTAAAAAATTAGGTTGGGGCGCCTGGGTGTCTCAGTTCGTTAAGCGTCTGACTCTTCATTTTGGCTCAGTTCATGATCTCACAGTTCATGAGTTTGAGCCCTGTGTTGGGCTGTCTGCTGTCAGCACAGAGCCTGCCTTTGGATCCTCTGCCCCCCCTCTCCTCTGCCCCTCTCTCTCTCTTTCAATAATAAATAAACATTTAAAAATTTAGGTTGTAGTGCTTAAAATATTGGAAGTTATCTTTATTAATCTTCCCTTTTAAGTAAAACCTGCTCTGGTTTTCTTCACTGATATTAATACTGAATCAATACTAATGGAATCCATTTTCTAGAGTAGATACCATTCAAGGCCTTTGTGGGAATGTTTATCTGAGAAATCTTTTTCTAAGAAAAACTGTCTTTCTCTTTACCGTTGTTATTTTTTTTTATTTTAATTCCAGTATAGTTAACATATAGTGGATGTTAGTTTTAGGTGTACAACACAGTGATTCAGCAGTTCCATACATCACGCAGTGCTCATCACAAGAAGTGTACTCCTTAATCCCCATCACCTATTTCACCCATCCCTCAACCCACCTCCCCTCTGGTAACCATCAGTCTATTCTCCAGAGTTAAGATTCTTGTTTCTTGGTTTGTCTTTTTTCCCCTTTGCTTGTTTGTTTTGTTTCTTAAATTCCACATATGAGTAAAATCCTTGCCACTACTTTTATTGTGTGTGCATAGTTATCCAATTTTAATGCTATAAATATTTTCAACCAATTTGGATACTCTAATCATTTCTAAAACTCTCATGTAAAGACTTCAGTTGTACACTGGGTTGTCAGTTTTCAGAACTACTTCCTTTCTACTGCTTGTATCTTTTGGTTTAACAATTAGTGTGTCAGAGATTAGCTGGATGCATGTCAGTCTGTACGGTTGTGGCAAGAGTCCTCAGAGCAGGCACTAGCAGAAAGAAGAGGTTAGGTTTTTTATTTAAAAAAACCCCACAAATATAATATATATATATAGCAAGTTAAAGAATCATATATTGTTTTCATTACATCGTAATTTAAAAACTATTCATGTAAGTAACTGTTAAAGTATTGCTGCAACTGAAATTCTTGATGTTTTTTTCTGCTAGGATCTCAGTTTGCTCTGAAGTGATTGTTAAAAATGTTGCTGTATCTGGGCAGAGATACTGTAAGGGGAACTAACTTGGGTGGGGAAAAAGAAAATGGATTTTATTTAAATTAAAGGTAGTCGTGAAGCATGCAAAAGGAAATGAAATCATGAAATAGATGTAAAGGTGTCAACATAGGTAGTAGCCCTTTTATGCTTGTATTAAGACTCATAATCTTTTCAGAATTCAGTTCATATCTAGGATTTACATTTTCTTGGGGGCACCTGGGTGGCTCAGTCATTTAAACATGTGACTGTTGATCTCTGCTCAGGTTTGTGAGATCAACTCCTGCATTGGGCTCTGCACTGACAGCACAGAGGCCATGTGGGATTCTGTCTCCCTCTCTCTCTCCTCCCCTGTGCATGCGCACACACACGTGCACGTGCTTTCTCTCTCAAAGTAAAAAAGTAAACTTGAAAATTTCTCTGAAGCTTGGAGATTATGGTGTATTGTCACTATAAATTCATGTTAGAAACCATGAGATAGTGGGGCGCCTGGGTGGCTCAGTCGGTTAAGCCTCTGACTTAGGCTCAGTTCTTAGAGTTTGAGTTTGAGCCCTACATGGGTCCCTGCGCTGACAGTGTGCACCCTGCTTGGGATTCTGTCTCCCTCTTTCTCTACCCCTCCCCCACTCACTGTCTCTCAAAAATAAATAAACATTTAAAACAAAAAGAAACCATGAGATAGTGATTTTAGTGAGACTTTGGATCATAGCTCTGAAAGCATCACAGAAACCCTCTACTTATCAAGGAATTGGACACATGCATTTCAAGCCTATTTAGTAGATCAGTAACCGTGTATGAATGGTAAGATTTTTTTAAATGCGTGTATGTATTAAGGACACTTCTGTTGGATAAAATTTTTATTCATGATGTAACCTGAGTTATTTTGCAATTAAGATTAAGATGTACCACATGTGTCTTCTCTTTGTTTTTTTAATGCTTGTTTATTTTTGAGAAAGAGAGTGAATGAGAGTGAGCATGGGTGAGGGGCAGAGAGAGAGGGAACAGAGGATCTGAAGTCAGCTCTTTGCTGACAGCAGAGAGCCCGATGCAGGGCTGCAACTAATGAAATGAATCATGAGATCATGACCTGAGCTGAAGTCAGACACTTAACGTACTGAGCCACCCAGGTGCCCCCCGGATAAACAATATTCTATTAGCACATAGACCTTTTTTCCCCTGAACTTGAGACACAGTATGTCTGTTGGTTAACTTACTGGACATCTTAGGTAAAGTCTTATTCTAGTTTGATTAGTCATTCATTTCTCATATTTAAGTAATGGCCTTATAGAAAACATAGATTACATGATGAGTCCTCGAAGTTGAACTCTACCCTCTATTCTAGAATAGAAATATTTTCATTTTCATTTTATTAAATTTTGTTTTAATATTCATCAGTAGTTATCCCCTGTCTTTGCCCCTAAAACTAGAGTTTAAGTGTGCCTGATTTTGATCTATATAAAATAGAATCATAACATAATAATTTTTTGTGTCTGGCTTCCTTCATTTAGTATTATTTTTAAGAGATTCATCCAAAAAAAAAAAAAAAAAAAAAAAAAAAATTTAGAAAAGGGGCGCCTGGGTGGCGCAGTCGGTTAAGCGTCCGACTTCAGCCAGGTCACGATCTTGCGGTCTGTGAGTTCGAGCCCCGCGTCAGGCTCTGGGCTGATGGCTCAGAGCCTGGAGCCTGTTTCCGATTCTGTGTCTCCCTCTCTCTCTGCCCCTCCCCCGTTCATGCTCTGTCTCTCTCTGTCCCAAAAATAAATAAACGTTGAAAAAAAAAAAAAAAAAAAAAAAAAAAAAAGAGATTCATCTATATTGCTATGTGTAGCTATAATTTATTCATTTTCATTGTTATACAGTTTTCAGTTGCATAAATATACTGCAGTTTATTTATACTATTATAAATGGATATTAAGTTCATTTCTGGTTTTTGGCTACTTCCAACAGTAAAACCATAAGCATTCTTGTAGCTGTATTCTAGTGCACATACGTAGGAGTTTATCTAGGCTATATGCCTGTGAGTGGAATTGCTGAGTCATAAGGAATACATTTAAATAATATAATCTGAATTAACACTACAATTTATAGCCTATTAATCAGCTTTATTAGCTCATTCCTCCTAAATCAACTTAATGACAACAGCCTTAACTTTTCACTAATATTTTCTGACTCCCTGTCAGTGCCCTTATTAACATTAATGATATGACTTTGTCCACTAATACCCATAGCCAGTCAGTTTCATCTATCACTAGATGAAAGAATCACCAACCTTCCTTAGAAACTATATATTACAATACTAGTTATGCTACAAATATTCTTAATTACAACTTTTACTGCTATAGAATGAATTTTATTTTATATTTTATTTGAAGCAACATTAATTCCAATCCTAATCATCATCAGCCACTAAGGACACCAAATAGAATGATTAAAAGCAGGACTTTATTTTATATTCTAGTAGGATCACTCCCACTTTTCATTGCCCTAATCTTTATCCAAAATCTTACAGGTTCATTAAACTTTCTAATAATTCAATCCTGAACCGAAACAGTATCTAGTTCTTGATTTGGTTGAATGCCGACATTGGTTCAGGTCATGATCTCACGGTTTGTGGGTTCAAGCCCCACGTTGGGCTCTGTGCTGACAGCTTGGAGCCTGGAGCCTGCTTTGGATCCTGTGTCTCCCTCTCTGCACCTCCCCCGCTCACACTCTGTCTCTCTCTCTCTCTCAAAAATAAAATAAAAACATTAAAAAGAAATCACTCACTGCATATTCCTTTCTTAGCCACATAGCACTAATAATTGTAGCCATTCTTATCTAAACACCATGAAGTTACATAGGAGCTACAGCCCTAATAATTGCCCACAGCCTTACATCAACACTATTTTGCCTGGCGAATTCAAACTATGAACAAATTCCCAGCTGAACTATAATTCTAGCTCAGGGATTAACAGACTCTCCTTCTACTAACAGCAGCATGTTGACTTCTAGTGAACCTTACCAATTTGGTCTTATCCCCAACAATTAGCCTAATTGGAGAACTATTTGTAATTAAGTACATCATCATTTTCATTATCCAACATTATCATTATCCTAATAGGAATTAACATTGTTATTACTACCCTATAGTCCCTTTATATATTAATCAAAACACAATAGAGCAAACCATCATTCACATGAGAAAATGCTCTCATAGCCCCACATTTACTGCCCTGTGACTTATATCAGTTAACCCCCAAATTATTTTGACATCCATTTTTAATAAAAATAAAATTAAATATATTTTACCTAATAAAATATATTTTAATATATTTTAATAAAAATATTAGATTGTGAATCTAATAATAGAAACTCAAAACATCTTTTTTACTGAGAAAATATGCAAGAATTCATGCCTCCATGTATAATAATAACAGCTTTTTTAAACTTTTAATGGCTAGAAGTAATAATCCATTGGTCTCAGAACCAAAAAGTTGGTACAACTCCAAATAAAGGCAATAAATCTATTCACCTCTTCTATACTAATTTCACTATTTATGTTAACTTTACCAATCATAGTTATCACTTCTAAGATCTATGAAAGCAATCTATATCCATACTGCATAAAAACTATCATCTCATATGCCTTCATCCCACAATATTTGTTTATTGGGCCAAGAAAAAATTATTTCAAACTGACACTGAATAACCATTCAAACCCTGAAGTTATTGCTCAGCTTTAAACCAGATTATTTCTCGGGTGCCTGGATAACTCCGTTGGTTAAGTGACCAACTCTTGACTTTGGCTCAGGTCATGAACTCATGGTTTGTGAGTTCTAGCCCTGCATTTGGCTCTGTGCTGACAGTGCTGGGCCTGCTTGGGATTCTTCTCCCTCTCTCTGTGTCCCTCCTCTGCTTACACTCTGTCTGTCTGTCTCTCTCTCTCTGTACTAAATAAATAAACATTAAAAAAAAAAAAGAGTATTGCTTTTTCCACCTCAAGCCAGTTAGGCCTAACGATATGAAATATCTTAACGATATTAATCAACCATGTCTAACATTCCTACACGTCTGCACATTCATGCATTACAGTTTTTGGGTTCTTTGAATAAAGCTGGTGTATACAAACTTTTATGTGTAATCATTTGTGTGTATATTTTCATTTTGGGTAAATACCTTAGAGTGGAAATCTAAGTCATATGGTAGGTATGTGTTTAACCATATGAGAAGCTGCCGTGCAATTTTCCAAAGTAGATTTACCAGTTTATGTTTATAATCCACCAACAGTATGTGAGCATTGTAGTCGCTTCACATTCTTAGTAACACTTGGTATCGTCACTTTCTTTCATTTGAGCCATTCTAATGGGTGTGTAGAGATTATATATTTATTTTTCTGCTGACTAATAATGTTGAGCATCTTTTCATGTAGTTACTTGCCATTCATATATCTTTGTGAAGTCTCTTCACATGTGACTTTATCAAATATTTTGCCCATTTAAAAAATTTGGGTTATCTTCTTTTCATTGAGTTGTAACAGTTCTTAATATAGTCCAGATCCACATCCTTATTATGTATATATGTGTTGCAAATATTATCTACCATGTTGTGGGTTGTTCTTTAATTTTCTTAATGATATTTGTCAAAGAAGACAACTTCCTACTTTTGATAAAGTCCAGTTCACCAGCTTTTTATTCATATGGTTCATGCTATTTGTATCCTACCTAACAAATTTTTGTACACTGCAAGTTTACAAAGATTTTCTCCTATGTTTTATTATATAAGTTTTCAGGGGTGTCGGGGTGGCTCAGTTGGTTGAGCCTCTGACTCTTGATTTCAGCTCAGGTTATGAACCCAGGATCGTGGAATCAAGCCCCGTGTCAGGTTCTATGCTGAGCATAGAGGCCTGCTTGGGATCCTCTGTCTCTCTCTCTCTCTCTCTCTCTCTCTCTCTGTCCTTCTCTCTCTCTCTCCCTATCTCTCTCCTACTCCCCCTCCCTCCCTCCCTCTCCCTCTCTCTCCCTCTCTCTCCCTCCCTCCTTCTGCCCATCCCCCTGCTCATCCTCTCTGTCTCTAAAATTTTAAATAAATAAATAAAATAAAATAAAATAAAATAAAATAAAATAAAATAAAATAAAAAAAATTTTCTTCCTTTTAGCTTTTATGTTTATATCTCTGATCCATTCTGAGTTAATTAAAAAAAATTTTTTTAAGATTTATTCATTTTTGAGACAGAGAGAGACAGAGCATGAACGGGGGAAGGTCAGAGAGAGAGGGAGACACAGAATCCGAAACAGGCTCCGGGCTCTGAGCTGTCAGCACAGAGCCCAACGCGGAGCTCGAACTCACAGACCGTGAGATCATGACCTGAGCCGAAGTCGGACGTCCAACCGACTGAGCCACCGAGGCGCCCCCTGAGTTAATTTTTTAAATATACGGTGAGGTAAATGTTGATGTTTGTTTTTCTTTTCAGTACCATATGATGAAAAAGCCTTGGTTTCCCCATTGATTTCCTTGCTAACTTTGTAGAAAATAAGCTGACCATATGTGTGTATATATATGTGTGTGTTTTTCTTCCATTGATATGTCATCAGTGGATTGTATATCAATAGTAAACTGTCTTGATTACTCCAGCATTATAGTATGTCTTGAAAACAGCAAATCTTTGAACTTTGTTCTCTTTAAAATTTACTTTGGTGAGGAGTGCCTGGGTGGCTCAGTCAGTTAAGCGTCTGACTTTGGCTCAGGTCATGAACTCAGTTCATGAGGTCGTCCCACATCCGGCTCTGTGCTGACAGCTCAGAGCCTAAAGCCTGCTTCAGATTCTGTCTCTCCCTCTCTCTGTTCCTCCCCTGCTCACACTCTCTCTCTCCCTCTCTCAAAAATAAATAAACATTAAAAAAAATAATAAAATTTGCTTTGGTGATTCTAGGTCCTTTGCATTTCCATACAGATTTTAGAATCTGCTTATCAATTTATTTTTTTTATTAATTTGGCTTAAATTTTGACTGGGAGTGCATTGAATTTATAGGTAAACTTGATAAGAATTGGTATCTGACTTAAATTTGGTATTTTTTAACTTCAAAATAATGCTCTTGTGTGTTTGTACGCATATGTGTGTGTTTTGCCACTCCTTGTGGCAAAGCAGAATCAATTCAGAATTTTTAGAATGAGAAAATTGTATTTTTTCCAATATATTTCTCCCCTTACAGCGCTGTAAATTAAATGGTAAATAAATATTAAAAAAAAAAAAAAGAATTGGTATCTGGATAGTATTGCATTTTCCAATGTGTGAATGTGGTATATTTCACTTTTTGCTTTCTTTTAGCAATGCTTTATAGTTTTCAGTGTACAGATTTCACACATGTTTTAAAAGTTTATCCCGAAGAATTTCATTCTTTTGGGTGGTATTATACATGGAATTGTATTTTTATTGCATTTTTAAATTTTTCATTGCTTGTTTATAGAAATACAATTGGTGTTTTATAACCTTGTACCCTGCAATTCTGCCTGACTTTTTTTCATAGTTGTAATAGTTTTGTTGGAGATTCCTTAGGATATTTTACAACATGATCATATTTTTTAATTACAAATTCAGTTTCTTCAGTTGATACTGATCTATTCAGTTTCCTATTGTTTCTTCTGTCAGTTTTGATAATTTGTATCTTTGAAGGAATTTGTTTCATCTAAGTTGTCAGATATATTGACATAAAGTTTTTCATAATATTTCTGTATTATGGACTAATATTCCCTAACAATGGTAATTTATGTCTTTTTTTTTTTTCTGTGATCAGTCCAGTTGGAGAGTTACCAATATGATTGACCTTTCCAAAGAACCAGTATTTGGTTTCATTGATTTACTTTTTTCTAAATGTTTGTTTGTTTATTTACTTTGAGAGAGAGAACATGCACAAGCAGGAGAGGGGAAGAGAGAGAGGGAGAGAGAGAGAATCCTAAGCAGGCTCCATGCCATGAGCATGGAGTCTGACACGAGGCTCAATCTCACGACCGTGGGATCATGACCTGAGCGGAAATCAACAGTCAGGCTTAACTGACTGAGCCACCCAGGCACCCCTTGATTTACTCTTTCTATATATTTATTTTCTATTTCATTGACTTCTGCTCTTTATTATTTCCTTCCTTCTACTTTTTTTGGCTTTAATTTGCTCTTCTTTTTCTATCTTCCTGAAGTGGGAGCTTAGTTTATTTTAGGCTTTTCTTTCATACTGCAACAGCAGAGTTGGGTAGGTGCGCTAGGACATCCTGGCCAGCAAGGCCCAAGATATGTACTGTCCGGCCCTTTACAGAAAAATTTGGCCAACCCTTGCTCTAGGGGCGATAATATGCATCTTCACCTTAATTCAATCAGGTAAAATATAGTAAGTAACTTTACAACATTATATTTCAATTTATTGTCTTTGGTGTAATTGTTGTATATATCTGTTACATTTATATACCTTTTAACCCAGCAATGCAGTGTTACAACATTTGCCTTAAATGGTCATATATCTTTTTTAAAAGAGAAGAAAACAGTATACATACCTATTATGTTTACCTACAAACTTACCATTCCTAGTGTTCTTCATTCTTACTTGTAGATCCAAGTTGCCATCTGGTGTCATTTCCCTTCTTCCTGAAGAGCTTAAGGTTTTTATTTTTGTTTTTAATATAGATTTACTGGTGATGAATCCTCTGAGTTTTTGTTTATCTGAAAAGTCTTTATTTTTCCTTCAGTTTTATAGTATAGTTTCATTGGATATAAAATATTTGGTTGACAAAATTTTTTCCTTTCAGCACTTTGAATATGTTGTTCCAGTATCTTTTGTTACTTGTTTTTTGTGATGAGAAGCCTGTGATTAATTATACTGTTCCTTTTTATGCAACAGGTTGTTTTCTATGACTTCTTTCAATTCTGCAAGCTCTTTCTGCTAAATTGAATTTCTGGGCCCACTCAGAGTCAGTTTCTGCTGACTGCTGTTTTCTTAAAAACGAGTCACTTTCTTGTTTCTTTGCATGTCTAGTAATTTTTGTTGAAAATTATATATTGTCTCGACCCTCAAGAATAGGGATGTTTCTAGAATTTTGTGATATTAAGTATATTGTTAACTCTTTTCTGATAGATACTCTTTAAGGAAGTTTGCTTCTATTCCAAGTTTAGTAATTTTTTTTAATGTTTATTTATTTGAGAGACATAGGGGGAGAGGCAGAGAGAGAGAGAGGGAGAGGAGGATCTGTGCTGACAGCACAGAGCCTGATGCAGGGCTCAAACTTACAAACTATGAGATCATGACCTGAGCCAAAGTCAGAGGCTTAACCAAATGAGCCACGCAGGCGCCAAGTTTAGTAAGTTTTTCAAATCAGAAATGGATATTTGCAATCATTATATTTTTCTCTTTTTAACTATTATTGTAGTCAAGTAATTGAATAGATTTTCTTGTGTTGAACTTTTGTTTTCCTGAAATAAACATTTTTTGTTTCATTTTAATAAAATTTGATTTATTAATATTTTATTAAGTTTTTTACATATATACATGCATATATGTATTTGTAAATAAGACTAGCCTATTGTTTACTTTTTAAATACTTGTTGCATCTTTTTAATGTTATTTCAGTGAAAGTTGGTTCATCACACTATACGTGGAACTACAAGCCAAGACCAGAACCAAAAGCAGAGTTATAGCCTGGTAAAGCCTCAGCTTATTCTTTTAGGAAATGGACTGAAGACTGTTGAGCAAAAGTTAGTTAGATCCCAGACTAGAAAAGACCCCAGTTCTCCTTACGTAGTTTTCAAAATCATTTCCTTGATCCTGAGGTGGAGGGTGCACAGACAGGTTGAGCAATTACCTGGATTTTAACAATAGCCTCCTAACAACTGCCTCTGTTTCCATGCTTGTCCCCTATCACTTTAAAAAGTAAATCATTTCGAGTCCTTCCTTTGCTCACTCTCCTATTGTCCCCATCTCCCTCAGAGTAAAATCAAACTCCTTTAATTGCTTAAAAGGGCCTATAGCAGCCCTGTCTTAGCACTGCACCTCAGTTCTTTGACTTCTTCACCTGTTTCTGTCTTCTTTGACTGTTCAGCCACATTGGCTGCCTTACTGCTTATTCACTGGATACACCAGGCACAACTTCTGCCTCAGGGCCTTTGCTTGCTGTTACTTCTGCATGAAAGGTTTCTTCCTCAGATATATTCATGGCTTATTCCCTCACTGCCTTCACATCTTTTCTCAAATGTTGCCTTCACAGTGAGGCTTTCCTTGATTACCGTAGTGGAAATTGCAGATCACTTCTTCCATTCCTCGTTCCTCTCACTTTTCTCCACTGTCTTTATCACTTCGCATTGCATTTATCACATAAAATAGTGTGATTTCTTTGTTTTGTTTGTTTTATGATTCTTGGCCATCGGTTTTACAAAGGCAAGGGTTTATGCCTATTTTGTTTACTAATATATGCCTAACACACATGGGCACACAACATTACTTGTCATTGGGTGTGGCCACTCTGGACCATATTCAGCACGTCTTGCCCAAGTCCCCAGCAGCAGCAGTGCAGTTTATGTCTGTCCAAAGGTCAGATTAAAAGGAAGAAATGGAGAGTAGGAGGAAGGAGGTCCTACGTTCTCCCCTACTGCCCTCCCCTGCCTGGGGCCCTCCTACTTTTTTTCTTTGCTGAAGAAACAGAAAGCCTTTGAAGTTGAGATAATATACAGTGGAGAAAGAGACAGAGAAAATCATGTTCCAAAATAAATGACAGTGTATTCTGTACTTTCTAACATGTTATTTAAAAAGAATAAAAGAAAATGAAGGGGAAAACCCCAAACCTTCTCCAAATATGTGGTTCTAGTCCCTTTTTCATTTCTGTTGTTTGCTTAAACTAAGGTGCAGTAAGTGATTTTCAGACTTTTTTTGCTTATATACCCTTCTGCTGCCCCAAAAGAAGTTTGAGAAACTATGTACTCCCTCACATGTTTTGAAATCAATGTCTAAAATGTTTCCATTATAAGTTTAATTGGTAGTAAAGAATGTCACTTTTAAAAATGCTTCCATTGGACAGTATTCACAGGTGAAATGATTTGTCTTGGATTTTCTTTAAAAAAACAAAACACTTGATGGGGGCACCTGGGTGGCTCAGTCGGTTAGCATCCAACATCTTCTCAGGTCATGATTTCATGGTTCATGGGTTTGAGCCCCATGTCAGGCTCTGTGCTGACAGCTCAGAGCCTGGAGCCTGCTTTGGATTCTGTGTCTCCCTCTCTCTCTCTCTCTCTCTGCCCCTCCTCCACTCGTGCTCTGTGGCTCTCTCTCTTAAAAATAAATAAGCATTAAAAAAATTTTTTAATAAAAAAAATAAAAACTTGAGGTCATTTCTTTACAAAAAAAAGGTAATGGAGATAGATAAAACTAGATTGGCAAAATGTTGATAACTTGAAGCTGGCTCAAAGGGTACATGGGAATTCATGTATTACTCTTTCTACTTTTTTCTATTTATGTGTTTGTTGTTTTATTTTCTTCCTTTCATGTTGGAGATTTTCTCTAAATGAGTAAGTGATCTTTGTTCATTCATTGTTAAGCATAGGGCATTTTAAAAGCGATTGAAAGTTAGGTCTGTATAGAGCAGGACAGTGGTGCTTGTGGACTGGGTTTTATTGGAGGAAAACAGGTAGTAAACTGACTTTTTTATATGGAGAGACCATATATCACTTTCTGAAACTTTTCCCTCAGAAACCATCTACTTCATTCAACAATGAATCTTCTAATCTTCTGTCCAGAGAAGTATAAGTTTGGCTGCCTCAGTACCCAGAGCAGGGTGAGAGAGGGAACTGCAGGTCTCTATGCAGACTGTAAACTCTCACTGAACACTTCTGTTTTCCTTGCAGGGCCTTACTCCAGCCGTCCTCTTGCCAGGGGCTTCTGAGTGTAAATACCTCTAGTTTGGTACCCAGAGTATAAATCTGCCCTTGCATGGTGTCAGGGAGAGGACCTTGGGTTCTGTTCATTCCTCATACCACCTGTTAGCTGTTTCCCCTGTTAGCCCATTTCACACTCTGTTGTCTTACACGTCCAGTCCTCAGTTTTGCTGGGTTTGGAGGGGCAAGTATCTCCTTTTGCCAACACTTAAGAATCCACTTCCTATGCTCTGCTACTTTCCATTCCTGCATTTCTTTTTTGTCTTCATGTATGGAGACTTGGGGTGATGAGTTATTTTTTTGTTTCATTGTAGATGGAGTTTGTTTTTCTGTTTCTCATTCTCCATCTTATGTTGAGATGGTTTTCCAAAGAAGAAGCAGACAGAAAGGGCTTTATTCTACCACCTTGAAGCCATAAATCTTTATTTTATAGTAACAAATTACTTTAGCATATTTATAAAGTAATACCTAAATTTTTAAAAATTATTTTTCAAGTGTATTTATTTAGAGAGATAGTGTAGGCCTGGAGCCTGAACTGTGGATTCTGTGTCCCCCTCTCTGTCCCTCTGCTACTCGTGCTTTGTCTCTCTCTCTTTCTCAAAAATAAATAAACATTAAATTTTTTTTTTTTTTCAATGTTTATTTTATTTTTGGGACAGAGAGAGACAGAGCATGAACGGGGGAGGGGCAGAGAGAGAGGGAGACACAGAATCGGAAACAGGCTCCAGGCTCTGAGCCATCAGCCCAGAGCCTGACGCGGGGCTCGAACTCACGGACCGCGAGATCGTGACCTGGCTGAAGTCGGACGCTTAACCGACTGCGCCACCCAGGCGCCCCAATAAACATTAAATTTTTAAAAAAACCTGTTTTTCTTGGTAGTAGTTTTGAGGTAAAATTGTATTTATGTCTTGAAATTGAGCTATATTTGATACATTGAAGTCTCTTGAATCTGCAAGTTCACTTTATGTTAACTGATACTTCAGTGAGGATGCTACTTTTCTAAAATCACATTCTAGGGGGAAATATATTTGCATCCCCTCAGCCACACCCAGTTGCTAACAGATACTTGTTGAGATAGCTTCGCTTCACTGATATTAACTTCAGAGTTACCTGAAATTTAGTTGCCAAGTTATCCTCTCATTAGCATATGACATTAAAGGACAGGACTGAGCCATATCTGTCTTTTTTTTTTAATTAAAATTTTAAATTTGAATACAGTTGACACATAATGCCACATTAGTTTTACGTGTGCAACATAGTGATTAGAAAGTTTATACATTATGCTATGTTTACTACAAGTGGTAGCTACTATCTGTTGCCATACATCACTGTTAAATATCATTGACTACGTTCCTTATACTGTGCTTTTTATTCCCATGACTTCTTCATTCCATAACTGGAAAGCTGTATCTCCCACTCCTCTTTATCCATTTTACCAATCCCTCATTCTCCTCCCCTCTGGCAACTACCAGTTTGTCTTCTGTATTTATAGGTCTGATTCTGCTTTTTATTTGTTTACTCATGGTTTTGTGGGGGTTTTTTAGACTCCACATGAGCGATATTTGTCTTTATGTCTATCCCAGAGCCTTTCATTCATTGTCATCTCCCTTCCTCCATCCTACCCCACCTTCCCACCCCCACAGAATTTCCTCTGGTGGTTATTTCCAATTAAGTCCTTCAGAGCTAGGCAAACATCAGCACCTAGAATATTGGAAAATACAAGAAGAATTCTCCTTCTTAAACCTCAGAACTTAGAAATAGGATTCTCCTGGGAACTGGGTCAGTAGAGCTGTACACCCTAATTTTGCCTCGCAGATTCTGGGGCATTCTGTCTTTGCTGACTTGTCTGTGCCTTTTCCCTCTTGTCTCGTCAAAAATAAAAAGCTCAGTCTTCTTAATGCTGTCCAAAGGTTGTATTGCCAGCAGTGTTAGGGAGGGCTGGAGTGAGAAAGTTTAATCCCCCACTTCATTTTTTTCTCCCTCAACCCTATAGGGAAAGATAATGTAGAGGATATGAGTGGCTTTTCAAACAGAGCTGACATAACTTTTATTCATCAAAAGAGACACCCAGACTCATTCTGTTAGTCATTACATCATGGATGTGAGATCAGAGACTCCGGAGAAGAAGAAAAAGATTGAGGCAGGGAGGTGGTAGAGGTGAGGAGACATGGGTGAGGAGGGGTCTTTACCTCAGCCAGGTGGGGGAGCCCAGCAATGGTTATAAGAATGTGTTCTCCTGCCTCCTCTCTTACCTTCCTCTTTCTGCCACTACGCCAGACACCAAACCTGTCGCGAAGTGAGGAGCAGGCCCCGGTGAGGCAGATGCTCACGGCTGTAGCAAGCTGGGGAATGGGGAGGAGGAGAAGGAAAGGTTAGGCAGGCATGCTGGGAAGAGGAAAGAAGAGTTACTATTGTTACTGACCTCGTCGTTGAACCTGATTCCCAGCTGCCTGTTTGTGTGAAGGTAGAATACATAAATGTGTGTGTGTGTGTGTGTGTGTGTGTGTGTGTGTGTGTGTGTGTTAGGAGAAGAGAGAATGGGGGGAATACCTCTAGCTTTCCGCACAACTCTTGTCATTTTCCTGTTGGTACATTTTCTTTGTTATTATGAGTCATAAATGAGTCCAGGAGATGTGTAGAATTCAAAAGATTTTTAGAGTTTTAAAAAGGGCATTAGTGGTAATTTAGAAACCCTAGTATCACTGCTGGTTGCCAAGTCCTGCCGGTCTCTCTCCATTACCTCTTAAAGTTGCTTACTCCTCTCCATTCCCACACTATATTTCCCATGTAGGATAATGAGGCCTTCTGGTATAAGAACTATCTTATTTTCTTAAGCTACCATGTAAGAAAAATAATAGTGTGCAGATGATGGCTGTTGTGATTTAATTAAAGAAGATCAAATATTGTTCATTCTTTGCGCTGCCATGGGATTTTGTATATACGTAAATGTGGCACTTCTTCTGTTATGGTTTCATGCTTGGGAGTCATGCCCTAGCATGGCACTTAAAACCTGCTCATCTTTCGAGTTTCATCTCTAGTTGTTGAATCCCTACTCACGTTTATGTGCACATTATATATAACCTGAGCACCAGTTTTACTGAATTGTAGCTCCCCAACATGCCATTTTTAACACCTCTCTTTCTCTCTGTGCTTCCCACCTGCCACCTCTACTTAAATCGGTGTCAATTTGGCTCTACTGTTACCCACTCTCACTGGTGCTAGATGAACCCCCAGCTCAGAACCCTAAGCTAAAAAGCCATTCCGAGGCATAGACTTTCCATGGTGTGTGTGTGTGGGGGGGGGGTGTTACCAGAATACACAAGCACTTTAGCAAGCATGTTCTTCTGCTTCATTTAGCACTTGCCTAGAATTCTGTAATACAGTTAAAGCAGAGTCTGGGATTAAGTTGTGTGGTTCCTGAATTTTCAGGAGATAACATACTGCCTTTGGTACCAAATTTGATTAAACTTGATAACTTTAATGCCATTTGGTTCTGTTGGGGAGGAAGAATTAAATTGCTTACTCTAGAGAATGATTTTTTTCCCACTGACTAAGGAATAGAACATTTATTAAAATTATCTTGGTGACCTGAAAGAGAGAAATGTACTTTTCTTCCTCAGCAGAAGCAGGTCCAGGACATTATTAGCACGTAGTAAAAATTGAATAATTGAGCAACACTGACTTCTTTGGGATTCAGTCTTCCAGCCCCTGCTGTGTGATTAGTTCTGTCCAACCTGCTGGCATGCTTGAGCAGGAAGCCTGCAGAGGATTAGGAAGGAAAAACCCTTAGGAAATCTCAGGTACTGAAGACAGTTGATTTAATTTTATATGTTACACATGGTAATCTGGTCTCCCTTGGCAACCTCCATTTCTGCCCTACTTTATAATCAGAGGATGGCAGGACATGTTGCAGATTTGGTGGGCATCACCTGAAAGTGACTGTAGAAAACAGGATTTGCTTTAAAAGCAGAGATGAAAAGTTCACTAAAAAAAGACAAAAGAGGGGTGCCTGGATGACTCAGTTGGTTGAACATCCAATTCTTGATTTTGGCTCAGGTCATCATCCCAGGGTCATGGGATTGAGCCCTGCATCAGGCTCCATGATGAGTGTTGGAGCCTTCTTAGGATTCTGTCTCTCTCTCTCTGTCTCTCTCTCCTTCTCTCCCCCACTCATGCTCTCTCTCTCTCAAATTTTTTTTTTAAAAAAGGACAGAAGAGTCTGAGTCCCCTTAAAGAAGGGACAGATAGTTCTCTATAGCTTAGATACCCATGAGGATTTTATTGATGAGAGAAGTTCCAGAACTACCTATGGCAGAGCAGTTTGGGAATCAAGTCATGGAAATCTTTTAAGGGATAATAATTTTATTATTTGTGAATTGCAGTTAAGGTTTTAATTCAAAAATGACAATAATAGTTACTATTTGTTAAGTACATGCCAAGAATCTTACTTGGTTCTTTACATACACAACTTCATTAAATTCCCACAGTGTCCCTTGAAGGGGAGTATTAATACCCCTTTATGGATGAAAAAACAAGTATTTATTGACCTCTTAAAATATGAAGGCTAAAGGAAGGTGGGGCAATATTGACTGCAAGTTTCAGCTTTGGGAGACCATTATTCACTTTTTTCTATGATCATAAAGTCCTTTAAGTCTTAATAGCCTCTGTTACAAAACAGTGTACTAACTAATGCCCATTAATGATGACTTTTGCCATCCAGAAAAGTTTCAGTTCATTCATTTTAGTCTAATTGTTTCATTTGGCACATTAGGAAACTGAGTGCCAGCAATTTAGTAATGCCTAAAGCCAGGTCTCCGGACTCCTAGTAATTTGTGTGTTATACCATATGCCCACATTCTTTGAAAGAGGGCTTGAGTAAATGAAGGAAAGAAGGATGGGGACTTGTAGTGCTATCAAAGGTGTTAGATTGAGCTAGCAAAGTAAACTACTGAATCAGAAGGTACTGATGAGATGTTTAGGCATTGGAAACAGCTCTAGTTCTAGTTGGCTCATGTCTGAACAAAGTAATTCACCTAAGATTTCTGAAAGAGTAGAAATCTTTAAAAGTATCTAGTGTCCCTCTGGTCTTTTGAAGTTTAAAAGGACAGGATTCTACATATGAACCACAATATGTGTGTAGAGGTGGGCGGGTCTACTATTCTAATAGCAATAATGAATGGTCACTCCTATGACATGTGGATGCAGAGACTACATATGGTATTTTATTGACTTATACACGCGTGCTTCTGTCATGTTCACAAAATGCTATATGCTGAGGTAGGACTTGTCATTTGCTTTCTATAAGGTGACAGCTATGGGATGTCAATGGCAGACTGAGAAATCTTAGTGCCACACACTTACTGTGTCAAGCATTTTGCATGAATTTAATCCTTATAACAACCATGATTGTGAATGTTATTGTCTCCATTTTAGCAACTTTTTCAGTTTTTATTAACTCTTCCCAGAACATTTTCTCTAACATTTTATTATGAACATTTTTTAAGGTTTTATTTTTAAGTAATCTCTACACCCAACATAGGGCTCGAACTTACAACCCCAAGATCAAAAGTTGCACACTCCACCAACTGAGCCAGCCAGGCACCCCTATTATGAGAATTTTTAAATGTTCAGTAAAGTTGAAAGAATTGTACAGCGAACACCCATATACCTACCTGGATTCTATCATTATTACTCTTTCTATATTTCCTTTATTGTATATCTAGTCATCAATTTATCCATCCACCCATCTTAGTTTTAGTTTTATTCCAAAGTGACTTACAGATGTTGGTACACTTACATATGGATATCATTAATTAGATAGAATTAAAAATGTGTAGCCTTCTTTAAAAAAAAAAAACAAAACTGAGGCCTTTAATTCTGTTTGGGGGGACATAGTTTGTTCTCCATTACTTTGGGCCTTCCTCTGTGAAGAAGTAAGATATTTTAAGAAAAAAAGTAAACTCCTTATGCTACAAACTTGTATCTCATTAATGAGATAGAAATCTGTAGGGAGGAGGGAGATACCCCTGTTGAATTCCTAGGCCACAGTAACCCAGCATTGCAAAGTGGCATCTTACCTCATTTCTGACTTTAAATGAGATTGAGGTCATTGCCACATTTCTGAATACTTACTACTCCCCTAAAAAGAGTTTGATTAGCAAATTAGTTAAGCACTTTAGTAATGATATTGGAACTTCATTTCAATGAACATTTTTCCCCCTTTTCTCTTCTTCTGGGTGTGACTAAATTGCCTACAGCATGCTGCATGGTTGCTGGTAAAACAGGAAATGGGGTAAGTAATTTAGGTAGGGAATTTTTTCTACCATTTAAATATAAGCTACCTGATTCTTTTTTTTTTTAATGTTTATTTATTTTAAGCTACCTGATTCTTAAAGTACTTTTACTACTACTGCCTCCTTTTTTAGAGTGAGTTCACTAGCTCCTAGAGAAATTAACAGAAAGAAAACAAATTTATGGTATGACTTAGGTGTCAACCTTATTTAATTAGTTTATTTGCATGGCATCTTACTAGTGTCTATTAAAGTGGATTCATTTTTTTGTAGATTTAACAAGAATGTAAATACATATTTTACATTTATATAAGGCACTTATATAATGTAGTTTGGCAAGCTGTTATAAAAGAATAAATTTTATACTGGTCTTAGAAACTAGATTATAAAACTGTGCTCTAAAAGACACAGAGTAAAATCCTAACTAAAGCAGAAAAACAGTTGAGTTTATACACAGATAAAACATATAAAACATAGGTCCACAGTCCTTTATCTGAAACCCTTGGGGACCAAATATGTTTTGGAACTTAGAATTTTTTTAGGTTTTAGAAATGCAATATGGTGTTAGATACCATATATAACATACCCCTCCCCTCATGGTCTGAGGTGGTACTCTGTAATCAAATACATTTATATTTCTGCAGTGAAACATGAATATTCACACTAAGTTTGATACACAAAGTCTCTAAAAAGCTTCACACGTTCAAGTCAGTGTTTGCTTACCGAGTTAAGAAAAAAATCTTTAACTTTCCAGACCCTCTTGGATTTTGAAACTAAAAATTTTATACCAATATAAAAAGGGCCATGTGACTACTAGAGGTTCCTGTGTACTCTGGAGAGAAAAGCACAGAGAGAAGTATAGATTTCTGTATTAGAATCTTATACTTGGTTAAGTGATTTATAAAAAAAGTAATTGATTTGGCTTGTTTGTTGATTTATTTCCTCTTTCATATCTGCTTTTCTGGGAGGGTAATAGCAATATATCTGTCAAAGGTTTTGGGGTTTAGTTAGGTTGTGTTAGATTAGTCTCAAATGCTTGTGTTTCTGGAATGATAAAATTTGATCCTGTGTTTGAGAAATTTTTTAGCACAGAGAATGCTATTTTCTAAATGTTTCCAGTTTCCATCCACATTGCTTGTGAGCTGCTGTTGTTATCCTTTATTGAAGAATTTTAAACTAAGCTTAGCTCTTCAAAAGATCCTGTTCAATATAGAGATACTGGAACAGAAAAAATATAAACTACTAATCTTTTCCCTCAGTGTCCATAGTTCATTCTACATTCAAAATATTGTAGAGGAATTGCCATTAAAGAATTGATTCAAGGAATTAAGAAAAATTAATTGTGCTTGGATATTTTGGTTCATCTTTCCTCTGGAATGGCTGTCATGTTGTATTGATAGAAAAAGTGATTGCAGTTGACATCCTTATCAGTAGTTATCTGACACAGGAGAGAGGGAAACGTGATACTAAGTACTAAATTGGGACTGAATTTAATTTAATGACTACTAATTCCTCTAAAGGACCATCAAGCATATGCTAAGGACTTCTATGAAAACATTTACCCTACATTATGTTAGAGAAGTTATGGGGTGCCTGGGTGGCTTAGTCGGTTAAGCATTGGACTCTTCATTCTGGCTGAGGTCACGATGTCACGGTTTGTGAGTTCAAGCCCCATGTCGGGCTCTCTGCTGACAGCATGGAGCCTGCTTGGGATTCTGTCTGTCTCTGCCCCTCCCCAGCTTTCTCCCTCTTTCACTCTCTCAAAAAAATAAACTTAAAAAAAAAAGTTATTAGCCACATTCATGTGGCAGAAAGTGAAATCTGGCATTTTAAGTGTTAATTATTTGCCTTATATATTAAGGTTTCCAAGCTGTCTATTAACCCTTTCTAACAGCTCTTTAATCTGGAAGGAAACAATAATGGAATTTTTTTTTAACTGGACTAAGATATCTAAATATATTTAAAAGACTATGAAGGATTTAAAATGCCACTTTTCTTAAATACATGAGTAATGTTTTAACTCATATTTAGGATTGGTTTTTGCTGTAACCCCTTGTACTCTCTTGGGTCTAAACAATGTTTAAATGGTTTTCTATTCTTGTATTTTTTGTTTCAACTTTTTATCCTTTAAAATGTGTTCTCATACATTAATTATTTACTTTTCAACTGTGATGCTATATTATGCCAATATCATTAAACTGTTGATACAACATCAAATAGTCTTTTAAAATACTTAAAAAGTTTCTAATATTCAGAGAATTGGGAACAGTTTATGAAGCTCAAACACTTAGTGTTTCAATAAGTTCTTAAATGTAGAGAAATAATATGATTATTTGTCAGATGTAGTTTATCAGGGTATTTCATTGTTAAACCACAATTCCAAAGCATATGAAAGCATTCTGTGTAATCAGTTATACTTTCAACTGGATATCGAATTGGTACATCAATTATTTCTTAACTTTATTTCTAGAGGAAAGTCATCTTTACATATTTTTTAGATCAATTACATTTAGCCATTAGCTAAATTATTTTTTGTTTTCTACCTGCAGTTAGTAGTGTCTTTTGGTCTTCAAGAATTAAATTACAATGAATATTTGATATAAGTAGTCATTTTCTATCAGTGAAAGTTGTACATTAGAAGAAATGATTTCACAAGTTGGCCCTAACATCTCTTTTGTTAAAAGAAGCCCCGTATATAGCTGTAAGACTGATTTGTAGTTTTAATAATTTGAATGAAGTGGACTTGTTAATGTATTAGTGATATAATATTATACTCAGCATAACAAAGCAGTTTTAATAATATCATAGCATGCATGTTTTTCTTTTCTTTTCACTTCAGTTCCTTTCTTTTTTTTCTTCCTCCCTCCCTTCCTCTTTCTCTCCCTCTTTCTTCCTTTCTCTCTTTCTTTCTCTCTTTTTATTTTTTAAGTAGGTTCCATGCCCAGTGTGGGGTTTGAACTCATGACCCAGAGATGAAGAGTCTCATGCTCTACTGACTGAGCCAGCCAGGCACCCCCTTCAGTTCCTTTCTATAACAATTTTAGTTATAAAATTGTTCAAACTCAAACTAAAAGCTAGAAATCATAATTGGGACTTCCCCAAATCTATTTATTGGCTCATGAGTAGATTTGGGGGGAATGTCAGATTTTTATTCAGACATTTTTCTGATATTAAATTGACAAGCATTTCAGCACATCGATATTTTAGAATTTAATGTTTCTTCTTCAGCAGTAAAATACAGCTTGTACACTGATTTCCCAAAAGTAAGCCCCATTATCAGGAGAGTAGATGCAAACATTTTTAGTCTGGATGAGTTATCCTAATACACAGTTTTGTTGTTTCTGAGCAATACATAATCCCTTCTATTACACCTTTCTGTTTTCTGATGTATAAATCCAGGAATCTGGCAATGATAGCTCAGAAAAGGTCATTAGTATTCTTTTGTCTTTGAAGTTTAAAAACTATCTTATATACCATTTTATTTATTTATTTATTTATTTATTTATTTATTTATTTATTTATTTATTTCATACCATTTAAAATGTTGTTTTTTGATTCTACTAGATGATAAGGTCCACGAGCTGAGGGATTTTTGTCTACTTGTTCTCTACTTTCTAGCTAATGTGTAAAATAGCGCCTGGCACATAGTAGGCACTCAATAAATATTTTTAAATAATTGCATAAATTTTTGCCTTTAGTTGAAAAAGTGAAATTTTTCATGTCAGTGAATTACTTTTTATGTTATTCAGAAAGCAGAATCTGTCGCTGGGAAGAAATGATATAGTACAGCTAAAAGAAGCCTACAAATGGATAACTCACCCCCTGTTTTCAGAGGAACTGGGTGTTCCCATTGATGGAAAGGTATTTGATCATCAGCACTGTTAATTTTGTTTGCTGGTTTTACATCATCATATGGCAGAGTTTTGATTAGTCAAAATAATCTTCTCTTTAAATAGTGGAGGATTTTTAAACTTTTAACATATTAATTTCTAACAGTCTTAAATTGAGAAAGTTTTTATTTTTTTAAGACTTCTTTGTGATCTAAGACATTTATGTGTATAACAAGTGTAGTGTACCCTAATTGACTTTAAAAGATTAGAAATTAATCTATGCCTTTAATATATTTATAGTTTAATTGGAGAGACACATATTAATACAGAGCAATACATAAGTAACTATGAGTAACTTATGTAACTTAAATAGTCAACTCTGGTTATCTGTGGCTAATCTTATTTTCAGATATAATCAATCAACTACAGTGAGCGTGGATCCAATCTATCCCACCTTGTTGGTATCTCAAGTCCCTCCTTTTCAATTTTAGGTAGACACCGCCTTTGAAACCAGAACACTTAGCTGTCTGCCCTATTCCAGAACAGACCTCACCTCAGTCTCCAGAATGGATTGAATTTAGGGGAGAGTTCGACAGGTTTCCAGATGTGGAAACAGGACATATTACCAGCTTCTCTTAAATTAGATTTTAATAGTATGGCCTCATAGCTTTATCATTTTGCTTGAAGGAAATTCCCTGAATATCAGATACACCTTTATTCCAGTAAAATCACCAAACCATCCTTCAAAGCTAAATAGTTAAACAATTTTTTTCACCATTCAGAAAAATTCTTAGCTCTGTTTCTCTCTGTTAGTATGAATAAACTCTGTCCTTTAAACTGAATACTGATAGAATAGAGAATAAAACCACTTCACACATATACGGAGAGGAAATGAGGTAATGAAAGTACTTTGGAAATTAGAGAAGTTATTGATGCAAAATATTTTTACCTCAAACTTCAGTTTTGAAGCATAAGTAACTTTACATGTTGAACCAGTGAGAACAGAAAATAGAAAACAAAAAGATGCCAGTGTTCTAATAGATTCAGAATGAGTGAAGTTTTCTTGAGTAAAAGGAATGTCTTGTGATTTTAATTTTACTTTGTAGATTAGAGAGAGAAAAAAACCTAGCTATTCATTATTGTGATTCTAGAGTAGCTAATATGCTTGCTGATGATTCAATGCAATCAATAAATATAGAAATACTCAATAAAGAAGAATAAATTGTTACATGGTGTGGCATTTATTGTTTTTCTCTATGTTGAATTTTTGTTCTCTGTGGAGATTAATGTATATAGAGTATGAAATTGTGCTTATTTTGTATGCAAGGATGTTCATTATAGCATTTTTTAATAACAGAAAAGCTTACAACTTAAATGTCCAACAGTCCCTAGAGTTGAAAAGATGTCCCTGGCATATTAATTAAAGTAATTTTCCAAAAGTATGTTTAATATCCCATGAAGTATATACATTTATGTTTATATTATAAAAATAGCTAAAAGGAAACACGCCAAACGGTTACTACATTCTACCTCAGTGGTGTGGGATTAAAAAATCCATTCTGTGTTTGATTATTTTATAATTTGTATGTATCATTTTTGTGATAAAAAGCTAAGATCTCTCTTTTAAAATTCAAATCCATTAAGAAATTTGAGCACTTAAAAATAAAGCCTTAACACAAAAATAATAAAAAAATAAAGCCTTGTACAGAGATTTTAAGTATGTGAATAAAATGCTTTTGCCTTGCTAATAATCCTAATCATAATACTGGCAGGAACAATTCTTTCAGTTGTCTCTTTCCAGTTCCCTGAACTCTCTTTCATGTTCACATTGAATTTATATACATGCACAAAAATCATACAAATTTATTTCAAAATTTGTTAAATTTTTTTTTTTTTGGTAGAATCACTAGTAATTGAGCTTTGAAGTGAAAAAAAAAAACACAAAAAAACAAACAAAAAACCCAACAAAATTATATCCTTTTCAGTGGCCCTGTGAACACGCTGATTTGAGAACAGTAGTATTCCAGTTTTCCTTCTCATTCGTTTTCTGAAGCCAATCTTTGAGAGTTAATTTCTATTTCCATTCATAAGTGGTTAGATGTTGGTTTCCTTTTGCTCATTTTTAAACTGTCTTTATAATTTTTAGAGCTTGTTTGAAGTGAGTGTGATCTTTGCTCACCCAGAAACAGTTGAGGATTGCCACTTCCTGTAAGTTGCTACGTAAACAATGTCAATTGTGTAACATTGTTAATGCTTTTGGATTTTCATGAAACAGTCCTCTTTGTAACTTGTCATGTTTTAGCAGATTAAACCAATACAGCTGGTGTAGAAATTCATTTTGTCTGTTCCTAATATCCTGAATTTAGCAGCAATATTATGTAAAATATATTTGAGTTATATTCACCCCAAAATAAACTCATTAACTTTTCTTTATTAACTTGGATTTTACTTAGACGTGCAATATGCCCAGATTGCTTCAAGCCAGCCAAAAACAAGCAGGTAAAGATTCTTCCTTTTTATTCTTTATTGAGTTTTATTTGAGCTGAATATTCAAATTAACAACAAAATGATATGTGTTAGAAATGTTGTCAATGTATCTTTTAATCATTCTTTAAATATTTCCATTTGCTACAGTTATTTTTTTTTCAACTCTGAACACCTTTGCCTCTAGCTAGGAAGTCATAACGCAAACAATCTCATATTTGTGTCACTGTCTAGGTTGTCTCCCTGGTGTTGTTAAATTTAGAACCAGTGTTTCAATGATGTTACTGTTATCCGTTTGGGGAAATTCAACTTTGAGGTTTTATTCCCAAAATTGCATCATTGGGGAAAATCCATGTTAATTATTAGCATTCCAAACTTTTGTCTAATACTCATTTTCTAGAAATTGGTATTTAAGAAATATAATCCAAAATAAATTATTTTACTTAGGACAATCTGAATTAATATGCCTATTTCAGGCTACATTTGCAAAAGGGCATTTTATACAAACTCCCCTTTTTGATGTGAGCTGGTTTTCATGTTAATGAGCAAAGTAGTTGGCATGCATTTCAGTTTCTGCTATGCCAGGGTAGAATGGCAAGGCAACGATATTGGCAAGCTTTCATGCCACAGATACTTACCTGGTTTTATGTGAAGATTCAGGCATTACTTTTACTGACATCCATTTTACCCTTATGGTCGTTAAAAAGAATATAAACTTGGGGCATCTGGGTGGTGCAGTCTATTAAGTGTCTGACTCTTGATTTTGGCTCAGGTCATGGTCCCAGGGCCATGGGATCAAGTCCCACATCGGGCTCTGCACTGAGCGTGGAGCCTGCTTAAGATTCTCTCTCCTGGGGCACCTGGGTGGCTCAGTCGGTTAAGTGTCTGACTCTTGATTTCAGCTCCGGTCATGATCTCAAGGTTTGTGGGTTTGAACACCACGTAGGACTCTGCACTGATTGTGCGAAGCCTTCTTGGGATTCTCTCTCTCTCTCTACCTCTGCCCCTACCCTGCTAACATGCGTGCACGCACATGCTCTAAAAAATGTATATGTGTGTGTGTGTGTGTGTGTGTGTGTGTGTGTGTGGTAGATATGCTAGAACAAATTAGTGTATATATACATGGTGTATATATACATATATATGTATATATACATATATGTGTGTTTGTGTGTGTGTGTGTGTGTGTGTGTGTGTGTGTATTCATTGCCAAAGATACATCTGTTAGTCTTTACTCTTGCTTTGACTGGTTGCTGAGCCTTTTGGAACCAGGGGGTGGTAGGGGGAGGGGGTGTTGAGGGATGGGAGACAGAGTTGACACCATTTGTCAAATTCCCTGTGCAGCAAGTCTAAATGTGAGAAAGTCTAAAGCACTGCTTCCCACCTTTCTCACATCATGATACACCTAGAACATTACCATGTTTTTTCAGCACCCTGAAGTTAACAAGTTGCTCTAATCTGGAAGCAATTGGTCTAGGGGTTCTTTGGCCCTTGTGAATTAGAGGGCTCAACATCTTGGCACAACTGTAGCTCATTGCTTTGCCATACTAGTTGGAAAGCTCTGCCCAAATGACCTGTAGCCATGTTTATATTGAAGATCTCATTGTATTGTTTGTTATCTTTGAGGAAATATACAGGTACCAGCACCAAATTGTAGAACAAGGAAATTTTTGTCAAAGCATCACAGATACCACATCATTTGGCCAGTGGTATAGTGTATGTAGTTTTCCTGCCTTATTGCTGAGAGCAAATTAAATAACCTTTTGAGATTCTTTCAGGCTTAAGTTTTCATATCTTAACAAATAGGCACTGAATTTTCAGTTTTAACCCTATAATTTGGGGTTCTCCAAAATATGGTTTAGAAAATCATTGATTTGATGATAAACTGTTGAGAGACCTACATTGTGCCTCTTTTTAGTCAAGTGTAATTTCACAAAACAGAAGAAGTAATTGTAATTTATCATAGTAAGCCATGTATATATACACTAATTTGTTCTAGCATGTCTACCATATGGTTTGACTTTTCTTATTTAAAAAAAACCCAAAGTGGGACATTTGTTATAGATGCCCTTCTGTTACAGTGAATTTGTTTACTTTCTCTGTGGTTGGCGAGTGGTGTTGAGCTGCTAGATGCCAGGGCGGGCTTGTTGGCTCTATTTACTCTTAGCCTGGCAACCAACTGCTGAACTGTTCTGCTAGATCTACATGGTGTTATGGACACAGACTAGATTGAAAAGAAAGGCTGTGAGGAGAACTGATGGAATAAATGCTTGTGTTTTACCTTCTTGAAGCTATTAAGTATTTCTCTCCTTTAAAATGATGTAATTTCCCCAACTATGTTCTGTGTTTCGCCTTTGATGTTTTCTTGTCTGAGTGATAAAATGTCTTTTCTTTTCATTTTACCTTATATAGTCAGTGTTCACTAGAATGGCAGTTATGAAAGCGTTGAATAAGATAAAAGAAGAGGATTTCCGCAAGTGAGTAGAAGTATAGAAACATGGCGGCATCATGGAATTTTAGAATAAAGGGAATGTTAGAGATAATCTAACATCCAGTCTCTAAAACAAGACTGGATGTATTTCAGGGATGAGGATTGTGTCTTAGTCATTATTATATTCCCAAATCCCTGGCTCAGTACCTGGCATGTACTAGTGTTCAGTAAATGTTTATTGGACTGGTATTTGAATTGGTGAGTCAAATCCAACTTCTTTATCTTTAGAAGAGCATGTTGAGGGAGTTGACTTGCCTAAGATTTCAACTGGGTAATGGAATAGGCTTAGAGCCAGGGTTTCTGTCTCTCCAGCCCAGAGTTGGTCCCATTACATCCCCTGTTTTGAGTATTGTCCATCTGAAGACGAGGGAGAAAAAGGCCCTTCACTTGTTAAAATATGCTGAAATACGATAAACCTCATATTTTAATTCTCATCGTATTCATTTTGTTCAATAAAATATCATGGTTATCTTTCCAGAATATCCTTGAATAAATTTCAAACAATAAAGTTGTGAGGAAGGTTTTATATATTTTATTGACTAAAAGTGAGTCTCAGGAAATGGAAATACTTACACTAAATTTTAGAGAGTAAAGTCAGCCTCTCTTTGCAAGCAATAGGTCCTGAACTTCTAGGTCATTTTTTTTGTTAAGACATCTTAGGAAACTGTATGAAATTTTCAAGCCAAGCATTTGGAGTCCATCCACATTGAGTCATTTACAGGTAGACTCCAGTCCATGACTTTGGAAGTTCCCAGATGGTAGACAGAAAATAAAGCCATACATTGCTCTTTTCTGTCCTCAGATTGAAGTTTTTTAGTTAAAAGGGCAGAGTCTGCCACATTCCACTTTTTCTGGCCCTGTGTGTGATCTAATTCCCAAGGTCATAGTTGGAATGAGAAAGAGAAAGAGAGAAAACTGGTGGAGACCCTCCCCACAGGTGGGACTTACCAGCTTTACCCAAATGATTAACGATTTTTTAAGCTGGCACCAACTGTTCATAGGGAGCAAGATGGCTAAAGACCCTGGAGAGGCTTCCACTTCATAAATATGGGTTTTTCTCTCAGATCTCAAGGCTGTTAGAAATTATCATCTGGGAACATGCAGCCTCCTGAGTGAAAGGTAGTAGCAGAGCCCTGATTTACTTTGTGTCACTCTCGTGTATTAAAGCGTACTTGAGGTGTAAAAGATCTTTATGATTTCAAAACTTAAAGTTAGGGAGTGGCTTAGTCCGTGAGAGACTCGGGTTCCGTGTGTCTCAGACAATGCTGATTCATCCTAGTTATGTGGTTCAATATCTTTTCTGGAAAATAGTAGCTGTAAAATTTATTTTGTTTTGCAGGCAGTTTCCTTGTCCTCCAAACTCACCAAAGGCTGTATGCACTGTTCTTGAAATTGAGTGTGCTCATGGTGCTGTTTTTGTGGCTGGTAAAATATTTAGTCTAGAATATACTTATGCTGTCAACTTACTATCCTTTCTGAAAACTCAAGTCACCTCTCCTCTGTTTCCTTTTAATTTTTGTTATCAGGTTCTGATTAATTGACTCTTTTGAGAACTAGGACTGATAGTCAAGCTTATTTTAGCTTCTGTAGATATTCTCAAGGTCCACTCATAATGGTTATTTGAAATACCATGCCAAAGGGAAATGACACTTCTTAAGTTTTAATAGTTTCCATCAGAGGTGGCCAATACCCATAGATATATGGGTAGATGCAGAGACCCGAAACTGATCGGGAGAAACATAGCTACAGAAAGCATAAAAGCAAACTTGAAAAAAATAATTTTATTATCTGCAGAATGACTGAAGATTGGAGTTTCTGCTTAAAAATAAAAAAATTGTTGCATTGACCTTCCCAAGAGGTAATCTAGCAGATAGTTTTTGTTTTGAAAGCTACATCTATTTCATAGTAATGGCCGAAATGAAATTGTTTCGTGGTCTTAACTATAATACTCTGCCCTGTGGTAATGAAAGCTACCTGCCATAGTGCAGCTTTCTTCATAAAGCAGTGAGTCATTTTCTGTTTGGTTTTTTTTTTTTTTTTAATTAAAAAACTTCAAAATTTCCCGTATTTGAACTCTTTGGAATATGTTATCACCAATGAGTATTGCATTAAAGTATTATTAATCAGGCATAAAAGCAGTAGTTGCTGGGTTTTTTGGTAATGACCCTTGGTGTGTTCCATAATATAACTTGTTCAGCCAGCCAATCGGATTAATAAATATATTGAGCATTTTATTTTTTTTTTATTGAGCATTTCTTTAGAGCTCATTTGATGATTCATATCATGTCTTTAACCATCTCTTCTATTGTTACCTTAAATCTTTTAATTTAATTATTTATATGTCTGTATGCTGGCTCCCCAAGTTAGATTGTAAGTTAGTTGAAGGGTAAGCCTTGCTTTGTATCGTGGCACCTAGGATATTGGCACTCAATATATAGTTGTTTTATCTTATTATGTTAATTATATCATTCCATCCAGGCTACCTTATGTTTCTTTGGCAGGGAGATATAATAAATATTCCAGGAATCTACCGCAAACTCCTTGGATAATTGATGGAGAAAGGAAGCTGGAATCTTCAGTGGAAGAATTAATTTCAGATCATCTTTTGGCAGTATTCAAAGCAGAGAGTAAGTGTTATAATATTCATATTTTAAATACATTGTCATTCATGAATAGGTTTCTTTGAGGTGGCGGGAAAGATTTCTAAATTTTGTAAATCACCAGATCTAGACTCCTTGCCTGGCAGCTTCCCATGAACAAGGGTCACCATGTCCTGAGCACCTCTGGCTTGGGCTGGATTTGAGCCGAGGATTTCTTTCGTCTCTCAAGATGACTATTCTTTCCTGGGCAAATTCAAAACCACTGAAACTATTTTAAGTGAATGCACTTAAGTTCTGACCTTGGGACACCTCAGACTTGGCCTCTTTTGGGGGAATATGAGGAAATTAAAACACAACTTCCACATCCAGTTCTTGTTCAAGAATAATCGCTGGCAAATGTCTAGCTTCCACCTTAACTGCTAAAATGTCCTGGGATAAAGTTCAAGCTTAGAGAAAGCAGGTCAACAGCTACCAGTTCATGAAGACTTCATGATAGTTGTGTTGTATTTTAAAATTTTCCAGGTATTAATGAGCCCAGGTTTGTGGGATGAGTCAGATCCTGCCAGGCTTAGGTTTTCTCTGTCTCTGTAGGTCTGCCAGGTCGCAGACCACATAGAGCCTGTGATTTCACCTAGGGTTAGGCTAGAGGGAAGGGGCTAAGATTTCAATTGCAGGAAGTCATGTTGTACAACAGGAAAAACTGTAGGCCATAAGCAATGATTGATTTACTTTAAAGTGGGTCTCCTAGCATAATTAGAACACTTTTTTTGAGGAAGCAACTAGATATCTACTCTTCTCTCTGAAAAACCTTGAGACAAGACTGCTTTAGGAATGGCAAGCAGATGATTGAGATGAGATATGGCTATTCCTTCCACCTCTCTGGCTTGTCAAGAAGGAAAACAAGCACTTTAAAACACATCCCTCTTATAATTTGTTGCCTATCAGGTAGGTGGACTCTCTTTTTAAGTGTCTTTAAGAATTGTATACTGAATAAAGAAGAAATTAACCTAGCAACCTAACGTTTTCCAAAATCTCAGCAGTAAAGACTCTGGGATAAGTGGCACCTGGGTGGCTCAGTCAGTTAAGTATCCGACTCTTGATCTTGGCTCAGGTCATGATCTCACAGTTTGAGTTCAAGCCCCATGTAGGGCTCTGCAGTGACAGTGTGGAGCCTGCTTGGGATTCTCTCTCTCCCTCTCCTTCTGCCCCTCCTCCGCTTGTGTGTGCATGTATTCTGTCTGTCTGTCTGTCTGTCTCTCTCTCTCTCTCTCTCTCTCTCTCAAAATAAATAAATAAACTTAAAAAAAAAAGGACTCTGGGATATTGCCATGAGCTTTTACTTGCTTAATATCTACATACTGGGTATCTTGTAAGATTTATCCAAATTATAAAGAAGTGAAAATTAAGCTTTAGTACAAAAAGTTTCTTTCAAACTCTTTTTGGAGCCACCTGACTCTCTTTGTATAAGATGATTCAAGAAACTTTCAGTTTTGATTATTTGGGTCTCAAGGAAGGCCCCATTGCCAAGAGGGCCGTCAGGAGGCTCTGAAACAGATGTATGTTTCCCCCTTGCAATCTTTCATGAAGTTAGCTTGGTTTCATTTTCCATTTGAGGGGGGGAAATTGTCCCCAAGCTGAAAATGAAGCAAACTGTGTGTTTAGCATCTGTAATTGTGTCCTGAGGAAATTTATTGAGAGCTGCTTGAGAAAAAGCAGACCTCTGGGCCTTGGTGCTAACTGGCTCCTTGTCAGGGGATAAAACCTGTTGTTAGAAATGCCTGATTGATAGCATCAATTTGCTAAACCTGTGTATCTCAGATATATTACTCATTATTTCTGCAGATAACATGTGACAACTCTGGGAAGATGGTTCTGACTGATGTACCTCTATGTTTTACAACTCTTTGAAAATAAGTGGTATTATATGAGGCAGTCTAGCTACTTGTATAAAGGTCCCTTCCCCTAAATGGGAGATTTCTCAGTCACTTCAAACTGGCACATTATATTATCGATTTGCTAATCCCCTGGTTAATGAGTAGTAAACTTGGACACACTCTCAAAGTCACTGTGTCTAAGAAACTTTCCCCTAATACATTTGCTATTTCACTTATTGAATAAATATCTGTCATGTTATTTCCCTACTGAAAACTTGTCAATGACTACATGCAGGATAAAAATCCAAACTATTGAACTTGATCTTCTGAGGCCTTCATCATCTGGCCTCTGCCCATTTTTCAGTTCCATCATCTGTGTGTTCTGCGTATGAGGGCCACTACCCACTACATACTAGCTGAACTGCTGATAGTTCCTGATCATTCTTGCACTTGGTTTTGTTTTTGTTTTTACAATTCTGTTCCTTTGAGCAAAAGGAACTCACAGGATTATGGGGATAAGACAGGGCATAATGTGAATTTAGAAAACTAACCAGGGCACCTGTCTGACCCAATCAGTGAAGCATATAACTCTTGATCTCAGGTCTGAGTTTTGAGCCCCACATTGATTGGGTGTAGAGATTACTTAACAATAAAATCTTTAAAAAAAACAGAAAAGAAGGGATGCCTGGGTGGCTCAGTCGGTTGAGCGTCTGACTCTTGGTTTTGGCTCAGGTTATGATCTCACAGTTTGTGGGTTCGAGCCCCACATCAGGCTCTGTGCTGGCAGTGCAGAGCCTGCTTGGGATTCTCTCTCTCTCCTTCTCTCTCTGCCCATCCCTCACTTGTGCTGTCTCTGTCACTCTCAAAATAAATCAACTTAAAATTTTTTTTTAAAAAGGGGCGCCTGGGTCACTCAGTCAGTTAAGCATCCGACTTTAGCTCTCAGAGATCAGGTCATGATCTCACAGTTTGTGGGTTCGAGCCCCGCGTCGGGCTCTGTGCTGACAGCTCAGGGCCTGAAGCCTGCTTCGGATTCTGTGTCTCCCTCTCTCTCTGCACTTCCCCCACTCATGCTGTGCCTCTCTCCTTCACAAATAAATAAACATCAAAAAAAATAAAAAAAATAAAAATAAAAAAAAAAGAAAAATGAAAACTCACCCAAATTTTAAACATGTATTTCCTAATACTTAAGGTATTAAGGTATTAAGGAGTTAATACTTAACTCCTTTTCCTTTTGTTGTTAGCTATTATTCATAATTGCATACGAATAAAGTTTTAAAGGTTACCACCAAAAGTATTTTTAAGTGAGTTTTCTATTATGTACTTATCTATCTATTTATTTTTAGAGCAGAGAAGGAAGGAGGAAAGAGCATGCAAGCAGGGGAGAGGGGCAGAAGGAGAGGGAGAGAGAATCTTAAGCATGCTCCACGCTCAGCACAGAGCCTTACGTGGGGCTCGATCCCACAACCCTAGGATCATGACCTGAGCCAAAATCAAGATTCTGATGCTTAACTGACTGAGCCATCCAGGCGTGCCACCCCCAAAAATATTTCTCAATGTATTGTCCAAATTTGAGATATTTTCCTACAAGATATAATAAATAATCGCTTCTTCCTTTGTCTGGATTTAATGTTTCTCTGGACTTCCCAAGGGCCTAGCTTGGGATCCTACACCTCTGGAATTTGTGGAAATTTTATGGGCTAATTTGTGAATTGGAGATTTCTGGTCTGATTTAGCTGCCACTGTTCGACTTACCTCTCTGTGTCCCATTCTTTCCCTTCTCCCCCATCAGTCACAGGTTATGGCTCAGTTACTGTGGATCCCCTGGTTCCCTGACATTATGGCTGGTTTGGAGATGGAGGTGGGCAGGTATAAGACAGATCACAGCCCCAGGGAGTCAGTATCTTTCGGCTTCCCAGATGCCATTCTGAATTCCCCATTTAGCTATCCACCCCTAGTTAGTGCTACTCTTGAGTCTGTTGAGTCTGTCTAGAAGCTACTGATGTTACCATGGGTTTTATTAACAATGGAGTCTAAACATGGAGTGGAGGGTTCTTTGAGACTCAGTGGTCCACAGAATCCTATTCCTTGCCTGGCCTTGATTCTCTACCTCAAGAAAAGCCTGACCCTGTGGCTCTCATAGCTGCTTACTTGGCCAGTTCTTAGGTATTAACGCAGCACAAGTTATCCAGGCTTCTTTTTATTTTTATTTATTTATATTTATTTTTTAAGTGTGGAGCCCAACATGGGGCTTGAATTCACGACCCTGAGATCAAGACCTGGACACCTGGAACACCTGGGTGGCTCAGTTGGTTAAGCGTTTGACCCTGGTTCAGGTCATGATCTCGCGGTTTGTGAGTTTGAGCTCTGCGTCGGGCTCTGTGCTGACAGCTCAGAGCCTGTAGCCTGCTTCAGATTTTGTGTCTCCCCCTCTCTCTGCCCCTCCCATGCTTGTGCTCTGTCTCTGTTTCTCAATAATAAATAAATTAAAAAAAAAAAAAAGACCTCCACATTGCCGGTGCAGAGCTCAATGTGGGGCTTGATACCATGAACCACGAGATCATGACATGACTCAAAATCAAGAGTTGGATGCTCAACTGACTGAGCCATACAGGTGCCCCAATTTACCCAGATTTCTGAGCCTAAATTCAGCTTAAATTCTAGTCCTACCTTGGCTGTCTGGCCCTTACCTAACCAGTACTGGGTTACTCCTCTCTATGAGACCCATAGCTTTGGGCCCTGTGGGAGAGAGGAGCCCACTTTACCCTGACAGTACGTGTCAAACAATAGTTCAGAACCTATGTTCCCTAAAGTGTTGACCTTGGCTTGCCAAAGGGATCTCTTAGACATGAGGAAAGGGTGAAATCCTACTTTCTTCACAGCTAAGTATCTTCAAAAAGAGGGCTAATCTTCAGTGTAGTTTTCATAGGCCTTTCCAAGCCTTTTAACCTTCCTTTTTCTAAAATCTACGTGGGACCTTTACATATAGACTCTTTCCTGGGAAAAAAGTGGCTGTCTAAATGGTGTTCACTATTCTGCCTTTCCCATTTGCTCTTTCCAGCTATCTTGTTCTTCCTCATCTTGTGCTCTCTGAAGTAGCTGGACCATTGAGGAATAAATGCAAATCTCATAGCTCATGTTGCAACTGTGCTCTTAGTGCTGTATGTGCTCATAATGCTATGTGCTTCCTGTCATAGCCCTACCCACTATATTACAGTCCCTATCCCTCCAGAAACAGTAAGCCCTGTGAGGATCAGGACCGTGTCCATATTGTTTATCTCCCCTGTGTCTAGCACAGTGCCTTGTACACAGTGCCTTGTATAGCCTCTAATATATGTATGTGTTCAGAGATCTTAAACTTTACCAAACTCTAATGACTGACCAGAGTTCTCCAAACGTCCCAGCCTTTTCTAATCCCTGATCCAAGAAGACCAGTCTTGCTTTCCCTGTGGGCATGAGTCTGAACTCTTCTGCCTATCTCTTGGTGGTGTTGTATAAACAGTGGTTAAGAGACTCTGGATGGAGTCAGACCACTTGGTTCAAATCCTGGCCCTACCACTTACCAGTAATGTGATCTTAGGCAAGTTACCTATCCTGTCTGGGTCATTTTCCTTGTAAGTAAAATGAGGATAATGATAGTACCTACCTTATAGTGTTAACATCTATGAAAAATTTAGAATAATGCCTGCCTGTGGTAATGTTTGCTATGGCAATAATGGTGAAATTGTCAGTTTTGTATCTAAGTAAGTTATGATGCAACAGCTGCCCCCCCCCCACCTTTTTTTACACCATTTCCCATTCTAATATTTGCAGCTTTTAGTCTAGGATGATCCATTTATCTTAGAATGAACACTAGTTTTGTTGTGGTCCCAGTTTAGGCTTTGCTTGATACAAAGAATTTACTTTTAAACCCTTCCCCCCCCCCACTCCTCTTCCTTTCATAGAGTTTAATTCTCAAATAAATGATTTTGCTTTGTTTTGTTTCAAGAAAAAAAAAAAAGAAGGAAAATGACAGATTTTTCACCGTAAGCTTGTGATCAGGGTTGTTGTGGAGCCTTCCTCTAAAAAGTGCTCTGCCTCTGGTCTCCCATGGGATGGTGGCATAAGGTGATAGTTAAGGTCTGGCTTTGACATCAGAAATGTCTAGCTCTGTCTGCCATTTAATCATGCGACCTTGATAAAAGTACTTATCCTTTTAGAAGCTTGGTATTCTTTTATTTAATACCTACATCATAAAGTTCTAATAAGGATTGAATGAAATAATGTATGCAAAATGTTAGCTCAGTGCCCAGCATATATGTGCTCAATAAATGGTACTTCTTATCATTGCTATTTTTATTAGAGATTGGGATTAGAGGTGGGATGGCGACTATCCCTTGGAGTTCTCCTGTAGATTATTTCAGACAAATGGGGTTTCTACCAACGGGTGGGAATGAAAGTCTTAGGGCTATTATGTTTCTGATTATTTTTCTTTATCTCCTTTGCAAAGGTTTTAATTTTTCCTCCTCTGGAAGAGAAGATGTAGATGTGAGAACATTAGGAAATGGTAAGATTGCAACAGCATCACTTGACTAGAACTAACTTTCAGACTATCACCCTTCTCAGACAGCAGGTTCACTGTAGTTGCTCAGTTAAAACCAAAGTGGGCAAAGCCCAGAGCTTCTCCCAGTGAGGAGGCTTTGCGAATTATGGAGCTACCTTTATAAATTATATGATTATGTCTTAACAGGAATCATGTGTTCAGAAGCCATCCTTATTGCATACCTATAGGTTCTAAGGGAATTTTATGTGCATTAACAAGGTGGTAACCAAGTTTTTCCAAAAGTTTGATTATTAATTGTTCCATTTGATAACATTTCAGCAGTACCAGTACAGTTTTCAAAATGCACATCTTCATTTAAAAAGTGATTCTGTTCTCTTAGCCTTCATTTCTCTCATTTTGCATTGTTGCATTACAAGAAAGATGCTGAGAGTTAATAGTCCCTTCCCCTTATGGAATCACAGCTTTTCCATTTCACTAGTGGGTTAGGCTAGGAGGATGGATTTCAGCTTGGTATACCTGGGCATTGCTGTGTGTAATAATGTTACCTTTGTGTAACCAAATCAATTAGCAGTTGTTTGGATTTTATTTTGTAATTAACACAGGCTTGTTCATGGACTTTTGGGAGAGCAGTCATTTTCACATGTTGCCTGTCCTGGGGTTTAGCAGCCCCCCAGAAAGCCCCTTGATTCTTTTCACACATTCTTCCCTCCCCCAGATGTAGTCATGTCACTAAACTTTCAGTCCTCTAGAGCTCAACTCGTTTTTTCACACCTCCTAACCCTCTTGCATTGGCCCAAATGTTAACTCCATCAACACGTTTCTGTTTCATGACGGGGTGTGTGCTGCCAGGAAGGCCCTTTGCAATTGAGCTGGTGAATCCTCATAGAGTACATTTCACTTCACAAGAAATTAAGGAACTTCAGCAGGTAAACCACTTCATGACATGGAAATCGTCATGTTTCTGCAACTCTGTAACTGAACTAGAGTTGCTAATTGTTTTTCTTTTTCTGCTACTACAGAAAATTAATAATTCGTCTAACAAAATCCAAGTCCGTGACTTGCAGCTTGTCACAAGGTAAGGGTAGACTCACTGGAGACGAACTCAAAATGGAAGTTTTGGTTGTAGGTCATGTATCTGTTAAGGGAATTGTATCCAGAACATATAAAGAACTCTTACAACTCAGTAATACGAAAACAACCCAACTAAAAATGGGGAAGATGATTAAGTGGACATTTCTCCAAAGAGGATATTATGTTTATGCATGAATACATGAAAAAAAAATGCTCAATATCATTTGCCATTAGGGAAGGGCAAGTCAAAACGTCAGTGATATCCCACTTTACTCTCACTAGGGTGGCTCACTAGGATGGCTATAATCAGAAAGACAGAAAAAAACAAATGCTGGCAAAGATGTAGAGAAATGGGAACCCTAAGAAATTGCTGTGAGATTATGTGTGGCCACTTTGGAAGACAGTTGGCAGTTTGTCAAAAGGTCAAATGTAGAGTTACCATTATGGCCCAGCAACTCCACTTCTAGATATATACCCACAAGAAATGAAAATGTACATCCACACAAAGACTTGCTCATGAATGTTCATAGTAGCATTATTCATAATAGCAAAAAAGTAGAAACAACCCAAATGTCCATGGGTAACATATGGTATCTCCATACAACAGAATATTATTCGATAATAAAAAGGAATAAAGTACTGATACATGCACCAACATGATGAACCTTGAAAACATTATGAAGTAAAAGAAACCAGACACCACACACCACGTATTGTATGCTTCCATTTTATATGAAATATTCAGAGTAGGGAAATCTATGGAGACAAAGTCAATTAGTGGTTGCTAAGGGCTAGGGGAAACAGGAAATGGGAAGCAACTGCAAATAGGGATGGAGTTTCTTTTTTGGGGTGATGAAGTATTCTAAAATTAGATTATGGTGATAGCTACACAACTCTCTAAACATGCTAAAAATCACTGAATCGTACAGTTAAAATGGGAATTGTATGTAAATTTTATCTCGATAAAGCTATTTTTGAAGAAAGGGAAGTTGGGGCAAGGCTTAAGTGTATTTTGTGTGTTTAGACAAACTTTCTTTTCTTGTTTTTGTTTAGAGAGGCAATAGGACATATGAAAGAAGGTGAAGAAGAAAAGACCAAATCCTACAGTGCCTTAATATGGACAAATAAAGCCATACAGAAAAAAGACATTGAATTCCTAAATGACATAAAGGTAGTTAAATGCTCTATTTTTTTTTTTTCTGATTGCCTATAAAATATTTCTTTGTCTTTTAGATTGTTAGTAGCAAGTCATAAAGCATGGGCTTGGGGGAATGTGAGACCTGCTTTCAAATCCTGGCATTGCCATTTACTGGTTGAATGACTGGGCGATTCATCGAACCTGTTTGAGAGGCAGCACTGCTAGTGATTGAGATCCTGCCTCTGGGCACAGATTGCTTGGCTGCAAATCCTGAATCTGCATTTCCTAGTTGTGTGACTTTGGACGCGTTGCTTGGCTTCTTTATGCTTTGTTTCCTTCATCTGTAGAATTAGAAGAATGAAATGAGTTGTCATGTGAAGCACTTAGAACAGTATCTGGTACATAGAAAACGTGAGCAATGCTATTATTATATTTGGCCATCCGTAGAAAGGAAATACGAAATAGCATTGTCTAATAGAATTGATGCTAAGATAAAGTGTATAAATAAAATATGTTATAAATTTGTCTTAATGTTTATTTTTGAGGGAGAGAGAGAGAGACAGAATGGAAGTGGGGGAGGGGCAGAGAGAGGGGGAGACAGAATCTGAAGTAGGCTCCAGGCTCCAAGCTGTCAGCACACAGCCTGACACGGGGCTCAAACCCATGAATTATGAGATCACAACCTGAGCTGAAGTCGGATTCTTAACCAACTGAGCCACTCAGGCGCCCCAACATGTTATAAATTTTTAAGAAGGATAATATATGTACAGCACAAATTTTGGCATGTGCTAGGTTTTCCTTCACATGAGCATATGGCACTGTAGAGGGTCTGCCTGTTCCTTTGCATGTTTCTTCCCACCTATCCCCATCTCTTCCTGTAAGGATAATTTACTCTCAAATGCAAGGAATGAACATAAATGGATATAGAGGTCTGTATAGTTATCACAACGTTGTTAAAATGGGCAATATTTTGTAATAATCTAGATGACCTACTAGAGGAGACAGACTTCATCTTATGGTTTATTTGTATGATGGACTACTGCTAACCAGCTGTTAGAAATTATGTGGTAGATGACTATTGACAAGGAAAATGTTCCTGATAAATGCTCAGGGGAAGAAAACAAACTATAAGAGTATTTATTGGGTGATACATTGTGATTTAAACATACACATGAGAAGGGTGCCTCGGTGGCTCAGTCGGTTAAGCATCTGACTTGGGCTCAGGTCGTGATCTCATGGTTCGTGAGTTCGAGCCCCATGTCGGGCTCTGTGCTGATAGCTCAGAGCCTGGAGCCTGCTTCAGATTCTGTGTCTCCCTCTTTCTCTGCCTTTCCCCTGCTCATGCTCTGTCTGTCTCTCTCCCTCAAAAATAAATAAACATTAAAACATATACATGAGTGTGTGTTTCTGTATACACATATATGCAACTATGTAGAAAACAAATCGTGTGGCAAAAGATACCATAAATAGGATTTCTACTTATGAAAAATGCAAACACCCAATAGAGAAAAATAGACAAAGGATCAAGCAGCTGAAAAAGAGCAACTGCATATGGCCAAGGATCATCTGAAAAGATGTTCCACTTTGGATTAAAGTAACAATAAGACATCACTTTAGTCCTCTGAGACTAGCACCTATTGGTTGGCATGGAGAAGACTAGTTGCATACTTTGTCAGTAGAAATGTAAAGTGTTTAGCCTTTTTTGGAAAATAATGTAGCAGTGATTATAAAAATTAAAAACGTATTCGTCTTCTACCCAGCACTTCCACTACTGGCAATCTGTCCTGAAGAAATAAAACTCCAGGGCTTAAGGATTTGTGCACAAAGATGTTTACTGACTTTATTCAAAGTGGCAAAATCAACAACAACACAGCTAGAAACAAAGTGAACTTCCTTCAGAAAGGAAATGGCAGGGGCACCTGGGTGGCTCAGTTGACTGAGTGTCTGACTTCAGCTCAGGTCATGATCTCACAGCTCGTGAGTTCGAGCCCTGCGTCAGGCTCTGTGCTGACAGCTCAGAGCCTGGAGCCTGCTTCTGATTCTGTGCCTCCCTGTCTCTCTGCCCCAACCCACTCGCATTCTGTCTCTGTCTCTCTCAAAAATAAACATTAAAAAAATTTTAAAAAAAGGAAATGGCAGAGGAACCTGGAATATTATAAAGTTATTAAAAAAACCTAAAGCAGCATGTGATCCCATTTATGTTATTGTGTGTATATATGCCTAAAATTGTTGGAAAAAAGGATAGAAATAGGTCCACACCTATGACTTACAGAAACACACATGACATTATGAGAAAGAAAGTGAAGTGCAGAATAATGTTTATAGTATGAATCAATCACCTGTTAAGACACGTTCATCCCTAACACGGGGGTGGGTGTTGACTAGATCACCCCCAGTGGGCCTCCAGATCTTATGTTCCATGAGTCTATATCAAAAGCTGTTTGGTTTCTAGCCCATTATCTGCAGCCTTTAGAATGATAGTTTAACTCTACACATATATTCTTAAGATTGGAAAACAAATTTCTAAACCACTATTTCACCACATATGTAAGTCATTCAGAATTCTGAGGGGAAGATGAACTCATTTAAAAAATAGATTTGGGGCACCTGGGTGGCTCAGTTGGTAGAACATGTGACTCTTGATCTTGGGGTCGTGAGTTCAAGCCCCATGTTGGGTATAGAGATTACTTAAAAAAAATGCATTCATAGTTTGAAGGTAGCCCTATTCACAGCTAATTCAGAAATAATGCTGAATAATGTGAAAGATAATTTTTGTAGGTACAGAGTAAGCAATGAAAGGGTCTATTTTAATGGTTCATAGCTCAAATGGACTGATGGGACTAGCTGACTTCTAATAATTTTTTTGTGTTGGGGTTAAAACTGTTTTCAAATATTCCTATTGTCATCAAGAATAGAAAAACTGAGGGGCACCTGGGTGGCTCAGTTGGTTGAGGTTCTGAGTTCAGCTCAAGTCATGATCTTATAGTTCATGAGTTTGAGCTCTCTGCTGTCAATACAGAGCCTGCTTTGGATCCTCTGTCTCCCTCTCTCTGCCCCTCCCCTGCTCTTGCTATCTCTCTCTCAAAAATAAATAAACATTAAAAAAAAAAAATAGAAAAACTGAGTTACTACCCCATTTTGAGAAAAAGTCACTTCAAATTTACTGTCTCTTCTTTTTTGTTTTTTTTCACATTTATTTATTTATTTATTTATCTATTTATTTATTTAATTTTAAAAATTTACATCCAAGTTAGTTAGCATATAGTGCAACAGTGATTTCAGGAGTAGATTCCTTAATGCCCCTCACCCATTTAGCCCATCCCCCCCAACCCCTCCAGTAACTCTCTGTTTGTTCTCCATATTATGTTTTGTCCCCCTCCCTGTTTTTATATTGTTTTTGCTTCCCTTCCCTTGTGTTCATCTGTTCTGTGTCTTAAAGTCCTCATATGAGTGAAGTCATATATTTGTCTTTGTCTGACTAATTTCGCTTAGCATAACACCCTCTAGTTCCATCCATGTAGTTGCAAATGGCAAGATTTCATTCTTTTTGATTGCTGAGTAATACTACGTTGTGTATATATACCACATCTTCTTTATCCATTTATCCATCGATGGACAGTTGTGCTCTTTCCATACTTTGGCTATTGTTGATAGTGCTGCTATAAATATTGGGGTGCATGTGTCCCTTCAAAACAGCATCCCTGGGGCGCCTGGGTGGTGCAGTCGGTTAAGCGTCCGACTTCAGCCAGGTCACGATCTCGCGGTCCGTGAGTTCGAGCCCCGCGTCGGGCTCTGGGCTGATGGCTCAGAGCCTGGAGCCTGTTTCCGATTCTGTGTCTCCCTCTCTCTCTGCCCCTCCCCCGTTCATGCTCTGTCTCTCTCTGTCCCAAAAATAAATAAACGTTGAAAAAAATTAAAAAAAAAAAAAAAACAGCATCCCTGTATCCCTTGGATAAATACCTAGTAGTGCAATTGCTGGGTCGTAGGGTAGTTTTATTTTTAATTTTTTGAGGAACCTCCATACTGTTTTCCAGAGTGGCTGCACCAGCTTGCATTCCCACCAGTAATGCAAAAGAGATCCTCTTTCTCCTCATCCTCGCCAACATCTGTTGTTGCCTGAGTTGTTCATGTTAGTCATTCTGACAGGTGCGAGGTGGTATCTCATTGTGGTTTTGATTGGTATTTCCCTGATGATGAGTGATGTTGAGCATTTTTTCATGTGTCGGTTGGCCATCTGGATGTCTTCTTTGGAGAAGTGTCTATTCATGTCTTTTGCCTATTTCTTACTGGATTATTTGTTTTTTGGGTGTTGAGTTTGATAGGTTCTTTATAGATTTTGGATACCAAGCCTTTATCTGATATTTCATTTGCAAATATCTTCTCCCATCCCGTCAGTTGCCTTTTAGTTTTGCTGATTGTTTCCTTCGCTGTCCAGAAGCTTTTTTATTTTGATGAGGTCCCAATAGTTCATGTTTGCTTTGTTTCCCTTGCCTCTGAAGACGTGTTGAGTAAGAAGTTGCTGCGGCCAAGATCGGAGAGGTTTTTGCCTGCTTTCTCCTCAAGGATTTTGATGGCTTCCTGTCTTACATTTAGGTCTTTCATCCATTTTGAGTTTATTTTTTGTGTATGGTGTAAGAAAGTGGTCCAGGTTCATTCTTCTGTGTGTCGCTGTCCAGTTTTCCCAGCACCACTTGCTGAAGAGACTGTCTTTATTCCACTGGATATTCTTTCCTGCTTTGTCAAAGATCAGTTGGCCATATGTTTGTGGGTCCATTTCTGGGTTCTCTATTCTGTTCCATTGATCTGAGTGTCTGTTCTTGTGCCAGTACCATACTGTCTTGATGATTACAGCTTTCTAATACAGCTTGAAGTCTGTTGTCTCTTCTTTTTTAAGAGTATTCTATTTCTAAGGGAAAAAAAAGTTGTTTGCGTATGTGTCTGTATTTCTGAAAATTCATCAGAATGGGTCCAGAAGAATGCAATGTTAAAGTAAATAGTTTCCTTTTGTCTACTGAAAACAAGCAGACACAAAACACACAGGAGTGTGTGCTGAACGAGTGTTATATTGGAAGCAGTGGTGGGTCTCCCAGCTCAGTCAGTACTTCCATTGACTAGGACTGGGAGTGAGTACTAGTACAGGGAGAGGAGCATTCCTTAGTCACTCATTTAAAGGCCAGTTATTTCTGTATTCTACAGTGAAGGCTGTATCTGTACAGATTCCTTAACAGTTCAGCCATGTCCTTTTTTTTGTCTCTTTGGCCAGAGAAATGTCAGACCTTATGTAGACAGCGTATCTCAGCAGAACAACATGCTTCTAAATCAAAGAATTATGGAATCATAAAACCTACAAGTTAGGAGGGGCCATTGACTCACTGCTATGATCAAAACAGTCACACCATTTCAAGTGTAGTCTTTGTCAGAACTTGCTCTTTCTTTCTGGGTGGAAAACTTGATAGAGGGGAGACCAGACAGAAATCTTTGTTCTCTTAGCATGGCTTCAGGCACTCCCAAGTCGTATAAATTAGGAAGGAGTTGTTCCAACAAGAAATGGCAGAGGATTCAAAGTTCTCATGAACCTACAATTCTGATTATATCCAATATCTATTTTTAAAACTTAGAATTAGTTGACCTTTTACAATTTTAATCTCTATTTCTTATTTTATGTCTTGTGACAAAAGGAAATCTCTGAAGAAAAACAAGGCTGTGCCCCTAAAAAATCTAAATTGTCAAAAGCATGTAGTATTGTTATTCTCAAGTAACTTGAACTGGGCTTACAAATACTGAGAGGTCTTGATTTATTGTACACACTTCTTTGTAGTTATTATATTGAAAATACTACCCTAAACAGTGATGTAACTTAATTTTCCAGATACATCTTTTCATAAAACCAAAAAAAAAAAAAATAACCTAGTGAGTAGGTATATGGTTGTCCTTCAAACTTGCACACTGCCCATATACACAAATGATGCCAAGGTCTCACCTTCTACAGAAAGCCATTTCTCACCTCAGCCATTCACCTCACTGTTAAATCATCTGTTGGGGCAGGGGGAAAAAAAGGTAAGAACAGATCTTCTAGAAGAGCTCTGTTAAAGTAAAGGATAGACTAGAACTCTGGGGTCCTAATCAATTTGTTAAATATTAGAGTAAAAGAGACCTTGGGGATCATTTACTTCAAAGCCTTTTAAAAAAAAAATGTTTATTCATTTATTTTTGAGAGACAGAGCACAAGTGCACACAAGCAGGGGAGGGGCAGAAAGAGAGAGAAAGAGAGAGAGAATTCTCAGCCGGCTCCGAGCTGTCAGCACAGAGCCCAGCGTGGGTCTAGATCCCACCAACTGTGAGATCATGACCAAAAGCGGAAATCAAGAGTTGGAGGCTTAACTGACTGAACCACCCAGGTGCCCCATCCAAATCCTTTTTTAATGGCATATGGAGGCCCAGAAAATGAGTAACTATGGACTAGGTTATGAGAAGTTCCACAGAGCCTGAACCTTTAGAGGTACGATTTATTATAGTACCAGTATCTACCCTGACAGTGATAGATGGGGTCCACCAAAGAAGACCTCTGTGGTGAGCCATGGATGACAAAGGAGACACTGAGACGGGCTTCCCCGGGTGCCCTGGGAGCAAAGCTGACTCCATGGTTGTGTAACATATCCTCCTCTAGGACTTAAAGATTGACCAGAAAACACCCCTCCGAGTCCTGCATCGGAGGCCCTTGGCTGTGAGAACTCGCATCATTCACTCCATGGAGACGCGCTATGTGGATGAACATCACTTCCACCTCTACCTGAAGACTCAAGCTGGCACGTATCCTTTCGCCTTTCGCCCAGCAGTAATCTAAGCGGAACCTTAGTGGAAGAGTTCATGCTGCCCCAGAAGATAGGTTCAACTTGATCTAGGAACAATTAGGGTAAGGATTAGGTTGGAGAAAAATTCTGTTTTGGGGGGTGTGTGTGTGGGGGGGTCCCATTTAATTTGTATTTTTCAAAATGACTTTTTAAACCATGAGTCAGCAGCCAATAGAGTGTGAACCTTAAAATAGTCACAGTGTCTCACACAATGCCCACTGCATAGTAAGTACTCAGGAAACAGTTCTGATTGATTCATTTATTGATTTGTGTCTTCATAACATTTTGCAAGTCGCATTTTCATAACGACATTTGGGTCCTTTCAGTATTTGGAGCACTTGCCCCAGATTATTAAACACTGATAGTAGATGGGAGTGGCCCTACTTTACATACTGATCTACACTTTATTTGCCCACTGGCCCAAAACAAGAGAACAGTCCACAAATGATCACTTCTTCATATTGGGCTCTGCCTTGTATGGTTTTGTATTAACCCTGAGCTGCTGGTTAAAATACATCTGGCAGTTGCCTTAGTCCTAGCTCTAGTTTACTTTTCAAAAGTACTCCTAATATTTGTGTGTTTGTTTTTTGTCTTTATATTATTTAGTGATCCAATAGTATGAAGTGATAAAATACTTAACTAGAATAAAACTAATGATCTACTTATGGATCGAAGGCAAAAAAAAAAAAGTTATTTTAATCACCAACTAGCATTGTCACCATATTGCTGTAAATAGTCTGTCTCTCCCCACCAACCTCCTCCCTCACCCCGCCCCTTGACATCCCAGAAGCAACCAGAATTTGCAAAGGTGAAATAGGTGTATGTTATTTACTCTTAAAATCTTTTCAACTTTTGGTTTAGATCAAGGGATTGATCTGTTGAGAAGACAGCGGGCAGACCTTTGTAATTCTGTTGTTTGGAGCACATTTGCCTACTGTAGATGGAATGTCAAAGAAATCACTTCTTTTTTGTTGTTGTTGTTCCCACTCTTTTTACCTAATTCCAGTTTAGGTGTAGTGTGCTCAGGTGAAATGCAGTGGTCTTTTGAAGAAACAAGTATCTTTTCAATCTTACTAAAATGTTTTTAGGACTAGCCATGTACCTGAATTTAAGGGATTGGCCAAGAAAGACTACTTGGTAAAGCTTTAGATACCATGTGGTTATACACAGAAGTATGTGGATTTTTCACATACATTGCTCAGTACACTGAACTAGTTCATTTGACTTATACCTCATCCTTCTGGATATGAATAAGAACATTCTGGCCCTTCCAGTTGGTTATTCTGGGGCTTTTTGGTCATGTCCCCTCATCATTGCTCCTCAGAAGTAGCATTCTCTAAAGAAAGTGAGAGAAAAAGAATGATAACTGTTGTGTAATTATGCATTTAGTAAAGAAGGCAGTTACTAGATAATTATATGTCTTATCCTTGAGTCAAAACATTTGGTGAAAGTAGAGTGAATAAACTTTCAGAAAGTGAGGACATCATATCAGCATGTTAATGGTGGAAGTGTTTTATCATCTAAGAATAAACTTACTTTTCCTATTCAAATTATATCAAGTTTTTATACTAAGTGCTGGTTTATAGAACACAACATAACGCTAAATGAGTTTTTACTGAATGCTAGCAAAATTATATCTTTCAGATAAATATTTTCAAGCCTGTAGTAGAGTCCTGTGTAAGGAATATTAATATAATCTTAATAAGTAATTCTAGGATTAACCATTGACTTCAAAATTCGAAGACCTATGAGGGAAACACAAAATTGCCCCTTTAAAAGAAGAATTAACCTAATTCTCTTGTTAACCATGCAAGAGTTGCAAACAAGAACTTAGGTCCTTTGATAATCCTTCTGAAGGACCTTTCTCAAGACTAAATTAATATTCTCATTGTCCCTCCCATTCTCCTCCTATTGTGTCACTGGGTCACATTACCAGGAAAGCCATCATCGAGGTTACTCTGTGTGTGACCCTGTGGAAACTTATTATTTGGCAGATGCCAGCTGACATTATTGAAAAATGAGGCCAAAAAGATGACAAAATGGAATTTGTGGCAGAGAAAAAATAGCTAAGGTTTTGTTTTACTTAGTATTGAACTACAGTTAACTTAAAAAAATCCATATCCATGGGCCCCTGGGTGGTTCAGTCGGTTAAGCGTCCAACTCTTGATTTGGGCTCAGGTCATGATCTCACAGTTTGTGAGTTCAGGCCCCGCCTGGGGCTCACATTGACAGCACGAGCCTGCTTGGGATTCTCTCTCTCCTCTCTCTTTGTCCCTTACCCTGCTCGTGTGCATGCGCATGCACACACACTCTCTCTCAAAATAAATAAATAAACTTAAAAAAAATGTACATCCAGTGTCGCCTGGCCCGCTCAGTCAATGCAGCGTGCTACTCTTGATCTTGGGTTTGTGGGTTCAAGCTCTACACTGAGTGTAGAGATTACTTGAAACAAACAAACAAACAAACAAACAAAACTTAAAAAAAAAAATTCCATAGCTGAACTTTGGCACTTGGGGGTGAACTAAAGAAAAAAGAAAGTCATGACTTTTAGTGCTGAGTCCTGCTGTTGGCTTCCAGGCTGGTGGGAACCAGTTTGCCAGAGCTTCTTTTCTTCTTTTCTTTAATTTTTTTTTTAACATTTATTTATTTTTGAGAGACAGAGACAGAGTGCGAGCAGGGGAGGGGCAGAGTGAGAGGGAGACACAGAATTGGAAGCAGGCTCCGGGCTCCGGGCTCCAAGCTGTCAGCACATAGCCCGACACGGGACTCGAACCCACAAACTGTGGGATCATGATCTGAGCCGAAGCTGGACGCTCAACCGACTGAGCCACCCAGGCGCCCCCAGAGCTTATTTTCTAAGACACACATCACTGGTCACAGGTCGGAAATAACCTCACCCTTGTAACATTTCTGCTTTTGTCTGTCCTTTCCCTTTTACCTATCAAATCTCACCAAACAGTTGGTGCTGCATAGCTATCTCCATTGTTTCCTTAAACAAATCCCAGCTACATTAAAGAGTTTGTACATGGAGACTTTGGGAGAACCAAGCCGAACATTGGCTCTCTAATGAATATGACTGCAGACATTCTTGAGCTGGATGTTGAGGTAAACCATTTTATTGTGGAAATGCCTGTTTGTACATTGAATTCAACAAAGGTCTGCTTTTTTTTGGGGGGGGGGTATTAAGCCAAACAGGTACCTATCTCTTTTCACCGTAATAGGTATTTGAAAATAGTCAAAATCTCACAGTAGCATTGTATTGCAGGGAGGTACTTTTTGGAATTTTTATCTTTTTAAAAAATACAAGGTCTCATTTGTGATTTTTGCAAATATATAGCTAATTTGCTAACCAAGTTGCTTTACATGTGGCATGAGATCTTAAACCCTTAAACGGAGTGAGGAAATGATGCTTTAAGAGCCCTTCATATGTCCTTTGGACTCTAGAGAGTTAATTCCCACACCTGTTTTGTTTCAGGAGTTTCAGATTGCTCAGAAACATACATTCAGGACAGGGATAGAAAATGAGATGAGCCAACGGTTATTTATAAAAGCAGTTCTGTAAGGGACCTCTATGATGTGGTACAAATTCTCTGCTCTAATAGTCTGAATTGAAACAAGGTTAAATTCTTAAGTATTTAGAAGAGTGGCATGAATAGGTCTTTCAGGAAATTCTCCATAAGTATTTTTTCTCATTTGAGCATCAGTAGGTATTGAGTCACAAGTTGTGTCTCTGACAAATACCTGTTGAGGAAGGGGCTCCCTCTCCCAACCCACCCCCAACAAAAACAATTTTAGGAGGCTAGCATTTTGCACCTGGGATTGATGTTATAAAAAGAAGTGGGTATAACTGCCTAGTGTGAAAACATCTATGGTAATCACATGATCACTGGAGCATTAATACCTTACTGGCAGTTTTCTTCAGAGCTTTCAGATTAGATTTTATACAGCTCCTGCAGTACAGCCAGTGACAGCACCTTCAAGGTTGCAGGGAGCCTTCTCATGAGACGTATTTTGAGGAAGACAACCTTTAGTTGAAGAAAATCTCAACTGCATTCATCTTTCTTGATTTCTGTTGATTTCTTAGAACAGTTTAGGAATATCAGAGTCACGGGCCAATGTTCCTCATCCCTGTTTGTCCATTGGAATCACCTAGGGAGCTTTTGAAACCTCTCGGGCTTTCAACACATACAAGATCATGGTCTGAAATGTTTAGTTTTCAGGCATGAGAGACAACCCATGAACTTATATATGGGTGTTAAGTACATGGCTGTGTTCTGAAACAGAACCAAAATATCTTGGGATTTCTAAAAAATACACACACACACACACACACACACACCCAATTTTCCTGATTCTGGTAGTAACTTGTAGATTAATTTAAAAAATCATGTCTAGTAAATCATACTGGGTTTTAAAATTTAAGTCTCAAAAACAAAACAAAACAAAACAAGACATGGGTACAGTGGATTTTTTTAAACTTTTCTCTCAAATTAGGCCCTCTAGGGTAGTTAAGACAAGGTGTAATTTCATACTTGTAAAGCCTAGGAAGTGATTGCTTATGTGGAGAAAAAATTGTCTGCTACTGTAATTTCACTATGACTTAAAGGTTTTGTTCTAGAAGAGCCAAACCAGGTGAGTAGAGATAGATAAATTAGATTTTTCAAGAAACAAAACTTCTGAAATGATACTCAATGATCATTTATTCTTTTCTAGTTCCAGGCGCTCTTTCATATTCATTTATTTTTCATTTGGTTGCTAGGTTACAAATAACACTATAAGTGTATAAACTGCTTGAGTATTTGTTAAATGCAAGATGGAAAAATGAAAATGATCTGAAGAGTAAAACTTGCTGAGACTTCCGAGGGAAAGTTGGTCTTGCTCCCTGAGTTTGTTTGCTACTTTACCCATAAATAACATTTAGAAAATTTAGAGGTACTCTAGTCTCTTACTGTTCAAAGGTACAATTAATAACTGGCTGATAACCAAATACTCTATGAATTCAGAAACAGACCTTGGGCCCAAGAATCTCAAGGCCTCATGTGGATTTTAGAGTGTTGAACTGTGGTATTTAATGACTGTTCTTCAAATGCAGTTTCTTCTGTTGTGTTATATTAAAACTATTAAGTTTAGAAGCATTATCAGCAAATGCTTACTGGAACAGTAATGTTTTAATGTCTTGTTTTCTTCCTTCTAGTCTGTAGATGTTGACTGGCCCCCTGCTCTGGATGACTAGCTTTCAAACTTGGAAACACAGAGTAGGGTTTTCGTGGCACGATGTGGACATCCGTTCAGCATACACTGTATGATGGCTGTTTACTCACCATAACAGTGTCTTGGAAACCATTTGGATCATGTTGATCTATATATTTTAACATTTGTTGTAACATCTCAGGATCTATATATGTGTATATTTTGTGTTAAATGTTCTAAGGATATCTTATGATTTTTCTTGTTCCCTCTCCAACCCCCACAAGCCAAACTATGAATAATGGAAACATTCTCTTAATTATTCCGTTTAGAGAAGTACACAAACAGGATGCATTCTGATAATCTGAGAAGCTAGAATTTCTTTCAGCACAATTTCCCTGCACAAGACATACCACCTTCAAAATCATGTTCTAAATTTGTTAAATGATCTTGACAAAAGATCTAGATTGATACACAGGACAGTATCCTATAATATCCTAAGATATCAAATGTAAATCTGACATCATTAATATTTTTCCCGGTAAACTTCAAGCAAGCCGTTGTCAACAGAAGTACTCTTTGGTATAATCTGTCACAAATCTTAATGACTTCAAGTTACTATTTTGACAACCTAAAAAAATCAATACCTTTCCTGGGGAGGGAAAGTGAAACTTAGGAATTGAGGTGTACCCTGGTAAGAGACTTCCATAAATCTTTTAAATAAGGAGACACAAGTGCCTTCAGTAATTTCAAACCCAGGGATAAGATTTTGAAAAATTAAGATTGCTAAACAATCTGATATATTCCAGAGTGCTTCAATATATTATCCAATTTCACACATTTGCATCAAGTGGATAGGATTTCATCATTTCCATTTTATAAATATGAAAACCAAAGAATGAAAGTTAAATGATTTGTCTAAAATTGTTAGTTACTTCCTTAGGAGGGGCTAAAACTGAAGTGTCCTGGTCTTTAAGGTCCTTTCTTAATAAACCTTGTTATTGAGCACCCACTGTGTAAAGGAGGCACCTGAGAATGTCATTTAAATGCACTAACCATGAGAATTGACTTTTAGAATTCAGATGCCAAATCAAGGAGCTTACCAAAAAAATACCCCAAGTATATTTCATATGATCTCATATGATGACCATTTGTTAGTAAGTTGGTACTATGAAGAGAGAAGAGGAAATAAGCCAAACCTAAAGAAAATGGATGGGTCATTAAGAGGAATGTTTCAGCAATCTCATTAAAATTTGAGATTTAAGTATAATTTGTCACCCTGATTCAACTATCTGAGCTTATTTTAAAACACATATGACTTGGATGGTATTGGATTATTGTTTTCCATCTCTTCATTAAACCTACTTCATAGATACCAAGATGTATTATTCATTTTAGAAATCAGGAAAATTATTTAATTGACATGAAGTTCCGTATGTGAATACTAGCAAAAACTTTTTTCACTATTTTCAATGTCAGAAAGTGAGAAAGGGATAATGGAAATAAACTTCTGATAAACAGGTAAGAAATTTTGTGTGTTTCTCCATTTCTGGGGAAGTTTTGCCACGAAAGATTTAAATAATTTGGGAGATAGTCTTTTGCATGTTTCTTGTGGCTCAGCCTTGAATTTAGTGGAATCTCCAAACTGGAAAAATTAAGAACTTCCTTAACAGATTTCTATTTCTTAAATTTCTATTCCTGACATGCAAAGTTTTAAGCAAAAACATTAGCTGTTTATACTTTATTTATTCCATATGTTCATATATTATGAGACACAGGTTGTTAAAAGTTAACGTTAGGTCTTTGTGTTATGCAGAGCTGGGAATATTAAGTGATGAGTGCTATAGTTTCACTTTTGCCCATATAAAATTATTTTTAGTTTTGTGATCTCCCCTCATAGCTTTGTTTAAATGAAGTCTTTAATAACACTTAAAGAAAGGGCCTATTGTACTTCTTAGTATTTCTTTGTTCCGAATACAGTCTGTGATTTAGTTGAGGAAAAACAACTCTGAATACCTGGAAAAGAAAAAAAGAAAAAAAAAATATCCGAAGTAAGGTAACTGGTGACATTAACAAGTTATATGAAATAAACTTGGAAGTTAAATTTCCATTTCCAAAGAGAAAAACATTTTACTTAGGCTGATCTTTTCTTTTGGATCTTTATCCTTGATTATTAAGCCCACGTAAAGAGAATGAGCTTTGACACAAGCTTTTTGGATTTTCTGAAATGGTACCCCCCTCCTTTTTTTTTTTTTTTTAAGTTTTTTTATTTTGAGAGAGAGAAAGTACATACGGGAGGGGCAGAGAGAGAGGGAGAGAGAGAGAGAATCCTAAGCAGGCTCTGAACTGTTAGCACAGAGCCTGACATGGGGCTCAAACTCACGAACTGTGAGATCATGACCTGAGCAGAAATCAGGAGTCAAATGCTTAAGTGACTGAGCCCCCTAGGTGCTGCTTTTTTATTATGGAGAAAAAAAAAATACCGCTTTTATGATATTCATTTATTTTCATTTTGAAATAATTTCAAATTTACAGGAAAGTTGCAAGAAAAGTACAAAGAACCTTTTCCCCCTAAACCATTGAGCCAGTGATGCTTCATCACCCTGAATACTTTAGTGTGTAATTTCTACAAACAAGGACATTCTTCTTCGCCACAACAGAACCATCAACTCAGAAGTTCACATAGATACTACGACTGCGTAATCCACAGACCCCACTTAAGTCTCACCAGTTGTCCCAATGGTGACTTTCACGGGCAAGGGATCACACTTTGCATGTAACTGTTACGTTCCTTTAATCTCCACTAATCTGAAAAGTTTGTCTTTCCTTGACTTTCATTACTTTAATATTTTTGAAGATTTCAGGTCAGTTATTTTGTAGATTGCTCCTACATCTGGGTTTGCTTGATGTTTCCTTATTATTAGACTCAGGTTGTACCTTCCTCGCAAGAGTACCATAGGAGATATTATCTTCTTGCATCTTATCAGGTATTCTACAATTTTGATTTGTGCAGTTGCTGACGACTGGATTTTAATCACTTAATGAAGGTAGTGTCTGCCAGGCTCCTCCACTTTTATAGTTACTCTTTTTTCCCTTTAATTAATGAGTATCTTATAAGGAGATCATCACACTTTCATCTATTAATTTTAGCATTTACTGAAGATTTGTCAAATACTGATTTTCTAATTCCACCGTTCCTTTTACATTTCTTGGTTACCATTCCACTGAAAGGTAGAAGTTTCCCTTCTTGTGGATTTGTGGCTTCCTGTTTTATTTGACGGGTTATAATTTGTTACTTACGAATGCAAATGCATACACGCACAAACACATTACTTTACACATATTGAAAATTGGGAGTTGTATACCAGTACTTCCAATTCCAACCTTATTCTAGTTTTCTCCCTTTTCATATTTGTAATACCTTTCTCTGACAGAAATCTGGCTCCCATTAGCCTTATTTATTTACTTGATAGATCAGTCCCCCTCCTAAATAACCAGTCTCCTATTTCTTATTCCAGATCCCAGAAAGTCCCCTCTCTACCACCCTCAAATGTTCTCCTTCAGCTCCACCCAGCAGTCCCACACTGGGGCACCACCTTTGCCTCCTGTGGCAAAGTACTTACCTGTACCTTGCTCAGAATAAGTGAATGACTTTTGTCCTGAATTATACAGGAAGGGAGAGAGGCAGGAAATGAGTCAGGAAGGCAGAAAATGAAAATCTTTTAAAAATGCATTTTAGTACTCTACAAAAATTATCATTTCACAGAACAGTTACATATGCAGGTATATTCAGCTATAGCTTTCCATAAAAATGCCTAATGTTTCTAAGCAACCCAACTACCTTTCCCAAGGAGGATGCTATAAATAACAAAATCTCATCAATAGTTTAAGTCAAATGACAACAAAATTTTAAGTCTTTGAGTTTTTTCCATTTATTACCACGAAAAAAAAATCACTGTATACAAAGATATTACAAAGGTAATAAAATATTCTGTACAACAAAAAGCATCTTGACATTTTACAAATGATTACATCTTGATGTGACATTTAACATAAATAATTGAATACCTGAGAACTTAACAAAAACCACTTTTTACAGTGCCTTCAAATTTCTTAGAGCCCCTAAGAAGGGTAATTCATTAGTTAACACCATTTTTAAGTACATTCTTTTAAAGTCATTTTATTATTTTTTTGAGAAAGAAAAAGAGAGCACAAGCAGGGGAGGGGCAGAGGGAAAGAGAATCTTAGGTAGGCTCCGTGCTCAACATGGAGCTTGATGTGGGGCTCGATTCCATGGTGCTGGGATCATTCCCAGAACCAAAATCAAGAGTCAGATGCTCAACCTACTGAGCCACCCAGGTGCCCCTTTAATACAGTCTTTTAAAACATAAGACATATAAAGGGTTCGTCTAGACATGGTACTTCCCAATGAAGTCTCCTGAGACTAAATTCCATAAGTAGATCCCCAAATACTCCCATCTTCTCTATTACTACATTTTATGCAAAGCTACACTGTTTTGATTATATAATAAGAAAAACAGCCAAGATGTTTACTTTTATCAAAAACACATTTTATTTACTCTGCTGATATCCCTGAAAACTCGATTTACTGAAGCACCATTATTTACTAATTATTATTACTGTTCCACATAACTATTTAAGGAAAAATTTTAAATTCTTTCAATTCTTTAAAATTTTAAGATTCTTTAAATTTTTGAAAGTCCAATTGTAAACTGAAGTGGAAATGAGTGGTAAGTGACAAATGATAAATTCTACCCCCTCTAAATAGATAATTACTAGCAGGTGGTATTTTTTCCTAAAGCTATAGACATTTCGAAATGAAACATATCTAGAAAATCTTTAGGAGAAATGAATGTTTAAAATTTTTATCTGTGTTTTATTTATTAGTGACAGTAGTGGGGACATAAAGTTTTTTCTTAACCTATACTTTTGTATCATGAAAAAAATTACAATTACTTTTGAAATTCAATCTTATCCAATGATTTTAAGTCTGTGCTTTAAATTCTGCTAAGATGTATTAGTTAAAATAGCAATTTGACTAAATCTTAGACAAAGGCATAAGATCAGACACAGACCGTATATTTCGCTCTCATTAGCTGCCCACTCCTGGGCTTATGTTAAATAGCATGAAATTTTTTATTCTGTGTGCTACGAAAAGCATCCTAATTTTGCCCTTTTCATACTCAACCCCTGGGGGGCGGGGTGGGGAAACGATCAGAAATCTTTCAGTGCAACTTCGTTAGCTATGATGAGGCTCCCTTGTAGGAAGATAGTGCTACAACTCCCAACTCATAATCAACTTTGGCAAATAAATTAAGGATCCTAGAATTTCAGAACTGGAAATGATCTTAGGTTTGCTATATAATAGAATATAGTAGAAAATGGTTCTGTTAAAAGTAAGGCCAAATGAACAGCCTCCAGATCTGGGCACAACAGATGGTCACTCTAAAGAGAAACCCATCTCAGGGTTCCTACTAAGGAATCTACTCCATAGTTCTCACTCTGCCATATATTAGACAGAAGGAATGTCTGGATTTAGAGATTACTCAGGGCCACAGGACACACATAGATGTTGGTTTATTAATATTTCATTAGCACTACTTAGTTTCTTGTGCATTATTTTATTTAATACATCTTGTGAGGTAGGTAAAGAAGGTATTATCTGCATTTTATATCTGAAGAGAGGCCCACAGAAGGCATGATTTGTTAAATACTGCATAACCTGTAAGTTGCAGAGCTGAAAACTCACACCTAGATGTTCAGACAAAAAAAATCCCTACTCTTTCCATTTTCCCAGGCTATTTAACATCACGTGGCAATTTCTTTAATCCCCAATTATATAACAAGTTATTGGGCACTACCGGGCAGCCTAGATCACCAATTCCAAGTCTCTCTTAACATGGACAAATGTTTTTCTGAAACATTAGGTTTAAAACTGACAACTCAGGTTTTAGAGAAACCCAGTTACCAATTTAAAAGGCCATTATAATAGTAGGTTCTGATGACAGAAATAAGAATAGTGGTTTTGAGATATAGGTACATTGGAAAGGGCATGGAGGAAACTTCTGGGATACTGGAAATGATTGTTTACATATGTAAAAATTCATCAAGCTGTACACTTAAAACTAGTCCACTTTCTGTCCTTTGCAGAGTATTTTACCTCTTAAAAAGACTGACATCTGTGAGAGCAGGAGATTTATCTCCATCACCTGTTTCATTTCTAGCACCTAACACTGTGCTTTGCACATTAGACGTAAAAAAATGTGCTCTGTGAGGGAAAAAAGGGGCACCTGGGTGGCTCAGTCGGTTAAGCATCTGACTCCTGATTTTGCCTCAGGTCACGATCTCACGGTTCATGAGTTTGAGCGCAGAGCCTGCTTGGGATTCTGTCTCCCTCTCTCCCTGCCCCCCCCCCAAATAAATAAATAAACTTTAAAAAATGTGCCATGTGATTTATTACATTAATACTGGAGTGTCTGTGCAAGAGTACGGTGTTGAAGAAATGCGTAGAAGATTAAAACTGCCACATACAGCAGAGAAAAGGAGCAAGGTCAGAGATGTGAAGCAATCCTAATAACTATTAAAGTTTCTACCTAATACAGTTGACAGTATAGGAAGCAGACAGTAAAGTATTTCACAAGCTGGGTAATCTTGGCATCACTGCTTTTCCTACCAGCTTAAGTAACCTTTCCCCTTAAAAATCATATCCTTGTCCACATTTTATAATCCTCTGTCAGTTTTATCCTTCCCTCTTTAATGAATAGCTACCATTTATTCAACACCAACGATGCCACGGATGGTGCCAAGTGAGAGTCCAAAAGCCAAATGAGACAAACCTTTAAGGACTGTACTTGACTGAGAGGATCTTGGCGACAGGCGCACGCACCGAGCTGTGTCTCAACTGGGGGAGGACTCAGCTTCACGGAGGAGAAGCCCAGTCTTAAAGGATATGTGTTGCTTAGTTTCTGGTGAGGAAGTTTATTAGTGTAAATGCCTTTTCAAATTCCAAAATCTCAATTCGGAAATTCACTCTATGATAGAAATCTAGACCAACTGACATAATGAACAGGCTTTAGGCTCCAATGGAAAGATCAGGCCTGTCTAAAAAAGGTTATCATTGCAAATTTTTATTTTATTTTAAATGAGCAAAGCCATGTCACTTATTTGTCTTCTAATTAGGATGAATATTTGCATGGTAAAATAAACACTGATGATTTAATGTACCCAGTATAAGAAGCATAATACTCATTAACAGATAGAATCTTTCACTGAGACATACAAACACGCTTAAATAGATCTAGCTATATAATATGACATATTGATGTAAGAGTTCTCCACATTTTTATTAAAATTAAGATTAGGACATCAATCATATCCTTTACCCATTACTATTTCAAAAAATAAAAAACTCTAGCTATATGCTTTTTCAAAAAAAGTTTGTTGATTTTGAGAGCACCCACACGGTGGAGGGGCAGAGAGAGAGAACTCCAAGCAGGCTCTGGACTGTCAGTGTGGAGACTGACACAAGGTTCGAACTCCCCAACCCATGATATGACCTGAGCCAGATGCCACCGGGTCCACTGAGCCACCCAGGTTCCACCCGGGTGACTGAACCACCCAGGTGCCCCTATATGCTTTTTAATTTCAAAGTGTCCTCTTCATCTTTGTGAGCTAGTTACCTACTACAAGGCATTAGTAATTCCTTTCTTTCAACTCCCTATATCTTGCTGTTTTCCTTTGTCCCCTTTGCTGTGAACCAAGGTACTTTTCTTTAGCAGGGTGTTTCTGCTGCAAACCCAGTTGCTACTGCATTATGCAATGAAGTCAGAAGCCTGAGCTTGTGACATCAATATAGGTTGCTATAGTAACGCTTTCCATAAGTATTACAGGCTCTTCCTTGTAGGTTCAAAAGAGGACTTCGGCACAGTAGCAAAATAGCTGGAGTTATTCAGCCTAAATTACAACAATAATTGATGCAAAAAATGTTTTATGCTAACTATAATAAATACAGATTTTTATTTAAAAAAAAAAAAAAAAAAGGATACATGTCGTTGCCGAAGAGCAGAGGCCAAGTGAGTATGTTAAAGGTATGGAGGCCTGGCAGCCTGAGAGATTTTTCAAGGAATGCCAGCTACATAATAGGGCTTAAGGAGAATGTGGTATTATTGTTAACCACAGTATACAGAAGATTCTTGTTGGGGAAAAGGAATGAAGACCTATACTAAGAAAGCACTAGGAAGGAAGGAGGGAAAAATGCAAGTCATTTTTATGAGGCAGAATTAAAAAGACCAGATAACTAAGTATGAGTGTGAGGGAGGGAGAAAAGGAATAAAATGTGACTTTGAAGTTCCTATTAACTATTCTGGGTGGCAGGGTAAATGGCAATCCCATTAATGAAAGTAGAGAATCCAAAGGCGGAGCCAGTTTATAAAGGTAAGTGTGGGCAGCATGAGAGAAAGCTGAAATCGTGGGCATTGATGAGGCCACCCAGGGGGAAAAATAGCACCAAATGAGGGCTGGGGATGAGACTCTGGAAAAAATGTCAGCCTCGGAGAATCTAATCTACCACAGAAGCCTGGGAGGAGCATCCAAGGAGAGAGTGGCCAATAGGGAAGAAGGTTATGAATAGGTCAGGAAGAGTGAGGACTGACAAAAAGACACTAGATTTGACAAGGACAGTGACTCTGGCCCTCTCCCCAGAATATTATGAAACAGTAAGCCAAAGAATGGGAGCTGAGGAAATGGGAGGCTGAAAGCATTTCCCAAGCCCAGATGTGAAGGAAAGGGCATGAAGTTGGTAGGAAAGATTTTTGTTTCCTTTCTTTTTAGACTAGAAAAGACATTACCACATTTATACAAAGAAAACCGGCACTAAATGGTGATATGAGGACACAAAAACAAGATGCGAGAGAGAGGACAGTCCAAGGTACAAGTAGAGTTCATTTAGAAAGGCAGAAGGGCACCTTTTCCTTGGAAACTACGTGTGAGAGCATAAATACATTTAGAGATCAAGGAGAAGCAGGCTGCCAAATTCTTTTTAAATTATAAAATAAATTCTACAATCAGTAAATAGCACCTGAAAAATGAGAAATCCACTGGAAATACTCTAAACACAGATGTTGCAGTATCTTAATGCGGCTTACACAGAAAAAAATCCAAAACTGCGAAACAAGTCAATTGCTTATTTAATGAAAATCCACTTAGATATTCTAACAGTCTGTGTTTAAGCTTGCCAGTGCTAATTAATATACAATTATAGGATTCTTTTAAAAAAAAAAAAACAAAAAACTCAGCACCCATGAACCACTCTCTGGAGATATTCCGGGTTCATATTTTGAATAAAAAAGGAATTATACCTTCCAAGTTTTCCTTACTTACTGGTTAAGTACTTCTAAAGTATGTTATATGCTTATGGTTTTTAAAGTTACATAACAAATGTTTTGATTTGAAATCAAATTTCTGAGAAATATTAATGGTACTTGTGTGTTTACTCTTTTTCTTCTGCTTCCTAAACTATCCAGACCTCAAGTCAAGATTTATCTTTGCTTGCCTTCTCATTTCCCAGGATCATTCAACTCGGAATTTTTATTTACATGACATCCACACATTTCCCATTTTGATTGTTCCAATAAACTGTATTGGTTTGCTTGGACACTACGTAAGTGAAATGACACACTGTTTCTAGCTCGGAACATGCTCAATATTTATGGGAGATTCTGGTTGTAAAAGAGACTAAGTCTTTGACAAGCTATTTACTTAGCATCATGACAATTCCATCACAACTACTATTACTGCCTAAATTCTACCATCATTTTGCCACTGGGATTGCTCTGCTTTCAAACAATTTGGATTACCAGTATTAATCCTTGACCTGAAGGTACATGATTCAGACATAAACCCCATGTCACATTAAACAGAATTATAATAAATCCTAAGCATCTAATAATTAGAGCTGGTCTTTCAAAAAACAAAGTTCTATAATACTTTGAACATTCTATTAGTACTACACTTTGAAAGTTCTAGTAGTAGTACTTTGAAATAATTAGTCGGTGCTTAATAGGAGGCAGACACTGTTCCACAAACTGGGGATTCAATAAACAAATGCTTAGTAAAGTCAGATCCTGATAAGTACGATAGACCAATATAAGGGAGAGGGGGCATGGAGTGCTCATGTGTAGATAGTTGAGTAAGGCCTTGATCAGTAACAGCTGAGTGAATCCGAAGGCTGTTAAGAAGTGAGCCACGCATGTATCTGAGAGAGAAACAGGCAAGGCAGAGAAAACACCAAACACAAAGAGTCTGAGGCATGAGTATAAGTGGTGTTTTTGAAGGGAGGCTCCAAATGCCTGGAGCTGAGTGAGGAAAAGAAAACGGTAAGAGATGAGACAGGAGAGGGAGTGTGGGCCTGCTAATTTTAAGGACTTTGGTCTTTACTCTGTGTGGGAGTAGGGAGCCACTGGATGGTTTGAGCAGATGACTGACAATTTGACTTGTTTTAAAAATAATTATTCTGGCTACTTTTGGGAGAATAGACAGTAGGGGCACAAGGATGTAGGAGTGTTTTTGGAGGCTATAGGCAGGAGATGATATGATAGTGGCTTAGAACAGGAAGTTAATAGTAGAGGTCAAAAGAGGTGGTGAACTTTGGATATATTCTGAAGGCAGAGCCTACCAGATTTGCTGACGGATTGGATTTGGGAGATAAAAAATGAAGGATGACTCCATGGTTTTGGACCTGAGCAACTTTAGGAGCATGGCATTACTATTACTAAGTTGGGGAAGACTGAAGGAGAAGCAAATTTGGGAGGGAAGATCAAGAACTCAGTTTTAGTTATGTCGAGTCTGAGCTTTAATTAGGTTCTGAGCAGAGATGTCAAATAATCAGTTTTGCATGCATAATGTAAGCTCCAAGTCTGGAGGTCAGGGGATAGGTCTAAGGGTAAAATTTAGGAAGAGGGCACGAAATTGGATGAGATCACAGTGAGTCAGGAAACAAGAAAGAAGAGAGGTCTAAGGAAACTTCTTCACCTTAAAGACATGGATGTAAAGCTAAAATCACAATTCTAAAGGTAGGGATTTAAGTCTGAAATGTAGAGAACCTCCCCTACCTTGAAAGCTCACTTCAACTCCCTTCTGTCCAAGTTAAATTTTTAAAGATTTTTGATTTACATATAAATTTAAGAAACTCAGGGGCACCTGGGTGGCTTAGCTGGTTAAGCATCCCACTCTTGGTTTCAGCTTAGGTCATGATCCCAGGGTCATGGGATCAACCCCTGCATTGGGCTCCACAAGGAGTGTGGAGCCTGCTTAAGATTCTCTTTCCTTCTGCCCCTTCCCCCAGCTCATACTCACTCTCTCCCTAAAAAAAAAAAAAAAAAAAAAATCTAAGAAACTCCAGAAAACCCCTTAGGGGTCACCTTGGCCCATGGGTCTCAAAAATAATAAGTAATTCATTTTTCCAATGACATAGTCATTACAGGTTTCACCTTAAATTTGCTTAAAAGCAAATATCAGTTATTTCATTTACCTAAGAATACATTAATACAATATAAAAGAAGTATAAAAAAGTATATTTGGAAAAACTAGAGCCTTGCTCTCTCTCACCTTCTCATTCTGTCATGGGGAAATGGGATAGGACTCTAAAGACAGAATTTGCACCGCACATAGCATCAGGTCACATGTTTCAAAAGAAGAAACAGTAAGGCCCTTTTAAATTTCCATTTCAGAATTGTCCTGTTGTGGTACTTTCTAGCTTTATATTCAATATACCCAAAGTTGTGTGTGTGTGTGTGGAGGGGGGGTTAATGGGAAAATTGGTTTTATTCAATATTTAACATGTACTTTATACACTTATGTCAAATAATGATTTAGCCTAAGCTAAAGTATGTGCTAGTTTAATAAACCTTCATTGGATGTCAGCCTCTATAGGGCATCCTAGCCTAGAAGTTCAGTCTGTGTAGATTTATCTACTCTTTGAAGCAAAAGTCTTCTGTAAATGCTGGAAGTTTTCCTCCTCTTCCTGAAGTTAGGAAATGATTTCATCCCTCTCTTTCAAGCTGTAGCTTCAGCACTGAAGATTCATCTTTCATTATATCCTGACAAATTCTCTGCCAGCTACACAAGGAGCTCCAGAGCCAAGATCGCCTGTTAGAGGAAGGCCCTACATCCCCAAAGTTTTATACTTCTCTCTGATAAAGAAGTTTTGAACTGTCATCTTTTAAATGAAAAACAAAACAAAACAAAACCCTATGTTATAGTCTCAGAGAAATATAAAATACTGTATCTATATAGGTAACATAAAAATGGTTACAAACATGTCAAAGGATTTAAATCTTGAGTAACCATTTAAATCGCACAAGTTACCTTAAAAATATTCAAACGCGAATGAGTCGCTCAATTGCTCATTCTGCATAGTGCCAATACCCGAATACTGACTATGAACAAAGCCATGACTGTTTGGATTAGTACCGTTTGATGGCCCTGACTCATTCATCATACTGTTATCTGTACAATTGAAATCAGATCCCTCAAATGCCTCGGACTGTGCAACAAAAGCCGTAGTACTGGAACTGGCGCCTGCTGACAGACTGGAAGAGGACATCTGATGGAGCTGTCTCAAGTCTCTCGGGTCTAACACTGAATTGCATGAAGGGTTTTCAAGATTCATGCTCACAAGTCTTGGATTATCAGACTCCCTCATGCTGTCATTCATATTCACAGAGCAATTTGGTAGCATGTTGGCATCAGAAATACCATATAAATCAGCTGATGACATGGATGATGCTTCCATTCTGCCTATGTCATTAGCATTGTTATAAATGCAAGCATTAGAGGCATTCAAATCACTCACAAGAGGTATTTCCAGATATGGTGAGACACCTTGTGAATTAGAGGAAAGTGTCCCCGTTGAAAAACTACTCAGTGGATTTGTGTTGACTGAGCGTGAGGTGGGGTGGGCCCCTGAAGACCAGCTTGAAGGCTGAGATACCATTGCAGGTATGGCTGAAGTATGATGTGACAACGCACTCGAGATGGACACAGACGAGGAATAGTAGGAGTCTGCTTGGCTTGAAATGCCTGAGGTCCTGGACATATCTGTCAAAACTGCACCATGAGAAAAGTTGGATTCTGTGGGGAGGAAAATACATTTTTACAAAACTGAAATAAAAGTATAAAAAATATCTCTAAATTAAAATAGCATAAACACACTAATAAAGAAAACTTTCAAGGACACTGATGTAACAGTTTAGATAAAAATAGTAAATTGCACTAAAATTATTACATGAGTCTAAAGCTGCGTTCTGTAACGCTGTTTTACAAATACCTTTAATTTTGTAAGTTATTTGGGCATAGTTAACTTCACTCCAGTTAAATATGAAAATCTAGCTTCTGAGGCCCTAGAAAGGTATTTTTGAAAAGTGAAAAATAAATCCCAGAATTTCAGGGGTCCCGGGCTGGCTCAGTCAATAGAGCATGTGACTCTTGATCTTGGGGTTGTGAGTTCGAGCCCCAACACTGGGCATAGAGATTACTTTAAAAAATAAAGCATTAAAAAAAAATCAGAATTTCAGGTAATGGGAATCTAAATAGCCAAAACCATTTCAAATTCACTATTTTTAGGAGAAAATGGAGGGATGGAGGAAATGCTCATTAGGGATGATTAAAAAATCCACATAACTTGCTAAGATCTATTAAGCTAGAACTCTAAAGTACCACATAATTCCCAGTCAGAAAGAAATTAAGGATTCTGTATTTATTTATATAGTATATGACTGCTATACATACTCAACCAAGAAAAAGCACTGATTTAAGAATGTTAAGGGGAACGAAAGACTTCTAATTAAATAACCCTGGTTGAATGATCTAAACCAGAGGTTCACAACTTTTTTCTATAAACAGCCAAATATTTTAGCCTCTGTGGGCCATACAGCCTCTGTTGGAACTACTCAGTTCTGCCACTGTAATGCAAAAAAAACAGCCACAGACAATATGTCATCAAATGAGCGTGGCTGTGTCCCAGTAAAACTTTAAAGATAAGCGACCCACCAGATCCAAACCACTTCTTCCATGACACACCATAATTAAGTAAAATTACCACCATATGAACAAATGTAATTTCTCAAACAATGAATCCCAAAAACATAATCATAGTTTCCAACAGGACCTTAAATGGAGATCAATTCATTTAATATTCAAAGCATGAAATAATTTGTGGGAATGGAAAATAGCAAAGAAGCGGTTTTCATTCTTAAGAATGGAATTCCAATATACTGTGCAAAGCACTGATCTTTTGACCATTTAAGGAATAGTCTACAGGGGATGAAATACCTTTTTTGATGAATCGTCCTTCTCCAGTTGATCCTAGACCAGGTCTAGGTCTTTCAGGAAAATTAACTGTTGTGATAAAGTTTTTTCATTATTAAACGCAATTTTAAAAATAACATCAGTTAAAATTTGGAAAATGGGATAAAGTAAAAACCCCCAAATCTATTTAAATACAAATCAATCCAAAATACTCTTACCACAATCTTGCCACAGTTTCTGGAAAAGTAGAGTTGTTTTTTGTTTCTTTGCTTTATTGCCATAAGTATCTGGTTAAAAAGAAAGCAGGAAAGTATGTGAATCATCATAGGATTGTACTGCTTCTCCTTCAACAACTAAATAGGTGTTTTATTCCCATACAGAAAATGCTTTAAATATATATATATATATAATATGGATTTAGTAAGTATTGCAGAATGTGTCCCAAGTCAGCAGTAAAAGGTATAATACTCATCTTGTTTTCTTATAACACCTATAAGTCAACAATGTCAACTAACACAATAAGGGCAGATTAAGGATCAAACCAAAATGAAGACCAGTTTCTGAGTGGCAAGTTTTCCATCTATAAAAAGGGCATGATAAGGACAAAAACAGAATCTCAAATATAAAATAAATTTTGATGAACAGTTCGGATACTTTGAAAGTATTCCAGATTCCTTTCTAAAGAAAGAGATGCAAAAGAGCATAAAGATCAATTGGTAAAAAATCAGCTGAAAACTTTCAGGAAATAAAATGTAAATCATGAATAAACACTACTGTATTCAAATGTTATCTAATAAGAAAATGTTATTAGGAGAACTAACTTTAAGAAATATATACTGGGGTGACTGGGTAGCTCATTTGGTTAAGCATCCGATTTCAGCTCAGGTCATGATCTCACAGTTTGTGAGTTTGAGCCCAGCTTTGAACTCTGTGCTGTCAGCGTGGAGCCGGCTTTGGATCCTCTCTGTCCCCCTCTCTCTGCCCCTTCCTCACTCGCACCCACATGCTTGTGCTCTCTTATTTTACTTAAAAATAAGTAAAAGTTAAAAAAAAAATGAAAGAAATGTATAAAACCTTACCACCAAGAAATCGTACCTTTTTCATCTGGCAGATATCTAAAATCCATGGATTCACTAACTTCCTGGTCAGAAGGTCTCCGCAGCTGCATTTTTACTGTTACTGGTTCTGTTATAGCTCTGCAATATGGTGGAGTCTTAAAAACAATGGCTACTTGACGGTGTACATCAGCTTGTGAAAAGATACCTTTTGCTTCCCAATCGTTCAACACAAACCGAACTTCTATGTCATCTAGTGAATACAAAAGCAAAGAAATAGCAATGGGAAAACAAAATCCATCTATGAATCTAAAGTACAGATTGGGGGCGCATGGGTGGCTCAGTCAATTGAGCTTAGGTCATGATCTCATGGTTTGTGATGGGCTCTGTGCTGACAGCGCAGGGCCTGTGTGGGATTCTCTCTCTCTACCCCTCCACTGCTTGCCCACACATGCTGTTTCTCTCTCTAAATAAATATGAAATAAAATGGTCCCCAACTTACAATGGTTCAACTTAACAACATCTTGACTTTATGATGGCGTGAAAGCAATATGCATTCAGTAGAAAGTGTACTTCAGATTTTGATCTTTTCTGGGCTAGCAATATGCAGTACAATACTCTGAAGATGCTGGGCAGTGGCAGCAAGCCACGTCAGCCACCTGATCAGGAGGGTCAACAACTGACACAACTGTTCTGTTTTTCACTTTCAGTACAGTTTTCAATAAATTACACGACATATTCAATACTTTATTATAAATAGGCTTTGTGTTAGGTCATTTTGCCCAACTGCACGCTAATGTAAGTGTTATGGGCATGTTTAAGGTAGGCTAGGCTAAACTATGATGTTTGGCAGGTTAGGTGTATTAACTGCATTTTCAATTTAAGATTATTTTCAATTTACAGTGAGTTGATCATGGTGTCACCTCACTATAAGCCCAGGAAGATCTGTATATTCTAAATTCAATGAAACAAATAAATAATTACCTTTCTGAACTTTATCACATAGTAGAAATATTTCATCTCCTCCTCTGACACTTCCACAGTTCTTGTTTACACGACAAATCCTTAATTCTGCAGTATTTGGAGCACCTAAACATAAAGGATTTTTTTTAATTAGTAATATTTTTTACTCGTTTTTTACGGTGAGAATTCTAGGAAAACAACTTACAGGACAGAAAAAAGCTTTAGTGTATAAATAAATTAAGGACACTAAAAACATTAATAATCCACATCTGTCCTTTTCCTTTTTAACTACATTGCCCAAACTGGTTTAGAGCCTTGTGACTTCATTTCTCGGCAATAACAGGTCGTCTAGTTAAATCTCCCTGTTTCTAAATTCGGATTCTTTCAATCCATCCTACACAGTGTCACCAGATTAATCTCTTCAATCATGACTATAACCCTATAGCAATGCAATTTCATGCTGACATGTATAGGAATACAATTTCAATAATTCTCCCTGGCAATTCAAAGTTCTCCATGATGAGGATACTCTGATCCACCTTTATAGGCCTATGCTCCACTATGCTTCTACATGCAATACAGGCAGTCATATAGCATGAGTGGATGCATATAAAAGCAAATACACACACACACACACACACACACACACACACACACACTGAGGGCAATTTCATAATCTTCTAAAACTACAAATATCCATATCTTTTGATCTAGCATTTGCCAACATTTCTACTTTTATAAAATTATGCTAGAGACATATCTGCATAAAATATGCACATACAGGATATATTTACTGAAGTACAATTTGTTAGAGAAAAAAGTCAAGAAGGAAGCAAACCAAATGTCTTGTAATAAGGTAATGATTTCACAAAATTGTGATATAGCCATATAAAGAAATATGCAGTTACTGGAAAGAATAAGGTACCTAAAGGGGGAAAAGGCTGAAGATATACTGCTAAGAGAAAAAAAAACATTTTTTTAAAGGATCTGTGTTTTTTTTTAAAGTTGCCAAAAATATATTGTGTGAAAATGATGGTTTGTTTTTATATATGAAGAAACTGGTTAAACGTACCTGAGGATAGTGATTATCTTTGGAGGAGGAGGAGATCAGAGAAGATTACTCCTATTATTTTAGTAATACTTGAATTTTTCTTACAATGATCATACTTTTTTCTAATTGCCAAAATACTATAAAAAATTAAACTAAAAAACCCCATAAGCTAATGCTATAAATATAAGAAAATAAAGTACTTACGGTTGTCATAAATTGGGTTAGAGACAACAGGAGGTAGAGCAGTTGTCAAATTACCATGTTCATCAGGGAGGAAAACTTGAAAACATAATCTCACCACATTGAGGTCGCAATCTTCAATATCAAGCAGCTGTTGTTCAGGAACTAAATATAAATAGTACAATTTTTTTAAGCATGTAAAACAGTCACATAGAACTAAAATCCTGCTAGGTCCTCCTCCTTGCCCAACATATCCAATAACCCTAAGTAGCATCCAATCTGTGCTAACAAAATAGAATGGCACACAATCCAAGAATGCCTTTTATCATTACCAGCACATAGTCAGTCACTAACAGTATTAAGTTATAGCCATGGTCAGGAAGTAACTATCCTAAGTTATCTGAAATTTAGAGCAGAACCCCAAACTGACATTAATAATTGACAAATTCTTACAAAGTAGTTGCAGATTATATGCAACAGAGAATAGGAAGAATATAAAAGACAATATAAATCTGTATAAGAATTATTATCATCCCTGTTTTACAGATGAAGAATTTTATGTTTTAACGTTTGTTCATTTTTGAAAGACAGCGACAGAGTGTGAGTGGGGGAGGGGCAGAGAGAAAGGGAGACAGAGAATCTGAAGCAGGCTCCAGGCTCTGAGCTATCAGCACAGAGCCTGAAGCGGGGCTTGAATTTACGAACTGCAAGATCATGACCTGAGTCAAAGTTGGACAATTGACTGAGCCACCCAGGCACCCCAAGAACTGATGTTAAGGAGATGAAATTACTTCTCCAAAGTTTCACAGATAGGCAATGGTAGAGAAGGAATTCAAACTAAGATGTCATTGAATCCTGAACCTATGCTCTCAAAAACTGAACTCTATTAGAAAGCTTTACGTATGTTTTGCATAAAAATGACATATGTAGAAATAACTACTAAAATTCAGAACAATATGTTAGGGATTAAATACCTAGAAGAAAATAGATGATATAAGGTAACTAGCTAGTTTCCGTAAGGAATTTTATGTACAAATTAAGTTTGCTTTAAAAGGAACAAAAACACTAGCAGGAAAATTTTACAGTTCTGAAAAAATATAAAAACCTATTCTTTATGACAGAATAGATGTAGTAACAGTTTATTAAGTTGATATTTGAAAAGAAATACCGTTCAATGAGAAAATATTAACTGCATTTTCAAGTAACATAAGCTGTAGCAATAAATCATAACAGCCATATTTTTTAAAAGCATGAAATACACAATGTGGAAATTTTTTATGAAATTTTAGTTTTCAGAAAGTATTAAAATTTGAAATACTAAATTTGAAAACACAGTTAAATACCGAATTCTTTGGTCCTTACAGGAAATAAACTAATAAAATGGCAATGCAATTCTGACTGTTTTTATTTAAACTATGCTCACAGTCTTTGTAGCTATCAGAACATTTAAAATATTCCCATTAGTGCTCACTGCTATCAGTGTGGAGCCCACTTGGGATCCTCTGTCCCCCTCATGCTCTGTCCCTCTCCGGCTCATTCTTTCTCTGTCAAAAATAAACATTAAAAAATTTTAAATATTCCCATTAGTATTTTTTTATGTTAGCTTTATTCATTTATTTATTTATTTAGAAAGACTGTGAGCGGGAGACAGGATGAGAGAGAGGGAAAGAGATGAAAGAATCCTAAGCAAGCTTCATGTTGCCAGCGCAGAACCCTATGCGGGGCTCGAACTCAGCAACTGTGAGTTCATGACCTGAGCAGAAATCAAGAGTCAGACACAACTAACTGAATCACCCAGGCGCCGCTCTCATTTGCATTCTTAAGCCAAGCATTTGAAAGAGTCTACAAGAACATATCTGTATAACTAAAAAGTCAAAATATTATGATACAGGTGTTCATAACATAATATGACATAACAGGGGTGGTTGAAAGGAGTTTATTACAAATAACAAAAGACACTTTTTTTATTTTTTTTGCTGTTATCACTTACAAAAGGTTTTAGGAGCTTTATGTCAGGAATGGGGGTGAAGACCAAATATATATTTATTATAAATCACAGTATCGGGGCGCCTGGGTGGCGCAGTCGGTTAAGCGTCCGACTTCAGCCAGGTCACGATCTCGCGGTCCGTGAGTTCGAGCCCCGCGTCAGGCTCTGGGCTGATGGCTCGGAGCCTGGAGCCTGTTTCTGATTCTGTGTCTCCCTCTCTCTGCCCCTCCCCCGTTCATGCTCTGTCTCTCTCTGTCCCAAAAATAAATAAACGTTGAAAAAAAAAAATTAAAAAAAAAAAAAATAAATCACAGTATCACAGAAACCCATAGAGTTTAAGTTCAGAATGAGAGGCTTCTTTTTTTCCAGATATAGCCTGCCAATTTTCTAAGAGATGGCTAAGAAAATGAGAAGTTAAGATAAATTCTCAGTAGCCTGTAGGGGAAAAATAAAGGGAGTTCAGGGTATACCGAGGATGGAGGACCTGAAAAATGCCCAGTTTTTTGGTTGGGGCCCTGGAGGAGCTACACTTCAGGAGTTAAGAATGAACTGGAGGGGTGCCTGGGTGGCTCAGTTGGTTAAGCGTCCGACTTCGGCTCAGGTCACGATCTCACGGTCTGTGAGTTTGAGCCCCGCGTCGGGCTCTGTGCTGACAGCTCAGAGCCTGGAGCCTGCTTCGGATTCTTTGTCTCCCTCTCTCTCTCTGACCCTCCCCCGTTCATGCTCTGTCTCTCTCTGTCTCAAAAATAAATAAACATTAAAAAAAAAAAAAAGAATGAACTCGAAAGATAACAGATCCACAGAGATGAAGTCCACCTAAATCATTCACTGATTTGAGGTGATCTGAGATTGCTAGTGACTAGTCACCTACCATAAGAAAATCTTCTGAAGGCAGATAACAACATCCTAGACCTAAAATCCTTAGAATTTTTCATATACGATGACTGGTATTCTATTTCAAATAACCAGGTATACGAGGAGACAAAATAAAGTGATTTAAAAAAAAAAAAAAAAGAACAGAAAAACAAGAGTCTACAGAAACACTGCAAAAGATTCAAATAGTGAAGTCTTCAGAAACCTGATTTAAAAGAACTACACTTAGAGGTGCCTGGGTGGCTTAGTCAGTTAACCATCTGACTCTTGACTTCAGCTCAGGTCATGATCTCACAGTTTGTGAGTTTGAGCCCTGCATTGGGCTCTGTGCTGACAGTGCGGGGTCTGCATGGGATTCTCTCTCTGCCCCTCCCCTGCTCACGGTCTCTATCTATCTCTAAATAAATAAATAAATAAATAAATAAATAAATAAATAAATAAAATATTAAAAATAACTATACTTAATGTACTCAGGAGTTAAAAGACAAGATTGAACTTAGTACAGAACTTGAAACTATTAGAAACCAAATAAATTCTAGAATTGAAAAATACAATAAACTGAAATTAAGAATACCATCAAATGTATCAACTGTTTTATAAAACTTTGTTTTGTGTCTTCTCTTTGTATATGCCAAGGACTAAAATCTGCTTACCAAGATTTTCTACCGAGAGTTTTTTTTTTTAATTTTTTTTTTTAACGTTTATTTTTGAGACAGAGAGAGACAGAGCGTGAACAGGGGAGGGGCAGAGAGAGAGGGAGACACAGAATCTGAAACAGGCTCCAGGCTCTGAGCTGTCAGCACAGAGCCCGACGCGGGGCTCGAACTCACGGACCGCGAGACCGTGACCTGAGCCGAAGTCGGACGCTTAACCGACCGAGCCACCCAGGCGCCCCTACCGAGAGTTTTTAAAAGTGTTGATTTACACTAAAATTTGTAATCCATTTTCAGCTGATTTTTGTATATAGCAAGAGTTAGAAAAATCCAACTTAATTCTCATATTTTCTTAAGTCTGTTTCTGGGGTCACAATTCTATTCCACTGGTCAATCTGTCTATTGCTACCTCAATACTACGCTGCCTTAATTAATACTTCTCTTTATAATAAATTCTAGTATCTGATAAAGCCAGTTTGTCATCGCTATTTCTCTTCTATAAAATATCCTCCTTTTCCTGTTCAGAATAATTTTATCATATTTAATGAAAAATCTCAAGAGTCTGGAATTGCATTGAATCTGTATGTCAATTTGGGGGAAAATGCCATCTTTATAATATTGATATTAGTAAACATGACCTATCTCTCCTTCGGTTTAGGTGTTCTCCACCCTCTCATAATGAAATTTTATAATTTTCCCTAAAGAAATCTTCATTGTCATTTCTCAGATTTGTTGCCACGTACTTTATATTTTCTGACAATATTTCCTTTAATTATTTATTGTTGATATATAGAATGCTACTGATATTTGTATATTAATTTTATATCCATTCTTCTTGAGATTAGTATTTTGATAATATACTTGTATATCTTTTTGAGTTTTCACCATAAAGAATAGCTTCTGATCATTACAGTTTTATTTCTGCATTTTCAATCAGGTGTCCCTGCATTGGCTACACTCTCCACTACAATGTTGAACAGAAGTAGCAAGAATACACATTCTTTTTTCATTCTTAACTTCAAAGCCTGCTTCTGATGTCCCCTTCATTTAGGATAATGCTTGCTACAGGTTTTTAAATATATACGTATCATTCTATAATACAAAATGCAGTATTTTGGTCTGCAATGTGGAGAATGCTTCTCAGCTTTTAAAAATATGCAAAATCTGACGAAGAACAATCAAATTCTCTTAAATTCCTCTTAAACTAGTTTAAAATTTCCCTTTATATTTATCAAAAGGCAACAAGGTAACAATTGTTCTTCTTAATCTGTCTTTAGAAATAAATATTACTCCTTAGTCCTAAAAGCAGTATGTATAAGAATTTAATTTTTATCGGAAAAATATTACCATGATGTATTTCTCTTAGAAGTAGGGCTTCAAAATTTTAAAGTCAATTATAGTATATATTACTCTAGAGATGTGACATTTCCAAAATTCTAATGCAGTTAAATATTACTGAAATACAAGTAAACATCAGGACAAAAATACACAGTATTTTTATTATTAGCCTATATATAGGCTAATAATTTTAAAAGCTCACTTCATTTAAAAGTCATTTGGAAAAAAAGCTTATTTCATTTAAGTCTCATTTCAGAAAAAAAAAATGAAGTTTAGTTATAATTCATTTGACTTGCTATTTAAAATGTATAGAGGAGCGTCTGGGTGGCTCAGTTGGTTAAGTGTCTAGCTCTTTTTTTTTTTTTAATGTTTATTTATTTTTGAGAGAGAGCGTGCACTCGTGAGTGGGGGAGGGGCAGAGAGAGAGGGAGACACAGACTCTGAAGCAGGCTCCAGACTGTCAGCACAGAGTCCAATGTGGTGCTCAGAGTCCAATGTGGTGCTCAATCCGAGAGATCATGACCTGAGCCAAAGTCGGACACTTAACCAACTGAGCCACCCAGGTATCTGGAAGCGTCTGACTCTTGATTTTGGCTCAGGTCATGATCTTGTGGTCGTGGGCTCGTGTCAGGCTCCGTGCTGAATGTGGAGACTGCTTGGGATTCTCCCCTCTCTCTCTCTGCCCCTCCCCAGCTCACCTGTTCATGCACTCTCACTCTCAAAATAAATCTTTTAAAAAAATGTATAGATTAATCTGTCATGTATAACATAAGAAAAGCTAACATTTAAAGTGCTTACGTAAAAAAAAATAAAAAATAAAAAAAAATAAAGTGCTTACGTGGCCAGGCAAAAGGTAAATGGTCACAGCCATCTATCATTAATTTACTCATTCTTTCAAGATATTTATTGAGTTACTATTATGTACTGTGCACTAAAATAAATACCAGATACAGATATGAAAAGACCATGCCTGCTCTTAGTGAGATTAGTGTCTCCATGAAAAATAGGTAAAGTAAAATTATATAACATGAAAAGTGTTATAATGGGAGTATGTTGAATACAGAAGGCATAAAAGAAGTGCCCCAAGTTCTGCCCATGATAATCAATAAGGTTTGAAAAACTAAAGCGAATGCAGTAAAGAAAGGATAATGAAGTACTCAAGAGCCTTTTTTTCTTGTCTTTTAAAAACAAAAGAAAAAATTTATTTATTTAAGTAATCTCTATACCCAACATGGTGCTCAAAGTCACGGCCCCAATATCGAGTTGCATGTTTAATGGACTGAGCTAGCCAGGTGCCCCTCTTCTTGTTTTTTAAGCTTAAAGTTGTGAGGAAAGGTTCTTATATTTTCTTGTATTAAACCAGACTTTAGAGACCAGAATGAATCTATGTTAGAGACCACTTGTCTTTTTAAACTGTGTTATCTTTCAGACTACCAATATAAGATAATCCCCCCAAACTCAACTGTAAAATAGTCTTTGTAACAACTCAGTGTCCTCTCTATATGGAAAAATAATAAGATACTGAATAAAACTGAATTGTAAATTCTTTATTGTCAAAATCCTATCGATTTTAATCAATGAATATTAGAATTCTTTGTACGTCATTAAACACATAGCTAGAAAATGATAAATAACTTAATTTTCTTTCAGCTTTTGTTGTAAGAGTCCTCTATGAAGTCTAACTGCTATTCTTTTAGTCCAGCTAAGTGGACACTATTAAAACTTGATATTGGGAAAAAAAAAAACTGGATATTGGAACCCTTCATTAAATTCTTTGTGCAATTTAGATTTCAGCACATCTTTGACAATTTGAACAATATTTTACATGAAACCTCAAGTTTAACACTACTTGATTGCTGTATATCCCTTTTTTGTAAGAGATAGTTCTAAAGAATTAATAGCAAGAAAAGTAAGGAATGCCCTTAAAACATACCAGTTGATGTAGTACATAAACTAATCCTACAGAAAGTTAAGAATAATTCTTACCAGTTTTTGTATTTTCACACGATACCTGATGTCTAGAAAACAGACTGTCACAATGATGTAACATCAGTCTACAGACCAGAAAGTGCAGGTCCTATTTTACTAAACACTTCCAATTTTACTGTTTCTATATATCATAAATATAGATCACAAAAACAAAGTCAACTAATCTCTTACAGTACTAACAGAATTTTCCTATGTGAAGTGATACACCTGTGAAAAAGTATAAATTCAGCCCTGACAAATTTCTATGTACATGGTAGAATTTGAACTTTTATATCCCAAAAATAAAATAAACAACCAAAGAAAAGGATAATTCTGAGTTATCTAAATTAGTTTTTGGTGTTTTGAATTTTTTCAAGGGGATTAGATTTTGTTTTGCTTAGTATTAGAAATGTACATTTGAGGGGGCGCCTGAGTGGCTCAGTCGGTTAAGCATCCAACTCTTGATTTCTGCTCAGGTCATTATCTCATGGTTTGTGGGTTTGAGCCTCTCATCGGGCTCTGCACCCTCTCTCTCTCTCTCTGCCCCTCCCTTGCTTGTACTCGCTCTCACTCTCTCTCTAAATAAAAAAATGAACTTAAAAAAAGAGAAATGTACATTTTAGGTCTTATTTCAATATTCTAGGAAAACAATAACATATAATAACCATAATTTCTATTATGAAAACTATACTGGAATAGAGAATGAAGCCTACTCTAACCGTCCTATTTAAATGTATAACCTTTTCCCCTTAACTACAGATTCCCGACTCCTTACACTGATTTTTCCCCCTGAGAACTTTTCATTGCCTAATAAATCACCTACTATATTTACTTAGTAAATTTGTTTATTGTCGGTCTTTCTCCACAGAAATAGAAGCTCTTCAAAGGCAGGAATTTCTGTTCGTTTTGTTCACTAACTTATCCCAAGCACCTACCACAACCTAGGACTATAAAGACTGAATGAGGTAACATTCCTATTGAAGGAATGAATGCATTAGTAGTTAAGATGCATAACTTACTGTATATAAATAGGAAACTTTTACCTCAGATATTGTGAAGATATTTGTTTAACAGTAATATAAATATACGGTTTAGGTACCAAAGTGAAATGTAAGATATTGTGAAGATATTTGTTTTAACAGTAATATAAATATACAGTTTAGGTACCAAAGTGACATATAAGCAAGTTCCGTCATAGATCCTGTCCACAATGAGCATAAAATTCATCTCATAAAACAACTGCTGGAGAATTAAATAATCCAACAGATGTCACAAAGCTTTTCATGACCAATTGCTGAGTGACTGGTATAATTAGGGGGATATTACCTTGGGCTCAACAGAGCTAAAAAGGTTTTCAGGGCATTTCAGATAAGGAAAGCAACTTGAATATTTTTGGTAGACAAGTACAAACAAGGTGTGTTCACTCATTCATTTGTTCATTTTCTCTTTCAACAAATTTTAATTAAGCCCCTACCATGTGCCACACACTAGACTGTGTGTGAGAGATACATAGAAGACAGTCCTTCACAGCCTCAGGAATCAGTGAGGGAGAAACACACAAAGGCATAGCAAATCATATTGGAAAGATGTACAACATTTTCAGAAAACAATACTTTTCTCTGTGGCAAGGTCACAGAAAGCTTCAAAGAGGCAACCTTTAAACTTGAAGGCTGAGCAGGAAGAATTTACTAGGTAGATCAGGGCATTCCACATAAGGGCACTGCGTATATAAAGGCACAGTAGCAAGAAAGAATGTGGCTCTTCAAACACGGCAAAATATTTCAGATGGCAAAAACAAAGCACATATGTGTGCACTCAGTGTTAGAGGAAGGAGGGACAGGAAGTCAAAGCAGAGGATGCAAGCCAGAGAAGAAGTTGGAACGGAAAACAAGGATCAGATGATCAAAGGCTTTGAATGCTATGAGTGAGAAGTTGAATCTAGCAAGTAGATCAGAGTTTCTCAAAGCGTGGTCCATGGATGGCTTGCACCAGAATCATCTATGGAAGAGATTTTCAAATTATTGTTTGGGACCCAGTGGTCATAAAATTAATTTGGTGGTTGGATAAGCATTTTCTTTTTTAAATTTTAATTTCACTTAATTAACATACAGTGCTATATTAGTTTCAAGTGTACAATATAGTGATTCAGCACTTCCATACATCACCTGGTGCTCGCCGTGGCAAGTGTGCTCCTTAATCCCCATCACCTATTTCACCCATTCCCCCCACCTACCTCCCCTCTGATAACCATCCATCTGTTCCCTAGAGTTAAGAGTCTGTTTCTTGGTTTGCTCTTTCTTTTTTTTTTTTCCCTTTGCTCATTTGTTTTGTTTCTTAAATTCTACATGAGTGAAATCATATGGTATTTGTCTTTCTCTGAGTTATTTCGCTTAGCATTATAATCTAGTTCCACCCATGTCAACGCATATGGCAATATTTCATTCTTTTTTATGGCTGAATAATATTCCATTGTGTATATATAGCATTCTTTATCCATTCATCAATCAATGGGCATTTGGGATGTTTCCTTGTCTTGGCTATTGTAAATAATGCCACTATAAACATAGAGGTGGATGTGGATTGACATTTTCAGTAAGAGTTTGGGACCCATTGGTTATAAAATTAATTTGGTGTGTTAGAAAAGCATTTTCTTTAAAAAAAGAGAAAAAGAAAAAAAGAAATGGAATGCAAAGGCATGGAATAGAGTATACTGCATGTAGTAAGAACAGTGCTTTATGTATGTATGTATGTGTGCATATGTATGTATTGGTGGAGAAACAAGAGCTGTTTCTTCTGTGAGTCACAGTCAAGTAAGTTAAGAAACATGGAGCTAGAGATTTCTCAAAACAGCATCCCAGACCCCATGCTAGACCTAGCAAATCAGTGGGAATATGACCTGGAATCTACATTTTTAGCAAGTATGAAGTATATTTTTGAGAACCACTGCTGAAAATTATTTGGAGCCACTGAATTCCTATTGTTTTAGAAGGATATTTTTGCATGCAGAGTGTATAAACTGCTTGGAGGATATTAAGAACAGAGGCAGGAACACAAGTTTAGGGGCTATCAGCAACAGTCCAGCTATAAATGATGTTAAGTTTACATTCCTACAACGGTAGTGAGAAAAATGTAGAAGATGGTGGAGAAATGGTTAGGGTAGGTGACCAAAAGAGTTTTGCTGGAATAGCAAGGGGTTCATGAAGAGGAGCAGTGGAAGAGAAGGCAGGAAAGATATGCTGGAGCTACATGTGGAAGACTTTCAATTTAGGGCCATTTAGTTTTTAAACTTTTAAAGGAGCCATTTCAACGTTTTAATCAGAATAATATGCTAAAGCACTATTCTAAGAAGATTATTCTACTGGGGTGTGGGGGGAGGAGATTACTACAATTCAAATTGTGAGATGGTAGGTCCCTAAACTAAAGAGGGAGCAAAAGGGCTACGGGGAAGAAAGGGATGTTACAAAAAACTAAATAACAACCAAAAGCACAAATACTGTGAAGGCTCAACCGGCAGGATTGCTCCCTTCCCCAAATCTAAATCCACCTAGGCAGCGCAGTAGAGAGAAGATCGTGAGCCTGGTAGCCAGGCTACCTGTGTTCAAATCCCAGTACCATCACTTACCAACTATATGACCTTGAGAAAACTACTTAATTTTTCTATCCCTTCATTTCCTTATTTATAAAATGGAGATAACAACAATAGTCCCTACCTCATAGGCTGTTATAAGAATTAAATGAAATAAGGGGTGCCTGGCTGGCTGAGTCAGAAGAGCATGTGACTCTTCATCTTGGGGTTGTGAGTTCCAGCCCCACGTTGGGGGTAGAGATTATTTAAATAAATAAAGAAGTAAAGAAACTTTTAAAAATTAAAAAAGAAATTTAATGAAATAAATATGTAATGCACTTATTTTGTACTAGGAACTACTCTGAGTGCTATATGAGTGTTATTAACATCATGCCTGGTTCTGGATTGGTGTAAAAAAACAAAAACAAAAAAACCAAAAAAACATCTAGAAGGCCTATTTACATTTTCCTTTTTTGCTTTTCCACTGGAGTCATATCCAGACTTGAATTCCAGCTCTGCCATTTGCTACACGTCTTGAGAAAATTAAATAACCAAAGCTTTGGAATTCTCTTCTGAAAAGAAGTGCCATTACAATGATTAAGTAAATAGCATACATAGGCACCTAACATTTACTTCTTGACATACAAAAAGTACTTAATAAATGGTAGCTATTATTTATGATCTCCTTGTTTTGTGCTACATTTCCCTGTTTCATACTACATCTAAACTTAGATGGACTCTTTAATTTTTAAGTTTTGGTTTTTACTTGAGCAATGAAAATGAGCAGACTCTTGACCCAGAAATTCTCCACTTTTGAAAATTTATCCTAAGGAAATAATCACACAAGAACTCAAAGTTTATATATTCAACGGAGTTGTTTTTTTTAATAAAATGAAAACCTAAACGCTCATGAATAGATGGCTAGATAAACAAATTATGGTCTGTCCAAACAATAGAGTACTCTGTTAAAAAGTAAAATAGATTCAAAAGTACTAACATAGAAAGATATTTAAGATCTATTCCTAAGTACAAAGAAACAAGCAGTAGCAGTATAGCATGATTCCATTATATAAAAAAATATATGTGTATATTTGTATATATTCATTTATATTATTTATATATATTTATTTACTGTTTAGTGGATTTTGCTGGGGATGGCACTATCTGGAGTAGTGCAACTGTAAGCACCCTGTATTATTTTAATAGGTAAATGACTACAGCAAGTTAAATGTCGGCATCCTACCCTACAGTAGTCACCACTGTAAAAACTACGAGATGATAAGCTGCTAAACTAGGGAGACAGCTATGCATATATAAAGGAAATTCTAGAAAAATACACATCAAATTTAACAGTCGTCTCCTCTGATGAGGAAGGCTGAAGGGGACTTTTGCTTTTAGCATTATACTAAATAGTATGAAAAATAAAGACTAGGGAAAAGAGATGCAGACCTTATGATTTATACAAACACCGCACTTGGCTATCTACATATTCCTTAACTTCACTTCATATCCCTTAAATTATTTTTATACATCCAGGAAAAACAAACAACCAACAATATAAGGATGTCTTTTTTTTTTAAAGTTCATTTATTTATTTTGAAAGAAAGAGACAAGAGTTCATGAAACCAGGAGTGCCAGAGAGAGAGAGAGAGAGAGAGAGAGGGAATCCCACGGGGCTCGATCTGAGCCAGAACCAAGAGTTGGACGCTTAACCAACTGAGCTACCCAGATGCCCCAACAATATAAGGATGTCTTAAATATGACAGAGAAATGTATTCTTTGAAAATTTTATAGTCGTTCAATTCCTGAATTATGCTTATTTAAGTAGCTGCAGAAGACTTACAATGGAGACTAACTGTAGTGTAGGATGCCAGCATTTATCTATCCAAACAACACAGAGTGCTTATAATTGCCAGGCATTACACCGCATCACTCCATCCCTAACAAAACCTACTAACCATTAAATATCTAGCCTTATACATAAATACACTAATGAAAATATTTTGTATAGCTTCTACTATTTCTATACATCTTCTTCCACGCTGGGATTAATTTAAATTTTGCTGTTGAATATGCCCTTGATTTAAATGTACTTCAATATCTTATAACCACAGTGCCTATTCAACATTCAGAAAAGGTAATGTATACTATCTGCTGGGGTGGCAAAAGGAAGGCCACATTCAAAAAGAATCAGAACATTTTTGAGGTTTTCTTATAGAAAACAATGGCACTTTCCACTGATACCAGAAAGCCTTGTCTGCCAAAGAATTTTTTTTTTCCAACACTATGAAAGATTTTAAATATTCTTCATTCTTCAGATATAGGTATACGCTAACAAGTAGAAAAGTGAACATGGAACTTAAGGTAGCTCTTAAAGCACAGGTTTGAGATACAAATAGAATTCACTAACACAAATAGGTCAATACCCAAATAACAGAAATGATTATACCAAGCATACTTACCATTGAAAGGATTGATTCCTGCCCTTATTCTTGATATAATAGCTTCTTTTACTTCTTTTTTCTTTACACATCGAATACCCAAATTTTGAAAACTAGAAGGAAAACAGAACTTTCAAACTGCTTTACAGTTAAATACAAAGACATATAAATGAGGTTTTACCGAAGGATACTGCAAAAATCAAGCATATATCCTATACCTATGTCAAATATACCAAAATAGATGAAGATTAACAGGAAAGTGACACCACAAAGCTAAAACTGACCTCCCAAACAAAAAAGTTGTAAAAAGATGTCCATAAGCTGAAGCCCACAGGTATGTTTTACTAAGTCCATAAAAGTGTCACCTACCTTAAATAAAAAAACAAATGCGCACAGTTAACAATCAAGTTAACTGAATATAAATATGTGGATTTCTGGCTTCTCTTCAACATTCTAAAGGTCTGGCAACTGTAGACTGGCACAGAAACACCTGGCTAGAGCTGAGCACCTGCAGCCCCACTTATGCAGGGCTCTCCAATTTACTATAGTGCCTGCTAGTCCTCTTATCCCTGATCCATTCCACAGACATTTGATTTCTGAGCCCTGACTTCACTGCTAGTAGCAATGGAATATGTTTTATGCTATATTATATGAAGCTATAATAATCATTCATAAGAAAACACTGAAACATTTTAAATTAGAAAGTTGTTTAATGTGAATAATATTTAACAAAAGTTTTAAAATGTCATTTATGGAAAACTTCTCAATAGCTACAAATATTACTAATTTGCATATTGTAGCATAGATGGTGGAGGGGGGAACTCCCCTACCACCACCAGTCATACTTGTTCCCACATGGAAAAACCATGACATCATTAAAGCTGGGTGGGTGTGAATAAGGAAGCAAAACTTGGTTATAATAACATTACTATTTGTTCAAACTTCATAACAGCACTTTGCAACAGGAGGCTGCCTGCCTTGTTTGCCCTTCTCCATGCTCATGCTGTCTTATGTTCCTGCTCTTCACCTTCACCATACTTGTGATTTTGTTAGTACCTAAGACACCTTTGACATTTCTTTCCTCTGCTTCCAATAATTAAAAAATAAATCTGGAATACGTAATCCCTTCTCAAAACCCTGAAACCATAATCCTCTTCCTCAAAAGTATTCTACTTCTTTGAAAGATTCATAGCTTGGTTCTCATTTTTCTTTGACAAAAAATTTAATGAATGAAATTTTGGATTCTTACTCTGTACCAAAACTGTCTGGAAAGTTATGGGGACATACAATCCCTCCCCTCATGCAGCTCACAGTCTAGCGCAGGGGCTGACAAACTATTGCCCCCAGACCATATCTGGCCCGCCACCTGTTTTTGCAAACACAGATTTTTTGGAACACAGACAAGCCAATTTGTTTACATACTGTCTAGGCATGCTTTCATGTTACAAGAGAATTGAGCAGTTTCAACACAGACCATATGGCCTGCAAAGCCTAAACTATTTACTATCTGGCTCTTTACAGAGAAAGTTTGCTGACCTCTAGTCTAGTGAAGCAGATATAGAAGTATTAAATAATCACACGCAAAAGACAAATGCTGGGGCGCCTGGGTGGCTCAGTCGGTTATGCATTCGACTTTGGCTCAGGTCATGATCTCATGGTTCACGAGTTTGAGCCCCGCCATCGGGCTCTGTGCTGACAGTTCCAAGCCTGGAGCCTGCTTCAGATTGTGTCTCCCTCTCTCTCTGTCCCTCCCCTTCTCACACTCTGTCTCTCTCTCTCAAAAATAAATAAAAATATTAAAAATAATAACAATAATAATAAAATAAAAAAACAAAAGACAAATGCTAAACTGAAATCCTAACAAATTTGATAAGGGGGACAATACACTTTGTCATAGGAGCCTTTGATGGGAGAGACTTGATCAATTCTGGATGGACAAACAGGTTTATTGTATGAACTGATACTTAATATAAACAGAAATGAAGTAGGGGAAGAGAAGAGTAAAGTGACTTCAGGCAGGAGGAACAGAACAAGCAAAGGTCCCTACAGAAGAGCATTGTAAACACAGCAAACTAAAGGAAGGCCTCTATGACTGGAGTATAAAGTTCAAGGAAAGCACAGTATAATGGCAGGCTACAAATACAAGGAGACCATGCGGACCTCACAGGCCAATAAGGAATGCTGTCCTTTTTCCAAGAGCCACATAAAGCCATTAAAATATTTTAAATGGGGATTTGACATTCAGATTTGTATTTGAAAAGCTCACTCTGAATAAATTAACTTAACTTTTACAAAAGATCACTTTGGCTAAAGTGGAGAACAGACTTGGGGAGCAGCGGGGAGAGGGGGAGTACAAAAAGATGCAAGCAGACGAGTCAGGAGGCTATTCTGGCAGCTTACATTTAGACTACAGGTAGTGTGGTGGTGATGGAGGTCACCGAGGAAAGTGCATAGATTCAAGAACTATTTAAGAAATACTAGTTAATGCATTCAAAGTATGCATCTGTGGGAGGGGTGTCATGGATGATACCCAAGTTTGGGGCTTTTATAGCAACCACTGAGATAAGGCACATTGGAAGAAGCACTGAGAAAAAAGTATGATCATGGTACAATCGCGGTCTTGGGAATACTCTATTTGAGGTGTTTTGATATTTACAAGAATATGTCAAAAAGACAATGGGACTAAATACCATTCTCTACTGAAAGGAACCAGGGCTCCTTAGAAAAAAAACTGATTTCAGAGCTGGGGCAAGAAAAGTACATGTAAGTCTTGAACACTTTGCTGTGTCAGAAAGTAAAAAAGTGCTCAAAGAAAGATGGGAACATATCAAAAGGACATAGGAAACAGGCTGAAGGGGCTTGCATTGGTCAAATATGGGTCAAACCGAACATCAAAATAATAATGCCAATAATGGACTACAGTACAGTGTATATAAGAATCCATGGGGCTACAGGGCTTTTTTTTTTTTTTTTTTAATAGGAAAGGGGAAAAAGGGAAAGTTTCTCTTTACAATAGAATGCTGATTAACATCACCAATGGAAAACACTAATATCCCATGTCTCCTGAAGGGATATTTTGAGAACAACATAGCAGCACCTCTGTAGATTTCTCATCCAAATTGTTTTGGGTTAACATGAATGTATTATTCGTGTTACTAACATGAATATAAACCAGCAACCATTCAGACTAATCCACACTGAACACAATCTTCAAAACAGCCCAGACTCTTCAAAAATGTTAATGTCATGAAAGACCAAAAAAGACTGGGAAACCGTTCTGAATTAAGGGAGATTTTAATAATCATGACAACTTAAATAATCATGACAAGTAAATACAATATGTGACCCTTAAACCTGGATTGGGGGGATAAACAGGACAGCCATAAAGGGCACTGTTGAACATAACCAAGATAGTCCAAAAATTTAACTGCCTGTAACTAAGATCGAGAAAAGCAGGAAGTAAAACAGGAGAGGTTATTTTCACAGAAATCAAGAAATAAGAATGTTCTAAGAAAGGAAGGGTCCACAGTGTAAAATGGTATTGGGAGGTCAAATAATATAAATAGGAAATATTTCCTGCCACATGTGTATTACTAATTATTTTTGGTTTATGTTGTTATTGTGAGAGGAATATTTTTAAGTATATTTTCTAGGAGCACCAGGATGGCTCAGTCGGTTGAGCATCCGACTTCAGCTCAGGTCATGATCTCACAGTCTGTGAGTTCAAGCCCCGCATCGGGCTCTGTGCTGACAGCTTGCAGCCTGGAGCCTGCTTCAGATTCTGTGTCTCCCTCTCTCTCTCTGCCCCTCCCTTGCTCATGCTCTGTCTCTCTTTGTCTCAAAAATAAATAAAAACATTAAAAATAATAATAAATTTAAAGTACATTTTCTAAATAGTCACTACTAATACAGAAGGAGGCTACTAACATTTTCCCTGTTGTAATTAGGTTCATTTTTTCCCCAAAGGCAATATATGTTCATCACAAAAACGAACTATAGAATAAACACAAGTTAAAAGAAAAATATAAAACCCCACAATCTTACCCACCAAGAGACAACTGCTATTAATACCAAGTATATGTACACATACATTTTTTAAAAAAATATATTTTTAATCACATATTGTTTTAAAACCAATTTATCTTACATAGTGTGAATATCTTTCTACACAAAGAGATATTTGCAATGTTATGTTTAATGCCTGGATGTACCAGTTTATTTAACTAGTCCCTCCCTGTTTATTACTTCAATTGCTTCAAACTTTTTACTTTTACTAACAAAGCTGCAATGAATATCACTATAGTTAAATTAAGCTTAATTGTTTCCTGAGGATAAACTCCTAGAAACAGAATTGCCGGTTCAAGAGACATTCATATTTTTCAGGTTTTTCCTATGTTAAAGTGCATACCAGAAGGATTTTATTAATTTGTACTCTCACCAACATGATAATGGACCCATCTTGTGGCAGCCTCACCAACACCAAAGTGTTAAATGATTTTTTTTATCTTAGAATTACTATTGTATGTTACTTTTATAACCTGTCCTTTTCTAAATAATAATTCCAGTTTTCCAGTTGATTTTCTCATATTTGGTGATTTTTAACTATTAATGAAAGGACAAAGTAAAATATATGAAAGAAAACCTTTCATAAATTGTTCAAACTAAGAAAGAAAATCACAGCATGAAATAATTTTATGTATACCTTCAGTAACAATAAGTATTCCTGCTACCATCATGGGCTGTCCACTAGTAAAGAATAAAAGGGTGGTTCTAAGCAAATGGTAAGAAAATTTAAAGGTACACTATAGTAAATAAAAGTAGAATGAGAAGTTACTCTATTCTGCTAAAAAATAACAGATGTACATGCATAGTAAACAGAGCATCCTATGCTTATCCTATTCCTAAAGAGATCTGTGACTGTGTACTTACAACAAGGGTCTGCGTTCTTGTCCAAACTCTGCTTCATAGTAGCCATCTCGGCAGTCTTTTCCTACTAAATCATGAGGATGAGGTTTATATGGGTCGTTCTTTGTTACTAATGTAATTCTCACTTTTCCCTTTCCATAATAGTTCATAATCTGAAAAAGGGGGAAATTAAAGATATAATCCATAAATTTATCTCATTAAGAATTGATCTACTAAATGAGAGTTGAATATATATAATGCAGTTAGCACCAGATAAATAAAGTCCAGTTGACTGGCAAATGCAGTTTGGATGAAACTTTCCAGAGAATACCAGAAGGGAAGAATTTACCTCTCAGTTCTCTGGAGTACTATTTTCTGCATTAATTTCAATTGGTCACATAATCTGATTCTGCCCATATTCCTTTTAAAACAAGTTATACCATAATATTATCATGGAGCATGAGAAAACACCTGAATGTTGGGCCACTGAATGCCAGGCTTTTCTGTTCACTGTCATACCATAAATACCCCTTCAAAGTATATATTTAAGCCACAGTAGAAATGACAGCACATTGTGAAGAAACTGGGTCTTTAATGTAATTGCTATAGCTAAAATATGAAGCAATTAAGAGTTAGGTACACACAGGAAAATGGTCTATTACCTGGATAGATGGGTATGTTCGGTTGTTGTCTGTGCTGTGCTCCCCTGGAATGCTGCCTGCTGACCGCCCTTCACATTTGTATCTAAAACGCATTCCCCTCTGCCTGGGCTGTTCAATTATCTCTATACATGGGTTATACCCACCTGGAAATTTGAAAAAGAGGGAGAGTGAAATTAGAATAGCAGTAATAATGGATTTAACCATTTTGTTTCTTTCAAAACAGCAGACTAAAAATTTTTCCCTCCCAATATTAAATAATAAAGTTGAAATGCAATTACCCAAGGTTGAATGGTAAAGGCACCTTCTTCTCCCACTCATAATTAACATAATGTTAACACAAATCACTCAAATCATATTTATTAGGTAGCACTCTATCATTTAATATCTACAGCTAAATATGAAGCAATTCATAGAGTGTGAAGTTCTGAGACACCCACTTCAGAGATATCCACTTCTCATATGAGAACAAGTAGAAGGGTTTCCTTCAAGATTCCCACAGAAGGGTCAAGAAGATAGTCTTCAGAAGTGCAATATCATACTCCAAAAGTGAGTTTAACTGCTTGATTTTGCATTAGACTCTTAACAGTACTAAAAGACGGCTAATTGAAAATGAAAATACAGGGGCGCCTGGGTGGCTCTGTCGGTTAAGCGTCCAACTTCAGCTCCGGTCATGATCTCACGGTTTTGAGTTCCAGCCCCATGTTGGACTCTGTGCTGACAGCTGAGAGCCTAGAGCCTGCTTTGAATGCTGTGTCTCCTTCTCTCTCTCTCTCCCCTCACCCCCACATGCTCACTCACTCTTGCTCTCTCTCAAAAATTAACATTAAAAAGAAAGAAAAATAAGAAACTGAAAATACATTTAAATCCTTGCAGAAGGATATGTTTTTTAAATATCTCCATTGGAATCTTAAAGGATTGATACATAGTATATCCAAACAAATTCCAGAAATGATTTTAAGCTCACCACAATTTTCAATCAGTTCCATCTAAACCTTTACTAAAGTATGAGACACAACAGAGGAAAAGAAAATAATTACTTACTTTCTATAATGAATGTCATTTAAAACATGCAACTTTATGCTGACTGAAAGAAACCAGACCAAAAGAGCACATACTGTAGGATTCCACTTATATAAAACTCTAGAATATATGAACTAACTATAATCAAAGAAAGCAGAACACTGATCGCCTAAGAACAGGGGTGTGGAGTGGATGAGGAAACTTGGGGGATGATGGATATGTTAATTATCTTGACTGTGATCATGATTCTTAGAGTCGTATTTCTATGTCAAAAGTTATCAAACTGCATACTTCAAACATGTGTAATTTATCATACATTAATTATATGTCAATAGAGCTGCCCTAGAACATGTGCATGTTTGTTTACCCCCTCTTATGATCCATATTGTGGAAATGAAAGCTCAGTGGAGACACTCAAGTGTGCTTACAAGTAGGGTACTTAGCAATGTGTCTTTACTTCAGGGAGGTAAAGACGTCTTCCACTAAAAAAAATTCCCTCAATCAGCTTACTGACTTTTAAATTCCCACAATTAGATAATCAATTTCTTTGACTAAAGACTTACCTTCTGTTAGAATGCAAGAAAACTCTTCAAAAGGGTAACACAATGGGTCTTCCCAGTACAGTATGAGGAAGAGGTCTTGTGAGTCCTACTTAGTCCTATCTTAATAGCAAACACACTGGAAATGTTGTATCTTATAAGTCTCCTACTCTATAAAATGTGAATAATAATAACAGCACCTACTTCATTGGGTTGTTGTGAGGATTAGAGGTAATGTGTGTTCGGTTCTTACCAAGTAACACACCCATAAGAAATACTCAATACATGTTGTCTACTATTATTAATTTCAAATGCTTTCTTGAAAACAATGATTTTATAGTGATACCATGATGTTATAACAACTGGTACTTTCAAGACTTTAGAAAACAATGAGGCAGGGGCGCCTGGGTGGCTCAGTCAGTTAAGCAGCCGACTTCCGCTCAGGTCATGATCTCACGGTCCGTGAGTTTGAGCCCCGCGGCGGGCTCTGTGCTGACAGCTCAGAGTCTGGAGCCTGTTTCAGATTCTGTGTCTCCCTCTCTCTGACCCTCCCCCGTTCATGCTCTGTCTCTGTCTCAAAAATAAATAAACGTTAAAAAAAATTAAAAAAAAAAAAAACGAGGCAAACAACACAAATTATTAGACTATAGGAGAGTCCAACAAAACAAAATTTTGCTTATGCTAACAAATTGGGCATAAAATGACAGTAAGAGCAAAAGAGTCAGACATGCCTGTGTTAAAGGAAAAAGAATTAATGAAGCAAAAGGGTGGAGAGAGCAGAGCGGGAAGGGAGAAAGGTAGGCGTTCAGCAGGGAGTCCAAAGTCGTGGCAGCACAGAAAAGAAAGTTTAAGAATCACCAATATAACCATAATGAACGTGTAATACACGTTTAGAACCAATGCCACCTTTAGAACCAAATGCCAGAGTACACTGGGGATTTGGATTTCCTTCTGAATGACAAAGAATCAATGAATGGTTTTGTGCAGGGGAACCATATGATCAGACTGACATTTTAGAGTAAGAATTCTGATGGCAGTGGACAGATTGGAAAGAAAGGAGAAAGCATGATGATCAGTTCAGAGGCTGTTATGCTGCTGTGCCCAATGATGAGGGCACGTCTGACATATGGTCGTGATAACAAGGATGAAGGATTATTGAAAACATAAAATTAACACTCCTTGGTGACTGAACATTAGGGTTAAGAGCAAGTAAAGAATCACTGAGGCTCCACAGTTTCTACTTTGGGTTACTGAATGAAGTGTTAATGTTACCTTTAATTAATTGGTTGGTTCAGACTCCTGTTTGAATTTACTACCTATTTGTTTAGGCAAAAGACAAAGAGCCACGGAAAACGGACTTTAACCTAATCTTGTTCCTAACACTTATTTCAATTTTACTGAAAAATGTAAGGCATGCAGATGAGTGTTTCAACTTCACATATTTCAAATAACTCAAATTCACATTTCAGTTTCAAATATTTCATATCCTTCTATATTATTGAAGGAGTATTTGAAAATAAAGTACATTTTCCTCTCAATACTCAACAATATTTTAAAGTGATATATAAAATAATTTATGTGGTTGAACTAAAGGTCAAATAAATCCCTGCCCACTATTTATTTAAAGGTGGTTGGTGGGAAGTTGATATAGAATTACATCATTAATGGTAAGTGGCTAACTTTTGGGAGATGAGTGTGAGTAAAAGTGCTAGTTAGGCTCATAGTGATTTTTCAAATATTTCATTGGTTACGCAACACTACCTTAAAGTAGAAAGCGTTTTTGAAAAAAGGCTATAGACAAGAGCAGTTGCTGAAAGATTAAAATAATTTTTAAAAATGTGAAATTATAAAAATGAAAAATATTAGTTATCATATAACATCAAGTACTTAAAACCCTTTGAAATCCATTCTTCCTATTGAAGAAGCTCTTTATTGGTAAAAAAAAAAAAAAAAAAAGTCTCATGAGCAACCAACAGTTTATTAGAATATTCTACATTCCCCCAGCTGGAAATAATCTCCCCCTCCTCTAATTTGCCATAGTATTTTGTTTATGACAATTATTCCAAATTACTATAATTAAGGGGAGACTCACTGTTTTATTTCTTCTTGAAAAAAAGCAACTTGTTTTATTTCACCAAGTTACTGGTCTTATTTCTTTTCAAGCTACCTGAAGGCAAGAATTGTGACGTATTCAGGTGTGCCTTATACACTGATATTCGGTAAACATCTGGAGAATGAATAACTGAAAATCTAAAAATCTTTTTGTTTGTGTAAGTTACACAAACATTGAAGGATCATACTGATGATCCTTCAGTAGGTTTCCCTACTAAGGAAAAAAACCAGTGCTTTGTGGGTACCAGAACTGCTACACTTTTCTAATCTTCATACTTATTTACAGTCTAATTTATCTGTATTTATGATTTAAAACTACTTCCCAACTATAAATCACTTATATCACGCATCAGTACAGTGTACCAGTTATTTCCTTCCTCAGTGCTCTGTCTTAAAATGCCACTCTCCTGAAAAAAGTGCTGAAATGTAGTCATCTACGGAGTGGAAGAAGGTAAAATATCAATGAGGGAATTGTAGGGAAAATAAGTACTCTCAACTAAGATTATCTCAAATCACTACAGTTTTGAAAAGTTGAAATTTCTTTTAAGTAGTTCTTGATTACTGCACTTTTCTTTAACCAATACTATACAAAAGCTAGGGTTGACCCCTGCATTTTTAACAATATTGTAAAACATCTGAAATATAGCCAAAATATTTGCAAGATATATTCATGTTTTTATTTGCACTTAGGCAAAAAAAAGGGTGCTATTTGAGTTTTTAAGATAAAAAAAAAATTACATTGTGGGGTGCCTAAGTAGGTCAGTCAGTTAAGTGGCCAGTCCTGATTTCACCTCAGGTCATGATCTCATGGTTCGTGGGTTCAAGTCCCTCATGGGGTCCTGCACCGGCAGCAAGGAGCCTGCTTGAAATTCTGTCTTCTTCTCTCTCTCTGCCCCTCCCCCACTTGCACACACACTCTCTCAAAAATAAATTAACTTAAAAAAATTTTTTTTAATTACATTGAAATAAAAGTTAAAAATGGAGCTTTAATTGTCAGAAATAGACACCTTAACTAAAACCTTATAGCCAGCACTGGGAACCAGTGTTAATTGTTCAGTAAAAAGTTAACTACAGTAATTATAACACTGTTTTAAAGTACTCTTATATATATTCTTATTTGATCCTCTCAACTTTAATCTTCATAAAAACAGAACAGGAACTCTTATCCCATTTTATAGATGCTAAAGCTCAACATTATGAAGTTATAAGAAAAAGAAATTATAAATGACATTAGCAAATATGATAGCTGGGACCCCAATGATCAAATTAAAAAACAAACAAACAAAAAAACCCAAGCATAAAAACCACTGGGGGTAAAGTCACAATAACTGATTACAGCAAATAACCTAAAATAAATGCAACTTAATTTAAGAAGATAATGCATCTTGGTATAGGGAAGTCAGTATTTAGATCCAATGAAATTCCTGGAACAGAGTTCACAGTGGGGGTATGTATCAGAATTACCTAGGAAGCTTTTTCAAAAAACATACACGCCCTGATCCCACCTGTGATCTGAATAGAAACAGAAATCTTTAAAGCCCCAACATATTTCTGAAAAAGCCTTCCAAACCATTCTAACACACTACTGATTAAGAACAACTGCCCTAAAACATAAAGAAGCAGAAACAATGCACATATCTAGAGAGCAGTCCAAAAATTCATACACAAGTATGAGCTGGGTGATAGACAAACTAGGCAGAGGAATTCTGACAACTTCTAAGTCTTCTTTCTCTCCCAGTCTAAGAAGCTTAGCCAAATATAAGCAAGGGAAAAAGGCATTATGATGGGATGGTCTCCAATCACAGCGATCTATTTAAAAGGTAAACTGTTTGCAAAACTAATATTTTAACTCGTTACAATACAGCAAGCAAATGATAACACACTAAAATGTCAACACCACAGCTGAGAATAACTGACTACAGACCGCATCTCTCTTACAGAAGTAATGGATAACAGACTGCCTGAGAGTCAAAGGAGGAAATGGAGCTAACAATATACACTTTTCTAAATATCACCTTCACTCACTTTGGAGAAAAAGAAAAGATTTGTCATTCCTCAAACCTAGGAACCCAACTGAATTGTGGTGATAATCTTCTCTACCTTAAGACACACGTGAGCTTTTCCGTTTCTTCCTAATTATGATCAAAATTTAGAGTTACCATTTCTCACATAGAATGGCATTCAGTTAACAAAGGGGCAAAGAAAACTTAAGCCTATTCCCACAGGATAGAAAGAGAATAACACAGAAGGTGCAAAAGAAATCAAATGAAGGATAAGTTATATCAATCATTAGCAAAAGGACAGTTTATCTACTAAGAAATTTTTTATTTACTTTCTTTTCAGAATGTTCAGTATCATTTAAGTGGACAACAGAGAAAAGATACCCTGCCTCCAAACATCACTGTTAAATTCTTCTCCCCTAGTTTAAAAATACAGAAAACCATTTCAAATTGTTTAAAAGTAAATGGGTAGTCTTATATATTCTTGAAAGACTATTTTCTATCTAGCATCTGTTCTAGCCTATTATTGTAAGTTTTTAAGGTTTCACAGAATTCTAGAATGTCAGGATACTCAAACTATCTCTACAAAGTCCCATTTCCTAGAGGTCTGGGACCCCAAACAGCTCCACTACATAAGAAAACTAACATTGATGGGTATTTATGGGTTCCTAAAAACAAGCCTTTGTAATAGTTATTCTCTCATTTTTATCTCACAGAGTAGCAGAACTGGAATAAAACCAGCTTCATTATGGGCTAAAGTCCAGATTTATTCCAATATCTGAGGCTGACTCGGAAATGGGCCTTAAGAATCCAAGTGATGAAAGTTTTGGATGTGTATTTGACTGATGTATGCAGCATAAGGTAAATAAAAGATGTAAGAGTTGGTAAGTGCTAGAGATTTCACTGTGTTGGGGGGTGGGGAGGATCTCGAAAAAAATTTTAACTTCTGGGATGAAAAAGTAGAGAAATATTTAAAATCTGTCCCAGATTACTCAGGTATTTAACTAAATTGAAAATAAATGGCAATACCAAATCACCTGTCTTGATTAAGACTGCCAGATTTAGGGGCACCTAGGTGACTCAGTCAGTTAAGCGACTGACTCTTCGTTTCCGCTCAGGTCATGATCTCACGGTATGTGGGATCAAACCCCACGGATGGGCTCTGTGCTGACAGCAGTGAGCCTGCTTGGGATTTCTGTATCTTCACTCTCTGCCCCTTACACCGCTTGTGCGCGCATACTCTTTTTCAAAATAAATAAATAAATAAATAAATAAATAAATAAATAAATAAATAAATATTTTTTTAAAAAGCCTGCCAAATTTAAAACTAAACATTACAGGATGCCAATTTTAAAAAAGTATTAAACAAATATTGACTGGTTTTTAGTATAAGTATGTCCCATGCAAGTATTTGGGTCATGGGCCTACAAACACAATCCTTTGCAGAGAATGCGGATGAGAGAAGGACAGGACAAAAGGAAATGCTGAGCCTCCTAAGTTGTATTTGGGAAAGATACTACACACACCCCAGATGGTACCAATTATGATTCATCATGATTCCTCCCTAGCCATTTCACTCACTCAGTGCCTTCACTCTATCATACCACTTCATTCTGTCAGCACCTTCATTCTTTCATACCACTATTGTCTCTACGTTTTCATGGGTGGCAAGTCTGAAACAGCCTTTGTGTTTACAGTGTGCAGTCTTCTACTTAAAAAAGTCATTTGCTTTAGTTGCCAATTCCAGCTTCCAGCTTTATTGTTAAAGATTAAGTTGCATCATACCTACACTGATTTTTTTTCCCCTTACTCAAGAGAAATACTTATAGTTCTCTTGAAACTCACACCACAGAGTTGGAAGTATTGTGGCTTACAAAAACAACTTCTTCATGTACTTCCTATTGTATGACACAACAGAACTATACTTAAGAAAACTGTGAATAAAAATCAATTATCTAAATATTAAAACATATTTTACCAAAGACAGTACTGCTTATTAGGAAACAGACCTATGTGTGCATAAGAGCATTCCGTACTTTCTACTGGAACAATGAGAAGCCTTAAGTTCAGACATAAAATAGCTAATTTTGCTTATGTTAAGCAAAACAGAATCACAAATATACAAGAGTAATGACTGCCTACGCATACCCTAAGTGGTCAAGGAACATTCTTCTTAGCAATACCTGTTCTAATTAATTGTGCCAAGAGACAGAAAAATCAACGTGTTAAAAACAAACAAACAAACAAACAAACAAGCAATAAAGACAACTAAATAGAACCTGATCTGTGAAATCCTAAATAATTAATTTGGTAATTTACCTGAACAAAATTTAGAATCATAAACATATCAAAGTCCCAGTTACTCATGGTACTTATATAATTTTGCCTATGAGATTATGATCTCCTACTTTTACGTTATACAGATAACATATGCAACTACACATACCTATTTACATATGACATCCAGTGAGAAATAAAGACATGGTCTAAAGTGCTTAGTAATCAATAAAAATACTTTTTGAGGTTCCAATACTACCTTACTACAAATAATCTAAACTAAACAAAGATAAACTAAGCAAAAATTTTTCTCCTATTACTCTTTCGGTTCAATTACTGTTTCAAAACAGGAAAAGAATTTGTAATTATTGCATCTTTTTCTCTAAGGCCTTTACAAGTGATTAAGGAAAATATACCCAGACTCCTTTTTAAAAATTTCCTTGGCAGTTTTCAAACAACTGAATTCCAATTTAAATAACTTGTTATATTTTATTTTTATTTATTTACTTAATTTATTTATTTTTGAGAGAAAGAGTACTAGTGAGGGGAGGAGCAGAGGGAGAGAGGGAGACACAGAATTTGAAGCAGGTTTCAGGCTCTGAAATGTCAGCACAGAGCCCAACGAGGGGCTAGAACCCACCAACCGTGAGATCATGACCTGAGCGGAAGTTGGACGCTTAACCAACTGAGTCATCCAGGCACCCCAAATAACTTGTTATATTTTAAATAGTCCATTTTAATGCAACTCCAGAAAAGGCAAAAAACAAAAAACAAAAAAACAAAAAAACAGAAAACAAACAAACAAAAAAAGAGATAACTGCTCTACAGCTTTCCATTCCTTTAAATTTCTTCCCCTTCAATTTAGGGAATCAGCTCTCACAACAGCACAAAATACAGTGCCATTAAACAAATTTAAATTGTATCGTCTTCCTGAATGCTGTGGGTTTTACGCTACCCTCTGTGTAAATGGTTCTTTTCTCCCTTGTAAAGTAATTAGAAGTATTGTATTCAAGCCACATATTAACGAATTTTGTGTAAGTTGACAGCAGTCTGACCTTTTTTATTTATAATGCTCACCTTTACTACTTTCACACAAAATCTTTCTGGTAACCAATAGTAAATTAGCCAAATATTTCAGATCATCTTTGCATTTTTATTCTAAATGTGCTTTGAAGTTATAAATTTACAAAATTATCTTAAAGTTTGGGGTCACTGAAGTGGGTAAAGAGAAAGTTGAAATATTTTAAACTACACTTGTATTCTCACATGAAAACCACAGACAAAGTGAAATCAAATGTCATGTGAACCACCCCAATTTCCTTTTCGGCCTACAGCAGTAGCTATGGCATTGTTCTGCTCAACCCTTAAAAAAAAATCCTTTAATGCTTTCTACTTCCTCTTCTCTGCTAGATATCAGCCTTCTGAGGGTCACTGAATCAGGGACTTGGGAGGACGCGGGTCAAGCAAAAACAAGGTCCCCTCTTCTGCCTCTTAGTACAGCGCTAACTTAATACTATCGATAAGGCCTCCCAGCCTTGCTCAAGCTGCTCCCTCTGCCGGGAAACGTCCTCATGAACCTTGCCAGCATCCTGTAAAGGTCCAACTGGAACAATCTACTCGATTTACTTCCCTTTAGGTTACAAACAGATCTAAACCACGGCTACATACTTGAGACTCCCTCCCCTGTCCTCTAACCTGTTTTTTGATAAAGCCGTTTCCCTCCAAAGCAAGAAATCGACGCATCTATTAACTGAAAATCAGTTTCTACATTAGTGATGCACAGTTTTCATTCCTGCTCCTATTTTAAAAGCACCGGTGTTTTAATACTCCTTTCCAATAAAGAAAAAAAATGACTTTTCCGTAAAACAGAAAGTACGCGCTTTAGAGTAGAAACTATCCACTTTGTTCAAGCAACGTTTCCACTTAAAAGCTGTTGGGATACCACTGGTGACTTTTAAAGCCGCACCACATTTTGTACAACTGTCAACACATCAGTGATCACCTCTCGGCACTTGATGAAATTAAACTTTAAAAAAAAAGTAGCGCACTCCTGAGGTCTGAAGCTTCTTCATTCCTGTTCTAAAACATACCACCACCATTTCAACATAAAACAACTTCTAAATACGAGAACTATCCGTCCTCCTTTATTTAGGTAATTGTTACTTCCCTAATCCTAAAAATCAAATCGTTGGCATCAAATTACAGAGCGTGACTTTGATTTCGCACGCAAACCTTGAACCGGGGAACTTGTTAAAGGCTGACAATTTGCCAGATGAGACGATTTTAAAGACATAACGCGCACAACCAAAACTGGGACCCCCGAAACTCCGACGTCCGGAGGAGCTCCTTCCCCCGGTCCGGACCCGCGCCTGGAACACTCACCGGAGGCCATGGCTCCGCTCACCGCGCCGCCCGCTCCAAGCGTCCAGACCCGAGACCTCCGCGATCAGCCCGCGTCGGTCCGGCGGCCGACGGACTCTGCCGACGGGACCCCCTGTTCCCCTGATCACCCCCCGGGGCCTCCTCCTCCTTCCTGCCCTCCTCGGAGTTTGCGGCTCACACCTTCCCACCCCCTTAATTCTCGCGTTGCGATCACCAGAGTCGCCCTTCGTAGGTGCGGGAGCCAGGGGTAGGGGGCGGAGCGCCGCCAGAGCCACAGGCCGGCCAGGCCAGGGGCGGGCAGCTAGGAGAGGGGATTTCCCGCGGCTGACGTAGACCCCCCGCACAGCCGCCTGCCCCGGGGGCGGGGAGGCGGGGCGTCCCGGAGGCCCGCGCTCCGCCCCGCCCCTACCCCGCGCCCCGCCCCCTGCAGCTCAGGGCTTTGAGGCTGGGTCTGGACAGTGGGAGGCGGGATCTTCGGGAGCGCGGGGAACGCTGGGAGCCGGGCGGTGACTGCTCCGAGCGTGCGGAAGCCGCCGGCTCGGAAGAAATCCCCCTCCTCCAGGTTGTTCTGAGGCGCGTGGTTTAAAGTTCAGAAGAGGGTGGGAAGGTGCGGTGACGTCCAGGGGGCTGGCCGCACCGGAGCACTTGGGGGCGGGCCGGGCGGTGAAGTGGGGCTGGCACTCCGGGGCCCCGGGGAACGGCGGCCGGGGTTTTCGATGGGTGGTTCCCCGCCTCTTTCCAACTTCGCACATGCAAATCTTCGCCCCCGCGTCGGCGGGCGGTGTTCTGATGTGCCTTGGAGAGGAAGTGCGGAAGCGCTGTCGCCTGTATTCATTTGTAATTCACGTATTTGCATTTGGGGACCCCCGCAACCTGATTTTCCCCCATTCTGTTTGAATTGCGAGGGCTCTGTCAGCTTTACCTACTAAAACTTTTTCAGCTGTTAAGATCCTCACTGCGAGTTCGTTGCCTCTTAACGCAGTGTGCTCGAGATTAGTGAGGTAAACGCTATCCTGGGATTTGACAGATACCCACGAGGAGAGGGGGAGTGAAACACGTTTAGTGTGTGGAGGCAGTGTGGTATAACTCTGTTTCGTTCGAGTGCTAAGAACCTCCTGTGTGTCCGTTTATTTACCTCATTTAAAACGTATTATTGTCCTAATTTTGTAAATGAGGTTAATAGGGGTTCAGAGAAGTTAAGTAATACTTCAGAGAAAAAAAGAAGTAATACTTCAGAGAAGTTACGTTCTGGTAAAATGAAAAGCACAGGTTAAACCCAGGGTTGTCTGATTCCGTGGTCTTTGCACTATACCTTACTGCCTAAGACGAGTGTGGAGGGGGCATGGGGATTATCAGCCAGCTATACAAGTGCTGAAACTGGAGGACCCAGTTGGGGAAATCATTAAAAATAAAATCTCCTGGTACACCTGAGTGGCTCAATCCCTTGAGCCTCTGACTCTTGTTTTGGCGCAGGTCATGATCCCAGGGTCGTGAGATTGAGCCCCTTGTTGACCTCTGCTCTGAGCGTGGAGCCTGCTCGATTCTCTCTCTCCCTCTGCTCCTCTCCCACGCTTGGGTGATCTCTACCTCGCTCTCTTGCTCTCTCGCTCTCTCGATCACTCGATCTCTCTCTCGCACAAATAAAAATAATAAATAATAAAAATAAAATCTTCTACCAACTCCATAATATCCTCTCCGCTAAAAGTAGGAAAGAATGAAACAATTTTATTATTGAATAAGCATTAAAACATGTGATGCACTAAAGACATTGTAAAGACAAAAAAAACCCCACAAAACAAACAAACAAACAAACAAACAAACAAAAAAAACCATAACAACCCTCATTTGTTTATGTAGCCAGGCAGATATAATCCACCACCGACCTGCTGTCTTTATCCAAAGGAAAAAAATAATACAAAGTTACATCTGGAAGCCAACAGCTGGGGTTTAAAATCCCACAAAGACCAAGAGGTGGGACAGGGTCCTCCTTGGTGCTTGCGTTTCAAAGAGGTAATTTCAAGGCCCCTAAAAAAGACCTTAGAGGGATTCAAAACTGGCAAGAGGCTTATTTAGCTTTTTAAAAGGTATACATACATCTCAAAGACATCATTTGTAATCTCGATTTTTCTAAAGGAATTGCTGAGTAAAAAGAAAGGAGGCGAGATTTCTTGTCCATTTTGGTACCAGGGAAATTTTTTAATTTAGTTTTTAGACGAATTTAACCTTACAACCCCCAATATCGGAACTGTAAGGGAGAACTGAGCACAGATGTTTAAGAATTCATTAGGAAGGTGAATGACAAATAGGAAGGGAAAATATTTTGTGTCTATTTGTTTATATTCCACCTTCAGAAATTGATTGGTTTTAGGTGCCTCTTGAACTTAATAGAGGATAATAATGTTTGTCTACTGAAGAGTTCTGTACCGAACAGAATCTGTCCCAGTTGCAGTACTTAGGACCAGTTCTAAAACCACTCCCATCTGTAAACTCACAAGTTGTACCTAAGGAGATTTAGTAACAACTATAGAATTTTGAACTAATTGTTATCTTTTATTTTTCAAAGACTGACTTATTTAAATCTCCTCATTAATAGGACAGTATGTTTATATTTATTTCCAGGGCTTTTTTAATTTGTCATATGACTAAGCTATGGGTTTTATTATCTTACCTTCCTAAAGATTTGTTTTAACCCTTTCACATTTTTTTAAAGTAGTGGAACCCTCTTTTGAAAGGTTCAGTCCATATCTGAAAAGGGAAAATATTTTAGTTGTACAGGATACATTTATTTATTTTTTTATTTAAAAAAAGTTTTTAATGTTTATTTTTGAGGGCGGGAGGGGCAGAGAGAGAGGGAGACACAGAATCTGAAGCAGGCTCCAGGCTCTAAGCTGTCAGCACTGAGCCTGATGTGGGGTTCCAGAGAACCCTGAGATCATGACCTGAGCTGAAGTCAGACACTCAACTGACTGAGCCACCCAAGTGCCCCTATTTTTTTAATTTTAGAGTGAGGGAGAAGAGAGAGTGCACATGAGCAGGGGAGAGGGGCAGAGGGAGGGAGAGAGACAGGGATAAAGAGAATCCCAAGCAGGCTCCACACTTAGGGCAGAGCCTGATGTGGGGCTGGATCCCACCACCCTGGGATCATGACCTGAGCTGAAATCAAAGAGTCGGATGCTCAACCAACTGAACCACCCAGGTGCCCTCACTTAATTTTTTAAGATAGAAAGATTGCAAAACAAGGTGATGGATGGACTAAAAAACAACAAAGGTAAGTAGTAATTTTGATTTTGAGGGGACTTATGCTGAGAAAAAAGAGCTTATTACTGTAAAGATGATAGGCAGCTAGTTATTGGCACTTATAGAAGAGAATAGTGCATGCTAGTTTTCCTCCAAGTCACCCAGTTGTTGATACTGTTCATTCAGTTCAACAAATATCTGTGCCAGGTACTCTTTAGGTGGTGACACACTAAGAAAGAAGACAGAGCATCTGCCTTCATGCAGCTATGGCCCACATGAAAGACATCGAGCATATTATCAAAAAAGATCCTTTAAAATACTATTATGAAGGTATTTTGTTTTTTTGTTGCTGTAAAGAAAATAAAGCAATGGGATAGTATATGACTGAGGATGGGGATGCTCTGAAGACGTGACATTTGAGCTGAGTCCTAAGTGATAAGAAAGAGGTATCCACAGGAAGATTCAGGGAAAGAACATTCCAGTCAGAGGAATAGCAAGTACCAAATCCTGGAGATTGGTAAGAGCTTACCTGAGGGATGGAGAGAAGGCCAGGAGGACTAATGCAAACAGAATGAGGTTGAAGAGGTAAGCAGGGGCCAGATCCTCTAGGACTTTGTAGACCGTGATAAGGAAGATGAGGTTTAATTCCAGTAGCACACAGAAAGCTATTGGAGAGTGTTAAGTGTGTGATTGATTTATGAATACATTTTGAGATGTTTACTCAGGCTGACATGTTAAACTTAGTGAACACTAACTAGGGGCTGTTGGAGTAGTCTAAATGAAAGAAGTGCTTTGATTAGTGTCTTAGCAGAGGAGATAGCAAAAAGAAGTCAAATTTAGTAAGCTATTTTGATGACCGAGGCGGAAGGACTTGATGATGGATTGGATGTAGGGAGGAGTAGGGAGAAAAGTAAACAAGGGCAATTCTCACATTTAAAAAAAAATTGTTTTTAATGTTTATATTTTTTTATTTCTGAGAGAGAGAGAGAAAGAGAAAGACAGCATGAACAGGGGAGGGTCAGAGAGAGAAGGAGACACAGAATCTAAAGCAGGCTCCAGGCTCAAATCCACAGACTGCAAGATCATGACCTGAGCTGAAGTCGGATGCTTAACCGACTGAGCCACCCAGGCACCCCTCCCACATTTTTGGTTTAAGCAACCAGGTAAAAAGGAAGGCTAGTAAAGAAAGAGGTTTGAGAGGGAAAATCAAGAGTTGTGTTTTTGACATGTTAAGTTACAGATGCCTAGTAGACATCCCAGTAGACAGTGGAATATACAGAACAAAAGCTAAGGGAAAAGGTCAGGGCTAGAAATAAAGATTTGGGAATCAGTGGCATTTCATTTGGGATAAGACTACCTAAACATAAAGCGTAGATAGAGGGGAAAAAATATGAAAAAGAACCCTGGAATCCTTGAATTCTTAGAGAACTGGTAGAGAAGAAGGAGCTGCCAGTGAAGCAGGAGGAAAACCAAGAGACTATGGTGTCCCAGAGGGTGTTTCAGAAAGAATGGAGATGGTCAGCTGTGTTAAATGATGCTGAGAGATTGAAAAAGATAGAATAAAGGAAGGACCTTGGATTTGGCAAGATGAAGGTCATTAATGGCCTTGATAAGAGCCATGTCAATGGAATGGTGGGGATGAAAGCTGAATTTGAGGAGGTTGAGGAGAATGATGAAAAGGAGTACAGACAACCCTTTCAAGAGTGTTAAAGGAAACAGAAATGAGGCAATAACTGAAGGGGGAATGCAGAACTATATGAGGCTAAGGGCTGTCACTCACAACCACAATTTCAACATGTTAACACAATTGAAGTTTGTTTATTATTCAAGTCACAGTCCAGTGTGAGTCGAGTGGCTTTCTTCCAGGAGTAATCTGGAAGATGCCTTCGGTCTTGTAGCATCAACATGTGGCCTTCAAAATCAGCCTAGAAAAGAAAAGAGAGTAGAGGATCATATATGGGAGATTTTTATGGGCCAGGCCTGAAAGCTGAGTACATTACTAAGTCACAATTTACTTTCTGTATGCCCTCCACAAGGAGGCTGAAAAATAGAATTTGAGAAATAGCATTTAGCTATATGCTCGGGAAGAAGAAAAGAAAATGAGTATCAGTGAGCACTAGCAGTCTCTGGCACTGAAGATATGCTTTGTTTATAGAGAGTGATATTAAGGCATATTTGTATAAAGATGAAAGGGAGTTGGCAGCAAAGGAGAAATTAATGATAGAGAGAAGGGGGCTAATGAGTGAGGCAGGGAAAAAGGGTGAAATGTAGAGGACAGATGTACAGGGTTGGCTGTAGATTGGAATGGGGACTCCTCTGTGGTAATGAGAAGGAAGGCAGAGAGGATGCAGAGAACCTGGTACACTTGATGGTATAAAAATGAGGTAGTCAGGGGTGCCTGGGTGGCTCAGTCGGTGACTCAGGTCATGATCTCCTGGTTCGTGAGTTCAAGCCCCGTGTCGGGCTCTGTGCCGACAGCTCAGAGCCTGGAGCCTGTTTCGGATTCTGTGTCTCCCTCTCTTTCTCTGACCCTCCCCCGTTCATGCTCTGTCTCTCTCTGTCTCAAAAATAAATAAACGTTAAAAAAAATTAAAAATAAATAAATAAATAAATAAATAAATAAATAAATAAATGAGGTAGTCAAATTGCTCCCCCCCCCCTTTTTTTAAGTAAATTATGAGGTAAAATTCAACTGAGAGTAGAGGGCAAGGAGAGAATAGAAGGTTGGAGGAAAAGGAGAAGCCAAAAACATGGTCTCTGAGAGTGGAACTTTAGAAGGTATTTCTGCTGTACTGAATGACCATTTGAAACTTGTGGTCATAAACATAATGTCAGACCAGTAAACACTATTTCTTATATGGTTTTTGTTTGTTTTTGAGAGAGAGAGAAAGTGGGGGAGAGGGGCAGAGGGAGAAGGAGAGAGAATCTGAAGCAGGTTCCACATCTAGCATGGAGCCCAGTGCAGGGCTTGATCTCAGGACTGTGAGATCATGGCCTGAGCCAAAATTAAGATTTGGATGCTTAACCAACTGAGCCACCCAGGCACCCCTTTATATGATTTTTAACCCAGGGAAGATCAATGGGCAATATTGTCTTGAAAAAGAAGACAAAGAATTAGGAAAATTTAAGTTTCACTGAGAATATGAGGGAAGGATGCTTAATATTTCTCAACCCACACATACTCCCTGTGTGATCTGACCGACTCTCATGATTTTACCTATGATTCCAGGACCATATGTATCCAGTTGTCTTCCAGACACTTCACTGGGAGCCCTATCGGCATGCCAACCTCAACCTACTCACCATTTCTCTCCCAGGTTTACTGTTACTCCCATATTCTTTGTATCGCCATCTACTCAGACACAGGTTAGAAACTTGGGAGCCATCTCTGACTCTCACCATCTCCCATCTACCCTACAACATCCCGTCACCAAGTACTGCAGATTTTACCAATAAAATATGAATCCATTTCTTTCCCACTTTGATTGCCATTGTCAATGTTCTTCATTATATCTCACCTAAACTCCTGGAATGGTCTCCTAACTATTATCCCCGCCTACACTTTTAACCCCTGTGAAAGCCATTCAAACCTATTCAAATCCATTGTCACCTGAGTCTTTAGTATGAATGCACATCAGACCTCTTTCTTCAGCCTCATCTTCTGCATTCCATGCCTTGCACTTTTACACCTCAATGAACTGCTTTGTAACTTCTCATATCCCAGAAGCTATGCTCTTTCTTGTCCATCTGCCTTTGTTCTTACTTTCCCTTCTACCTAGAAGTTCCTCTCCAGAAACATGCCATGTTCATGGATTGAAAGACTTAATATTGTTTAAATATCAGTTCTCCCCAAATTAGTCTATAGAATTAATGAATCCCAATTGAAACTGCAGCATATTTTTGTTGGAATTGAAAAGGTGATTCTTAAATATATAGAGAAATGCCAAGGTCCTGGAATAGCCAAGCCAATAGTGAAGAATAAAGGTGAAGAATCTACATTACCACATATCCAAATTTATTATAAAACTACAGAAATTAAGATAGTATGATATTAGCACAAGTTTAGACAAATAGAATAATGGGCTGGACTAGAAAATCCAGAAACAGACCCATACATATACAGTCACTTGTTTAGAACAGTCTCTACTGCAGGTGGGGGCAGGGGGGTGGGGCAGGGAAGGAGGTCTTTTCATTAGTGCTGGGAAAAATTTGTCATCTGGAAAATAATAGAACCTGAACCTAACCTTACACCATGCCCAAAATATTTTTTTAAATGGATCATACACCATGGGGGGACCTGGGTGGCTCAGTTGGTTAAGTGTTTGACCCCTGATTTCGGCTCAGGTCATGGTCTCACTCTTTGTAGAATCAAACCCTGTGCCAGGCTCTGTGCTAACAGCGTGGAGTCTGCTTGGGTTTCTCTCCCCCTCTCTCTCTCTGCACCCCCCGCCAAAATAAACCGTAAAATAAAATAAAATATATCATAGACTTTAATGTGAACAGCAAAATGATAAAACTTCTAGGAGAAAACATAGGAGAATACCTTCATGAACTTGAGAAAGGCAAAGACTTCTTGAACAATGTACAAAAAGCAATAACAAAGAAAAGATAAATTGGACTTAATTAAAAGTAACTAACAGATGCCACTAAGAATAAAAAGGCAAGCTACATACTAGGAGAAGATACTTGCAATACATACATCTGGTCAAGAATTCTGTGGTGTCCATCAGTTACTTTGCTTAGATTTTACTTCTAGAAAAGATCTACCTCAGCTTGCAAGCCAAGTACACATTTCCTTAGAAGCATCTAGCCAGTTATAAGCACAGTTGTGGGACAAGGGCTCACTATCTCCAACCAGTACAGAACTTCTCTATGGAGAGCTGTTGTGTTAGAGCTTCTCATTGGACTGGTTAAGACTTTCTCAGAGATGTACTTCAATCTGATTGTATTCCTACGCAATTCTCCTTCCTTTTCCTTTTTCACACGTGTCAGATCTGCATCTGAAGACTCTTCCTGCCTATTCCTTTATTTCTCTCCCCTTTATTTTTCATAGGCATTACCCCAATACATCAATTGCATTGATCATTTCTTTTTTTTTTTTTAACGTTTTATTTTTATTTTTGAGACAGGGAGAGACAGAGCATGAACAGGGGAGGGTCAGAGAGAGGGAGACACAGAATCCGAAACAGGCTCCAGGCTCTGAGCTGTCAGCACAGAGCCCGATGCGGGGCTCGAACTCACGGACCGTGAGATCATGACCTGAGCCAAAGTCGGCCGCTCAACCGACTGAGCCACCCAGGTGCCCCGCATTGATCATTTCATATTGGTATCTGCTTCCCATAGGATCCAACTAACATACTCCTATCCACTCTACAAATCAGTAAGAAAAAGATAACTCAATTTTTTAAGTGGGAAGAAGACCCCAACAGGTCAGTTTACAAAAGAGAATAGCCAAATAATTAATAAGCATATAAAAAGGTGCTCAGTCAAAAGGGAAATGTGTACAAAACTCATAATAAAATATTGCTACACCTTCATCAGAATGGCTAAAATGAAAAGAACAATGCCAAGGCACCTGGGTGGCTCAATCAGTTAAAACTCTGACTTGATTTCATCTCAGGTCATGATCTCACATTTTGCTATCAAATAGCACTGTACATTACAGAGAAATCATTCACAAAAAAAAGGAGTCCATCAATGTGGCAAACTTTCACTGTTTTGTTTTAAGAAATGACCACAGCCACCCCAACCTTCAGCAACCACCACTCTGATCAGTCAGCAGCCATTAACATCAAAGTAAGACCCTCCACCACCAAAAATATTTCAACTCGCTGAAAGCTCTGATGATGGTTAGTATTTTTAGCAATAAAGTATTTTTAAGTTCAGGTATATACATTGGTTTTTTAGATATAATGGTATTGCACATTTAATAGACTATAGCATAGTGCAAACATAACTTTTATGTGCACTGGGAAACTGATAAATTCATTTGACTCACTTTTTTGCAATATTTGCTTTATTGTGGTTATCTGGAACCAAATCCGTAATATCTCTGAGGTATGCCTATAAATGGAGTCATATAGTATATATTCTTTTGTGTATGGCTTTTCGTCTATAAGACTTATCTATATTGTTGTATGGCAATAGTACATTTTTTTCATAATTGGAAAGAAATCCATGTTTATGAATATATCACAGTTTATTCTTTTTTTTTTTTTAAAGTAGGCTTCATACCCACAGTGGAGCCCAATGTAGGGCCCAAATTCACAACTCCAGACCAAGACCTGAGCTGAGATCAAGAGTCAGATGCTTAACTGACTGAGCCACTCAGGCGCCCCACAGTTTATGTATTCTGGTGTTGATGAACATTTTTTTAATCTTTATTTATTTTGAGGGAGAGTGAGTATGAGCAGGGGAGGGGCAGAGAGAGAGGGAGAAAGAGAATCTCAAGCAGGCTGCACATTGTCAGTGTAAAGCCCCAAGGGGAGTTCAGTCTCACGAACCATTAAGATCATGACGTGAACCAAAATCAAGAGTTGGACACTTAACTGACTGAACCACCCAGGTGCCCCAAGTTATCACAATATTTCTGACTATATTCCCTATGCTGTAGTTTTCATCCCCATGACTTATTTATTTTATAACTAGAAATTTTTAACTCTTAATCCCCTTTATGTATTTTGCCCATGCCCCCACTCCATTCTCCTCTGGTATTTATGAGTCTATTTCTGCTCTTGTTTGTTCATTTGTCTTGCTTTTTAGATTCCATGTATAAGTGAAATCATATTGTGTTTGTCTTTTTCTGACTTAGTTCGCTTAGCATAACACCCTCTAGGTCTACCCATGTTGTTGCAAATGGCAAGATTTCATTCTTTTTTATGTCTTAGTAATACTCCTTTGTCTATACCACATCTTCTGTGTCCGTTCCTCTAGTGTTGCTTTCATATCTTGGCTATTGTAAATAATGCTGCAAGAAACAATGCATATATCTTTTCATATTAGTGTTTTTGTTAGCTTCAGATAAGACCCAGAAGAGGAATTACTAGATCAGATGATATTTCTATTGTTAAGTTTTTGAGGAAACTCCATACCGTTTTCCATAGTGGATGTGCCAGTTTACATTTCTACCAACAGTGCCCAAGCGTCCCTTTTCCTCCACATCCTCACCAACACTTCTTATTTCTTGTCTTTTCGATACTAGCCATTCTGACAGGTGTGAGGTAATATCTCATTGTGGTTTTGATTTGCATTTCCCTGATGATTAGTGATGTTGAGCATCTTTTCATGTGTCTGTTGGCTATCTATATGTCTGCTTTGGAAAAATGTATTTTCAGATCCTCTGTCCATTTTTTAAAAATTATTTTAGAAAGAGAGAGTACAAGTTGGGGAGAAGGGCAGAGGGAGAGAGAGAGAGAGAGAGAGAGAGAGAATATCAAGCAGCCTCCACGCTCAGCATGGAGCCCAACACAGGGCTTGATCCCATGACCCTGGGATCATGACCTGAGTTGAAATCAAGAGTTGGACTCTTGATTGAGCCAACTGATTGAGCCACCCAGGTATCCCATCTGCCCATTTATTAATCAGATTTTTTTTCAGTTGTATGAGTTCCTTATATATTTTGGATATTAACCCCTCATCAGATCTATCATTGGCAAATATCTTCTTCTATTCTGTAGCTTGACTTTTCATTTTGTTAATAGTTCCCTTTGCTGTACAAATGCTTTTTAGTTTGATGTAGTCCCACTTGTTTATTTTTGCTTTTGTTTCTTTTTCCTTAGGAGACACAGAAAAATATTGCTGAGGCCATTGTCCAAGAGATGTTTTCCTTTAGGAGATTTATGGCATCAGGTCTTACATTTAGGTCTTTAATCCATTTTGAGTTTATTTTTGTGTATGGTATAAGAAAGTGGTTCAGGTTCATTTTTTTTGCATTTTACCAATGCCATTTATTAGAGAGACTGTCTTTTCTCTATTGTATATTCTTGTCTCCTTTGTCATAGATTAATTGAACCTATCTATAAATGTAGAGGTTTTTCTCTGGGCTCTCTATTCTGTTCCATTGATCTATTTTTGTGCCATTATCATCTATTTTGATTACTGTGGCTTTGTAGTATAGTTTGAAATCTGAGACTGTGATACTTCCAGCTTTCTTCTTCTTTCTCAATATTGCTTTGGCTCTTTGAGGTCTTCCGCAGTTCCATACAAATTTTAGAATTATTTGTTCTCGTTCTGTGAAAAGTACTACTGGTGTTTTGATAGGGATTACACTGAACCTGTAGCTTGCTTTGAGTAGAATGGACATTTTAACAATATTAATTCTTCTAATCCATAAATATGGTGTATGTTTCCATTTATTTATGTATATTTACTTTCTTTTAACAGTGTCTTATCATTTCTTTCACCTCCCTGGTTAAATATGTTCCTAGGTATTTTATTCTTTTTGATGCAATTGTAAATGAGATTATTTTCTTTTTTTTAAATTTTTTTTTTCAACGTTTATTTATTTTTGGGACAGAGAGAGACAGAGCATGAACAGGGGAGGGGCAGAGAGAGAGGGAGACACAGAATTGGAAACAGGCTCCAGTCTCTGAGCCATCAGCCCAGAGCCTGACGCGGGGCTCGAACTCAGACCGCGAGATCGTGACCTGGCTGAAGTCGGACGCTTAACCGACTGCGCCACCCAGGCGCCCCAAATGGGATTATTTTCTTAATTTCTTTTTCTGCTAGTTATCAGTATATACAAACACAACAGATTTCTGTATATTAATTTTGTATCCTGCAACTTTACTGAATCAAAATATATTTCTTTTTTTTACATTTATAAGATATATTTATTATTTTTTGACCAAAGTACAATAATTTTTAAATCTCCTTAAACAACTGAAAAAAAAGTATTCAAGAAAACAAAACACAAATGAGAAATTTAACAATTAGATTTTTGCTTCATACCAACCCTACATTTAGTCTATAAAACGAATAAAAAAAAACTTGAAATGTTACTAAAACACTAACCAAATCACAAAATGTATTTCTTAAATAATATGTTTTAAAAATCAAAATCACTCCTTGATCCATTGGCTGCAGAATGGATGTCATGTTAGCAGCCATGAAAACAATGTGCATCTCACCGTACATCTCCATCAGCACACTTGAGTGACCATGTGCATTGTCAATGAGCAGTAATATTTTGACAGGAACATTTTTCTCTGAGCAGTAAGTCTCAATAGTGGGCTTAAAATATTCAGTAAACTGTGTTTGAAACAGATGTGCTGTCATCCAGGCCTTGTGATTCCATTCACAGAGCACTGAAAGAGTAGATTTAGCATAATTCTTAAGGGCCCTAGGATTTTTGGAATGGTAAATGAGCATTGGCTTCAACTTCAAGTCCAGTTGCCTTAGATCCTAATAATGAGTCAGCCTGTCCTTTGAAGCTTTGAAACCAGACATTGACTTCTTTATAGCTATTAAAGTCCTACCTTTTTCCAATGGAAGACTGTTTGACCACATTGACAGTCTGTTGTTTAGTGTATCCACCTTCATTAATGATCTTATCTAGCTCTTCTAGATAACTTGTTACAGCTTCTACATCAACACTTGCTGCTTTACTTCACACTTTTATGTTGTGGAGATGGCTCTTTCCTTAAACTTCATGAACCAAACTTTGCTAGCTTCAGACTTTTCTTCTGTAGCTCCCTCACCTCTCTCAGCCTTCACAGAATTGAAGAAAGTTAGGGCCTTGCTCTGGATTAGGTTTTGGCTTAAGGAAATGTTGTGGCTGATTTGATCTCTCAAGACCACTAAAACTTTCTCCATATCAGCAATAAGGCTGTTTCACTGTCTTATCATTTGTGTATTCACTGCAGTAGGACTTTTTGTTTCCTTCAAGAACTTTTCCTTTGCATTTATAACTTGGCTAACTGGTGCAGGAGGCCTAGCTTTTGGCTTGTTTTAGCTTTTAACATGCCTTTTTCTAGCTTTTGATTGATTTATTTGAGAGAGAGAGAGAGAGAGAGCATGAGTGGGGGAGAAGGGCAGAGAGAGAGAGAATCTTAAGCAATGCTCCATGCTCAATGCAGAGTCCGATTTGGGGCTCAATCCCACGACCCCAGGATCATGACCTGAGCTGAAATCAAGAGTTGGACGCTCAACTGACTGAGACACTCAGGTGCCCCTCTAGCTTTTGATTTAAAGTGAGAGAAATGTGAGCTGTGCTTGGCTGGCTCAGTTGGTAGAATATGAGACTTAATCTTGGGTGATAAGTTCAAGCCCCACATTAGTCATAGAGCTTACTTAAAATAAAAAAAAGTGATACACATGTGATTATTCTTTCACTTGAATACTTAGAAGCCATTTTAGGGTTATTAATTGGCCTAGTTTCAATATTGCTATGTCTCAGGGAATAGGGGTCCCTGAGGAAGGAGAGAGAGATGGGGAACAATTGGTCAGTGCATCAGTCAGAACATACACAACATGTATCGATTAAGTTTGCCATCTTTTATGGGTGCTGTTTGCAATGCCCCAAAATAATTAACATCAAATATCACAGATCACCATAACAAATGTAATAGTAATGAAAAAATTTGAAATATTGTGAGAATTACCAAAATGTGGCACAAAGACACGAAGTGAGAAAATGCTGTTGAAAAAATAGTGCCAATAGACTTGGCTGGTGCAGGGTTGCCACAAACCTTCAGTTTGTAAAAATTGCAATCTCTGCAAAGTACAATAAAGTGAAGAGCAATAAAACAAGGTATGTCTGTATATTGAGTTCAAAAACAGATAAAACTAATTTTTGTGATGGAGGGCAGAATGTTGGGTACCTTTGGGGTGGGTATTGATGAGAAGTGGCCCAAAGGAGCCTTCTGAGTTGCTAGATATATTCTATATCTTGATCTGAGTGATGGGTGATAAAGACTTAATCCTTGACCAAACTCTAGTCAGCCTCTGCTGAGCCCTCTTTTCAACAAGCCCTCAGTCTTGACCTATAACAACTCTTTTTTTTGTTTTGTTCTGTGGGTTTTGTTTTGTTTTCGCTTTTTTTTGTGTGTGTGTGGGGTGGGCTTTTTTTTTTTTTTTTTTGCTTTTTTTTGAGAGAGGGAGAGAGAGAATCCTAAGCAGGCTCCACGCTGTCAGCACAGAGCCTGACAAGGGGCTTGAACCCATGAATCATGAGATCATGACCTGAGTGGAAACCAAGAGTCAGACACTTAATGGACTGAGCCACCCAGGCACCCTTAACTATGACAACTCTTAGCACAAATTATTTTGCCCACTAAGAGACTTGAACAAACACTAGCAAAGTTTCTAACTTCTTAAGTCCAGGATGATGACTTCAGCCCCCTTAGGTTGCTGCTTGGGAAAGCACAAGCCTGCCGAAAGTATTTACTGTTTGTTCTAGCCGACACCTAGCCACACAATGCTTGTCTCCTAGTCTCTGTAGCAGGGTAGGAGCCTCACGTCAATAAATGCCAGTTAACAAACACAGATGGCCCCTTCCCATTTTTTGTAAATTTCCACACTCCTGACTGCTCATTTCCCTTCCCTATTTCCCCCTTCTCCATTGAAAATGCCCAGTTACCTTTGCACAAATCAAAGTTGAGTTCAGTTTACACTTGGCTCTCTTCCCTATTTCAATACCACTTTAGAGTCTGGCTTTATATATCTTTCACATGGATTACATATATTTAAAAACTGAGCTATAGTGGTGTGTAAAGACTTTCACACTACATAAGTTATACCTCAATTTTTTAAAATATTTGAATAGACTTCTGAATAACTTTCCCCATGAAGGCCACACAACATGCATAGCCTTCCCTTGACACCCTGATTATCACCTATCTCCCTTCTCCCCACCTCCTAACACAGACTTCTTCACCTGTTTCATTCCACTCATCCTTTAAGACTCAGCTTACAGGAAGGCTTTACAGATTCCCTTAGCCAGATAGACTCTTCTTTCTTTGTCCTTGGTTAGCATCTGCAGGAGTTTCCCAGGTGAAATTCAAAACTGGCCCCCATATGCAGAGGACAAGGAGAGACAGAAGAAAGAAGGGGACTTTTCCAGATAGGTAAATTACAGGTTTAATAAGCAAGGGAACTTCCATACAATATTTGTTTTGGTCAGCTGTAAGACAAGTAGATCTTCACACCCACCTGCTAGATTCTTAAAAGTTTATATTAATGCCTTAATGGGGCCCAGTCACGTACAAAGTCCAGATGGCCTCAACAACACATTACTCTCTTAAGGCTGCATCCTTGAAATGTCTCCTAGTGTGGGAATGGTGAGTAGAACATATATTCCAAGGACAAGGGAGGGGTAAAGAGACTCTGATTGCTCAGCTTGAGGGTCACCTTGTGATCACATCCTCTCAACCTCTTCCAAGATATGTGCAACATGAAAACCAGCATATTACCTATCATCCTATCACACTGAAGTATGGTTATTTGGTCATATGCCTGGCTCCCTTGCTAAAATATAAAATCAATCCTTAAAAGCAGTGACTCTCTTATTCCTGGCAGCTGGCATGTAGCAGATGTTCAATATTTGCTGAATGAATTATCTTGATTAGAAGTCAATACCTTTCTTCTTTGAGCCTGGTTGGGTTAGTACACGCCCCACCATGTCTAGTCTTTAGTGTGTTGTATATTATACACCTTGCATTTGGATAGCTCTTCTGAACCTATGGAGGACCACAGTGGTTGATTTTATTATGAAACTTTTCTATAAACACATCTTTTCAGTTTAATAATGGGCATCTTTTTTATCTTTCAACAACAACACAAAATCTATAAGGCAACTTCATTTTGTTATCTCTCACTCTCTTTCATATTCTTCGGGATCATAGACCCAGAACACATCCATTTACTAGCCAGATTTGTTTGTTTCTTAAAAAATGTAACTTCATGATTGCTGTTTTATTTAAAAAAAGATTTTATGTGTTTAAGGCATGTTCTTTAATATCAAGGGCAATGATTCTTCACCTTATCAGATCAGTGTCCACTGTTTTATAATTTATATTTGTAACATCCTGTTTACTATCCTGAAGTGAAATTCATAGATATAATCTACCTCACATGTATATTTTCAAAGAAATAAAAATAATGCTCTAACAACAATGTCAAGGAGAAATAAAAAGAAAGCCATTTATAAAAAAATAATACTTCAATATGTAAACGTTTGGTATGAATAATGGGAAATATGTATATATAGGTCTCTGACCCCCATTTTCTGACACAGAGCTCATAAATCCCTTGGAATTTCCTGGGTGATAGCAATGTCTTTTGTTTTAATGAGTCAACTCCGTGAGCTCTTGGTTGGGTCCTGGATGGGGGTGGTCGCCAGAGAGACCAAGTGGCAATTAGAAGCTTGGAATATTCAGCCCCAGCCCCCACTCTCCAAAGAGGAGAGAGGGGCTGGAAATGGAGTTGATAATTGGTCATGCCTATCTGATGAAGTCTCCATAAAATTCCCAATATTATGGGGTTCAGAGAGCTTCAAGATTGTTGAACACATCTAGGTTCTAGGAGAGTAGCTTGCCTAAAGAAGGCATGGAAGCTCCATATCACACATACCTTGCTGTGTGTGTGTTCATCTGGCTGTTCGTCTGTATCCTTTGTCATATCCTTTAAACATAATAAACTGGGAAACATAAGTAAATGTTTCCTTAAGTTCTGTGAACTGTTCTAGCAGGTAATTGAATCCAAGGGAAGGAGGTCATGGGAACTTCTGATTTGTAGCCAAGTCAGATAGAGGTTATGGGTAACTACTAATTGCAGTTGACATCTGAAGTGGGGGCAATCTCATGGGACTGAGCCCTTAAATCTGTGGGATCTCATGTTGTCTCCATTAGCTAGTGTCAGAATTGAGTTAAATGTAATAAGACCCCTTGCTGGTGTCACAGAGAATTGTTCGGTACGGGCAAAACATTCCACACACCTGGTATCAGAAGTTGTGAGTTTGGTAGTAGTATGAGAGTAAGGGAGGAATACTGAGTTTTTCCTTACACACTTGGGTATGACTACATTAAAAGACTTAAAGTTTTCAAATGTTTATGCCTAGACATAGAATCACTGTAGGTGTAGCACATGCAGTCTGATGCTGATGTTCTATACTGGTGAGCTGTCAGAATTGTGATTTTACAACTTTCAAAAAGTTTTCTAATAAAATAATCTTTGATTAACATGGTAGTTGCATTCTTCAGAAATTCAGTGTATATTAAAACCACACAAAAAATATTTTGTGCTTATATGTAAAATGGGGTTGTGTTCTAGGCTTACATTATTATAATAGATTTTTCACCTATGTGAATGTGAATATCTGGTGAGACCCTGGGAAATCATGAGGATGGTTGGCTGTGCTGGACTCTCCCTAGAGGGCATCTAGCATCTCTAACCACCCCCACAATGAATGCCATGGGTGCCCCCAAATCATTTTGACAACCAACAGTTTGGTCACAGATTTCCAAAATATCCCAAGTCATTTGGAATAGTGGATCTTAAATTTGGTGGTCATAAGGGGCGCCTGGGTGGTTCAGTTGCTTAAGCTTCTGACTTTGTCTCAGGTCATCTCATGGTTTGTGGGTTCGAGCCCTGCATCAGGGCCTGTGCTGACAGCTCAGAGCCTGGAGCCTTCTTCGGATTCTGTGTCTCCCTCTCTCTCTCTGCCCCTCCTCCTCACACGCACGCGCGCTCTCTCTCTCTCTCTCTCTCAAAAATAAACATTAAGAACATTTTTTAAAATAAATTTGGTGGTCATAAGAATCACTTGGGGAGCTTGTTTGGAATGCACATTACTTGCACCCATTATCAGAAATTCTGATTTAGTAGGTAGGGGAAGGGCTCTGGGATCCATGTTTTTTCTTTGACTGTCCTAAGAGTTCTGTCCCTCAAAATTCACTTTGACAAGATTTGCCCTTCACTAAAGCCCTGATACTCAACTTACTGTGTTCCACTAAAGAAGCCAAGACACAGCAGGGAACCAATTTACCCTATAAGAACCTTTATATTGAGATATTCATTTGGTACATTTGTTTTTTAAGGTCATACAAATTGTAGTAGTATTGTTGGCAATAAATTTTATTGCCATCACTCTATGATGCCAACAAAAGTAAAAGTTCCATTAGTAGATGAAAATTGTAATAATACTGTTGGGTATATTCTTGCTACTGTAACATCTAATAGAGAAATAAATTTTAAAGTTTATTTATTTATTTTTGAGAAAGAAAGAGAGAACAAGCCAGGGAGGGGCAGAGAAAGAGGAGAGAGCGAGTATCCCAAGCAGGCTCTGCTCTGTCAGCACAGAGCCTGATGTGTGGCTCGAACTCATGAACTTTGTGATCATGACCAAGCAAGAACTGGATGCTTAACTTTCTGAAGCCACCCAGGTGCCCCTACACAGAAGTAAATTTTAAAACCGAAGTGATAATAGCGAAGGGCCAGAAAAACAATGGGTGGTGTTGGGTGAGCTTAAGGAAAGTACTTGGAGGGACCAGGGGAGCCCCAGGTTAATAGTAGCCTACCAGAGTTCAAATGGACAACCGGACCAAAAGGCAATGGCATCCTACCCTTCCAAGTGAACATCGTAATTGATAGGCGCTTGATTTAGTGATGAATATGAAAGCCCAGTACCCCACATAGATGACATTTGTTTTCCACTAACAGTTGAGAACCAACACAGCTCTGGAGTTTGGTCACAGGCTTTTCTTGTGACCAGAGATGTAGTTCATCCACTAGGCATAGGACACTCTTTTCCCAGATACAAGTTGTTTGGGAAGAAGTAGGAAGACTGCTTCATGGATAAGGAATCAGGAAAGATGAATGATAGAATCTTGAATAATATTTTATGGAGGCTGTGAAAAAAGCCTGTTGACTTATCCCTGTCCCATAACCAAGGGATCTGGCTTTGCAAACAACACACACCTGGATTTAAATCTTAGATTGGCCTCATCTTAAATGTGGGATGTCAGGCAAGTCACTTAACCTCTCTGTGCTCGTTTGCTCATTTATAAGATGGAGTTAATAATAATATAGTGTCTGTCTTACAGGCTTGTCCTGAGGATGAAATGGGATCATTAATGTAAAGGGTCTGACACAGGGAAAGTATTTAAAAAATGTTAGCAGGTTTCTATCCTATTTTGTTATAAAAATTTTCAACATGCAGCAAAGTTGAAAGAATTTTACAAGGAGCATCTATACACTCACCAACTAGATTCTACCCTTAATATAAATTTCACTACACTTACCACCTGTCTAGCCATTTTTCCATTCCTCTATCCATCCACTCAACTACCTTATTTTTTTAAAAACATATTTCAAAATCAATTCCCTACACTGGTACACTTCTCCCTAAATACTTCAACATATAGAAGCATTCGGGGCACCTGGATGACTCAGTTGGTTAAGTGTCTGATTTCACCTCAGGTCATGATCTCATGATTAGTGGGTTCGAGCCTCACATGAGGTTCTGCGCTAACAGCTTGGAGCCTGGAGCCTGCTTCAGATTCTGTGTCTCCCTCTCTCTCTGCCCCTCCACCACTTGTGCATGTTCTCTCTCTCTCTCTCTCTTAAAAATAAAAAGTTAAAAGTTAAAAAAAAATAGGGCGCCTGGGTGGCGCAGTCGGTTAAGCGTCCGACTTCAGCCAGGTCACGATCTCGCGGTCCGTGAGTTCGAGCCCCGCGTCAGGCTCTGGGCTGATGGCTCGGAGCCTGGAGCCTGTTTCCGATTCTGTGTCTCCCTCTCTCTCTGCCCCTCCCCCGTTCATGCTCTGTCTCTCTCTGTCCCCAAAATAAATAAACGTTGAAAAAAAAATTTTTTTTTTAAAAAAAGTTAAAAAAAATGTATATATGTAAAGAAGCAATTATTTTTACACTTCTCTAATAACCAGAATAATCCTGTTCATCAGATTCAGTGTCTTTCCCTCAGATAATTCTGGATGAATGTTGCCAAACTGCTTCTCTTTGATACCCTTTTTATCTGCATTACCTTCCCTTGGTTGCACAGTTTACGTAGATATTTTACATCAATTTAGGCAACAAGGTTATTTTACAAGAAATTAAGCCTTATCAAGACTACACTCTAGTCCCAATTAGAGTACTAATTAGGACAAATAGTTGTGGTAGCTGGACTCAGCCATTAGAAGTGGATTCTACCCGTGCTATTGGCAACCCCTCTCCCCACCCCCACCATTCCCCTTTTTACTTATTACTCTGTGAGTGTTATTTAAGATTTCTGAAATCCACTTCCAAGAATTCAAGAAGTTGTAAAAAACAAAAGTAAGGGGGGAAGCACTTCATAAAGAGCACAGACCAGGATCTACAAATCAGTTTTAAAGAGCCTGGAACTATTTCCACTTCCTTCAGCTTACTGAGACATTCTTTAATATGGCTGCAATATGTATAAGAGGAGGTAATACTTTAACAGGGTGAATGTTATTTGGATAAGTGGAGAGAAGAGAAGGAGAGAAGGAAAGAAAAGCTGAGTGTTGGAGAGACCAGGACAATGGAAGCAGAGGGCGTGTGGCACACAGAGCTAGCTGACTTCTTTTTTCTTCTTTTCTTTTTTCCAGGTTCATAATGTATTGTACAAATTGAATACCAGATGATGAATTGACATTAGCTTCTCTGGGCTTGGGAATTTAACAGATGAGGTACAGTTTAAAATCCATTTATGTTGCTTTCAAAGCTGGTGTTGTTTTAGACCTTAACTTGAAGTATAAGACCATCAAAGCAATGCCTCCATATGTGGCCAGTACGGAATTCATTCTACCTGTGAGAGTATAAGAGTTGAAATATTTTTTGATATCAGTGAAATGTAATTGGTCATCAGTTTTTGGATCTGCCATGATGTCAGTCTTGCAAAAGACACCAATCTGCCGGTTAGGTCCTTCAACATATGCAGCTACCTCGCCCAACTTCTCTTCTTTTTCTGTATTAACTGTAGCTTGATACACGATTGCTGAATAGTGCTGTATCTCCAACTTCCCTTGAGTAGAGATAATATGCGCCCACCCATTCCTAGGCAGAGACTTTCAGATGGCAAGCCTGCTTTTTTGCCTTTTCAAGGGCTAAAAAGATGTCCTGTGATCCATATTCAACCCTGTTGAATGGAGAAACAAGATGGAAGGACCCTGTATGACTGCATGGAGCAGCCTGGAACTCAGACACTAAATTAAGAAATGAATTTCTGGGGAATGAATTTCTGAGCCTGGGTGACTCAGTCGGTTAAACACCTGACCCTTGCTTTTGGCTCAGGTCATGATCTCATGGTTTCTGGGTTTGAGCCCTGCATTGGGCTCTGCAGCTGGCAGTGCAGAGCCTGCTTGGGATTCTCTCTCTTTACTTCTCTCTGCCCCTACCCTGCTCCTGCTGTCTCTCTCAAAATAAATAAATAAACTTAAAAAAAGAAAGGAATGAGTCTCTGTCTTTTCTGAGCCATTTGTGTCTCTTTGTTATAGCAGCTATCATAACATTAACTAATACAAATACATACTAAAAAACAGAGAAATAAGGTTAAAATCTGGTAATGGAGGGATTAGAATGCTGGGAGGAGTAGTTTAGTTTTATCTTGTAGACAATGGAGAAAATTGCAAGATTTTTTTTTTTTTTAAGTAAACTCTATATATACCCAATGTGAGGCTCAAATCACAACCCCAAGGGGTGTCTGGGTGGCTCAGTCGGTTTAGCGTCCAACTTCAGCTCAGGTCATGATGTCAGAGTTCATGAATTTGAGCCCCACGTCAGGCTCTGTGCTAACAGCTCAGAGCCTGGAACCTGCTTCAGATTCTGTCTCCATCTCTCTCCACTCTTCCCCTGCTTGTGCTCCATCTCTCTCTCTCTCAAAAATAAATAAATATTAAAAAAAAAAATCAAACTCACAACCTCAAGATCAAGAGTCATATGCTCCAACAACTGAGCCAGCCAGGTGCCCTGAAAATTGCAAATTCTTAAACCAGATAGTGCTATGATGAAGGCAAGTGGTTCAAGAAATTAGACTGATTGCATGAAAGCTTCCATGAAGAGGTTGTTGCTGTGAAGCAAGCATGAGCCTGAAACAAGCATGAGCCTGAATGTGGAAATGAAGTAAAGATGAAGAGGAAGGAAAACAATCAAGAGACATTAGAAAAAAATTATAGGCCTTGGTGACCAGCTGGTTATAGGGAATTAAGGAGAACCAAGGGGCAAAGAAAAGCCCCAACATTTTTTTTAAAGTTTATTTATTTATTTTTTTGAGACAGAGAGAGAGCGCACGCGCACAAGCAGGGCAGGGGCAGAGAGAGAGAGAGGGGAACAGAGGGTCTGAAGCAGGTTCTGTGCTGACAGCAGAGAGCTGATGCGGGGCTTGAACTCACAAACCCCGAGATCATGACCTGAGCCAAAGGCAGATGCTTAACCAATTGAGCCACCCAGGTGCCCCCAAAAGTCCCAAATTTTTAATCTGGAAAAGTGTTGATACAGCAGAAATTGCTGGCAAGAAAATGGAATATATAGATTAACTTTAAAAAATCAGAGGTGCCTGGCTGACTCAGTTGGAAGAGTATGTGACTCTTGATCTTGGGGTTGCGAGTTCAAGCCCTATGTTGGGTATAGAGATCACTTAAATTAAAAAAAATTTTTTAAAAATTATGAGGCACCTGGGTGGCTTTGGATCCTTTGTCTCCCTCTCTCTCAAAAATAAATGAACATTAAAAAAAAAAGTAAATAGAGGTGCCCAGGTAGCTCAGCTGTTTAAGTGTCCAACTCTTGATCTTGGTTCAGGTCATGATCTCAAGGTTCGTTCGTGCATAGCCTGCTTGGGATCCTCTGTCCCCCTCTCTTTCTGCCCCTCCCCTGATCTCTCTCTCTCTCTCTCAAAAATAAATAAACTTAAAAATATATGTAAATAGCTTGGAGTATGTCAGCAGACCCAGATCCTGCCATCATCAATTTCACCTATTGTCCCTCCTATCCAACATGAGTCCATGTACCACCATTTCTAAAGTAAACTTTAGGGGAAAGGGACAGTCCCTAAAGTAAAGACTGTAGCTCTGAGAAACCTGCCCACTCACCTATTTTCATTTAAGGAACTGAAACATAATGTTTGTGAACACCCAGAGAAATGAAATCTTAGTTCATGAAAACTCAAAAAAAGTCATATAACACTCATTTTAAACATGCCTCTTTAATCTCTATGTTTATATTGTTTAGGACCTATAGTATTATATATGCTAGTTTTGTGTGCATAGCACTGCTTGGAAGTATGACACAGTGTTCTAATTTGGTTTCTGTAACAGTAGTAATATCTGATGTTTCACAAACATGAGATCCAATAATTACTTGCACAGATTTGGAATTAGCATTTTTCAGAACTGGTAATAAAGCCATCATCACCTTCAAGTCATATGATGTTTTTGATATGTCTCAACAGAGGATAGTTAAATTTTAGATTCTTTAAAAAAATTTTTTTTTAAATTTTTTTAGAGAGAGTACAGGAGTAGGGGAAAGGGGCAGAGGGAGAACCTCAAGCAGCCTCCACATTCAGCATGGAGCCCGACGTGGGGCTCAATCCCATCACTCTGGGATCATGGCTTAAGCCGAAATCAAGAGTCAGACTCTCAACTGACTGAGCCACCCAGGCGCCCTGAGGATAGTTAAATTTTAAGGTTGGAAGGAACTTTATAGATCATTTAGTTTAGACCCTCATTTTACACGTGAAGAAATTGCACAGAAAATTTAAGTAGTTTGTCCATCTTCATGCAGCTAATTAGTTGCTGAGTTGAGACTTGAAACTAGACCTCCAAACTCTTAGTTTGGGTCTTTTCCCCATTGTCACGTCACATTTTCAATTGTGATCTAAAACATAAAGCAATATGGGGTGCCTGGATGTCTCAGTCAGTTGTGTCCGGTTTCAGCTCAGGTCATGATCTCACGGTTTGTGGGTTCGAGCCCCACATCAGACTCTGCGCTCAGAGCCTGGAGCCTGCTTTGGATTGTCTCCCTTTCTCTCTGCCCCTCCCCCACTCACATTCTGTCTGTCTGTCTCTCAAAAATAAATAAACATTAATAACATTTTTTTAAACATAAAGCAATATAAAAATATTTGCTAGCTAACTAGCCACCATAACCTCACGAATAAAAATGCTAACATATGGAGTGCTTAGCATTCACAAGGCTTTGTATCTTTCAAGACCCTCATGCTTTTTTTTCCCAAGAGTTATCAATTCACCATCTCTGTGAGAAAGTAAAAATAAGTCCTTTAACATGTTTTATTAAAGACATTGACTGTGTCTTTTTCATCATTTGTTCCCTCTAATGTTTAGGACATTACCCAGAGTATTGTAGATGCTCAGTAAATATCTAATGAAATATAAATTCTTATACACTGAATCACTTCAGTATTGATATGACTGACAATATATCACCACTGGACATTAAAAACTATTAAAAAAAAAAAAAAGAGGCACAAGATTCAGCTCTCTGATTCCAAAGAGATAGGTAAGTAACTATGCCTACAGAGAAGCATAGTGGTGATTATAGTAAGACAAATACAAAATCATGGATTAATATAGTAAAAGCAAGTGGAGTCAACCAGTCAACAAGTTTTAAAATAATATTCAAAGTCCTTTTTGTTAAAATTTTTATTTTAAAATTAGAGCATCAAAAACATACACATACATTTTAAAGAAGTATTGGAGAAAAGAAAAATGACTTGTAATTCTACCTCACTAATACAAATGTCACCAGTGTACATGTATGAGTATGTGTTTATGTGTTCCCTTCCAGAGCATTTTATTTATTTTTTTTTAATTTTTATTTTTTTTAAACTTTTTTTAACGTTTATTTATTTTTGAGACAGAGAGAGACAGAGCATGAACAGGGGAGGAGGAGAGAGAGAGGGAGACACAGAATCTGAAACAGGCTCCAGTCTCTGAGCTGTCACCACAGAGCCCGATGCGGGGCTCGAACTCACCGACCGTGAGATCATGACCTGAGCCGAAGTCAGACGCCCAACCGACCAAGCCACCCAGGCGCCCCCCTTCCAGAGCATTTTAATGTTTATTTATTTTTGAGAGAGAGAGAGAGAGAGAGAGAGAGAGAGACAGAGCGTGAGCCAGGGAGGGGCTGAGAGAGAGGAAGATACAGAAACCCAAGCAGTTTCCAGGCCTGGATGCTTAACCAACTGAGCCACCCAGGTGCCCCCAGGGCATTTTATATGCAAACCTTGATATATTTCTTCTGCTATTACTTGATTATGGTAAAGAATTGAAGTAGAGAAAATGATACTCAATTAAAATAACCTTACTCCCACCCCTGTGCAAAAAATATCCAAGAGTAATGGTTTGGAGTATATCCTTACATAACTTTTTTTTAAAGTGACTTCTTTTTTTTTTTTAAGTTTATATATTTATTTTGATAGAGAGAGAGAGAGAGAGAAAGTGCAAGCACTCACACGCGAGCAGGAGAGGGGCAGAGAGAGAGGGAGAGAATCCCAAGCAGACTCCTTGCTGTCAGCTCAGAGCCCAATGTGGGGCTCAATCCCATGAACTATGAGATCATGACCTGAGCTGAAATCAAGAGTTGGATGCTCAACCGACTGAGCCACCCAGGTATCCCATCCTTACATAACTCTTTTGTTTATTTATATAGCTACAATCATGAATACTATACATAAATAAAATATGGTAGCCTGTTTGGTTTTTTTTTTTTACTGAATATTATACTATTCATATTTTCCTGTGTTGTTACATACTTTTTATACTAAGCTGTATAAGAAAGGAAGTTAGTTAGAGAAGGAATGTCCTAGGAAACTAGAAATACTGCCAAGGTTTGTAGGTCTTAATGAGGTTAAAAAACAGATTTTGTGTGACCATGGAGTGGGAAAGATGGAAAAATAAGAAATTATGATCTGGAAGTTGTACTTTCTAAGTTATAGCATAAAAAAGGCTTGCTCTATTTGTTATCTAACAACTGAGATTGAAGACAAGCATAACTTTCATCTAATAATCTAATTGTTCTAAATATTTCATCTAATATTTATAGCAAACAATCAAAAACTCTAATGAAGTTCAAAATGTATTTAACCTAATTTTGGATATTCCAGATGGAACTTTTTCATTTTTATGGATAACATATACACATTTATCTATGTTTAGTTATTATTAGGGGCACCTGAGTGGCTCAGTCAGTTGAGTCTCCAACTTTAGCTCAGGTCATGATCTCAGGGCTCATGAGTTCAAACCCCACGTTGGGCTTACTGCTGTCAGCACAGAGCCTGCTTCGGATCCTCTGTCTCCCTCTCTCTCTGTTCCTCCTCTGCTCACGCTCTCTCTCTCAATAGTAAATAAGCATTTTTAAAAAAGTGATAGATCAGTATCATAAATCATAAAATTATACTTTAATACTACTGAGTGTGTTTTGAATGCCTTTTTTGCCTTAAACTTTATATGATTTTGGTTGTATCATTTCTCTAAGTGGTTCTTTTTGGGGTCTGTGTATATGAATGAAAATTAAACTTAATAAATGTTGAATTAATCAATGATTAAGTACTTACTACATGCCAAACACTGTGCTAGGCCCTTGGAATGCAGAGGAAAAACTCTGTCTCAGCATCAAAGACCTTACAGCTAATCAGAGTTGAAATAGGAGGGACAGAATACAATAGAGCATGGAGTCTTGTCTCCTACTTTGATGAACCCAGAAGACCTCCCCTCCTATCCAGTGCTATATCATACTTTGTCACCTAGGCCTCAATAGGACTGTTTGTGCCCAAAGTATCACAGAATCTACCACGAATACAATTCCTTTATCTTTCAGCTCTAACCCCCTCCTCCACTGTGACTCCAAATTATCATCAGACTGATTATAGTGACAAATGCCATCACGTCTCCTTCACGTCTCCTCTACTGTTCTGGCTTTCCCAGGACAACCTCCTTTAACCAGAACACTTTCCTATTTCTGCAGCCACAAAACAAATTTCACCATATAAATGAACTCATGTTGGAGGAAGTGGAGAGTGAAAATGGCATCTAACTTCATTTTTAGCAATTGAGCTCTAATGAGAACACCCTGATAATTCATGAGAGAAAGCTCACCCTCTCTCAACAATGTGGAAGAGGGATTGGGGGAAGTGCAAGACCAGAGGCAGGTGACTGTTAGTTGTAATAGTTGTAATAATGATGGGGTGAGAAGATTAGTGCTTGATTTGAGGCAGTGGCTTGGGGGAAGGGATGTTTGGGAGATGTAGTTAAAGAGCATTGCCAGTTTTCTGCTTTGAGCAACTCTTCATTGTGGAGCCATTCAATGATCTAAGAACTCCAGGGAAGGGGAATCTCTCTCTTTGTACTACAGTAAATCCAAACATTAAAAACCCCTCCATCCATCATTCATTCTCCTCTTCTCCCTTATTAACAGAGACTTGATTTTGTTTGGGTAATCTACCCTGCTATAAATGCCACCTTCGTCTTTAACTCAATCTTGATAATCCCATTCTTGAGCCGGAGAGTGGGTTAGGAATTGGCAAATGATTCAATTCTGACTGATACAAGAGGGGGAATTTGCTGGGGAGATTCTGGAATACATTTTTTTCATTAATGAAAAGAGGTACCCAGGAATTCACTGGACTTTGCTGTGTCTGTATGTGACAAGTAAACTATAGGAGCCATTTTAAGACCATGAATTAAAAATAAAAGCAAAATGCTAAAGATGTTAGAGCAGAAAGATTTAGAAGGGATCTGATTTTTTTGATGACATGGTTAGTTACTGAGTTGGAATTATCTCACCTCAGATTCCTTGTTTTTGTTTTTGTTTTTTGAGAGACAGAGAGAGAGAGAGAGAGAGAGCTCAGGAGAGAGGCAGAGGGTGAGGGAGACAGAGAATCTTAACCAGGCTCCACACCCAGCATGGAGTCCAACTCAGAACTTGATCTCAAAACCATAAGGTTCAGGACCTGAGCTGAAATCAAGAGTCCAACACTTAACCTACTGAGCCACCCAGGTGCCCCTCAGACTCTTTGTATTATAAAAAATGAGATAACAAATATTCCCTTATGGTTTAAGTCGGTTGAGTTGAGATTCCTACTTGTAGCCCAGAATGATTTAAGAAATATAGAACCGTCCCTAAAAGAGAATTCTAGCTAGGCTTGTAATCACTTGGGAATAAGATCTTTGGGGCTAGATCCTCAATAATCCAACCAATGGCCAAGAGGAGTTCACTACTGGGAAGGTGAACCAACTCTTTGAGGCCTGAGATCTTGGAAAATGGACTCCATTCAAATATGTATCTCTTTAAAGTGGGCATTTAATTCTATCAATATTAAGACATAGTACTTTTATTTTCACTTCCTGTATTATACTTACAGTTACTGTATGCATACTGTTGCTTAAGACCACTGGCAGATTCAGAAATAGAACAGATTGCCGGGGCCAGAATGAAGTTTACAACTTTGACAAAACCCTTTGACAAAGAGTACAGGAAATAAAAATCAACCAAACAGGAAGTAAGCAGAGTAGAACAGAACAGCCGGAAATATTTGAACCTGGCACAAAATTTAATCTATGTGCAGGACACATAAGTACCAAGCAAAAATTTAAAGCTGAAATCTTTAATTTGTGGACAGTCTGAGGGGATCATGAAAGAGGGAAGGAAACACAGGAAGTAAAAGGAAGAGAGAAATAATATGTCTCAGCAGAGTAATTATTACATAAACCAAAGAATGTCTTCTGCATAAAGAATGGCAGTTTATAACATTTCCACAAATTCCTTGACTCTTCTCCCATGAAGAGGTGGGTCCTGTGGTCCCTCTCTTTGAATGTGGGCCACCAACCTTAATGATTGGTTGACCAGTAAATTATGGCAGAAGTACATTATGTGACTTTCCAGGCTAGGTCATAACAAGTGGAGCAAATTCTACCAGGTTCGTTGGACAGCCATGAGCCACTGTGTAAGAAGCCTAATCACCCTGAGGTCACCATGCTGAGAGGAAGCACAAGCTAACCCATGCAGACAGACCATGTGAAGAGCCCTCCTGACATGGTGAAAGAGAGATGCCCAGGCGTCCTACACTCTCCCAATGCCCACTCTTCCAGCTCCTGCAACTATACAAGAAATCCTAGGGCAGAACCACCCAGTGGAGCTCTTCCTGAATTCCTGACCCTCAGAAACCTTGTGAGTTAATAAAATGATTATTGTTTTAAGCCAGTGAGCTTTGGGGTGGCTTGTAATGCAGCAATAGATAACCAGAACAATAGATGAGTTGATTTCAATGCTATGGCTCTTTATTAAGTAAGGAGAGAACCCAAGGGCCCATTAGAAGTCATTAGAGCTAATTACCATGACAAGCCAGGTGAAGTGGAGCTTTCCTGTCAAAAGGACCTGTTACCAATAATAAAAGCAAATAATTAGTGAGACCAAGTTATAGTTTTAAAAAATATTGACTCTGAAAGAATTTTGTTTTAATTTATATGAAATGTTTAAAGATTATGCCATATCTCTCAAAGGTAATTTGTATAAGTAATTTTCTTTTCACCACTTTTTATTCCTATTTCAGAGATTCAAATTCCAGTAGTTCCTCTGTATCTGCAGTTATCTGTGGAGGATATGTCCTTAGACCCCCCAATGGAGGCCTGAAACCATGGGTAGTCCTGAATCATATATACACTATGTTCTTTCCTATACATGCATACCTACGATAACATTTAATTTATATAATGGGCACAGTAAGAGTCTAACAAAAATAAAGAATAATGTAATAGAACAAGTACAATATACTGTAATAAAAGTTATGTGAATGTGGTCTCTCAAAACAGCTTAAGTGGGTACTCAACCTTCTTGTGATGACGTGAGATGATAAAATGTCTATGTGATGAGATGAAGTGAAAATTTTGAGGCGTTGTGACTTAGCATTAGGCTACTATTTTTCCTTCTGACCATAGGTCAGAGGGAGGATTATCTGCTTACAGACCAAGGTTGCGCATGGGTAACTGAAACCATGGCAGACAAAACTGCAGATAGCGAGGGAGGGGGGAGAACTACTGTACCAGCAAACTAGGACAGATAGTTAGGCTGATTCCTAACCTGTCAACTCAGCAACTCAAAAAGCTACAAGCTAGGAGGTTTAGTATCCCTATCCACTGTGTTCGTTTCCTGACCTTAGGACGTTTAGTCACAGAACATTTCTGGAAGGGAAAGTCCGGGACATTTTTAGTCTATATAGGACATGTAGCCAGTGGGGCCATATCTGTGGGCTATATTTCAGGATAGGAAAGATTTATGTCAGAGAAGTCAAAGCCTCCTACGGCTCACACTTCAGGTATTAGTTCTTGTTTTAAAGTACCGAAAAAAAAAATGAAATAAAAATTAAGATCAGCCAAAGCAAATGTAGAAAAGTAACATGGAACAGGGATATAATGAAACAGGGTGCTGTCGAAAAAAACCACCAGACGCCGAATAGAAGGGAGGCAAGATTTTATTCACGGCCAGGCCAAACCTGATCTCCTAATCTTAAGGAGGAAAGTGCAGAGAATGGCCCGGAAACAAAGGCAGCAGTGAGCTTATATGGATTTTAGCAAGTCAGCATACGTCATTATTTGGTTAACCAATTACAATTTACAACATTTCATGGTAGCCAATTATATTGTGACACACAGACGTTAGTTTTGGCAGGAACCTATCAATTTAAAGGTCTTTGTCCTAGGAGGGTTTAAAATGACCAATCAGAGTTAGACACCTGAGATTCTGTAGGGCCCCGAGTACATGACTTTTTACATGTTGGTCTTGCCTAGGCCAGATCTTGGCAGAGGGGGTGGGGGAGCGTTTTGCATCCTAATTTATCTATTTAGCAAGCAGGCGAGGTCACAGAAGCGAGATAGGGCCGTTAGTAATTTCTGATAAACCTAATAGAGAACTACATAAGCCTTTTATCTCAACTACTCATGAAAGGTGAGTTTAAGCCAAACTTATATACAATTATATATACAATTAGCGTTCTGATATCTTATAAGTTGACCTATTACATATAAAATGACCAGAATAGGCAAATCTGTAGTGACTGAAAGTTCACTAGGTGTTCCCTAGGGTTGGAGGCGGAAGGCTAGGGGGACCTGGAGACTGACTGATTGTGGTGATGATTACAAACTCTGAATATACGAAAAGCCTTTGCATTGTTATTTTATTTTATTTTATTTTATATTTTTATTTTAGAGAGAGAGCATGCAGGGGAGAGGGGCAGAGGGAGAGAGAGGGAGAGAGAGAGACTCTCAAGCAGGCTCCACGTTCAGTGCAGAGCCTGATGCAGGGCTCAATCCCACGAGCCTGGGATCATGACTTGAGCCCAAATCAAGAACTGGATGCTCAACTGACTGAGTCACCCAGGTGCCCCTGCATTGTATACTTTAAATGGGTGAATTATATCTCAACGAAGCTATTATATATAAAAAAAATAACATGAGAAAAAAGTTTATGTAAAATAAAAACATTAAAATCAATCCTCTTGATCACAACTAAAATGTTTTTACTGATGCTTAGAAATCCCCTTGGCTAAATGAGAAGATAATGCTGAGATTCTTCTAGGGCAGGGTTTAGCACACTCTTATTCTTTTTCAAACTTTAGCAAACTTTTATTCTTTTTCAAACTTTTTCTGTAAAAGGCCAGACAGAAATTATTTCAGGCTTTCTTTGCAGGCCAAGAGGCAAAATGGTGGATAGTATGTAGCTACTCATATAATGAAAGAGAAAACAGATTTCTGCACATTTTAAAATGATGAAATTAAAAATATAATAATTGAGCAGAATTTTTGTGTCATATAGGTCTATTAATGAAAATAATTCTTTTTTGGAGATAACATTTCATTTAACTGAGGTTCAAAGTTAATATTCTCTATCATCAAATTGATAACAAATGTTCCGAGAAAAAAAGTTCTTAGTTCTTGGGCCATATAAAAACAGGCAGTGAGCTGGATTTGGCCCATAGGCCATATTTTTGACAATTCCTGCTTTAGAGACCTATATTTCTAAAGTCTGGCTTATTAGTTTCCTAGGGCTTCTGTAACAAAGTACCACAAACTGGGTAGCTTAAAACAACACAAATTTATTACCTCACAGTTCTGGAGGCCAGAAATCTGAAATCAATATTGCAGGGCCATGCTCCCTCCAAAGGCTCTGGGGGAGAATACTTCCTTATCTCTTCCAGCATCTGGTAGCCCTAGGTGTTCCTTGGGCAATATCACTCTAATCCCTGCCTCTGTCTTCACGTGGCCATCTTTCCTCTGTATCTGTCTGTATTTCTTCTCCTGTTCTTATAGGGACACCAGTCATACTCTAATTCAGTGTGACCTTATTTAACTAGATACACTTGCAACGACCCTATTTTCAAATAAGATCACATTCACTGGTATTGGGGGTTAGGACTTGGACATATGTTTTTGGGGGGAACACAATTTAACCCGCAACAGCAGAGGACTTGACAGAGAGCTCTGGAGGATCCTAGAGTCAAAGGTCTTCCTTGCATTTGTAAAACTGGAGCATGTAGCACTACCCTTCTTGATGACCACAGCTCCAAACACTTGGACACTATTTTTTTGTTGTTTTAAGGCCCCTAGATACTAGTTAAGTGCTTTCATTAAAAAATATGTCACTTGATGGATACCTAGGTGGCTCTGTTAAGTGTCTAACTCTTGATTTCAGCTCAGGTCATGATCTCACAGTGGCAGGGTCTAGCCCCACATAGAGCTCTCTGCTGAGCATGGAGCCTGCTCAAGATTCTCTCTCTCTCTCTCTCAAAAGAAAAAAAAGAAAAGAAAAGAAAAGAAAAGAAAAGAAAAGAAAAGAAACAAATGTCACTTGGGATGACTGGCTGGCTCAGTCAGTGAAGCATGTGACTCCTGATTTCTAGGTCATGAGTTTGAGTCCCATGCTGGACCTAGAGCTTACTTAAAAAAATAAAGACAAAAAAAAAATGTCACTTACTGTCAGCAAAAGGACTAGAATTCATTCTATACTAGAATGAATGTTTCTTAGCTATTTTGAACTTCCTGGAAGCTTCACGATACATCTGAGACTAGAAAGTGGGAAAATTTTTGTCTCTTTAGTGTGTTTATACCTTAAAACCTTTTAAAAAAAGGTATTATTATGGTCCAGTCAAGAGTTAATGGTGTCTTATACCAAGGTTGTAGCAAATGGAAAGAGGATCTTCAGTATTTGAAAGTTTGTGCATTTAAGGGTGGAGAAGGTGTCAAGAATGACTTTCTGGTTTCCAGCAACTGGGAAGAGAGTAGAATAAGGAACATTGGAAGTTTGGGGTAGAAAGATGTAGATCTTGAGTTTGTCATGGATATGTTTGTTCTGAGCAGCTTGCTAAACAATACAGTTTTCTATATGGAGCTGAAACTGGAGATATAATTTGAGAGTTGTTGTTGGGATTTAAGGGGACCCATGAATAATGCTCCCTATCTTATGAGTTCAGAGCAACAGACAAAATCCCAGCTTTTTAATTGGTTAAATTGTATTGTACAATACAGCTTTGATCAGTAGACAAAACAAGGCTTTAAAAATTTTTTTTTTTTTTTACATTTCTTTATTTAGAGACAGAGCACAAGTGGGGGAAGGGCAGAGAGAGAATGAGACACAGAATCCAAAGCAGGCTCCAGGCCCCAAGCTTTCAGCACAGAGGCCAATGTGGGGCTCGAACCCACAAACAGTGAGATCATGACCTGAGCTGAAGTAGGATGCCCAACCGACTGAGCCACCCAGGAGCCCCAAAACTGGGCTTTTTAATATCCTCCCCCTGAATTTAACCTATTGGCCTCCAATAGCAAACCTCCATATTGCAGAAACAGAGCCTGGCCTAATAAGATTGTGTCATGTGAGAAAAAGGACTGTGTTCCTGCTGCAGGGGCAACAGATCTATACAGAAAGAGAGAAAGAGAGAAGAGGAGAGACACCCAAGCTGTGTGTGAGTCACTCCTCCTGGGGGAAGGACTGAGTATTTCAGCAGGAAACAAATGGTATATTCAAAGAGGTAATTGAGGGGAATATAGCAAAGGGATTATTAACTGAGGCGTGGGCAAGATTAATGGAACCAACAAGGGATGTAGAAACATCCAGGAACTACGTACAGGGAAATTCTAGTGGGGATCAGGGAAGGGAGCTCTTACCAGAACTCAGCAAGAGCTCTAGCTAAGGAAGAGATGCCGTCCAACAGGAATGTGGCTGAGGAAAGGAACCAGTGCCAAAACTGGCTCTGACTGCCCCGGGGTGAGGTTAGGCTGTGGGGGAAGATAAATATCCTGCCTACTTGCTCTTCTCACCGTCTGAACTCCGTCCCATTGACCCACAGGAAACTAGTGGACTATAATGACTGGGGAATGCAATGTGTAGCAGTCAGCCTGCCCAGGCACAGAGGGCAGAAAAAGGTGGGGAATAGGCAATCAGAAAATAACCAGCATGGGGGCTCCTGGGTGGCTCAGTTGGTTAAGCATCTGAGTTCGGCTCAGGTCGTGATCTCATGGGTCATTGAGTTTGAGCCCCTCATCAGGGTCCGGGCTCTCTGGGATTCTCTCTCTCTCCTGCTATCTCTTTCTCTGCCTGCCTTAAAATAAATAAGTAAACTTAAAAACATAACCAGCATGTTGTTAGTAAGGGCTAGAGAGAGGGCAAGAGGTGTCACTGTACAGTTCAGTCCTGGCAATGAACTTCCCTGAGGTGAGGATTAGAAACCTGTTGTTCTGCTCCCACCTTTAGGAGGCTAACCTCTATACGTGCACCCTACCATCCACTGCTCCTTTGGGTCCCTCCTTCAACCATTGCTGGGTAGTTTAGCCTTTACTCCAAGAAGGCTCTGAAATGGAAGCAGAACAGTTCTTTAAATGCCCACCGCACCTAGCGTGAAAAGAAAATGACTATCCTCATTTTTCACCTAGGGTGAAAAGAAAATTCCTATCTCATATTTGCTCAGCTGTTTTGTCCAACAGGTTTACCAGCAGATATGCAATGGGATCAAATGACAATATAAATATATGACAATGTGATGTTTGACAGTGATGCAATACCAATGAAATGGAAATGTCCCAAATAACCTTTTTCCATTACATTGTTTCAGTAATACTAAGATGTGAAACATTTTTTTTTCACATTTTAACCTCTCTAAAATTGGGAGTCATATTATAGTCTCATCCCCTAGGCAGCTGTTATGATGGTGGTATCATCACCTGCCATATGCATCAAACCTGGCAGAATGGATATCAGCAACTTAGAAGAAAACCCGGCAGATAGAGCAGAGCACTGTTATAAAATGCTCCATCACCAGTGCTCTTGATGGCACAGAGAGTGACACCATCAGATATTACATGGGCCATTCTGATTTTAAAAGTGGCTCAGCCGTAGAGACAGAAGGTAAATTAGTGGTTGCAGGGGTAGGAGTGTGGGGAGAGTGGACTGGAGAATGACTGCTTATGGGCACAGGGTTTCCTTTTGGGGTGATAGAAATGTTCTGGCATAGGTAATGGTGACAGTGGACAACTTTGTGAATACACAAAAGACCATTGAATTGTATACTTTAAAACGGTGAATTTTGTGGTATGTGAATGATATCTCAATTTTTTAAAAAAGTGACTCAACATATTGGGGGAAGCTAGGTAATGGATATACTACTTTTGTGCTATGTTTGCAAGTTATTCTGCATCCAAAGTTATTTCACAATAAAAAGCTTGAAGGGGCACCTGGGTGGCTCATTCGGTTAAGTGTCTGACTTCAGATCAGGTCATGATCTCACTGCTCATGAGTTTGAGCCCCGCGTTGGGCTCTGTGCTGCCAGCTCAGAGCCTGGAGCCTGCCTGGATTCTGTGTTTCCCTCTCTCTGCTCCTCCCCTGCTTGCACTCTGTCTCTCTCTCTCTCAAAAATAAATAAACATTAAAAAAAAATTTTAAAGCTTTAAAAAATTTGGAGGGGGGAATACTGTATAAAATGGAGGTCTTATTTAAAAAATCTGTATGCCTGGGTGTCTGGGTGCCTGGGTGGCTCAGTCAGTTAAGCATATGACTCTTGATTTAGGCTCAGGTTATGATCCCAGGGTCATGGGATTGAGCTCCATGTTGAGCCACACATGGGCAGCTCAGAGCCTGCTTGAGATTCTCTCCCTCTCTCTTAGCCGCTCCCCTGCACTCATTTGCAAGTGTGTGTTCTCTCTCTCTTTCTCTCTTTCAAAATAAATAAACTTTAAAAAGAAATTTAAAATTTTTTAAAATGAAAAAAAATGTGTATGCAGAGTATGTTATAGACTTGTGTGAACCCTTAAGAAAAAAGTGAAAAGATATTCAATAAAAGCTCTTTTCCAACTCTGAAAACAAACATGATTCAGAATATTTGGATTCTGAATATAAAGAGCTTCTAAGAATACTTTAAGTTATTTTGCTCATATTTTCCTTTTTATGTATGCACAAGAACAACATATGGTAAAAATCTATGTCTAAGTCAGTCTAAAAGAGCTTGTTAAGTAAGTATAAAATCAACATTTTAAGTGACAAGTGTTGTGTTAAAGTTTAAATTGGCAGTTTCTCCCCCTTTCTTGGTGGTATTTCGATGTTATGAAATATAGTGTTCCGTTCCCAAAGAGGAATAAAAGCTCCCAAACCAAATCTCCTTGCTCTTGTAAGATAAAGAGCAGATATGGAAGTACACAGCTATCTGGTACACAGACTCGTTCTGGTCAGCCTCAGCCCAGGGGCTTCACTCAGTGCCTGGGAAGTGAGGGGTCCCTCCATGGCTGCATCCAAAGTCTCTTATATATTCCACTTTTGGAGTCCAAAGGGTTACAGGACATAGAAGGCTCCCCCAGCACCAGCCCCACCCACACGTGAGAAACTTAGAAAACGTGAGCAAATCTGCCCAGCCCTGTAGCATTTAGACCAGCTGTGTCAGCCCTGATTCTGGGTTGTGAGCTGTAGAAACTGACTCTGCCTGATGTAAGTAGAGAAGGAATTGATTGACAGTTCTTTGGAAAGGTGGGGAAATTGCAGGGAAGACTGGAAAACCTGGCTTTGAGTAGTGTGACCTGTGAAGTGTCCCCATGAAGGCACTGTTGACGGGAGCAGAGCTTTGCACCCACTTTCATGGGGAGTTCTCTGCCAGGCCCACATCTGTACATCGCTGACTTCGTATTCAAAGTTCTGGGCCTTGGTCACATGGCCGCACCCTTGCCATGTGGCTGTAGGGAAGCTGGGAAATTGTGTAAATGGCATTTTCTGCTTCTATAAAAGGAGATAGACTCTGCCTCCCATCAAGACTCTTAGGGAGGGGGGAGAGGTCAGCAGATGATGGGCAGCCAAAATCATGATGAATATCTACTTCAATCAAAATAAAGTTCTTTTTTTTTTAAGTTTATTTATTTATTTTGAGAGAGAGAGAAAGCATGAGTAGGGGAGGGACAGAGAGAGGGAAAGAGAGAGAGAATCCCAAGCAGGCTCTGCACTGTCAGTATAGAGCCTGATGTGGGGCTCAAACTCATGAACTACAGGGCCATGTCCAGGGCTGAAGTTGGATGCTTAACCGACCGAGCCACCCAGGTGCCCCAAAATCAAGTTCTTAGAATCCCAGAACAGACACATAGTACTGGCACCAGCTGAAAGCCCTGACAGAGTATAGCAATATCTGAGGGAAGAAAGGAAAACTGAGAAAACATGAAAGAGTGAAATAAAATCTTGCCGATATCAGGCTTATCTTGCATGCGTCTCAGTCTATATGGGAGTTTTCTATAGTTCTTGACCTGTGGACTTCTTAGTGTTGGGAGAAGTCTTTCATCAAGAGGTTAATTATGGCCTGGGTTTACCATATCATATCTAGAAATTGTAACCTTTTCACCCCCTTGAAAAATTTAGTAATTTTTAATGATGCTCCAAAATTTACTAGAGGCTCCTTTCTTCCCCATTCTGTATATTTTAAAATCCCTAATTTCTATTTCCCCTTGTCTCTGTCAAACCAAGGACACAGCCACATTTCTTCTTATGAGCAATCATTGCAATGGTATACTGATAAGCAGGCTCTCTGGAGGGAAGAAAAAAGAAAGAGATCCTGATTTATAGCATTTGCCAATTTCCTCGGTGTAAGTACTCCTACCATGGAAGATTTCAAGCTACCAAAGCTGTGCCTTGCAAAATCCCTGAATATTTAGCAGCTTTCCTGAGCCCCTAAAAGCCGCTGCCTCTTTCCTGGAATGTCTCTACTACCTGCCTCCTGAAGCAGTTTTCCTACTTATTTAATCTGGACAATCACTCATAGTGGATTTCTCAACCAAAGCTGCTGTTGAATATATGTTCCATGAGGGCAGAGGTCTTTGTTCAAGCTGTCTTCCCAGAACCTAGGACATACCTGGCACATGGAGGGTCTCAGCACATATTTGTGGTGATGGTTCTGAGGATCTTCTCTGAGGCTGGTGAGGACAACCCCCTCCGCCATGTGCTAGTCCACAGAGCATTGCCTTTCTCTCAGGTATTAAAGCTGTGTCAAAGACAGCAGAGACTGTCCTGTCTTTTTCTGCGAAGTGCGACACATCTCATTTATCCATTTGCCTCTGTCATTCCACTTCTCTTTTTAGGAAGACTCAGCCATGTTTTTAACATTTTAACTTGCTTCTTAAGTTGATCATTTCCTTCCTTATCATGTCAGCCAAGCACTGTATTGATTAGTGTTTTCCTCTTTCTTTCCCTTTGCTTTTGAATCAAGACATTTGTTTTCCTGATACATTCCTTAGATTCTGTCTTGTGGGGTCCACCACAGTGAACAATTTGAAGTTATGAGGTTTTGAGTCTGCCAGAAACATGGCTGATGATACTGGTCTTGTCCTCCTTTATTTATTCTTCGTGGGTGGGTGTTCTTTCATGGCTGTCGATACTAGCCTAGATGGATATCTAACCTAGGCTGGGACTCTATCTACCACTGCCCTGGCTGGTTTGCATGCAGTTCATTTCATCTTCCTGTGCCTTTCCTAAAAGCCCTCCTCCAGAAGTTCCCGGGTATGTTCCCTCAAGGCACATACCATGTCTGAATCGTCTCCTACAATAATTGAGCCACTGGAAAGCTCACTGGTAATGCTAGAAGCATTCTGGGCCCATCTTCCCAGACCTCTCCCCTCAAATCTGGCCACAGTTGCATGACTACCTATCATAACTGTGGCAATCTTTAAAAGGTGATTCCCCAATTAAACTTACTGTTGACTCCTTATCTGACCTTTTAAGAGGGCACTTCTCAAGAGCTTCCTGGAACTGTACTCCCTGGTTGGGGGTGGCAGGGTCTAGATTATTCCAGTCTGTTCTCTGAAATTTTACCTCCTTCTATTAGAAGTTTTTGGATCCTATTTAGTCAACCTTTCTGGTCTAGTAATAACCTAAACAAAAAGGTTTCTAACACCTTCCTTGAGAGTTGTTAGGTCCAGGCATATCTTATTTCACCTTTCTTTCTTTTTTTTTCTTTTAAAGTTTATTTTATTTTTGAGAGAGAGAGAGAGAGAGAGAGAGAGGAGAGCATGCATACAAGTGGGGGAGGGGCAGAGAGAGGGAGACAGAGGATCAGAAGCAGGCTCTGTGCTGACAGCAGAGAACCTGACACAGGGCTCAGGCCCACAAACCTAGAGATCATGGCCTGAGCCAAAATTGGATGCTCTACTGACAGAGCCACCCAGGTGCCCCTTATTTCACCTTTCATATTGGACTAGCCTGACCTCCATGATCAAAACATGTCTCTTAAGGAAATCCTTCTCTCTACATGGCAGTGGTGGTAAGGCCCAGTACTGGATGATCAGAATAGACACTGCCTGCAAACAACCCAGGCGTGTCTCTGGCTGAACTTCAGTTTTCCCCTGCTGACCACCCCCTCCATTATCATCCTGGCTCCTTTATTTATCTTTCTCTCTCCAACTGCTCTGATTCTGGCTTCAAGATCAAAATTTTGTTAAAGAAAAAATTATTCATACCTCATGTTAGAGACTGAATGGTAAGGCAGACTTTATTTAGGTGTAGGGACCACTGCAACAGGGTTTTGCAGTAGGGGAGAGAGATTGGGCTCTTATTCAGAATATAGCTTAGGCAAGTGGGAATTTATAGCCAAGGGGCAGGGAGGGGGGTGGTCAGTGGATGGGAAATTACTAAGAGGAAACATCAGGGACAAGAGGGTTCTGGCTGAACCCAGCTCATAGGATTTTTGCTGAAGGCAGGCCAGGGTGACCAGATATCACCTGTGGGCCGAGGAGGATGAGGAACCTGATCAGATATTGAGGTTGGGGTGGGGGTGGTCTGGCTAAACTCACTTAGCAGGATTCTGGTTACAATTGGACAATGTAGAGATGAACATGGAAGCCCGGAAATCAGGGCCCAGTTGAGAAAAGAGTTCAGAGGAGACTTACTAGAGTTTGGTTAATGAAAGGATCTTTGTTAGTTTCTAAACCAATCCAGCTCCTCCTTGATTCCTACAGACAGCATGTTCCTGGCACAAGCCTTTTATTATTCTTTCTGAGACTAAAAAATAATATTTTTATTAATGCCCCAAAAGATGGCCTGCTACCCATCAAATAAGGCCCTTATTTGAATCTCTGATGAAAACCATGGCCAGGCTTAGGTAACAAATCTAGAGGACTTTGATCCACGTGGTGGGGTTTGAGGGTGATTCTAGAAGTCTGTAGGTAAGCCATAAGGAACCAGGAGGTTAAATCAACCACAGTTCACTCTTTGGCCCTAAAACTGGGTTCAGTTCAACAGACTAAGAGGAAGAGAATTTGAGGTAGTTGACTTAATGCACCTAAAGCTAGAACGACATAACTAGTACATTCTAACCCCGTGTTCTCAAGTCGTTCTCAGACCAGCCGCATCAGCACCACCTGAGAACTTGTTAGAAATGCTAATTCAAAGGACTTGACCCAGACCTACTGGGGGCGGGAGCCCAGGAAACTACTTAAACAAGCTCACTAAGATGAGTCAAGAACCACAGTTCTCTCCCAAGTGGCACTTAACTCCATTTACAGGAAGTTGCATGTGAAACAGCTTCCTTTAGGCTGTTCCTGCCTGAGAAATATGTTAGGAGCAGCAAGAAATTTTCCCAACCACTAATGCCTAAAGAATTTTTTCCACTGGAGCTCTGTATATTTTAAGTGACAGAGAGATTCATCTAATCCCCATGTTGGGTGCACCTGCTTAGGTTTGTAAGTTGCAAAAGCTTGCCTGGCCTGTGTGCACCGAGGTTGCAAAGGCCTGGGTTTGCCGAAGCTCTGTGACATCAGTCTCATTAAACTGCTGTGTCTTCAAGCAATCAAGGGCCAAGAAGCCCTGTGCTTACAAAGTACTGACACCTCCTATCCCAGCCACACCCACAGCATCTAACTCTCTGAGTATATCTTATGTCTCCAAAGCCCCATCTTTGTGCCTGTTCCTCAAGCTTTCCTGGTTTGTGGGCCATATATGGGGCTTGGGGGTGAGGAGGAAACAAATCTAATCCCCTTTATCTGAGTTCAGAACCAACTGAGAAATAGGATCAGACAACCACTAGAGATCAATAGACGGCTTTTATTGCTGATAAAGTCGAACTGGAAAATGTAGCTAGGAATCTGCAGCCATCTCTGGGCTTCCTCATATCTTCACCTTGAATCGAACCTCCCCACCCCAGTTGCTAGCCTCCTGGTCTGCTGGGGAGATTGCCAGACCCAATCGTGTTGTCACCAGAGTTAGTGCAGCCTTTCCCCAACCTTCCCAATCAGCTCTATTACTTGGTCTTTGGAGGAGAGTGGTAAGTTGTGGGTTGACGGCCAGGACAGGTGTTCCAGTACTATTCCCTCCTGGGGTGAATGGGATGATGAAGGAATAAGGTTTTCCCTGGCTGTAGAAATAATATTTGAGGTCACTGGCACAAAGGAAAGAGCCTAGAATGGGAAGAGGGGATGGTCAGGACTGAGGCTTGAGGAAGGCTCACTTTTAAACATGGTTTCAAGGAGGAAGCCCCAGCCAGATAGAGGAGGAGGACCAAGAGCATGTGGTGCCACAGGGGCCAGGGGAAGATCATTTTAAGGAGCGAGTGATCAGCAGGGTCAAACTTTCCTGAGAGGGCCTATAAAATGAGAACAAAAACTGTCCCCTAGATTTAGCCATATGGTGACCTTATTGAAGGGTGGGAAAGGGAACCAAGCTTTGGGGTAGTCTTTGGAGGGTGTTGAGGGGGAAGCTTTTTCAAGAGGGACAAAGCTTGTTTGAAAGCTGATGGGAAATGACAGCCTTCTGAGCTTGTGGTTGGGGCAAATAGCTGGTACCCCATTCTCTAGGCCAGGTACCTTGGGTGGAGTGTTCCATCTGTCTACATGGAGTACCTTTTCCTAATTCACACGAAGATGCAGTGTGAGCTAACAGTAGCCCTGGATGGGAGGATACTGGTACACAAGAGATGGCATAAAGGATAGTAGGTCACATAGTCACCTGCATAGCTAGGACTAGATGCTGAAGGCTTCTGGCTCCAAGTGCACAGACAGCTCCCAATCCCCCAGGGCAGAAACAAGAAAGTCTCTTCTTCACTTCAAGAGTTTGCCTGTATTTATGCACCTGGATGGCTCAGTCAGTTAAGCGTCTGACTTTGGCTTAGGTCATCATCTCACTGCTCTCGAGTTCAAGTCCTGCATCAGGCTCTGTGCTGACAGCTCAGAGCATGGAGCCTGCTTCAGATACTGTGTCTGCCCCTCCCATGCTCATTCTCTGTGTCTCTCTGTCTCTCAGTAATCAATAAATGTTTTAAAAATTACCAAAAAAAAAAAAAAAAGAGTTTGCCTGTATTTTTGGCAATCCTTGATTGTTTTAGCACAAGTTGACCAAGTATTTATTTATTTATTTATCTGGGGGGAGGGATGCAATTTTTTTTCATTTGACCTTTTTTTTTTTCATTTGACCATTTTTTTTTTTTTTTCATTTAAATCCTGATCTGGTAAGAATGATCAGGATCCAATGGTCCTAACCCTCCCTTAGTGACAACCCCTTAGTCCCCGAGAGATCCACACTTTAGATTAATGGTGAGGGGCCTACAAAGGTAACAGACCAGCCTCTGCTTCTCAGGAATGGAGAGTGCTCCCTGGACCAGTTGGTGGTCTCTCCCTACCTTCTACCCCTAGTCTCAGAGCCCATATTCTTTAAGAGCTGGTCTTTAGATGTAATTTTTATAACCATGCACTTAACCCCTTTTTATAATATCTTACTTTTTCAATTAAATTATTTCTAACTTTGACATAACAGAAATATTACCATCAGAGACTTCTTAATGATAAGCTCCCCTCTGCTAGTTCCACATTCTTCTAGTCTCCTAAACCATTTATCATATGCCCACATATCAGGAAAATAAAATAAGTACACTTGGGAGAGAGAATTTGGCAATTTTGCTAAGATCTCATGGGTCTCTTAGTATTTGTTTTCCTTCTTAACATGTGTTTCCTGTAATATAAATAAAATTCCATAAATAAAAACATATTACTACAAAGGTATGTTTAGTTTACATTAAAATTTAAATCTCTTATTGAAGGAAAAGAATTAGGATTGATGCTAAAAGTTTATTATTTTTTAATTTTTTAATTAAAAAAAATTTTAAGTTTATTTATTTTCAGAGAGACAGAGACAGTGTGAGTGGGGAAGATGTAGAGAGGGTGAGAGAGAGAGAATCCCTAGCAGACTCCAAGCGCCGAACTCACAAACCATGAGATCATGACCTGAGCTGAAATCAAGAGTCAGACGCTTAACTGACTGAGCCATCCAGGCACCCTAAAAGTTTATTTTAAATTGGCCTCTGGATAATTTAAATATGTAAGTCATTTCTCTCTCTCTGTCTCTCTCTGTCTCTGTCTCTGTCTGTCTGTCTCTCTCTCACACACACACACACACACACACACACACAGAGCAATCCTATTAAACAGCCAGATTTTATTTTTTTATTTTTTTTTTAATGTTTATTTATTTTTGAGACAGAGACAGAGCATGAATGGGGGAGGGGCAGAGAGAGAGGGAGACACAGAATCGGAAGCAGGCTCCAGGCTCTGAGCCATCAGCCCAGAGCCCCACGCGGGGCTCGAATTCACGGACCCCGAGATCGTGACCTGAGCTGAAGTCAGACACTTAACCGACTGAGCCACCCAGGCGCCCCTAAACAGCCAGATTTTAAAAGTCTAACTTTGTATACTGTAATTGGGAGTCAATTAGACAACAATTTTAAGTTAATGAAAATCTACCCATACATATTTTTGGTGCTCAAAGGTAAGTGGAATGACAATAGAAAGAATACGAAATGTTTAAATGGAAGAGATAACTGGAATATGCAAGATAAAAATGATCAAAATTACTGTGCATGAGTGGGGGATGGACTAAACAGGTAAGGGGCATTAAGGAATCTATTCCTAAAATCATTGTTGCATCATATGCTAACTAACTTGGATATAAATTAAAAAAATAAATAAATTATTAATAAAATTTAAAAAAGTTACTGTGCATGGAGTAGCCAGAAACTTAAAAATGGACTGTTTCCCAAGAATAAGTAAGTACAGAAACATTGCTCTATCTACTGTATAAAATATACCAAACTCTTTTTTAGCAGATAAAATATTACATTGGATGTAATAGACTTCAAAACAGCATGAGAACAATAAAACTGCCTGGACTTATTTGCAGATAATTCTAATGAGATTTTGGCCTCTCCTTTGGGATCCAAGGTGGAGTCTTTGCAAATCCATTCCAGGGTCAACAGGGTCTTGTGGCAGTTTTAATGTGGTTCTATTCTTCTGAGGTCTAGGAGGTTGCTGACTAGGTCTAAGGACACGGAAGATACATGGTCACTTCAAAGACACATAATGGGTCCATGCAGAGGAATGATCTCTTGGTTTAGGCATGGCTGGACACAAGGCTATTGCACCCAAAGATAGAGAGGAACCAGGATGGCCCCCTCTACATACAAAATACTTGTTAATATAGTAGAATATTTGCCAGTGGGGATGAGAGGCGTGGAGTAGGGAATGGAGAGGAAATTCAAGAGATATATAAATAAAACAAGATTGGCTCTTTACCACCCAATGATATAGTAATGATGATGATAACATGTAATGAGCTGGGGAGTATGATTAGTATTTCAATTAAAAAAATACATTATACTTACATAGATAAAGTACGCCCAAGGTTACTTATAAAATAGTTTTGTTTTGAGTGCCTTTTCACTTTCCACTCACCTGCTTTCCCATTCCTTTTCTCCTGACTTTCCTTTACCCCTCTTTTGGGCTGGCCGCCTGGCTGTCCAGGGGCCCCTCACTGTGTGCAGCTCTGCAGGAAGCATCTCATGCTGGGCACATGAGATGTGCCCTCTTCTCCCTCCCTCATACTTCTCTGTCTTTTCCTTCACTGCCCAGAACTGGGAAACATAACCCTTAGACCCAAACAAGAGGGGCCCTGCACTGAACCCCATGCTTTAGAGGGCTGCTCCTGCCCTGCCTTTCCCCATGGGGTTAGGAATCCTTAGGGCTGAAGGCACATGCTCTTTTCCTATCCCAGAGCCTATGCTCTCCTTCTAGAGCACATTCTGGGAACCTGGGGCCCCGAAGAGCCCCAGGTCTCTTTCAGGCCTTTTCCAAATATGGGTCCTCTTGAGGAAAGACTGTGCCCAGCTGTCTGGGGAGGTGAACAGGACTCGGAGGTGCACACTGGGATGTCCACATGCATGTGCAGGAGGCCCTTTTGGTGTGGGATGGAGCCAGGATGGGAGAAGGGAAGCCGTGCACCTGGGGCCTGGGGGCTGGCCCTTCGTATGCCACCAGTTCTGGTGGAGAGGTCTAAAGAATCTGAGAATTTTAAGTTTGAACCCAGCCTTCCAGGTTGGTGTCAGGGTGGGGAAAATGGAACATATTTCATCAGTTTGTTGGCTTGGTTTATAACTTTTAAATATTTAAACACATATTTATAGGCCTCCATTTGCACTCTTGCACTGGTGTGAGCAACTATCTTAGATTGGACTGTCTGCCTTCCACAGGGCATCTGGGGCTTTGATAGGCAACTCCTAGTGACACAACATAAAAGAAGAGCAGTCCTAATTAGAGCAGGGCAAATGCTATGGCAGGTGAGTAGAGCAACAGGCTTCAGTGCTTCTCAAATCATGCCAGGTGAGTGGCTGCCTATCTGCCTTTGCTAGCTGGTCCTATGGAGAACTGCGGTTGGCCATTCCTTTATCATGGAGGTGTGTGAATATGAAAAGTGAACTGCCCCCTCTTTATCAAGCACTGGGGCAGTCAGCATCCCTTCCCAACCTCTCCGCCCTCTACTGGGAGAAATGGTATTTATACTGGCTATAAGTAGTTTTTATTCTTTCTTAATACGTACCATTGTAGGATGGAAATTTTAAATGGGAGGGCTCTGACATAACCTGAAAGAAGCTCCATTAGTGATGCAACCAGCCAGAAGGATTTTTTGGTTAGGAGGAGTGATGAACCTGGGAGGGACCAGAGAGCAGAGCCGCAGGCAGGAAACCTGCTTCAGGACCTGGTTGAATTGAAGCAGAAAGACCCAGGACAAGTCTGGTTTCTGTGGCTCCTGCATTCCCTAGAGCCCTGGGCCCTTCCTTTGTCTTCCTCTCCTTTCCTCCCTTTTCCTCACCCCTTCCCCAGCTCCTACTCCCTGTTCTTTTCTGTGTTCTCATTAAAGCATCTTAAATATTGGAAATGAGTTACTGGGGGCAGATATGGCTAGTCTTTGTTAAATAGAACTTTCAGAAATAAAGGGGAAAACCAAAACCATTTCCCCTTCACATAAGTTATATTTCTTTCTGAGAGGCCAAAGAACTCTTGAGGATTTCCCCCAGGATCTCTTTTACCAAGGATGTGTTTATTTGTTTTTCATTTGTGAGTAGAGACTAATTCATTCATTAAATCAAAATTTGCTGAGCTTGTGTTATAAGTAAGCATTGCTGCAGTTGCTGGAGATATTGGGGTGAACTGAAATGGCAAACGCCCTGCCTTTGTGCCCTGTATGTTCTTTTGGGAAACACAACTGGTAAATAAGATTAATAACAACAACAGCAATGTGTGTGTCTTGTGTTTGGTGGTGAGAAGTGCTAGGGAGAAAATAAAGAAGGGTACAGTGTGAAATGGGGTGGTTAGGGAAGGCCTCTCTGAGAAGGTGACATTTAAATAAAGACATGAAGGAGATGGAGAGGAGAAAATACCTGGGTTGGAAGCATTCTCGGCACAGGTAGAACCTTGTTGGAAAGATTCAAATGACAAAGCCCAGAAGCAGGAGCATGCCTGGCAAGTTTAGGGATCAACATGCGGGCCAAGAGTGACTGACTCAGGAACAGGATGAGTACAAGAAAGAGTAGAAGGTGAGATCAGAAAAGCGTGGGTGTGTGGGTGGAGGATCACGGAGGGCTCTTGTTAGCATGTTGATTTACTCAGAACAAGATGGGAGGCGACAATACGATGTAAGCCAAGGGGTGACATGGTCTGATTTGCATATTAGCTGGATCACTCTGGCTGTTGAGAGTAGCCTGTGAAGGACATGGTGAAACCAGTCAGGAAGCTATTGAAATAATCCAAGGAAGAGAAGGAAGTCTCTTAGACCAAGTAATATTAGAAATGGTGAGGAGTGGTGAGATTCTGGACATATTTTGAAAATAGAATCAAAAGATTTGCTAATGGATTGGTTGTGGGGTGTGAGGAAAAGAAAGGAGTTAAATAGAACATCAAGGTCTTTTGCTTGAGCAACTAAAAAGGGAGTCTGTGAACTGACAGGGAAGACTTATGGGGTTCAGGATGGGAAAAAGATCAGAAGTTCAGTGGTGGGACTTACATGTTAGATCCCTTTAGACATCCAAAAGGAGAACCCAAGCAGGCAGTCAGATCTATGAGCTTGGAATTCAGAAGAGTGGTCAGGGCTAGAAAGAAACTTTTGGGAGTCATCAATGAATACATGGTATTTAAAACTAAGAGATGATGAGATTTTTTGAGGAAATGACAGTAGATGGAAAAGAGAAGTGTAAAGACATGAGCCCTGGAACAGTCTAGTGTTTATGACGGGGATGGGAAGGAAGAAGCAGAAAAGACAAAAGGACCAGCCAATGAGATAGGAGGAGAGGAGGGGGAGTATAGTGCCTGGAAGTCCTGGAAGCCAGTTAAGGATGTATCCGGGAGGAGGGAGTGCTCCACTGTACCCCTTGTTGCTGACAGAGTAAGTAAGATGAGGACCAAGAAGCTTCCAAAGTCCATGTCATTGGTGACTTTGAAAAAGAGTAGTGTCAGTGGAGTGGTGAGGGTGAAAGTCTTGTTGGAAAGGTTCAAGAACAAATGAAGAGGAAGAACTGCAGTCAGTGAGTACAAACGATGCCCTGAAGGCCGTAAGTTGTAAAGGGAAGAGAGAAATGGGGCTCCAGCTAGAGAAGGAAGTAGGGTTGAGAGAGATTTTTAAAAATAGGGGAGATAACCACATTTGTACATTGTTGGGAAAGATCCAGTAAAGAAGGAAAAAGGGGGGCACCTGGGTGGCCCAGTCAGTTAAGCATCTGACTTCTTCTCAGGTTATAATCTCACAGCTTGTGAGTTTGAGCCCCGCGTCCAGCTCTGTGCTGACAGCTCAGAGCCTGGAGCCTGTTTCGGATTCTGTGTCTCCCTCTCTCTCTCTGCCCCTCCCCCACTCACACTCTGTCTGTCTGTCTGTCTCTCTCTCTCTCAAAAAATAAACATTTAAAAAAAAAGAGGGAAAAGGGAAGATTCAGGGTTAGTGGACTCTCACTGGTAATGTTAAGAGTATCTACATTGTATTGAGTGCTTATATGTATTAGGTTCTTATGTATGCTCTTCATTCCTTAAAACACGAGATGTACATATATTATCATTTTCACTTTACCAATGAGGAAATTGAGACTCAGAGATTGAGTCCCTTGTCCAAGGTTGCCCAGTAAGGACAGAGAAGAGCTGAGTCAGAGGGAAGCTCAGACCATATTATTCCTGAGGGGACTGACCACTTTTCTGGTCATGGAGCTTCCCAGGCAACGAAGGGCCCATTTACTGTTTTACATTCCTGCCTGAAGAAAGAGTGTGTGTGCTTCTCACAATCATGACTAGAGACTTCTGCTTTTTCTTCTTTCTTTTTTTTTAATGTTTTTTTTTTTATTTATTTTTGAGAGAGAGAGAAGGAGGGGCAGAAAGAGAGGGGAGAGAGAATCTCAAGCAGATTCTGCACTGTCAGTACAGAGCCTGATATGGGGCTTGAACTCACGAACCATGAGATCATGACCTGAGCCGAAATCAAGAGTGGGATGCTTAACTGACTGAGCCACCCAAGTGCCCTTGCTTTCTCTTCTTTCTTAAAGTCTGGGACAGGAGACAACAGAGAAGTTGCCTTGGCATCTGGTTTGGCCCAAACCTCTATATATTGGACATCTAATGAATAATGTTGTGTTGTGTGTTGGAACACACAAAGGGATAGAAATCAAGAGTCCTGGGTTTTAGTCTGACTGTCACTATGTGGCTGTTTTACTTCTGGCAAGTCAATGACCTTGAGTCTTAGTGTCTTCATTAGCCAAATGGGAATAAAACTAGGTGTCCTGTCTGCTTCTTGGGTGGTTGCGAAAACATCACCCTTTATCCTCCCGTTCTCTAGCACTCCAGCAGTATGTGAGACCTTATGCCATTTCCAAAGTATTTGACATATAATGGCACCAGTGGTTCTTAACCTGATGCATAGCAGAACCTTCCAGGGAATTTTTACAAATACTGCTCTCCTGCTAGGATGTGGAGCAAGTAAAATTCACAAACATGTTAAGTGGAGTATAATTGGTACAACCACTTTGGAAAGCCGTTTGTAGTATCTGTTGAAGTTGAACCAACATCTCCCTGTGATCTGCAATTCTACTCCTAGGTTTATACCCAAGAGAAATGTTTGCACATGTGCACCAAGACACCCGTACAAAAATATCTGCAGCAATAGTATTTGCAATTGCTCAAAGCACAAACAACTCAAATGCCCATCAGTAGAATAGATTAACAAGTTGTGGTATATCCATATAATGGTATCCTGAACAGTAGTAAAAGTTTGCAAACTATAGTTACAAATAGTATTAATCTCACAAATAGAGCATTCAGTGAAAGGATACTGACATAAAAGATTTTCCTCAACTCTGTCCCAAAAATAAATAAACGTTGAAAAAAAAAATAAAAAAAAAAAGGGGCGCCTGGGTGGCGCAGTCGGTTAAGCGTCCGACTTCAGCCAGGTCACGATCTCGTGGTCCGTGAGTTCGAGCCCTGCGTCAGGCTCTGGGCTGATGGCTCAGAGCCTGGAGCCTGTTTCCGATTCTGTGTCTCCCTCTCTCTCTGCCCCTCCCCCGTTCATGCTCTGTCTCTCTCTGTCCCAAAAATAAATAAACGTTGAAAAAAAAAATTTAAAAGATTTTCCTCAAAATATGAGATATCATAAAGTAATGAAAATCAGGAAAATTGTAAATCTCTATGGTGTTAGAAGCCAGGACCTTTAGAGAAGGGGGAATGGGTAGATAATAGGGAGGACACAAGAAGGGGCTTCTGGGTTGCTAGTAATGTCCGTGTGTGTGTGTGTGTGTGTGTGTGTGTGTGTGTGTACCTCAATGATGGTTATACAAATAAAAAAATACATATACATTGGATAATTCACTGAGTTGAATACTTATGATTTGTGTACTTTTTTGTCTACATATTTTACTTTGATTAAGAAACAAAACTGCTGCTGGTTCCCATCTCAGACCAATTAAATAGAATCCCTGGCATGGACATTTTCAGGAGTGTATCCAGAGCTGAGAAAACCGCCCTCCCTCCTTGTTGGTGCCCTTCTCTCCAGGAGTGAAGACTGGCGGCTTGGTGCCTGGGGGCTGGCTGGGTGTGCCTCAGAGCGGTGGGGAGGATGGGGCTGTCTGGTGGAGAGACAATTGGGGGACCCTGTGTACAGATGGCCAGCAAGACTGGCCCTGGGGGACACACTCTGAGGGTGAGGGTGAGGCTCCTCACCTGGGGCAGTGACTGAAGACTACCACTAGGGACACCAGCCTTCAGGGACTGCCTGTGGCCATCCTTGCTTAAGAAGTGATTCCTGAGTTTAATTTCAAATTCACTCTTTGAAATAAATCAGAACAGTTTCTGCTGATTTTCATTGTTTTTGTTTGCCTGGCCCTTTGTGGGGATTTTGACTCTTCATTTGTACTTTTGTGTTTTACTGTAGTGACCTAGTTGTTGTTTTAATGCTTTTCTGGCTTTTTTTTTTTGTTTTTATATTATTTATTTACTTTAAAGTTTATTTTGTTAAGTAATGTCTACACCCAACATGGGGCTCGAACTCATGATCCTGAGATCAAGAGTCACATGCTCTTTCGACTGAGCCAGCCAGGTGCCCCCTGTCTTCTTTTTAATATAGAATCTTTTAGCCCACAGGTGATACAGCCACATCCAAAGGCTGTACTGTCATATGCCAGGATGTCTGGGCTGCTTTTCTAACTCTTGTCCCACATGTGAGGGATAAGCAAATTCTAAGTGCACTCGACTCTTAATCTTTGCTGTTCTTGACTTTACTCAATAGAGAAAAGAGTTATAAACATTGAAAACCTTTAGTATCTCTTGACGATTATTCTGAGTATATAAAAGGAAACATTTATGGGCTAAACTCTGTAGCTTGATAGAGATCCTACACTTTATGCATTTCTTCAGAGGCTTTAGCAAAATAATACTTCTACAGTTCAACCTTAAATAGCATTTTAACAAGGCTATAATAGCCTTTTAAACCTTTATTTAAATAGCTGGATATAGCTTTTCTAAAACTATGTTTAATTATAAGATATTTAATTCATTATCAAAGGAAATAAACTTTGTTATAGCTCTAAACTCAAGGCAAATTGTATTTTATTGAAGATTTTATTTTATTGTTTATTTTCAAGAGAGAGAGTATGAGTAGGGGAGGGGCAGAGAGAGAGGGGGACAGAGGATCCCAAGTGGGCTCTGCACTGACAGCAGGAAGCCCGATGTGGGGCTCGAACTCATGAACTGTGAAATCATGACCTGAGCTGAAGTCAGATGCTAAACCACTGAGCTACTCAGGTGCCCCACAAGATTTTATTTTTAAGTAAGCTCTACACCCAACATGGGGCTTAAAAACTCACAACCTCAAAATCAAGAGTCACATCCTCTACCAACCGAGCCAGTCAGGTACCCCAAAGCAAATTTTATTGTATAGATTAAAAAAAAAAATGTTTATTTATTTTTGAGAGTACAAGTGGGGAAGGGGCAGGGAGAGGGAGACAGAGGATCCGAAGCTAGCTCTGCACTGACACTAGCAAGCCTGATGTGGAGCTGAAACTTACAAACTGTGAGATAATGACCTAAACCAAAGTTGGATGCTCAACCAACTGAGCCACCCAGGTGCCCCTATTGTATAGATTTTTATATAAGGGACATTGAGTGTATATTTATCTTTCTAGATCCAATAATGTTCCTCATATAATTGTTATTATTTCTTGGAAAATTTGTGTATATACATATTTAGAGTGTAGGGGAAAAAGGTTGTTGCTTATTTTGTCTAAATGCATTTTTCCTTTTGCTCCAGTAAAAAAAAAAAAGGCTGAGGAAAAAATAGAAAATCTGAAATACAAGCATCCCTCTCTATGTAGTAGTTAAGGTCTTAACAGCAAACCAGCTAAACTTCTAGAATCTGGAGAATCAGCATTGCCTGAGAACGTGTTAGAAATTGAATTCTCGGGCCCGCTCCAGACTTGCTGAATTAGAAACTCCACGTATGGGCCCAGCAACCTGCCTTCACAAACCTTCCAGGTGATGCTGGTCTATCCGGAAATTGGATGACTTCTGCTCTAAAGAAGAGCATGAAACCAGTGTGGCCAGTTAGGCAAGCCCCTAAGTGACCCACTCTGGGAATAGGTGATTTCTTTGATAAATTTGGTGTTTGCTCTCGTCCTTGGCCCACTCATCTTTCCCGAAATCACAGCTACACCAGTAGTTCTCAACCCTGGCTGGAAAGCCTTTAAAACTGCGTCTCCCCAGATGGGTCCTGGGCATCCAGGTGCTTCTGGTGTGCGCCAGGGCTGATAAACTCTGTTCTATATTCAGGTACTTTTGTGGTTGAGACAGATGATTGTTAACACCTGCCCCCAAATTCTTCTGGTTGTTTCCTGCAAGCCCCGTGAAGCAGAACTCAGGCCTCCAGCGTCTGCTTGTCCAGATCTAAAGATGTTTCCTGAGAGCCGGTTTGGCCTTGCGTTGCAGGTACCTCTGCAGACCACAGCAATGCACAGAAGATGCGACACTACCTCCTGGCACGCACACAGGGCCGCCGGCCCTTCCACTGCACCTCAGACGCCAACTCTGCTGCCCGTACCGGATGCTGACTGAGATGATGTGAGTTAAACCCTTTGGTGCACAGAGAAAATGTCAACAAATGCCAGCTATCCTTACCTTCATTATCTGAAGCGTGCGGACCCCTTTTCATTTTAAGCTCACAAAATACTTACTTGGAAGGCCCATCTTGGTTGTTTTATCTTGAATTGTCTACCCCCCAACTTTCCTGCAAAGCCCAGGAGGGACCACTGAACACTCATGGGGGATGTTCTAAGCCAGTGGTCCTTAAAATGCGGTGGCTGGGGAGAGATGTGTCAGCAGCATAAGTGTCACCCGGGAACATGTTAGAAATGCAAACTCCTATCACCACAAGACTTAATAAAAAAGAGGGCAGGAGGAAACTTTTGGAGGCGATGGATATGTTTACGGCATAGATTGTGGCGACGGGTCCACAAATGTATACTTCTCTCCAAACTCATCAAATTGTATATGTAAAATTCGACAGCTTTTTTTTTTTTTTTCAACATTTATTTATTTTTGGGACAGAGAGAGACAGAGCATGAACGGGGGAGGGGCAGAGAGAGAGGGAGACACAGAATCGGAAATAGGCTCCAGGCTCTGAGCCATCAGCCCAGAGCCCGACGCGGGGCTCGAACTCACGGACCGCGAGATCGTGACCTGGCTGAAGTCGGACGCTTAACCGACTGCGCCACCCAGGCGCCCCTCGACAGCTTTTTGTATGTCAATCACACCTCCATAAAGTGGTGGGGGTGTTTTTGTTTTTTGTTTGTTTTTTTAAGAAATGCAAACTGTTGGGCTCCACCTCAGAACTTCTGTGTCAGAAACTCAGGAGATAGGACCTAGACATCTGTGCGTTCTGGTTCACGCTCACATCTGAGAACTGCTGCTCTGTGCCAGTGTTTCACAGGCTTATGAGAAATGCAGACCCTCAGGCCCCAACTTAGGCCAACTGAATTAGAATCCCATGTCCCTGCGATCACATTGGAGTTTGAAAAGCACAGCTCTAAGCTCTTTCCCTCTATCTGGTCAGAATTAGAACACAGGACATGTGCATTCTTGGATCGCAGCTTCTCAGCCCCCCACAGAAGTGCCATCACAAGACAGTAATTTAAGTGTGAGAAACACATGTGTGAAAGATCTTTCTGTATCTGTGGAAAACAATTTATGTTGCCATTACCACTCTCCCACCTCCCATCTCCTGCTCCCGTATCCTGCCGTCGGATAAAGATTCACCCTGTCAATTTTCTTAGCGTTTAGAGCAAGTGTATTGTCTGTTGTTTTTTTGTTGTTTTGTTTTGTTTTTTACATGGGAGTTGAAGTTATGAAACTCATTATACCTAAGTTGCCAGGAGACTCTGATTTTACCTCAATTCTGAGAACTAGTTTGTCTGGGTTCTCTCATATAGCTCTCCCTTCTCCAAGTGATCTTTGTGTTTTAAGTCTTGGGTTAACAATTCTGTTGTGACTGCATTTTTTATTATAAGTAGCTTCAAATACTGTGTGAGAAGATAAGAGTTGATAAGAAATAAGTGTGTGATTGATGCCTGGGAGTCTCTCGGCTTATAGAAAGCATGGTGATTTCAGGGGCTCAGTTCAAATCCCTCCGTCTCTGTGAAGACTTCCTGGCAGCTCTCCACCATAGCTGTAATTAACATGCCTCAGATAACATTATTTGTCATTTATTATTATAACATATATCCAGTATTTCCCAGGATTTTGTGAGTTAATGTTTGTAGAGTGCTTGAACTGTATAGGAGCATACTCAAATTATAGTTGACCCTTGAAAAACAGGTTTTAACAGTGAAGTTCTGCTTATACATCAGTGGATTTTTTTTTTTACAGTACTGTGTGTTTTCTCTTTATCATGATTTTCTCAATAGCATTTTCTTTTTTTAAAATGTTTATTATTTTTGAGAGAGACAGAGAGCAAGCGAGCAAGGGGGGGGGGGGTGGCCAGAGAGAGGGAGACACAGAAGCCGAAGCAGGCTCCAGCCTCCAAGCTGTCAACACAGAGCCCAACACAAGGCTCACATTCATGAACTGCAAGATCATGACCTGAGCCAAAGTCAGACATTTAACAAACTGAGCCACCCAGGTGCCCCTTTTTTTCTTTTTTCTTTCTTTTTTTTTTTTTAGAGTTTATTTATTTTGAGAGAGAGAGAGTGGGGGAGGGGCAGAGAGAGAGGGAGAGAGAAAGAATCCAAGCAGGCTCCACACTGTCAGCACAGAGCCTGATGCTGGGCTTGAACTCAGCAACCATGAGGTCACAACCTGAGTTGAGATCAAGAGTTGGATGCTTAACCGAGTCACCTAGGTGCCCTTCAATAGCATTTTCTTTTCTCTGGCTTGCTTTATTATAAGAATACAATATATAATACATATACAAAATATGTGTCATTTATATTATTGGTGAGGCTTCTGGTCAACAGGCTATCAGTAGTTGAGTTTTTGGGGGAGTCAAAAATTATATGCAGATTTTCAGTTGTGCAGGAGTCAGTGCCCCTACCCTCCACATTATTCAAAGGCCAACTGTATTACTAATACCATTACTGTTATTGTTGTTATTGTTTATATATACTTATGTGTCATTCCTATTAGATCTCTTTGAGATGAGGAGAGGGCTTTATTTGCTGTTGGATTCATTCCCAAATAAGCCTGGGTTTATGTTGTGCTCACAAGGGTTCTTACACAGAACATTAAGGAGAGTTAACAAGTGCTTTGGAAAGAAAAATATGATTTATTGCCATAATTGGAGCATCAGGTCTCAGTCCTATCCAGAGAGGAAAGCTGCTGTGCCCACAAGAGCAGCACATCCCTTAGCCTCAGTCCCAGAAGGCATCAGAAAAAAAAAAAAAAAGGAAGTGAAGGATAAATGTCACCAAAGTTGTCAGTGAAACTCAATTCAGAAGAAACTCTGACCAAAACCAAAATGGAACCAACTGAAAATGTTAATGGTCATTTTTAGTAAGTCACAAGAATTTGAAGAAAGGCTATTTTAATAAGTAGAACAATTTCATTTTCCATGCAGCCTAGGAAATAAAATCTAGATGGTTCCTTTTATACAATCTCTGGTCAACTCTGTACCTCTTTTGCAGAAAGCAGTATGGTTTCAGCTTAAATACCTTATGGGGGGGGGAGTAAAAGGGATAATGTCTTACGTATCTGTTTACAAGAGAACAACACACTGGATGTCCTATGTGAGGTCACCCGACATATAGTATTCTGGGAATAAAAGTTCAGGCAAGAGAAGAAAATTGAGGAAAGACTCAGGTTTGCATGATGTGTAGAAGAGGGTTGGTGGTGAAAGTAATGAAGCCTGAGATACGGGGCTCCACCCTAATGTACAGACTCTTCCAGAGCCCCAAGAGGGACCCTGGCAATTTTGTGTTTGTAATTTTGCATTAGTGTTCATAAATGGGTTACCCAAATTATGTAAGTTTCAGGCCCTCTCAGTCTGCTCCTGATGAAATGCCTCTCTCTCGTTCTGTTGCTCTTGCCTTCCGGATGGACTATTTTGCAGTCATGTAGTCCCACCTTGCCAAGAAGGTGATGCTGTGATGATTGAGTAGGGGATGTGATGATGAGGAAGAAGGGCCCAGGAGAACTGCTGGGAGGGGAGAAACCACCACAGCGGAGTTTAAAGTGATGAAATGCAGAGGCTAGGATGGCTTCCTTCAAGGACTGTCCTTTCCTTCTAGGGTGGGGATTCTCAACCACTGGTGATTCCCCCCTGTTGCATCCACACGACTCCTGAAACAGAATGCTACGGGCACCAGTGACAGTCACAACAAAGTTTATTGCAATGAGAGGTAAGGCAAACCGATGGATCGGGACCGACACTCTTGACCAGAGTGCGGTCTTGAACAGCTAGGGTACAGAGTTTTTATAGCCGACCACATCGTCTTATTATCACCTGGGAACAGAACAAAGGAATAGTTCCCAGGTGGAAACAGTTCAAACAGGCCCTTGCCCCAATCCAATCAAACACTAATCTGTCCCTTGATTAATAGGATAAGGCTGTTATCTCTTAACCTATACTGTTAAAGCTGTTGTTTCTTAAAGCTACAGGTTAGCCCTACACTACAGTTTAACCCTTACACCCCCTTCCCCCAAGAGACATTTGGCAGCATCTGGAGACCTGTCTGGTTGTCACAAATGGGTTGGGATGTGGAGGGCTGCTACTGGCATCTAGGGGTGGAGGCCAGTGATATTGCTAAATATCCTGCAGTGCACTGGACAACTCCCTATGACAAAGAAGTATCTGGCCCCAGATGTCAGTAGTTGTGATGTTGAAAAATCCTGTTCCCAGGGTATTCCTTTTACTGCAGGTCACTGACAACTCAGGTTGTCAAAATGAACAATCAGCAAACAGTATAAGGTAACTTCTCAAAGGCGTTTTTGCAGTTTGGTCTTCCCCATAAACCATCTTCGGGAGGTATCTGGCTCGTCTTTCCTAACTTCCACTCCTACCCACCACCTGTCTCCCACATACACACATGCAAAGGCTTACAGGACAATGGCTCTAATAAACACAATAGTGAAAACCTGGTGCAGTCAGCGATGTGTGAGAAACAGAGAAACAGAGTCTGCCCCTTGGTGAAGGACCTGGGTTCCAAATGGCTTCAGCACTACAAGAGAATCCCAGGCACTGCAGGGGTGCTTTGTTGTGGCATTCCCGATCAAAAGAGCTGCTTCTCCCAAACTAAAACAATCAGCTACTTCCCTCAACAATGTGGATGTTAATGCAATGTTGATGGAAATGTCCACACCTTTCTATGCTGCTGAACCCTACTAGTTCAAATCCCAGAGTTGCCAATGGACTGCCCCAAATTCCTGCCCTCTGACCTCAGCTGGTCCTCTTGACCTTCCTTCTGGCCACCTACTGATTGTATCTCTGCCTTATTCCCATGGTGGCTCACTTCCCTCAAGGCCCCAAACCATTTTCTCCTGTTTCCCTTCTGCAGATGGCCTTGTCTCTTGCTTCCCTTCTGCAGATGGCCTTGTCTCTTGCTTTCCTGAGATGAGTAACAATCACAGCTGCTATCATTTATGCAGCAGCCGCAAGCACTAGGTTGGTGCCATATATGTGTTTCATCTGCAAGGTGAGTATAGACAACCCTACTTTGCACATGATGAAACCAGAGCTTTAAAGAGGCCTTTCACTTCTTCCAAGTCAATGCACGTGTTTGGTCCCAGGACTGCCATCTGCAGTATGCCATCTCCCTGTACTTCTCTCTTCTTCTGAAAATGCCTCTGTCTTGATTCCTAGGTTTTGGAAGAAGAAAAGTAATTTCAACCCCAAGTTTCCCCCCACCCATCTTGATCTTGGTTTCCTCTTGTTCCCCAGTGCACTTCACTCCATTAACTATCCCCTCCCTCTCCCATGGCTCAGCTTCCCCTCCCAAGTGCCTTCTTCCCCTGCATACACATTCCATCTGCCCTGCTTCCTTTGCTTCACTCACAGCCTGTCAAAAGGAAGAGTGTCTCTGGGGTGTCTGGGTGGCTCAGTCGGTTGAGCATCTGACTCTTGTTTTCAGATCAGGTCAGTATCTTGTAGTTTGTGGGTTTGAACCACACATTGGGTTGTGTACTGACGATGTGGAGCCTGCTTGGGATTCTCCCCCCCCCCCCCCCCCCGGCTCACTCGCTCACTCTGTTTCAAAAAATAAGTAAACTAAAAAGAAAAAGGAGAATGTCTGTTTCACCACCTCTTATGTTCTTTCATGTACTCCTTGGCCTGTCTAGTCACTCATTTACTGGGTAAAGCCTCATTCCTTTCCCTGGCTCTGTGTTTCCTTGGGTCCCCTTTGCTTCCTGGATGGGCACTATGTTCAGCTCCTACCCTTCAGTTTCTCAGTGCCTGGAATAGCATCCTGAAAAGCAATAGTGATGGTGATGACCTCATGGAGCACTCGACAAAAACCAGACAAACCCTTCCAGAGGCCAGAGAGATGGCTGAAGTAGGGCTCCCAGGGAAATTCCTTTGGGCTGGAGTTCTGTTCAGCATAATGACGACACACTATTGCCGTTTTTAGAGCAGTGATTTCCAAATGGAAATACCCTACTTCACCAGAGACTGAGATCTGAAGTCACTAGCTTCATATCTAAATGTCATTCACCTCTTCACTGTAACCAAGGCTCTGAGAAGCAGAAACACATGACTACAAGCTAGGGGATTCAATTCCTGTTTTTTCTTCCTGTTTGTCCTCTGCTCAAATAAAAAAAGAAATACCTAAAAGAAACTTCTTGGTATTGTTATCCTGATAGTATATTACTACTACATATGTGGAGATAAGTTAAATGAAACAATAAATAGTTTTTGAGCCATTGGCATCAAATGCCATCAGTTTTTAAAAGGCAAGGAAGTAATGTCTGGGCACTAAATCTTTATTTGATGGCAAGGATCCCTTCTCTGGGTAATTCCATTCTTATACCCTCTCCACTGAAATGTCTATAGGAATTTCCATAAATTGGTATTAGTAAGCTTTTGTCTAACATTTGATTCATTCCTTAATTCAACAAATATTTATCAAAACTGTGCTCAGTCCTTGGACAAGATAGATACAGTGCCTGTCCTCAGGAAATGTAGTCTAATCTAACACTTACAGTTCAGTATGATGGGTGCTGGATAAGCTAAATGTAGGATGTGGCAGGAATATTTACACAGACAGTCCCCTTGGACTTGGGGGTGGCTGGTCAGGGACAGTTTCCAGGAGAAAGTAATATCTAAGGTAAAACCTGACTGTTTTAGGTGAATTGGAGGGGTAAAGTTGGGGGAGGGGTTGTCCCAATAAAAGAGAAAGCATTCTAGAAGGCTCATATCAGGAGAGAAAGACACAGACAGGAGAGGGTTTTAGGGAACTGAAAAGAAGGTCATTCTTATTGGAATCGAGAAGAGAAGAATGGAGAGAGATTTTCATCATCGTCATATCTTATACTTTAGGTACACAAAGTGGGTGCCATTATCCTCATTTTACAGATGTGGGAACTGAGGCACTGAGAAGTTAAAGTAACTTGCCTGGGGTCATCCAGCCTGTGTGTAGCAGATCCCAATGCAGACCTGTATGTGTTCCCTTAACTGACACAATATTACCTCCCATCCTGCCTTTGAGATCATTTTCCAAACTCCTTCCCAGGAATGGCTTGGAGGCCCCAAGAGAAAAGAGTAGATTGAGACAGTGATATTTAGTGGGAAGTCTGAGTGGAAATCTTTACCAAAGAATGCCTGCCCTCCCTCACATGCTCTCCTGTGTGAATCAGATTAAAGTAAAGCTACTGCTCTCTGAGGGGAGTTTTCATTTAAATGGGAGAGGGAGGTTCCTGGGAGGGAAGGCAACAAATTTTGTCCTACCCTAACTGGTAGGGTGGGACAGAGGGAAACATTTTGTGGTAGTAGGTCACTCTTTGTCCCCCAGGGGAAAAAGTATATAAGGGACTACCGAGTCATAATATTGGAGGCATCTTTTTTGGCTGAGAAGGGTTGGTATGAATCACTGAACTCTTAATTTTCTATTAGGGAATGACTTAGGCTAGAAGGTTCCCCCCCACCGCCCCAGTACTAATGACATAAGTGAATATTGCTCAAGTTGACTCCAGAAGTGAGTTGGCTTATTCAGAGGTCACTGAGTTTTGTCTAATTCAGTGACTGAACTAGAACAAACAACAGCTTCATATCCCCATAAGGGGGAAGCCAAAAGGGTTTAATGCCGTAAACGTTGCGGGCAAAGACTTCAAGGTGGCAAAGTGTGTGTGTGTACAGCTCACCCAAGCATGGTATATGGTGATACAAACTCTTAAGACCAGCTGGTCTCTCATGGACAGTTACCCACCAGTTAGGTTAAACCTTGAGCCAGTGAGAAAACCACCATTTGTTTAGGACTAATTCTTCCTAGAATAAAAAGATTTCAGTTTGAAAAGTATTGGATACCACCCTTCCTGAATCAAATGCTCACTTTTCCAGGTTCATCATAGTTGTTTAGTTCCTTCTCAAGAGAGTTGATGGGGATGGGTAAGATTTTACCTGCTAAGACTGGCTTGAGTTAAAACGCTCATCTCTAAGCCCTCCTGTAGAGAAATGGATTCAGACTGAGTTATTTTCCTTGTTCATCTCTAGCACTGATAAAGTTGATGGTTTGTGTGTGTATAATTGGATTGGATTGGAAAAGGAGCTTTGGAGAAGTTTACGGCCAGTAATAGCCAATGTGAATATAAGTATATTGGTCTAGTTAATTGAGAAGAGATGACATGTGTTTCATATCCTTGTATATCAGTATCTAGAGAACTTTAAATCACATGGAAACTAGATATGGTTTATATCAGTTGGACCTCTCTACTCCAACATTCCCCATCCTCCCACCAAAAAATGGGCAATAGTTTTACTGGCCTTTCCCTGCTATTCAAAGCTCCTTCTTCCACTTGGCCATACCTGATCTTGTTTTTCCTCTCAGGCTTTGTGGATAGAGAGCTTGGTTAACAACTTCTGCTTGTTGAATTTTTATATAGATAATTAGGTGATTCATCATCTTGAAAATTCAGGAATGTCATTTACATAATGATTAACACTTTTTTTTTTTTTCATCAGGACATAAGCTTCCCCTGCCCTTCAGATAAATGTTGTAGTCAAAACCACAACCATTAGCAACGAATTTTTATCCTTGTTTGTTTCTCTGTTGCCATTGGGTCTACTTGTCACTGTAGCTAGAAGAAATGTGATGTGGGGCTTCTGCCTTGGGATCATTGAAAGAGTGATGGAGTGAAAGAGGAGAAGGGAAGTGAATGACTAAATGAACCAACTCTTAAGCCAGTGGTTTCAAGAGTGCTTGAGCAATGATCATGCTGTGGTGGTTCTCATCCCACAAACATTTATTCATTCAAACACAAGGAGCCTTTTATGAGCCATAAAGGCACAAGGTCTGACCTTGAGAGTTCACACTTAGGACTCATTCCAAAGTGGGCCCAGCAAATGTGCTGAAAAGACCTGAGACTCATCTACCATTAGCTGCTGCTTCCTCTTTCACATTACCCCGTGGATGGTGTTACTTTCCACACTCCTCAGGCCTCAACTTGTCTACATTAATAAACTATAAAGGGAGAGACTCCCAGGGACTTCGACAAGAGAGAAGATGTATTAAAAGGCTCAGATAACAGGAAGAAAGTTCAACACAGTCACAGGAAGTGCAGGGCATTAGCTATGAGGGAACCAGGGAATCCTTTTCCCCCTCACCCTTCCTCCCCATCCTATAATTCTTCTTCTTCTCCAGCTAACTCTTTGCAAAGGATGCTTTCTTCTCTAACTCTGCAGATAGGGGTCTTCCCCATGATGGTGGGGCCACAGCTTCACATTTCCCAGTTTCCAACCTTCTCTTTCTCTGTCTCCTTGGCAGGCTCAGCCCCTGAGCTGGCTGTCCACTATTGGAGTTCCTCAGGTCTCTATCCAAGGTGCTCTTACTCCCTTTCTCAGTGATTTCATTCATGCAATCACTATCTCTACTTAGAGGATTCACTAATTAATTCCCCAACACAGACCTTTCTCCAACTTTCCAGTGTACCCAAATGCCTAGCTGGCATCTACTCTTGGGTATCCCAAGGGCATCTGAAACTTTTCCCTTATTTCTTGGTGACAGAATTTCCATGTTGTTGGAAGTGGCAATGTACCCAGCTGAAAAGACTACAGTTTCCAGCCCTTGCCGCCAGGGATGGACAGTGAAGTGTATGCAGAAGTAATGAAATTGAGCTTCCTGGGAAAGTCCTTTACAAAAGGCTGACTCAGCTGGAAGTTTTGCCCGTTATTGCTCTTAAGGCTTCCTCCTCCTTCTGCCTTGAAAGGGGATATGATAGCTGGTGCTACAGTGGTCATCTTGAGAGAGTGAGGAAAACCTGAAGATGAAAACGAGCACTAAAACTGGCAGAGAAAATGGTGAAAGGGGCCTGGGATGAAGAGGCCTACTTTCTATAGATCACTTTCAGGGGAGAAATGAAGACTTTCTATCTTTTTGAAGCCATTCCTTTCTCTAACTAGAACCTAACAGCTATAGTGTGCTCCTTCTGCACTTCATCCTCGTTGGGCACCAGGTGCTACTTTACCCTTCTCCTTCTTGTCATCTCTCCTTATGCTCGCCATATCCTGCCACTTAGGTTCTCACAAGCCATTCCAGATGCCTAGATCTCTGCTTCAGCTTTACTGCCTCCTGGGAGCTGTCCTTGACCTGCTTCACCAGGCAGATTCCTCTCATAGGTCCTCAGAGCACCACCTGCCTGTCCCTTGTAATCACTGTCCCCACTGGAATTTTACAGGCCAGCAGGAAGGACTCTCCTCTGTCCCTCCCACCAGACTGAAAGCTTTAGGGAGCCAGGGACTGTGTCCTTTCCTTTTATTACCAGTGTATCCCTAATACCTAAGTACAGTTTTTATAAGTGCTCACCCCACAAATGAAAAACGGCTAAGTGAAAGCACCAGAAAGGACTTCCTGAGGACCCCTGGTCCATACTATAATAAAAATCCCAGAGGAGAATTCTGACTGGCTTAGCTAGGGCCAAGTTTCCATCTCGGCACTGTGGCTGGGAGCAGGGTCTGTGAGAACATGGAAGTCCCTGTTCAAACTACATGTTTGGAGTAGGGAAAGAAACAATCCCCAAAGAGAGGTGAGGAGGTAGATACATGCAACAATAAATATCTACCCCTTTAGGCCATCCTTGATGCTTATTGTGGTCTGATTTTACCTGGAGGGGAAAGTGGAGTAAGGAAGTTCATGTTATAATTTGGCTCAGGTCTCACATGTCCTGGGGGAGGGCCTTGTCCCCAGACTCTTGTATGTAGTAAGGGGATGACCTTGATACATTTCCTAGGGCCTATTCTTCATGCACTGTCAATAGATAAGGACAATAAGAATGAAAAACTTTGGGGTGTAGCTGGATGGCTCAGTCAGTTGAGCATCCGACTCTTGATTTGGTTTCGGCTCAGGTCATGATCTCATGGTTCATGGATTCCAGCCCCACATCAGGCTCATTGCTGTCACTGCTGTCAGTGCAGAACCTGCTTCAGATCCTCTGTCGCCCTTTCTCTTTACCCCTCTCCCGGTTGCACTCTCTCAAAAATAAACATTAAAAAAAAAAAAACGAAAAACTTTGTTTTATCCAATCTTATGACTTCCATTCAAGTCAACAAACACTGAAAATACAAGTTCTCCACTTAAAGCCCTTCTTCCCTTTCTGGCCCCTGCCACCCTCTCTGACCCCCTTCTTCCCCCATTCCCCGTTCCTTTTTGCCTTCATTGTGTTCCAGCCACTCTGGCCTCATTTTTCGAACTGCCTGAGCTCAGACCTGCCTCAGGGGATTCGAGCTGCCATTCTGTCTGGAACTCTCTGCCCCTAGATCCTGGCAAGACTGGCTCTGGAGGAGGCCAAGCCAGCAGGGCAGCTGTGAACACTATGCACTTTGCCCTGGCACAGATGCCAGGCTGCAATTTGAAATTCAGTCCCCATGTGCCCACCAAGCTGTATGCTCTGAGAAAAGGTGCATTTTTTGGTCCCCAAAGGACATTCTGTAGCAAATCCAAGAGTTCTTGCAGTTGCATCTGGCTAGAGGGGAGATCTTTGTTTACTTTGAACACAGCCATTCAGGCTGGTGGTGGCCCGTGGCTAGCTGGCCTCCTCCTCAGAGCTAGAAAATTACCTCCTCTACTGGATGATGACTGAGTGGCTAAGTTGATATCAGAGCCCCAAACCTTGAAACTGACTGAAGGTAAAGGCGAGAGAACACCGCAGGGTAACCCTGAAAGGTAGTTCTGGCTCTGCCCAGTGTCCGTGCTTTTTGGGTTTAGTCACTTCGTCACATCATGTCTTCATTGTCTCACAAGTATATGCTGAGTTTCTGTCATGTGCCAGGGAGGGATTAGTGGTGACCAGTCTGTATCCATTGGGAGATTAGTCTAAACGGAGAGAGATGCAAATCAAATAATCACACCTACAAGATCTACCATTAAACTGTGATGAGCCCAGGAAGGAGAGGTGGGTGGGACTTTGGGAGCTCCTGGTAGGAGGATTTGACCTAGGCTGGGGTGGGGTGTTGGAAAGATTTCCTTGAGGAAGTGACTCAAGCTGAGAATGGGAAGGCTGAGTAGGAGGTGACCAGGCAGAGAAAGGATGGGACCTGCTGTGGGAGGTGGCCTGGTCCCTGAGGCCTGGACCCAGCTCTGAATGCAGGTCACTATGGTGCCTGAAGCTGTTTCAAAAATGCTTTGGGGCTGGTAAGAATATGTTGTTGTTGGGGTACCTGGCTGGCTCAGTTGTGGAGCATGCAACTCTTGATCTCGGTGTTGTAAGTTCAAGCCCCATGTTGAGGATAGAGCTCACTTGAAAAAAAAAAAAGTTAAAAAAAGTGTGCTGTTGTTCATCACTGGGGTAACATTTGTAGATATTCTGGAAGTCATCTCTCAGGGCTATGGGAGAGCATGGCGTGGTGGTGTGTCAGAGCAGGTCCTCTCTGCTTGTAAGCTAATGACACATGTCTCTCCCAACTCTATGTTCAGTGGCCTCACACTGGTGGTTCGGTCATGGTGGGAGCATTTACACTAGAAAAATTGCCCAACAGATCAGGGCTTTTTCTCCTGGAGAGCCGACGTTGACCACTTACTAGCATGCCACTGAGCATGAAGGACCTCTCACAGACCTCTCGAGAAGTTACCAGTTTCACTGAGCATCACAAGTCTTCTTGAAAGGGTTGGATTTATGGCAAAGTGACATGGTGGCCTTTGGATCTGGAGAGAGCTGGGAAAAGATGCTTCTGATCCACCTGAGACGGAGTGTGATTTCTGTTATTTGTGAATGTTCCCTGGAAGTTGACTTTCAAGGGCAGGGCTTCCTAAATGCTATAATTTGAGGGCGATAGAGGTGGTTGGAAGTGGCCAGTCATCACTGCTTGCTGACTCTCTCATGGTCAGAGACTCTCCCCAGATCCCGGGGACAAGTACTAAAGGCACCCAAGATCCCTTCCCACCCTTCTGAAGGCCAGCACTTGGTTAATAACATAGGACAAATAGAATTATGTGTATAATTCTGATTGTCTGCTTTCTACCACCCAAATAGTTCTGGGAAGGTTTGATTCCGATGGTGAGCCTCCTGAGACCGTGGACTGTCTTAGTCATCCCCATGTTTCTCACGGTATCTGACCTGTTGCCTCTCACTAGATGCTGGCTTTCGAATGAGTGTACCCCATGAAAGAGAACCCAGAAAGCTTACACAGCTATATCTCCTCCTCACTCCAAGCCTTTGTTTCTCCATTTTTTTGGTTTGCCTTTTTGGCAACTTCTATGTATCCTGCTAAAGTCAGCTCAGGGGAACTCTGAGAGGACTTCCCTAGTTCCCAGAGATGGGGGGGGGATGCCTGCAACTATGCAGGGTATCCTCAGTACCTGTCCTCCCAGGTCGTTCTACCCGCCCCATCTAATGTGAGTGTCCACATCTCATTCATCCCTTTAACCCCCACCCTTGGCACAGTGTTTGGCATTAAATAGATGCCCAATAAATATTTATTTTTTTATTTTATTATTATTATTATTCTTAATGTTTATTTTCAAGACAGAGAGTGTGAGTGGGGGAGGTGGACAGAGGATCCGAAGCGGGCTCCACGCTGACAGCAGCGAGCTGGATGCAGGGCTCAAACTCACAAACTGTGAGATCACGACCTGAGCCAAAGTCGGACGCTCAACGGACTGAGCCACCCAGGTGCCCCCCACCCCAATAAATATTTAATGTGTGAATACGGGGCTGAAGCTAGTGCACACAGGAACTTAAATTTCAGGAAAGATTGGAGAAAGCTACTCTTAAAAAGCTCCATCTGCATGCGTCTAAATGGTGGCAACTACACCACCCCAAAGTATGCCACTTTTGTGTAAAAATTATTTTGAGCTGAAGACAATTGAGAAGAAACAGATACAAGAAAAGTTCTCTGCTCTCCCCCATTTGTCTAAAAGCCGGAAAAAGTTTATAAATGTGTCCGCCTCCCCTCTTTACCAGAAAGGAGGGACGTTAATCACTAAAGACAACTGTAGGCTTATATCAGCCCGAGGCGGTCCCCAGAGAAGGGCCTACATCACAAACCTTAGTACTAGCCCTTATCTTCCGTTAGTTTCCCTCCTCTGTTTCCCTTCCCACAGTTTGCTGCCCTAGGAACTCAAAATTCTCTTCCTTTTCCCGTCAATTGTCTAAAAGTCTCTTTCTCTTTCTTGTAGAGATGCTATATAAGCTAAGTTTTAACCACCCCTGTGCTTCATACCCTCATCACTTGGTACCCCTGCACATAGGCACTGCATTTGTTAGTAAACTTCTAAACTTCTGTTTCTTTTTCTCTTGTTACTTTGTCTTTTGTCAGTCTAACTTGCAGGGCTCCAGGCAGAAAATTGAAAACGGCAGAGTGAAAGATTTTTTTTCCTCCCCTACATATGGTCCTTACATTTTTTTTCTTTTCTTTTCTTTTTTAAGTTTATTTATTTATTTTGAGAGAGAGAACAAGCTGGGGAGTGGCAGAGAGAAAGGGAGACAGAGGATCTGAAGCAGGCTCTGAGCTGACAGCAGAGAGCCCGACGTGGGGCTCAGACTCATGAGCCATGAGATCATGACCTCAGTCAAAGTCGGATGCTTAACCGACTGAGCCATCCAGGCACCCCGCCCCCTTTTTAAAATCTCTTTTAAGCCTTACAACAACCACAGAAAGGAAACCCTATTATTCCCATTTTACAGAGCAGGACCTGGAGATCAGAGTTGTTAAGTAATTCACCCAAAGTCACACAGCTCACAACAGGAGGAGCTAGGATCTGTGCCTTTCTCCACCCAGTAATGTAGGATGGGCTCAAACCAGAGTATTCAATCGCAGCAGTTCAAAAACCGTTTCGTATAAGTGTTCGTATCTTTGCTTTTTTTCCTTGCTTCCAACATCACAGCCTTTATTCCTAGGGGCCGGTTTGTACAGAGATTCAATTTAAACTTATAGGACCCTGGGGTCTATTTCTGTTGTACTCCTCACAGGTTTTCAGGGAACATTTTGCAACGTTTGTTAAATTCACTTCAAGTTGTTTAGGTTTACAGAATGGGAACATGTGCGGGGAAGCTAATGGAGCCAGGAGAGATCTGTGGAAACTCTTGACCACTGTGTCTTAGAGCACTGTTCCAGGACAACCTGTACCAGAATTACCTGGGGGGCTGGGTAAGATTCTGTTTCTCAGCCCTGCCCCATAGGCTAGGTCTCTGGGAGGGACTCTGAAATCTGTATCTTTTTTATTTTTAAAAATTTTTTTTTAATGTTTATTTTTGAGAGTGAGACAGAGAGACAGAGCACGAGTGGGGGAGGGGCAGAGAGAGAGGGAGACACAGACTCCAAAGCAGATTCCAGGCTCTGAGTTGTCAGCACAGCGCCTGACGCAGGGCTTGAACCGCAAGATTGTGACCTGAGCTGAAGTCAGAGGCTTAACCAACTGAGCCACTCCGGAAATCTGTATCTTAATCAAGCACCCCTAGTTGAATTTTTCTTAAAGAGCTTTAAAGGACGTGTTTAAAATTTTAAGGTATAATTTACTTAGAGTTCAGGGCACAAATATTAAATGCATAGCTAGAATTTTTATGCAAGTACTCACATTTGAACCTGTATGTACCTGTGCAACAATTCAAATCAAGGTAGATCTTGAGGCTTCCCAGCAGTACGTGCTTCTCAGACCATTACCTGTGGGCTAGTTTTGCCTTTCTTGAACCTCACAGATACGGACTCGAATGGTGTGTACTCTTCTGTGTCTGTTTTCCTTTCACTCACAGTATGTTTTTGCAATTTATTTGTGTTGTCATATGTGGCAATAGTTCCTTTTTATTGCTGGTAGTATTCCATTGTGTAAACATATCATGATTCTTTTATCGAAGATCACTTAAATTGTTTCCAGTTTTTGGCTTTTATCAATAAAGCTGCTATGAATGTTCTTGAACTGGTCTTTTGGTGGACAAAGGCACTCAGTTTCTCTTGGGTCATTATCACCTGGGAGGGAAATCGCTTTAGGCTTTAGGTTCCACTGTGAGAGATAGATGGGAGTTTATATTCAATCATGAACATGACATGCAGTGTCGGGGCAGGATGTCAACAGTCACCACCCAAAGGAAGAGAATGCCAGGGTGGGGGACTGATTCTATCTCATGTATTCTCAATAGGTAGTATTGCTCCCAAGGAGGTGAAAATCGTTTCTTGAGGGGATGGAGTGTAGGGACAAAAAACTTAGGGACACAAACCATTGTAATATCTGAGAAATACTGATACATAATAATGCCATGGGAAGAAGGGTGATTAGGGGAAAAAATACCTGTCAAGGCTCCTTAGGGAGTGATAATGAAAACAGCTTGAGCAACATTGGTCTAGCTCAATCTAGACAGTCTCCAGTCTCCAAAATCTGGAACCTCAGGGGATTCCTTTGCTTTTTGGTCAAGGAGGATAAGTCGAGAATAAGCAGTGCTACTCAGAGATGCCCAAGGAAGAACGCAGCTGAGCACCTGTGTGTGTACTGGGAGGGGCTGGGGCTTGTAGGTATAAGGACACAGTCCCATTCTGAAAGGACAAGTAAGTAACCAGAGTCCGTAGAGCTCTTGCTGTAGTCAGCACAGGGGCCAACTGGCCCCTGAGAGCAAAAGTTTCTTTGATTAGCACCTTTTGTTGAGGGAGGAAGTGATAAATGTCTCCATCAGCCCTGCTGGGTGTAATGTATGCTCAGATCTTGCCTGGAGGAAGCTCAGGAACCACAATACAGCCACCACACTCAGGGCTTCCTTAGCACCCCAGCGCCCATTGTTCTCCTTTAACTCATGCGTGATGTTTCCACCCCAGCAGGCCTTCCCTTGTGAGCAAATGGAAAGAAAGTAAAAAATCTGGAAAGAATGAATGCATCATACAGAAAGCAGACACCACAAATCAAGCCAAGGGGAGATGCGAGTGGCCCCTTGGACATCAGGCGGGAAGAAGGGGGGCTCTGAGAGCAGCCCCTGTGGTTCTTCTTAACCTGTGTTGTCTATAACCAGGTTCGCTTACTCCTGAGGTGTATGTGGTCATCTGTGAGAAGGGCAATGGGGCAGTGTAACCTGCAGAGCCCCAGGCACTGCCTTTAGTCCTAAAGTACACACGCCAGCTGTGTAGTATACTGGCTAAACCCACTTATGATCTGTATGGCCCTCGTCAGTTTCACACCCTTTCTTAGGTCTTCTAAGCCGCAGTGTCCTCATATGCAGAATGGGGGGTGATAATGTACTTACCTCCTAGTGTTGTTATGAGGATGAAACTAGTGAATATATGTGAAGTGCTCAGAAACAACGCTTGGCACACTGTGTCTCCAATGTGAGCATTTACCTTTACTATTACGTCGATAATCGATACCTGCCCTCAAATTGCTCCCACACTAGGGAGGGTTGCACCCTCTAATTTCTTTCTTTAAAAAAAAAAAGATTATATGGGGTGCCTGGGTGGCTCAGTCAGTTAAGCGTCTGACTTCAGCTCAGGTCATGATCTCACGGTTTGTGGTTTTGAACCCCACATTGGGCTGTGTGCTGACAGCTCAGAGCCTGGAGCCTGCTTTGGACTCTGTGTTTCCCTCTCTCTCTGCCCCTTCCCTGCTCGCTTGCTCTTTATCTCTCTCTCTCTCTCTCTCAAAAATAAATAAACACTTAAAAATTTTTTTTAAAGATTTTATTTTTAAGTAATCTCTACACCCAAAGTGGGGCTCAGACTCAACCCCGAGATCAAGAGCTGTATATGCTACTGACTGAGCCAGCCAGGTGCCCCTCTAATTTCTTATTCTACTAAAAGACTGACAGGCAAGTATGATTTTAATCATTTTTGCTTATTCCTCTCTAGACTTCAGGCAGGGATATTGCTGCCCCCTTGGGGTTGTCACTTCTTGACTGACTGATTTCCCCCTTCCCACTTCTCTCCCACTCAGCAGCCACGCTCCAGAAGGGGGAGGTGGAGATAACCACGGGCCTTGTGGTGGGGGCGGGGTATGTAGCCAAGAGGAAATTTTGATTGAGCCTGATGACTTATGAGTCATTGTACAATTGGCTCAGCAGAGTGAAGTCACAGCACAGACAGCCCAAGCTCAGCTGTGCTTGACCAAGATGGGGCTGTTTTTCACGTGAGGGACACTTCAGAGCGGTGGAGCTGATCGTGGGCTATGCATACCAGCTTCTTTTCCTTTCCATGTTATTTTTGTTAAAAGGGCTATGATGAGAACTAGGTTCATGCAGATACAGGTGGGACTGGTTCATCTGGTTGTTGGTGTGGATTTCAGAGGCCCAGCTTACTTGTTCGGTGTCTAATTTCCCAAAGATCCTTCGTCCTTTCTAAAAAGCCATCAGATGATTTGTTCAGAGCATCACAGGTTGAGCTCCCCAGGAGGAAGGCCCTGTGAGATTTGTGTGCACAACAAAGCTTATTGGGGAGTGTTCTCAAGATGGACGCCTTCGGGGGGAGGGAAGGAAACAGGATGGACACAGAGAAAAGTTGAACTTTGATGCTGTCACAACAAAGGCTTCAGCCAGTACCACAAGGAGCTCAGAAGCTAGGATGGTCCTTTATTTTTTTTTATTATTAGTTTGTGTTTGGTTTATTTCACTTAACAAAAGGCTTTCAAGTTTCATCCATGTTGCAGCATGCATCAAAAATTCATACCTTTTTAAGGCTGAATAACATTCCGTTGTACATATACGTCATATTTAAGAAAAGATTCTTTTGTTCAAGTATAATTAACATGCAGTGTTATATTGATTTCAGATGTACAATGTAAATGATTCAACAATTCTATACATTACTCAGTGCTCATCATGATTAAGTGTATTCTTTAATCCTCTCATTTCACCCATCCTTCCACACACCTCCCCTTAGTTCTCTGTATTTCAGAGTCTGGTTCTTGTTTGTCTCTTGTTTGCTTTTGTTTCTTATATTCTACATATGAATGAAATCATATGGTATTTGTCTGACTTATTTCACTTAGCATAATACCCTCTAGGTCCATGCATGTTGTCACAAATGGCAAGATCTCTTTTTTATGGCTGAGTAATATTCCATTACACACACACACACACACACACACACACACACACACCCATACACCCTTCCTCTTCTTTATCTGTTCATCTATGGATGGACACTTGGCCTGCTTCCATATCTTGGCTATTATAAATAATGCTTCAATAAATATAAGGGTGTATATATCTTTTCAGGTTAGTGTTTTATTTTACTTTGGATAAATACCCCATAGTGGAATTATTGGATCATATAGGATGGCCTTTTAAAACCGGAGCTCAGGGTAGGCTTTCTGCCCCTGCATTGACCATTGAATACAGGCTGTGCTGAAAAGGGGAAGTGGTCTTGGGTAGGGCAGTCTCTTTAGGCCAGGGCAAGCCCTAAAGATGCAACTGTGAGCTGCAGCTGGGGTAATGTATGCCCTGTCCTGAGGGGAGAGCTGGGCAATGTACCTCAGCATCCACCACACTGAGCGTGGGCGGTAGATCTTGGCCTTTTACCATCTGTTCAAATCCTCCCTGTTCTCTAAGATCTGCAGAGCATAATGTTTAAGGGTATAGATTTTTAAAAATATTTATTTTTGAGAGAGAGAGAATGAGAGAGAGTGAGAGCAAGGGAGGGGCAGAGAGAGAGGGAGACAGAATCTGAAGCAGGCTCCAGGCTCTGAGCTGTCAGCACAGAGCACAATGGGGGGCTCAAACTCACTAACCATGAGATCAGGACCTAAACTGACGATGGACGCTCAACTGACTGAGCCACCCAGGCACCACCAAGGGTATGGATTTTGGAGTCTGATAGGCTCCTGTTGGAAAACTATTGTTGCCATTCATTTGACAATATTTATAGAGTATATTTCACATGCTGCTCAAGGCACTGAGGGTACAAAAGTAATGATATCTCTGCCTCTGGAACTTATATTCCATGGGTGTCAGAGGGGGCACAATTAAAAAAATATATATATAACAAATAGCAAATATATAATATATATAATTATGATATATACTGTGATATAATGATTAGTGACATGGACAAAATTAAGTAGAGCGGGGAGTGGTTCAGGAACGGTGGGAGGGTTGTTTTGTGCGGAAGTCAGGGAAGGCTTCCCTGAGAAGGTGGCATTTTGACCAGAGACCTGAAGAGGGGAAGGTGTGGCTGTGCAGTGTGGCTTTCAGCGCAAGAGCTGCAGGGCAAGGGCCCCGGGGAGGGAGTGTGCTGGGGGTGTTCAGGTGTGGGAAGGGGGGGAGAGGTAGGAGGTGTCTGGGGAAGGGGGACAGAAGTAGGTGATCAAATCAGGTTTATAGGAAATCTCTGCAGTGGGCAAATCTGTGGAGACAATAAACAAGTTGCCTAGGCCAGGGAGAGGGGAGGCTGAGGAGTGCCGGCTGCAAGAGGCAGGATTTCTCTTTGAAATGACGAAAGTGCTCCAAAATTCTCTGAGAGGGTGGCTGCACAGCTCTAAGGATATGTTGAAAGCCACACAACCACACACATTAAGTAAACTGTATGCATGTGAATTACACCTGAAGAAGCTATTTTAACAATCTGAGCAGCGACTGACAGGAGCCTGAATCATGTAGGGCCCGTGGGCCCTCGTGTGGACTTGTGCTTTTACTCAGATGGGCACATTGCTGGAAGGTGTTAAGCAGAAGGGTGAACTGGTTGGATTTACATTTGTCAAGATCCTCTCTGCTACTGTGCGGAGAACAGGCTGTAGGGCGCAGGTGTGGAAGCAGGGAGATAGTAAGGAGCTTGCAATAATTCAGGTGGGCGGTGCTGGGGGCTCCCAGCAGGTGCTGAAGTGGGAGTGGGCGGTCAAATTTAGACAGCCTTTGGTGGTGGAGCTGACAGGTGCCGATAGGATGGCTGGGTATGGGTGTGTGAAAGCGAGGAGTCGGCTTTAGTCCTAGTTGGTAGAGGGAAGCTGCCATTTACCAGGATGAAGACAGCGGATTAAGAAGTCAGAGATGCAGCATAGGCAGTTGGGAATTGTTTCCAGTATGGGAATGGCTTGGGCTGGAGATGAAATCTGGGGGTCATCAGCATAATCATGGAACTTAGCCTTGAGACTGGATGAGAGCCTAACGAGGTGTGAAAACACCCATCATGGACAAGTATCTGAACCTCTGAGCCTTAGTTTCCCAAACGGTGGAAGGTCTACTCTTGCACCATTGTTGGGAGTGTTGGCAGAAGCACAGTGGATAAAGTGCTCACTGCCTCTCTGATCTCAGAGTTCCTCAGGCAGACCTATTACAGCTTGGTGTCTTCAGCCTTATTATTTAACTACTTTACATGGTTCAGGACTGAGCACTGACCGTGAATCAGCCACTCTGCCAAGAACATCAGCCACTTAAAGATCCCGGGTCACACTTTCTACCCTCCAAGGATGTGCCTTCCAATGGAGAAAACCAAAAACCCCATCAACCTAATGATAACGTGTGACAAGCTGTAGGGCTGTAACAGGTGCAACACTAGGCTGGGGAGATGTTAATTCAGACTGGAGATTTGGGGGAGGATCTCACTAAGGAAGCAGGATGTGAGCTGGAGCTTGAGAGTTGAAAAGGAATATGTTGGGGGAAAATGAATACATTGGAAGGGGGGAGATGGGAATGGAATGGAGGGCTGTCCAGGCAGACATGGCAAGAACAGAACCATAGGATTCCTTTTTGGGGAGAGCATGGCATTCAGGGAGATGGGTTAGAGGGAGCTCAGAGTGGCTTGGGTTGGATGGGGAGAGTTGGCAGAGGGCATTCCATTTTAAGAACCCCACCCATGCATACACCCTGAGTCATCTGGTCACCTTAGAACTGCTTCCCCTCTGAACCCAGACCTGGGGCCTTTTGGTTTTCTCACTCTTTAACTTACGATGTCAGCTCATCAGCTTTACGGAGACTGCCATTTTCTGCCCATCTAACCATGACCTTCCAACCACCTCTTGTTCCCCTCCTGTGGTTCCTTCACTGTAGCCTATGTCTGGCTAGCATCTTCCTAAGTGCCTCTTTGGCTTTCTACTCCATCATCTTATAAACTCCCAATCCTGGTCATTGCAACAACCTCTTCTATTTCAGGGTGTGGGGGTAGCTGGACGACAGCTCCTTACCTGCATGTTGCAGTAGCCTCAACACTGTTGTCGCCAATCTCAGCTGGGTTTTTAAGAGTAGTGGTCCATTCTTTCATGCATCCTTGTCCAACTAAATTTCCCATCTTCCACTGTGGCCATGCCAAACTTCTGTCCCTCTTTTCAACTTGTTCTTGGCACAGAAAATGGAAGGCCTTTGGGCACATGCTCTCTAAAATGTTTGTCTGCCCTGCACACCAGCTTATCTACTTCTTACTAGTTACCTATTGCTGCATTCAAAACTTTGTGGCTTAAAGTAACACTTATTATCTTACAGTATGTGGACTCTGGCTGTGGTTTAGTTGGGTGCCTCTCCTTTAAGGTTTCTCATAAGATTGCAATCAAGTGATTGGCTGGGGCTGCAGTCGCCTCAAGGCTTGACTGGCCTGAAGGATGCTCTTCTGAGGGCACCCATGTGGGCCTTTACATAAGGCTGCCTTCCAGTCTGGCAGCTGATGTCTCCCCGGAGAAATGATCCAAGGGAGAGCAAGACAAGAGGGCCCAAGATAGAAGCCACAGTCTTTTCATAACCTGATATTTGAAGTGGCATATCATCACTGCTACAGCATTCTGTTTGTTAGAAGTGAGTCAACAAGCCCGACCCCCATTTAAGGGGAGGGGATTACCCAAGGGCATGAGCACCAGGAGGCAGAAATCAGTGGGAAACTGTCTACCGCTACGTCTCCACTCCTTTCCACTTCTTCTGTACCGGGGCTAGTTCTTAACACGTGCAAATGTTCCTGTTCTCCCCATCTAGCTCTATAAAGTATCTACCATTGTTCCATTGGCTCCTTCCCCTCAACTGTAGGCATGTTTGGAAATCTCCTGAGTTAAAAATAAGCCTTTCTTCCATCTTGATCTATGACCCCTGCTCTCTCCTTCTTCCCCCTGCTGCTCTTCTTGAGAATGCGACCTTTATTCCCTGCATTCACTTCCACAACCACAGCTCTGCTCTAAGGTCACCCCAAATGCCAGATCACAGGGTTACCTTTTCACTCCTTTCCTCAATTGACCTCTGCAATATTTCACGCTGTTAACTCTCCTCTTTAGTGTCTCTTGCCTTGCCAACTGCATTTTTTTCAGCCCCTTCTTTCTTCACTTACCGCCAAGTCTGAGATTGTCTGGGCTTTGCCCACATGCCTTGGCTTCACTCCCGAATTCCCATGCTGAGCACTCCCAGACCCTCTGTGTCCTGATGACTGTTGTTGGAGCTGTGAATGTTAGTCGTCCAATGCTGAGGTGAAGGAAACACACATCTTGGTTTTGTTTAAATTAGCTTCAGGCTGCCCAGAGCCCCCATTCTACTGAGCTGGCAGGAAATTGATCTCTGATTGTGGAATGCCTGCCCCTCCACCCAGGGGTTATGTCACTGTCGCCCTTCCAAGGCAAAGTCATTGCTCTTTGGTTCTGGCTGATCAGTGCTGAGGTGTTCCCTTGTCCGGCCACACAGGCCTTTCAGGTCCAGTGCCCTTGCTACTTGGAACAGAGGAGTCTTTTTCAAGGGAAGTTCTCCTGGGCTTGGGGTCCAGCCTTCCTAATGACACTGATCAGCTGCCCTCTCTGAGGACTTGACAAGGGCAGCGTCTAGGCCCCAGCCCCCGGGGACCTGATATTTCCCCTCTTCTCAGTTCCAGGGGCCAATTTCTCTCTCCTTGTGAGGCTCTCACAGTCCCTACCCCAGGACACCAAGCACAGACAACCAGTGAGTGATTGCTTTTTCACCCTGAGAAGGCGTGTTAGGAAAGGGACTCCTGCATGCCCGACCACCAGCTTGGAATGCGGGGATAGAAAAGCACAGTGGACAAAACATACGTTAGTATTGTTGGGAGTTTGGCAGTAGCTTCAATGAATAACACTTTCTCCCTCATGAGTTTGTAGGAGATAGATGGAGATCAAAACTTTAACTTTATTATGGATAAAGCTGATTGGAGACCATGGCTTTGGGTTTGCTCTGAGCAGTTCACTCTACAGACCAACCTGCTACAGTCCCCGGGGAGCCACCTGCACACGGCCCAACACATGAGGAGGGGCTGAGTGCGTGGGGCCAGGCTGTGCATGTGCATTCCTTCCCCAGGCACACTGTGGGGGATCAGATAATCTTCTTCCTCCCTGTTTCTCTAGTGGGAGAACCCCTTTCATGAGGCTCGTTGCCCTCTAACAAATAAATATCTCTGAAGACAACCCTGCTGCGCTGTGACATCTGGACATCCAGAAAAGGCCTCCCTCCTGGGCTCCGGGCCAGTATTTCCCACTGTCTACTCTCCTGGTCCGCTGTACCCTACATCCATCTCCCTGCCTCTGCCCCTCCCATCCCCAGGTAGCGAGACTCTGCCTACATTTCCAGCTTCTTCCTATACCTGTTCCCCAAAATGCATCTAATACTCCTTTCACACACCCCTACAACAACATCTAATATCCAGAATCTTCATCCTTGAAACATGAGGTTTTCTCTTTCTACCTCCGCCCACCTCCCCCAGCTGTCTGTCTGCCTGGACAACCCCTAACTGCCCTACAGCATTCAACCCTGAGGTTATTCTTCCCTAACACCATCTGTGCCTCCCACAGTGCAGCTAACCAGGATGTCAGCCAGCTTCCCTGCTAGTCTGTGGGGTCCTTCAGTGTGGGGACGAGTTTATTCTGTGTGTCCTGGATGCCTGATTTAATGCCTAGTGAATGGTAGGGGCTCTATAAACATTTAGAAATGAGCGGCATCCTGGCTACTGTCTTCCACCGGCCCCGTCAGATTAGCCCTGTCAAACCCATGTCTTCCCTCCTTCCCCCGTCCCCGTCCCCTTCACCTGGTGACCTTGTTGCAGCTAATTGGCTCAAAGCTCACCGGGAATTTAGTGGTGCTTTCCCTCTGGTGTGCTCAGCTGGAGGCAGGCAAAGCGGGTGTCTTGTCTCCGCAGTGAGTGCGCCTTGCTGGAGGAGCGAGCGGCTGCTTTGTGCAACCTCAGGGCCTCCTGCAAATCAGACTCACTCGCCTTCACTCACTTCCTGTGCTCAGGGAGATTAGATACGGCCTAATCAACGTCGCTTGTTTCTTCTTTTCTTAATATTTGAAACTACCAAGCACCAGTTGCCATCCTAGTGGGTGGCTTTCAGAAATCCCCTCTCTTCTGGTGTTTGACTCCTTGTGAGTTTCAAGAAACTGATCTATTTGGAAAGAACCTGCACTTAGAAGTTCTCTGAATTGCTGAGAAGCCTTGGCAGGAAGTGACTTGGGATTTGGGTTAGGTGTCTTGCTCCCGGGCGAGGTAATGAGGGTTAGGGGCATCGATCGGAGTATGGGTGTGGCTTTAGAGCATTCCTGTGGCCGGTTTTCCAGATGGAGTCTGATCTGGCGTCAGGGGAAGGCTGTTCAAGCTGTAGAGCGTGTGTTGCACATTCGTGGTGTACCTGCTGTGCTGGGCAGTCTGAGTCCTGGCCTGGCAGTGATGGCCTTGACAGGCTCTCCTGTGTGTAAGTAGACTGTAAGAACAAGCTGGTGAAACTCCATCAGTGTTAAAGGAGTCTTACACACTTCCTCCAAATAAAACGGCTGTTCTGACAAGTGTGCTTGGAGCCGGGCTTGGTGAAGGGTCAAGGAGCACTTACCTTGGCATCATTGCATGGGGAGCTGGACATGTTACTTTAGTCTGGCTGGAGATCAACAGCGGCTCTCCTCCTGGGTTCTCCTGATGTGTTTTTAGGAGAAGGGGATGCCCATTGTGGGTCAAGTGCTCTGGATAGCTCCTGGTGTGTTATTTTGTGTAACCTTTGTAATGCCTTAGAGTTATTTACTGAACTCCACTGTGTGCTGGGAGCTTCTGGATTGTCTCTCTTAATCCATTTAGCAACTCTTTGAGGTAGGTTCTATTATACTCACCATTCTTGCAGAGAGAAAAACAGGCCCAGAGAAATTAAGTAATTTTCACAGCTCCCCACAGTTAGTCCATCAGTAAGAGCTGGATGGAATCTGAGTCTAGGTGGTGTGACTGCAGGGTCTCTTAACCACTTCCCTATACTTCCTCTCCTGTGAGATAGGTGTTGATGGTCCCACTTTACAGATGAGTAACTGGAGCCCCAGGAGTTTAAGCAACTGGCCCAACGTCCCACAAGCAGTAGGAGGCACAGCTGAGATCTGTCTGTTCCAAAGCTTACAACATTCTCTTACTGCGTGCCGGTTAGAAAGTCAAAAAGTCCCAGAAATCTTCCTTTTAAAAAAAAATTTTTTTTAAATCCTCCTCTTTCTTCTTCCCCATTCCTGATTTCTGCTCCCTAGAGGCAATGATTTTCAACTTTTTAAGACATTTCTGTTATTTCTAAATAATATGCTTACATTCTGCTACACGTTTTGGGCTTAGATATTTCTACTTAACTACACTAAAGATGAGGATTTCACTGTCTTCTGCCTTCTCCTTCCTCCCTCATCCCACTTCTCAATGTACTTACAATTTGGGGCTAGTTCAATATTATCTACTTATATTATTATGACTATGTGAATCTTCACAGCTGAGCCATGTGATACACTCTAGTTATATTTCCCTTTTTTAAAATGTTTATTTTTGAAAGGGAGGGGGCAAAGGGCAGAGAGAGAGCGGGGACAGAGGATCCAAAGCAGGCTCTGGGCCGACAGCAGAGAGCCAACTTGGGGCTTGAACCCACAAACTGTGAGATCATGACCTGAGCCAAAGTCAGACGCTTAACCGACTGAGCCACCCATGCGCTCCTAGTTACATTTCCTTTTCATTTAGCTTTTTCATTTCCCCGAAATTAATGTGTCACTTAAGAGTTTACTTGATTGCTCTCAAACTCTGAGAGAAATGTTAATATCCTCTCATTGTGATTAAGCCTATCAGATGAACCTTCATTTTCACTTTGCTTTTCTTGGTGATAGCTGTCCTGGATTCATTTTCTTCCTGCTCCAGTCTAGATTGATGGCTAAGGAATGCTACATGGATGTTATTCTGGGAGATTCTGTCTCTCTGTCCATCCTAATTGTAGAACCTTGCCAATCTGTTGGAATAATTTCACGTTGCAGCTTCCCTATGGTGGTCATTTTTTTTTTTTTTAGCCTTCTGGATTTTATTATTGCCTATTTTTTTAAATTTTGGGAGTAGAATTTAGTGATTCATCACTTATATATAACACCTAGTGCTCATCCCAACAAGTGCCCTCCTTAATGCCCATCACCCACTTAGCCCTTCCCCCCACCCAACACCCCTCCAGCAACCCTGTTTTTTTTCTGTATTTAAGAGTCTCTTATGGTTTGCCTGCCTGTTTTTATCATATTTTTCCTTCTCCTCTATGTTCATCTGTTGTGTTTCTTAAATTCCACGAGTGAAATCATATATTTGTCTTTCTCTGACTGATTTATTTCACTTAGCATAATCCACTCTATTTCCATCCATGTTGTTGCAAACGGCAAGATTTCATTCTTTTTTTTTTAATAATTTTTTTTAATGTTTATTTTTGATAAAGAGAGACAGAGTGTGAGTGGGGGAGGAGCAGAGAGAGAGGGAGACACAGAATCCAAAGCAGTCTCCAGGCTCTGAGCTGTCAGCACAGAGCCTGACGCTGGGCTTGAACCCACGAACCGTGAGATCATGACCTGAGCCAAAGTTGGACGCTTAACCGACTGAGCCACCAAGGTGCTCCAAGATTTCATTCTTTTTGATCACCAAGTAATATTCCATTGTAATATTCCACATCTTCTTTATCCATTTGTCAGTTGATGGACATTTGGACTCTCCACAATTTGGCTATTGTTGATAGCACTGCTATAAACATTGGGGTGCATGTGCCCCTTTGAATCAGCATTTTTGTATCCTTTGGATAAATACCTAGTAGTGCAATTGCTGGGTCATAGGGTAGTTCTATTTTTAATTTTTTGAGGAACCTCCACACTGTTTTCCAGAGTGGCTGTACCAGTTTGCATTCCTATCAGCAGTACAAAAGGGTTTCCCTTTCTCCACATCATCACCAACATTTCTTGTTTCTTCTTGTGGTTACTTTTAGCCATTCTGACAGGTGTGAGGTGGTATCTCATTGTGGTTTTGATTTGTATTTCCCTGATGATGAGTGATGCTGAGTATATTTTCATGTGTCTGGTAGCCATCTGGATGTCTTCTTTGGAAATGTGTCTGTTCATGTCTTCTGCCCATTTTTTAATTGGGCTATTTTTTGGGGGGAGGTGTTGAATTTGATAAGTTCTTTCTATATTTTGGATACGAACCCTTTATCAAGATATGTCATTTGCCAATATCTTCTCCCATTCTGAAGGTTGCCTTTTAATTTTGTCGATTATTTCCTTCACTGTGCAGGAGCTTTTTATCTTGATGAAGTCCCAATAGCTCATTTTTGCTTTTGTTTCCCTTGCCTCTGGAGAAATGTCAAGTTAAGAAGTTGCTGTGGCCGAGGTCAAAGAGGTTATTGCCTGTCTTCTCCTGCAGGATTTTGTTGGTTTCCTGTCTCACATTTAGGTCTTTCATCCATTTTGAGTTTATTTTTGTTTATGGTGTAAGAAAGTGGTCCAGGTTCATTCTTCTGCATGTTGCTGTCTAGTTCTCCCAGCACCATTTGTTAAAGAGACTGTCTTTTTTCTTTTATTTTTTAAAGTTTATTTATTTATTTTAGAGACAGAGTACAAGCAGGGGAGGGGCAGAGAGGGGAGGACAGAGGATCCAAAGTGGGCTCTGTGCTGACAGCAGAGAGCTGACGTGGGGCTCGAACTCATGAACCATGAGATCATGACCTGAGCCAGTCAGACGCTTACCCGACTGAGCCACCTGGGTACTCTGAGACTGTCTTTTCCACTGGATATTCTTTCCTGCTTTGTCAAAGACTAGTTGGCCATACATTTGTGGGTCCATTTCTGGATTTTTTATTCTGTTCCATTGATCTATGTGTCTGTTTTTGTGTCAGTACCATACTGTCTTGATGATTATAGCTTTGTAATACAGCTTGAAGTCCAGAATTGTGATGCCTCCAGCTTTGGTTTTCTTTTTCAACATTACTTTGGCTATTCGGGGTCTTCTCTGTTCCCTGTGAGGCTTGAAGGGCAAGTGTTTCAGATGGGAGAAAACAAAGCAGGGTGGGGATTGAGTGTCATACTTACACAGATGTAAGTGGCAGAGCTGGGCTGGAACTGGGCTGTCCTGACTTAGCCACGGGCTCCCTGCAGGAAGCCACAGTGCCCCCTGCAGCCTGGCACAGATGATCATTGTTGCTGCTGGCCAGGCTAACCTCAAAAGTTCCAGACTCCACGGAAGAGTGCAAGGAGGCAGAGATTTGCCCCACACCTCCATCTACTTTCCTAAGTGGGAGATACAGTTGAACACTAGGCTTTGAATCATATTTCCTGAGAATGCCAAGAAATAGTCATGCAATTTGGAGCTGATCGCATAATCTAAGCCTCAATTTCCTCATCTGTAAAATAATTAACAGTGCTACCTCATAGGATCATCGTAAAGATTAAACACTACAATGTTTTAAAAGGCATATCCTAAATGCTTAGTAAATGTTAAACACTCATAATGATGGTCTAGAATTTCTCAGGAGATAGTAATACTTTTACTGTTTAATCCCAATTCTCTTGTATCCTTAAGTTCCTGGACCACATTGGGATATTATATGACGGCTGTGTACAATAAAATTTTTTTTTCCTGCCAAAGAGGTATTTTTACTGAAGTATAGTCTGACACACAATGTTACATTAGTTTCAGGTGTACAACACAGTAATTCGACAAGTCTGGATATGTTATGCTGTGCTTACTGCAAGTATGGTTGCCATCCGTCATCACACAATGTCATCACAGTTTCATCGACTATATTCCCTGTTATACCTTTCATCTCTGTGACTTATGCATCCCATAACTGGAAGCCTGGGCCTCCCTCTCCCCTTCACCCAGTTTTGCCCATCCCCTTACCCCTTCTTCTCTGACTACCAGTTCTCTATTATTGATGGGTCTGTTTCTGCTTTTTTGTTTGCTTTTTAGAGTCCACATATAAGTGAAATCATATGGTATTTGGCTCTCTCTGCCTTATTTAACATAATACCCTCTAGATCCATCCATGTTGTCATGAATGGCAAGATTTCATTATTTTTTATGGCCGAGTAATATTCCAGTGTGTGTGCATACATATACCACATCTTCTTTGTCCATTGATGGACACTTGGGTAGCTTTCACAGTTGCTTATTGTAAATTATGCTACAGTAAACAAAAAAATAATATTCTTTTGAACTAGTATTTTCATTTTCTTTGCATTAATGTCCAGTAGTGGAATTACTAGATCATATGGTAGTTCTATTTTGAGTTTTTGAGGACTCTCCAAACTGCTGTTCTCTTGGCTGCACCAGTTTGCATCCCCACCAACAGTGCATGAGGGTTCCTTTTCCTCCACATCCTTGTCAACACTTGCTATTTCTTGTGATTTTTATTTTACCCATCCTGACAGGAGGGAGGTGATACCTCATGGTCGCTTTGATTTGCATTTCCCTGTTGAGCATCTTGTCACGTGACTATTTGCAATCCATGTCTTTTTTGGAAGACATACATGCCCATTTTTCAATTAAGTTATTTGGGGTTTTTTGATGTTGAGTTGGAGAAGTTCTTTATATACTTCCGATACTAACTTCTTATCCGATACATCATTTGCAAATATCTTCTCCCATCTCGTAGGTTACCTTTTTGTTTTGTTTCCTTTGCTATGTAAAAACTTTTTAGTTTGGTGTAGTCCCAATAGTTTATTTTTGTGTTTCTTGCCTGAGGAGACATATCTGAAAAATGTTGTTAAGGATGATGTCCAAGAGATTACTGCTTTATGTTTTCTTTGAGATTTATGGTTTTAGGTCTCACATTTAGGCCTTTAATCCATTTTGAGTTTGTGTATAGTGTAAGAAAGTGGTGCAGTTTTTCTTTCTTCTTTTTCTTTTTTTTTTTTTTTTTTTTTTGCATGCAGCTGTCATTTCCCCAGCACCATGTAATATTCAAAGTGAGTAATTTCTGCACCTTACTGAAGTGACACTTGGTTAGTAAGGCATGCTTGTTCTTCTTCAGTTTATCCCAGCCCACCCTCCAGCTTTTGGAGAGAGAACTTCAACACTAGCACTTAAAAATAACCTGTATCACACCAAGGAAAGCATTTTTTTGGGGGGGGGTGAGAATTAATTATGTATGTGTACATACATAATTTGCATATAAATTATATATATATACAGACACATTGGTGTATGTACATGTGCTAGCTTGCAATGTACTTCTTAGCGTTAACGGTTGAAAAGGTTTGTAAAACAAGGATTTTCACTGGCTTTTGTTTGCCTCTGTGATTGAGATCCTTCATCAGGTCTCCTAGATAATCTTAATCAAATAAGAAACAAAACACAAATCAAAAAACCAGCCAACCAAACAGGACTCCTCTTCAGCATCTTCTGGGCACCCACTACATACAGATTCTTGGCTAAAGGTTACTACTCTCAAACCTACAACCTCTTTAGGAGAAACAACTGAACATTTCACAAGTTAGAATAATTGAAATGTTAAAAGGTGTATGTTAGGAAGGTAGGGTGATTCACGCTGGCCATTCTGTTATCAGAAGGCTTTATGCAGCCATTAGGCCTGAAAGGCCAGCAACTGGACACTGGTAAGGAAGGGTTTAGAAGTATGTCATTTTGGGGACCAAGAAGTAAAAGTTTGGCTAGATCATGTGGTTTGAAAGATAGGTTTTAGAATATGTGCTTTAACAGCAATAAATTCAATTCTATTTTGCCTTAATACCTTAAGGCACTGGGATCCATACAGTACCTGCCAATTTTCTTGAGAACATTTCAGCATAGTGTGATAATCGTGTTAAAAGTTATATCCTAGGAGCAGCAAGTTGTTCCATAAATTCACTCCAGGGATGGTCAGCTGGCAGTCCAATCAGCAAGACATTAGAAATCCCAAGTAACTGTTTAGAAGCCCTACTGTTGTCACCCATAGATCAATAAATACAGGAGGCTTTGCTAATTAGCTTAATGTCAAATGTATTTCCATTGGTGCCATGAATGGCTAGCTAATAATCTTAATGATGTAGACACAGGTTATTTGTGAATTCAGTACTAGTATTCAAGATATGTGGCTTGGCTAAAAACAAGTTACTGTTAAAGTAACAAGAATGTAATCAACTCTGTAACTTGTACTTCTGTAAACAGTACCCAAGGCCTGATTGTGAAATGCACCTCTGTCCAGCCATTAGTAGAGAATTCTGGTCACCTTCTATTGACCACAAGTGACAGATTTTGCCCCCAGTTCTTGAGGCAGATGCCACCATGTGCTACTGCTTGCTGATGTTTAATTAACGTTTGTGAGACAAATTGAGTATGAGCTTTGCTTTCATATTAAGCAGATACTGGATACGATTATCTGCTAGAAAGAGTCTTGGTGATAAATGACCCAAATTGGCTGTTGGTTTGAAAAATAACTAAGATATTTTGACTTGCTCCCAAATAATATCAATCATCAACACCTATTTAGCAAAGCAAGTTTATTTGATTACTTATTCCAGACAAGTGAGGCTTGTGTGTACAACTAAGAAATAAGACAATCCAAATAAAAGGCAGGAAATATTAGTATGAACTACACAAACAGCTATCTAGAAAGGAACGGCAGCTGCATTCATTTTACATAATACTGTGGAATGATGTAGCACCATTTACCTCAAAGATATCTTAAGTTCTTTATAAGGTAATTATGTGACTCTTTGCTGAAATGCAGCAATGGCTTAAAAATTGTAGCAAACCCGATGATAATCTTATGTTCAACTACAGATATAAAATGGTATCAGTAAAATTCAGAAAAAATAGGGAATCTGGTGAGGATCTTACCTTGTACAATTCTTTAAAAAAACCCAAAGGAAATAGTTACCATTATTAAGACCTGTTTTCTTCCATTGTCTGCACTGTTTACCACTATCATCATGACCTAAATTCTAAGCTTTGGAAGATTTGATGGTTGTTTAAGAACACGTTATTTTTTAAAACTAAAGTTCTCTCTTTATCTTTCTGTTCAGACTGTTCTGCTCTGAACCACAAACCTGAAGGAACAAGAGAGAACGTTAATGCTGCTGAAACCAAAGGATTAGGATCCTCACTGATTAATTCTATTGTTTACTATTTCTAAAGATCATTCTGAGCTATTCTGCTCTGATCAGTCTTAGGTTGAAAGTTACTAAAGTTTGACCCTGTTAATGAATGTAAACATGAGGACATTTATAAATTCAATAGTAAGCATTCTTCTAAATACTGATTCATCTAAACACTGGTTCATCTGAAATATATAAAGAAATTCGGAGAAATTTGGTATTCCAGAATCCTCCAACAGCCCACTTTACTAGTTAAGAGCCATACTACATTTTCAGAAATCTACAACAGAGAAAGCTTATGGGAAAAAACCTCAAAGAGTCTGGGATAATTCAATGTTGCAAAGCTGTGGTTCCTAAGAATGCCCCATCATCCCTTTTTTTTTAAGGATCATGAACCACTTTGAGAAGCTGATCAAATTTATGAATTCCCCCGCCCCCGCCAGAAAAGAACAAAACAAAAACGCATATAAACAAATTTCTTATATACATTTGCAAAGGATTCCCAAAGGCCCATGATCCCCGAGTTAGGAATTCCTATTTCAAAGCTGAGGAACACAAAATAAGTTTAGCCCATTTCCACACTGTTCATCTGTACTTTATTGCTACTGTAGTAAAGTAAGCATTTTAATAAGGTTACTTGTCGCTTTAAGACAGTTATTGTAAGCACCAATAGTCTTTTAAAATTCATTTTGCCCCAATTTTACAAGGTTTTAAGCCATGTACCCTCTCAAATGAATTAAGTCCCTGTGATTTAAGCTAGCAGACAAGTATTTTCCTTTGATACATACTATTCTTCAGAGCCAGTCCTGAACACTGAGATTAAGATTTCATACCCTTGGGAAAATGAACATGTGTCTACATACCGGAGGTTATTAACTTTACAAAATATATTTCTGGGTAAGTTTCAAACTTGAAGACCCATTTATTTAGTGCCTCTGAACATAACATACAATCCCAATACAAACCTTCCCCTTTTACTTACTTGGAACCAGTACAATGGAGCTTTCCTACTACGCTCACAAAATGTACTGAACATTCTATCTACTGTTTAGGATAGAAAACACTTCATTTCTGACCAAACCCACCATCTCAAAAGTTATCTCTTCAACTCCCAAGTTGTCAAACGGGTTGAAGAATGTGATCTTTGAGGTGTCTAACATTCAACTGATTTGGCTGTGTCTCAACCCCATGCTGAACAGACAAGAAATGACTATACTGTGGTATAAGGGTTAGGCCTGTTGCTTTCTTATTGAAGAAAAACTCTACTAGTCATTCTAAAGAATGTTTATATAGGAAGGCAAACATGAGAATTCTTAGAGACTTGAATACTGATAAAAGAAGGGGAAAATAACTAGATATTAAACACAGAAATGCAAACATAGCACATACAGAAAATTTAATCAAATCTTCCTAACTGAAGAATTTTTTAATTATTTAGTCCTTTCATAATCTTTTACTTCTGCTCAAAGAGTTTTTATAGGACAAATTTAAAAATATTTGAATAAAGGAAAGGGTTGGCTAAAAGAAGAGCTTTCCAAGTGAGCTACAACTTGGTTACAGGATTTCACTTTTGCCTTTTACTATGTAAAAAGAGAGTAACAGAACAACAACTATTTTTTCCTTGCTCTTCTAAGTTGTCCCTTGTAAGAGATTAAATACTAGAATTTCCATTTCAGCAACCGAGGGATCACGGAACAGGAGTGGGAGAAGGATACTGCTCTCTATCAGGATTCCAAGCATTTCAACTCTGTGGTAAGGGGCTTGTGAGAGAAAATGGACTATTATTCCACGGGCTAAACGGGTCCCATAAGTCCTATAAAATATACAACCAAGTATTTTCCCTGCTCCATTCAAATGTACCATTTGTGTTTTTCCTACCAGAACCTACTAAATTGCTGAGTGAAAGCTGAAGAAAGTAATAAATACCAGCATTCCTGGCTGTGCAATCTATACATTTTCATTTTAAGAGTAATTCAAGCATAATCCATATTTAAAAAAATTAAAGAGAGACAGTAAAGGTTTTAAAGTTTTCTCTTTGAAAAGATGGTATCTTACAGTACATACAAAAATACTCTGAAAATACATACGACTTCATTTACAAAACACTGAATCAACATATTACAAGAATTACATGGTTATGGATTTTAATAAACTGAGCATGCGTTCATGAAACTTAAAAAATATTAAGAAATGCATTGAAAAAAGCAGTGTAAAAAAAGACAACTCATATCGTTAAATAAAAATTACAAAGGTCCTGAGCCAATTAATGGTTGGTAACAATGTCGTCCAAAAAATGCCTTAGGTTTCAGTAAAATCCACTGCTTATTTCTGCATGCCTAGTCCATGAAGAAACTATTTGAAGTTGTGGGGTAAGTAATGGTCAAGAATTATCATGCCGAGTTAATTTTACACCTCAAGAATACAAGTCTGCCATATTTAAAGGTATCTCATTGTTGATGCTGGAATGAGTTGCTCCTCGGTAAAAAACACCAGTCAACTAACAAGAATGGCATGAGCTAGGATATGTAACAATTTCACCATTCATATACTGACTTTCAGTATCTTGGTTACATTTTGATTCTTAATAAAGATGCATTTCGAAGGCCTCCATGGGAGGCAAAATATAGAGAATTTATGGTGCCCAACTCTTATGTAATCACTGGACTAATCCTCCCTGGTAACTATGCAACATTTGGACAGAAAGGCACAAAAAAATAAAAATTTAAATATTCCATGTGCCATTCTGGGAAAAAATAATTTAAATCAACAGAATAGACAATAAGTACATCTACACAAATGAGGAAAGCAGAAAAGATACCTCACATTCACTTATCTCAGGTTTCACAAAGTGGCTTCAAGGCTAAAGTAAATGTGTTAACATTTGGAAAATTACAATTTTTTTGTTTTCAACTTTTTCAGTTCTATACAATGATTATAACATAAGACTTAAAAAAAAAAAAAAAAGAAAAAAGTTCTGGACTCATTTTATCCATGTCCAAAGAGCCGAGAACTGGTTCCCACAACAGAGAAACAAGCATCGAAAGTTAAGGCAGTAAAACCTCCAACGCAAAGCCATAACATTGTAGATGACAATCTGATAGCAGATGATCCTCACAGAAGTGTACGTAGCAAATCAATGAGAGAATGCTACGGCATCTGCAGGTCAAAGTGTGAGAGTTCAAAACCACTTCAAGCTTGTTAGTCCGATGACTGTAACTTTCACCTTATTATATGTGTGACAGCCACTTCTATTTTAAAAAGAGTGGCTGCTCTATGCCACTAAATGATTGCATATTCACTTAAGTAAGGAGGCACTGCTTTTACCGATTAAGGGTCAGTCGAATGGAATTTTTGATGACTCGAATGTTATTTGCTGGAACCGGAGATGATGAATCTGGTAGTTCTTTACTGGGTAGTCTCTATTAGAAAGGAATAGAAATAAAGAAGGAAAAGCAAACATATATTATAAAGCCTCAACTAGCAAATCAGTCACAAAACTGAGTTTTCCTTCAAATTCCTTAAGCTCTTAAACACTCACATATGTGTTGAATACTTTCTTCCAATGTTCATAGTCATTTCCTTGGTTTGGGGACTTTTTTTATGCAGTCAGAGGTGAAAAGCAGAGGCACAGGGCAAGGGTGCAAGTGGGAGGAGCGTATGTATAGGAAAAAGGGCTTTGTTAAATCACTCGCCACTTCTGGATTGAGAAATGCACAAAGTCAGGCAATGGTAAAGAGAAGAACGAAAAGCAGGGTCACTAAGCAGGAAAGTGGTGGTGGGTGAAAAATGAGTGTGCTACAGAAGAAAACAGGATCTGTCATATATTCGTGGAGAACAACACTGTAAATCCCACTTGTGAGATGAGTTTTCAGGAAAATGGACTTTGTAGTCAGACCAGGTAATGTTAACTTCAGTGATAGTGAAACTCAGGTACATCTATATGAAGGCTTCTGAGGATACTAAAGATGATTATATCATGAAGGTAAATCCTGAGAAATTGAGAAAGAGACCTCTTACAGATAGTTGTGTGATGGAAACAGTACGCGAGAGTTAATTCTCTCATGTCACTAACTTGGCCAAACCTACATACCCACAGCCATTCAAAAAACATGAAAAATTTCAGACATACAAAGAAAGTAGAGAATATGACAATGAAGACTTTTTAATGCCACAATTAACACTCAGACATTATTAAACATTTGCCACATTTGTTTGGTTTATATCCTTACCCTCTATACTTGAAATATTTTCAACCTAGACCCAGCCTGTCATTTCATGGTCTTGTACCTTAATAACCATATCAGATTTTTTCTTCCATTATCACATATAATCACATACTCATATTTTTTGTAATGTACTCTTTATGTTAAAAGGAACTTTATGAATTCTACAGCTAATAGAAAGTATGATACTATTTGCTTCAAAAGCCAGTAAAGGGGTGCCTGGGTGGCTCAGTCGGTTAAGCATCTGATTCTTGACTTCGGCTCAGGTCATGATCTCACGGTTTGGAAGATGGAGCCCTGCATTGGGATTCTCTCTCTCCGTCTCTCTGTCCCTCCCCCACTTGCACTGTCCCAAAATAAATAAACTTTAACAAATAAAATTAAATGGCTATTACATTGTGAAGAGCCTGGTTGATTGTGATACTTTAACAAATAAAATTAAATGGCTATTACATTGTGAGGAGCCTGGTTGATTGTGATAAGTACTTTACTCTTTGATGGGGGTGAAAATAAGCCATTTTGTTGACTGTAAATGCTCAGAAAAGGACTTCTCTGATCTACACAAGGCTGAGTTTTCAGCACCTACTTATTAGCCTTCCATGCTTAATAATACTGTATTATTAGTTTCAATGGCAAGTCTTTGAAAAATAAATTTTGAAATTAAGATTTAGGGGTTCTTTAGCTCATGTTTTAAAGGTACTATGTATTCCATTACATTAGGTTCTTCCAAAATATTAATAAGTATCAAGCCTAAGTTTTGACAGTAAGCAATGGTATACATCAAAAGCTCTATCAAGCGTTGGTAAGAAATTACTGTGCTTGAAAAAGGAACAAAGGTTGAACGTAATGTGAATAAATAGCTAAGCTTAAATAACTTCCTCTTTTCCTGACTTTGGAAGTACATACATTTAAGACCAGACCTTGCTTGCGTTTCTACCCCAACTCCAAACTATACACTGCTCATCTTTGAGGACAGGGACAAAATCTTATTACCCTTTTCTTTCACCCAGTGCATGGCTCTTAAGCTTTTTGTACCTGTAGATTATCTACGAGTAAGACTTTACCTTTTTGCGTGATGTATCAATAGTTGGAATAGGCATACATTCTCCTCCAATGGCATCCTAAAAATAGAATTATATACAAATGAAAACTTTCCTTCCTATGTATGCTTATGTCTACACAAAATAAAACATAACCCAAACTTCACAGACCTATCTAATATGATCCATTTTCAAATATACAGTCCTTTTCCTGATCTATGGCTCTTTGAAAGTAATATTTTGAAGCACACTGTTAACATATTTACCATTGCTTTTCTTTTTCTGTCTTCAGGAGCACGTGATTCCTTAAATGTCGATTCAAGTCGAATAAACTGGAATATAAATACTAAGATGAATTGCTATTATCACCTACAAAACGCATACAATCTATATAAACTGAGAGGCTAATGATAAGGCTACTGTCAAAACTACTGCAACTTAAATTAGACTAAATTTAGCTGCCACCTTTAACTTCAACTTGAGTGACCTTTTCGGTTAAATCAATTCAGATGATAATAGTTTTACCACCACCTACTGGAGGCAGAAAACATCAACATTATAACACAATAAATATGACTGGTTACCAATAGTAACTTCTGTGTAAGTCAAAGAGAAACTCAGACCAATTACTCAAGTTTTCAGATCAAGTTTTAGTAATCTGAATTTAGGATGAACAATCAGTATTATTCCTTTAGGGTTTGGGTAAATATTCTTTTTAAACAAATCCTAACAGAACACTAAGACAGCTATGGAGAGTTGTGAATTTCTTTAGTGCTAGTTTACCTTAAAAAAAAGGACTACCACTAAGGTTGTAACTTTACCTTTTCTATTTCTTTCAACCTCTTAGAAGACCCATCTACGGATGGGGAATGGGACCTCTTATGTGCAACATTCTTAGTTATGTTTGACATTCCATTAAGATGTGGCTGTCCCTGGGCAGGGTTGTGGGGTGTTGGGATTCTAGGAATGACATTTCGTCCGACTACAGTAGGAATGGTGCACACAGCTGGGGGCGATACGGCTTTTACTGCAGAATCAACTTCTGAAAAGGAAAAAGAAAAATTCTAGCAATTAAATATATACATAGTAGAATGGTTATTAACAGAAGTGCAGATACCTACTTGCACCAATGACTGGGATAGACAGTCCTTGAGCTTGTGGCACACTCAGTGGCTTTTCCGCAATTACAGCAGCAGGCTCAGTATTATTCCTATTAAAAGTGTTGAATTATCATTAAATACTTTGTGTGACTTATTTAAAACACTCATATTCTAACATTCAGGATGACTTCTTTCAAGTACTCCTACTTTAATGTTCCATTGGAGGAAGAGAAAAGCGGAAAAAAGGCAGAGGACTGAGTGAAAAATGAGAAAAAACTGCAAAGACCTGGGCATTTCTGCGTACTTTTAAAGTCCTACATATTCATGAGCCGATACCACGTTCCACAGGATTACAACGCATTGTCAAGTATTTCTAGTCAGAAAATGACTAGTAACTGCTAAGGCATTTTAACAGTTAAGATACTTAGCTAAGGACAGAAAAGTTTACATCATCCTCAAACTGAAGACTGAAAGGAAAATTCTGAAGTGCAGACCTTTCCGTTTCTCCTGAAGGAAGAACGTCAGGCTTGGAAGGTTTGTTTGCAGACACTGGGGAATTAAAAGGAGTTCCATTATCAGTGTCTCTGGAGCTATCCAAACAATTGCTATCCAGAGATGATCTTTTGGATTGAGGTCCACCTGAACTTCGACTGACATCAGAAAGACTTTGCTGAAAGAGGGAAAAGCAGTTAGGATTTCAAAAAGCAAATGAGAATAATTACTGGTTTCAATTCTGAAGTACATAAAATGAATCTTTTGTGATGAATGAAGGGGAGATTTTAGTTCTAGACTGAAATGTACTTTTCTTTCCTTTTTTTCTTAATAGGTTTGGGAGCTGTGAGAATGCCAATCTGATCCCAGGAACATCTGTCTGAGGGGAACCATACTGGAGAGTTAACATTACAAACTCACCTTTTTCTTCTTTTGAAGAATCTCTGCGGGAAGGTAGTGATGAAGTTGCTTTTTTTTAACATGAGTTGCTTCAATTTTCATCCCTTCCTTTAGCATGTTTATATTGTTTGCCTGTCTGTACACTGTAACAATGTTAGTATGTTAAATGGGCAACTTCTTCCTCAACCAGGAAGTCTGTTTTCTTTTTCCAAAATGCATATATTTGATATGTCCCCATAATCTCACAAACATACATACCCACTCTGCTTACAGAACAAGTATTTTTAAAACATTTTCATTTCACAATCCTATTTAAGTACCAACTAGTTTTCCCATGTCCAACTTCTAAGACTTTCCAATAATCAAATCTCATTAAAATGCATGAAAAAAGTTTTTTCCAAATCATTTTCTGTAATTTTCCCAAAAGACAATCTCTTATAATTACTCACCCAAGTCTAAGCTAATCCTTATACTAAAGATCCAAGATGCAATACAAGTTGTCATCCACCATGATGTTTCTTTTACTACACTAATCATAGAATATTGGACTGTCAGGAACTATCCAGAAGTACATCCTTATTGTACAGGTGGGGAAATGAGGCTCAAAAGCCCTGAATACTTGCTGATGGTGGAATACACACAGCCCTAGAGTCCCTTTCTAGCACTTTTCACATCTTGTAACAAAGTCAGTTTTATTAACACGAATTATTTAATGTATGTTTAACTGTGAATACCAAATTAGATCATAAGCTTACTGAAGACACAGAGGAGAGGCTTCTTTTGCATAGTTAACTACTGTGAAATGTGGTACATTATCTCCTCGCTTGGGGTCTCAGAATCTCTATCTGGAGAAGAACATTCTATAAATCTACAACAAACAGAGCTTCCCAATCTCCTGCTTTTGGAAAAATGAGCCCAAATTAGAATGGAAAAATGTATATCCATGTTTTCATTCCAGATTGCTTATAAAAGCATCACCAGGAGTGCTTGTTCAACTTGCAGATTCTCTGGCTCCACTCCCAGAGTGTGGGATTCGGTAGTGCCGACGTGATGTACAGGAATCTGCATTTTCATGATAAATGTGAAAGCTAGTTTAGAAGAATTTAGAAAACTCAGATAAGCCAAGCCAAAAATATTAATAGTATGAATGTACACTATTCCAGATTAATACAACTCCAAATTTATAAAAGATACGTTAAGATATTCCAGAGAGCTGTTATTAGGGAGCTAGACGTAAAAGACACTCTTTCTCTGATTCTGAAACCTAATCAAGGCTATCAAGTGCACATATCTGCGCACACTGAAAATAAAAATAACCTGTACAGTTTCTTTAGTCTTCTTTTTGTTCTGAAATAGATAATGCCATCACTTGGTACAAAACTCAAGCAGTTCAAAGAAGTCTCCTCACATTATCCCCTAGACACACCTGGTTCCTTGACCTAAAAAGCAACCAGTTCTACCATCTTCTTTTTTTTAAAACTGTATATCCTTCCAAAGATATTCTAGGTACTTACAAGCAAATGTGTTTATTTATTTACAGAAATTGTAGCATACTATACATACTGTTTTGCAACTTTAGCCCCACTTAATGTCTTGGAAATTATTTCACTATGCCTTTTTAAAATAGCAGCATAGGTTTTCATAATATGGATGTACACATTCATTTAACCAATTAACAAATCTAGCCAGCCAGATCCATGGCAGATGATACTGTGTTACAACCAAACTTGAGAACCATAGCTCCATGATGACAAAGTCTTACCTGTATCAGTAAACGACTGTATATCATAGGTCAGGTCTATGTTAACACTTTCTGCATTTTCAACTCTCCGAAAAATTATTCCAAGGAACCACATTGACACGTAATTGTTGCTATAAAATAAAAAAATTTAATTTCTATTTATTTATTTATTTATTTATTTATTTATTTATTTATTTATTTATTATAATTTTACAGATGTCATTTGGTAATTCAAACTCAATCTCCATGGAAACATAAATACAAATTGCAATGGTTTGGCTAAATTCTTTTTTTTGTAAGTTTACTTATTTATTTATTGAGAGAGAGAGAGAGAGCATGAGCAGGAGAGGCGCAGAGAGAGAGGGAGAGAATCCCAAGCAGGCTCCACCCAAAGGCTCAAACTCATGAACTAGGAGATCATGACCAGAGCTGAAATCAAGAGTCAGATGCTTAACTGACTGAGCCACCCAGTCTCCCTGGTTTGGCTAAATTCATTTTTTTTTTTTAAGCTTATTTATTTATTTATTTTGAGAGAGAGAAAGTGTACATACATACAAGCAGGGGAGGGGCAGAGAGGAGAGACAGAATCCCAAGCAGGCTCTGCACCATCAGCATAGAGCCCCATGTGGGGCTCAAACTCAGGAACTGTTGAGATCATGACCTGAGCTGAGATCAAGAGTTGGATGCTTGGCTGTGCCACACAGGTGGCCCCCCACCCTGGTTTGGCTAAATTCTTAAAATTGACACCAAAAAACACTGATCAGTTACCCTGTGTTGCAATAAAGAGGATTAAATGGCTTTGAAAGTAACGTATCAAATATATTCATAAAGATGCTCCAAACTTGTGATGGGAGTTTCTGCTGGGGTCTGTGGGCTACCAACATAGCATATACTAGTTTTAATGTAGGACCACTCATGTTCAAATACATAATGTATCATCATCCCCCATCAATGTTTGTTAAATGACAATGTCACAACTGATCTTAAATCATGCCTGTTGTCAAATAACATTATTTAAGAAACACAGTATTAAAAAATATTTAACTTACTCTTTATGATGTTCCTTATTTCCTGGGAATGACTGGGGATTTACATGGGCAAGAGTAATAAATTCGTTCCGTTCCAAGTTTCCAACAAGCACACGGATTTTAGATTCTACTAATCCAACCCTGAAATAGAAGAGTGGACAAAATTTTTCCATATGAAATTTGGAAACTATACCTAAGTAACCCAAAAAGGCATATGATAGCTATGATGCTTTACATGCTCAATAAAAAAAAAAAAAAGAAAAAAAAATTCAGTCTAATATATTAGGGACTGTTTAAAATACCATTTAAGTAAATGACAAGTTACTTTGTCAATTTCTGTGTTCCCCCCCCCACCCCTTAAAAGAAATGATCTACTTAATGAATTCCTAATCTAAACTACCCTGCCTGTTTAGACCATAAAATAGTCATGATCTCAGTATGAACAAAAACTGTTGATTTTTTTCACTTTTAAATCTTGTATCTAAACCGTAAGGCTAAGATATGTTTAAATCATGTGAACAAAAAAAGCTAATAACTGGCACTAAATGAAATAAAACATGCTGATTTTCATAAAATTGGTACTAGATATTACAATTAAAAAAGAATTCAGTAAAGTCAGATCAGATACTACTAAAATATAGAAAGTTTCATCAGGTATCTGCAACTTTATTTTCTATCTCATTTAACACATGTGACTGCTGTCAGCTATGTAAATTTACAATGATTTTATTAATTAGAAAAACTACAAGAACATTTTTAATTATTCAAACACTTGAAAAAGCTTATACGGTGTAATTGTGTGTGCTTCAACAGCACATTTATGAAACACTGAGTTACTACTCAGTGTTGGTCAGAGAGTAAGTATTTTGGGCTTTGTGGCTATAGAGTTTCTGTTGTAACTATTCAACCCTGCCATATAGCAGGAAAGCAGTCATACACAACATATAAATGAGTGAGTGTGGCTGTATTTCAATAAAACTATTTATAAAAACATGTGGCAGACTAGGTTTGGCCCAGATCATAGTTTCCTGATTCCCAATCTAGACAAATGAAATACGTTATTTTAGTGAAAGGATTCTTTTCAGTGCCTCTTTAATTATCAATAAAATAAGCACTAAACTTTGGAAGCAAAAGTAAGACAGTATTGTGTTTTTCTTTCCCAGAAGTCAGACCCGAGGAAAGCACAACCATCTCTGGTGGCCTAATAGCTTCTGCCTAATAGAGTTAGGGATGTCTATACACTGGAGGCAAAGGGCATGAACTTAGATGTACTAGAAAGAAAGCACTGCTCCTTGACCAAAAATGCCTCTCTGTTGACAGAAGCTTTCATGTCCCTAATCTCCTAAATTAAAAGAATATATAAAATATCTTTTCCTTTTAGTTTTGAAGGGGAAACATGATGGCAAGGATGGAAAACTTGAGCCTAGGTATCAGAATTGTTTGAAGTGCCTCACAATTTTGCTTAAATCTGAGAAGTGGCAAAGGCAAAGAACATACATATATCCTTATCCTGTATTACCTCTAATTCTGAAACATTCATTTGATGGCATTTCTTAAACACTGATGCTCCATGGTCATAATAACAGTCACTAATAAGATTTAATAATTTTAGTGATAAAGTATTTTATAAACCTAAAGCATCATATAAATGTTATCACTACAAATTTAAGTACAGAACTTGAATATCACTTACCACTCTAGATGGTTTTCTTCTGTTGATGCACTGGCAGTCAATACTATATAATGTCTGTGAAGAATTTTTAGCAACAGTCATGGAAAAAAAAAAAAGCCAGAAACATTGTTAGGTCTGCTTTTCCATCATTATTTTTTCTTTCTTCCTCCCAATGAACATAAGAACTAATGCAGACACATAGCTTATGAAAATTAGAACACGCTCTGATTTTCACAAAATCAATTCTAGACACTATAATCAAAAATCAATTCACTAAAAGCAAAAACACCACTAATACTGGGTGAGATACTACTAGAATACACAAACTCATCATTTAGGATTTCTGCTAACCTATTCTCTACCTCACTTGAAATGTAAGGGACAACAGTCACCCATCATATATTAACTTTGTAAATTTAACATTCTTCCTTAAACACACACACACAAAATGAAAAATTTCAAGTACCTATACTTTTGAAAAAAATTTGGTGGCTCAAGTAGTTTGGACCAGTCTGATTTCCCTTGAAGGATTTCATCTGTGACTGCAAGACCTAAATTAAAAACGAGACAGAGACTGATTTTGAAAACTGGCTATTTTATTATCAGTTTCTGTATCAACCTACCCCCAAAATCTCTAACCTCAACAAACTCTTGAGTAAAAAAACAAAAAAAAAAAAGGAATTTCTCATAACACAAAAATCAATTTCAAACAGATTGGGCTGGCTCCATTTTGGACTTAATATTATATTTTAGAAAACTACTGAAAAAATACATATTTGAAAGAACTTTTAGAAATAATAGGCATAACTAAACTTTAGGATAAAACTGTTGTAAACCAAAAACTTGTGGGAATACATAAAGGGCAAAGGGCCAACAAGTTTACCTTGTTTAAATTCTTCTACCATTACTGTTCGAGTTGAGGTGGACACATTATACGTAGAATTCTGCTGTGGGTAGGCAGGGGTGATTATGGGCATGAGATGATACCTATCTGATGGATTTACCTGTGAAATTAGAAGCAGAATAATTGATCTATTCTCCTATTTCAGTTGTCCTCACTTCATTTCCCCAAAAGTCTGAAGAATATGAAATATAAATTTAATACTACAGTTCCTCAATTCTAAGAAGTACATTTTCCCTCCCCAACTACATTTATTTCTGAAGTCAGATGTGTCTGATAGTCAAAGGAAACTCTGCAGAAGTTTATTTTTCCCCTGAAAAGCTGTTAAATGGATGGTGCATCTTATAAACGATGGTCTCTTAAAACCAAGGAAACACAGTATCAGAGCTGCAAAAAGCATTAATCCAATGGTTTCTCACTCCTCTTTCTGCACCTACTCAATGGGTAATTTCCCCTAGGTAACTCAGAGGAATGAGCACTCAATCTAAAAGCAAATTAAAATGCAAGGTGAGAGTTATGCTAGCTTAGAACCATGAGTCTGCTTTAAATTGCACTGCAAAGTAAATCTTTTATATACTTCAGCACTTTTAGTAATTAATTACTTGTAAGTTTTTAGCAACAGATAACAACATTTTGGTTGATACACTCACTCATCTAGTCTTATGTGGGTGATTTTTAATGACATAACATTTGGATCAGAATTTGGAATACAGGTCATCTTCACCAAAAGACACAGCAGACAGAAGGAAAGAACTATAGCTATACAGAAGGAAGATGAGCAGAAACAAGAGAAATTATCTTTAGATTGCAGTTTAGAAAATCGTCCTTTTCCTAAAAGGTTTAATTAATTTCCATAATAAGTCACATACCCGAGGATCCCAAACAGGCAAATTCAAATTGCTTTCTTCTGGTTGCTTCAGCAGGACAGGATTTGGCCATTCCCTAACATGAATAAGGCAAATTAACTGACATAGGACCTCACTTCAGGAACCATAAAAGTCGTTAGACTCTGTTTCAACTTTCATATGGCAAACGTTATGGCTGGGTATTTGGTATTAAAAAAAAAAAAAAGTGGGCAAGGGAAGGAAGTACACAAAGGAAAAAGCTGCTTATTTTATTTATTTTTTATTATTTTGTTTTATTTTATTTTATTTTATTTTTTTAAAAGCTGCTTATTTTAAATGTATCTTCTGAAAGGGCAAAACAAATACTGTTTTGCTCATTAAGCTGTAGCTAATTTAAATCTGAATTTTCCCCTTCCTTCTATTTGCTTTTATGGATTTAACTGATAATTTAATAGCAGTTAAGAGCTGACATTAACTGAAAATACTCCTAATAAATCCATGCAGTAGCTATGATTATCACCTCCATTTTACATAGGATATGTTAACCTCTACATAGCTAGTAGTCAGCAGAGCAAAATCTATCATGACCACTCTCAAGCTAAAAGCCTACATTTATAGAAACCCTCAATGCCAGAAGACAGCACCATCTGGTGTCTCATCATTGTCTCAAATTTGACATTTTTAAACTTTTAACTTAAAAAGAATGTAAAACAAGAGAAAACGTCTCTGCATCACTCTTAAATTGCCAAACAAATTTACATACAGGGAGAAGTTAATAAGATAGTGAAAGTATGCCCATAAATACTTACCATTTGGAAAAAACTAAAAAGAACTTATGAACTAAAGTAGAAGCTGCTGCATTTGGATATAATTGGCAAGTTCTTGCAACCAGCATTGCCCAGGAGACACCACCAAGAAATCCCAGCATGTTGGAATAAATACCACGTCCTAGAAAATTAATGTTTTGTTAACTATTGTTAGGATCTACTATCCATGACATTCAACTCTAAGGAATAGGATAACTTAGTTCCTAAGATTGTTGCTTAGTTATTGAAATAACATTACTATCAATAAGCAGACCTTCATGCTAGGCCCACAGTTCTATTAGTAAGCCATTAACTGCATCCTATCCCCCTATTTTGCCCTCCCAAAACAGACCCCTCAGTTCTCTGCCCCAGTTCTGACTGCCCAAGCAGGCTCTACTATAAAACATTGGAATTTCCCACTTTTCAATAGCTATGGTTGAGAAAAAAATGAAAACAAAGAGGAAAGATATCTGGAGGGACTACAAGTAGGAAGAATAAACATTTCATTAGTTATATTCACGGGCATTTAAAAATCAAGTGTAAAGCTGGACTAACTTTAGTATTTTGCAGACTTTGGGTACCTCTCCATAAAGTACAATACACCATTGATAGTACTCATTTTTCTTATGATTGCTTCTTGTAGCAATCTATAAAATATTACCATATTTGATCAAAACTACTAAGTCCTCAATTACATAATAGGACATTTTTTTTTTAATGTCTTTATTTTGAGAGAGAGCACGTGCACAAGTAGGGGACGGGCAGAGAGAGAATCCCAAGCAGGCTCTGAGCTGTCAGTGCAGAAGAGCTCGACGTGGAGCTTGATCCCATGAACTATGAGACTGTGACCTGAGCCAAAATCAAGAGTCGGATGCTTAACCAACTGAGCCACCCAGGTGCCCCAACATAGTGTTATTTTATGTCCCACTAAGCAAGCAAGAGAAAAAGATACAAAAATTTCAATTTTAGATATGTTACATGGGTAAAATATACATCTAAGGATTGACAAAACATGTTATGTAATTTAATTTGTAAGGAAAAAAAAATTGTGATACCCCTTTCTTGCAACTTACTTTATCCTGACTATACCAGGTAACTGAGTCCAAGGACAACTCCTACTTGCCTGAGGTCTTTTTAGATATGTACTTCCAACATGGTAGCCACAAGTCATATGTACTTTTTTTTTTTTTGTAATAGTTTTATTGAAATATCATTCACATACCATAGATTCATCCATGTAACAGATTAAAATTAATGGCTTTTAGTATATTCACAGAGTTGTGCAATCATCACCATAATTAATTCTGGAACCCTTTCACCACCCCAAAAAGAAACCTTTAGCAGTTGCTCCCCTCCTATCTGCTCCCAGTCTTCCCAGACCTAGGCAAATACTCATCTACTTTTTATCTCTCTACATTTGCCTAACGTGAACATTTTATATAAATGGAATTTACTTCAGTCCTTTTTATTGCCAAGTAATATTCCACATTATGGCTATACCTATCACCTTTAGTTTATCCATTCATCAATTCATGAACATGAGGTTGTCTCTACTTTTTGGCTATTATGAAGAATGCTATGAACATCTGTGTACAAATTTTTACATGAATATATGCTTTCACTTCTCTTAAATTTTAATTTGATTAAAAAATTCGGTTTCTCAGTTGCACATTTCAAGTGATCAATAGCCACATGGTTACTTTTGGACAACACAGAAAACATTTCCATCATCACAAAAAATTTTATTGGCGAGTGCATTTTTAGACTATGTAAAACGTGGTGCCAGAAGTATAGCACTAGTTAAATATAATTACAAATTATGAAAAATGTGCTGTGCCAGCTTAGGTTTGGGCCTTTTATGAACCATACCCTATGTATATATATAAATTAGTTCCAGGCTTTACTAGAAAAGTGTTACAAGGCAAAAACAGAAAGAAGCTGAAACTATCACTATAGGCTCTCCACTTAATAACTTTACCGAATACCTACTATAAATTATACTCTGATGGTAATGGGGAGACAAAGATGAATAAGATGGTCCTGCCCCATAGAGAGCATGAAGAACAACGAAGGTTTCCTAACTCATTCTGACTGGCTGGCTAAAACCGAAGATGGGAAATCAGGAGTTTTTAGTTTTCAATCAAGCAAGAAGGAGGTATAGTCACATATCAGATCACCATAACCACTGTACCTGAAAAAGAAACAGATTCTCCAAAATTTACTGGACCTCAATCCCTAACAGTATCAATAGGTTCAGGAATTTTCATATGTGCTTCTATCATTAGTAACTGAAAGCGGTAATTTTACAGTGTAAACTTAAAAGATCTGGGATACTTACGTTTTGCCCATAATTTGACTGCTCTTAGGGTGAGTCTGAAAGTTTCTTTATTTGGCACTAAATGCAAAATTTCATCAGTAACTCTACATCCTGAAAAAGATAAAGCATTCATTTTTCATTATGCAACAACATCCAGTTAATTCAGACGGCTTCTAATTTCCAGACTCTCAAAGGTTAAAAAATCAAAGATAATAAAATGCGAGGGTTTATTTTCTCTATGTATTTGAAATTTAGCACTTTTATGAGGAATCACTTTGCTTTTAAAGAATTAAAAAGCACATGGGTAACGTAATTCAACATTAAAGGAAGACGTGGGTCTGAGTATCTTTACTTTCTTCAACATTTGACTTTACTGTTAATCCAATGTCCCCAACTTACAAAACTTTTTCCTTTAAAGTAAACCTTATTTCACAAATACTGTGATTTACTGTTGGACCCTGAAGTACAACAAAAATGCAATGATTAAATAAAAGATGCTATAAGCCAGTGGTTCTCGGAAGTGCAGTCTGTGGATCCCCGGGGAATCTGTCAGGTCAACCTATTTTTTTTCCTCCAAAGTTCGTCAAACCTGTTCTTATAATAACAATAAGGCTTTGCCTCTTTTACTGCGTTAACATTTGCACTGATGGTGCAAAAGCAGTGGTGGGTAAAACTGCTGGTACCAAAGCTGTACTAGTAAACAGTGTATCTTCACCACTACACATTTGCAGTTAGAAGACAGGAAAGGAACCCTGCAGTGTCTGAAAAGTTTGAAGAAAGCTGAACGACCTGCTTTTTTCAAGGAACAATTTTACTTAGATTCTAAAACAATGAACAAACAAAGTGAGTCCTTCACTTCAAGGAAAACAAACAACAAAACTTGCTACCAACAATAAAATTGGAGCTTTCAAGTAAAAACTAAAATTTTGGACAACCAGTATCTGCTGTGAGCCTGGCAGCTTTCCAGTATTTAAAGACTTGTCTGGTGAGATTGGTGGGGACATTAATGAATGTGATTTTTTGGGGTACCTTATAAAGAAATGTGTGTTAACATTTAGAAGATCCAAATAACTTTGTGAACCAGTGTTTTCCAAACAACTAAGGCATGACTGTATATAAAATCATGTATGGGTAAAAGATCCATTCAAAGAACAAAACAGACCAATAGATTTTAATAGAAGAGTATAAAAAGTTAACTGATATTCAAATTAACCTTAAAAAAGTCTTTTATTTAGAAATAAAAGGGAACTACTGATACATGTTACAAACATGGATGAACCTCACAAACATTATGCTAAGTGAAAGAAGTCAGACACAAAAGACCACATATTGTATGATCCCATTTATATGAAATGTCCAGAAAAAGCAAATTTATAGACAGAAGGTAGATTAGTGGTTGCCTAGGACTGGGGGTTGGAAAGGAGAATGACCGTAAATGTGTAAGAGGGATCTTTTGAAGATGATGAAATGTTCTAAAATTGGACTGTGGTGGACAACTCTGTGAATACAGTAAAGACTATGGAATTGTACCCCAAAAGGGACAAATTTTATGGCATATAATTATACCTTAATAGAGCTGTTGGAGAAAAAAAAAAAAGACACCGTCGCTGGTCAAGTTTTGGTGTAGCATCAAAGAATATCCATAATTTTCTGAAAAAGCTATTAAAATTCTCTTCCTTTTTCCAATATTAAATATTGGAAATATTAAAGAGATTTGCAAAAATGCAAAAAAATGCCATTCTCACAGAAAAGATGCATTTATATTCACTTAGAATGGGTTTATTATTTTGAAATAAACTCATACTTTAAAATTTTGTTTTTACTTCTAATACAGTAAATACTGACAGATATAACCCACATAAATGGAAGATTTTGGGGTCCTCAATAAATTTTCAAAGTGCAAAGGGGTCCTGAGACCATTAGGTTTGTGCACCATTACTATAAACAACATTTCAAATAAATGTATCTTTTAAAACGCCTAAATGTGGTCAGATGATCTATATAAAGAAAATCACATCATTTTTAACTGAGTTAGTCCAATCCCTTGAAAAGTCCATTAATAGTTCTGCAAAAAGATCTCTTTGTCTAATTGTTTTCAAGCAGGTATCTGAGATTTCTTTTTAGAAGCTTACCATTTAGGCTGCGAATACACCTTATATCAAGGCTTCTCAGTCGAGAGTCGTCTCTTAGATCTAAATTATCTGATATGGTTTGTATTGCCAGTCTTGCAAAGACTAGATCAATCTTTGGAAAGATGAAAAAAAAAAAAGAGAATAAAAGAAAAAAAAGAGAAAAATATTACTTTTTCTCCTTCTAGTCCATTCTCCCCCCTCCCAACCTTAAAAGTATAAAGTTCTAATTATTAGTTTGGGAAGGTCTACCAAAACTTCAAAAAGCCTATCTAGGCAATCTCACATGGGAAAATCACCAAAGTTCTGTGATGGTAATTAAGTTTGCAAATTAAGAGAAAGCATTTTAATTTAGCATATATGCCGAGCATTAAAAAGAACATCAAAATCTTATGAGTGAACTTCTAGAAAAGATGGCAGATCCAACACACATTTACATTCACTCCCTATTGAAACCCCATTAAAATACCAGCATAATTTCATTTTGTTTTTGAAGGCATCACCCACTAGGACAAAGGTAATAAAGAGACAACAGCAAAAACGATGAAAGCAGATGGGGATGAGTGGTAACTGACTCAGCAGATTTAAGAGATAAAAAATATTATAACCAGGAAAGAAGGAGGCTGTAAATAAACACATACATAAATAGAAAGGAACATTTAGAGAATAAAAAAGTTATTCTTAAAAATATGACAGCAGAAAGGGAGGACAATAGGAAGTTTGGAAGATGAGAAAACCCCAGAAAGCAGAACAAAAATATAGGGATGTGGAGGTCTAATACACAGAAAAAGGAGAGAAAACAAAGGTAGGAAATCCAACAGAATTCAATACAATTTCCAAGAACAGAAGGACAGGAGTTTCCAAAGTGCTTAAGAGGACTATTAGTGCCTAGCATATTTGGTTGAAAAGATATACCAAAGTATATTATTGCCATGAATTTAACAACTATGAAGCCCAGGAAAAAAAGATCACATTAAGTGTCCAAAGAGATAAAACAGGTCACAAGCAAAGGATGTGAAATCAAAATGGCATCACACTTTTCAACAAAGCATGGAAGGTAGAAGACAATGAAGCAAGGTCTTCAAAATTCTGAGATACATTATTTCCCACCTAGAGCTCTATACTCAGCCAAACTATTATTTTGGTGTGAGAACAAAATAAAGTCACTTTTAAACATGCAAGATCTCAAAAATATGTGCTCTTTTTCAGGAAGCTAGTGGATGAGTGCCCGTAAAATGACAGGAAGTCAAAAAAGAAGAAACCTCTAGAGAGAAGTGAAAGGAAATCCCGGGATGATAGTAAAGAAAGATGCCAGGATGCTAGTTGTATATCATTCATGGAGAATTGGGTGTGGACTCAAACAGGTGAGAAGAGTCAGATATCTTTTTAAGTTGATAATGACAGAACACCTGAGAAATCTAAATCTATTTGGAGATTTAGACAGCTAGCAGAGACTGAGTTTGAAATAGTGTTATGTATAAAAACCAAGCAAACAAAATGCAAAAACAATTACTGACTCCCAAGAAACACAGTGCCACAGACCAAAGAATGGTAATCTAGTACACGTTATGCTCAGTTTTGAACATCATTTATAAGATCATTATAATGTAAATATTGAATATGTTCCAACCAAAATTATAGTAATACAATTATTTTAGATTATGGGAATGCAAAGGGTGTGTATAAAAATCATGGGGGTAGGGATGGAAGCTGGTTCATTTTCCACAGTGAGAAGTCAATAGATACAGGAGAAAGATAGGTGAGGAACTATTTAAAGACTCTTTGATTCTTTAAAATATGTGTCTATGTGAGTCTGACTTAAAAAAGAAAACAAAACTGAAAAAAACCTTATGTATTAAACAGTTCAATTACAAAGTCAGAAAAATATTAAACACTTACTTCAATTCCATCAAATTCAAACTTTATAACAGGTACAAAGGCATCTTCTACAGCCTACAAGAGGACAACAATGACAACACATAAGTAATCCCTTCAAAGGTGTAATCCTTTCTTTATCCTTCCTAAAGTGCCAATGTGATTAATTTTGCTAAAAAGCAAAAATATTCTTGGGTCTCACATTCTAGAAAAATACTTCTACTCTGTGATTGTGTTATTTAAGACACACAAAATGTCAAGACCATAGTTATCAAATTTATTATCCTCCTAAAAATCTTCATCAGAAACTAGCAGGCAGAACTGCTATCATCTGGGTACTTACTATTTGTTGAGATTAAATTGAAAACTGATTATTTACAAAGGGCACTAGTACTGGAAATAAAAACATGACCAGAGCTCATGATTTAATCTGTTAGAAAAATACAATCAATATAATTTGATTTAGTAGAAACCGATGTCTTTCTGAGCTTTCCTTAATCCCTCAGCCTAACAAATTCTTAACCTCCTTCTCCATTCCCAGATACCCAAATAATGCAGATCCTTTCAACTTCACCTTATCCTAGCACTTCAGATAGTATTAAAGCTATCTGTTTAATTTCCCCAATCCCTCCCTCCCATAAACGGTCTTATTCACTACTGTATTTGTGGGACTAAGGACAGTATCTGACAAATCACTGGTGCTGAAATTTCATTTGCTGAATGAATGGCTACATATACACAAAGTTACTATTAATCTTATACATAATAATAGCCATCGTTTGGTATGCATCAACCATTTATCAGATCTTATAGTAAATGTTTATGTCAATTATCTCACTGATCCTCAGAAAAACCGTGTAACAAGTTATCACTACATCTCCATTTTACAGCTGAGGAAACTAGGCTCAAAGAGAATAGGTAACTTAAAATCTAAAAGTTAATATGTGGTAGATTCCAGATTCAAACCCAGGTCTGTATAACTGTAAAGCCCATGTTTTCAATCATTTGTTATTTTAATAAAATGTAGCGGCTTCCTTTTTTTCAAAATTAAAACAAATTTTTTTAATGTTTATTTATTTGAGAGAGAGAGCGCAAGTGGCAGAGGGGCATAGAGAGAGGGAGACACAGAATCCAAAGCAGGCTCCAGGCTTTGAGATGTCAACATAGAGCCCATGGCAGGGCTTGAACTCACCAACTGCGAGACCATGACCTGGGCCAAAGTCGGATGTGTAACCGACTAAGCCACCCAGGTCCCCCAGATGTAGTGACTTTAAATATTTTGACAACCGTAAGCCCTAGCTTTTCTTAATAAGTTCAAAATATTAAATACTAAAGGATACTTACTCTTAAGTTTCTAATGCCATCTTGATGTTTCAATTTTTCAAAAAAAGACTGAAAAAAATCAGATCTCTCCACATGTCTTGGAGCTACACAAAGTGCATCAATATCAGCTCCTGCAAATCAAAGTTATTTCTAGTCAACAAGAGTAAAGTATGTTTTTGTTAAAGTATATTCAAACATGTACAGAAGAAAATATGTGAAATGAATATAGGAAAGCGTTAACAATGATTAGCTGAGTAGTGAGATAATGGGTATTTTCCTCTTCTTTACTTTCAAATTATGAATAAATAAGAGCTTGTTACTGAAAGTTCTTATCAGTAGAACACAGAAAAGCAATTACCTTTGGTGTGTACTCCAAGCCTGTAGGAGCCAAATGTGAAAATTTTACCACCAACAGTAGCCACGACAGAAGGTGGGAGATTCTAAAATTAAATTAAATTAAATTAAATTAAATTAAATTAAATTAAATTAAATTAAATAGCATTCCATTTTTCAAAATTTTTAGCATAAAAATTGCCTAAATACTAGTGATATATACTACATTTGTCAACTTAGGTAAATTGAGATTTGTGAAAGTACTTCAGAGCTCTTTTGGGCTGTAGCTTGAAGTAATCAGAATATTTCCTGAGGGAAGATAAAACAAATTCATGCATGCACAAATCTCTATGAAAAACATTTTTTATCACTTGACCCTACTTGTCCCCTTCCAATGGCCTGTCTTTCAATGGCTCCATCACTCAGAAGTCACCAAGGAGGTCTTAAGCACCAAACTAATGCACTTTCAGTTCTTTCCAGTACCATACACTTAACTGACTCCATTTCCCCTTTAGTTATTGCGACAAATATGCTTAATTTCTTTATCCTAGCTTTGCAACCTTTCTGTAAGAAAGTGGAGCCATTCTTGACATGATCTCCTTATGACCGAATCTAACAACTTTAATAAAATCTTTTAGACTGTACCAGAATTATAACGCTACTTTTCACCTCTCTCTCGAGCCAATTCTAACTTCCCCTTCGGTATTTTCACTCAGACATTCTGATCCACTTCAATAGCCATGCTTGAAACAAAATATTCTTCCTATGATAAACAGGTATCCTGTCTGATTTCTCTTTCTGTTCCTCATTCTCCTTACCACCTGTTACCTATAGTCATTATTCCTCTTGGCTTACCAATTTGTAGTTTATATCCCTCACATGTCACCTCCTTCCTATTCAACTACTAGGTTGAATTCTAGGTTCTAATTTAATCCTTAATTCTAGGATCTTAAGATACTTTCTTGCCTTTCGTCTGTATTTTCTATTTCTTTTTGTACAAAACTCACTTGCTGATGTTCTTACTATATATTATAACTCTTCTGCTCAAAACTTACTAATGCACTCTTCTCTGACTACTGAGGTAAGGATCCCTGGATCCTTTTAAAGCCCCAACTGCCAACATGTTACACAATCTAGTCTCCTTTCCATCGCACTTGTCCATCCTTCTCTGGGTATCTCAGTACCAACTATTTTTTCAAAATTCATTTCAAGTTCTACCTTTTTTCATGAAGCCTTCTCTGGTGATCCCCCTCTCTTCCATAACAAGCTCTTTTCCCTCTCTGCTCCTCTATTATACATTTATTGACCTTTCTTTGCTGAATATATGTCCCATCTCTTCAACTATAAATTCCTTAAAAATGAGAATTGTCTCTACTACTTCTCTTAGTTTTTATAATGCCCAGTGCAAGTTCCAAAGAATATCCTTGATTCACTTGAATGAAATTATCTGTGTAACAAGATATGTTTGTTATTCCCTGTTTAATGGATATGAATGTTTCAAGAGTACCACACGTAATTTTAGAGCAAGAAGTCAGTAAAGATATTGATGACTAATATGAACCAAAAAGGTAGAGAAGATAGGGAACTTTTAGCTTACCTTCCTACTTTCTATTTTTTACTTTTCTACTTTGAAAAGCAAGATTCTTACAGATTTTATGAGAAAATGATACACTGAACCAGGGTAAAATATTTTCATTACAGTGCTCGCTTCAGCAACACACAAATACTAAAACTGCAACGATACAGAGAAGATTAGCATGGCCCCTGCGCAAGGATGACACACTGATTTGTGAAGCGTTCCACATTAGAAACAAAATTTCATCACAAACCACAGTAATTAAAATGATCTAATTTGAGTTTTAGATTGTTTACAATCTAAAAATATCCGAACTGTGTGTAGAATATTTAAATGAGCTTTGATCTAACTCAAATTCTTCCAATATTTTCCAAACTAAAATATGCATAGATAAAAGGAATAGTTGATACAGAAAATGAAAAATCACTCTATCCACACAATGGAAGATGTCAAAACCAATTAAAAATTTTTTTCTAATTAGATATTTTACTTACTGTGCCTACAAAAAGCCAAATTGTGGCAGTCTTAAATTTTTATGCCTAAAAATTAAATGTAAACCAGTGATTGCTTTATGCAGATTTAACTACTGATGTGAGTTAACATGGGAGAAAAAGCAATTTAATAAAAAACAAACACCTTTTGACCTAGAAACAGAATTCTACTGGATTTTTCAGTTAAGTGCAAAGAAATTGTGAAGAAAACTAGGTACATCTCTCAACAAATTATTATAGCCTCTTTTGTGGATAATACCACTTGATTTATCTTGAATGCATCATAGAATGGGGATGGAAACAAAGACCTTAGTACAACCATAATAGCTGACATAAAGACCACACACAATAAATCATAAAGCTTGTTATTATGATTTTAAAATAATTCTAGTGAGTATTTGGTTTGGACATTTGTAACAATTATAGGCTGATTAGAAAGGGACAATGGATTCCTTTAACATTTATTAATGCCTGAGTTCTGTCTTGAAGTTAGGCAGATGACCAAGACAGGTCTTTTTTCTTAAGGAGTTGATCACCTAGTAGCAGAAAAACAAAAGTGAATTTTTTTTTTTGTTACTCATGACTAGCATTTCACCTGCTCAGAATTCAACTTATCTGAAAATCTCAACTACTGATAATCCTGCTGAGAGCTCAGAAACGAGTCAGATAGCTATCTGGCAGCAAAAATAAACAACATAAAGACCATTTATTTAAACTCAATGACTGAAGACTTACCAGAGTCCCTCATGACCTTATTCAGAGTCTAAAAGAACCAATTTTGGAAATCAAAAAATTTTTTTAAATGTTTTTTTATTTATTTTTGAGAGCACATGAGTCTAAAAGAACCAATTTTAAACATGTATCATAGGTACAGAAATAAATAAAACTTACAAAAGAAAGAATTCTGACAGGTGTTTATCTAATTTCTAAAATCAGGCAGAGTAAGGGGCAGAAAGAATTTAGAGAGACACACTGACTGCTGTGAGACATTAACTTTCAACTGATTATTGTTAAGGGAGAAATGGAAAAATTATAAAAACAAACAAAAAACTTAAAATACAACAGTCTGGACCACATAGTGAAGCGGAAAATGGTATCACCCAGTCGCACACACCCTATTTCAATTTAGTATACTCAGTAAAATAATATTCAGTGATTTTCAAATGAAAATTCAATTACATTCAAAATACTCTAAGAAAGTAAGAAAATGCAACTTATTTTAGAAGAAAAATAGTTAAGCTACCGGAAGGGGAAAAAAAAGTTGTATAATTACAAATTAGGATTTGCAAACTCTTATGTCTCAAGGGCCAGGCAAGTATGCAAATGGAGGGAAGTATACATAAGAAACACAAAATTGGGGGCGCCTGGGTGGCGCAGTCGGTTAAGCGTCCGACTTCAGCCAGGTCACGATCTCGCGGTCCGTGAGTTCGAGCCCCGCGTCGGGCTCTGGGCTGATGGCTCAGAGCCTGGAGCCTGTTTCCGATTCTGTGTCTCCCTCTCTCTCTGCCCCTCCCCCGTTCATGCTCTGTCTCTCTCTGTCCCAAAAATAAATAAACGTTGAAAAAAAAAAAAAAATTAAAAAAAAAAAAAAAAAAAAGAAAAGAAAATAAGAAACACAAAATTGGGGCGCCTGGGTGGCGCAGTCGGTTAAGCGTCCGACTTCAGCCAGGTCACGATCTCGCGGTCCGTGAGTTTGAGCCCCGCGTTGGGCTCTGGGCTGATGGCTCAGAGCCTGGAGCCTGTTTCTGATTCTGTGTCTCCCTCTCTCTCTGCCCCTCCCCCGTTCATGCTCTGTCTCTCTCTGTCCCAAAAATAAATAAACGTTGAAAAAAAAAAGATTTTTTTTAAAAAAAGAAACACAGGGGCGCCTGGGTGGCGCAGTCGGTTGAGCGTCCGACTTCAACCAGGTCACGATCTCGCGGTCCGTGAGTTCGAGCCCCGCGTCAGGCTCTGGGCTGATGGCTCGGAGCCTGGAGCCTGTTTCCGATTCTGTGTCTCCCTCTCTCTCTGCCCCTCCCCCGTTCATGCTCTGTCTCTCTCTGTCCCAAAAATAAATAAACGTTGAAAAAAAAAATTAAAAAAAAAAAAAATAATAAAAAAAAAAATAAAAAATAAAAAAAGAAACACAAAATTGATTGATAAGTGACAAGTGCTGTGTCAGAGAGACCAGGCATTGGTGGGGGCCACGAGGCACTGGAAGGCAGGAGCCCAAATCCACTGAAGCCTCTTCCTGCTTTGCCCAAAGGCAGGTCCAATGTTGCCAGACCTAGTATTTCACAAGATGTCTGAAATCTGGCTTTTAAGCTAAAATCCCTTGATATTTACACTTTGGCCCACTATATATAATTCAAGCAAGAAATCTATGTAGATCTATAGCTAGACACTAGTGAAATTCTCACTTAGAGACTCAACTATCTAGACCAATTCATTACCAAGCAGAGCAAAAAGCCTAGTTTTAATATATTTCAGATTATTCTCAATTTCTACATCTTATTAACTAGGACTAAGGACCAGGACATAATGAACTATGAATTCAATGCAGTTTAGAGTCTTACCTTACTCTCACTGACATCAGAAATCCATTCTTTTACTAAATTGTTCAATTTACCAAGAACAACCAGCCTATAATAAAAAATAACATGCTTTAGATTAAAACTAAGAAAACTCAAAACCAGTATTTAAAAAAGTAGTTAAACATATAGGCAGAACCTTTGTGTTGGTGCTAGAGTAAAAGCACATTATACATGGGCTAATGCTGTCGCATCTGTTGGTACATGGCACATCTCTTTGGCATTCTTAGGTCCCTAAGAGTTCCAAAGAAATGACAAATGTGATGACAGTATTTTGCTCTTTGAGCTATTTTCAAAATTCAAAAAGCCTAATAAAAAATCAAAATTACCTTCAATAAGTCTGCAGAGGCCAACTGAATTGTCAACTTTCTTGGCCTTACTATGGAATAAAATCAATTGAACGTGGTGATAGAGGTTAGCATTGTCTCACTGACAGTCATAGGTCTTTGGATAATTAAAATGAGTAAATTAAATACTGGCTAATTTTTATGAAATATTACTTAATAAAAGAATTTGATATTAAACCAAACTTTCAACCAACAGCATATCCAAATCCACATTAAAAAAAAAAAAAAAAAAAAAAAAGAGGTTGGGGAAGAGTAGAGTTTAGGCATCTCAAAGATGACATGAAAAATGGAATTCCTGAGACGTCCAAACGTGCTTCTCCCTCAGCCTTCTCCAGGTAATGAAATTCCATCCTTTGAGGTGCTAACATCCAAACCCTTGACATCATCCTTAACCTCTCTCTCTCTCAAACACATTCCAGTCATTAAACAACCCTACCTTTAAAATATATTCAGAACTCTACTACTTATCACTTCTACTACCATCGCCCTAGTTCAACTCACCGTCCTTTCCTCCCTGGGTTCTTGTAATAGCCTTCTAACTCGTTTCCCCATTTCTTCCCTTGATCCCTCTTCAGGCTATTCTCAATGTAGCAGCCAGACTGACTGTCTTAAGGCATGAGTAAATCATGTCCATTTTCTGCTCAAAAACGTAATGGCTTCCTATTTCACTCAGAGTTAAAGCCAAAACTTTTATAATGGCTTATAAGGTCCTAAGTGACCTAGCTCTCCAAGCTCCTTCCCACCTCATATTCTTTAAGACCATATCCCCCTGTTTTGGACACTTTGGTTACCTTACTATATATTCCTTAAATATACCAGGTACACTCCCACCTGAAAACTTCTGCCTAGAATGCTCTTCCCTCAAATATCTACATAGTTCCCTCCCTCTCAAATTTTTCCTCAAATGTTAATGAGGGCTTCCTGACAACTCCACTTCCAGCTTCATTTTTCTCAGCAGCACTTCTTATGTGTAACATTGTATTTATTGTACTTATTTGGCTAATTGTCTTTTCCCCTAACCACCTAAAAACAGAAGCTCTAGAAGGGCCAAAATTTCTCTCCATTTGGTCATTTTTGTATCCCTAGGCAGGATAATGGTAAGTACCTGATATATATTTGCAGAATTAATGATTAAATATTTAATGTGCTATTAAATATTTTGCATTTTTATATGACATACCTGTGGTTCAGTTCTTCTTCATCTTCAAACACTCCAAATGGTTTCATGGCATCAATCAATTTCTGTGTGTAAATATGATCAATTTCTTTTGGACATGCCAAACTAATTGGAGAAGTGATTCCATAATGCTTTTGTTGACGCTGGCTGTCCAGCATGGTGTTTCTGTTCAAGAAAAATGAAATAGCAGAAAAAATTTAAAGTATCATATCATACTGATACATGGATCTCTCAATCCACTCATTAATTTAGCTACCTTAAAAGTTTACTTAGTACTAACAGTTGGGGCAGGCACTTTTTTTTTTAAGGGAAAAAAGGGTATTTTGTGTTTATTTTGATGAAGGGCTATTCATACTGCCTCCAGCTTTCATGGTTAGGATGTCTTTTCAAGCCAAAAGCAGCATGTGTTGGCATCAGGACAACTGTGCCAGCACCACTTAGCTCAAAGGCAAAGAGCCTGAATGGGAGCTGGGCCAGGGCCACCTCCACTACACCCTGCGGACTTAAGTCAAGTACCCTCTATATTCAATCTTTGAAGAGCAGTCAGCCACTTGAAAAGAAAGCTCTGAGTAAGAACAATGCCCCCCCCCCCAGGAAAGAAACAAAACATCACATTAGAAGGTAGGTCCTTGTGACTCACTTTTAAAAAGAAATCACAACTAGGATTTGTCCTTGAGAAACCTACATTAACATCCTTTGCTCAAATCAGAATTTACAGTCCTAACATTGTCTCTGGTTAATTGTTCTCTTTATTTAGATTGGTACCCAGTCCATTGTCACACTAAATAATTATCAAATTCTTTATACTTTTTTTTTTTATTAAAATTTTTTTTCAACGTTTTTTATTTATTTTTGGGACAGAGAGAGACAGAGCATGAACGGGGGAGGGGCAGAGAGAGAGGGAGACACAGAATCGGAAACAGGCTCCAGGCTCTCTCTGAGCCATCAGCCCAGAGCCCGACGCGGGGCTCGAACTCACGGACCGCGAGATCGTGACCTGGCTGAAGTCGGACGCTTAACCGACTGTGCCACCCAGGTGCCCCATCAAATTCTTTATACTTTTATAGATACAATATAAGCTAGCCTCCAAAAGATCCTAACAGGGAATTACAGTTTTGAATAAAGTACAGCTCAATTTCTGATTTTGTATTTACATAGGCCAATAATTTCAAAATAAATTTTGGGACCACCATGGGTTGGTATAACTTTTTATTCTGCTAAGAAAGTAAAGTAAAAATAAACATACATGATAACCAAGTAACCCTACCATCTATCTTTACCATTCAACAGTAAGGACCATCAACAACAACAGTTAAGACTGTAATCTCAAAATATAAAAGAAGTCTTTTAAATAATACATCAGCCCTGTAAACAATAACACACCAAAATACATTAGTGATTGTTTTGAATTTTAACTGGTCAAAACAGTGTCTTATTCACTAAGTTCATACAGTAAGGCATGCTCCTTGGGTAAAGATTTGATTAGGTAGGGAGGGAGAAGCAAATGAAAGATACAATAGCCTATGTATCTTCTGAAATGATTAAGAGACACAAAAGGGAAACATCAGTATTAGTGACTTTAATTTCTTTCTGGTATCAATTTTCCTGTTGAACAAACAAAATGTGTTTATAAGTGTATGGTAAATGGATGGGACAGAGTATATATGATCAATTAATCTCACCAATAACTGTAAGAGGTAGGTAGTGAATAAGTGCCATCTTACAGATAGGTACCCAAGATCCAAGGGATACGAAGAGCCAGAATCTGAACTCCAAAACCCAAGATCTTTCCACCACTCCATTCTCCCTTCAACAAGTACTTCAGTTCCGATACTATGATCCTGGGTCCCACTTTCTCATCTGTATGCTGAAAAAGTTAGCTAAGAACATGCCTACCAGCACTAAAATTCTAAATCTATGATTCTGAAACTCCCTCATCGAGAGAGGGGGAAGAAAAAGCAAGCAAAGGAATTCCACATTCCCTTCAATGCATCAATTTCACTTACAAGTAAACACTCTAGAGAAATTCTAGTACAAGTGTACAAGGAAACACGTACAAGAATGTTTACTGCCACACTGTACCATTAAGAACTTAGAAACATGGGGTGCCTGGGTGGCTCAATTGGTTGGGCATCTGACTTGGACTTTGGCTCAGGTCATGATCTCACATTTTGTGAGTTTGAGCCCCACATCAGGCTCACAATCCTCTGTCTCTCTCTCTCTCTGCCCCTTGTCCGCTTGCGCACTCTCTCTCTCAAAAATACATTTAAAAACATTAACAAAAAAAAAAAAGATTCTCTCTCAGCCCCTCTTCCCTGCTTGTGTGAGCACTCTCTCTAAATAAAGTTAAAAAAAAAAACTTCAAAACAACCTGAAATAGTCAAAACAGGAAAAAAAAAAAAACCTAAACTAAGGTGTATCACTACAATGGAATACAATATAGTACTTATTATGAGTTCATTAGAGTTGAAAATATTAACAGGGACAAAGTTCAAAGATACTAACTACGTTGCACTTAAAGAAGATGCCGAATGACAAGTGTGACACCAGTTATACAAAGCTTAAAAACAAGTAAAACAATGCCAGTTATTATGGACATGTACATATGTTGTAACAGCATTTTTAAAAATGCAGCAATAAACATCAAATTCAGGACTGTGGGGTACTATGGGGAGGGAGGTGAATGGAACCAGAGGAGGTAGGAGAATCCTTCAAACACATCTGTAATAGTTGATTTCTTCTAAATAAAGGTATTTATGTACACACACACACACTCTCCACACATTCAGAATGTTATGCTTTGAGAGAGATGGATGGTGACTACACAAATGATGCTTATGTTATTCTCTGCATTTTCCTGCTTAAATTACTTCCTAATAAACCAAAATGTTAGAAGCCACAACAAAATCTTGCCAAGCACGGAAACCGTTTGTGACTTATCAAAGTGTGAGCAGGAGGTCCAGACTGGTAGATATACTATGGGTAGGTGGGGGAGGCCGGGGGAGAGCGAAAAGATCATAGTCTTTATTAAAAAGAAACCCATGGGCTAGGATAGGTCATTCACTCCTGAAGACCAGGAGACAGCCGGTCGGGAGGGAGGAGGGGGAGGTAGGGGGATGGTATTTGCGCCAATGCAGACAGGAGCAGAGACGGGCTCAGACAGCGCTGGGGGCAGGAGAGTGACCGACAATTTCTCCCCACGGACACCCGCGCCTCTCCGGCTGCTTATTTGCCTGGGGGCATCCTCGCAGGCGGGACAGGCGAGGGCAGATGGGGGCTCCAAGAGTCCCCCAGTCTGTTCAGGGGTGGCCAGGTGAGCCGCCCGGTGTAGGGGAGGTGCCCTTGCCGACCGGCCAGGAGCGGGGAAGGAGACCACTCCGGAGAGCTATGGGCAGAGTGCGAGGGGCAGGGAACGGAAACGGGGTCCCGGCCGACCACCCCAACCCACCCCTCTCCGCTTCGCCCCCAACCGCCGCCCCCCATCACTTACGCAGACATCTCTTTCATCGCTTCCTGCGTCTCCCTCACCGCCGAGTATCTTTCGCTCTGGAGTCAAGTTCTTGCTCTTTCCTTCTTCTCCTGTCCACTTTCCTCCGGTTGCTTGTAGCTCGCTTGCTCGCTCACTTTCCCACTTACTACGGCCGAGGCATCCAACCGAGTAGTGAAAACACCACAAAACCGGCTCTATTTATGACAATACAGCGCGGCCGACGCCAATATGGCGCCGCTTCCCAGCCTGCCCCTCGCCCGCTGAGGCCCCGCCCCCGGAGGCCTGGACCCGCCTTCGACCCCGCCCCCTCCTCCTTTGGTTCCCCGGAGGCTCGAGTGGTCCCGCCCACAGGGGGCGCCGGCTCTGGCCTCAAATGCCGGTCGGAAGGAGTGTTTTGTCCCCTCCTTTGTCCGTGGGACTGTCAATCTAGGCAAACCGCTTGGAAGGTAATTTGGACCATATTTTCCTTGTTTCACCAATGAAAGACTATAACATATTTTTTAAAAGATCACAACCTTGCCTAGCAAATACAATTTTAACTCTTCTGTTATCCTACATCTTTAATTAGTCAGAGTTCTACGTGATCAATCCACTCGTGGAGATTTTGTCGTGAGAGGGTCACACCGAGGAACGTGTGACTTTACAATTAAACCAGTGGAAAGCAAGCTTGTAAATTGGAGGCTAACCTGTTCACTTCACCTCTACCTCCCTTGATTCATGACATTCTGTCAGTTAAGTGAGAATCGCTAGCAGTTTACAATGGAAGGATAAATCCAAGAAATAATTTAATACACTAAACCATTACAAGGAAAAGGATGTCAGGAAGCTGCTTTTTCTCGGAATGTGACTCAGAGTCCCAGGAAATAGACGCGATTACTTATAAAATTATCCATTCATTCTTTCAAAAATATTTACTGAAAACCAAGTGCTGTTAGGTACCAGTGGCTTAATGGTGCATAAAACCGGATGTATTCTTTAACCTTATGAAATTCAGAGTTTAGTGAGGAAACAATAAAATGTAAGTGATGTTCTTCTGTCGTAGAACTAAAGCACCTACTGTGTGTCAGGCACTAGAGATATTTAACTCCTGCCCTTCACAGTCTTGTGGAGGAGGACAAACATACACAGAGATCATGGAAATACAGATAGGGATTTAGGGAGGCCTAAGAGGCCACCTAAAGTTAGGGGAGATGTTGGAAAGTGGCTTCCTAGAAGAGAGGATGCCGCCTGAATTAGCAAGGTTTGGTAGTCGGGATTGGGTACAGGTGGTGGAGGCAAAACCTATTCCATGCAGCATAGAGTAGTAGTTAGTGTGGGCTTCAGTGCAAGGGAGGCCCAAATTTGAGTTCCAGTGTTGCTACATACTCAGGAAAATTAACCTTAAAAAGCCCTGTCTTCATTTGTAAAATGAAGATAGTAAGATTGTGAGAGAATTAAATGAGTACAGTATGTGTAGCCATATGGATCTCAGTCTAAAAGTTCAGACATGCAAGAAATATCACTTTATTTTCTAAAACTGAATTTTTGACCCTGAATCCCTCATTCTTCTGAGCTGGCAGACAAAGACAATCTTGGTCACCCTTGCCCAATTCTTGAGATGGTGCCAATGTATTAGCGGAGGTAGGACAGATTGTGCACATCTGGTCCTCGGCACGGCTAAGTCTACTTTCCTGGCCTCATGGCACTTGGGACTGGAGAGTCTCTGATGCCTCCAGGTCTTGTCCGGAGCTCATTGTAAGGGTCTTTTTTTTTTTTTTAAGCTAAAATTTTCTAATTACAAAAGTAACCTATGCTTATAAAGAAAGAGTGGAAATATGTCCTTCCCTTTCATTCCCAACTTCATTTTATTCCCCAGGGAGCCTTTGTAACAGGTGGATATCTATCCTTTCAGATAGGTATGTTTTCAATATATCCCAAGCTATGTATAAATATGTACCAGAGGTTTGCTTTTGTTATTTTTAAATTTTGAGAAAAAGGGATACTGTACATGTTGTTCTGCTTCTTAATTTTTTTTAGCCTAAAAGTCATGCACATCTTTCCATGTCAGTAAATGTTATGATGTGTGCCCCTAAAGTTTCATATGTTGGAGCCCCAACTCCCAGTACCTCAGAATGTGACTGTACCTGGAGACAGGGTCTTTACAGAGAGAATTAAATTAATTTTTTTGTTTTTATTTATTGATTTATTTTAAGAGAGAGAGAGAGAATGTGTGCACGAGCTGGGGAGGAACAGAGAGAGAGGGAGAGAGAGAGAATCCCAAGCAGGCTCTGTGCTGACAGTGTGGGTCAGCATGCTGACATGGGGCTCAAATTCACAGAACCGTGAGATCATGGCCTAAGCCGAAATCAAGAGTTGGACACTCAACCGACTGAGCCACCCAGGCTCCCCAAGATAATTAAGTTTAAATGAAGTTATTAGTGTGGCCTCTACTCCAAGATGACAGGTGTTCTTGTAAGAAGAGGAAATTTGGACACAGCTGGGTACACAGGGAAGGCCACGTGAAGGCACTAGGAGAAGACGGCCACCTATAAGCCAAGGAGAGAGGCCTCAGAAGAAACCAGCCGTGCACACACCGTGTCTCAGTCTTGTGGCCTCCAGAACTGTGACAAAATACATTTCTGTTGTTTGAGCCACCCACCCAGTCAGTGGTACTTTGTCAGGAAGCTCTAGCAAACCAGAACAGTAAATGTGCACCTACTTTGTCCTTTTTAACAGTAACATGGTGTTCTTTGTCATAGATAATATATATTGTCGAAATATACTTAACCATTTTCTATTGTCTCATATTTGTTTATATTATCAATATGCTATAATAAATATCTTTATAATACATCCTCTATTCTTCTGTCACTAGTTATTGAATGGATTCTTTTTTTTAAGTTTTAAAAAAAATGTTTATTTATTTTTGAGGAGGGGGGCGGACAGAAGGTCCGAAGCAGGCTCTGTGCGGATAAGCAGAGAGCCCGCTGTGGGGCTCGAACTCACCAACCGTGAGATCATGACCTGAGCCAAAGTTGGATTACTTAACTGGTTGACTGAGCCACCCACGCACCCCTGGATTATTGTTTTTGCAAGTTTATTTATTTATTTTGAGAGAGACAGAGCGAGTGGGGGTGGGGGACAGAGAGAGGGAGAGAGACAGAATCCCACAAAGGCTCCGTGCTGCCAGTGCAGAGTCCGACTCGGGGCTCGAACTCACAAAACTGAGAGATCATGCCCAGAGCTGAAACGAAGAGTCAGACGCTTAACCAGCTAAGCCACCCAGGTGTCCCGTGAATGGATTCTTAATGATGAGATTACTATGTTAAAGGGTATGTATATTTTAAAATAATATTTTTTTTAACATTTATTTATTTTTGAGAGACAGAGAGAGGCAGAGCATGAGCAGGGGAGGGAGAGAGAGAGAGACAGACAGACAGACAGAATCTGAAGCAGGCTCCACACTCTGAGCCCTTTGTTAGCACAGAGCCCGACACGGGGCTCAAATTCACGAACTGCAAAACCATGACCTGAACTGAAGTCGGACGCTCAACTGATTGAGCCACCCAGGCACCTCTAAAATGATATTTATATATTCCAAATTGTTCTCTAAGAAGGTTATAACAATTTAACTACTACCAACAATATGTATAGAATGGTCTGTTTCCTCAAACCCCCACAAATGCTAGATATTAAAAATACTTTTCATACTTATTATGAATATTATAAACGTACATAAAAGTAGAGTAGTATAATAAACACCATATGCTTATCACATTGATTAAACAATTATTTTAGTATTTTGTCATGTTTCACCTATTTTTGAAGAAATTTAAAGTAAATACAGATATCATGACATTTCATTCCTAAATTTTGATATGTATATATAAATAGGAACACTTTTCTACATAACCACAATAATACCAACACACCCAAGTTCCCCCCTCTTGTCCCCCAAATGTCTTTTGCAGCAAGTTTGTTCATATAAGGATCCAGTTAAGAGCCATGATTGTATTTGGTTGCTGGGTCTCTGAAGTGTATTTAGATTTAGAAGAGACACACCCTTTCTTATCCCTTCTCATCTCCTCCTCACCTCCCACCCCCGGCTTTTTATTTTTCCATTGACATTGATTCAGAAAGACCAGGATAGTTGTTTCCTAGAATGTCCCAATTTCTGGATTTTTCTGACTGGCCCCTTGTGGTGTAATTTAACAGTAAGCTCCATATTTTCTATTATTGGAAGCTAGATCTGAAGGCTTGATTAGATTCAGGCTAAACACTGCATCACACCAGGAGTCACATTATGAAGCTCTGGTTATCCTATCATTGGTGATACCAAGATACTAAGGGTTTATGTAGTGACAGTCATCTTGGAACAAACTAGTAATCTGTGGGATGATAACTTTGGCACTAGGTGGATATCCAGCTCTCCATCAACCATTCACCTGATGGTTTCAGCATCTGTTGATACTCTTGGCTTAATTATTTCCTTAGGGGTTGCAAATTGTGATTTCCAATTCTGTCTACATTTATAGCTGGCATTTTTATAGAAAGAAGAGCTTTTTTTCTCATTAACTAGGGCTGTTAGTTATCCTGCAATAGGATTCCTACTGCAAAGAAAAAAATATTCCTTTTCCTTCCAGAGTTAAGAACTTGGTATAATGGCCCATTCAAAGAAATTCTTATTTATTTGATTGCTTATTTTATTCCTCTTTTTTTTTAGTATCACATGGATTCATTTTTCTAATGTAGTCAGCATGTTTCAATCAATTACAGTTATGGTTATTTTGATGCTAAAATTATCCCAGCTTTGGCCAGTGGGTTCCTCCGTCAAGCTGGTTCCTCTGCCAGTATTAAAAAAATTTTTTAAAATCAATATGATAGGTTGGAAAGTGGTATTTTTTTGTGGTTTTAATTTACATGTCTCTGATCAGTGGTATTTCACCAGCCATTTATATTTCCTACTCTGTGGATTCATGTTTTGTCTACTTTCCTTGTGGCATAACTGTATTTACACCAATTATCAAGACTCACCCCTACAAATGAAATGTTTTCGGTGCTTACTGCCAGTCTCTTCCAGCTACAACTTCCCTATCCTTGAGTTTTTCCTTATGATCATCTCTCACTGTAGAATGAGTCTTGAAATAGGTTATTTAGAAAGGGGGTACATTTTCCTAGTTCTGGCATATTTGAAAATGCCCTTTTACTAAATCATAACATTCCCTTCAAAGCTTGGTAGATGGTGCTTTATTGTTACCTGGTGAGTCTTAAACACTTGTACAATTCTTATTTTTGAAGTTTAAAATTTCTGTCCAAATAGGCCTTTGGATGATGGTCTTTTCCCTAAAATGTGTCTAGAACATAGTAAACATTAAACATTTTTTTCCTGAGTACTTTTTAAAAGATTAGGTTAAGTCCCCCGCCCCCTTTTTTTTAACTTTGAAAATTCCTTGTGTTCCATCAATCAGCTCTTTTTTGTTTGTTTGTTCAGGTAAACAGAAATGCAACTTGGGAGAGTTTAAAATGTTCATGCAAGTAATTCAGGGGAAAAAATCTTTAAAAATTATTATTTTAGCTTTTTGAACATCTACTGGGCTGTTTACTTGTCTGTAGAACAAGTAGGGCATATCTGTCTTGCTCACCAGCTCAGTCTCAGAACTTCATAAACATAAATATTTGTTGCAGGAATTAATTTCAAATATTATTCTCCCTTATGTCTTCCTTCATCTCATTATCTCTCCATCTTTTTGCCCCAATTGGTAGACAATCTCCACTTTGCCTTCAACTTAATATTCTGATGTGTCTGAATGTTATACAAGTATTCTATTGGAACCTTTTCATCTCTGAACAACCTTTACTAGCTCAAAGCATTTCCTTTCTCTGGCAGATTGTTGTAGCATAGGATTGTTCGTACTGGTCATTTGCAGGTTATAACTAACACTTTTTAAAGTATGAATAGGGGCGCCTAAGTGGCTCGTTTGGTTACGTGTCCAACTCTTGGTTTTGGCTCAGGTCATGATCTCACGGTTCGTGAGTTCAAGCCCTGTGTTGGGCTCTGCACTGATAACGTCAAGCCTGCTTAGGATTTTCCCTCTTCCTCTCTCTGCCTTCCCCCACTTGTGCTGTCCCTGTCTCTCTCAAAATAAATAAATACACTTTTAATAAATAAATAAATAATAAAGTATGAATAGAAGAATATGGTGCTTCAGGTAGGATCATCCAAAAATGACCTTGGGAGATGACACTGGGGTTGCCCACATAGTGGGCCAGAAGGGACTAGCGTCTCTCCTTCTACCAGCAGAAACAGCTGTGCCCACACTTAGCTTCCTGGGATGGGTTTCTACCCCTTGCATAAGGGGCTGCAACTTTTTTTTTTCATGTTTATTTATTTTTGAGAGGGAGAGAGAGAGAAAGAGAGAGAGAGAGTGCGCAAGGGGGAGGGCAGAGAGAAAGGGAGACACAGAATCTGAAGCAGGCTCCAGGCTCTGAGCTGTCAGCACAGAGCCCGATGTGGGGCTCGAACTCATCAACTTCGAGATCATGACCTGAGCTGAAGTCGGACGCTTAAATGACTAACCACATAGGTGCCCCAGGGCTGAACTTGTTAAGATCACCAGGTATTGGGCAGCTGGCACCTAACTTCAGTTATCCTGGCTCTAAATAATTTCTTTGGGAAACATTCTGATGAGGCTGCTTCCTCACAAGTTTACTCTAAGAAGATCTAATCTGGGGGGACATATTCCTCCAATGGAACACACACAGCACCCAGCCATAGCACCCCTGTCTCTTGGATGTTTGGAAGATCCTCGACTCTGCCGTCTTCTCTTTCTGACCCCCGGCTTGTAATTTCCCCCATTAAAGACTGTTCCTTAACTCAAGCTGAATGACCATATGGAATTCATCCTAAACCCTGTTGCTCAATAGGTAGTGACCATGCAGGGACTCCCTACCTATTTGAACAACTAAAATAAAATATGTGGTTGAATCTGCTCTCAATAGATTCAGGTTCGGTGCTGCTCAGTTGATTTTGAACAAATAGGAGTTGGATGTTGTCAGAAATTGATATGGGTCCTGTTACAGACTGCGTGTTTGATGCCACTTGCCACCCTGCTCCCAAATACATAAACTGACACTCTAATCCCCAATGTGCTGGTACCTGGAGATGGAGCCTTCAGGAGATAATAGGTCGTGAGAGTGGAGTCTTCATGATGAGATTAGTGCCCTTATAAGAAGAGACAGGAAAGTTCTTGCTTCTCTCTTTTTGGTCCCTGCCATGGGAGGATACAGTGAGAAGATAGCCACCAGGAAGATGGGCTCTTACCAGAGGCCGAATCTACTGGCATTTTGATCTTGGACTTTTCAGCTTCCAGAATTGTGAGAAATAAATTTCTGTGTTTTAAGCCACCCCGTCTATGGTCTTGTTGTAGCAGGCCAAACTAAGACAGGTCCCAACCAAATTTTTAATTGTAGGATAGCAGATCCAGATAAATAAAGAGGAAAAGAAGCTGGCAGCAATGACATTTCAGAAATGTAGCAATAGTTTATCATAGAACTGTGGGGGGCGGGGAGCAGAGTGGAATGGGGGAGGTAGTTCTGGTGAAGCCACACCTCTATCATTGTGGGCAGGTTCTCTAGGAAAGGGACCTTGCTTTTTAAGGTTTTATGCTTGGATGACTAATTGGGGCCCCATTGGGGCCTCAGCGCATCACTGAGGGTGTCTCAGAAGGAGGAGCACCCAAGCATTACAGTTTCTACCGGGCGCCTCAAACAGCTTTGCTTTCAGCCTTCTACCAGAGTGGCCTCTACCGCTCCTTGTTAGGGTTTCAGAGGGCACCTTCTAGCATCTTCTGCTTATGCCCATAATTTGTTGTCTCGTTGCAGAAGAAAGATTGCTTTCTGTGGTTTGACTTTGTTACCCCATTTATTCAGCACTGAGTTTTAGTAGTTCTCAGTTTTTCTAATGTGAAATCTCTATTGCTGATGCAGATATTTTGTTTGTACAGTTTATTGCTTTTTAATGTTTATTTATTTTGGGGAGGCAGAGAGAGTGGGAGAGGGGAGGAGAGAGAGGGAGACACAGAGTCCGAAGCAGGCTCCAGGCTCTGAGCTGTCAGCACAGAGCCCGATGCGGGGCTTGAACCCATGACAGGTGGGATCATGAACTGGGCCGAAGTTGGATGTTCAACCGACTGAGCCACCCAGGAGCCCCTATTGTTTTTTTTTTTTTTAATATGAATTTGGTGCAGAGAAGGGACAAAGCAGACACCTATTCATTTTTCTTATCTAGAATAATATATAAAGTACTGGATATGCTTTAAGCAATTCAAGAGACCATTGGTTAGTGAATTTGTCCCCAAGATCAATTCTAATTCCAAGTATCTGGATTTTCATGGTTTATGTTTGTGGGGTGAGGCCCCCTGTGTCTCTGAGTATTTCTTGCATTAAAAAATCTGCTAGCTTCATTGGAAGAGCCTTTGCTCTGTGGGCTTAGATGCGTCAAACCAAGCAAGGTAGCAATCAACAGCTTTCCTGGGAGGCATCTTAACTGCCTGAAGTTAGAGACCTCAACACCCCCTCCCAACTGTTTCTTCTCTACACTTTCGGAAGGGCAGAAAAAGTCTTTACACCAATTTAAAAACTTTTTCCCAGAGCTCGGAGGATTAACATATAAACTCAGTGGACAGAGCAGGTGGGTTTCCCACTTCCCTCCAAATTGAGGGCAAGATTAATTACGGTACTCACCTGTTTCTGAACCGGGCCGGTAATGGATCCTGGCTGTGCGTTCCCTGAAGCAGCTCTTAGCCACAGTTCTCTGCGGACTCCGCGGCTTTGATCAGCCCATTCCCTCTCAGCAGGCTAACACGGTAGCCACAGGACACAAGTGCTTAGTTTACAATCATGTTAATTTTGCTTTTTGTTTGTCTTTAGCAGTTGGAGATTAATGAGTAAAAAGGGTGTTTAAATTTTCAACCAGCCTTCTTTTAATCACTTGGCCGCATTGTTGCTGGCAGTTTTATTACTTTGATTTCCTGAATCAATCAGGTGTACAGTTTCCTTGCCCAATGATGGTTAGAGCGCAGGGAAAGACAGTACTACCAGGAATAGCTGCTGCTGCTCTGGATTCCACAAAAGACTATTGTGAAAATTCTTTATGATCTTTGTCATGATTTGTCATAGCATTTTCAATAAATCAGGGACATTTCCAAAATATTTTACAAAGGATGTTGCTATGCTCATTTTTCAGCTACGGAATCAAATTAGTCTTTATCTGTTGGGATGGTGAAAATTAATAATGAATTCAGATTTTGGAGTAAATTTTTTTTTGAGAGAAGGGGGTGGTGGGGGGGAGAGAGAGAGAGAGAGAAAGAGAGAATATATATATATTTTTTAATGTTTATTTATTTTTGAGACAGAGAGAGACAGAGCATGAACGGGGGAGGGTCAGAGAGAGTGAGACACAGAATCTGAAACAGGCTCCAGGCTCTGAGCTGTCAGCACAGAGCCTGACACGGGGCTGGAACTCACAGACCACGAGATCATGACCTGAGCTGAAGTCGGCCACTTAACCGACTGAGCCACCCAGGCGCCCCAAAGAGAGAATATCTTAAGCAGTCTCCACGCCTGTTTCGAAGCCCCATATGGGACTCAATGCACAGCTCAATACGGGGCTCGATGCAGGGCTTGATCTCCCAACCGACCATGAAATCATGACCAACTGTGAGATCGTGACCTGAGTTGAAATCAAGAGTTGGACACTTCACCAACTGAGCCACCCAGTCTCCCCTGGAGTAAATTCTTTAGATGAGGTAGTCGCTACTCCAACTCCAAATCCTCCAGTTTTCTGAACTGAGGAAAGCAGACTCCATTCCACTGCAGGTTTTCTTCAAAGTGTGCTTCTGGTATGTATATAAACAAGCGAGGCCTTGATGATTCTGTCTCAAAGAGGCTTCATATCAAAGAAATCCCCCTCAGGTCTAATACATTGAAATGCAGATTTGTACACACAGTGCCACTGAGTATGCATTGTTCCTGGCAGTAAGGGACAAGCTTTACTTAAACATAGTGATGACTTTTCCTGCTTGTTTGCTTGCTTGCTTTCTCTCCCTCCCTTTTTCTCTTCCTTTCTCTCTCTCTCCCTCCCTTCCTCTCTCTCTTTTCAATATATTTTATTTTTAAGTAATCTCTACACCCAAAATGGGGCTCAAACTCACAACCCTGAGATCAAGGGTCGCAGGCTCCACTGACTGAGCTAGCCAGACGCCCCATAGTTATGATCTTTCCAAAGTGCAAACCTGATCGTGACACTTCTTGGCTTAGTATCTTTTAATCTTCCCTTTCCTCTGGGTCATGTGCTGACAAGTTTACAGACACATCTTTCCACTGTGAGTTCCTTCTTTTTTCATGCGACCAGCTTCTAACACAGTCCTGGTCTGGAGAAAGCCCTCATTGAGAAGATCCTTGGAATTGAGGAAAGAATTTCATCTTGGCACATTGTCATGAAAATGCACTCAGGGGTCTGTCCAGCTGTCCCAAGTACATAATAACATTCCTTGGGACCTCTGGCTGGGGTAACATTTGATACCCATTTCTTTTTCTTTTTTTTTTTTAATTTTTTTTTCAACGTTTATTTATTTTTTTGGGGACAGAGAGAGACAGAGCATGAACGGGGGAGGGGCAGAGAGAGAGGGAGACACAGAATCGGAAACAGGCTCCAGGCTCTGAGCCATCAGCCCAGAGCCTGACGCGGGGCTTGAACTCATGGACCGCGAGATCATGACCTGGCTGAAGTCGGACGCGTAACCGACTGCGCCACCCAGGTGCCCCATTGATACCCATTTCTTAAGCCCACTGGGTTCCCTCCAAAACTCTAGGGAAGATATCTGAGAAATGAGTCTTAAGAGTGATCTTGTGGGACCCCAGTATGTGGCTGTGCATGAAGGACAATGAAGATGGGCACCCTACTACTGGGGGCAGAGGTAAGAAAGGAGGTGTGGGACCTAAAATAGACAGGCCAAAGGTGGGTGATGGTAAAGATGACTGTGTAGGTTGGCTGTGGAGATGTCGCTGTGGCAGGTTGTATCTTCTAAAGATGGCTTTGCTGACATACATCTGCTCCACATGTTCTCCTTACAGTGTGACTTAACACTCCTCCACTGGGAGATGGGCCTATGTTCCTAACCCTTGAAACTGAGTGGGCTTTTGTAACTACCTGACCAATAGTATGGTAGAATGATTCTATGTGACTTCTAAGGCTAGGTCATAATAGGCAATATAGTTTCCTTCTGCTTCTGCCTCGGGACACATGCCTCTGGAACCCTGAGCTGATACAAAAAATCCTACCACCCTGAAGCTGTCTTGCCAGAGATGACAACAGACTCAGAGGGGGATGTTTGATGAGACCCCCATGTTCCAGTAGCCAGCTGTTGGAGTCCCCCCAGCCCAGGCACTAGGGATGTGAATAAGGCCTTTGAAATAACTCCAGTCCCAACCAATCTGATTTGTAACCCACCAAGAGACCTTGAGCAGAGCTGGGCCTGCTGAGCTGCTCTGGAATTCTTGACACATGGACACCATGAGAGAGAAAAATTATTATTGTTCTAAGTCATTAAGTTATGGTGATTTGTTACATAACCATAGTGTCTGGAAAAGGGAGTCCGAAACAGTTACCAAAATTAAGCATAACCTAGGCATAAATTACCCTAAGTTATATTTGAGATTTTCTTTTTAACGATTTGGTGGTAACTGCAATTTAGTGTTAAAAGACAAGAACCCAGAAAAGACCATAGCCAGTGGGTATGACTATGGATGACTATGTCAGGTTTATTCCAGAAATGCAAGGTTGGTTTAACATTAAAAAGTTAATAAATGTAATTAAATATATTTACAGGATAAAGGCAGAATATTCTCAGTGTAAGAAAGAAAGAAAAGGTTTTTGGTAAAATTCTACATATATTCATTACTGAAAAGAAAAAGCCTAGTGTGAATGAATAGAAAAGATCTTCTGTAATATCACAGGTGGTTCTACAAAAACTCTATAACAAATGTATTAAATAGTAGAATATCAAAACCTTTCCCCCTGCAGTTGGGAACAAGACAAGGATGTTTCCTATCACCATTTCTATGTAATATTATGCTAGCCAGTACAAAAGGCAAGAAACAAAATAAAATGTATAAGGCTTAGGGCGAAAAAACCCTGTCATTATACGCAACTGACATACTTGTATATATAGAAAATTCACAAATTACTGATAAATTATTAAAATGAAAATAATTTAAACAATTTTTAAATTTTATTTTAGACAGAGAGAGTGAGAATGAGAGAGAGAGAGAGAGACAGAGAGAGAGAGAGAATCTTGAGCAGCCTCCACCCTCAGCACAGAGCCTTATGCAAGGCTTCATCCTATGACCCTGGGATGATAGCCTGAGCCAAAATCAAGAGTTGGATGCTCAACCAACTGAGCCACCCAGCCCAGCTGCTCCTGGGGACAAAAAAATGTAAACCTCATGTTCTCAGTCCCATCTCATCCCTTGTAGTAAGGAGACACCATGTGACACGGTTTTGGTCAATGAGACATATGTAGAAATCTATTTAAAAACACAAATTGCTAGATATTTTACCTCTAAATATTTCATTTAAAATGTTTATTTTATTTTTGAGAGAGAGAGAGAGAGAAAACGCTAATGGGGGAGGAACAGAGAGAGGGAGACAGAGGATCAGAAGTGGGCTTTGTGCTGACAGCAGAGAGCCTGATATGGGGCTCAAACTCATGAACCATGAGACCACTACCTGAGCCTAAGTTGGATGCTTAACTACTGAGACACCCAGGCACCTCTACCTTTAAATATTTCAATTTTTTTTTTTTCCAACGTTTATTTATTTTTGGGACAGAGAGAGACAGAGCATGAACGGGGGAGGGGCAGAGAGAGAGGGAGACACAGAATCGGAAACAGGCTCCAGGCTCCGAGCCATCAGCCCAGAGCCCGACGCGGGGCTCGAACTCACGGACCGCGAGATCGTGACCTGGCTGAAGTCGGACGCTTAACCGACTGCGCCACCCAGGCGCCCCCTCAATTTGTTTTTAATAAAAGCAATGGTAAAATGTCTGCAATTTATTCTCAATTGTGTAAATGGAGGAAAGTATCCTGTTCATGGACAGAATATGATTCTCCTTACATTGTTCTAAATTTTTGTGCAGCCCCAATAAAATTCCTAGCAAGCTTTCTGTTTGTTTTGGTGGGTTTTGAAAAGCTTATTTAAAAATTTATATGAAAATTCAAAGAGGCAAAAATAGTTAAGACAATTTTTAAAAAGAAGAAGGTAGAAAGGTTTGCCATTGAGTATCAAAACTTACTGTAAACCTAAAGTTATTAAGACAGCATAATATGGTGCAAGGAAGATAAATTAGATCAACTAGACAGAATAGAGTGACTGGCAGTAGATACATACACATGGACATTTGATTTATGACAAAGATGACACTTCAGAGCAGTGGGAAAAGCTGAACTTTTCAATAACTAGTGCGAATACAATTGGATATCCATGCAGAAAAAAATGAAACCTGACCTTTACATCATATCATATAGAATATTAAATACTACAAAATTACAGATCTAAAAATAAACTTACAAAACTAACATAGAACACAATCTTTATGATCCTTCTAAAAGTAACATAGGAAACAATTTTTATGACCACGATGAAAAATATTTCTTAAGTAGGACACAAAGAGTGCACTAGCCATGAAGAAAAAGATCGATAAGTTGGACCAAACTAATATTAATAACATCTGTTCACCAAAGATACCATTACAAAGGTGAAAAGGAAAGCCATAGGATTTATATCCAAAATATATAAAGAACTCTTTCAGGGGCACCTGGCTAGCTCAGTCAGTAGAGCATGCAACTCTTGATCTCGGGGTCATGAGTTTGAGCCCCAAGTTGGGGGGGTAGAATTTATTTAAAAAATTTTAAAAAGAGAGAACTCTTTTAGATCAGTAAGGCAAATACAGACAGGCTATTTTAAAAAGGGGGTAAAGATTTGAGCAAATTTCACAAAATGACTACTCATACATGAAAAACTATTCAAACTCACTAGCAATCAATGAAATTAAAATGAAAACAATAAAATGCACTGTACGCTTTGACCAGAATAACTAAGATTACAAAAACTGACAGCATCAACCACTGGCAAGGATATGGGGCTGGTGGGAACTCTCATACATTGATGGTGGGGATGTAAATCGGTGAGCATGTTGGAAGACTCTTTGGCAGTATATCCATTGCATACACACACACCCTAAGATCCAGCAATGTTACTCCTAAACATATACCCTGCAAGAATGTGTACACAAACATACCAAAAGACATGTACATAAATAATATTCATATCAGCCCCAAACTGGATATAACCCAGAAGTATAATGGATAAATAAGTTGTGGTATATTCATATGATTGAACACTATTGAAAAAAATGAATGAATCGCAACTATATTGAACCACATGGATTAATTTCCCAAATATGATGTTGGGCAAAGTATAAAAGAACACATGTGGTATGATTTTATTTTCATCCAGTTCAAAAACAGGCAAAACTAATCCTTTAACATTTTTTACTTTTTATTGAACTATAACTTAAGTAGAGAAAATGCATGAATCTTAAATGTACAGGATAATTGTTACATAAGTAAACACTTGTGATAACCATCACCCAGATCAAGATATAGAACAAATTTTTTTTTAATTTTTTTTTCAACATTTATTTATTTTTGGGACAGAGAGAGACAGAGCATGAACGGGGGAGGGGCAGAGAGAGAGGGAGACACAGAATCGGAAACAGGCTCCAGGCTCTGAGCCATCAGCCCAGAGCCTGACGCGGGGCTCGAACTCACGGACCGCGAGATCGTGACCTGGCTGAAGTCGGACGCTTAACCGACTGCGCCACCCAGGCGCCCCAAGATATAGAGCATTTTCAATACCGCAGTAAGCATATCCTTCACGCACATGACAGCTCTCAACATTAATTTTTTTTAATGTTTATTTATTTTTGAGAGACAGAGACAGAGAGAGAGAGAGAGAGAGAGAGACAGAACACAAGTAGGGGACGGGTAGAGAGAGAGGGAGACACAGAATCCGAATCAGGCTCCAGGCTCTGAGCTGTCAGCACAGAGCCTGATATGGGGTTCGAACCCACAAACCGTGGGATCATGACCTGAGTTGAAATGAGACGCTTAACTGACTGAGCCACCCAGGCACCCTGACAACTCCCAACATTAACCACTATTCTGACCAATTTGTATCAGGAATTAGTTTTTCATGTATTACTATTTCGTGACCTGATTGTTGGTTACATAGATGTGGTCACTTTTTATTATTTATCAATTTGTACACTTAGGATTTATGCACTTTCTGTATGTATGCTATACTTAAATAAGAATTACTAAATTTTTTTTCCCTTTTTAAAAAAATAAACGTTCATTCATTTTTGAGAAAGAGAGTGTGAGTGGGTGAGGGGCAGGGAGAGAGAAGGGGTGAGAGTATCCAAAGCAGGCTCTAAGCAGCAGCAAACCCCATGCGGGGCTCAAACTCATGAACTATGAGATCGTGACCTGAGCTGAAGTCAGACTCTCAATTGACTGAGCTACCAAGGCACCTCTCCTTTTTTCTATTTTAGAGAGAAAGAGAGAGAGCATGCAAGTGGGGAAGAGGGGCAAAGGGAGAGAGACAGAGAATCCCAAACAGGCTCCACACTCATTGTGGATCCCAACACAGGGCTTGATCCCACAACCTGGGGATCAGGACCTGAGCTGAAATCAAGATTCAGATTCTCAGCTGACTTAGCCACCCAGGCACCCCTCAAATATAAATTCTTAAAAATTTAACGATACTAGGACCTATGGCCCCTCAAACCCTGCAGAGTGACTAGAATTTTATTCAAACATGTTCTAAGCATTAGTTTCTTTTATTTCTGCTACTATAGGCATATTTCATAATTTTATGACTTATAATTTTATGAATCTATTTAAACTAAGGACTCACATTAAAATAGGAAAGGGAACCACTTAAAAATTATTGTACAGTACTAAAAAAATCATTGTTTCTCTGTGAGGAGAGATGATGAATGCATGAACTGTTTTTTCTCTCCGAGTCTTCCTGGTCTTTTCTTCTAAAGAACAACCTAAAAGCACTCTGAAGAGGTCGGGGAAGGGGCTTAACAATGGGCAACCAGAAGCATTTTGTTTGGACCCAGTCCCTTTAGATTAAGGTATGGCCCCAGTTTGGTCTTCAGTATTCAAGTCTGACACTAATACTCCAAGGCAGCATTTCTTATCATGTCTAGTGGTATTGTTTGTATTGAGTTCATTAGTTTCTCGTGGGGACTACATATAATTCTGTCTGGTGCTTTCTGAGAAAACTTATAGGAGGGGTGGATACCACTGCTTAAAATTGGAGTTTTGAGTAGGAATAGACTTTTCATTGTTTTTATCTCTTCCCCTTTCTCCTCATGTTACACAACTTCCCTATTAAGATATCAAGCTGTCATTACAGCTAATATTAAAAGATATTATTTTCATATGAGTTAGTTCCAATTTAGTCGCCATTTCATAAAATTATCACAAAATGAATTGATGGCTTCCAAAAAATGATCACCTGTAGAAACAATTAGTTTGGGACATTGTGTCTCTGCTATTAGGCAGAATTTTATTTTTTGAAAAATTAGAAGCCGTTAACTGCACTCAAATTATGACTCTCTCCTGAGGAAAGCATTTTGCAGACTAGAATTATTGGTCCCACTTCGTAGATGAGAAAGCAAGCATTGAAGAAATTTAGTGCTCTGTGTAAAATTAGAGCCAGGAATAAGGCTTAGGATTTCTGATTCTTGTTCTTGCACCAAACCATTTGACCACAGGCAACTCTTAGAAGTTAGCTGAGAGGGAGGTAAACCATAAGAGACTCTCAAATACAGAGAACAGACTGGGGGTTGCTAGAGGGGAGGTGGGTGGGGGGGATGGGCTAAATGAGTGATGGGCATTAAGGAGGGCACTTGATGGGATGAGCACTGGGTGTTATATGTAAGTGATGAATCACTGGGTTCTACTTTTGAAATCAATACTACACTGTATGTTAACTAACTTGAATCTAAGAAAATAAATTAAAAAAAAGAAAAAGAAAGAAGTTAGCTGAGGATACGGGAATTTGTCAAGATCACTTTAACAAATGAATATGCGATAGTAAAAGAGACTCTCTAATCTATGCAATCCTCTTTTATATTAAATTTATGAAATAATATTTAATATACATCGTAATTAAGATGGGAAGCCTTGCATTTCAGCCTCAGCTGGTAACCCCCGTGACCTAAATTAGGAACCTGGGAGTCTTTCTTGACTCCTGCCTTTCTCATGTCCAATTAAACTTTAATTCTGTCAGTTACTTGGTTTTCCTTTTGAAATAATTTCAGGCTTGCAAGAATAGGGCAAAGAGTAGTTTTTCCTTGAACCATTGGAGCATGAATTGCTGACATGGTGGTCTAACACCTCACAACACCCTTGGAGACTCATTCAAGTTGTGTGGTGTATCCATAGTTCATTCCTTCTTATTCCCAGCTAGAATTCCATGGTACCATAGTTTACTTGTTGAAAGACATCTGGGTTGTTTCTAGATTTTGGCTATTATAAATAAAGCTGCTATAGGGGTACCTGCGTGGCTCAGTCAGTTAAGCATCCGACTTTGGCTCAAGTCATGACCTCACTGTCTGGGAGTTCGAGCCGCGCATCAGGCTCTGTGCTGACAGCTCAGAGCCTGGAACCTGCTTCGGATTCTATGTCTCCCTCTCTCTCTGCCCCTCCCCTGTTGGCACTCTGTCTCCCTCTCAAAAATAAATAAACATTAAGAAATTTAAAAAATAAAGCTGCTATAACGTTTCTGTACAGGTTTTTGTGTGAACATTAGTTTTCATTTCTCTGGGATAAAAGTTCAGGGGGACAGTTCTGAGTTGAATGGTGGTTGCATATTTAATTTTATAGGAAACTGCCAAACTGTTTTCCAGAGTGGATGTATCATTTTACATCCCCACCAGCAATGTGTGAGTAGTCCAGTTTCTCCACATACTCGCCAGCATTTGGAGCTGTCACTACACTTTATTTTGGTTATTCTGATAGGTGTGTAGTGACATCTCATTGTGGTTTCAGTTTGCATTTATTTAATGGCCAATGATGTTGAACATCCATTTATGCACTTATTTGCCTTCTGAATATTTTCTTTGATGAAATATCTGTTCATGTCTTGTGCTCATGTTCTGATCTATGCAATCATCTTTCATGTTAAATTTATGAAATCACATTTAATGTGTACTTTATTTTTTCAAGCTTTTAAATTTATTTGTTTTGAGAGAGAGTAGGGGAGAGGCAGTGGGAGGGAGAGAGAGAGAATCCCAAGCAGACTCCTCACCGTCAGTGTGGAGCCCAATGGAAGGCTCGATCTCATGAACCATAAAATAACGGCCTGAACCAAGTCAGACGCTTGACTGACTGAACCACCCAGGTGCCCCTGGATTGTTTACATTTTTACTGTTGAGCCTTGAGTATTCTTTATATATTCCAGGTAATCAGACTTTGCCAGATTAAAGGCTTGGAAACATTTTCCTCTAGTCTGTAGCTTGTTTTTTTATCCTCTTAACAGACTCTTTTATTGAGCAAACTTTTTTGTTGTGATGAGGTCCAATGTATCAATTTTTTCTTTTATTGATCATACTTTTGGTGCCAAGTCTATGAACTCTTTCCCTAGCTTGATAGCCCCGAAACCTTCTCTCATTTTTTTCTAAAAGTTTTATAGTTTTATATTTTACGTTTAAGTCTAGGGTCCATTTTCTGCTAAATTTTATAGAAGGTGTGAGGTTTAGGCAGGTTAAATTTTTTTGGTTAAGGATGTTCAATTGCTCTAGCATTATTTGTTGAAAAGGCTATCCCTCCTCTATTGAAAATCAGTTGGATCAAAAATCAGTTGGTCATACTGAATCTATGGTCATTCAGTTCATCACTGAATCAGTATTCAGTGGATCTATTTTTGGGTTTTCTGTTCTGTTCCATTGATCTATGTGACTATCCCTCCAACAGTATCTCACTCTGTAGATCACAAGCTACATAGTAAACGGTAATATTGGATAGAGTGATTCTTAGTTGATTCTTATTTTTCAAGATTGTTTGAATTGTTCTAGGGCCTGTGCCTTTCCATATACATTTTAGAATAAGTTTTTCTATGTCCACGATTTCTTATAGAAATTGAATGGATAAATTTGGGGAGTGCTCACACTCTTGCTAGGTTGTTTCCAATGCATGAGCATGGTATGTCTCTCCATTTATTTAGGTATTTTTTCTTTCATTAGCATTTTTTAATTTTCAGCATACAGATCCTGTACACGTTTTGTAGATTTATACCTTAGTATTTCGTTTTCTTTGGAGTGGTTATAAATAGCTTATGGCCTCTTTTTGCATTTATTTATTTTTGAGAAACAGAGTGAGACAAAACATGAGTAGGGGAGGGGCAGAGAGAGAGGGAGACACAGAATCTGAAGCAGGCTCCAGGCTCTGAGCTGTCAGCACAGAGCCTGATGCAGGGCTCGAACCCACGAACTGTGAGATCATGACCTGAGCCGAAGTCAGATGCTCAACCGACTGAGCCACCCAGGCGCCCCAATAGTATTGTGTTTTAAGTTTCAATTTCCACATGTTCATTATTAGCATATAGGAATGCAAACAAACTTTATGTGTTGATCTTGTATCCTGTTTTATGTGTGGTTGTTTTTGTTTTGTTTTGTATATTTTTTGGGATTTTCTACTTAGACAATCATGTCATCTGCAGATTGGGATTTTATTTTTTACTTTCCAGACTGCCTTTTTTTGCCTTTCTTTCCTTCTTCCTTCCTTCTTTCTTTCCTTTCATCTTTGTATCTCCCTTCCTTCCTCTCCTTCTCTCCCTCTCTTCCTTCCTTCCTTTTTCCCATCCCTTCCTCCTTTCCTCCCTTTCTTCCATCCCTTTCTTTCTCTTTTTTTTCTTGCCCCCCTCTCTTCTTCCCTCCTTCCTTCCTCCCTCTTATTTTCTTTCTTTCTTTCTTTCTTTCTTTCTTTCTTTCTTTCTTTCTTCCAACTCATTGCACTGGCTAGGACTTTTAGTATATGTTGAATGACAATAATGAGAGAACCTCCTGTTTTAGAGGGAAAGCATTCAGTATTTTACCATTAAGTATGATCTTAACTGTAGGTTTTTTAGTAAATGCTCTTCTCCAGTTTGGGGAACTTCATTCTATTTCTAGTTTACTGAGAGTTTTTTTTTTAAATGAGTGTTGGATTGTGTTAAATGCTTTGCTCTATCAATGGATATGATCATATGACTTTTCTTTAGTTTGTGGATATGGTGAATTGCACTGATTATTTTTAAGCATGTTGAACCAGTCTTCCATACTTGGAGGAAATCCCATTTGGCTATGGTGTACAATTTTTTAATATGCTGCTAGATTAGGTTTGTTAATATTTTGTTGGGGATTTTTGTATCTAAATGAGATATTGTGGGATATTGGTTTGCAGTTTTCTATTTTTGTACTGTCTTTGGTGTTAGCCTCATAAAATAAGTTGGGATATGTTCCCTCCTCTTCTATTTTCTGGAAGAGATTATGTCAAATTAATGTTAATTCTTTAAATGTTCTATTTAATTCTCTAGTGGAACCATCTGGAATTGAAGATTTTTTTGTGTGTGTGTGGGGAGATTTTAAATTACAAATAGAATTTTTGTAATGGCTACAGGACTACTTAAGTTGCCTATTTTTTTCTTGGTTGAGTTTTAGTAGTTTGTAGTGTTTAAGCAATTTATCCCCTTTTTTTCTGAGTTGTCAATTTTATAAATGTAAAATTGTAGTATTTCTTTGCCATCCTTTTAGTTGCTGCAGAATCTGTAGCAATATTCCCTGTTTCATTTCTAATATTGGTAATTCATTTTTTCTTCCTTTTTTTGGTCATTCTTGCTAAAAATTGATCAACTTTATTGATTTTTTTCAAAGTTCCAAAAAGTTCCAGCTTTTTGTTTCATTAATTTTCTCCATTCTTTTTCTGTTCAAATTTGTTGATGTATACTCTTATCTTTATTACTTTCTTCTGTGTGCTTTGGGTATTTTTGTTCTTATCTTCTAGTTTCTCAATTTAGGAACTTATATTATTGATTTGATTTGAAGACTTTTCTTTTTTTTTTTTTTAATGTTTCTTTATTTTTGAGAGGGGGAAGGGGCATAGAGAGAGGGGGACAGAGGATCTGAAGCAGGCTCCATACTGATAGCAGAGAACCTGATGTGGGACTCCAACTCACAAACTGTGAGATCGTGACCTGAGCTAAAGTCAGGCGCTTAACCATCTGAGCCAATCAGGTGCCCCATTATTGATTTGGTTTGAAGCCTGTTCTTTTTTCCAATACAGCTTTTAGTGTTACAATTTTTTTTTCCTGATTTCAGCATTGCTTTAGCTAAATTCCACAAATTTTGATATGCTATATTTTCATTTTCATTCAATTACGTATTTTTGACTTGAGACTTCCTATTTTACCAATGCATTATTTAGAAGTGTGTTATTTAATTTCTAAATGTTTGGATGTTTTCTTGGTATTGACTTCTAGTTTGATGTCATGTGGTCAGAGAACATGCTCTCTATGACTTTAACTCTTTTAGGTTAAAGCGTGTTCTGTGGATATTTAACAAAAATGTATATTCCACTGCTGTTGGGTATTGGATATTAGATTCTGTTGGTCGACTGTCTCGTTCAGTTCTTAGATATCCTTGCTGATTTCCTGCTTAAGAAGTTCTATCAATCATTGTGAATGGAGTGTTGAATTCCCCAACTATAATTGTGTGTTTGTCTATTTCTCCTTTCAGCTCTATCAGTGTCTGCTTCATGTGATTTGTGGCTCATGTATGAGCTTCATTTACTTGGTGGATTCACATTTAAGATTGCAATGTCTTCCTGGTGGATGAACACTTATCATTTACCTTTTATCATTACCTAACATCCCTTTTTGTCTCTAGTAACTCTCTTTGCTCTGATGTGTACTTATCTGGTATTAATAGAGGTACTCAGGGGTGCCTGGGTGGCTCAGTTGGTTAAGTGTCTGACTTTGGCTCAGGTCATGATCTTGCTGTTCATGGGTTTGAGCTCCGTGTCAGGCTCTGTGCTGACAGCTCAGAGCCTGGATCCTGCTTCGGATTCTGTGTCTCCTTTCTTTGCTCCTCCCCCACTCGTGCTCTGTCTCTCTCTCTCTCAAAAATAAACATTAAAAATTAAAAAAGAAATAGAGCCTCAGATGTTTTTGATTAATGTTTGCATAACTTTTTTTCATCCTTTTACTTCAACTTAACTATGTCATTGTATTTTTGTAAGTTTTTAACTTATTTTGAGAGAGATAGCAGGAGCTGGGGAAGGTCAAGGAGGGAGAGAGAGAATCCCAAACAGGCTCACTGCAGAGCCCGAAGCAGGGCTCAATCTCATGAACCATGAGATTATGACCTGAGCTGAAACCAAGAGTCGGGTGCTCAACCAACTGAGCCACCCAGGAGCCCCTGAAGCAGTTTTTCTGTAAGCAACTATCAACCTGCTGCTAAGCCTGCTTCATTGCTATTGTTTTCTGTGGAGTACATTAAGCCTTTCTTCTGTTCAAATGCTTTAAAAACATGTAGCAGCTACTGTTCCATCTTATTTGAGCATCTTTTATAATAAGTAAAAGAGAGCTTCTAAACCTCTTCTATGTTCACTAGCTTGCTTTTAGCTGAAAATGATGAGAGGGCCCATCACTGGCTAACCCTTGGCTAGTAACCCTGTTATATTATGCTTTACTGTAATTACCTTATTGAATATAGCTAACGGATTTGAATAAAATACTGAATGTTTGTGACTCCTTAATCATTCTTTACCTTGTTTGTTTACCTGAATGATTTTCCATTCTGTTAGTGTTTCATCAGTCAGATTTACCATGCTATTAGTTTTAGGGAGATCCTAAGTTATCTCAGCCACCAAGGAAAATAGGAGAGTTGACTTAGTCATTATTCCACAGAGCCGTTAAACTTAAAAATGCCGTATTTTCTCCACATGCCCAAATGTCTACACAAACACCACCAAAGGAACACATTCAATAAAAGCACTATCCTTTTTGTGCTCAGCAAATTAGATTCTGGGAAAGATTTTCCAGTACCTTGAGTTCTTGGAGAAACTTTGTACCTAGGATTTATAACTTGGGAAATCTCAAAAGATTTTTTTACTTCACCTAGGGAAAATGATAGAAGTTTGGTGAAATCGCAATATGTTTTGAGAACTTCATTTTTCTCTAAAAGTTTCCTTTTTTAAAAATGTGCTATTTATATTCCTTATTATATCTCAATTAAAGATAAGATATCAAGGATGCTGTGGTGCTTGATATAGGAGTAAAATTCTGAAGTATCAGAGTTGACACCATGCTTTCACAGGATTAAAGAACACCCAAATAAATGTTCTTAAAAAATATTTTTTAGTACAGCTCACACACAATGTTACATTAGTTTCAAATGTACACCATCATGATCCAAATTCTCTATATGTTACGCTATGCTCACCAGAAGTGTAGCTGTATCTGTCACAACACTATGATAATACCATTGACTACATTCCCTATGTTGTACCTTTTACTCCCACAACTTATTCCTTCCATAACCAAAAGTCCAAAATTTCCCACTCCCCTTGACCCATTTTGCCCATCTTCCCATCCCCTTCCCCCTCCCCTGACTAATAACCATTAGTCGTTCTCTGTATTTACAGATACGATTCCACTTTTTATTTGTTTGTTCATTCGTGTGTTTTGTTTTTAAAATTCCACATATGAGTGAAATCATATGGTTTTTGTCTTTCTCAGTCTGACTTATTTCACTTCGCATAATACTCTCTAGGTCCATCCATGTTACTGCAATGGCACAGTCTCATCCTTGTTTATAGTTGCATAATAATCCGTTGTATGTGTATACACATCTTCCTTATCCATTCATCTATCAGTGGACATTTAGGTTGCTTCCATATTTTGGCTATTGTAAATAATGCTGCAATAAACATAGGGATACACATATCTTTTTAAATTAGTATTTTCATTTTCTTTGGGTAAATGCCCAGGTGTGGGATTATTGGATCATATTTGATTTATATTTTGAATTTTTTGAGGAACCTCCATTCTGTTTTATGCAGTGGCTGCACCAATTTACATTCCCACTAATAGCGCAGGAGGGTTCCTTTTTCTCCACATTCTTGCTCACACTTGTTATTTCTTGACATTTTGATTATAGCCGATTTGACAGGTGTAAGTTTTTTTTTTTTTTTGAAAGACTCATGGCCAAAATGGAATTAAGTAATGAAAACTTTAATACAGTTCTTACAGGTTATTTTGTATTATAAATGCAGGCTAGTAACACCAAGTGCTTCCATAAGTTATAATAGAATCTGTTTTACTCTACATTTTATTATTTTTAAAAATGTTTATTTATTTTTGAGAGAGAAAAAGAGAGAGGGAGAGAGAGAGAATGAGTGTAGGAGGGGTAGAGAGGGGGGGGGATAGAGAATCCTAAGCGGGCTCCATGCCATCAGTGCAGAGCCCACCATGGGGTTTGAACCCATGAACTGTTAGATCTGACCTGAGCTGAAATCAAGAGTCAGACGCTTAACCAACTGAGCCACCCAGGTGCCCTGCTATGTTATATTATTCTTAAAAATTTTATAAGCATGTTGGCTCAAAAATGTTTCATAAAGTTATTCAGCTACTTCACCCTTTCTAAATCTTCATATTAAGTGCAATCTATTTCCCTATTTAATAATTTGAAAGTTTCAAATTGACTTTGTACGCAAAATCATTAGCTTCACAGTCATCATTGATTACTGTAGTATTTTACTCTTGCAATAATAAATATGTATCTATATATGTATTTCATCTACCACGTAGAATTTCCACTTACAAAACACATAAGGAAAATGTATTCAAAATTACATCTAGAAAACTCACTCATTTTGGAAAACAAACATTTTAATACTAACAGTGAAACCAAGTCACATACCTTGTTTATATAATTGTTGCTGATACACTGATTAGATAGGATGGTGATGTCTGCTTTCACAGAATCACTGATTACACATAGTTTCAGTGATGTTAGATATGATATTCAAGTGGGCACTTGGTCAGAGCCAAAGTCAATTGTCAGATTATGGGTGAATTCTGAGGTTGAACCCAAACTTCAGAGTGTACCTAATATTTATTTGATTATTATATAATTTGTCCTATGGCACTAATATACTATGTACATTATACAACACACACACACACACACACACACACACACACACAATTTAAGCAGAAGATAGAATTTCTAACATTTTCTTCCTGGTGTCCAGTGAACGTTCTTGTGTACACCCTGGGATGTGTGCACCTCACTTTGGGGGACCACTGACCTATAATGAAGATCAAGCTCCTTAACCTGGTGTAATAGAGCCCTCAAGATCTGGTCACTGTTTTATCTGTCACCTTTCCATGCCTTGACCTTATCCTCTAACAACACTGAATTACTTGTAGTTCCCTGCCTCTTTGTCTTTGCCCTGTGCCTAGCATGTCGTTTTCTTTCTTTGCTTGGTTAACCCCATTCATCCTTTTGTCTCAATGCAGACATCACACTGTCCAGGAAGTTCCCTGGCACTCCGTTCTTCCTTTGAGGCTGTGTTAGGTGTTGCTCCTCTTGGCTCCCAAATTCCTAGTGTGTAGTTCTATTCTTACACTTATTAATTGTGTTTTTTATTGTCAGGAGGGACCATGAACTGATTTAGCTTATATTTTTGCAATCATGGAGGATTGTGGTTGAAATAGAAATTAAGCCGAGTTATAGATAAATAGAAAACGTGTTTTCTATACACTTGAGAGGTTTTCAGGCTGAGGTTTGAAACTGCCTTCTTTACTGACCCTGGCCCTTGGCACAAGGAGTCATACTTTACCCAGGGGTTAGGTTCAAAGATGAATGTGAAGCTTTATATACATGTATCATTAGTTATAGTGCTAAGAAGTAGATGCACTGCCGAAAGAAGGTATTTGAGGAGAATTTAAAAAGGGAATGTTTTCATTCATTGTATTTTCTTTACTCTCACATACATTTCTGACACCAAGTATGTGGATTTTCCCCACACTGACCAATTCTCTGACACTAGCTGGGTATCCTCAATTCAATTCAATTCTAACACTAACCAGAATTAGCACAGACACCACAGTTTAAGGGATTGGTCCTACAAGAGTGCCCCCACTTCAGACGCTATTCACAGGTAATAGGTCCCCAAGTTACCCACAACTTCTGTTGGATGTGGCTACAGATTGGGAGTTCCCACAACCCCCTCCTTGGGTTTAATAAATTGTTAGAGCAGCTCACAGAATTCAGGAAAGACAGTTTACTTACTATTGCTAATTAATTAAAAATAATATTTTAAAGGATACAAAGGAACAGACAGATGAAGAAATACACAACGTAGGAACTTCGGTTCCCATGGAGTTGTCCTGTGCCACCCTCTTGGAGCATGGAAGGGTTCACCAACCCAGAAGCTCTCTGAATCCCATACTTTGGGGATGTTTATGGAGGGCTTCATCACCTAGCCGTGATTTGATTATCAACTCCACATCCAGCTTCTCTCCCCTCTCCTGAGAACTGGGGGAGAGAAGGCTGAAAGTTCCAAGCTTCTAATCATGGTCTTTCTGGTAGTCAGCCCCATCCAGAAGCCCACCAAAATTTGCCTCATTAGAACAAAAGACATTCCTATCACCCAGGGGATTCCAAGAGATTTAGGAGTTTTGTGTTAGATGCTCCTATCCCTCAGGAAATTACAAAGGTCTTAGGAGCTCTGGGACAGGAACAGTTGTCAAAAACTAATATTAGAATCAAAGATTTTCCTAGCACTCCTATTTACAAGGGTTTTAGGAGTCCTGTGTCAGGCAGGAGCAAGGGACAGAGACCAGTATATACATTTCTTACTATTTCACAGGGACTACTTACCAGGGTGTATAGGTAAGCCCTGAGGGACTTTGCTGTACTTGGGACTTCACCTGCAGGTTCTGTTTCAACTGCCAGACCACAGGAGGGAGTAGTTACAGCACCCAGAGATAGAGAAAGCTGTATGGACAAAGTTACCTATCAGGAGCAGAGATCTCTAAAGTGACCCTATTGGGAAATAAATACTCTGACTTTGTTCTCTTGCTCTTCCGTCTTCTGCCAGGGCCCCCTACCTTTAGCTGAACCCGACTGGAAGACAGAAGGCAAAACAGCCTGTTGATGCAGTCCTGGGCACAGAGCATGGGAGGAGGGTGATGAGAGGCCCAGGAGAGTCCCAGTTTCAAAGCACCCTTGAAAATCTCTCAAAGCACCTCCAGCCCCTCCTCCACTTAGTCTTGATGTTTCACATATGAAACCTTTATTTATTTATTTATTTATTTATTTATTTATTTATTTATTTATTTATTTGAAATCTTTAAATAAGTGACTTGGCATAAAATGATGGTAAATGCAAAAATCTTTCCTTTATTCCCTTTCCTCTGAGAAGACTGCTCTCTCTCAGCCATTCAACCACGGCTCTTTGGGTGAAGTGGTTGGAAATTCTATAATGTAGAAAATTAGCAAAATATCAGACATCACAAATTCAAATGCTTCAGGGGGCCAGACAGGTGATGAGAATCAGATCAAATAAAACATGGATGCAGGCAGATGCAGGCAGGCAGCGGGTGATCTCTGGTTCACTCTCCTAATGATCTCTCCTTTCATCAGCTTTTAGTTACTAGTGATGAGCAAGCAGTGTTGGCTAATCATTTCTGGATGCAGAATGGGATTGATATAAAGCAGTCTCTCCTAAACCCTTCTGAAAGACCAGTCCCCTTAATAAGCGTGGGCAGAGACTGGAAGCACTTCTGGGGGCCTACTGTGTGCAAGCACTGTTCTAAGTGCATCCCCTGAATTAACTCCTTCAATCCCTTCCAGATCCCTACAAGATAGGAGTTATGATGATCACTCCTTTACAGGTGAGGAAGCTGAGGCACAAAGATGTTAAGGAGGGACCAGGTGATCTGCTACATCTCTTCAGCAGTACATTCTGGGTGGAACTATCTAGCTTGCAAGAGCCAAGGGGATTAATTATTAATTTCTGAATCTGATTTGAATTTAACTTGGCTTAAAAAATGACTTGAGGTATGTAGAATAGTTCACCTTTGAAATATATTACAAATTATATCATTAAGAAAAGGGTAAATCTGGAAAGTAATAGTACCTGCATATTTGGCCACAATCATGGCTGCATTGACCTCCTGGGGAAGGAAGTCATAGCAGCCCTCTCTTAACTTGTTTGGATACCTTCTTGGGGCTCTTGTACTTCAGGTGCTCCATGGGTACCCTGCACTTCAGGCACATTCCCTTGGAAGAGCTAAACAGTGGGAGAAATGGGCTTCGTGGGAGGTTCTTCATTCTTGACTACCTTAACCTGCCACCTGCAGCTCCTCTGTCTTAGATAACCTATGAATGTTTGACATCAACAATGAGTATTTAATCACTTCCAAGAAGCATCAACATAACACAAACAATTATTTGCAAACTTCTAGCACTATGCCAAATAAAAGTGTTCAGAAAGGACATCTTGCCTTGTTCCTGATCTTAGGGGGCAAACATTCATTCTTTGATCATTAAGAATAATGTTACCTATACGTTTTTTATAGATGCTCGTTATAAAGTTGGGAAAATTTCCCTCTATTCTTATTTTTATCATAAATGGATAGCATGAATTCAATAAGGTCACAGGATATAAAATCAACATGCAGAAATCTGTTACAGTACTATAAACCAATAATGAGGCAGTCGACAAAGAAATCAAGGAATTAATCCCATTTGAAATTGCATCAAACCCCATAAGATAACTAGGAATAAACCTAAGTAAAGAGGGAATAGTTCTGTATACTAAAAACTATAGAACATTTATTAATGAATTTGAAGAGGATGCAAAGAAATGGAAATGGAAAAAGGGAAAAGTGGAGGGTGGCATGCAGAAGAGTGAAACTGGACCACTCTCTTACACCACACACAAAAATAAATACAAAATTGATGAAAGGCGTAAATGTGAGACAGGAAACCATCAAAATCCTATAGGAGAACACAGGCAGCAACCTCTTTGACATCGGTAAACAGCTTCTTACTAGACATGTCACTGAAGGCAAGGGGAACAAAAGCAAAAGTGAACTGTTGGGACACATTTCCAAAGAAGACATCCAGATGGCTAAAAGACACATGAAAAGATCTCAACATCATTCATCACCAGGGAAATACAAATTAAAACCACTATGAGATACCACCTCACACCTGTCAGAATGGCTAAAATTAACAACACAAAAAACAACAACAGGTGTTGGTGAGGATGTGGAGAAAGGGGAACCCTCTTGCACTGTTGGTGGGAATGCAAACCGGTGCAGCCACTCTGGAGAACAGTATGGAGGTTCCTCAAGAAACTGAAAATAGAACTACCCTATGAACCAGTGATTGCACTATTAGGTATTCATCCAAAGGATACAATAATACAGATTTGAAAAATACAGCCCTCCATTTATAGCAGCATTATCAACAATGGCCAAACTATGGAGAGAGCCCCAATGTCCATCAACTGATGAATGGATAAAGAAAAGAAAATGTGGTGTATTTATATTATGGAATATTACTCAGCCATCAAAAAGAGTGAAATCTTGCCATTTGCAATAATGTAGATGGAGCTAGAACATGTTATGCTAAGTGAAATAAGTCAGTCAGAGAAAATATATTATTTCACTCACATGTGGAATTTAAGGAACAAAACAGATGAACATACGGGAAGGAGAGAGGAAAAGAGAGAAGGAAACAAACCACTAGAGAGTCTTAATAATAGTGAACAAACTGAGGGTTGATGGAGGGAGGCGGGTGGGAGATGAGCTAGATGGGTGATGGGTATTAAGGAGGGCATTTGTGATGAGCACTGGGTGTTATATTTAAGTGATGAATCACTGAATTCTACTCCTGAAGCCAATAGTGCACTGTATGTTAACTAATTAAGATACAAAAATTATGTATATTAAAAAAATAAATGGATATTCAGTTTTGTCAAATGAAGTTTTCTACATCAATCAATCTGATCATGTAATTTTTATTGTTTAGCTTGTGGATATGGTGGATTACATTGATTGTTTAAAAAATGTTGACCCAGCTTTGCATCCTTCTAATAAGTCCCACTATGGTTATAGTATATTTTCTTACATATTCCTGGGTTGGATTTGTTAATATTTGTTAAGAATTTTTGCATGTAAGTTCATGAGAGATATTGGTCTGTAGTTTTCTTTTTTTCACTATTTCTGTCTGGTTTTGGTTCCAGAGTAACACTAACTCCATAAAAGGAATTAGGAAATGTTCTCTTCTATTTTTTGAAAGAGATTGTGTAGAGTTGATATTAACTCTTTAATTGTTTGGTAGAATTTTCCAGTGAAACCATCTGGGCCTAGAGATTTCTTTTTTAGGAGTTTTAAAATTATGAATTCAATGCCCTTAATAGTTATAGGGCTATTCAAACAGTTTATTTTATAGACTGTTTGATAATTTGTGTTTTCCAAGGAATTTGTTCATTTCATGTAAGTTGTCACATTCAGGTGTGTAGAGGGTTTTTTTTGTTCGTTTTGTTTTTTGTTTTTTTGTTTTTGCTTTTTTTAGTGTTTCCTTATCCTTTTGATGCCTGCAGGGTCTGAGGTGATATCTCAATTCATTCTTTTCCTTTTTTTAATCAACAGCTTTACTGATGTATAATTGATATAATACAAAAAACCCTGCACGGATTTAATGTATGCATTTTGGTGAGTTTGGACATAGGCATACAATCATGAAACCGTCATCACAATCAAGGTAATAAACATATCCATCACCTCCAAAAGTTTCCTTGTGCTCTGCCTCTTTTCTTGTGGTAAGAACACTTAATATGAGATCTACCCATTTCACAATTTTTAAAGTACACAAGACAGTATTTTTAAGTGTAGGCTCTATATTATATAGCAGATTTATAGAACTTATTCATTCCCAGCCTCTGGAAACTACCATTTGACTATCTGCTTCTGTAAGTTGACCACTTCAGAGACCTCATATAAGTGGAATAGTACAGAATCAGCTGTCCTGTGACTGGCTGATTTCCCTGAGCATAATATCCTGTAGGTTCATCCATGTTGTTCCATATGGCAAGATTTCCTTTCCTTTTTAAAGGCTGAATTATATTTCATTGTATGTATATACCACATTTTCTTTATCCATTCATCTGTCAACGGACATATGGGTTATTTCTATATCTTGGCTATTGTGAATAGTGCTTCAGTGAACATGGGAGTGGAGAGAGCTCTTTAAGAACCTGATATCCAGAAATATATTTGTCCAAAAGAATTGAAATTAGGAAAATTGAAATACTTTGTCAGTTTACAAATTCTTTGCTCTATCCCTCCATTCTGCTGTTTAGTGTGGCGCAAGTTTGTATGTTTTCAAAGAATCAACTTTTGGTTTTTTTTCACCCTTCCTATCATTTCTTTAATTTCTTCTCTTATTCTTATGATCATCTATGTTTTTGAACCCATTCTACTCTTTTTTTAGAAAATGTTTATTTATTTTTGAGAGAGAGAAGGAGAGCAAGTGGGGGAGGGACAGAGAAAGATGGGGTCAGAGAATCCAAAGACGGCTCTGCACTGACAGCAATGAGCCAGATGGGGGGCTCAAACTCACAAACTGTGAGATCATGACCTAAGCTGAAGTCGGATGCTCAACCGACTGAGACGCCCAGGCACACCTGGGCCATTCTGTTGCTATTTTCACCTTGTTAACTCGAGTTATTTATATAATTAATTTTTAGTCTTTTTTCCTTATATAAGCACTTAAGACTACAATTTTTCCTTAAATATAATTTTTGCTATAGCCTAAAAGTTTGTCATGTACTAAATTTTTTTTCTTTTTTTAGGTAAAAGACTGACTCAGAGCACAAAACAGACTGATGGATTTTAATGTGATGGAGTGTGCAGAGTTCACTGAGATGGTTTCAGATTCTACATTCAGCCAACTTCTAAGAAATTATATAAGAAAGAAATATATATAAGAAATTATATATATATATATATATACATACACAGATATACACATACATACAATGAAATATTGCTAAGCCATCAAAAGGAATGAAATCTTGCCATTTACAAAGACATGGACAGAGCTAGAGAGTATTATGCCAAGGGAAATGAGTCAGACAAAGACAAATACCATATGATTTCACTCATGTGTGCAATTTAAGAAACAGAACAAATGAGCAGAGGGGAAAAACAAAAGAGAGAGACAAACTAAGAAACAGATTCTTAACTATAGAGAACAAATTGATGGTTATCAGAGGGGAAGCGGGTGGGGGGATTGGTGAAATAGGTGATGGGGATTAAGGAAAGCACTTGTCATGACGAGCACCATGTGACGTATAGAAGTGTTGAATCACTATATTGTATACCTGAAACTAAAGTAACACTGTGTTAGCTAAGTCTATGTTAAATAAATACTTAAAAAAGATAAAGAATGTTATCAAAACATAGAATTAAATTTGGAAGTACAGACATTTTAAGTCTTTATTTTTTAACTTTTTAAATGCTTTATTTATTTATTTATTTATTTATTTATTTATTTATTTATTTATGAGAGAGGGAGGGAGGGAGGGAGGGGCAGAGAGAGAGGAAGACAGAGGATCTGAAGTAGGCTCTGTGCTGACAGCAGAAAGCCCAGTGCAGGGCTTGAACTCACGAGCCATGAGATCATGACCTGAGCTGAAACCAAGAGTCAGATGCTTAACCAACTGAGACACCCAGGTGCCCCTAGTTTTTCTTCTTTTAAAATTCCAGTTGAGCATCTTTTCATGTGTCTGTTAGCCATCAGGATGTCTTCTTTGGAAACATGTCTATTCATGTCTTCTGCTCATTTTTTACTGGATTTTTGATTATTTGTGTTTGGGGTGTTGACTTAGATAAGTTCCTTATATATTTTGGATACTAACCATTTATCGGACATGTCATTGCAAATATCTTCCCCCATTCTGAAGATTGCCTTTTAGTTTTGTTGATGGTTTCCTTTGCTGTGCAGAAGCTTTTTATCTTGATGAAGTCTCAATAATTTATTTTTGCTTTTGTTTCCTTTGCCTCAGGAGACATATCTAGTCAGAAATAGCTATGGGTGATGTCAAAGAGGTTATTGCTTATGTTGATGGTTTCCTCTCTCACATTTAGGTCTTTCATCCATTTTGAATTTATTATTGTGTATGGTGTAAGAGAGTGGTCCGGTGTCATTCTTCTGTATGTCACCCTCCAGTTTTCCCAGAAGCATTTTTTGAAGAGATTGTCATTTTTTCATTAGATACTCCTTCCTGCTTTGTTGAAGATTAGTTGACCATATATTTGTGGGTTCATTTCTGGGTTTTCTATTCTGTTCCATTGATCTATGTGTCTGTTTTTGTGCCAGTACTATACTGTCTAAATCACTACAGTTTAGGTACTATAACTTGAAGTCCAGAACTGTAATGCCTCCAGCTTTGCTTTCCTTTTTCAAGGTTACTTTGGCTATTTGGGGTCTTTTGTGGTTGCATACAAATTTTTGTATTAGTATGGAATACAAATAGGGAGTTGTAAAATTCTGTGAAAAACTGGTGGTATTGTGATCGGGATTGCATTAAATGTGTAGATTGCTTTGGGTAGTATAGGCATTTTGATGATGTTTATTCTTCTCATCCATGAGCATGGAAATGTGTTTCCATTTCTTTCTGTCATCTTCAGTTTCCTGAATAAGTGCTTACAGTTTTCAGAGTACAAATCTTTTACATCATTGGTTAGCTTTATTCTAGGTGTCTTATGGTTTTTGGTGTAATTGTCAATGGGATCAATACCTTGTTTCTCTTTTTTTCTACATTATTGGTGTATAGAAATTCAACAGACGTGGGGCGCCTGGGTGGCTCAGTTGTTTAAGCATCCAACTTTGGCTCAGGTCATGAACTCGCGGTTCATGAGTTTGAGCCCTTTGTCGGGCTCTGTGCTGATAGCTCACAGCCTGGAGTCTGCTTCAGATTCCGTGTGTCCCTCTCTCTCTGCCCTTCCCCCGTTCATGCTCTGTCTCTCTCTGTCCCAAAAATAAATAAAAACATTGAAAAAAAAATTAAAAAAAAAAAAAAAGAAGAAATGCAACAGATATCACTGATTTTGTATTCTGCAACTCTATTGATTTGTGTATCAGTTCTAAAAACTTTTTGGTAGAGTCTTTGGGTTTTCTTTTCTTTAAAATATTTTTTATGTTTATTTATTTATTTATTTATTTTTTATATGAAGTTTATTGACAAATTGGTTTCCATACAACACCCAGTGCTCATCCCAAAATGTATTTATTTATTTTTTATTTTTATTTTTAAAATATTTTTTATGTTTATTCATTTTTGAAAGACAGAGAGAGACGGAGCACAAGCAGGAATGGGGCAGAGAGAGAGAGGAGACACAGAATCTGAAGCAGGCTCCAGGTTCTGAGCTGTCAGCATGGAGCCGGACCCAGGGCTCGAACTCATGAACCGCGAGATTATGACCTGAGCCAAGTTGGATGCTCAACAGACTGAGCCACCCAGGTGCCCCATGTTTATTTATTTTTGAGAGAGAGAGACAGAGAGAGAGAGAGAGTGCAAGGGGGAGGGGTAGAGAGAATGGGAGACAGAATCTGAAGCAGGCTCTAGGCTCCAAGCTGTCAGCACAGAGCCCAGTGTGGGGCTCGAAGTCAGGAACCACAAAATCATGACCTGAGCTGAATCGGGTGCTTAACCGACTGAGCCACCCAGGTACCCCTCCTTTTTTTTAAAAAATGTTTATATATTTATTATGAGAGAGAGAGAGGAAGAGAGAGAGAGAGAGAGAGAGAGAGAGAGAGAGAGATGAACAGGGAGAGAGGGAGAGAAAATCCAAAGCAGGCTACATGCCTTTTGTGGGGCTCAATCTCATGAACTGTGAGACCATGACCCAAACCTAAATCAAGAGTGAGATGCCCAACCAACTGAGCCACCTAGGTGCTACTGGGTTTTCTATATGTGATCTGCAAATAGTGAAAGTTTGACTTCTTCCTTGTTGATTTGGATGCCTTTTATTTCTTTTTGTTGTCTGATTGCTGAGGCTGGGTACTTTGAGTACTATGGTAAATAACAGTGATGAGAGTGGACATCCCTGTCTTGTTCCTGACCATAGAGGAAAAGATCTCAGTTGTTCCCATTGAGGATCATATTAGCTATGGGTTTTTCACGTATGGCTTTTATTATGTTGAGGTATGTTCCCTCCAACCCTACTTTGTTGAGGGTTTTTATCATGAATGGATGTTGTACTTTGTCAAACGCCCTTTCTGCATCTATTGAAAGGATCATATGGTCCTTATCCTTTCTTTTATTAATGTGGTATATTGTGTTGATTGATTTGCAAATATTGAACCGTCCTTGCAAGCCAGGAATAAATCCCACTTGATTGTGGCGAACGATTCTTTAAATGTACTGTTGGATTTGACTTGCTAGTATTTTGTTGATAACTTTTGCATCCAAGTTCATCAGGACATTGGCCTATAGTCCCCTTTTTTAGTGGAGTCTTTGTCTGGTTTTAGAATCAGGGTAATGCTGGCCTCACAGAGTGAATTTGGAAGTTTTCCTTCCATTTCTATCTTTTGGAACAGTTATAGGAGAATAGGTATTGACTCTTCCTTAAATGTTTGGTAGAATTCCCTTGTGAAGCCATCTGGTCCTGAACTTTTGTTTGTCGGGAGATCTTTGATTATCAATCAGTTTCTTTGCTGGTTATAAGCCTGTTCAAGTTTTCTACTTGTTCCTGCTTCAGTTTTGGTAGTTTATATGTTTCTAGGAATTTATCCATTTTGTCCAGATTGTCCGATTTGTTGGCATATAATTTTTCATAATATTCTCCTATAATTGTTTGTACTTCTGAGGTGTTGGTTGCTATTTCTTCTCTCTCATTTGTGATTTTTTAATTTGGGCCTCTTCTCTTTTCTTTTTGATAAGTCTGGCTAGGGAGCTATCAATTTTGTTAATTTTTCAAAGAACGGTTTCCTGGTTTCACTGATCTCATCTATTGTGGTTATAGTTTCTATATCATTTATTTCTGTGCTAATCATTAGTATTTCCCTTCTTCTGCTGGCTTTAGGTTTTACCCCCCCCAGCTCCAATAGGTGTAAGGTTAGGTTGTTTATCTGAGATTTTTCTTGCTTCTTGAGGTAGACCCATATTGCTATGTACTTCCCTCTTATGACTGCTTTTGCTGCATCCCAAAGGTTTGGGACTGTCATGTTTTCATTTCTGTTTGTTTCCATGCATTTTTAAGTTTCTTCTTAGTTTTCCTGGTTGACCCATTCATTCTTTAGTAGCATGTTGTTTAACCTCCATGTATTTATGTTCTTTCCATTTTTTTCTTGTGGTTGACGTCAGTTTCATAGCATTGTGGTCAGAAAATATGCATGGTATGATCTCAGTCTTTGTGTACTTGTTGGGGCCTGATTTGTGACCTGGCATGTGATCTATTCTGGAGAATGTCCCATGTGCACTCAGAAGGAACGTGTGTTCTGCTGCTTTAGGGTGGAATGTTCTGACTATATCTGTTAAGTCCATCTGGTCCAGTGTGTCATTCAAGGCCATTGTTTCCTTGTTGATTTTCTGCTTAGATGATCTGTCCATCATTGTAAGTGGGGTGTTAAAGTCCCCTAGTAGTATTGTGTTATTCTCAACAAGTTCCTTTATGTTTGTTGTTAATTGTTGTATATATTTGGGTGCTCACAAGTTGGAGCTATAAATATTTACAATGGTAAGATTTTCTTGTTGGATAGCTCCCTTTATTGTGATCTAGTGCCCTTCCTCGTCTCCCATTACATTCTTTGGTTTAAATACAGTTTATCTGATATAAGTATTGACACTCTGGCTTTCTTTTGACATCCATTTGCATGAGAAATGCCTCTCCATGCCCTCACTTTCAAATTGTAGGTGTCTTTAGGTCTCAAACATCTATATGTAGGCAGCATATAGATGGGTCTTGTTTTTTTAAATCCATTCTGACACCCTATGTCTTTTGATTGGAGTGTTCTGTCCATTTACATTCAGAGTAATTATTAATAGATATGTACTTAGTGCCATTTTATTTCTTGTTTTGTCCTTGTTTCTGGAGATTTTCTCTACTCCTTTCTAGTCTTTGTCACTTTTTGTCTTTCCTTTCTACTCAAAGAGTCCCCTTTAATATTTCTTGCAGGGCTGGTTTAGTGGTCATGAACTCCTTTAGTTTTTGTTTATGTCAGAAACTCTTCATCTCTCCCTCTATTTGGAATGATAGTCTTGCTGGATAGAGTATTCTTGGCAGCAGATTTTTCTTGGTCAGCACATTGAATATGTCATGCCACTACCTTCTGGCTTGCCATGTTTCTGTTGAGAAATCTGTACGTAGCCTTATGGGTCTTCCCTTGTGAGTTAGGGACTTCTTTTGTCTTGTTGTTTTTAGGGTTTTTTCTTTATCACTGTGTTTTGCAAATGTAATTACATATGTCTTGGTTTTGGCCTGCTTTGGTTGATTTTGATGGACCTCCTCTATGCCTGCTGGATCTGTATATCTGTTTCCTTCCCTAGATTAGGGAAGTTTTCAGCTATAATTTCCTCAGAGAATCCTTCTATCCCCTTTTCTCTCTCTTCTGCTTCTCGACTCCTATGATACTAATGTTATTATGTTTGATGGAGTTTCTGAGTTCCCTAAGTGTACTTTTGTGAATTTTTTCTGTTTTTCAGCTTTGTTATTTTCCATAATTCTATCTTCTGTATCACTTATTCATTCCTCTGCTTCTTCCATCCTTGTGATCATTACATACAGTTAATTTTCAAATCTCAGTTATTGCATTTTTTATTTTGGCCCTCTTGTTTTTTAGCTGATTTATCTCTGTAGTAAGGGCCTCCCTGTAGTCCTCCATTCCTTTCCCAAACCCAGCTAGTATCCTTATGATTGTTGCTTTAAATTCTCCATCAGGCTTGTTACTTATACCTGTTTTGATTAGATCTCTGTCACCTTATCTTGTTCTTTGATTTGTGATGACTTCTCTGTCTTGGCAGTTTGTCTGAGTCTCTCTTCTTCTCTGTGTTAGAAAAGCTTGTTATATTTCCTGCTCCTGTGTGTAATGGCTTTATAAAGAAGAGGTCATATAGCGTCCAGGGCCTGGCACTTCAGGGAGTGTCTGTAGTGTGTCCTGCATGTGCTCTGTTGTTTTGTTTTGTTTTGTTTTGGCTGCTCTATCCCTCAGGTCAGTCATCTGCAGAGGTTTTTCCTTGACTGCAATGAGGAGTGTTTGAACTTTGGCCAGAATGTGGCAAGTTTTAACTAGGTGTGCTCTGGTCTGCTTGTTAAATGAGACATGCTCCTTCCACTGGAACTGAGGCCTTGCAGAACTCTCTGGTTGGGAGATATGGTGTGGGCAGGGGTTTCTTTTGGTCTTCTGGGGAAGGGGACCTCTGCACTGGGACTGAGGAAAACTTGAAAGAGAAGAGCAGTAGCGACAGAGTGTAGGTGTGTGGGGCCTTGTGTAAGCAGACTACGCAACTAGTGCTGGTGCTGTGCTATTTACTACAGGTGGCTCTGTTTCTATGCTGAGGGGTGGGAGAGGGAAATGGCACTCACCAGCTGCTTTGTTCCCAAGAGGCATCACTGTGCATGCTGCCTTTCTGGGAAATATTCTGAGAATGCGAATAATCACCTATCCTGTGCATCCCCGGTGTTTTTCAGATCACTGTTTTCACAGTTTGCCTCCAGGTTGTTTGCCTTCCTTCTCTCCAGAAGCAGCGCAGTCCCCTCTGGGCTGTATCCCAGCCAGACCTGCTGACTTTTAAAACTCCAGGCTTTAGGGATGGACTGTGGTGGGAGCCTGAGCTGGTCTTCTGGGGGAGGGTCCTGCCATGTTGGGAAGTTGCAAGCTAGATGGAGAAGGCAGTTGCGCCAGAGCACAGGGGCATGGGACTTGGCATAAGCAAATTAGGCAGCCAGTGTTTGTGATGCACTGCTTCCTGCAGGTGGCTCTGTGTTTATGCTGAGGAGGCAGGGGGAGGGAAATAGTGTCTGCCCTCTCCTTTGTGCCCAAAGAGGCATCTCCCGTACTCTGCCTCTCAGAGATGTGCTCTAAGAAGAGTGAATAATTTCCCTCTCTGTGCCCCAAGTGTTCTTCAGATTGCTGTTTACACACCATCTACCCTCACCCCCAGGGCTATTTGCTTGCCTTCCCTCCAGGAGTAGGGCAGTGCCCTCAGGGCTCTACCCCAGTCAAGCCCACCAAGCTTAAAATTCATCTTTAAGCCCCACTATTTTTAAGAACTCATAAAATCAGCCTCTTTCATTTTCCCAGACAATGGCTCTGGGGAAGGGTTCTCCTTGTGCATATCCCTGTGTGTTCCACTCCTTCTCTCCTTTCTCCACGACCAGGGCTCCCTTCCCTCTGCAGCACCCATGATCCCTTTCTCCCCTAAACTGCTTCTCTGCATTTCCTACCTTCTGCAATGTGGCCTCTTCTCTTTCTCTAGTTGTGCAGTTTATTCTGTCAGTCTTAGGTTGATTTCTGGGGTATTTAAAATGATTTGATAATTATCTAGTTGTGTTCGAGGGACAAGATGAGTCCTCCTACTCCACCACAATCTTAGCTCTCTCCTCCATTTTTAAGTCTTTTAATAAAGATTACCAAACTGCAAAAAGAAAAAAAGACTATAAAAGGGTTCCTGAGACTAAAAATTTTAAGAATAACTGGTCTAGCTTATTGTAAATTTTTGTAAATATACCATATGTGCTAATTTTTAGAGACAGGACTCCATATATGTCCACTAAATCAAAGTTCCTAAGTGTTTTCTTATCATGTATTTCTATACTAAGTTGTATAGTTGTGTGTTGTTTTGTTTTGTTTTGCTTTTTTGCTGTAGGTCCAATGTGGAGCTTGAACTGACAACCTTGAGATCAAGACTCGCATGCTGTACTGACTGAGCCAGCCAGGAACCCCTCTTTGCTAAGTTTTTGAATGCCTGACCTACCAATGATCTGGGGAGGTGAACTGAAATCTTCCACTTTGATGATAATTTGTCAATTTCTCCCTGTAGTTCTATCAATTTTTGCTTTGTATATTTCAAAGACATTTGATTAAAGCAAATTGTCTGGCTTACTAGATATGTGATCTATGGCAATTTACTTATTTCCTCTGGGCTTTATTTTTCTCATTTGTAATATGTTGGTAACAATAGTATTACCTAATACAGTTGTCAGTAAATATTTGCTATTGGTATCTTCACAGCAGTGATTAGTGAGGGAGCAGAAAAGGAGAACAGTTAGCTTTATTCAGTTGCACTTTTGGCCAGGGAAGAAGTTGGGGGAGAAATATAAATGATTAAGGATATTAAAGTGGAAAAATAGTAGTGGGGAGGGTAGGATGGCTAAGAAGAGAGGTGACAAGCCTGAGCTATGTGGGCAAAGATACCCTGGACATCTTAATGAGAGTGAAGGACAAGTGTGGTGTGAGGGGGTATGAATGAGCTGGTGAGACAATTATTAGGGTAAATCTGAGGTCCAATGTGAGGTCTCAGGTGTTGGTGGAAGAAAGGGGTTAAGGTAAAGACTTGTTGTTTACATGGTTGCTAAAGCTACACAGAATAGGGATGGTACTGGATGGAAACGAGAACTTAAAGCCTTGTATATTGGTGACAGTGGAGCAGCAGGATTGCACAAACAAGAGAAGTGGTGCTTTGAGAGTGGCATTGGCAACAGAATGAATGCCAGTTCTATGTGTGGTATTGGGAACTTGGGAGAATGAGCCCCTTCGCTAGAGGCGATGCAGGGTAACTACACTTTCAGGAGAGCCAACTTTCAGGGCAAGAGGATGGAGAGGCTTAATGGGGTAGTGGGGAGTTGACAATGTTGAGGAGTGCGTTTACTGTGGAATAGGGCAAAGTATAAAGCTTGGGGGAGGGAGCAGTGGGCCAGTGGGTCAAAGGAAAGAAAACACAAGTACTTTACATCTTGGCCAAGGATGAAAAGGGTGTGAGGCATGCTAGGATCAGCCATCTGCAAAATTTCAAAAAATATTCTCGACAATGAGGCCTAGAACAGGGGCCAAGAGAGTGTTAGTTTCTTAATGATTTAGGAAAGGAGGAGGGCAAGGAGGGACAGTTACAAATAGATTGACAAGAGGACTTTTAATTTTTTTATTTTTTTCAAGTTTTTATCTCAATTCCAGTTAGTTAATATACAGTGTAGTATTAGTTTCAGCTGTAGAGTTTAGTGATTTACCACTGACATATAACATGCAGTGCTCATCACAAGTGTCCTCTTTAATACGCATCACCCACTTAACCCATCCCCCCGCCCACCACCCCTCCAATAACCCTGTTTGTTCTCTAAACTTACAAGTCAGTTTTCTGGTTTGCCTTTCTCTTTTTCCACCTATGTTCTTCTCTTTTGTTTCTTAAATTCCACATATGAATGAAATCATATGATATTTGTCTTTCTTTGACTTATTTGGCTTAGCATAATGCTCTGTCATTGCAAATGGCAAGATTTCAATGTATTTACGGCTGAATAATACTCTGTTGTATGTATATGTGTATACCACATCTTCTTTATCCATTCATCAGTTGATGGACATTTGGGCTCTTTCCATATTTAGCTATTGTTGATAATGCTGCTATAAACATTGGAGTGTATGTATCCCTACAAGTTTATATTTTTATATCATTTGGGTAAATACCTAGCAGTATAATTGCTGGGTAATATTTTTAACTTTTTGAGGAATCTCTATACTGTTTTCCAGAGTGGCTGCACCAGTTTGCATTCCAACCAATAGTGTTAGAGGGTTCACTTTTTTCTACATCCTCATCAACACCTGTTGTTTCCTGTGTTGTTCATTTTAGCCATTCTGACATGTGTGATATGATATCTCATCATAGTTTTGATTTGTATTTCCCTGATGATGAGTGAAGTTGGACATCCTTTCATATGTCTGTTAGCCATCTGAATGTCTTCTTTGGAAACATGTCTATTCATGTCTTCTGCCCATTTCTTAACTGGGTTGTTCGCTTTTTGGTGTTTTTTTTTTAATTTTTTTAACATTTATTTATTTTTGAGACAGAGAGAGACAGAGCATGAACAGGGGAGGGTCAGAGAGAGAGGGAGACACAGAATCTGAAATGGGTTCCAGGCTCTGAGCTGTCAGCACAGAGCCCGACGCGAGGCTCGAACTCACGGACCGTGAGATCATGACCTGAGCCGAAGTCGGACGCTTAACCGACTGAGCCACCCAGGCGCCCTGGGTTGTTTGTTTTTTGGATGTTGAGTTTGATAAGTTTGTATATATTTTGGATACTAAATCTTTATCAGATATGTCATTTGCAAATATCTTCCCCCATTCTGTAGGCTGCCTTTTAGTTTTGTTGATTCTTTTCTTTGCTGTGAAGAAGTTTTTTATCTTAACGAAGTTCATGTTTGCTTTTGTTTGCCTTGCCTTCGGTGACATGTCTAGTAGGAAGTTGCTCTAGCCAATGTCATAGAGGTTGCTGCCTGTGTTCTCTACTAGGGTTTTGATGGTTTCCTGTCTCACATTTAGGTCTTTCATCCATTTTGATTTATTTTTGTGTGTGGTGTAAGAGAGTGGTCCAGTTTCATTCTTCTGTATGTCACCCTCCAGTTTTCCCAGAAGCATTTTTTGAAGAGATTGTCATTTTTCCATTAGATATTCTTTCCTACTTTGTTGAAGATTAGTTGACCATATAGCTGTGGGTTCATTTCTGGGTTTTCTATTCTGTTGCATTGATCTATGTGTCTGTTTTTGTGTCAGTACCATACTGTCTTGATCACTCCAGCTTTGTAATATAACTTGATGTTCAGAATAGTGATGCCTCCAGCTTTGCTTTTCTTTTTCAAGGTTGCTTTGACTATTCAGAGTCTTTTGTGGGTCCACACAAATTTTAGGATTGTTTGTCCTAGTTCTGTGAAAAATGCTGGTGGTATTTTGATCAGGATTGCATTAAATGTGTAGATTGCTTTGGGTAGCAATCTTTGTGCCTCCAACCATGAGCTTGGAATGTTTTTCCATTTCCTGTGTCATCTTCAATTTCTCTCATCAGTGTTTTATAGTTTTAAGAGTACAGATCTTTTACTTCTTTGATTAGGTTTATTCCTGGGTATCTTACTGTTTTTGGTGCAATAGTAAATGCGAACATTTCCTTGATTTCTCTTTCAACTGCTTCATTATTGGTGCATAGAAAGGTAATAGCTCTCTACGTTAATTTTGTAGACTGAAAGTTTACTGAATTCATGTAACATTTCTAGCAATTTTCGGTGGAGTCTTTTGGGTTTTCCACATGGAGTATCATGTCATCTGCAAATAGTGAAAGTTTGACTTCTTCCTTGTTGATTTGGATGCCTTTTATTTCTTTTTGTTGTCTGATTGCTGAGGCTGGGTACTTTGAGTACTATGGTAAATAACAGTGATGAGAGTGGACATCCCTGTCTTGTTCCTGACCATAGAGGAAAAGATCTCAGTTGTTCCCATTGAGGATCATATTAGCTATGGGTTTTTCACGTATGGCTTTTATTATGTTGAGGTATGTTCCCTCCAACCCTACTTTGTTGAGGGTTTTTATCATGAATGGATGTTGTACTTTGTCAAACGCCCTTTCTGCATCTATTGAAAGGATCATATGGTCCTTATCCTTTCTTTTATTAATGTGGTATATTGTGTTGATTGATTTGCAAATATTGAACCGTCCTTGCAAGCCAGGAATAAATCCCACTTGATTGTGGCGAACGATTCTTTAAATGTACTGTTGGATTTGACTTGCTAGTATTTTGTTGATAACTTTTGCATCCAAGTTCATCAGGACATTGGCCTATAGTCCCCTTTTTTAGTGGAGTCTTTGTCTGGTTTTAGAATCAGGGTAATGCTGGCCTCACAGAGTGAATTTGGAAGTTTTCCTTCCATTTCTATCTTTTGGAACAGTTATAGGAGAATAGGTATTGACTCTTCCTTAAATGTTTGGTAGAATTCCCTTGTGAAGCCATCTGGTCCTGAACTTTTGTTTGTCGGGAGATCTTTGATTATCAATCAGTTTCTTTGCTGGTTATAAGCCTGTTCAAGTTTTCTACTTGTTCCTGCTTCAGTTTTGGTAGTTTATATGTTTCTAGGAATTTATCCATTTTGTCCAGATTGTCCGATTTGTTGGCATATAATTTTTCATAATATTCTCCTATAATTGTTTGTACTTCTGAGGTGTTGGTTGCTATTTCTTCTCTCTCATTTGTGATTTTTTAATTTGGGCCTCTTCTCTTTTCTTTTTGATAAGTCTGGCTAGGGAGCTATCAATTTTGTTAATTTTTCAAAGAACGGTTTCCTGGTTTCACTGATCTCATCTATTGTGGTTATAGTTTCTATATCATTTATTTCTGTGCTAATCATTAGTATTTCCCTTCTTCTGCTGGCTTTAGGTTTTACCCCCCCCAGCTCCAATAGGTGTAAGGTTAGGTTGTTTATCTGAGATTTTTCTTGCTTCTTGAGGTAGACCCATATTGCTATGTACTTCCCTCTTATGACTGCTTTTGCTGCATCCCAAAGGTTTGGGACTGTCATGTTTTCATTTCTGTTTGTTTCCATGCATTTTTAAGTTTCTTCTTAGTTTTCCTGGTTGACCCATTCATTCTTTAGTAGCATGTTGTTTAACCTCCATGTATTTATGTTCTTTCCATTTTTTTCTTGTGGTTGACGTCAGTTTCATAGCATTGTGGTCAGAAAATATGCATGGTATGATCTCAGTCTTTGTGTACTTGTTGGGGCCTGATTTGTGACCTGGCATGTGATCTATTCTGGAGAATGTCCCATGTGCACTCAGAAGGAACGTGTGTTCTGCTGCTTTAGGGTGGAATGTTCTGACTATATCTGTTAAGTCCATCTGGTCCAGTGTGTCATTCAAGGCCATTGTTTCCTTGTTGATTTTCTGCTTAGATGATCTGTCCATCATTGTAAGTGGGGTGTTAAAGTCCCCTAGTAGTATTGTGTTATTCTCAACAAGTTCCTTTATGTTTGTTGTTAATTGTTGTATATATTTGGGTGCTCACAAGTTGGAGCTATAAATATTTACAATGGTAAGATTTTCTTGTTGGATAGCTCCCTTTATTGTGATCTAGTGCCCTTCCTCGTCTCCCATTACATTCTTTGGTTTAAATACAGTTTATCTGATATAAGTATTGACACTCTGGCTTTCTTTTGACATCCATTTGCATGAGAAATGCCTCTCCATGCCCTCACTTTCAAATTGTAGGTGTCTTTAGGTCTCAAACATCTATATGTAGGCAGCATATAGATGGGTCTTGTTTTTTTAAATCCATTCTGACACCCTATGTCTTTTGATTGGAGTGTTCTGTCCATTTACATTCAGAGTAATTATTAATAGATATGTACTTAGTGCCATTTTATTTCTTGTTTTGTCCTTGTTTCTGGAGATTTTCTCTACTCCTTTCTAGTCTTTGTCACTTTTTGTCTTTCCTTTCTACTCAAAGAGTCCCCTTTAATATTTCTTGCAGGGCTGGTTTAGTGGTCATGAACTCCTTTAGTTTTTGTTTATGTCAGAAACTCTTCATCTCTCCCTCTATTTGGAATGATAGTCTTGCTGGATAGAGTATTCTTGGCAGCAGATTTTTCTTGGTCAGCACATTGAATATGTCATGCCACTACCTTCTGGCTTGCTACGTTTCTTTTATTATTATTTGTTTTGTTATTTTCCATAATTCTATCTTCTGTATCACTCATTCGTTCCTCTGCTTCTTCCATCCTGTGGTCATTATATCCAGTCAGTTTCAAGTCTCATTTTCAAGTCTCATTTTTCATTTTGGCCCTAATCTTTTTAGCTGTTTTATCTCCGTGATGTCTTCCGTGCTTTTCCCAAGGGTCTCCACGGTGTTTTCCATGCTTTTCCCAAGCCCAATTAGTATACTTATGATTGTTGCTTTAAATTCTGCATCAAGCATATTACTCATATCTGCTTTGATTAGATCTTTGGCCATGACTTTTTCTTGTCTTTCTTTTGGGATGAATTCCTCCATCTTGTCATTTTGTCTCAAGTTCTGTCTTCTTCTCTGTGTTAGAAGAGACTGTTATGTTTCCTGCTCCTGAGTTTGAAGCTCCTGCTTCCTGTTTGAAGTAGAGATCATATAATATCCAGGGCCTGGCACTTCAGTAAGTGTCTCTGGTGTGTTACGTGCACTCTCCTGTTGTGTTGTTTCTGTTCTATAACTCAGGTCAGTCGTCTGCAGAGGCTGTCCTTGCCTTCAGCAGGGAACGTATGAATATTGGGCAGAATGTGGTGAGTTTAACTAGGTGTGCTCTGGTCTGCTTGTTAAAAGAGATGTATGCTACTTCCACTAGAATTGAAGCTTTGCAGAACTCAATGGTCAGTAGACATGGTGTGTGAGGGGCTTTGTGCTGGTCTTCTGGGGAAGGGGCCCATTGTGCTGGTTGTTAGGCACCCTTGCCCAAGAAAAGAAGTACCCACAAAGCACAGGTAGGCATGAGTTTGTTTATGCAGGTTAGGCAGTCAGTGTTGGGGTTGTGCAGCTTACTGAAGTCAGTTTATGCTGTGAGGTGAGGAAGGGGAATGGCGTCAGCCTGCCCCTTTGTCCCTGGAGAGGGAGTCACTGCTTGCTGCAGTCAGAAAACTTCTTTCTGAGTAGAAAATACTTTAGCCTCATGTGTCTTAGGTGTTTTTCAGACTGCTGTTTTCACAGTGTCTGTCTCTGGGTCACTTGCCTGCCTGGAGAAGCACAGTGCTCTCTACCCCAGCCAGGCCTGACGCCTTTTAAAACTCCATACTTTAAGGACCTGGTGTGGCAGGGATCTGCATTGGTCCTCTGGGAAAGGGTCTCACTGAGCTGGGACTGATGCAGTTTTGACCCAGAAGGGCAGTCGTGGCAGATCGCAGGGGCATGGAGTTTGGAGCAAAACAGGCTCAACAGCCAGTGTCCCAGTTAGAGGCCCTTAGCAGGTGTCTCTGCACCTATGCTGTGGGGCGGGGGAGGGAAATGGTTTCTGCTGGTTTCCTTGTCCCCAGAAAGGCAATGCCACCTTTCACAGATGCGCTCCATAAAGTATGAACATTCACTCCCTGTGTGTCCCAGGGAATTCTCAGATCATGCAGTCTGCCCCAGGGTTTCTTGCCTGCTTCTTCTCAGAAGTAAGGTAGTGCCCTCAAGTCTCTATCCCAACCAAGCCCATGGACCTCCAAAACTCCAGTCTTTGAGCCCCGCTGGTTGCAAAAACTCATGAAAATCATCCCCTCTTATTTTTCCAGCCAATGGCTTTGTGGAAGTGTTCTTCTTGTGCACATCCCTGTGTGTTCCTCTCTTTTCTGCCTTTCTCCACGACCAGGGCTCCCTTCCCTTTGCGGCACCCACAATCTGATCCCTTCTCCCCCAAACCACATCTCTGTACTGCCTACCTTCTTCAATGTGGCCTCTTTTTTTCCTCTAGTTGTGCAGTCCATTCTATCAGTCCTCAGGTTGATATCTCAGGTATTCAGAATGATTTGATGGCTATCTAGCTGTGCTCAGGGCCTGGGTAGGCCTAGGGTCCTCCTACTGTGCTGCCATCTTTGACAAGAGGACCTTTTAAATGAGTGGTACCCAGCTGTAGAATAGTCTGTTCCACTGGGTTGAGATTTCTTGATTTTATTTTTGTTTGTTTTGGGGTTTGTGTGTGTGTGTGTGTGTGTGTGTGTGTGTGGTGTGTGTGGGGGGTTTGGTTTAAAAGAAGTTGGATGGGGCATCTGTGTGGCTCAGTCAGCTAAGTGTATGACTTTGGCTCAGGTCATGATCTCACAGTTTTTGAGTTCAAGCCCCGTGTGGGGCTCTCTGCTGACAGCTCAGAGCCTGGAGCCTGCTTCAGATTTTGTGTCTCCCTCTTTTTCTGCCTTCCCCCATTCATGCTCTCTGTCTCTCAAAAATAAATAAAACATAAAAATAATAAAAAGTTGAATGTATATCTTTCAGGGAAGCTGGGAGGAGGGTTAGGCTGCAGGTCTTCAAAAATTCTAATGGAAAAATTATAGAATTTGAGACTATAGTATTTGGCTATGTCTCCCTCTAGTGGCTATCATTCAGAATAAATAAAAATAAATTTAAAATTTCAAACCCAAAGTCCAGGATTTGTGGCTTTAGGACTATCCTAAATTCTGTATAGTCAATTCTACATGAAATTCAGATAGGCATCTGTGCCCTTATTGTTTGAATAACATTGATTATTCTTCTAAATCTGAGGTGGCTGTATCAGGAAGATGCCATTGGCTAGTAGACTTCTGCACATAGGGATTAGGGATGGAACAAAGACAGATTAGATTCCTACCTTCATGGGGCTTACATTCTAGGGTGGGGAAAAGACCATCAATAACCGAGAAATAAGAATCTTGAAACCTCTAATTAGTGCTACGCAGGACATACACCGAATGTAGGAAATACACAGGGGCTAAGGTAGACAACCTACTTGGGACAGGGTGGTCAGGGAAGACTTCTTTGAGGAGATAGTTAAGATGAGAGGAGGCAGAAGGATACTCTGGGCAGGCCTTGTGATAGGAAACAGCTTGACCTGCTTTAGTTGCTAACAGAAGACTGGTAGAACTAGAACAAAATTAGCAAGTGGCATAGGGAAGAAGTTGTGGTTGGAGGAGATATCAGGGACCACAGCATGCCAGCCCTTTAGGCCATGGGAAACCTTATAAGCTGTGGGAAGTTCACTGAGGAGTACTTTCATCCTATCTTAGGCAGGCTGTATTTATTTCAAAAGTCAATTTTGTTGAAATTGTACCTAAACAAATAGAAGAAATATTTTCAAATGTGAATTTGATTTCATCTGTTGGTTCGTCAGACCATAGATTTCCTTGGCACTAAACATTCTTTCTATATGGCTTTTGATAATGAATTGAAACAGGATATTGAACTTGAAACAGCAGGTTCTTTGTTGAAAAACATTTCCACTTACCTAAGATGTTGTTCTCTTGAAGGAAGTGAACATCACATTCAAGGTACTAACTTCCACCTGAGGAGAGATTGGAGAGAGCTTTCTCTTTTTGTGAAAACAACTTCTGTATTTGGATTATTTCATTCAAAAAGGCTTACCAAAATTAGCCACACCCCAAAGGAAGATAGTTCTTCTACAATGCGAGAATGTGAAAAACTTAATATCACTTATATTTTGTCAAGGAGTTTCAGGGCAGAGTTAAACATCTAAAGCTCAGTATCCAGTAATCAGCCTTTTTTGATATAAATATTTTTTACTTTAGAGGAAGCACTGTGAGAAATGAGGAAGACGAATGCTAGACAAAGACGACACTGTTAAGTTTATAATAGGAAAATGTTCAGTGTGATTCCGTGGTTGGCAGAGGGCATACATACAGCTAGTGGGCCCACTGTGCTGGGCTATGTGTAGACACACTGCATGGTTGCACCAAGGAGAGTGCCTTACCTAGTTATGCATCAGTATGCTGAGCCCTAGAGAAGTGACAATCTAACAGGTTGATGGTAAAGCTCACTGCATTAGATAATGCAAGATAGGTGGATATGTTAGTCTTCCATTCAGAAAAGACAACACTAGACTCTGGTTCAAAGCAGGCAGCTGTAAGAATGGTACTTGGCCAAAAGGAGGAAGGGAAGAGGAAGAAAAGAGGCAAAGGTGATATGGCATAAGGAAAAGGACATCAGGGTGGTCTACTACCACCACTAGCCAAAATATCTCCCCATCTACAGGGACTGAGAGGGAAATAGTTTTACAACTGGGGATATTCAGGTTATAACAGGTTAAAATTTTTGTTGTTGTTGCAAATTAAGTCATGTTCTAAAAAATATTGGTATAAGCGTAGTTTGGAGTATCCAGATCATCTATGACATTTTTGTAAGTGAGTATTGCTACATGATTTTGACGCCCAAGTTTTCATTTTTATATATAATCATGACAGTGCTAAGTGATGACATTTAACTGTTTTGTTTATATTTATACAATTATTTTATTGATTTCTATAAAGCACATGATTAATATAGAAATAAATCTTGCGTTGTGTTATTTACTCCAACCAAAACCATGCATTCTGTTGCTTAGTCAGCTCATGGCCATGTTTATCCCTGGATACAATATGGCTCAATTGACCTACTGCAAGTAAAGCTTCTACATATCAGAGTTTCTATGCTAAATGATGCCAAAACCCAGTCAGTCCCTCAGAAGTTTCACACAAAAAGCCTTCAGATTCATTCACCATGTTGAGTTACAATCAGCTATGTTTATATAATAGGTCAAATTGAAAGTAAATGCTGGCTAAGGACCAGACAATTCTGGGGGGGAAATGTCTAGTTCCAAAGCTATTCTTCCCTGCCTAGAATGCTCTACACCAGTCACTTCACATGGTTTCAACTTTCTCAACTTAAATGTCACCTCCTCAAAAGGATAAAATAAGGAATAATATTTATAAAAGAAACAAAAGTAAGCAGAAATAAAAAATAGTTCTTGAAAGAGAAGTCAATAGCTGGGACAAACTCTAGGTCAGGAAGAATTGGACAATGAGTAAATTGGAAGAATGCTGAGGAATTCACCTGGCATCCAAATAAAGGAAAATATGAACAATCAGTTAAAGATGTGAAGGATACATTCTGGGTGGCATTTCTAATAGGAGTTCCAGATGTTTTTTCCAGACATAATTTCAGACATTTCTAATAGGAGTTCCAGAAGAAAAATGAAATATTCAGTAGAGATGACATTAAGTCCACATAGTAGGCACATTATAGTGACACTGCATCATAAAGAGAAAATCTTAAAAGCAGCCAGAGGAAAAAAGACACATTACCCACAAAGGAATGACAATTAAATAAACAGCTGTTTTCTCATCTACAATGAAGACAAAGGAGTAATATTATGAAAGTGTTGAGAAAAAGTAACCATCAACCCAGAGTTTCACATCCAGTTAAACTATATGTCAAAAAAGGGAGAGAAAAATTTGCCACAGGCTCTTATTGAAGAGACTATTAAGATTCTTCTCCATCAAGAAGAAACCTGAACTCAGAAGAAAAGCATAGCGTATGAAAACAACCAACCAACCAAAAAACAGTGAGCACGGGAACAGATCAAATACTTCTGGAAATGTATTTATGTGACTAAAAAATCTCCCCCGCAAAACAAATTTTTGCATGTTTTTATTAAAAAAAGGTAAAAACTGGGGTGCCTGTGTGGCTTATTCGGTTGAGCATCCAACTCTTGATCTCGGCACAAGTCATGATCCCAGGGTCGTGGAATTGAGCCCCGTGTTGGGCTCTGCACTGAGTGTGGAGCCTGCTTAAGATTCTCTCTCTCTCCTTCTGCCCCTTTACCTGACTCGTGTGCTCTCTCTCTAAAAAGGAAAACAATTTTAAAAAAGATAAATACTAAAACTCTTCCTTAATAATATTATTTGTGTGTGTGTGTGTGTGTGTGTGTGTGTGTATTCAATGGGTAGTTAAGGATACTAAGTCCTTTAATACAGTTAATCCATCACCCAGCTTAGCAGTAATCAATATTTTGGCTATTTTGTTTTATATACTGCTAAAGTCTTTAAAAATATACAAATATTGAATTATTTTAGAGTGTATTAAAAGTTTATGGTTAAGAACATATGCTGAATATTGGGGGTGCCCGGGTGGCTCAGTCAGTTAAGCAACTGACTTCAGCTCAGGTCAGGATCTCACAGCTTGTGGGTTTGAGCCCCACATCAGGCTCTGTGCTGACGGCTTAGAGCCTGGAGCCTGTTTCGGATTCTGTGTCTTCCTCTCTCTCTGCCCCTTCCCTGCTCACACTCTGTTTGTCTCTCTCTCTCTCAAAAATAAATACACATTTAAAAAAAAAGAATATATGCTGAATATTTAAGACAGCCTAAGCATACAGGTAGATATACAATCTGTAGATACTAAAATTACAGTGAATCTATGAAAATTTATCAATCCAAAAAAAGACAGGAAAGGAGCGGGGAAAGCTGGTAAAAAGGATTGCAAGTAGTAAATTAAAAAAATAAGATGATGGGGGCGCCTGGGTGGCGCAGTCGGTTAAGCGTCCGACTTCAGCCAGGTCACGATCTCGCGGTCCGTGAGTTCGAGCCCCGCGTCAGGCTCTGGGCTGATGGCTTGGAGCCTGGAGCCTGTTTCCGATTCTGTGTCTCCCTCTCTCTCTGCCCCTCCCCCATTCATGTTCTGTCTCTCTCTGTCCCAAAAATAAATAAAAACGTTGAAAAAAAATTAAAAAAAAATAAGATGGTAGAAATAAGTCTAAATACATGACTGATTACAAAGGTAAACAAATTAAATTTATATATTGAAAGACAAGAAGCTATCTGATTTGATTATGATTTTTGCAAGAGGTATACTACAACAGAATGACATAGAAAAGTTTAGTGAAATGAAGGTAGGGGCACATGGGGGGCTCAATCAGTTAAGTGTCTGTCTCTTGATTTTGGCTCAGATCATACATAATCTCTCGTTTTGAGAGATTGAGCCTTACATGGGGCTCCCCACTAACAGCGCAAAGCCTGCTTGGGATTCTCTCCTGCCTTCTCTCTCTGCCTCTCTCTCTCTCTCTCTCTCTCTCTCACACACACACACACACACACACAAAATAAATAAATACACTTAAAAAAAAGGAAGGAAGGTAATAAACTCAAGAAAAGCATAACCAAAAAGGAAAAGGTAATCAGAGTAAGTTATGTTGAAATTAAGAACTTGCTTTCATCAAGTGTCAGCATAAAGAAGCCACAAACTGGGAGAAGTTACTTGCACGAGTATCCAGAATATAGAAAGAAAACTTTTGAATCAATTGGAAAGAGACAAATAACCCAATAATGATAAGCAAAAGACATGTACAGGCATTTTAGAGAAGAGGAACCAAGAATAGAGAATACACATATGAAAAGGTGTTCAACCTCATTAGTAACCAGGAAAATGCAAAATAAAAAACAAAGATTCTATTTCACACTTACCATACAGGCAAAAATTTTAAAGTCTGATCATTTCAAATGGAGCAACAGGACATGTATATTCTGAAGATAGAAAAAAATTTGGTACAACCTGTATGGTAAACAGTTTGGCATAACTTAGAAAAGTTTTCTCATCTGAAAAATGGGCTTAATTTTGAAATATACCCTATAGAGTTATTTTGAGGATTAACTGGCTTAACGTCTTTTGAAGAGGTTTTTTTTTTTTTCATAGAAAGAAACTGAGACATTTAAAGGTTTAAGTAATCTGCCTGTGGACTGGCAGAAGCTATGTGCAATGCATGTAAATGACAAAGCATGAGTATCCAGAATGTGTAAATATATCTTATTGAGACAGAGGCAAATAATAAAAAAGAGAAGATTCACATAAGAAACTTAAATTGCCAATAAACATATGAAGAGATACTCAACACTTTTAATAATCAGGGAAAGATTAAATGAAACAAAAATACAATGCCAGGGAAAAATCAGAATAACGCTGGGGTACTATGTCAAAACTCCTGCTGTGGGACTATAAACCGATTCCACTGCTTTAGAACCAGTTTGTCAATATCTAGTACAGGTGAGAATGTGCACAGCTTGGGACAAGGTAATCCCTTAGACCCAGAGCAATGGTCTTCAATCGGGAGTATGCATATCCTTGTGGTTATATGAAGCGTTTGCCAGGTACCGGGGTGCTGATGGTAAAGAAAAACTTCAACTTCCATGTGTACTTTTCCTCCAGCAACTCCAGCAACTCCCGCGTGCTTCTTTCCCACCTCCTGTTTCATAATTGTTCTTTTTTCCCGTCTTCAAAAATAATCTTCAAAAATAATAGAAAGGCATTGTCTTCTATTACAATGGCTGGGATCAATGTCATCAACCTACATTGCTGCAGTGACTCAAAGGGGCTTTTTTTCCCTACTAAATCCAATGAGTTACCTCATAATGTGTATGGAATTATTTTTGAATTTTATACATAATTTACAAAATATTTCCAAGAGCCGAGCACTAGAGTACATATATGTGCACCTGTTTACTGAAAGAAAATCATGCCTTTTATCCTACTCTTGGCTCCAAGAAACTCCATTATGTTGGTTAGTTACATCTTGCACTGCATTATTATAAATTAAGCATGAGAAACAGCATATTTACTCATATTTCAAATAATTTATTATAAATTAATTATATTAGATCTACATAATTTTCATCTTGTCTTGATGACTTTCATTAGTTTATCATAAATAGGTGTTCAATAACTTATTTCTAATAATTTTTTTCTGATATTCCTTAAAACGTGCATTAACACATTTATTTTAATTGTGTTAAATTAAAATACACAATTTTAGCGTATTGTGTATTTTACGCTACACAATAGTGTAGCACACTAGTGCACTTCATTCCTTCCTGCATGTTTGTGTATCCTTCAGGGATCATTTTCCTTTTTTAAGTGCAGGTGACTAATTTCCCCATCCCTGTTTTCTGGAAAAGGTCTTTGTTTGGCTTTTGTCTTTGAAGAATATTTTTCTTGTGTAAAGATTTCTAGGTTGGCAGATATATCCTTTCAGTACTTATGAAGATACCTTTCTATTGCCCTCTGTCTGGTTTCCATTGTTTCTGTTGAGAGGTCAACCACCAATATTATTATCGCAACTTTGCTTTTATTATTTTATTTTACTGGATTTTTTAAATGTTTGTTTATTTTTGAGAGAGAGAGTGTGAGTGGGGAGGCACAAAGAACAAAGGATCTGAAGTGGACTCTTTGCTGACAGCAGCGAGTCTGATGCGGGACTCAAACTCATGAATGTGAGATCATGACCTGAACTGAAGTCAGACGCTCAGCTGACTGAGCCACCCAGGTGCCCCTATTGTATTTTTTTTTTTAGAATACTTTTTTTTGTTTTTATTTTTTAATTTTTTTATTATTGTAACTTTGAAGGTAATGTTTCTTTTCTTTCTATTTGCTTTGAGCTAGGAATGATTCTCTCCTTTTCTTTAGATTTTAGCAATGTCACTCTGATGTGTTTAAGTGTATCCTTTAATATTTATGCTTTTTTAAAATTTATATTTATTCTATTTGGACTTCATAATAATAGTTCTTGAATGTATTAATTGATACTTTCTTCAGTTTTGGAAAATCCTGGGGGATGGATACCTGGGTTAAAAAGTATGTTATTTTATGTGGTTTATTATTAGTTTCAAATATTAAAAAAATGTTTTAAAAGCAAAACAACAGGGTCTGTCTCAGGTTTTCACCTACAGCTCTACTCCTTCTTATTTGCATAGAGGTTACTCCTGACTCTTGCATTGCTGGCTTGCCATTTTGATTCCCTAGTTTACTTCTTTAACAATGAGATTTTTAAGTGTTCTGCTCATGAACAAGTCTTGGAATTACCACCTAAAATTCAGAAGCTTAAAATACATCTTAAAGGCTACCACGAATGTGTAAGTAGCACAGAGAAGGGCCACTTGAAAGAAAGCAATCCTTGCCAAAGATGCCAAAGCCTTGCCAAAGACGGTATGGAAAAGGGGAGAAGAGACTGTGATGAGGATTTGTTTACAGAAGCAGCTGTAGGAGCAGAGAATGGTTACAATAATTAGACTGAGGGAAATTGCAAAAGCCTGAGAACTTCTGTGTCAATTGAGAGGCCCAGTGAAATGCCCAAGAAATAGACAACACATGTCCAGGACAGAAAAACAAAACACAATGAAAACAAACAAACAAACAATTATACAGGATTACTACAGCTAATAGACTATTCTTCCAGTTGTCCACAGTTAGAAGAATTTGCTAATCTTCTGTTAGGAATACATGGTCAGACAAGAATGCATTCATGGAAACACATCATAATCAGCTGTGGTTAAGTAAACCAGAGTGTTATACATGGAGTCAGACATTCTTATTTTGATTTCCACTTTGTCTCACCTATGTGGCCTTGACAAATCATATACCCTCTGGATCCTTAGTGGTTTTTTTTGTAAAATAGAGATAACAATAGTAACTCAACCTACCTCTGTCACAGGGGGCTATAATGAGAAACAGTACCATGAACTAGTGAGGAACATGGGCTCTGGAGTCAAGTGGGTCTGTGTTCAAATTTTATTTACTTATTTTTAAGAAGTTTATTTATTTTTGAGAAAGAGACAGAGCACACGAGTAGGGGAGGGGAAGAGAGAGAGAATCCTAAGCAGGCTCTGCACTGCCAGTGCAGAGACCAATGTGGATCTTGAACCCATGAACCGTGAGATCATGACCTGAGCTGAAGTCAAGAGTCGGACGCTTAACCGACTGAGCCTCCCAGGTGCACCTATATTCAAATTTTATTTTATTTTATTTTATTTTATTTTATTTTATTTTATTTTATTTTATTTTATTTTATTTTATTTTATTTTATTTAAAAAATGTTTTTAGTTTATTTATCTTTTGAGAGAGAGCAGGAGAGAGGCAGAGAGAGAAGGAGAGAATCTTAAGCAGGCTCCACACTGTCAGCGCAGAGCCCTATGCGGGTCTCAAACTCATGAACTTGATTGAGATCATGACCTAAACCAATATCAAGAGTCAGAGGCTTAACTAACTGAGCCATCCAGGCGCCTCCCTGTGTTCAAATTTTAATTGCAAGACCTACCTGGGTATATTGGGTAAGTCTCAATGTCTTTAAGCTTTAATGCATTCATTTGTAAAATGAAGTTAATGATGGTACCCTCAGGATTCACCAGAGGATGATGAGGTTTTTGCATAATGCCTGATGTGTGATAATTAATACTTGCTATTACTATATAATTGAGGAATGAGTCAATGTGTGTAGAAATACCTTAAAGATTATAAAGTTATACAGTTATTATCTTTATTTTGTATTGATTTTTTAGACAGATTATATTATTTCCAAAATTCTGATCAAAAGAACACCTCCAGGAACTGTGACCAGATGAGTCTGGTTGATCCCATGTGTACCGAACAAACCATTCAGATGTGAGCTACATTTCACAGAGTCTACTTGATGTTGGTTACACAACTGATTGATGATCTAAACCTAATCCTATAGTACATATGGTCTTAAGAGGGACTAGTTCTCTTAAAGCATTTTAAATGCTTTACAGTACTATAAGTCTTAGGTGTCCCCACAAATCAGATCCTTTGATGGAGTGTGTTAGAGCAAGAGACAAAGGGCATAGGAGATGCAATATCCTAGTTTTGTTCTCTTTCACTTAGGGCTGATTCTAGAGAGAGAAACCATACAAGTTCCCTTTTCCCCTTGCAGTCCCCCGTGACATGCAAAACCTTTTATAAATATAGAAAGCAAATCAGACTCTATTTAAAGGAATAGAAACAAAGGGTAAATATTTCTGTATCTCTACATGCAAATATGAGAAAGATAATTTAAGGAATTTTCAAACATTTTACATGTTTATTTTTGAAACAGGTACTAGATTCACATGGTGCCACACTCAGAAGCACAAGTGGAAGTGGTGTTCCTTCCTTTCCCCTTCTGAGTTACCTTGTTTCTATCCTTCCCTGGATTCAACTACTGTCCCCTATTTCTGATTTGTTCTAGATGTTCCATATGGATTTGTTATAAGGATTTACTCAGATGTACTTGCAGGAGGTCAGCTAAGCAGTCGTCTTTGTATCTGATGCTAGAGCTTGAAGTCTACAGGATAGGCAGTTGGGGAGGGACGATGGAGATATAAAACAGGAGGCAAGCAAGCTGGAACCTGTGAACATCAGTTGGAATCTGCGAGGATGGATTAGAACCTCTGTCAATTCTCTCTGCCCCTGACTTGGTGTGGCTGTCCTACAGAAGAAGCCAGTACCCTTCACAGAGCTGATCACACACACACACACACACACACACACACACACACACACACACGTGGCCCAGAGTTGGAGAAACTGAAGGAGAATCCAAGGGAAGGTGAGGCAGTTGAGGCGCAGGCTAAAGAGAGGTGCCAACAGATAAACAACAAGGCATGTGAACTGCAAGAGTGCCCACTTTTACCTTGGAAGCATAAAAATCAAAACGTTGCTGCTTGACTTCTTTCTGCTTTCCAAATCTCCTGCAAAGATGTCTCTTGAGACCCACCCTACCTGGAAACACACTGAGAAGGGAATTTTGGGAAATGTAGTTCAGGCTAGTCAACATATCACAAAGGTACTATATGTAGGTACCATTTTTTAAAATTCTTACACAAATGCTACCATATTATGTATACTCCTTTGCACCTTTCTTAGAGGTCCTGCCATATCATTTTATATAGATGTATGTCATTCTTTTTAATGGTAGTAGAGTATTGCATTGTGTTTGGGTTGTTCCATTTTTCTGCTATCTCAAACAATGCTGCAATGAATAACCTTGGACAGATGTCCTTTTGCCTATGTACAAGTGTGCCTGTGTGCTAAGTTCCTAGAAGGTAAGTTCTGCATTTAAAACTCTTGGGGCACCTGGGTGGTTCAGTCGGCCAAGTGTCCAACTTCGGCTCAAGTCATGATCTCATGGTTCATGGGTTTGAGTCCCATGTTGGGCTCTGTGCTGACAGCTCAGAGCCTGGACCCTGCTTCAGATTCTGTGTCTCCCTCTCTCTCTGCCCCTCCCCCGATTGTGCTCTTTCTCTCTCTTAAAAAAATAAAAAGCATTAAAGAAAAATTTTTTAAAAATCTGATATATTGCCTAATTGCTCTCTATATAGAAACTATATGAATTTTTTCTATTAAGCAAAATATGACAGTGCCTGTTTTCCCATATTCTTATAACAAATCTTTTCAAATCTGTTTACCTTTGCAAATGTTATAGGTAAAAAAAAATGTATTTCAGTATGGCAATGTGATTGTAATTTTTATTTTTATTATTATGAATGGGTTTGATCTCTTGGGGATATTTCTGGAAAGGGAAAGGAAAGAAAATGTTTAGAAGGGAAAGGAAAGAAAATGTTAGAAAGTTTAGAAACATTTTAGAAATTTGGATTGGATTCAATGTCCATTTAAAAAGTTATCTTTGGGGAGCCTGGGTGGCTCAGTCGGTTGAGCGTCTGACTTCGGCTCAGGTCATTATCTCATGATTTGTGGGTTCGAGCCCTGCATTGGGCTCTCTGCTGACAGCTCAGAACCTGGAATCTGCTTCAGATTCTGTGTCTCCCTCTGTCTCTGCCCTTCCCCCACTCATGCTCTGTCTCTCTGTCTCTCAAAAATAAATAAATGTTAAAAAATTTTTTTCAAGTTATCTTTTATTTTTTTTTAAGTTTTTAAAATGTTTATTTATTTTTTTTTTAATTTTTTTTTCAACGCTTTTTATTTATTTTTGGGACAGAGAGAGACAGAGCATGAACGGGGGAGGGGCAGAGAGAGAGGGAGACACAGAATCGGAAACAGGCTCCAGGCTCCCAGCCATCAGCCCAGAGCCCGACGCGTGGCTCAAACTCACGGACCGCGAGATCGTGACCTGGCTGAAGTCGGACGCCTAACCGACTGCGCCACCCAGGCGCCCCAAAATGTTTATTTTTGAGAGAGAGAAAGACACAGAGCATAAGTGGGGGAGAGGCAGAGAGAGAGAGAGAGGGAGACACAGAATCTGAAGCAGGCTCCAGGCCCCGAGCTGTCAGCACAGAGCCGGACGTGGGGCTCAAACTCACAAACCACAAGATCATGACCTGAGCTAAAGGCAGACGGTTAACCAACTGAGCCACCTAGGTTCCCCTAAAAAGTTATCTTTTAAATACTGGCCCCTCCTCTTCCAAAACAAGTTGGATTTTAAAGAACTTCTCACTGGCAGCAGATGATATTACTGATGAGAAATAGTGTACCACTGTACTATAAGGCTCCATCATTTTAGCAGAAAGCAAAGGTAAAGTCCAACCTAGAAGTTGCTAAATCTGCTTTTTACTTAGCTTACAGCTGAAACATAATATGCATAGGATTCAATGTCTTATAAATATCTCATTTAATGTAATTCTATAACTCTATAGCAATCTTGGGTTATATTAGTTTGGAATATAAGGCATAGATATAGGAAACAAATTTCTCTCCTAAACTATCCCTGGATGGTCATTGAGAGCAAAATATTAACTATATCTACATCTTACGTGTTCTGTGTAGATCAAAGTTTCTAACACAAGTTTGTGAGTTAATAAAATAAAGCTGTTACTTTTGTAGATGGCTGGATTCTACCATGTTTTTTTTCTTAGTTCTTTTATTGTTAAAAAAAGATTAAGCACTTTAAATAGAAAGTAATTAATTAAAAAAATTACAGGATGGGGTGCCTGGGTGGCTCAGTCGGTAAAGCAGACAACTTTGGCTCAGTTCATGATCTCCCGGTTCATGAATTCGAGCCCCGCATGGGCCTCGCTGCTGTCAGCTCAGAGCCTGCTTTGGATCCTCTGTCCCCCCTCCCTCTGCCCCTCCTCCACTCATGCTTTCTTTCTCAGAAATAAATAAACATTTAAAAAAATTTACAGGATGTTCTTAGGTATGGCTTGGCATGGTGTTTTATAAATCAGATGTCTGCATATGGCTTTTAGGTGTTTTACCATGTCCTAGTTGAAATTTATTTGATTTAGTGGGATTTACCAGCATCTCAGCTTTCATTCTCTGAAGTACTGTGTTTTCCTGGAGGAACTCTGATCTACTTGATGAAAACAAGACCAGCTTCCTCCTGGGAAAGCCCCTTTCAAAAATAAGTGTGTAGCCAGTCCACATCACAGGTGTTTGTAGTGACATTTCATTTGTTAAAGACATTCAAGGAATACAGTTGATAAGTCTATGTGATATTGATACTTATTATGTCCTCTGGTAAGTGTAGAGGATATTTTACTACAGCAAGTCATCTGAGATAAGTACCTATGAGTGGAGGGCACACATTCATACTTAACCATCATATATACCTATTTGTTTTGCCTGTGAAATCAAAATTCTCTTCTACAATGGTTAAAGAGAGTCCTCATCCTAACAGTGGGCTACCTAATGTTAGAAAAGTCAAGGATTATGAAGAGTTTGAGATTTTATACCACTTTCAAGCTAACAAGTTAGTCTGCCAATTTCCTGTTGGAAAGAAGGCATGAGTTTCCTGGATCAGAAACAATGGACTGCTGTTACAGTCTGATCTTCACATTCTCACCCATTCCCCTTACAAGTTCCACAGGGACAATGTGGAGGGGGCCCAAGGCAATGCTGCACATATATTAGGTTTGTACCAAGGCTGAGGGACCATGAGCTTAGAAAACTACCAGTCTTATTAGTTGGTTTCTTGCAAACCTACCAAAACTTTGCCCTGGAGAGAAACATTCTCTATTATCCCAGACAGCAAACAAATCTGCCCTCTGTCCTGAAGGCAGGCACTTTCTCCCTCTTCTAATACTGTTCACTAGAGCAGGTAATTTGGAATAAAAACTGTTACAGGTCGAGCAGAAACACAAGGGACTCAAGGAGAACTGTCTGCCAACAAGAAGAAGGGGCATTTTCCTGACTCATTATCAGATCTAGGTTCCTATTTTTCCTTCTGCATTATGTTTCCTATAGTCAAGACATAGTTCTCCATCCTAAGTAGCATCTTCTGCTGGTAGGTAACTTTCATATATGTAAAGGATTGGTTGGAAATAGATACTAGATTATGAACCCAGAATGTGGAGAGCTATAATAATTCTCTGCATATGTCTAAGGCCAAATTATCAGATAAAATGAAGGAGATATCCCTCAATGCCTAACTTTGCTTCTTGGGAAGCTTCAAATACCAGAGTCTTCTTGGATGTTAAGTTACATCCAAGCAGGTGAGGCAAAGAAAGTCTCCAGCACCTAATATGGCCATGAGGACAGGAGTTTTAATGAACTTGGGAAATTGTGGGCTTGGATACAGTGGCACTTTTTGATACCCAGTGATGAGCTTAAGAATCTCAAAGATGTTCAGACAGTTTGAAAGACTTTGAAGGAAAAAAAAAGTGATTTTTCAGGGACAGAACGATATTGTCCATAAGAAAACAAATCACATACACCAACCCCCTGAAATGGCTAGCCTTTGCCTAAGGATGCAAAACAGACCTTGGAGTTCTTAGTAAATTCCTGAGGTGATAGGGAACGCTGATCACAGTGAATATTTAAAGAAAGGATCCCTTAGGAGCTTCAGCCAATAAAATATTCTCTAAGTCAAGGAGTTCCTTCACCTTCCTGCTTCTTAATAATGAACATGGTGGTCAGAGTAGCAGCCTTCAGGCATCCTCAGTGTTCGGAAAAGACTGACCAGTGCGTGTGTATCTTTTAGGAAAGTGTTCTTTTCTCGCTTCTTAAAAAATTAATTTCCCTCAGTCCTTATCAGGGAACTATAATTTTTTAAAATCCTACACTTCACTTTAGAACTACTCACTCTGCCAAAAGAGATAGAAATGATAACTCTTTCTCACCGAAGAATGGAAGGCTTATTACAGTTGTATTAAAATGAGGAAAGGAATCTCCTTTTTGTTTTTTGCAATAAATTGTGAGAAAATTATTGATATGATGTAAAAATATTAGAGAAAACTTTAAAAGGAGGAAAAAAGTCATTCGTAATCATATTGTCTAAATATAGCTGTTCCTCTTCATTTTTGAACATTGCCTTTTTGTCCTTATTGAAATACATGCATATTTTTGGCATTGTTGCAAGAGATGTTTACAGCGAGTACAAACTCAATTTATAAGTATATCATGCTAAATTTTTAAGGAAGGAATTTTTCTTTAAAAATCACCAAATGCTACTAATGTATCTTGAAAGCAATGCCTTGATTTATCTTACAGCTCAACTATTATCTTATTTCACTGGAGGGAATAAATACATTCATCTGACAAAAGACACTCAGACCAATTGCTTTTTGGGGTCATTCCTAGTTTTGATAGAAAGACCCTGCTAGCATCTCCTTTAACCTAGAATTCATATCAGACTATTAACATGTAAATTAAACAGATAAGGGGCTAAATACTCACGGTTCTTGTTGCTTGAGATTGTGATCTGGTCTGTTGGAACATAATGTTTGCCCTAACAATGTTAAAGTACAAGCTTTACAAAAGTGTTAATATCTGGAGAATCTGTATTTGTTCGTATTGTCAGACCTTAGCTGGTATCTCTCTATGGGAGCAATCAATGAAAGCTTCAAACTGTCCTACATTGCTTATGGGTTTTTAATCTGTAAGGTTAAAAAAGGGATAAGGGTAGTAATAATAGATGTAGTTGAGAAGAGCATTGGGGAAGATTTATTGGTAGTCCATCCTATCTGTTTAGGATACTTTGCAAAGACTCAAATCTGTGGCTCAGAAGGGCTGTGAAAACATTGACAATGCAAATGCATTATTGGGTGGGAAAGCTGTTATGGCAGAGATGTGTTCCCCCAAAACTCATTTTCACATTTTTCCAGTCACACAACTGGTTGACATTTCCCAGCTTCCTTTGTGGTTAAGTGTGGCCATGTGACTGAGTTCTAGCCAATGGCCTGCAAGCCTATGTAATGTATGCCATTTCCAGGTCCTGCAAAGAATTATCTGTAACAGATGAGGTTCCATGCTCTTTTCCCTCCTGCTTGATGCAGAAGAGCATGACGACCTTAGATGCCATGAGTTTCCAAGATAGTGGAACCATAATATGGGGAGCCTGTTTGTGAGAGGCATCATCTGATTAGGAACAGCTATTTTGTACTTTAGTAAGAATTAGACTTCCATTGTGTTAGGCAAATGCAACTTTGGAGTTGTATCCAGAACAGCTGCTAATGTTACCCTAATTAATATAATTATGAAATAGGAAGTTATTTGACTTGTATAATCACATACACAGACATACATTATTTTTGTTCCTCTGTAAACAAACCATGATGATGGCAGAGACAGTACTAGCTAAAAATATTTTAAAGTAAAAGCACAGTTGGGGGCTGAGACACTACCCAGAAAGCAATTATCTTTAGGATCTAAGAAGCAGCATCAAATAATGGTTAAGTGGGAGGGATCTGGGGCCAGATTGCCTGGGTTCCAATCCTGGCTCTGCCACTTGTCATCTCTGTGACCTTGGACAGAGTATCCAATTTTTTTTTTTACTCCACTTTCCTCATCTCTAAAATGGAAATAATACTATGTTTGTATTTCAAACATAGGGATTGTATAAGATTTAAATGAGATGATATATATGCAATGCTTCCAGCAGTACCTGGAAAAATAAGCCCTCAATAAATGTTAGCTTATTATAAATTACCAAGTAAGAACCATGTGTCAAGCAGGGGCTCAAAATCCAGAGGAGACTAGGGGAGAGACCTGTGTGAGATTAAGCCACAAAGCTGCCCAGTCTTGTAGCTAACACCCCTCCTCACTGATGAGCTTCCCAACTGGGCAGATAAAATCTTGTGGCAAGACATCTCAAAATGGGAGATTACCTTAAACTTCTGTGAAGAATATTCCTCCTTCCTGCTCATCTGCCATGGGCATGTCCTGCCTCATGGAGACTCCTTTTCTCTTCATCACCAAGTAGCAGCTTGAACATCTTTCCTCCTTTTTTCTCTCAAACCCCATCTGTCCTCCAAGTCTTCAAGGCGGAGAAGCAAAACAAAATATTTAGGGAGCCACAGTCCTCTGCCTTTGTTTATTGTTGGTTTTATCTCTTGTTGGCCTTGGGTAAAAATGAGCTGCCTTATAGGTACCTTGAGTAGAAATTAAAATTTCATTTAGTCAGGAGTATATTGAATCTTTTTTTTTCTTTTTTTTTTTTTTTTTTTTTTAGTATATTGAATCTTTTTTTTTTTTTTTTTTTCTTTTTCAACGTTTATTTATTTTTGGGACAGAGAGAGACAGAGCATGAACGGGGGAGGGGCAGAGAGAGAGGGAGACACAGAATCGGAAACAGGCTCCAGGCTCTGAGCCATCAGCCCAGAGCCTGACGCGGGGCTCAAACTCACGGACCGCGAGATCGTGACCTGGCTGAAGTCGGACGCTTAACCGACTGCGCCACCCAGGCGCCCCTAGTATATTGAATCTTTAAACAAAACACAGAACTGAGAGATCCTGACTTATAATTTGCTAATTAAAAATAGATATAAGGATTTTTAATTCATATTTTTATTGTGGTAAAATAGAAATAAAATTCAACACTAACCATTTTTAAAGTGTACAATTCAGTGGCATTAAGTACTTTCACAATATTGTGCAACCACCACCATTATCCATCTCCAGAACTTGTTAATCATTCCCAACACAAACTCTGTGTTAAACAACATTAAACAACAACCCCCATTCTCCCTTGCCCCCAGCCCCTGGTAATCTCTATTCTACTTTTGTCTTTATGCACTTGCCTATTCTAGGTACCCCACATAAGTGGAGTCATACAATATTTGTCCTATTGTGTATGGCTTATTTTACTTAGTATAACCTTTCCAAGATTCATCCTTGTGGTAACATGTATTAGAATGTCATTCCTTTTTATGGTTGAATAATATTCCATTGTGTGTATACACCACATTTTGTTGGTCTGCTCATCTATTGATGGATACTTGGATTGTTTCCATTTCTTGGCTATTGTGACTAATGCTATGAGCACGGGTGTACAAGTATCTATTTGAGTCCATGCTTTCAATTCTCTTGGGTACATACCCAAGAGTGGAAAAACTGGCAGTTTGTGTTTTTAAATAGATTTCTACGTATGTCTCATTGACCAGAACTGTGTCACATGGTGCCTCCTTACTGCAAAGGGGATGAGATGGGACTGAGAATATGAGGTTTAAATTTTTTGTTCCCAGCCTCTGTAGTAGAAGAGGGCAAGAAAATGTGGGTTGGAAAAAAAATGGTGAGCGAATCCACTTATAGTATCTGTCACAATATACATCCGAGAAGATGAATTTAAAACTGAGATTCCATACTCCCACAGCAGGCAATACAGATAAGAATTGATTCCCTATGGTGACTATAATGTTATTGGTATTCTATAAATTTAAATTCAGTGCTGTCCTTCTTTCCTGGATCCACTTTTAAATGATTTTCTGACTTAAAGGAACTGTCTCATCTAGTTTCAGTGGGAATTTAGATAAATCTGCTTTTGATAGGTAATTACCCATGGTTTGGTTTATATAAAATAGGCTTTCCAACAGAAGGGGGGCACTCAACTGTAGATAAAGATAATTAAATGATAATTAAAATTGGGTGGTTTAGCAATAACAATATAAATGGGAAAGGAGCAAGATGGCATTTTGAAAAGGAAATCATTTCTATTAGAATGCTCAGGACTAAACACAACTAGTTCTGTTTAAAGATTACTATTCAAAGATTATTGTTCAATTACTCCTATACTTGCTATTTCACTTAACTAAAGACAGTATGGGAATAGGATCCAGCCATTGCATTTGCAGACACCAGACATTCAGAAAGGTGGCTCATCCTTATCTTAGATATAATTTAAAAATTTCCCTTATTAAGGAAAACCACCACAGTGACAATCTTATCAATGGTGGATTCAAGAATGGAATAAAGGATGGGAAGAACAAAGCATTAATTAGGTATTTTGTATATGTCTGACATATACATAGCTAAAGAAAGAGAAGGATGAGGTTGTTAGGAGTCCCGACTGGTATTTCAGAGTCCCAACCTAACAGTGGGTTGAACAAGAGACCTTATTTCTGTCTTGTGAAGGTCCAAGTTAGCTTTAGTGTCTCTAGTCCATAGGATCATCCAGGGACCTTGGCTCCTTCTCCTGCTTCTTTGCCATTACAAACCTCAGGAAGGGAGCAGGGAATGGTGAAGGAATGGCACATTCCTTAGCTTTAAGAATGTGACCAGAAATCACACCCCGTTGTGCCTAGGACTTGGACATATGGCCACACCTCACTGCAACGGAGTCTGAAAATACAATTTTTGTTCTGGTGGCCATGCATCCAGCTAAAAGTTAAAGGTACATTAAAAAGGTAAGAGTGGACTTTGAGATACAATGAACAGTCTATGCTACAATAAAATTATTGTTATTATAGAAAATAGAATAATTAAAGCAAATTTGAAAAACTTTGGAGCCAGAGAAGATCTTGGGTTTGGGAATAGGATCCAGAATCCCTTTCATTCTCTTGACAAATTAGTAATTCATTCCTCCTTATCGGGGCTTTCAAGTACATAGCCAGGACCAACTATTGCCCAGCTTTTGTCATCCTCCCGAAGACAGGCTCCCAAATAGTTATATTATCATAAGAGACACACACAGGACAAGGCTTCCCCTCTGTGTATATTATTGCAGACTAGATTAGTTCTATGCTACTGCCAATTACTTCCTGTGAAGAGGATGGAAGCCATATCTATCTATCTATCTATCTATCTATCCATCCATCTATCTTTCTTTTGTTCTTTCGTTCTTTCTTTATTTAATATTTATTTATTTATTTTGAGAGAGAGAGAGAAAGAGCGAGAGAGAGAGAGAGAGAGAGAGAGAGAGAGAGAGAGAGAGAGCATGCGCGCACATGAATGGGAGAGGGGCAGAGAGAGAAGGAGAGAATCCCAAGCAGGTTCCACTCTGTCAGTGTGGAGATCATCACAGGGCTCGTTCTCACAAACCATGAGATCATGAACTGAGCCAAAATCAAGTCAGATTCTTAACCAACTTGGCCCCCCAAGTGCCCCCATATTCTTCTCCTGTAAACGTTATCTGTACCTACTCACCATTTGAATCTACTGAACAGAAAAGTAGCCAACAGAAAAACTAGGATATAACTGTGGTGTGAGAGGTACCGTAGGGAAAGGAGTCAGTGGGTCAGTTGGAGAGAAATGTTTCTACAGGGCCTCAGGGTGGCCCATGGAGAGACAGATGGACGTAAGGGAGGGAGGGAGCTAAGAGAAGGGAAGAGAAACAATTTTGAGCAAAAGGAAATATGTTTTCCTTTCCCTAGAGAAAGTGAGGTAGGTCTGGAGACATATGAATCTCACATATCAGAGGAATTGAGTCAGGCATACCTCTAAGGTGGCAGAGACTACTAGCCTAACTTCAAGACTACTAGCCTAGAAAGGTAGGCAGTGGAGCAATGCTGGGGAATTATAGCAAGAACAGCAGGAATGAGTGTGCCACAGCATGGAGGAAATCTATCTACATATATATGCTTCCTGATTTTTCAGCTTTATGTATTATTTATTGACTTCCTATTGTGGGAGATTAAGAATTAGTCTTTTTACCTTCTTTCTATTCCTACCATCCTTTCAATATATGGCGATGACAATTTTGGTTAGATCAATGTTCATTGTTATTATGACTAGCACATAGTCCTAACAGAGCCTTTTAATGAACTATGATTGTACTTCCTTTCTTGTACAATTTCTTTGGAGTTACTTCCCCATTTTCTCCTTTGCTTGGTTTTCTCTAGACTTATTACAAGTTATTCCCAAACATACATTAAAGTAGTTAATGTATGTTTCTTTTCTTTTTCTTGGAGATGTTCTTCGCAGTCTTCCATCCTCATCCTCCAGTCTAAACTTTTTGCTCTCTAGGCCTGCTGCGTGGATGTCATCCTGGACTGTCTCTTTGCTGTTCTCCTGGGCATTCTCTTTACACTTCCTATGTGTGGTCTCCTGACTCTTGGGTTCCTCTCTCTTGGTTTACCTTCTTGTTTTGATGTCATACATTCTCCAATTCTCTCTAAGAATGCAAATAAGACTTTGTGCTTTGGAAATAACCTTTATTTCACTCTCATGTTTGCTGTGGTTCTCCCAGCCCAGAGTCCCTATGGCTCATCGTCGCTGGGCTTCTAGTCTTTTGATTGCGTGGTAGACGAGCAGTCATCAGCTTGCATGTGGGTGGAGGGTGGTGTAGGAGATAATTCTTCTCATGGAGGCTTTCACTAATTGCTACTTTCAGTCCCCTCTAGCACCCCTACCTTCATAAGTGCCTGGTACCTTCAATTCCTGAAACTTCCTAAGTTGTTGTTGTTATTGTAGTTGTTGTTGTGAATAGACCATTTCTTGTACTTCCAGACTATAGGTCCCTAGCTTTCAAATTTCTTCAGGCTGCTAGGTCAGTTACCACTCATCTGTCTGCCCTCCAGATTTCAAAATGTTATTAACATCTCTCATATGCTCTTCTCACCTCTCATTCTCTGTTACATAAGTTTATGCATTTAAGCCCTTTATTCCCAAGAGGGAATCCAAGAGGGAACAGAAGTAAATGCATTCAGCCTAGAAGTCTCCATTCTCTCAACCTACTCCAATCAGACTTTTATCCCCATCACGTTGCTGAAATTGTTTTTATCCAGGTCATAAACTTGCCTAATCCAGTGGTCAGTTCTCAATCTTTATCTCACTTGAATTCTCAATAGGATTTGATGCAATTAATTGCCTCTTTTTGCCGTACACTCCCCTGTTTTTCCTGCTACCTCTCAGTCTCCTTTTCTGGCTTCTCCTCTTTCTCACCTCTAAATGTTGTTGTGTCCCAGGGCTCAGTCCTCTACCCCTTCTTTCCTCTTGTCTATTTATATTCTCTTGGGTGACATGCAGTCCTGTGGGTTTAAATACCATCTATGCGCCAACATCTTCCAAATATATATCCTTAGCTCCAATCTCTGCAACACCCTGGAGCTCCATACTTGCGTAAGTCCATCTATCTGACATTTCCAATTGGAAGTCCAATTGGCATCTCAAATTGGACTTCTTCAACATAGAACTTGATTTTATCCCTCAAACTTGTTCCTACCTTCATCTTCTCCATGTCAATATATTTGCGTAGATTTTGCTCAGGTTGAACATCTAGGAATCATCATCGATTATTCTATTTCCCTTATACCCACATCAATCTAACTGCAAGTTTTTTTAATGTTCACTTATATTTATTTTGAGAGCACGCGAGCGAGTGAGCGCTGAGTGGGGAAGTGGCAGAGAGAGAGAGAGAGAGTACAGAGCCCAGTGAAGAGCCCAATGTGGGGCTTGATCTCATGACCCGAGCCAAAATCAAGAGTCGGACGCTGAGCCATCCAGAAACCCCAATCTAACCACAAGTTATATCAATTCTATATTCAAAATATATCTTGGTCAAACACCCTGTCATGACTTTCATTTGCTGGTCCAAGTCACCCTCATCTCTCATTTGGACCCTTACAATAGCCATCTATCTTCCTGGTCTTTCTGTTGTCATTCTTGCCTTTCTCCCACATCTACAGTCTATTTTCTGCATAGCAGTGTGAATGCTCTCCATAAAGAGCAAGTCAGCGATGTCACTCCCTATTCACAGCCATCCAGTGGTGTCCATCACACCTTGAATGAAGCCCCCTCTTTACCAGGGCCTAGAAGACCAACATGAACTGGCTTCCACCTCCCTCTTGACCTCACTCTCTCTGGTCTGGTCACACCAGCCATCTCTGGTAGTTCAGTACCCGGTCAGTTTCATCCCCCTTAGAAAGCCACCTGCTTCCCAGGGTTCCTGTGTCCCAGAAACAACTCTTCTCAGTGATGACCACTGGTGGGCTTCCCATGGGGGAGGGAGTGGCTGAAACACCTGGTGCAGAATATCCTACCAGAAAGGAGAGAGAGTGCCTAGAAAATCAAGGTGGCATTTCTTGTATCCTGAGCGTATGGAGCAGGATACACGTATGTGTATGTGCTGATTCATGGAGCACAGTGATAAAGGCACATGTCCTTCCTGAATTTTTAAAATAATCAACATTGTACCATGTTGGTTGACAATAAGGAGACAAGACAGAGGCAGGGTGACCTGCCTATATTGTAGACCTAGGGAGTGTGGAGGGACATCCTGGAGGGAGGAATGTGTGTAGGATGGGAAGGATAAGCCAGTCAAGAAATGTCCCATAAAACTGGCTTTTAAAAAAGTTTGCAAAAAACAGATCTTAGTGACTTCATCTTCTGGCTCTAGCAATTCTCTTTTTGGTTTCACACTGGGGTTGAGATTGAGTAGTGATTGATTCTAGTCAACCCTAGTCAGTACTGAATGACTTGGACCCTGGTTGAGTTCAAACAGTGAGACCAGCTGCAGGAAGGAGAAATTTCTGCCAAGCTCAGGTGTTGAGATCATTGTCTGTGCCCGAGGAATAGCCAGGATTTTTTTTTTGTACACACATTATATCCCAGGCATTGTTATAGAAACTATAACAGGGGTTAAGAAGACCAAGTTGTGGCTCACATGGAACTTACACTCAGGTGGAGGCGGCCAAGTAAACAAATAAATAGATGGGTAAATCTGTTATCAGATGAGATAATAAATACAGTCATTTAATAGGTCAGTGATGGTCTAAGTGTGATCCACAGACATCTGGGGGTTTCTGAGACACAGAGGGTCTGGGAGGTTAAAACTATTTTCATGAAAATATTTAGATCTTATTCACCATTGTCACCCTCAGTCTCTCATGAGTGCACAGAGGCATTTTCCAGAGGTTATATGACATGTGATATCTTTCTGGTATGTACTGGAATGTGTATAATATGTAAAAACTGATACATATAACCACACATAAACAAAGGCTCTTTGGGGTCCTCAATAGTCTTTAAGAGTGTAAAGGGGTCCTGAGATTAAATAGTTTGAGAACCACTTTGATAGAGCCTGGGGGTGGTGGGAGAATTTATATATTAGGGGATCTATAAAAAGAAAAAATCAAGTGCTATCAATTGGGTGTGCCTGTGGGTACCAGGGTGGGAGCTGGCCTGCCTCCTGGGCAGTGGCTATGACTTTCACTTCAGGGAGGCATAAGCCCTGAGCTTGCAAAGAACCCAGAGACAGGGGATTCAGTCCCAGAACATTTCCCAAGCCTCTAAAGGGGCATTGTGGGCCAGTGCCACCATTCGACAAAAGGTTTCTTCCTGTTCTCTGAAGCTCAGGAAGACTCTTCTGGGGCTTTCATATCTTACTCCCAGTCTTACAAATGTAAGACTCACATTAGGAGCCTGGGAAGTTACAGTTGGGACCACTTATGAGAGCAGCTACTAGAAGCAGAGAATCCCAAGGCCTCAGTGTCCAGCCCCATTCTCCACATGCCATTGTCGAGGGCACTGAATTGTTATGACTTAGTTTATCCTTGGAGAATCTCTGGAGGCACAGGGCAAGGAGCCCAGGAACTGGATCGCTCCCTAGGAGAGCTGCTGAGGCTCTGTGTGACATGATGACGTCTGCCATGCCACTCTGCAAATTGTTCCCCCGCTGGAGCTGCCTCAGCTCGACAGTCTGTCAGCCGCGTTTCCTGGGAACCCGCTAGCAATGTGAATTGGTAGGAGATCCAGGCATTGAAGCAGTAGTTCCCAAGAGTTGAGGACCAAGTTATCTATCTATCAAATCCTGTCTCTCTGCTGACATGTGGAAAAACTAGGTGACACCCACACACCTGAGGCTTCGGCAGCAGCCCAATTAAAGGTTGCAGTTTTTCTTTAGTTACTTTCTGACCTTGGAGTTTGAGAGTATGGGTACTGGGATTTGCTTCTGATCAAACCAGGTGCTTGGGCCTGAATGTTCCGAGGTCTAAGCACTTGGAAATTAATGCAGGTGAATGTGCATGCGTGTGTGGTGCCGTTTTGTTGGGTCACTCTCAGTACGACCTAAGATTGATTCCTGGACAATGACTGATCGCTGAGCACTCACTTATTTCCACAGGCAGAAGCAACCTGTCCAGAAAAAAAGCCTTGAACACGCCACTGGATAAAGGTTTAAATGGGCTTTCCGCCAGTGAATGGCATTTGATAGTTGCGTGGGTGCAGCCCATGGCAGGAATCCACACAGCTCACAGGAGATCTGTGGGGCCCTGGGGTGTTGCAATGTCACTCTGTCTGGGTAAGTGACAGCCAGGATGTGGGATTTGGTGATTATTTTTGGTTTGGTTTGTTTCCAGCTCAGAAGAAAGACTATATATAACACTGAGAGAGGCATAACTTCTGGATTGTCAAGGTTGGTGCTAATAGTGAATGATATACTAATACACGTTACATGGAACCACAAGCTTACGAGAGCAATGTTCATGCACCAGATGAAAGGGTAAATCTTCTGTTGTGTATTGGGAAAAGAAAGCTGGCAATGTAAATGCAGTCTTAATATTTTTTTTTCCCCAGCATTGCATGTGTAATTAGGCATTCAGTGACTTCCTCATCTAAGGAAATTTGACTTTAATGGGAGCTACGTTGGTAACCATGGAAGGAGTCTTTTGAAAATGTGGGAGTGAGGATAGGAAGGTATTAAATGTTAAAATAGATGATTTTCTTGGCCTTGGAACAAACAAAACACAACAAACAAACCACCTCCACCACCACCAATCCGCAAACTATGTAGATAGATGCTAGGTTCGTATTCCAAGCCTTGAAGATTAAGCTAGAAATGGAATGGCCAGATAATTTTCACCTCCTAATGTGTATGTCACATTTTGATCATATAAGGTCTCCTCCAAAAGGGCTTCGGGTTAAGAAATGCAACTTCATTGGTGTCTGCAAATTGCAAGGTTTATGATGCAGTCTCGTGATGTCTTGGGAACTTAAGGCATAACATTGGGTAAATCCAAAATTCACCATTAGGAAGAGCAAGTTTCTAAAACATAGTTTAACCAAAGTTGATACCATAAAGGCACTCCCCATCCACTACACCCCTCCCCCAAACTTTCAGAGGATCCCTGGGGACAGCTGGGAGCAGTTAACAGTCTGACTAGGATGAGCGCCAGATCTAATAACACAAAACTTGTTTGCTGGCTTCCATGGAGGAAAGGGTTAAGAAATAAAGGCAGAAACTCAGGGCACCTGGGTGGCTCAGTCGGTTAAGGGTTAAGCATCCGACTTCGACTTCCCGGCTCAGGTCATGATCTCACAGTTTGTGGGTTCTCGAGTTTGAGCCCTGAGTCGGGCTCTGTGCTGACCGCTCAGAGCCTGGAGCCTGCTTCAGATTCTATGTCTCCCTCTCTCTCTGCCCCTCCCCTGCTCATGCTCTGTCTCTCTCTCTCTCTCAAAAATAAACATTAAACAAAATTTTTTTTAAAGAAACAAAGGCAGAAAATAAGTTTAAAGATTGTAGACTGCAGACAGTCCTCAAAGGCAACAGCTTATTTCCAAAGCCCCAGATGCCCCTGTGTAGCTCACCCTGGGGGGGGGGGGGACAATGGTGACATTCCAGAGGGTACAATCTCAGCAGCACCGAGTCACCCCCACCATATCGTCATCTTAAATGGCCAGGATCCCTACATGATCTCAATACGTGGTGCTTAACAGTTTATCTATTAGGGAAAGGACTTCTTTCTAACTCAGAGTAACTAAAAAAAATGTTTTGGAAGAAAATATACTTACTGTTCCTCTTCTGGCCTTTTACAGGAAATATTTTGAGCTGTCAAAAGGGGGCATCCTTGCTTTTCCAGACAAAAGAAGTAACAATTTGAGTTTGCTTTTTAGAGAAGCCTCGGTGGGAGTGATTCTAAATAGAACAGGTGTGCTATTAAGGATACACCTGGGGGCACGGAGCCTGCGCATCTACAAACTCACTCCTCAAAGCATGGCCACTGGCCCGCAGGATCAGTTTCACGGGGGAGCCTGTTACAAGTGTGGATTCTCGGGCCCCAGCTCAGACTTACTGGATCAGAATTTGTATTTAATAAGGTCCCAGGTGGTCAGTGAGCACCTTCAAGTTTGAGAAGCTCTGCTCAATAGCCCTATTTCTCAAACTTCTAGGGGAACAGGAGTCACTTGGGATTCTTGTGAAAAACAGATTCCTGGGCTTCCAACTCTAATCTCCTGACCCAGGATTTCCAGCAGAGAAGCCTGGTAATCTGTAATTTGAAAATGTTCCAGGTGATACTGGTCATGAGTGAAGTGTGGGGGACCACTACACCATACTTCTGTATTTTTGAAAGAAATACATAGTGATCTTAAAAAGAAACTGCTTTCTCCAGAATACATTTGCCTTTTGAAAAGTGCAGGGTCTTTTTTCCTTCCTACTCCTACTCTTGAAAACAAGAATGCTAAGGACGGGCAAGTGGGTAGCACAGAAGGGCCAGAACGGCTGCCTGCTACTGCTAACGAGAGAGGCCAGAGGGAGGGGCTGCGGGTGCCCCGTGAGGCTGCAGGAACGGGATTTGTCAGCAGGGGGCAGCAAAGCACGGCTGTTGCAGGGCCCTGCGGCTCAAGCGGTGGAGCCCACCAGATGGAGAAGTGGAACTGACCTTATGCTACTTGCTCCTGGGACTTTCTGGAGCTGTTGGTGGGCACGAAGGTCCGGCTGGACCGACACCATGCTGGTTAAGTCAAAGGGGTCGCAGTAGACTCCAGCCGGATCTGAATGGGAGCCAGCTAGTCTGAGTCAGTGCCATCGAATAGAAATAGAATGTGAGTCACTCAGATTATTTTAACTTTTCTAGAAGCTGCGTTTAAAAAAAAAAAAAAAGAAAGAAACAGGTGACATTAACTTTAATAATACATTTTATTTAACCCAGCATAGCCCAATATGATCGTTTCAACACATAATCGATGTAAAAATTACTGAGATAGTTTACATTCTTTTCCTGTATTCTTTGAAATCCAGTGTGCATTTTACACATGCAGCACATTGCAGTTTGAATCAGCCACATTTCAAGTGCTCAGCGACCACGTGTGGCAGTGGCTACAGTATTGGACAGTGGAGGGGGGGGAGGAAGGGGACAGGAGTAGGGGGCACTGAGTAGTTGAAGAGCTAAGGGAAAAGGATAAGGCTCGGACTGAGGGGAAGGTTAAGACCCAAACCAGAGAAGAATTAAAATCAGGCCTAGGGGCAGATTCTGGTGTTTTCACACACGAACAACTATTCACCGAGGGGCAACATTTCAGTTTGTTAGTGAGCACTTACTGTATACCAGGAGCGGGGCTGGAGGCTGGCGCCACATAGGTCTGACGCCGAGGACCCAGGGCAGACTCGTGGGGAGACAGCCCATTAGAATCTTTCCGAGCCATGTGGCGTGGCTGCAGATGTCTGAGCCCACACTGGGTGGACCCTGAGACAAATCATTTTGACCCGCCCTAGAGGAGAGGCTCTGAATGACAACGAAGCCAGAGTTGGATTTTTGTTATTTTTTTTTCCTTCTCGTAATCATTTCCAGGTTTATTCAGAAATTGTTTGAAATACAGATTTGTTTCGTCTTGAGAAAGAAAATCTGGCTGAGGTGAAAATCCCTGAGCTGCTCTAAGGCTCCTGGAAAGGAAGGCGAGGGCATCGTCAGCTAACTGCCCCGCGGAATCCATCTGGGGCATCCCTTTGACCTTTCCCCCGAGGTTGGACCCACCACATTCAAGGTCTCTTGTTCCCCCAGCATTGCTGTTCTAGGTTAATGCTATTTTGGGAGTGCGGTTCTTCATTTCAGCGTGAATTTCCTCATCTTTCCACACAAATTGAGTGAAATCCTTAGTGCATTTTTTTTCTTAGATGGATGGAAGCTAAAAGAGAATGGAAGGCCTCCAGCTGTTTGAGGCTCTGTCCTCAACGACAATCAAAATTCTCCATCTTTTCTTGTTCTTGGCACTTTCTGATTGAAATAAGATTCCAGCATTTATCTGCACCTGCAATTTTGACAAGAAAGGAAAATTTAAAAGACAAGTGAAAGAATTCTCTGAGGGAAGTCAATGAGTCGACAGTAGTCAGACGCCTGCGAATCTCTTTTTGCATTCCTCCGTCAATTAAGCTACAGTCACATATTGGAGAGCAGAACTTAAGTCTGTGAGTAGAAATGCAAAAATGTGCGTTGATCAGTAGCAGGAACCTTCCTTTGGAGCGAATATTACTTGGAGAGTAGCTGATGATCCATTTGGCATTGAAATGGAGAGGATTTTGAGTCAAAGAGGCCACTTTAAATTATAGATTTGAGTTTAGTGGAAGGTCAAACTTACCTTGCATGAATAAAATCTTCAGAGATTTTGGAATATACTCAGAAAATGCAGGCTATCCTGAGCACATAAGCATTTCCTTCAGGGGATAAAAGCAGTTTAATATTATTGCCCTCTGCATAATTATTGATCATATTAGCATAGGAGATACTGAAAAGGAAGGCAGGATAATAATCTGACGGCCACTTTGGTTCTCAGCAGCAGCCACTGTAAGTTTAGACAGGAAGTTGCCTGGAGATCTGGGAAGATTGTTCAGGGAATTTAGGAGTGGCCAGTAATTTCTCTTTGGCTCAACAGATGGCAAAAATGACCTGCCGAGAGGTGAAAAATTGTTTCGCTAATCCCATATGACATAAATCATCACCCATCTCCAGGAATTTGGGAACTATCTGTGGGATCCTAATGTTGATTTGGTATCTGGATGTGTATGTTACCTGACTCAAAGCTTCCTGGCAGCCAAGATGAAGAGGGAAATGTAGAGTTACAAGCTCGTCATTTGGGTCAGGGAGAAATGTGCTCAGCTTTCAAAGGGAACTGGGACATTCATAAGGAAGCATTCTAAACACTAATACTATTTGGTTCATGGCTGAAATATTATTTCCAAAAGGTACTGGTTCACCTCGAAGATTAATGATTAGGATTTAGGAAAGTGTAAATGCACTTCAAAGGTTTGTGAACCTGTTAATATGAATTAACTTCTTTCCCAACTCCTCCTCCCCCAATGCTAATCTAAAGCCTATGTTTTTTCCCCTGGCTTGCTGAGTTAATTGGATTACAGAGATAATCCCCCTCCCATAAAAAGTAATCTCTGCAGGTTTTGGAATCTACATTCTGCTACATTTTGTAGGATTATCTCTCCAAGGCAACAGATTAGAAGCGCTGGTTGGTGCAAATAAACTGAAGTTGGTGCTGTAATCTCTTCCAGTGAAGATGAGGCCCAGGGAGGCTTCCAGGTTATAGTGAATGAAAGAATGCTGGATTAGCAGTCTGAACACCCGAGTCCTAATCTGAGTCCTGTCAGTTAGTAGCATAAGGTATGGCAAGTCACTTTATTTCTCGGAGACGCAGTTTTCTGTGAAGAATGAGGAGATGGTACTGGATCAACATTTCTCAGAATGGGGTCTAAGGAAAGCTGGTGCTTTGAAATGTTACTAGGTATCCCATAAATGAAGAATTGGAGATCGAGTGCATTTGCAGAACTCTGTATACCACCCTCTGCCTCTAGAGCATCACATGTCCATTAGCACATGACATGATTCTTGAGAGTCCTGCCATAAAGAAATGCTTTTATGTGTGTATCATATATTTTACATATATTATATATACATGTATTTTTTTCTAACAATGTGCTTTTTATTTTTTCCCCTTTAAAACATTTTAATTCCAGGGTCGTTAACATACAGTGTTATATTAGTTTCAGGTGTACAATATAGTGATTCAGCAGTTCTGTATATCACTCAGTGCTCATCCAGATAAGTGTATTCTTCTATCTACGTGTATTTTTAAATGCAGGAGTTTTCAACTTACTTTGGCAATAATCCTTTTTTTTTTCTGAAGAAAACTTATTAACTCCTGGAATATGGTTAGCAAATGTTGAACTAGATTAGAATTCTCAAACTGTTTTTCTTAAGACTCTTAAAAATTTTGAAGACTCCAGGGGCGCCTGGTGGCTTAGTTGGTTAAGCGTCTGACTTCAGCTCAGGTCATGATCTCACACTTCGTGAGTTTGGGCCCCACATCAGGCTCTGTGCTGACAACTCAGAGCCTGGAGCCTGCTTCGGATTCTGTGTCTCTGTCTCTCTCTGCCCCTCCCCTGCTTACACTCTGTCTCTCTCTCAAAAATAAACATTAAAAAAAAAACTTTTTTGGGGCGCCTGGGTGGCGCAGTCGGTTAAGCGTCCGACTTCAGCCAGGTCACGATCTCGCGGTCCGTGAGTTCGAGCCCCGCGTCAGGCTCTGGGCTGATGGCTCGGAGCCTGGAGCCTGTTTCCGATTCTGTGTCTCCCTCTCTCTGCCCCTCCCCCGTTCATGCTCTGTCTCTCTCTCTGTCCCAAAAATAAATAAATGTTGAAAAAAAATAAATAAATAAAAACCACATCCCATCTTTAAAAAAAAAAAAAAACAAAAAAACAAAAAAAAAACTTTTTTTAATGTTTTGAAGACCCCAAGGAGCTTTTATTTATCTGAGTTATTCCATTGTTATTTATCACATTAAACATAAAAGGATACATTTAAAATATTTACATATTAGTTTGGTAAAAATATAGTAATAAGCACATTGCATGTTAATATAAGTAACATTGTTTTAAAAAGTGCCTATATTTTCAAAACCCCAAAATATTGAGAAGTGTAGCATTGCTTTAATGTCTGGTTTAGTAGAAGATATCCAGATTCTTTTTTTTTCAACGTTTATTTATTTTTGGGACAGAGAGAGAGACAGAGCATGAACGGGGGAGGGCCAGAGAGAGAGGGAGACACAGAATGGGAAACAGGCTCCAGGCTCTGAGCCATCAGCCCAGAGCCCGACGCGGGGCTCGAACTCACGGACCGCGAGATCGTGACCTGGCTGAAGTCGGACGCTTAACCGACTGCGCCACCCAGGCGCCCCTTTTTAAATTTTTTTTTTTTTCAACGTTTATTTATTTTTGGGACAGAGAGAGAGACAGAGCATGAACGGGGGAGGGCCAGAGAGAGAGGGAGACACAGAATGGGAAACAGGCTCCATGCTCTGAGCCATCAGCCCAGAGCCCGACGAAGATATCCAGATTCTTAAATGTGTTTCTGCATTCAGTCTATCATGATATATTGTTTTGCTAAAGTATCTAAAGAAAATCCAGCTTTATAGAGATATGTAATTGTAAAAGAGAGGATAACTTTTTTTAATGTTTATTTATTTTTGAGAGAGAGACAGACAGTATGAATGGAGAAGAGGCAGAGAGAAAGGGAGACATAGAACATGAAGCAGGCTCCAGACTCTGAGCTGTCAGCACAGAGCCTAACACAGGGCCCGAACCCACAAATTGCAAAATCATGACCTGAGCCGAAGTCAGACGTTCTTCTGACTGAGCCACCTGGGCGCTCTGAGAGGATAATTTTTTTTAACGTTTATTTTCATTTTTGAGAGAGAGAGAGACAGAGTGCGAGCACGGGAGGAGCAGAGAGAGAGGGAGATACAGAATCCAATGCATGCTCCAGGCTCTGAGTTGTCAGCACAGAGCCTGACTCGGGGCTTGAACTCGTGAACCACAAGATCATGCCCGGCACTGAAGTCGGACACTTAATGGCCTGAGCCACCCAGGTGGCCCGGATAATTTTTTTTTCTTAATTTATTTTGAGAGAGAGAGTGCACACACTCTCCTCTATATGTGGAATATAAAAAGATATTGACAAACTTTTCAGGCTCTGTTTCACTAAAATCCATCAGTCCATCTTATACTTTGAATGGATTGTTTACTCATGCATGATTTTATAACATCATGCATTTGTCGTTTGGAAAATATTGGTTTACAGAGTTAGGCAGATCTTCCAAATGTTGACACATCCCATTATACAATATCAAATAAACAACACAAAATATAGCATATAAAAAATCATGTTCATTAACATCACCATGAATCTATCAGAAAAGTCTTTAAATATTGGGAAGCCATCCAGCTCACGGCGGTGGGTATAGGTTTACCAAATTCCAAACTTTTATTTGAAAGCTCAAATTTTTTCATTGGCAACAAATGCTGTCAATGGTTTTCCTTGATTTAATGGGCTCATTTAGTTATTTTTGAGAAGTCAGCCTCATATCCATGTCTGAAGCATCATGATTTGTCAGTTATTCTTTCAAATAAACATGATGTTGCATGATAAAATTGGCTGGTTCACTTTACCACACTCTGCAATCACACAAGGGTTGTTGCTCAGGATCATTGTGTAGGAATGCAGCAGATTGCTTTATGTGTTTCCTATTTCATCCCATAGCCTCTTAATTCAAGTGTTGAGATTTAATGAACTTAATAATTTTCACTGCTTCATCAAGGACGTTCTTAATTAACACTGGCTTTGATTTTTAACTTCTACCAAGTAGCAGTGAAGAATACAATGACCACCAGTACATTTGATTCATGCTAAGGCACCAGCATTTTTATCCACGGTCATTTTTATATCATTGGTGCCAATGTTATCACAGTGAAAAAGACAAATCATGTCTTACTATTATTATGAAATAATCTTTGACTTCTTAGATGCCCCTGAAAAAGTCTTGGGTCTGTGGACTTCACTTTGAGGACGAAGGGACTAGATCATCTTGAAAATTCTGCTCAGCTTTAAGAATCTAAGATGAAGACAAATATAGATTCATTTACGTGTCCCACCTGGTCCCTCGCTGTGTGCATTTTTATGCATTTGTTTCAAACTTGGGGTTTAGTTTGTGACCTGGAACACAGTAAAACAAAGCCCAGTATTAAGGGCATGGACTCTGGAGCTATATTGTTTTGGTTTGAATCTTGGGTCCACTACTTCCTGGCTGCGTGACCTTGGGCAAGTTACTTAACCTCTCAATGCCTTGATTTTCTTATTTCTAAAACGGGCCTAATAAAAATCTCCTTCATGGGTTGTTGTGAGGATTAAATGAGCTAATTCCACATAAGTTGATCATAACAGTGCCTGACACATAGCCAGCCCTCAACAAATGTTCCCTATTATTGTGATTACCGATCCATGGGTTGCCCTATATCCCTGGATGCAGAAGGGACTGGGCACCACTTCCCTGAGGCTTGCCGAGGCCCCAGGAGTGCTGGCAGTCACTCGTTTCGGCAGTGTCTCTGGATGGTCACCATCATCCTACCTTTCTGTATCTGAGTCAGGATGAAGGTGGGAGGTTCTGTCCTTACACCCAGAAGAATCTTAACAAGATGATAACCTATTCTGTGTCATAAAAATGCCTCTTTAACATGAGTTGGCAGAACAGTCATCTCAGTTTACAAGGAAACCCCTCCAGCCTCTTCCAGTACAGAAGAGGTTGTTAAAACAAAGCCTAGAGCCTCTAGCATCTTGTGGTTTGATTCCTGGTTAGGGCTACAAGAGCCACGGATTTCTCTGGTGAACATTGGTTATTGAGTACCTAATTATGGGCTTCTTTGTGCCTGCTAAAGAAAAGCATTTAGGTTTTTTTTCTATATTAAGAAATATTTGCAGAAATATTTCCCACGCTCCACTTCTAATGGTCCCAAGTCTGCTGAATATGGCGATCACCTCTTCTAGTTTTGTGTTCTTCCTATCAATTCTTCCCTCTTCTGCCCACAAAACTTTAACTACCTACAGGTGACCTTGGGTGACCTTGAGACATCCTTTAGCAAGTTCATTGGTGATTGTAAGATACACCATTGATTTAATTCTGCTTTTAGGTCTTGAGGGAAAAGACACACACACACACACACACACACACACACATATATATATATATATATATATATATTTTTTTTTACAAAATTCTTTCAATGCCAGAAGTATTAAAGGAGAAAAAATCTTGAGTTCTAGAACCAAGGATATACAGTGCAAGGGGAAGGAGACTGAATGCCCTAATATTTTAGACAGTATCGTTAACACATATAGAAAAGAATGTATATCTGATAAATGCATTGTATCCAGAACATATAAAGAACTCTTAAAACTCAATAGTAAAAGGGCAAATAGCCCACTTAAAAAATGATCTAAATAGGGGCGCCTGAGTGACTCAGTCAGTTGAGCACCCGACCCTTGGTTTCAGCTCGGGTCATGAAATCATGGTTCTTGAGACTGAGCCCTGTGTCAGGTTCTGTGCTGACAGCGCAGAACCTGCTTGCGATTTCTCTCTCCCTCTCTCTCTGCCTCTCTTTGCCTCTCTCTCTCTCAAAAAATAAACAAACATTTAAAAATTAACAAATGATCTAAACATTTTCTCAAAGAAGATATACAAGTGGCCAATAAATGCATAAAATGTCATTCAATATCAGAGAAATGCAAATCAAAATCATGAGATACGACTTCATATTTCATACTTAGCAGGATGGCTATCATCAGAAAGTTAGACAATAACAAGTGCTGGTGAGGATATGGAGAAATCAGAACTCTCACATGCAGCTGGTGGAAATATAAAATAGTGCAGCTACTTTAGAAAACAGGCTGGTAGTTCCTCAAGAAGTTAAACATAAAGTTACCGTTTGACCCAGTTCTGCTTCTATCCCATCAAGCAACCTGCACATTATTAAGTCAGCATGACACAGGGAAAGGGTAGAAATTGGGTTGGGGGACTGGAACTTTCTGGAAAGAGATAATCTGTGTAAAAAGAATAAACTGGTATTCTGACTTATATTTCAATCTCCTGTGAGTTTAGTTAGCTGCAGTTTCCCATGGAAAGTCTGATCATCTCTAGGTTTGTTGATCAAGTCCATTTTCAAATACTGCACAGTTGAGAGTCTGATCCTGGGCAGTGATATATTCATGAAGACCATCCAAGTCACAAGGTTTCTTGAAGGCCCAGCAACTGACTTTCCCTGGACAACACCTATGACCTTTCTGCTCACACATGTTTCTAACTATAACCAATGTGGCATCATGATACATGTGCTGACATTGGTCTTCAGTAGCCCGAGCAAGAATTCTGCCCGTTCTGTGGACCAACCAGGCAGTTTTTAAGCAAGACCCTTAATTGCTATTGACTGACCTGACACTGTGAGTGTGGACCTGTCGTCATTTGTTTGGCTGCTTGGACTTGAACAAGTGAAAAATGCACTCAGAAATGGAGTAGTGTTTGACTCTGCTGGGAGGCCCAATGGCCTAGAACTTGTTACTGAGGCAGTTTTGTGCATATCTCTTCTCTCTGCCCTGCCTTCTTGGCTGGTGAGGGTGGGAAGCAGTAGGCTCAAGAAGGCACAAGCCCAAGCCAGCAATGAAGAGGGAGATGAATGGACCGTCCAGGAAGTGGGTTGACTTGCACTAGCAAGGACAATGAAAGGCACATTTTGAGGTTGTACCATGTCTTGGGGGATTTCCTTTATATGACAAATACTGACTTAGTTCCAACACCAGAGAGCACACAAGACCATCCACCTCCATCAAGGAGTTTATATTCTGAAATACAGGTAAGGTGACTGTATTAACGAATCTGCTAATGGGGATATCTAATTGCTAGCATTAAAAAATGAAGTCAGGGTGCTACCAGAAGGTTCAGAAGGTACAGGTCTGGGGAGGGTGGGAAGAATACAGATAATGATAAACTTTGTGTGCCTCAACACTGAGGATGAGCACCCAGGGCAGGCTTGAGCAACAGAATCTGGGGGTGAGATTTACATGCTGACTTGCATATGCAATCAAATACATATACATGTTGTGTATGGACTATACTTTTCTGTGTCCCTCTCCAACACCCCCAAAGAGTCCATGTTTTGGGGGGGGCCGTAGTAATCACTGATTTGCTGGAGGGCATAATGGGTGAGAAGAAGACAAAGGTTGACTTTTAAGGAAAGACAGGACTGGAAGCGGTGACTTTGGGCCTGTCAGAGGCTAAGAGAAAAGAGCTAGACGGAAAGCAAATTAACAGAACGTTTGGGGACAGAAGGTAAGAGGAAGAGGTGAAGCCCAGGGAGAGGAGAAGCTGGTCAGAGGCCAGGCGACAAGGGGAGAGTGGACCTTGCAGGGGCTCTTTGCCAGCAGGAGGCCCTGGTGCGTGACGGATGGGGTCTGTACAGCATTCTTCTGTTTGCATTTCACCAGACTCTGTTGTTGTTTACACTTTAAAATATTATGAGGTGCAGCAGAGAGAGAGGAATGGTATGAAATACAGCAGAAGTTTGACAGTAACAAATATAACTAGGTGGCAAAATGAAAACAAGGAGATAAGAATAGATTAGGATATTAAGAAAAACAAGGTATTTCTTTTTTAAAAAGAGGAAGGGAAACTAAACTCGAAAGGAATTTAAAGAAGATGAATTTTACTAAAGCGCTGGGAATTGGAAGCTGGCATAAGAAAATAATTACTGTTCACAGGGGGCAGATCTAGGTTTGGGGGGCCAGCAGCTTAAACAGTTTTACGAGGGGGCTTTACAAGAGAAAGATGACAAAATTATGAACACAACGTTTGAAAAGAGGCCTTGGAAGGGGCCTGGAGCTTAAACTTCAGGAGCTTCATGTGAATCCTCCCGTGATGTGGCTGGGACCTGCTGATCTCCCCAGCAACAATCACCTTTCCTCTGCGACACCCATCCCATATGGCCTCCAGCGCCATGTGTTCCCCTGCTTTCGATCGCAGCCATTGTCTCCTGGGCACAGGTGAAGCTCCCTAGCAGGCACACCGGTCCTTCCATGGGCCAGCCTGGTCCCCCCACTCCCACCTTCCAATTTGCACATTACAAGTCACCATCCTCACATTACTTGTCACTCCCCCAAGGGTCCACCAATATCAAATTCTCATCTTATTCCCTCTGCCTGGAAGGTCTCCCCATTCACACTCTCTACCTTTAAAAAACCCCCATCCCCTCATCCTGGGCTGGATTATTTGCCTAGCCTCATGCTCTCCTAGCACTTGACATGCTTTTTATCATAGCACTTTCCATGTGGCATCACATCAACCTATTATTGTCTGCTGCCTGTCCCAGGCCATACGCTCCAGAGGGTAGTCAGGAACATGGACACTGGAACTGGCTTTTCTGCTTTAAATTCTGATTGTGCAACCCTGAGCAAGTAGCTCAGCCTCTCTGATACTTCCTCCCTTATAAACGGGGAATAATGACTGCTTATCTCAGAGGTGTGCCGTCATGAAAGGAGATAATGCATGTAAAGTGCTTAACTGGTACATGGAAGGTCGTTGGTGGCCCTGAGCTCTGCAGTTTAGAGAGTGGAGACTACTGAACCATTCCTGGCTCCCCTGTGCCTAGCATCATGCCTGATGTTTAGGAGACATCACTGAATTAGCCAAAATGTATACTTTGGATTAACCTGCAGATGACCAATTTAAATAACTGAGACATGAACATTACAAAATGCTTTCTCCTCCCCCCGCAAATAAAAATAGCTAGTTTTTTGATGGTAAGGACATGCAAAAATGCAAAAGTACAAGAGTAAAGTAAAACTACCATATACGTGACCATAGTGTGGCCATATAATTTGTCATATAACTAGGAACACTATTTATATGGTAAATTGAATGGGAGTGAACAGATAGTCTCTTTTAATTAGACTGTTCCAGGCACACCAGAGTTTATGGACACCCTACCTATAAGCTCCACTCCCCAATGATAGCCATGGTCAGCATATCACATAGTCTTCTAGATTTTTTTCCCGTATACTTATGCTGTAAATACTAGTTTTTAGCCTGATTTTCTTCTATTTAACAGTATGTCATGAAAATGTTTCATGTCAATATATATAGATCTTTACCATTATTTTTCCATTCTATTCTATTCCATTCAGATGTGCCATAATTTATTTCACTCATCCTGCACATCAATTATTTCTGATTTTTTAGAATTATAAAATATTTATAAAGAAATTTCCAGTTGCTTGTTATCACTCTGTGGATTGGAATTTTGCAAGAACAATATCCAAGTGGCCAATTATTTTCTCTAAGCTGCTTTTCCCTCCATGGTGGCTGTGTCTGTTACCTCCAGGGACTTAGTTACCATGTTTGGACTGGTATATGCAGACAGAAGTTACTGTATCCGCCCCCTCAATTAAATGGGATTTTAAAATATAACCTTTCTAGGGGCGCCTGGGTGGCTCAGTTGGTTAAGCATCTGACTCTTGATTTTGGCTCAGGTCATGATCTCATGGTTTGTGGGATTGAACCCCATGTGGGGCTCTGTGCTCACAGTGTGGAATCTGCTTGGAATTCTCTCTCCTTCTCTCTCTGCCCCTACCCTGCTCATGCTCTCTATCTCTCTCAAAATAAACTTAAAAAAATAAAATATAAACTTAGTAATAAAGCAACTAGGCACAGACAGTAACTAATATTACTGACATTTGTATTTAAGTGAGTGACACACCATTTAGTCAAGAAACCATAAATGCTGATGTTTAATTAGGTACCATTCTTCTGGGCCCTTAATTTTATTGCTGCTGGAATACTGTGTTTCGTTCATTCATTCATACATTCATTCATTTAAAAACTGCTAACCATGTTTTTATGCCGGTCATGGAGAAGTCTCCTGCAATCCAAATCGCATACAGCAAAACCTCATTTGTGTGGATTCCACTGGTTCATCAAAGAACTTTTGTTATAATTATGTTTGGTGTCATTCATTCTAATACTTAGCTTTAATTGAGAATACCAGTTACTCTTTCTTCCAGTAGTATCCTGTGTGGAACTCTGAGGCACACTAGCCCCTGGACATAGCTGAGTGAACTTTGCAGCCCCCAAATCTGGAAACTCTATAATAGCGCTTCTTGGGGAGTGCTGTATAGACGAAGACAGGAGGGAAAACAAAGGTGTGCTGAGATGTAGATGTGGGGCTATCAAACCGAATCTAGCAGGTCACAGTAGCAGGGGATACTGAGGATTTCTGTGGACTGAGTATTTAGCAATTGTTTAAAAGCAGGATAGTGAGCCAAGACTTGGGAGCAGAAAAGGCAGAGAGCTCCAAGCCAAAAATAGAGAGATGTGTGAGAAGTATTTGGGGAAAAAAGACTAAAGATGAATAAGTTAAACAGAAACAGACCTGTATTAAGCCTACCTTAAACTCAATGTGATATGAAGAAGCCTCAGGGTGAGCTCACAGTCGTAGGATTGACCCCGTTTTCTGGGTTGTGCTGACGGCACAGAGCCCAATGCGGGGTTCGCTCAGACTCACGAACCGTGAGATCATGACTTGAGCCGAAGTTGGGCGCTCAACCAACTGAGCCACCCAGGTGCCCCCAAAATACTTTTTTATTTTATTTTTTTAATTTTGGAGACAGAGAAAGAGAGAGAGTGAGTGGGCAAGAGGGCAGAGGGAAAGAGAGAAAGAATTTTAAGCAGACTCCAAGCTGAGCCTGGAGCCCAATGTGGGGCTTGATCACATAGCTCTGGGATCGTGACCTGAGCCAAAATCAAGAGTTGGACACTCAACCGACTGAGCCATCCAGGTGCCCTTGAACCTGTTTTCTGGCTGGATGTTGGCAGACATCGCTCTCAGTTCCTAGGGCTGCTCTCAAGTCTGAGCTACGTGGCCCCTCCATAGGCAGTTCACAACATGGCCATTTGCTTTGGTTGCTTTCCTATCAGGCCAAAGGGGAGTGTCAGTTGCTGCTTCTCATCACTTTTCAGGGCCCAGCTAATCAGATCAGGTCCATCCAGAGATAATCTCCCTTTTGATTAACTCAAAGTCAGTCAACTGATTAAGGACCTTAATTACATCTGCAAAATCCCTTGTGTCATCCAAGATACCATCCTGTTCTACTCATAGGTCTGGCCTACACTCAAGGGAAGGATGTTATGTAGGGCATGTACACCAGGGGGCAGCAATCTCAGGGGGAACCTTAGAATTCTACCTACCATGATGAGATTAACCGAAACAACTAGAAAAAGCATTTTTATTGTGGGCCTTAAAGTCACTTGGGTTCTTAAACAGGAATATGGTAAACACAATGCATGTTGATAGGGGTGTTCTGGTGATAACAATTACAAACTTTTGAACAGCGTAATGAAAATCTCCGGGAACCATGTCACTGGGCCAACCCTCGGTTAAAGTAGCAGGTTGAGGGGGCAGTCAAGGACGTGGCAGGGTATAAGTGGAGACAGCATTCCAGTTCTTTCTGCTGGGGTCCAGTGAGCTCATTACCTAAGTGAACCAGTTCATTCCTGAGGGAACATCGAGGTTAAAGACCACTGGCAACGCCCAGCCAGGGCCCCTAAGAGAAGGCCTTCAGGAAGTGAGGTCCTAGCAGAGGAAGGTCGGGATGGTGTGTGGTTTCTGGGGCTATGTAGATGTGTATGGGAGTGGGGGTGATGGGGACACAAGGAAAACGTTCAATTCAATCTTCAATAACCAAGACGGGGGTGCCCACCTTTATCCTCCACACCCACTCTTAATGGACAGACATTAGAGATACTACATATGAAAAGGCAACTGACAGGAGACCCAGCTGACCTGTTCCCTCTTACCTGTCTGAGGTTCTTGTATGAGGTACCGTTGTGGAAGCTTTAAGTGGTCACCATCATCCACGAGATGACGTTTTCTCTCACATATCTCAAGCTGCTAAGTTCTCTACCACCACAAACTTCAACGTTGCCTCAGAGGTCAAAATGGAGGGAGAGGGGAAGGAAGGGGAGGTCGGGCTGTTTGTGTGGATTCTGAAGAGGTGCCCTGCTCAGCCAGACCCAAGCAAGGGAGAGGGGCAGGGAGGGGAGCGGGAATCCTTGTAATCATAAGAACCACTTAGAGAAATCTAGGTATAAAGACTCTGGCTTTGAGTTAAGCACACTGGAGTTCCCAGCCTCTGAAACTCCTGTCCCTGGTTCACAAAGCTGACGGACAAACTTCCATTTACAACCACAGAATGCCGTCAGCATCAGAAAAAGGTCTTGGTGGAACCAAAAAGCGGCAAAACCCTGAAACATTGGTGTCTGAAGAACTCAGAGCCCCCGCACCTGGGAACTTGCAAAGACCGGTGAGCCAGAGGAGCTGCCTGCCGGGGGTACAGCCGAATGCTGGGTGGGTGGCTGGGCTCACTCCATAGAGATGTTAGCGCCCTCCTTGCTTCAGTGAGCACTGAAAGTCACTTCGTTCCTCCGCATGGGGCCTGGGCTGAAAATCAGAAGGAAGAGGGGGCCCAGTTCTATGTCTGTCCTCAAACACCCTGCTGCCTGTCAAGGGCTATTCTAAATGAGGTATGTAGGTATGGTTATCCCCAAGTTACAGATGGGGAAGCTAAGGCATGGAGAAGTCAATTGTTTGAGGCCATTATGAGTAATAAGTGGCAGAAATGTGATTCGAACCGGATCGGTCTAGGGTTAGAGTCCTTGTGCTCAGGGGCCAGGCTCTTCTCTGCTGCACTGCCTTATACACAGACTAGAGCACTCGCACAGTTTGGCACTTTTTTATTTCAAGGCAGGTGATACAAATGGGGTAAAAATGTCTAGTGCACAGAAGGCAGGAAAGGGGCGTGTGGGGTGCCTGGGTGGCAATGATGAGCCTGAGGAGGTATCCTTTTCTCTCTTCAGTGCACTCTACCTGCAGGATGACTGCGGCGTTACAGGAGTGCCACTCTCCACTTCAGGGCTATTGGTACTTGGAGCGCCAGATGGCTGTCCTCAGGGTTCACTGCAGCTGAGCATAAATATAAAGCCCACCATTTCTAAGGGGGGTCCCGACGATGCCCAGGTGTGTGGTTCCAGAGCAATTTCGCCTCGAGTAAATCAGTAGGTCCATATTAGGAGACATGTGTTAATTTATTGCAGCAAGATTTTATGTCTCAGTCAGTCATTAGCAAAATTTCGTACCAGAAATTCTTTCCTCTTTTATCTTGGTGGGATTGGTATTACACATAACTCGACTATTAAGACAAGAAAATCTTGCAGATAGGGAGGTCGTTAATCTAAAGGGTTTTTGCAGTGTGAAACGCAAATGCTCAGTGACAGGTATGCTGGGATCCCCCGAAGCCTTCTTATTCTGCCATAAAGGGATCTAAGGAAAGGTTTGATTGTTTTGTTAACACAAATAAGAAGCCCTTCTGCCGCTCAGCTCTCTTTGCGGCTCCCTTTCCTTTACCATTTGTTAAGATAAACTTTCCAGCCCCGGGAGGGCTGGCTCATCAACACTGTCTTTCCCTGTGTTCCCAACAACAGACCTGGGATTTGGGGTCCGAATTCGCAGAAGGTGAGGGTAAAGCAAAGATGCGTGCGCTCTCTCTCTGGTGTCTCCTCCGTGGGCCTTTGTGACCAGCTCTTTCTCTTGGACTCCCCTCCTTCTGGGGCAGCACACCTGGATTTCCCACACACATTTCTAGGTTGATGGCACCTTTGATCGATTCCGGGAGTCGAGCAGGGTGGACACATGAATGACCCTTGCAGCAGGCCAGGGGTTAGGAGGGTCTGATTCTAACCTAGCTCTGCCACAAAGTAGTTGTGTGACCTTGAGCAATTCAATCCTAATGCCTCAGTTTCCCCAACTGGGACTAATGAATGCTAAAACCCTTACCGCTTTAAATATGATCCTACGACCTCTGCTCCACAACATGCAGGGGTGCTCAGTGAGGAATCTCGGAATTAGTTCACTTTACTCGGTGTGTTATGCCTTCTAATGTTTGTTACAACAGCCCCAACCATGGTCTGGTAGAAAGTAAGTGTGAAAAGGGTGGACTCTGGTGTTGGGCTGCCTACCTCACAGCCTGACTCTGAGTGACCTTAGGCAAATTTTGTAACCCGTCTGGGCCTTATTTCTCTCATCTAATAATAGTACTGACCTTACCGAGAACTTGTGAGATTGAAATAAGTGAATGCTCATAAACTAAACAGAATTCTTGGTGTGCGCTAAATACTAAATGTTAGCTGAATTGTGAATTTTATTATTCTTTACAACTTGGAAAAACTAGGGGCGTACATTTCTATTACAAGTATAACCAGCAAACTACTCACCCCATCCAAAAAAAAAAAATTAGTCTTTATTTACAGACTTGTATAGACAACTGATGACCCCCCTCCCCCCAACCCCTATACTCCAAGTTCTTACAAAAGAGTGTTGACCTCACTTGGGAGGATGAAGATGAGGACAGAAACTTAAAAAAAAATTTTTTTTTAATGTGTATTTATTTTTTGAGAGAGAGAGAGAGAGAGAGCAGGGAAGGAACAGAGAGAGGAGACACAGAATCCGAAGTAGGCTCCAGGCTCGGAACTGTCAGCACAGAGCCCAACCTGGGGCTCGAACTCACAGACTGTAAGATCATGATCTGAGCAGAAGTCAGAGGCTCAACTGACTGAGCCACCCAGGCACCCCGAGGACAGATATTTTTTAGGTTCTGCAGCAAGCCTTCCTGAGGCTGGCCCATGATCTACTCCAGTCCCACCTTTTTGGAGTTCGCAGATGCCCACTCATGTTCCCCAAGTGCCCCAACTGTGTGTAGCTTCCTGGCTAAACTACTCTCAAAACCTATAGAGCACTTGTAGATCTTCAATGGTCTTGAGGCAGCAAGGAATCTTTGTGTCTTTCTTTCCCCCCTCACCATTTTCTCTCCCTCCTCCTTGGCTCCCCCTCCCCTATTCCCTACCATTTTCCTCCCCAGGGAGCACCTTCTCGTTCCTCTCTCCATCTTCTCCTCATCCCCAAAGAGTCCTCCACGGGCTCATCCACAATGGTTTCAGCTTCGTGCCTTGCAAAGAAAATTCTGTCCCTCTGCACCTTTCAGGAAAATGATCAGCCCAAAAAGTTTAGGAAAAAAAATTCATTATCTTTAATAGATTTTGTTACCAGCCCCAGCCAGGAGGGACCTGAGTTCCCAGGAAATCTAAATTAATAAATGCCCTACCAAGAGGTGTGGAGGGGGACGGGCAGCGAGGCCAACCAAACCAAGATATAATTTCTTTGTGAGCTTTGCAAGGGTGAGGGTCTGAAACAGAAAACCAAAAGTGCCGTCTAGCTAGGAAAAAGGATTTAAAACATCGCTGAGAAGCCCAGGACTGTTTGGAATCCATTTTGAGTAAAGTGGAAATATTTGGATGAGTGAAACGGCTGCTCTCTTTTAATTGGCATCTAGTTGATCGGGGACTGCTATCTAGGACCGTGAGAGGGTTGTCAGGAAAATCAGCGTATAGAACATTTCACTAACAAATTCCTAATTTCATCTGTGCCAGCCACAAAACTTATTGTGCTCATTTTGGCTCTCGAATGAAAGAGCAACTGGCGGGTACCTCTGGGGTCTCGGAAGAAGATTTAGAGAGGTTTGTTAGTCTATTAGAAGGCGGAGGGAACCGTTCTTCCCTTCAGCTGTAAACTCGAGAGAAGTCTATTAGAAACTCTCCATGTGGGGCTCAAATCCCCTTCCCTTTTGATTCAATCACCCTGACTCATTAGGCTGGTGGAATACCACTTTAGACTGTGTACTATAAATAATTAAAGCATACAAACATGTGCGGTCACCTGATTCAGTCCCGAGAGGAAGTGGTAATGCAGAGGACGTTTGACTTTGTGCCGAGCTCCTTGTTGATGGCCAGGATTTAAAAACTGTATCTCTAGTCCCAGCCCAGTCCTAGGAGCAACAGCCCTGCATCAAACAAGTGCCATCCTGGCATTTGCTGCCGCACCCGACAAACTCCATCGAGCGGATCCTGAAATTAGAACCTACCTCTAGGTCAGCTTTTCCTCCTGATGTGACCTTTCAGGACTATACCTTCCATCTTTAAGCCGCCCAGTATGGCAGACGGTATTCTCCAAAAAAGGGCCAGATATTAGTTTCCTAGCGCTGCCCTAACACATTACCTCGCACGACGGAACTGTATTCTGTCACGGTTCTTTCTGGAGGGAAGAAGTCTGAAATCAAGCTGTTGGCAGGGCCATGCTCCTTCTGAAGCATGGTCCTTCTTTATATCTTCCAGCAGCTTCTTCTGGCTCCTGGCATTCCTTGGCTTGGGCCAGCATAAGCCCAGTCTCTGCCTCCGTCTTCACACGGCCTTCTTCCCTATGTGTCTGTCTCTTCTGTGTCTGTGGATCATCTCCCCTTTCTGTAAGGACAGCGGTCATTGGATTTAGGGCCTACACTAATTTTCTGTGACTTCATCTTCCCTATTTCCAAACAAGGTCACATTCTGATGTCCTAGGTAGATACGAATTTTGGGGTGACGCCACTCAGCCCAATATAGGCCAAACAACCTTTTCTGTTCCATATCTGCTTCCAAAACCTTGTCACTTTCCCAATACGAGGTGAAGTGTCTCCTCCCTCCCCTTGAAATGGGTGGGCCTGGGTGACAGCTTCAACCAGCAGAAAATGATAGAAGTGAGGCTGTGTGGCTTCGGAGGCTAGGCTATAAAAGACAAAGGGCCCCACCTGCCTCTCGCTCAGAATGAACCACCGTGCTGTGAAGAAGCCCAGGCACATGGAGGAGACCACCCCTCAGACCCAGCTAAGCTGCCAGCAGCTGCAGGCATCAAGGTGCCAGGGGTGTGAGGGAGCCATCTGGGCAGAGGGTCCTCCAGCCCTCAGGCAGCCTCCCCTGCTGACCCTTCATGGAACACAGACAAAGCTTCCCAGCCGAGCCGAGCCCAACTTGCATATTTATAAGTAGAATAAAGATTGTTGTTTTAAACCACTAAGTTTGGGGTGGTTTTGTGTGCAGCATTATGAACCTGGAACACAAAACCTTGTCACTCCTTCTCCTCGGTGCCTTCCTTTCTCCCTCTAACCAGTTAATCTGCATGTTTCTTCCTCCCTCCGGCCCTCCCCTAGCTGTGCCCTTGATTTTTTTTCATTCTGGATTGCATCCTAAGTACCTTAACTGGTCTCTGGACTTTGGTCCCCACTTTCTCCATCCTACTAAGTGACCTCTTCAGCACGTTTTGGTCTTGCCACTATCCTACTCAAAATTCCATGATGGCTCTCCATTGCTTAGAGGCTTTTCCCACATTCCATAACTGAGAGATAAGAATTCTTCAATCTGGTCTCAGTTTACCTTTCCTGCCTTATCTCTTAAACCTTCTGTGTCCTTCTAGGCATTCAACAAACCAAACTATTCACTCTTCCAAACATACCTTGAGCTCACTTTTCTGCCTTGGTAACTCAGTTTACCTTTTCAACATTTAATCATGTTTTTGGGGCACCTATTCATGCCAGGCAGAGTGCAGGAAACAGGAATACTGGAACACCACCTCCCTCCCCATCTTCTCACTTCATCTGACTGAAATCCTATCCATTTTCCAAGGCTCAGCTCCAAATGTCACCTCCCCCATGAAGCCTCTCCAGTTCCCTTAGCTAAAATGATCTTTGCTTTCCTCTGAATTCTTCCTACATCTTCTTCACCAATCAAACCGAATGACTTGTAGCTCTCTGACCACACCAATCTTTCCCAAGCCTCCCAAGCCATGTGCCTGCTGCATGCTTATCCTTCACGTTTCCCAGCTAGCTAACCCCACATACCCTCTTACCTTGACTCAGATATCATTTTCTTTTGAGACACTTTCTGTAATCCACTTGGTTTGACTTAGATATCCCAATGTATGATTAACCTTAGGCCTGGAATGGATCCTATGTCTATGTCTGTGGCCCTGGGAGGGTAAGGACTGGATCTTTAACTCCTGTATCCCATGTACCCAGCCCACAGAGGGTGCACCTAAATATTTATTGAATGACTGAATATTGAATACTTGAGGAACTCACTAGAAAGATCTCAAAGTCCTTTCAACATAGCTGGATATAGGAAAAGGATTTGGAAATGAGGTTTTGCTTAGCCATTAAGTTGTACATAGCTGAATTTCAGGTTCCTTGAGTTGAGTTTTGAGCTCAGCTCCAGGTAAAGGAACTCTATGCACACCCCTTCATTGGTCCCCAAGCATACTTTGGTAATGAAGAAACATTTTATTTATTTATTTATTTTTTTGAAGAAACATTTTAACTGGAAGACATTCAATTTAGAATTTTGCAAATTGTTCTTTGTTCTCATCTCTTTGACAACATTATACATTTTTCAAACATAGGAACTGCATATTGTATTTCTTTCGGTTCTCCGACAGCCTCTATTTTGTACTGGGACCGCATAAACACCTCAATATTTATTCAGCAGGTTTTTGTGGGGAGACATAACTAGACCCCCAAATCACTGATGGTTTCCTTTGAAAATCACTGAGCTTGTGCATACCAATCTACAAAGCTGCTTCTTTGCCTTGAATGGATAATGAGGCTCCCAGATTTCTTAGACTCTTGGAAGAAGCGAATCCTAAAGAGAATTGCATTCTGGGAGGAACCCTCCATCTCACACAATGTAGCTTGTCTTTCCTTTGGGGATAGGATTGTGAACCCCGAGTTTCCTGGGATGTCATTATACATCCTGGGGTTTAGTCATCCAAGACCTGCCCCACCCTGCAAGTGACTCAAGGGACCATGAAGACATTACTGTGAGAGAGAGGTAGATTCTTTAAAAAAAAAAAACAAAACAAAGAGATGACCTCTCTTAAGCTCTGTTATTAAATCTGAGACTCTTGAGAGCATTTGCCAAGGGAATCCATCATTCTTTTATTTTGTATTTCCTGGGTCTCACTCAGTGTTCTGACTCCAGGAGAAGAAAATACCATGACTAGTACTTGAAATGCTGGCACCTATAGTATCTTGAGTTAATGTTACTTGCAGCTTTGTTCACGAACAATTCTGCCATGAAATAGCTGTAAAAGAAACGAGACTACCAAGAAGTATTCCTTTGAGTGTCTCTGGCATGCAGAGAGGCGATGGGGATCTGTGTGTGTACGTGTGGGAAAGAGAGGGGGGATGATAAATAGTGTGCTACCTCTCCTTTAAGAGCACGTCCTTTTATTCCTGACACTTAAAAAGACACTGTCAAAAAGATGTTTTACTGATTTGACTTTCTGTGCAGGAGAACGTGCAACAGTTACCTAGTAAGTGGTTTTATAGGGAGTTTCACCCACACGTTATAATAAACTGAGCCCGAAGATAACATATCTTTTGTGCTTTTACAGTGCTTGGATGATAACTGTGAAAAATTATCTAGTGGAGGTGAGCAAACTGTACCTGTGGTCTTTTTCTCATGACCTCTGTATGATAAAGTTTACTATCTTGGAGCATGTGATGCATTGTCAAATAATAGGTTTGCTTGTCTGGCCAACAAGAAGTAATTGAGGAGTGTTATAGTTTTACAATCCATGTTTCAATGACTCTGCTGCTTTTGAGTTGTTAGACCTGAACAAAATGGGTCAATGTGGAAAGAATAAAGTTTTTTTTCTCTCTCCCCCCGCCACCATCTCCCACCTTCTTTATGGAGGTGTTTTGAAAGGGAGAGATGGGATAGAGGCCTTGACTGTGATAGTTCTCTGCCTTGGCATCCCTGGTTTCCACTGTAGGGCTTGAGGTGGGATGTCTTCATCCTGGTTTAATGACTGAGAGTGAATTTGGATTTCACTTACCCACAAATGTCTACTGAGCACCCTCATATTCCTTCTGTCCTTAGAGAGAAAATTAGCTAACTAGCTTATTTTGGTTTAAAGATTCTTTGGACCTTGGATCTATGTCTTTAAGGAACAATCTTCCCCTCACATTCTTCAGACTTACTGGGAGTAAATCAAAGCTTGGGTGACCTGGCTGAGCTGGGGCAGGTAACACATTAAAGAATGTTTGATTTTAACACTTTTCATTTTCTTTGGGGCTGGGGCTCACCCAGCGTTTCACAGAGTGTGCTCCACAGAACACTGGTTCCAGGAGATGCTTTGTGGTGAAGTGACTTTGGGAAACATAGCATACCTAATCTAAATCCTTATTTTAGTGCCTCCTGATGAAAATTCCCATACAAAAGGCTTGAGGAAGTCCAATTGTAGAGAAGTACCCTAGCTCTAGCATTTCCCAAAGATGACCACAGAATCCCACCCCGCCCCCGACATCCTGGAGTTTAATCATCCAGCTAGTGTGATGCACACTGTATTTGGGGGAATTTAAAACAAACTGAGATTTTGGTGATTTATAAATATAACCATCATCCTTTCCAGAAAGAAACCATTGGGAGGCCAGTCATTGCTTAGCAACCTTCCCTTGCCCTACCAACATATACACATAAGTACTTGTCTTAGAATTTTTTTTTTCCAATAGGGCTATTAAGATTAAAAACTGAGGGCTTCCTCACATGTTGTTTCGCTGTTATGGGGGTCAGAGAGCTTTTTAGGAAAATAACTTAAGTAAGATAAATGACTAGGATTTATGTTTGTGTAAGAATGTTGGATGGACTTATTTGTGTTTGCTGATGATGGTGGTTACTAAAGATGCAAGGAGGGTGTAAAGGACTGGTATCCAAAATATACCAAGAACTCTTAACATTCAACAGTAAGAAAACAACTCAACTAAAAATTGAGCCAAAGACCTTAACAGACTCCTCACCAACAAGATATACAGATAACAAATAAGCACATGAAAAGAGGCTCCACATCATATGTATTCAAGGAAATGCAAATTAAAACAACAATGAGATTTCATTACACATCTATCAGAATGGCCCAAATCTGGGACACTGATAACACTAAATTGCTGTTGGGGGTATGGAAAAACAGCAACTCTCATACACTGCTGGTGGGAATACAAACCAGTATAGCCACTTTGGAAGACAGTTTGGCATTTCTTACAAATTAAACATACTCTTACCACACGATCCAGCAATCATGCTCCTTGGTATTTACCCAAAGGAGCTGAAAACTTGTTTCCACACAAAAACTTGCACATGTATGTTGATAGCAGCTTCATTCATAATTGCCCAAACCTAGAAGCAACTATGATGTCCTTCAGTAGATGAATGGATAAACAAACTATGGTGCATCTAAACAGTGAAGTATTATTCAACACTAAAATGAAATGAGCTATCAAGCCATGAAAAGCCATGGAAGAACCTTAAATACATGTTACTAAGTGAAAGAAGCCATACCAAAAAGACTACATACGTATGATTCTGTCTATAGAACATTCTGGAAAAACTATGAAGACAGTGAAAAGATCAGTGGTTGCTAGGGGTTTGGTTGGGGGAAGGGATGAATAGGAGAAGCACACAGGATTTTTAGAGCAGTGAAAATACTGTGTAGGACACCATAATGATGGATACCTGTCATTATGCATTTGTCCAAACTCATAGAATATATGGCACCAAGAGCGAACCTTAAGGTGAACTATGGATTTAGAGTGATAATGATGTGTCAATGTAGGTTCATCAGTTGTAATGCTCTGGTGGGCAATGTTGATAAAGAGTAGAGGCTATGCATGTATCAGGGAGGGGGTATTGGGAAATCTCTCTACCTTCCCCTCAATTTTGCTGTGAACCTAAAACTGATATTAAAAAAATAAAGTCTTAGAAAAAAATGCAGGGACGGGCCTGTTGGGTCTGGGGGAAGAATTTACTCTGAAAAACAAGTATTAAATGTGATTAGTCAAATTCAACAGTAGAGTTGTGGGAGTCTTTCTCTGGTGCCCTGGCTGCTCCTGCATGCTGCATCCTACTAGTGGCAGCTTCCCTGCAGACGGATGGCCGAGTGTCAAGTTCAAGTAGCTCTGCCACTGCTTTGGGACACCTTTAAGAGATGCTAATGGAGGGGAGGACAGCTGTTAGATAGTCCAGCATACAGGAAAATACCAGGGCCCCAGGGAGTGTGATTCAGTGCCCAAGAGGTGGGCAATGATGGTGGCTTGGGTAATGGTCTGGAGGAGCATGAAGATGGGCCTTGCAGACACGCAGTGGCAGCTGTGTGACATGTGGGAAGCAGACAAGATTAAACCACAAGTGCTGTGGGTTCTCCCCCATCCCTCCAGGGGGTTGGGAATCTTGAAAGTGGGCCGTGGCGCTATCAGAAACTAGCTCTACTATATTAGTAGAACTTAATTTTACCCGGATTAAAGGCCATGGACATCCTTCCCATTACTTAGATAATTATGTGCCTGGCCAATCAAGCCCAACTGCCTCTGACACCTTAAGGGAGTGCAGTTGGGACCTCATACAGGAACCCATAAGACAGTTGTATTAGTTACCTATTGCTGTGTAACAAATTATCCCAAATATTAATAAACGATAATAACTATCTCACTTAGTAGGTCACACACTTGGGAGCAGCTTAGCTGAGTGATTCTATCTCAGAGACTCTCATGTGGTACGAGTCAAGAAGTTGGCTGATGCTGCAGTCTTCTGAAGCCTTGATGGGCAGGAGGATCCACTTCCAAGATAGCTCCCTCACAAGGTTGTAGGCAACATCCTTAGTTCCTGGCTAGCTATTGGTAGGAGGCCTGAGCTCTTTAACATGTGACTCTCTCCATAGATCTGCCTGAATGGGGTCATAATGGCAGCTGGTTTCCCCAGAGCTAGTGATCCAAGAAGAAGAAGGCCACAGTGTCTTTCACTCTATTCTCTTGGTTAGAAGTGTGTCACTAAGTCTAGACCACACTCTAGGAGAGGGGTACTAAGCTCCACCCCTTCTGAATAAAGAAGCGTCGAAGAAATTTTAAACCACCACAATGGTGGTTCACTTGTATTTAATTCCCTCAAGAGGTTAAAAGGGTTAACAAGAGTGTCAGGAAGCATATGAGGGAAGGACTTTATTTGGAGAAAGGTGGGGAATAAATGTGCTGGCCTGCCCAGAGGTGAAATCTATTGTGAGTCATACAAACTCTTTTTTATTTATTTTGAAATCAAAAGATGGGCTCCAGACATGACTACTTGTTAAATTGGATGAAATTAAAAATAGCTTAAACGTTTGGGAAGGGGGGGGGAGCTGATTAGTTCTCAGGATATATTAAATGTCCTCACATGAGAAGGGAGTCAGCTATTGGGAAGGGCTGCTTTGGAAAACATATGCTGTGTCAAACTCCGCCAGCAGATGCAGAATTTGCTGCTAAAGTTAGCTCCCTGAGAACAGAGCTGGATGGGCTGCCATCACAGATGTCTCTGGAACCAGCACCCGAGACAAATATAATTCTTACCACTGGAAAGCAAGGCCTCACACAAGAGCCTTCTCGCCCTGGTGGAGGGGTTGGAGGGAGGTGCGAAGGCAGATTTACGACCCCAAATGCTGACTCTTCTGTGATTCTTCAGGATAACAGATGATTTTGAAGCCACGAGGTGTCCTAGTATTTTGCATTTCTAAATCTGAGAATCCTTCATAAGGTGAATTCACGTTACTTTAAGCGGAACCCATGCTATATAAAATTCAAGGCCTGATTGGAAAAGTTTTAATATTCGTATTTTGAGATTTTTAGTCTGAAAGATTGGGAGCAGAGGAGATAAGTGTTCCAAATGCCTAAAACAGTAGAGGAGGGAGTTAGAAAACTCCAATAATGAGAAATGATTTACATTATTTCATTAGCGCAGGAACCAAATGCTTTCCCCAAACAGGGAGGGGACCCAGTTTCATGGCTGGCAGCAGACGGATGATGTCACTTCTGAGCTTCCAATACGTTACGGAGCAGGATTTCTCCCAAGTGAGTTTCACAGAATTTAGTCTCCAGGGATGCTTCACAAAAGAAGGATTCTCTGATAAATAATGCTGGGGAATGATGCAGACACACTTCCCCTCTCGGAGGATCATGGGGCACATCAACATTTTAATGGCTCTGAGAAGCCCTAAAATGAAGAAACCTGTTTCATTTTGTTTAGCTCTTTTGTTCCCAGACATGTAACCATGGATTTTTTTCTCCTATAAATTCAATTAATCTTCAGCTCCTCTTTCTACCTTTTTATTTATTTTTATTTTTGAGGGAGAGAGAGAGCACAAGTGGGGGAGAGGGGCAGAGGGAGAGAGAGAGAGAGAGAGAGAGAGAATCCCAAGCAGGCTCCACGCCCAGCATGGAGCCCACTGTGGGGCTTGATCCCACGATCCTGGGATCATGACCTGAGCTGAAATCAAGAGACAGACACTCAACCAACTGAGCCACTCAGGTGCCCTGACTCTTACTACCTTTTTAAAATATTAGCTTCACATGAGCAGGTCTTTGTTTTATTTGTGACTATAACCCAGTAGCCTAGAAAGGTTCACAAGGCACCATAAAATAATAGACCTTAAGCTTCAGGATACTCGGTACCTACTCTTGTATTCACAAATTTGCATTCTTTCTCTTAGACGGGACCTCCATGATTGTTAGAAGCTTTGGGCCTCACAAAACCTGGATCTTCCCCTGCCTGGAACACCTGAGGTGCTCAATAAATACTTACAGAATACATGAATAAAGGAAAGGATACTACAAAAGCAGCGTTCCTTGGAGTACACATTGGAAAACACTGTCGTGGGGACTCCAGGCAGGAGGACCCAGTGGTGGATGTTCAAATTAGATTAAGGAGGTATGAGACAAGAGTAAAATCTCACCTGGGGAAGAAAACAACTGTACAATATTAGAATTGGAGATGAAGTTCCACTAATTGATGATAAGGGCTTACCGGTGTCTTATGTTCTCCCCAGTCAAGATTTATCTGATACAGTATTAGAGAGTTTCATTATGCGGGTTTAGAGGGCCAGCAAAAATCATAATGCAATACTTAGTCATTTCACTTAGCCACCGAGATTCTTGAGAATCCAAGGTCTGGTGCTCCTGAAAAGAGACCCTCCACAGCTCCCTGGGCTGGCCATTGCTCTGCCAGCCTGGAGCGGAGTCCCTCCTAGACATGGCAAATTGGATTTTGACAGTGTTGGATGATGAACAGAGTTCCATAAAACCCACGATCTGCCCCACTCTGACCCTTCCACTAGATTTCCCCCTTCCAATTCTGAATGGGGGGTTGACCCTTAAGTAATGAGGCAGATTTTTAATAGTTCTACCAGACCTCACATGTCCAGATGAACATTGTCTTTTATTATTAAAAAAATTTTTTTAATTTTATTTAGTTTGAGAGAGAGAGAGAGAACAAGTGGGGGGAGGAACAGAGAGAGGGGGAAAGAGGGAGCATCCCAAGCAGGCTCCACACTGTCAGTGCAGAGCCTGATACAGGGCTTGAATTCATGAATGAGATCATGACCTGAGCTGAAATCAAGAGTTGGTGGATTAACCAACTGAGCCATCCAGACACCCCAAACATTGTCTTTTAAAGGTGGGACTTTAGGGAGCAGCATATAGGCTCTAATACAGCTGTTACTAATAAAATGTTGGGGCCTTCTTTTGGAATTGCAAAATTGTCAATTTGGAGGTGCATGAGATAAATCCATCCCTTTGGCCATATGTTGTTTTTGACCAAAAATGGTCTTACCCAGTTTATCTTGCAAAATGGCCCCACATATTCAGCTGACTGGATTTTAAAATCACTTTAGGGGTGCCTGGTTGGCTCAGTCGGTTAAGCGGCCGACTTCGGCTCAGGTCATGATCTCGCAGTCCATGAGTTGGAGCCCCACGTCAGGCTCTGTGCTGACAGCTCAGAGCCTGGAGCCTGTTTCAGATTTTGTGTCTCCCTCTCTGACCCTCCCCCGTTCATGCTCTGTGTCTCTCTGTCTCAAAAATAAACATTAAAAAAAAAATTAGAATCACTTTAGGATTTTTACTCAAACTCGAATCCACTGTCAAAAGACAAAAATTTGCCAATATTGGGATTGTTCCAAAATATATGCCACATGGTCTGAAAGCAACTCCCCAAGAGGAGACCAGGACAATTTGCAGCAAGGACAGCATGGAAAGCTTCTGGGAGGGCTGCCATCAAGGGCTATAGTCTTTGCTATCATTTGTCAAGTTCTAATAGAGTTTTGGAAATTATGATTCTGAATCCTGGACACTCATCAGAATTACCTGGGGAGCTTTAAAAACTCTCCATGCTCAGACCCTCTCCTCTGGTTCACCTAGTTTGGTGTGGGGCCCAGGCATTGATTTAGTATGTGTGTGTGTGTTTGTGTGTGTGTGTGTGTGTGATTTCAATATGCAGCCAGGATTAAACTCTATGTTAAAGAATAAATCTTACTAACTTTAGTCATACTTGTTCCTGTTTAATTTTTCTGTTGAGATAAAAATCTGCTGTGACTAGGCCAAGAGGCACCACTGAAGGTTAATCAGATTTGTCATTTGAATTGTCATTAACAAAACTGGCACTGTGTGCCACAACCACTAGGGGGCAGACTCTGACACCTACTGATTAGTGTGCAAAGAAAGTAGCTTACAAGAAAAACAAGACCCAGAAAAAACTCCAGGACACAAAAGGAAGAGTGGTTTGAGTTTTTCTTCATGATCAGATCAGCCCCTCAAGTGCCTCATTTTACTAAGTCTCCTAAATGCCATGATTTCTTCAAAGGTACCAATCATGGAATTGCCAGTTCTAACTATGGAAAAGGGAACAGCAGAGAAAGGAAAGCTACTGACGTATTTTGAGCTCTGTGGTGTGTCAGGCACCGTGTTGAGTGCATTGCATCCATTATCTCATCTAATCCTACATAACCCTATGAAGCAGCATTAACACCTCCTTTTTATAGATGAGGAAATCTATAGATAGACTGAGGCCAGAGAGGCAAAGTCACACAGCATTCACAATCACAAGGTATTAACAGGAGATCAGATTCCTGATTCCTAAGGCCATGCTCTTTATTTACTCACACAACCTCTCTGGGAACAGATGGTGTTTAGGTGTGTGAATTTTCGTTTTTGTTTTTGTCATCACAGATCAGATGGTTTAAAGTGAGTGGTTTGGTGCTATTGTCACTCTTGTCAGAATGACTGCAAGTGATGTGTACCACAACTGCAGATGTACTATCTTCTATAGATGTGGGGAGTCAGATTTGTTGTCCAAATACCAGCTGTGAGATTTAGGGGAAAGAACTCTGGGCTGTGGAAATGGTCCACTTATTACCTATGTGCCCAGAGAGAATAAAAGCTTTGAGGACAGGGTTCTATCTTATTTACCTATTGCTTGGCACATCATAGATGTACAAAAATATCCCAGTTGAGGAATGAATGTGTGCAAACATACATGAAAATTTTAAGATCTAAATTGCATTGTTGGATGTAAAACAGCCATATAATCTTGTGTAAGTCCTGTCTCCTCCCTGGACAACAGCTTCCTTATCAGTTAGTTGAAGTGATGGTTCTAGATGATATGTAAGATTCCTTCCAGATCCAACACTTCTAGGACTCAGCCTTTACCCCTTTCATTAGATAGACAAATACGAGGAGGGGCTCTGGGCTTCTGTTCTGGTGTCAGAGATCTACAGACAGGGAGGTGGTGGGAGACACCCTCTGAACTTGATGTGGAGAAACCCCCTACTACTTGCTGATGGCGAGGTGGCCTGAATGTGGGAACACGAAGTGACAAGAGAGGAACTGAGAAAGCATACTCACCACTTTAAATGAACCTTTGTTGCTTTATTTTTTAAAGTAAAAAAAGAAAAAAAAATAAAATAAAAAAAGAGATAGTGGGGATCTACTGGTTGAATTCTTTATAAGAATTAAGTTTAATTTTAGAATTTCACCATGATCTGAAGGAGAGGTGATTGGTTTCATTCTTTGCTTTCCATGTTAAGTCATGGTAAGGGAGACTCAATTTCTCCCATTCTTGTCTTCCCTGACTGCCATCTAGGGCCAAGCCATCCATGTGGGACTGTCAGTGAGGGTGGAGCCTAGAAAGAGGGAAGGCAGGGCATTGCTCATAACACTGGCTTTAAAGAGCTATTTCGACAAGTTCTCTACACGTTCCTCAGCCATCAGAAAGCTGGTCTCAGCAGAGTGTGCAATTTATACTGTGCCTTTATCATGCTCAAAGAATCTGTGTTAACACACACTGATCACCAATAGATACTTTTGAAAGATTGATTTAGTTCTTATGGACTTTCTGATTTGTCTCCAGACACACCAAAAATAACTTCACTTCTCATTCTGCTAATGAGCAAAATCACAAAGGCACGTGGAGCATGGCTTTGCATCATCCCAGGGAGATCCCCCCAAACCCAGGTAGAATACGATTGAGAGGATATATTGGTCATTTTTTTCACCTGTGGAGGAGGAGCTTAATAATTCAAGACCAGCTTTCTGAATTCAGCCCTTGTTTTCTGACACAACCGGTTCAACTTTCATTCATTCAAAATATAGGAGTACTAGGTAAAAGTCACTAGTTCCTGGCTATGTGTCAACATGTTCTAAGCACTTTATGACTATTAATTAATTTAATTATCACAACAACTTTATGAAGTAGGTACCATTATCATCTCTATTTTATGGTTAAGGAAACAGGGAAAAGAGAGGTCAAGTAACCTACACAAAGGCACACAGTAAGTGGTGGAACCACTGGCTCCAGGGTTTGTACATTGAACCTGTATACTATAGCCCCTCTCAAAAAACATTCAGTAATACCATTGTACAATGGACCAGGACCCTGACAGGAAGATGGCCTTCAGAGTGTCAGGCCAGACAGGCTGGAGTATAGGTCAGTATCCCAAGTCTGCTGGGAACTAGGGGACAAACCAAGAGTGGAAGCAGAAGACCAATCTTGTGGACGAGGCATAGGAGGTTGGAGATAGGTCATGACTCTGTGGACATGCAGGTTTTTAGAGGCTCTGTCATGAGTAAGGCATAGACTGTCCCAGCTCTTGTAGATAAAGATGGGGATAAAGCCCCTACCTCTGCTGCTAACCACCGCCTCATTGGCTCAGGCCTTGAGGAGGAGCCTGTGAGGTGAAGGTCTTGGTAAGGTCAGCTTGTCATGCTGGGATAGGTGGGGACAGTTTTCTGCCTGTGAGAAATTAGGGTTGCCCAGAGTTCTTGGGCCTCCATGCCTTCCTGATCTTGTGGAGCCCATGTCGTTCTTACAGTTCTGGGAGATCATGAGTAGGAGGAAGAGTCGGCATCACTCCTTTCCCTGCTGCTTTGTGTGAAGGCAGAAGTTTCCAGGAAGTTAGAGTTCCTTTTAGAAGCCATTGATGTGGCTGGGCTACATCTTCTTCTTCTTCTTTTTTTTTTAAACCAAATTAGCGCTGGTTTTATTTAAATTGAAAAGGGAAAAAACATATTTTGTAAACAAATATATTAAATATGACATACCAGACACTGTCTAGTTTGGTGACAAAATATATTTTAATGTAGTTTGAAATGTATTTATCTGGGGGCACCTGAGTGGCTCAGTTAAGCATCTGACTTCAGCTCAGTCATGATCTCACATTTCATGATTTTTGAGTCCCCCATCAGGATCTCTGCTATCAGCACAAAGCCTGCTTCAGGTCTCTGTCCTCCTCTCTCTGCCCCTCCCCCATTTGCTCTCTGTCTGTCTCTTTCAAAAATAAATAAACATTAAAAAGAAATTATTTATCTGTTATGGCTTGCAAACACACACACACTTTCTCATCTGATGTTAGAGATTCTATACATTGCATGTGAAAATAAACTTTAAAAGATTCCAGTGTAGTTAAAACAGAGTGTTATATTCGTTTCAGGTGTATATTATGGTGATTCAACAGTTCCATATATTACTCAGTGCTTACCAAAATAAATGTACTCTTAATCCCCTTCACCTATTTCATCCCCCCACCCCGGGCTAGCTATTCAGTTCGTCCCTCCAGATCTTTGCCTTTATCTGTGTCCTTGGAAGGCGACCTTGGCAGATTGATCACCCTGGTTCCTTTGTGCTCTGGGTTTGCCAAGAGGAGTCACCCCCCAGCAGGCAGTCAGAAAGCCAGAGGAGAGAGTTCTGGTTCTGGTGGGGGTTGTATCCCTCTGCTAAGTCAGTTCTGCAGGGGGGGAAGGGGAGGCCCTCCTTATGCGGGGGCGCCAGTTCTCACTGGCTTTCAGCAATTCCTCCCCTGGCCACTCGAGGTGAGGGATGGAAGCTGCTGCCCTCTCTTGCATCTGGGGCCTTCACATTCCTTAGGGTTCACTTAACTTTGACTACACCTCCCTAAATAGGCCCTTCATTAAACTCTTCAGTCAAACCCTTCTGAATGGGTTCTGATTTCTTCCAGGGCCCTACCTGATATCTGGTCCTTGCCCCTCAACTCCAGGTCTGATCCCTGATCCACTGAAGTTGCTTGGCCTGTTCTTGGCTGCTGGCACACTCCTGGGAACACCCACCCTCTTATGCTGGAACTTCTCCCCTCTGCCCTGCCACACATTTGAATCTGTCCCCAGTCATCACCCACTTTGCTGGCTTCCTGCTCCGAAGTTTCTGTCCTGGCTCCTGACTCTAATTCCTTATGATGAATCAAATGTATCTATTAGGCTCCTGCTATGCCTGGCATACATGTTATCTCATTTAATTCTCATAATTATCAGATGCGGTTTAGTATTACACTAAGAGATGAAAAAAACCAAGCTTCAGTTGCTTCTGCCTGACCAATATAATTTCCCCTTTTCAGCTAGTAGCACTCAGAGTTTCCTTTGGGAAACCACTCCTCCCTGCTCTCAGCCCTTGTGACTCAGATGATGCCAACCCCACCCATCTCCCTGGCCAGTTAGAGACACCATGATTGGCTTAGACATGTGAAAATCACCTATGTTGGACGAATCAGAGTTAACTCTAGGTTTTCATTAGGATAATCAGAAAAAGGGCTCTCCTTCTGGAGTTGATAAATGGAGACTGTAAGCCCTGGTGGTGAACTTGCTGCACCTGATGGGAGAACCTAAAAGAGGAAATGAATTTGACAGAATCAAAGACTGAGATATAGCCATGTGGTTGCATGTGGTCATTCTTTTGTTTTTTTTTTTTAAGTTTATTTTTATTTATTTTTGAGAGAGAGATGGAGAACAAGCAGGGGAGGGGCAGAGGGAGAGGGAGACAGAATCCTAAGCAGGCTCTGTGCCGACAGCAGAGAGCCTGATGAGGGGCTCCCTCTCATGAACTGTGAGATCATGACCTGAGCCAAAGTCAAGAGTCGGCCACTTAACCAACTGAGCCACCCAGGCACCCAAACGTGGTTATTCTTGAAGCTAGTCGACATCTTAAACTTCTGGATTGGGACAGGGCAGTGAATTCCATTTGCAATTTAAGTTGAGTTTCCATCATTTGTGACCATAAGTATGTAACCTTAATATGACACATCTGGTAACTGGTGGAGTGGGAGTTGAACTGAGGTTTGCCTGAAGAACTTGAGCTGAGTTCTTCAAGGGTCTGAGGATACTAATGGCTGTGAAAGCTGCACATGTTCAACATTCCTCCCCAGTGTTTTTCATTAGGACTTGAAGCAGGTTGCATGAAATGGACCGTTTCTTCCCTGGGTGCAATCTTGCTTCCAAGTCATAGAGTAATTATCATAATGTCCATTTTTAGTGACCTTACTAGGAGCTCCACAGTCTTCCTCAAAGGAACTTGAGTTCTGTGGCTAGTTGATTCTTAATATACACTTACCCTCTTTCCTTAGTAATAGAACGCTTCACATTTAGCTGTTTGCATGGTAATCCAGAATAAAAGCTGTAGTTCCTGGTGTGGCCATGTGACTAAATTCTAACAAATGGGATGCAAGCATAAGAGGTATGTGCAACTCCTAGGCATTATCCTTAAAGAGAAAAATATGCATGTCCTCCAGCACTTTATTCTTTATGTTGACTGGAATGTAGCTGATTGCTGGACCCAAGCAGCCATCTTGGACCATCAGGTGGAAGCCTTGTGTTAAGGATGATGGAGCAACAAGAAGGAAGGAGCTTGGGTTCTGGATGATTATTAAGTTGCCATGTAAACCCCAAGCTGTTCTTATTTATATGAGGAGAGATCACCTTTTCTTTCATTTATGCCACTGGTTTGGTGGCAGTATTGTTGGCATTACCGGCAGCTGAACCAAATCCTAACTAATTTAGGTTCTAAAAGACCTAACAGGTCTTTTCTATAAATCAGATCCTGAGGAGGACAGGAGCCTTTCACGGTTTTGGAGACAGATCAGCAGATGGTCCCCGAAAAGAGTCTGGGGCCTTATGAACATCAGTGACCAACCAGAGGTGGGCTTATGTGATGCTAAAGACTTTTAGGGGCCTATCCCAGGGCGCCTGGGAGATTTTTGTATTAGTAATTTGTATTGCTTTCCTTCCATGTTACAAGCTTCAGACCCCACGAAACCTGGGATCTAGCAATGGCACAGACTGTTGTTTTTGTCTTGACTTGCAAGGGCAGGATTCAGGGACACTTCAGGTCATCTCACAGAGGAAGGTCTGACCTTATGTGTAAGACCCCCTCTTCCCTGTGTCTTACTCCCATCCATCCTGTAGGTTCCCCCTAATCTTGTCTCCTTCAGGATGCCTTCCCTGAATGTCAGAACCAGCTTGTGTCTTCTTCTCCCCACACTAAAGGTCTTGAGGATTTGCCTCACTTCTTTTCCTGTTCTCAGCTGCATGTTGCAAAAGGCGTACTGACCTTGGAATCAGAAGACCTGAACTTGAGACCTGGCTCACCTTATACCTATACCTAAGACTTTGACCAAGTAGTGGGCTCTCTGGGCCTCAGGTTTTTAATCTTTACTGAGAGGATGATAACACTTGCTTCAACTAGTTAGCCAGAGGATTAAATTAGATAAAATATGTGTAATTGCTTGATTGATGATGAAGTGTGATAAAATCAAACATATTATGATTACTAGTATCATAATACTAATCCCCAAGGGTTGTGTTCTTCTTTTCGCTTTAATGGTATCTGATGAGCCATACAGGTACTCAATCACTTGCTATTGTATATTGTTCTCTAATTGTTTTGTGTGTCCAATTTAATTTTTCCAAGTATAGTGGCAGGTCCTAGAAGGCAAGGACAATGTTTTATAACCTCTGAGTACCTAGACTAGGGCTGGGCATGTGGAAAGCATTTTAGGTACAAAAGGGGACATAGAGGGAATCAGAGTTGCTATGCAACCAAAAGATAGTTTGTTGGTAAATGTACTGTTGTCTTGGATGTGGCTCTTTGCTATATTCTCATCAGGAGCTGATTGGACTAGGGAGGTAGATTCACATCGGAAAAGCTCACAGGAGGGGTTCCTGGGTGGCTCAGTCAGTTAAGCGACTGACTCTTGATTTCGGCTCAGGTCATGATCCCAGGGTCATGGAATCTAGACCTGCATAGGGTTCACTGGTGAGCATGGAAACTGCTTAAGATTCTCTCTGTCTCTCTCTGTCTCTGTCTCTCTCTCTCCTTCTGCCCCTCTCCCCCACTTTCACTTTCTCTCTCTCAAAAAAAAAAAAATTTAAAAAGACGTCTTATTAAAAAATAACAAAATAGGGGCGCCTGGGTGGCTCAGTCAGTTAAGTGGCTGACTTCGGCTCAGGTCATGATCTCGCGGTCTGTGAGTTCGAGCCCCATGTCAGGCTCTGTGCTGACCACTCAGAGCCTGGAGCCTGTTTCAGATTCTGTGTCTCCCTCTCTCTGACCCTCCCCCATTCATGCTCTGTCTCTCTCTGTCTCAAAAATAAATAAACGTTAAAAAAAATTTTTTTTTAAATAACAAAATAAAGAACTGCTTTTTAATCATTGAAACACTCAAGCTTCCTGCCAAGCCCCTTCCTGGCATCTGTATGCTTGGGAGGCCAGATTTGTATTGAAAAGGTTGTTTGGTGCACCTGGAATGATGGTGTGGAGAGGTGGACTGTTTGGGGGAATATTCAGTTTTGTCCACTGTGTGGCTTCAAGTCACCTCGGCCCTGCAACAGAGTCTACTTCTCCAGGGAACAGAAAGTTCACATTCACTTAGTGCCTTGAACTACCTGAACACCAATGAATAAACAGGGCCAATTTCCCACTCCAAAGACTTCTCTTTCTATGTTCCAGGATTTCTCCTAACTAGGTACAATATAATTGATTTTGTATCTGCTTATTAAGTCACGATTGTATTCAATTCTGCTTCCCCAAGTGTCTTAGTCAACTTGGGCTGCTACAACAAAATATAGACTGAGTGGCTTAACGGAAATATATTTCTCATAGCTCTTGAGCCTGGGAGTTCAAAATCAAGGCACCAGTTCGGTTCCTGGTGACAGTGCTCTCCCAGGTTGCTGATAGTCTCCCTGCTGTATCCTCACACGGTAGAGAGGGAGAGAACTCTGGGGTTTCTTTCTCCTCTTATAAGGACACTATCCCACCAAGGGGGCTCCCCTCTCAGGACCTCATCTAAACCTAATTACCTCCCAAAGACTCCACCTTCTAATACCATCACACTGAGGAGTTAGGGCTTTAATATATGAATTCGGCAGCGGAGAGGGGCACAAACATTCAGTCCATATCAGCAATCGGCTGCGGTTTGAGACTCCCAAACTTCTCAATCTCTTGGCTTTCTCCCAGAGACGGATAATCATACCCAATATGTGCAACTTAAAAAAATGTTTTTAACTGTTTTAACTCTTGCAGAGAAACCTGATTTAAGCTCTTAAGGACACCTCACTGCTGTCCCTTCTGGAATCAGGATTCCAGATGACCTGTACATGGAATAACTGAATAATATTCACAGTGTTGATCGCTGGACTCTGTCCTGTGTCTTCCAGCCTTATTGGCAGGGACTGACTTGTTGATTTTTATTGCCACCTGTTTTTCAGCCCACCTGAAGTGGATCATCTAAAAATTCACCCAGTCCTCAGCCATAATCCAATGCAGTTAAAAGGCACTTTTTCTCCTACTGAGAAATTAACACCTTCTCTTTTGTCCCAACTTTCTGGGATCATTTCCAATATGTCCTGGCTGGGAGTTAATTAAATCTGTGTTGACACATACTCAATTTCAAGTGGCTTTGCACATACAGGAAACCTGTTGAGATTTTCCCTTTGGAGTCCAAACCCACTGATTCATCCCTTTATCCCAGTTTCAGGGTAAGTTTTCCACTTACCAGGAAAAGATGGAATTTAAAGTGGGAAATTAATGGGATTTCCCCACCTTAAGAAAATCATGGTTTCCCACTTTCCTATAAAGCTTCCCAAATTTCGAGATGTGTCTTCCTCATGACACTTGCTATTTTCTATTAAAACAACTGGATTTATGGTTACAGAAAGCTCTCAGAGGCAGGGCAGAAGCAAATAACAAGCAAGGTTGGAATCCTCAACTCCACAGCAGCTGTTTCAAGAACACAGTACTCAAAACTGGAGTCAGAAGATCTAAATGTAGGTCAAGTAATTTTAAATTCCGATTGGATATTGCATATGCACAGCCGGGAGCTTCTTTTTTTTTTTTTTTTCCCCCATCAAGAGTTAGAGATTTGGGTGGGTTACAGGAAAAGTTATTAGCAGCAACATCTAGAGTCTTTGGTTCATGCCAAGAGGCACATGTTGGTCTCATCTGATGCTATGTGCTTATTTTAGTGTCCAGAGTGTGATTGGGGAACATCCAGGGAGAGCATCTTTGCACGCTGAGTTGTGGCCACTGTGCTAAAATTCCTACATATGTTGGTCCTCACATAGCTGGTCTGTCGATGCTGCTGTGTTACTTTGGGGGCGAGGTTGCAAACTAGCAGCTGTGGGCTGTATTTGGTCGGCAGGTATGTCTTATTTCACCTGCACGGTATTCATTCTTTTTAAAAAAACGAGCTAACTTTAAACGATTAGAGTGTTTCGTACAAAAATTAGTATGTGTGTTTTTCTTGAAAACTTGGGTGCTCTGGCCACACTGGCATCCCTACTTGGTAACAATGGGCTGTTGCTGAGTGGTGCTGTCCCCTTTGAATGCGATGTGTATCTCTGGTTTGCCAATTCCCGTAGGGCTAACTTCATTCATTTACATTTTCTGCTGCATATAAGAATTTGCACTCCACCATCAAGCAAAATGTCCCTACACAAATGGCCTGATACTCTTCAACAGTATAAGATAGATGCTCATAGCCCCTGTTGGAGTGGGAGACGCATGTTATCCTCAGTTATTTACATGTAAGTCCAAAAGGAGTGTGTCAGAACAGATGGCCTTGAGAAAATGAGTCGAGAATTATAGGATGGGTTTCTTGGTGAAGTGATAGGGAAGGAAGATTGGGGTCTGGAGTAAGGGTGGGAACAAAAAGGGGTGGCCCTGAGACCTGCGGAGGCTGATAACAGAAGGGAGAAGGGAGACTGACACTTTTGCAGAGAGGACTCTGAAAAAGTGTTGGGTTGTCTGGGATTATGCCAGGGAAGAGGTTATGACCATGGGATGCTGTGCATCATTATTTGAAACAGTCCCTTCTCCTCAGGAGACTGTGTATTCCCCAAGTACAGAGCCATGGGCAGAGGCCCTGTTATATTCAGTTCTGTGCTATGGTGTCCACACTAGGGGCTCAGTAAATGGCCTTCAAATGGGACTGAAGTGTATGCTGGTGCATGTGTGCACGTACATGTGTGTGCATGTTGTGTGCATGCACCTGCACATATCTGAGTACAGGAAGGGTGGACATTAACAGAGACAGAGAGGAAAAGCATCCTGGGAATATATAATACATGCCAAGAAGTACAGGGCTTTGTCATCCAGATGACAAAGGTTCATTGAGAAATATTTCCCCTCCCTTCCTAAGGACAAGGAGTGGTGATGGCTAGTGGATTGCATTCTTGCCCCTAAGGCCCAGGAATCCACAGCAACAGCTCTGAGTAATGAAGGCTGGGGTGAGGGGCCTCATTTAGTGAATTGCTGGATATTTACCAGCCTTCCTCTGACATTCATTGTCTTTAAACCTGCCCCTGTTTCTCCCTCAGAATACTCTCAGCCCATTGTGTGACACGGATTGGGGGGTGAGAGGCAATGTGGCAAAGCGGTAAGAACACTGGATGTGAAATTAACAGACCTGGGTTCAAGTCTGCCCCACACTACCCCTCCCCACCACCCCTTAGCTATGTGGCCATAGGCAAGTCGCTTAATAGCTCTGCTTGGGCTTCTTTGCTGAAAGTGGGGAGAATCACACTATGTACCTCTGAGAGTTGATGTGAAGAGGAAACAGTGCCTGCCATTTGGTAGTGCTCAAAAAAATATTCCCTATCATTATTCTAAAGTTCAAAGCTGTGGAGCACCTGGGTGGCTCAGCCGGTTGAGCGTCCGACTTGGGCTTGGGTCATGATCTCCCAGCTCGTGAGTTGGAGCCCCATGTCAGGCTCTGTGCTGACAGCTCAGAGCCTGGAGCCTGTGTCAGATTCTGCATCTCCCTCTCTCTCTCTCTCTGCCCCTCCCCCACTCTCTCTCTCTCTCTCTCTCTCTCTCTCTCTCTCAAAAATAAATAAACATTAAAAAAATTTTTTTAAAGTTCAAAACTGGGGCGCCTGGGTGGCTCAGTCGGTTGAACATCCGACTTCAGCTCAGATCACGGTCTCATGGTTTGTGAGTTTGAGCCCTGCGTCGGGCTCTGTACTGACAGCTCAGAGCCTAGAGCCTGCTTCAGATTCTGTGTCTCCTCTCTCTTCCCCTCCCCCAATCACACTCAGTCTTTCTTAAAAATAAAATAAACATTAAAAAAAAATTAAGTTCAAAGCTAAGTGGCTTTTCTTTTTTTTTTTAATTTTTTTTTCAACGTTTTTATTTATTTTTGGGACAGAGAGAGACAGAGCATGAACGGGGGAGGGGCAGAGAGAGAGGGAGACACAGAATCGGAAACAGGCTCCAGGCTCTGAGCCATCAGCCCAGAGCCTGACGCGGGGCTCGAACTCGCGGACCGCGAGATCGTGACCTGGCTGAAGTCAGACGCTTAACCGACTGCGCCACCCAGGCGCCCCACTAAGTGGCTTTTCTAGTCTATGACTTTCCTCTAAGATGATTTCTTTTTCTTTAATAACCCTTTTTGAAAGTTTATTTACTTAGAAAGAGAGAAAGAGAGCATGCATAGGAGCAAGCAGGGGAGGGGCAGAGAAAGAGAGGCAGAGAGAGAACCTAAGCAGGCTCCATGCCATGCCATCAGCACAGAGCCAGATTCAGGGCTTGAACTCATGAACTGTGAGATCATGACCTGAGCTGAAATCAAAAGCCAATGCTCAACCAACTGAGCCACTTGGACACCCCCACTCTAAGATGATTTCTTAACACTGTGTTCTACACAATCAGAAGTCAACTGGCTCGGATGTTTTCAGATGAAGTGCAGAAGTTGGTTCCCCAATACCGGAATTACTTTCCATGTTTTGGGGTGTGGATATACTGTGGTGACCCATGGGGATAAAACAGAACAGACTTCTATTTGTGTGCTGTGACCCTCTTTACCTCCAAGTAAGGAGTTGGCTCTGGTCCCTGCTGTGTCACACCAACTCTCAGATCACTTACCCTTGTTAAAAAGTGCCATCTGCCTTAGTCCTCTTTGCAGAAAGCCTCCCTGACTCCCATCAGGGTGTCCCAGGGAGTTTCCTGACCACATTGCTCAAGCCTCACAGTGCTGGCTGCCCACATCACAGCAGGAGGGTTGGCTCAAAACCTCACACCAATTTTCCCCTCCTCCTTCTTTAGAAACTTGGAACTTCTCCCAAGTGTAGACAGATACCCACTTTGGATCTGAACTAGAGAAAATTCCTTATAGCCCAACATATGAAATTGAAGACTTTCATGCTTCGCCCATCTCCTCCCCTCTCCCTCCCCTTCCCCGGGCTAGAAAGGGAAGATGAGATAGAGTATTAGCCCTGTTCCTACAGCCCAGTTCCTCGGATGAGCATGTCGAGCTGGATACTGTAGCTAAACATAAATGAGCGGTTATTAATGATGGGCATAATGTTTTCTAGCAGTTAGCTGGCTGTGATTCTAGGATTTTTTTTTTCCACTGTGTTTTGAAGGGTTAGGTTATTTAAACTTACCATCAAATAGAATCAAATCAAAGTGAGCTAATTTTTCTTAAACACTAATCATTTTAAGGCTATTGAACTAAATATAGAGGCAGTTCATTAAATCATTAAAACAGCCTGCAATAATGCTCACAAAGTCATTATGGAGCTATTCCCTAGCCAGAGAGGTAGTGTTGCCTTAAGCACAGTTTAATCAAATTAGATGGTGGGCTATGTCATGGGGTTTCTCCTATTGATATTCATTAAAAATACATGATTTATCACTAATCTCTGTGAGGTAGATCCCACTCTTCCAAATGAATTTTGTAAATGTCAAGGGGAAGAAAACAGAATGGCGTATTGTTATAATAATTTAAGAGTGGTGTGGTCACATTTACATTTTATATACTATGCAGTTTAGGAACAGAGAATAGCTTTAACAAGGCTAAACTTCTCTTAGTTAAAGTTAGAACAGAAAGGCTGAACCCTGAGGATTAGCCATTACATTTTAACATAGAATGGGCCCCAACATTTGAATTATCTCTTAGTAGAAGGGTAGCTTGTCCCATTGTTGAGCTAATGCTGTTCTCAGATTCTTTGGTGGAGGGAATTCCACACAAATGTGTGCTGTCCTGTTTTCAGATCCTGTCCTGATTGGGCAGCTGGGAGAAGGCGGTTTGTTTTCTGCCCCTGGGAGCCCTCCTTCTGTGCTCACACTTCATTTCCTCCAGAGTTCTCTGGCCTCCAGACCTCTCCTCGCAACCCTAGTGAAATTCGCCCAGCTCTTTCCTTCTCAGTGGACTGGAAAGGGCTGATAACAGTTTAAAAGTGCTACCCCACCCAGAGGTATTTGCATTTTAACTGGGATCAAAGCTGAAACTAAAGGGATTAAGTCCTAATAGTAGAATTTTAAGCATCAACCAGTGGGTAGAAGAGGATTTTCTGCTGCTGGAAGAACCCTCCCTCTGGCCTTGATGGGAGAGCGGGGAGGTCCACAGTGGGCAAGGTCAGACCGGAGATGGGTGGAGGGAAGTTTGGTGGTAGGTAGACTAATACTGCTTTTTCCTTTTCCACGTTGGGCCTTTTTTTTTAATTTTGTTTTTTGTTTTTTGGTGGTTTTTTTTTTTTTTTTTTTTTTTTTAGCTGGGAAATGAGCCTTCTCTGTTTCAAGAATTTCCTTCCTAAACAGGTATCTTTCTAGGAAGTACACTTTGAAATATTGATATTCTGGTTTGTCCTCTAAACATTTTTCCTCCCCAAACTGGGGACTGATATTCAAAACTCAGAGTTACAGTTTAGTTTAAAACTCTCAGTCTTGCCTTGAAAATACCCCTGAAGGAAGAAAGACACTTACAGAAGGAGCAGTAGTACCTTTTCGATATGGAAATGCGCTCGTTCTTAGCAAGACACATGAGATGTCTCCCTACACTTAAGACACTTATCAAAAGCTTTTCAGAATATGACTTACAGCCAGAATGGTCAGAATCAGCAGACAGAGGCACTCGATTTCTGGACGATAGGAAGCTTTTAGCATCTTGGCCATTTAACCTAATCTAAGAGAGAAACACAGCTTAAATGAAATCCTACTTATTTTACTCTGCTATATAGCAGAATAATGGAATGCCCACCCCTTTTCTGCACAGGAGATCTCTAACTTGACTCTTGGCTCAGTGGGAGGCTCTCAGAACCCTTTCCAATGCCAAACTCAAGATACAATAGGGTCTGGCTATTAGCCCTGGAATCTCCTGGCTGTGAAATAATGGAGATGTGAACAGAACGGTACTGAATTATTGGCAGGAACTGACTTAATGTCTCGATGTAATAAACGAGGGTCCCAGCAAAGCCTCTTGTTAAGTAGCTAAATGTCTAATTCACCTGGGATATTGTTTCAAAATTCATTTCATCTTCAGTAATTTGATGAAATGAAGCTCTGTACTGGTGCTTTCTCTCATGCAAGGCTGCATGCACCTAAGGGCAGGGCACATTTATTTTGATGATTAATACCTGCAAGTTTCGTGGCTTAATGGGAAAATGCTAGATATATTTGAAATGGTACTGCCTTCTCCCCCCTCTTCATTCATCAGGTAAACACCTTGATTACTTTCCTTCCAAGTTTGAGCTCAGTAGAACTTATGTTATCCACTGACACTCTGGAAACATTATTCTTGCATATTTGTGGTTGGAGAAGCCTGGGAGTCACATGGTGACTGATTTCAGGTGGGCAGTGTTGGGTGTGTATTGTTTAACTCACAGCTCTTTTCAAAGATGGATAACAGAAGGCTGGGAGAATAAATGGAATGCAATAGAATATTTTTCCTTCTGCTCTCATGGCACCCCTAAAATTTCACCAAGAACCACAGGGATAGCTTCGCGTCCAGTCATTTGAAGGATATTGCACTTAGGGGCGCCTGGGTAGCTCAGTCGGCTAAGCATCGCACCTTGGCTCAGGTCATGATCTCACGGTCCGTGGGTTCAAGACCCCGCATCAGGCTCTCTGCTGACAGCAGAACCTGGAGCCTGCTTCGGGTTCTGTGTCTCCTCTCTTTGCACCTCCCCACTCATGCTCTGTCTCAACTCTGTCTCTCAAAAATAAATAAATGTTTAAAAAAAATTTTTTAAAGGATATTGCACTAATTTTCATACATTTATTGAAACTGTTAGAAATGAGAGGACTAAATTAGAGGTCACGGATGAAGAGGGTTGGACAAGGCAGGATGAACAACTTTCCAGGCTTTGGCACTGAAAGTCCTGTGTCTGGGGAAATCCCTCAGTCCTAGGCAAACCAGCATGAAAGGTGACCCTAAAAACTCTTCTGCTTTTTGTCCTCCTTAACCTCCCTTTAAATAACCTGGATGAGGGGCGCCTGGGTGGTGCAGTCGGTTAAGCGTCCGACTTCAGCCAGGTCACGATCTCGCAGTCCATGAGTTCGAGCCCCGCGAGTTCGAGCCCCGCGTCGGGCTCTGTGCTGACTGCTCAGAGCCTGGAGCCTGTTTCCGATTCTGTGTCTCCCTCTCTCTCTGCCCCTCCCCCGTTCATGCTCTGTCTCTCTCTGTCCCAAAAATAAAAAACAAACAAACAAACAAACAAAAAAAAAAAACGTTGATAAACAACCTGGATGAGCTGAGTCACCTGCATTTTAAATATTATGTACCCAGACTGAGAACATCTCCTTTTCAAGCAGTCCGCTCTTACCCTTAGTAAGTGGAAACATTTAAACAGAGAGCTAACCTTTTAATAAAAATTGTTGTTTACATCTGTGTCCCCTTTTATAATTGAAAAATATTTTCACAGCTGTTGTCCCAGGTAATCCTCAAAATTAAGGCTATAGCTCCACCTCAGAGAAAAGAAGACTGAGACTACAATGGTTGGTTTCCTGTCTCCACTCTCATCCTGCCTTTGGGCAATGTAGGGCAACCTTGCCCATTTTTCTTAGATTTGAAGTCTTCCTTAGCAAGTATTCACAGAGCCTGCACTCCACACCCCAGACATAGTGAGGCGGACACAGGTTTGAAACCTTGACTTCTTGCCAAGCCTTCCCCAGGTCTGATGCAGAAACTATTACCTGGCTTTAAAATCCCGCTGGAAGAGAATCCTAAAACCTCTCCATGCTAGGCTTCAGCATTTTGGTATCTTCCAATAGATTTCACCCAACAATAAAAAGTTAAGTTGTCCCGATTTTAAAAATATTTTTTTTTTCAACGTTTATTTATTTTTGGGGGTACAGAGAGAGACAGAGCATGAACGGGGGAGGGGCAGAGAGAGAGGGAGACACAGAATCGGAAACAGGCTCCAGGCTCTGAGCCATCAGCCCAGAGCCCGACGCGGGGCTCGAACCCACGGACCGCGAGATCGTGACCTGGCTGAAGTCGGACGCTCAACCGACTGCGCCACCCAGGCGCCCCTAAGTTGTCCCGATTTTAAATGATGCCACAGTCATCTGAAAACCCAAAGACAGTGGACTGAGTCTCCTTGGCAAAGTGCTTTGGGTGTGCACATGTGCACGGGTGTAGTTGTGTATATGGCTTCTAGTGACCCCTATTCACTTCTGTATCTCAGTGCACCCAAGGAGCAGTTATGGTCAGTTATGTCATTGTTTAAAAAAAAAAAAAAGTCTATCTCTTTATTGATACAGTATAGACTTTTCCAATATATCATAGTGCCATTAACCTTCATGTGGTCACCAGCCAGCCCCTCCCCACAATGTCTCTGAGCATAAGCTCTTTGGGATGTAATTAACCTCAGACCCGCATCTGCCTCTTTTTCACACACTGAAGCTTCATCCAAGGCCCTGACCCCACACTCACTATGGGCCTTCGAGCTGCAGTTTTCTGTTAAGTTTGGTGTGTGCCAAGGTCCTGCAGGGAGAAGAGACACACACATGTTATTAGCAAGAGCATCTAACACAAGGCTATGTACAGGTGGCAGCTTAATAAGTACTCTTGGGTGACAGAATTGAGTTGTCAGGCCCTCTGTTCTCCTGGCTATTAATCCTTTTCTGTCATGGTTTAAAAGACAGGATGAGACAGCCAGAAAAATAAGAAACCAAAAGCTCTTAAATCCTGGCCTTCAATTGACCAGAAGAGAAAAGAGTATTTCAAAAAGATGAGTAAAGTTAGAGTTATTTGCATAGAATGAATGACCACGGGACTCCCAAAGCCTGGGCCTGGTCTCAGAAGGCTAGTTTTTAAACAGAAAGACAGTGAGGGGTTTCCTTTCCAAAATTTACCTCTTCCTTTTTTTCTTACACGTAATAACTAGCTTTCATGGTCAATAGCTTATATCCCTCCAGGATAGCAGGGATTTGTCTGTCTTTTTAGTGCTAATTCTTAGTGCTCAGCAGTGCCCAGCACAGAGCGTGCTCACTACATATTTGTTGAGCGAATGAGTATCATAAGCTCTGGCAGAAACGGAAGGGGGTAAAGGTAGTATCTGTTGCGTAACTGCCTCTGCAATCCTATGCTCACTAATGCTAGGTAGTAGTCTTAATTATAGACTACCGTTCTCCATAGCAGATAACAAAGCTGCATTTGTATGAAGCGTGTTGAATGAAATCTTGACTGTTGGATGGTCACCTTAGCCACTGTTCACACTTCTTTAACTGCTCTAATTAAGCCTTGAAATTTCTTCCTCTACCAAACAAGTACTACAACTGCTAAACAAATATACTCTGGGGAGTGGCATACAGATCCTGTTTAGCTTTTGACCTATAATGCAAATACTTAATGACGAAAGCTACATGGTATATGTTCCTAGAATGTTGAGGGGTAGAGAAAGTCAGGTCGGTGAGTAACCCTAGGATCAGACTTGATGAAGCAGGCCAAGAAATACTTAGCCAGGTGAGTGCCAGCTTCCTGGAATAAGGCATGAACCCAAGCTTCCTACATAGGTCTATCAAAAATAAAGACTGTTTTTGCTTAGTGTGGGGTATGTTTATAACCTCCTGAGCTCTTTTGACTTCCAGATCAGAATCAGTGTATCACAGATGGAAGCCTGACCAGAGGCAACTGTACTTGTTCCATTGGGAGGGGCGTGGGAGAGTCCCTAGGGACAATGGCTTTTCACTATCAAGTCTAAGAGATGTTTCCTATCCCTGGCCTGAGTCCTTTTGGACATGGTCTCTCGTGTTCCTGGTTTTCCTTTAGATGGAGGCAAAAGATGCAGTGAAGAGGACGTACAATGCTAAATACTCAAAAGAAAGAGTAGCTGTTAAAGGAAGATGGAAAGAGGAATTGAATTTAGCTTAAATAACAGAGGGAGGAGAACCCAACCCAGAGGGTTCCACTTCTATAAAACTGGAGATAGAAACTACAGCTGACCTGAAACAGACAAGGCATACTTGGAGCTGTCTTCAACTACAGTGTGTGTGAATGACGTTCTAAATCGCATCCTTTCTTATCACCAACATCCCCATGCAGGTTCCAGAGTCTACAACTGGGTTTGAGGCTGGGTGAGATCTGCCTACAAAGAAAGGTCACTTTTGTCTTCCAACTAATGTGACAGCAATGTCAGGGGATATGACAATGAACTCCTTTACCCAAAGGCACAGAAGCAAAAGGGAATCATGGCACCCTTTCAGGTCTCTCTGAAGGATGGACAATTTCTTGATCATCACAAGTGATGAGCAGGTGAGACAGTGAATTTTCATGTCAGTTGGGAGAGAAGTTTCATACTACATGTGTTTCTTGCCATTCATAGAATGAGGAAATTTACCATCATTTGAAAATCCGAACTATGTATGTTTACTCAGTGAAAGCTTATGGTCTGATGAGAACAAGTTTCTTTATATCCTTAATTCAAAAGGTTGGGAACAATATATCAGTGTGATGGAACTTCTTCATGGCATGTGAAAAGATCACTCTTAGGAAAAAACAGATACAGTTTTCATAATCATTAAACATCTTACTTCATAAATCTTTTTTCCTCCTAACCCTCAAAGCTGAACAAGAATAAATGCAACAAGGTCCATGATTCTTGGAACTTTGACACTAAAAACAAATGCATACATTATAGCCTTTCCATATTAAATGTCTTCTTGGTTTCTAAATACATTTGCTTGAAGATGAGAGCAAACGTGTCATCCATTGAAATAGACTCTTGTTTGCTTTACAAGATTGCTCATTGAGAGTAATTAAAATACACTAACATAGAAAATTCAACATATGAGAACTATTTTTTATTAGTGTGTCTAAAATATAGGTTTTGTCTTTTTACATAGGAAAAGTATTAGAACAACAAGAATAGTGTAGTCCCACTTGTGTAAATTGAAGCAGGTACATGTGTGTTTAAAATGAGAGGAATGATCTACACCAAAAAAGGTATCGACAGTGGCTGCCTAGGTGCACGGGATCATGAGCGTGTTCTGATTTCTTCTTTCCTTGTCTCCTCTTTCATAACGAATATGAATTGTTCTTGCAATAAAAATTAATCACAATTTAAAAAAATAAAAAAATGATACTCAAAACAATACTCAGAGATAATACTCATAATACCCATAACAAATTAAAAAACAATGTCATAGATTTGATTTGTATGGATTTTCTCCACTTTCCTCCTGACATTGAGTATTGCCAGCCATTCCTTCTGCCTCATTTTCTGGTGGTAGCAGACTGTGATGCTCAAATGCTTCTCCAGTAGATGAGGAGGAGGGTCCCTAGGAATGGGATACAGGAGCTGGCCTGGGATGTGGTACAGCAGTTTACCTTGTGCCCGCCTTCTAGTGGTATTGATGCAGAAAGATCAAAAACAAAAAAAAAAAAAAAACCCAAAACAAAAAGACCCTAAATCTAGTCTCCCCTTCAAAGCTTCACTACCCGGCTTTTTTCTTTCCTTCTTCTCTTTCTCTATTTACCCCACCCCCACCCCCACCCCCGCCTTTCTTTATTTTTCTCCTACTAAATTTCTCTTACCTTGCTGTCATGATGCTTCATACAAGATAGATACTCATTAAGTGTCTGTGGAATAAAGGCCCAGAGATGTTAAGTGATTTATCCAAGGTCACACAGCTGGTTAACAGCAAGGTAAGAACTAGAACTCAGGTGAAATCAGGAAGTCCACTGGCTACAGAAAGCATACTGTGCCAAAACAAAAAGGATGTTGGTGTTGCAGGCAGTCAGGCTACATTAGTAAACTGACAAGGACATGGGTGACATGTAACATATGTCATCAGGCTAAGGACAAAAATAAAGGAGTAAAGGCAGAAATCAAGTTGATACACTTTGGTACATGTTTGCTAAAACTCCGGTTATTAATACAATTGTGCCTTCACAGAATAACTACAATTAACTATTGTTTTCAACTTCTCGTGGGTAAGAAGGTATATGGCTTTGTAAAACGTGCAGGTAGAACGAGCATTATATTTTTGCTGAAACCATTCATGATAAATTTATTCAGCAAAGGGAAAAAAATAAATCCATCTCCATTGAAATCACAATGAACCTGTTTCCATTAAAGGCCCCCGAGAGACAAAGCACCAAGTGGAAAAGCAACAAGAGTGTAGATGAGAGATTTCTCCCCACCGAACTGTCTACCCCAGGAGGCAGCTGGGGCAGCCTTCAGACCCAGGAGGTGAGAAAGAAAATCATTTTGTTGGGTAAAAGTATTCCGAGTTACTGCCTTCTTTGGAAATGGAAGAGTTTCATTTTTCCATCTGACAAATGGAGAAGAACCTGTTTGCAGCGAAGACAGTGGAGTTAATCGTCCCAGGATAATGGCTACCTTTGACCAAAGACACAGCCCCAGGAGTTGTGGCTTCATTCCCTTCAAGTGTTGATCAAGTCTCAATCTTCGGGATGGTTGTGACATATTCTATTTCTGTAACTCCCTTTGAGAAAAGCATCCTATAATTTTTCTCTACTTCTTGTAGCTGCTGCTGATGGTGATTTGTATCTCCACCAGAACCATGCTGGGCGGAATTGACCCTTTGCGAGCATCACTTCATGACACGATGAATAGGAAAATAGAGGGGTGGAAAGAGGAGAAAGCAAGCAAGCAAAGCGGGAGGTGAGAGAGCCCTGGGATGACAGAGCCAAGAAGAAATCAGGGTCTGTCAGCAACCTGACCCTCACATGCCTCTGCACCCACATCCAACTTGTTCTATTAAAGACATGTTGTTTTGAAGCCTCTAAGTACCTACAGAGCTGGATTTAGGGTCATGAAAGCACCCCAGGCATGCCAGTACCTTGACTTCCCTTTAAAATAATAGTTAAAAAAATTGCTTACTTTGAATTTAATAGGATGTGGAAGATACTGCTTTTCCAGGAATCAAAATTGTAGTCACAGGCCAATTTCTTACTAATTCACTTCTACTGGCTGAAATAGGATCAATGTTCGGAAAGAAATCCAGCATAATGTTTTCTAACCTTTCTGTTCTTGTCCTTCTTCCTGGTTTCTTTTGTAGTGATTTTGTGAACTTGACCACCACTTTCTGGAGGAGTATTAAAGTGTTTTAAATTTAGATAAAATATATTGCTTGTTCCTGATAGTAGCACTGTGCTACCATGTGCTATTATGTAGTTTTAGAATTTTGCTGAACGTGACCGTCAGCTGGCTGACCTTGGTGGGTGTCTCTGTGGGTGTGCAGCTTATATGGGAGCAGTGCAAAAATACTCAATATCAAGAGAACAACATTGGTAAGAAATGTCATTTGTATTAATTTTTTTCTAAATCTTTTATTTTGAAACAATTACAGACTCACAAGAATTCACAAAAAACGGTAAGTGTCCTACGTACCCTTCACCCAGCTTCCCCCAAAGATGGCATCTTAATGCTGCTACAGTATAATATCAAAACCAGAAATTATAACAGGTATATTTCTGTTAACTAGACTACATACTTTATTCTGTTAACTAGACTACATACTACATACCATTTTAAAAACCTAAATTCATTTGAATGTGTGTGTGTGTGTGTGTGTGTGTGTGTGTGTCTGTGTGTGTGGTTCTAGGCGATCTTTTTTTATTTTTTATTTTTTTTTAATTTTTTTTTTCAACGTTTTTTATTTATTTTTGGGACAGAGAGAGACAGAGCATGAACGGGGGAGGGGCAGAGAGAGAGGGAGACACAGAATCGGAAACAGGCTCCAGGCTCCGAGCCATCAGCCCAGAGCCTGACGCGGGGCTCGAACTCACGGACCGCGAGATCGTGACCTGGCTGAAGTCGGACGCTTAAACGACTGCGCCACCTAGGCGCCCCTAGGCGATCTTATTCCACATACAGATTTGTGTAACCACCTCTACAATCAAGATCTGAACTTGTCCCATCCATCCCTCCCAAACAACTCCACATGCTACTGAGGATTTCTTTCTGAGTTTCCTTTCCAGACAACTACCTGTTTCTGGGAGAATTGGACTGTATGAGTTTGTTGGGGCTACCTTGACAAGGTAACACAAACAGCATGGCTTAAACAACAGAAATGTATTGTCTCAGTTGTGGAGACTGGAAATAAAGGTCCAGATGTCAGCCGTGCTGGTTTCTCCTGAGGCTCTGAGAGAAAATCTGTTCCACGCTTCTCTCCTAGCTTCTGGTGGTTTGCCAGAAACCTTTGGCCTCCCTTGGCTTGTAGATGCATCTTCCCAATCCCTGCTTTCATCTTCATGTGGTGTTCTTCCTTTGTGCATATCTGTGTTCAAATTTCCTTTTTTTATAAGAACGTCAGCCATAATGGATTGGAGTTCACCCTAATGATTTTGTTTTAATTTGACAACCTCTTTAAAGACCCTATCTCCAAATAAATTAGGACTTCATATGAATTTGGGGAGACACAACACCCTACCACAGGACTAATTTATATGATCTCAAGCTGTATTGAGTCCTGGGTGAAATCTGAGTTAATTGACATCATATTTCCAGATTATTCTGCGACGTTGAAATGCCTGATGCCTAGAATACCAATTTTTTTATACTTCACCAGAACTTGATTTTGTGGGAAGATTGATAGTGTCATAAAAACACCAAAATAAGAAAACCAGATAAGCTTCTAAACCTCTTTCTCAGTATCTTTCCCAGGACAGATCTCCTATCCATTTCAAAGGGCATCTTTCCTGCAACATGTAACCCATCAATGTATGTACGGATCAATGGATTCAATGAAAGAATTCTCTGGGATCTAAGAAAATTCCAATGCCTAAATAAATAAAAAGAACATAGAGAAAATGATGGGTTAATTTGGGAGCGCAATAGTAAATGGAAACTTTCCATACTAGATTGCTGGGTCTCACCAAGCATGAGGCAGCCTGAGGTCATTTCTATATTGTATGTTTCCAAGCCACCTTTTTACAAAAGAAGGCACTTTTTTTTTTTAAGTTTACTTATTTATTTTTTTTTTTAGTAGTCCCTACACTCAGCATGGGGCTTGAACTCACAACCCTGAGATTAAGCATCACATGCTCTTTCGACTGAGCCAGCCAGGTGCCCCAAGAAGGCGCTTTCAACAACAACCAAACAACAACAACAACAGCAACAACAACAGCAAAACCCAATCTAATTCAAAAATAGGCAAAGGGTTTGAATAGACATTTCTCCAAAGAAGATATACAAATGACCAACAAGCACATGAAAGGATGTTCAACATCATTGGTCATTAGAGGAATGCAAATGGAAACCACAATGACATCCTAGTTCACACCTTCTAGGGTGGCTGTAATTTTTTTAAAAAAGGAAAATAACGAGTGTTGGTGAGGATGTGGTAACCCTTGTGGAACCCTTGTGCATTGCTGATGAGAATGTAAAATGGTGTAACCGCTGTGGAAAGCAGTTTGGCAGATCCTCAAAAAGTTAAACGTAGAAATACTTATAACCCAGAAATTCCACTCCTGGATATATATCCAAAAGAATTGAAAGCAGGGACTCAAGGAGATACTTGCACGCCAATGTTAATAGCAGCGTTATTCACAATAGCCAGAAGGTGGAGAGTATCAACAGATAAATGGATATACAAAATGTGGTATATACACACGACGGAATATACTCTTCAGACAGAAAAACGAATGAGATTTTGACACATGCTACAACATAGATGGACTTGAAAACATTATGCTTGGTGAAGTAAACCAGACACAGAAGGACAAATATTGTAGGATTCCACTTATATGAGAAACCTAGAACAGGCAAGTTCATAGAAACAGAAAACAGAATAAAAGTTACAGAAGGTGTTGGGAGGGGACATTATTGTTCAATGGGTACGGAGTTTATGTTGGGGATGATAAAAAAAGCTTTGAGTATCGACAGTGGTGATGGGTACATGGTATTGTGAATCTATTTCATGGCATTGAATTGTATACTTACAAATGGTTGAAGTAATGAACTTTATGTTACGTATATTCTACCACAATTAAAAAATGTAGCATGGGGGCGCCTGGGTGGCGCAGTCGGTTAAGCGTCCGACTTCAGCCAGGTCACGATCTCGCGGTCCGTGAGTTCGAGCCCCGCGTCAGGCTCTGGGCTGATGGCTCGGAGCCTGGAGCCTGTTTCCGATTCTGTGTCTCCCTCTCTCTCTGCCCCTCCCCCGTTCATGCTCTGTCTCTCTCTGTCCCAAAAATAAATAAACGTTGAAAAAAAATTTAAAAAAAAAAAAATGTAGCATGTGCATTAAAAAGAAGGCTCTAGGGGTGCCCGGGTGTCTAAGCAGTCAGTGTGACTATGGATGTGGGTGTACTGAGGGAGAGTGAGGAGCCGAGGCTGTAAAGATAGGATGGGGGCCTATCGTACAGAGAAAGCCTAGTCATTGGGTTGGGGACATGGTTACAACATTTGGTAGCCAATTCTGAAGAGATGAAACGATTGGAGCTACACTCTGCAAGATTCATCTGTGGAGTTTGGCGGGTACATTTAAAAGTGGCTCAAAGGACCTCAAATAGGGGACTTCAAATAAGGCCTCAAATAGGTGATGGCAGCAGACACAGAACAGCCCAGAGAGAGATGAGGAATGTTCCTCAGAGGAGAATGTCCTTGGGTGGAGAGTGGAGAAAAGGAAAGGAAAGTCTGAAGAAGAAGGCATTTGAGGAGAGGAGTCAAAGAGTTTGATTTCCCAGCAGATGCATTGTGAGGGGCTTCATATACTGGAAGTACTCCACATTCATCCTGGTCAACCTTAACAAGGCCTTCAACAAGCGGTGCTCTCTCTCATTCTTCGCAGCAGCTATTTCAGGCTTTCCTCACCTTCTTCAGATTTCCTCCTGTCCCACCATCTTCCTCCTCACCGCCTCCGACTTTGCCTTTGAAATTTTACCTTGAAATCATCAAATCAGAATTCCTTCAGCTTCTTGCCATCCTGGCAACAAACTGACCTGCATCTGAACCCACCCTCTCTCCCTTCCCTCCTTATGCCTCATGCATGTGAGCCCTGCCCACCTCCTTCGGAACGTGGAATGATCAATTATCCCCAATGCCATGTGAACGTTGATCAGTTCTATTCTTACCTGACTACCCTGGGTTTGTTTTTTAACAGATTTATTGAGCTTTAATTTACATACTGTACAATATATCCATTTAAAATGTGCAATTAGTATAATTACATTTTATTATATTCAGAGTTGTGTGACTATCACCACCATCATTTTTTTTTCAGCTATTGCTTTATGTATTTTTTTATTGTGGTAAAATACACAAAACAAAGTTTACCACCTTAGCTATTTTTATTTTATTTATTTATTTATTTATTTATTTAGAGAGGGAATGAGGGAGGGGCAGAGAGAGAGAGGAAGAGAGAGAATCCCTAGCAGGCTCTGCGTCATCAGTGCAGTAGCCCGATGGGGCTTGATCTCATGAATCATGAGATCATTACTTGAGCTGCAATCGAGAGTCGGGTACTTAACTGACTGAGCCATCCAGATGCCCCTACCATCTTAGCTATGTTTAAAAAAATTATTATTATTATTATTTTTAAAGTAATCTCTACCCCCAAAATAGAGCTTGAACTCATGACCTCAATATCAAGAGTCACATGCTCCACCAGCTGAGCCAGCCAAGTGCCCCATCATCTTAGCCACTTTTAAATGTACACTTCAGCATGCCATCATCCATCTCCAGAATTCTTTCCATCTTGTAAAGCTGAAACTCTGTACCCATTCAACAATAACTGCCCACTCCCTTTTCTCCCTAGTCCTTGGCAACTACAATTCTATTTTCTGTCTTTACAAATTTGACTACTCAAGATACCTCATGTAAGTGGAATCATGTAGCTTTGTCGTTTTGCAATTGGCTTATTTTATTTAGCGTGATGTCCTCAAACATCATCCATGTTTAGCATGTATCAGGGTTTCCTTCCTTTGATAGGCTGAATAATATTCCATTGAAGCTATCTATCTTATTTTGTTCAACCATCCATTCTTTGTTGGGCTCTTGGGTTGTTTCTACCTTTTGGCGATTGTGACCAATGCTGCTGCGAACATTAGTGTATAAGCATCTCTTTGAGTTTTGGCTTTCAATTCTTTTGGGTATACACAAAGAAGTAAAATTGCTGAATCGTATGGTAATTTTATTTTTAATATTGTGAGGCATGGCCATACTGTGTTTCCCACAGTGGCTGCACCATTTAACGTTCCATCTAACAGTGCACAAGCTTTCAGTCTCTCCAGATCTTTACCAACACTTCTTTTTTTCCTTTTTTATAGTAACCATCCTAGTGGGTGTGAGGTGGTATCTCACTGTGATTTTGATTTGCACTTTCCTAATGATGAATGAGGTTCAACATCTCATGTGCTTATTGGTCATTTGTATAGCTTCTTTCGAGAATTGTCTATTCAAGTCCTTTGCCTATTTGAATTAGGTTGTTTGTTTATTTTGTTGTTGAGATGTAGGAGTTCTTTACCTATTCTGGGTATCAATCACCCCAATTAATTTTAGAACATTTTCATCACCTCAAAAAGAAAAGTCACACCACTTGTCTGCCACCCTAAATCCTTATCCCTTATTCTTGTTTTGTTTTGTTTTTTTTTTATTCTTGGGTTTTTGACACCAACGTTATTCCTTTCTTGAAGAACTCTCTTGCACTGGCTTCTAGAAAATTACTCTCTTCTGGTTTCTTCCTACTTCACAGATGTCCCTTTGCTCCATTTCCTCTGTCATCAGTTAAACTTTGACATTTTTCAGGATTTCATCTTTGACCGTTTTTCATCATACTCTATACTCTCTGTGGATGGTCTCCCTTTTTTTTTTTTCATGATTTCTTTGGTGATTTTCAAATCTCCTTTTCCAGTCCCATCTGCTTAAGACCACATCCAATTTGTTTCCACTTCCCCACCAGCTCTCACTCTTTTATTCTAAATCTACTGGCTTCTCTCCATCTCCATTGCACTCTCTGATTTGCAACCACCACTACCCGTCATCTCTCGCTTGGATTACCTCACAGCCTCCTAATTGGTCTCCCTACTTCCAGCCTTGCCTTTCTCAAATATACATCATTCCCAGAGGGATTTTCTACAGTGTAAATCCAATCATGGTGTTCCTCACTGAGCAACTGGTTCTCCAGTCACTTCAGTGAGTCTTCTCTTGCCTTAAGGTCACTACACAGGCTCTTCCTTCTGTTTGGATGCTCTTCTAATGCCCCTTACACACCTGATTGGTTTGTCCCAATTACACTGGAGTAGAACTCACTTTCTCCAGAAGGCTTTGTCCTACTTCCCAGGGGAGAGTGGCTCTGCTCACACCCTAGTCACCCACTTATCCTTCTGCATCCCCCACCAGAATGCATGCTCCCTGTGCTTGCCTGGCACATTTGAGGTCCTCTGTATATATTTGCTTCATGAATTTGTTGTAACTGTTTTCTAGCACAAGCACAGAGTTGGGACTATTGCTCTGGGACTTGATGGAGAAGACTAGGTTGAAGATTTAAATGGGAATCTGAGAATTAACTGCATGCAGGATACAGCTGAAGCATTGACTTATATTCAGTGTTTACTGAATATGAATATATATCTTATTAAACATAAGTACATCAATATACTATTAGTATATATTACTAGCTTATAAAGTATATACTATAAATAGGCATGTATTAAATAAGTATATGTGTAGTTATTAGGAATCTGAATATCTACTTTACTATATAAACTTTGCTACGTTCAGATTTTTAAGGCAATTGCAAAGAATTCTCAAGTCTCTGTTTTCGAAATGTCTATATTTGTGTTTTAAGCCCAGAGTCATTAATAAGTACTTGGGCAGCCCCAGATATTCCATTTTTGACTTGAAATGCACAGATGTGTTCAGTGCTGAGACTTAAGGAGTCCATTCCTGTGTGCTGCATGCTCACAAAAATCACCTCTGCCTGTTGTCCTATCTCTCATAAGGAACCTCTGGCTTTCAGAGGGAAATGGGTAATTCCCAAGTTAAATACTACCTGAATTTTTTGGATAACATAATCAGGAAACAGTTGAAAGTTTTGGTTTCCAATATTTCAGAAGTACTTATGGGTGAGCTACTTAAACACAGTCAGGAACCAGAGGAATAAACTTGGGACCTAATAATGACTGAGTATAAAGTCCATAAAAAGAGTATCTCCATAAAAGCCTAGCCCCAAAACGTACGATGATGGCATTACTAAGCCCTCACTGAGTATACTCAGTTCCTCCATGCCTCATGTTGGCCTCACAACAGCCCAAAGAGATAGATATAATTATGTCCATTTCACAGATGCAGCTGCTGAGAGTTAGAGAAGTTATGTAGTTTGCCCAAGGTCTCTTAGCTTAGAAATGGTGAAGCCAGGATTCAAGCTTCAGGCTAGTCGGAGTCAATGCCCAGGCTCACAATCCCTGCATCGAACAGCTTCCCAGTGTGCCCCGAAGCAAAGCCAGGCTGCCTGGTGTCAGATGGCAGCGTGGATAACACCATGCGATGGCAAACACATGGCGAATGTACCGTGCTCCTAATTCATGATGGGCTTCTACTTCCATCTCTGCTTTTCGTCTTTACAAGAACCCCAAGTGTGTGAGGACAGGGCCATTATCCCCATTTTAGAGATGAAGGAACTGAGACACAGGCAGGTTAAGCAACTTGCCCACTGTCTCACAGTGAGACAGCGGCACAGCTGATATTGGAACCCAGGTCTCCCGGCTTTTAGTTAAAAAGCTTTTTTCCATTACAGCACAACCTCGTGGCCTTCAGCTTGCAGACTCTGATTGAACAGCAGCATATGAATTAACTGAGGTTACTGTATTATCCCCTAAAATGACGGCTTCCCATTAAAAAAAAAAAAAAAAAAAAGAACAGCAAAAATTCACCAATGGAACATGTGAAAAATACATTTTCACAAGGTCATTCTTACCCAGAGCTGTTTTAAAAAATTATTATTCTCCATTTGGGCTTTTGGTCTGTGATCCCATGGTATGTGCAGTTAAATGGTAATTTAAAATTTTAAACAAACAATGTTGCAGAATTGATTTCTGGTTAACAGGACTGATTTGGAAGGACGGTGGGTTTGGAAGATGTATGTTAAAAGAACTTGAGGGCCACCTGGGTGGCTTAGTCGGTTAAGTGTCTGACTTCGGCTCAGGCCATGATCTCACAGTTCGTGGGTTTGAGCCCCATGTCAGGCTCTGTGCCGACAGCTCAGGCCCTGGAGCCTGCTTTGGGTTCTGTGTTTCCCTCTCTCTCTCTGCCCCTCCCCGGCTCACGCTCTGTCTCTCTCTCAAAAATAGGTAAACAATAAAAAAAGTTTTAAAAGGACTTGGAATATCGGTTGACCTACACAGCGAAAGAATTTAGAGATGTTAATTTGGAAAGAAGGAGGTGTAGCAGCAGTTGGGTTTGCAGGACCTGCATCACAGCGTGATAAACACTGTGTGTTGGTAACATGTATTTCACAGGACCTGCATCCATGACGGCCCGCCATGGGGACAGCAACAGTTACGTGGTTACCAAGTACTGTATATGATATGCACCCTTAGCACACTTGTTGGGATTTGTGTTGTTTTTACTGAAAAATATTTTTCTTTGTGGAAAGTATGATGCCTTTAAAACACCTACAGGTTTACCCCTCAGACTGTAAGTCAACAGATACTAGTTGGGGCCCTATTCTGTTCAAGAGGAGGTGCCAGGTCTTGAATCAGGATTTTTGATGTTAGTAGGAGTCGGAGCTTCAGGCAGGATGCAGGGGCTGCCCCCGGGACTGCCCGTGCCCCATCTCCTGCCCTCTGCTCTTTGGCAGGAGCCTAAATCCTCACCTCATCCATAAAGGTGCTTGGGGGATTCCCAGTTTCTGAGCTCCCAGCAATCCAAGAAGCAGATGTTGGAGAGGAAGCCCCACCTACCCTTCAGCTTTGTTCCCAGGCCAAATAAAACCAGAGAAGTCTTTCTATTTTGAGAAAAGCAATTTATTCTGGACTCATGTTTTCTCCCACACTTGGGCAGGTGAGATAATCTTAATGCAGTTTTATCAGCCTTAACTCTTGAATTCTTGGCTGCTAAACTTAAAAAAAAAAAAAAACAACTCAAAGAAGCATAAACCCTCCATTTCCATACCAAAGAGCACTAGGCTGTTCTTGGAAACCTTTATCTCTTTCATGGCGGTGCATGTCTCATATTCTGTCACAGAATGGTGAGAAAATCAGCCATAAGAAGAGAAAATAGTGCGACAGAAACTTAAAACTAACTCGCTGATAACAATGAAGCAATAAGCATATGTTCTTTCTCCCCTCTTTCTTCAGCAAATATATTGAGAAGAAAACATGTCTTACACAAAGCAATCTTTCACATATCCATGTTCATGAAGACTCAGAAAGGTAGATATAGCCTTGACTTCACACCGTATGGATTCAGCACCGCTTTTGTTTTCTGTGGTAGCTCAAGTTCTTAGGAAATGCCTCTCCAGATGGATTAAAATACAAAACAGGACAAATTAAAAGGTGTGTCTGAGGAAGTGAAACACAAATCAGGGTTCGTCTCCAAGCAGAAATACGTGGGTTTTTGCGTGTGGAGGAAGTTTTATGGATGCTCCGAAGGTCACCCAGATGTTAAGGGAAGTCTGCAGTTACAATTTCACGTCTGTGCTTATGTGCTATATGATAAATCACGTTTATCTCTCTAAACATTTCAGCCACTTGTTATCATTTTTCAATTATTTTTACTCTGTTCTAGGGGGCTTTCTCAGGGATAATTTGTCTCTTAAATCTCCTGTTTTTTATTTGCCCCCAGTGAGAGAAGCAGGAAGTACACAGCAGATCTTGGAAATGAAGGAGTTGGCTGTTCCCCATGAAATGCTGAGCCGCTCTTAACCCCTTTCCCCCCACGAGGTTTTTTTTAACCTGATGAGAGAATGGCTAGCAATTGAATGAATCAAAGGATCGGAGTATGAGTTCAAAAACTGGGGAACTTTCCCAAAGAAAAGAGTTTATAGTTGGGGAAGCATCAAATATGCCCCCCTCAGACCCCAAAGTACAATAAAACTAAAAATACATAAGAGCTTATGTGAAATTCATATTTATGATTTTGTATAGATTCACAGGATTTAATTTCTATTTTTAAATATTTAAAGGAAACTCTTTCCCTCTGATTTGTGAATATCAATATTGTCCCACTTAATATGGAGATTAGTCAACTGTATTGAAAATGGTAAAGTAAGGATAAAAATAGGACCTCCATGGGGCTGTTGTAAGGATTAAAATATATAAAATGATTGTAAGAGGGTAGCACAAAGTGTTCAATATTTATTCTTATTATTGTTATTTTTATTACTTCTAAATGTATTCCCATGTTTATTTTACACACAATGGGGATCAAGTTATATGTACTCTTTTGCCACCTACTTCTTTTTAACATTATAGCTTTTAGACAGCTTTCTCTGTTAACTATAAATATATATATATATATTATTTATTGTTATATTATATATATATATTATTTTTTTAAAAAAAAGAAAGAACAAAAAAGAAAGCAGACTATACCAGATATTTGTTGGACTCAACCAGTCTTAAAAATGAATGCCACAGGGGTGCCTGGGTGGTTCAGTTGTTGTGTCCGACTTTGGCTCAGGTCATGATCTCACGGTTGGTGGGTTCTAGTTCCACGTTGGGCTCTGTGCTGACAGCTCAGAGCCTAGCCTGCTTCAGATTCTGTGTATCCCCCTCTCTATCTGCCCCTTCCCCACTCACTCTGTCTCTCAAAAATAAACATTAGAAAAAATTAAAATAAAATGAATGCAACAAATTCACCAGGTCATTCTCCTCTAGATTTCTATCATATGATTCAGTGTTGCCAAAGAGAGCAAAATAAATAACATTCAGGCTCTGTGAGCTGACTCGGCAAACAGACACTGAGCAGGCAGAAAGCAGTTAGTCTGGGGCACCTGGGTGGCTCTGTTGGTTGGGCGTCTGACTTTGGCTCAGGTCATGATCTCGCGTCATGAGTTCCAGCCCCACATAGGGCGCTGTGCTGACAACTCAGAGCCTGGAGCCTGCTTCAGATTCTGTGTCTCCCTCTCTCTCTGCCCCTCCCCCACTTGTGCAATGTCACTGTCTCTCAAAAGTCAATAAATGTTAAAAAAAAATAAAAAGAAAGAAAGCAGTTGGTCTGTAGGAGCATCTAAGTGGCTCATATACACTGTGGCAGGCACAAGCATCCCCTAAAATTTTGTGATATCCTAGGGTGACAACATGGTGGAGAATTAACACTCCATTATTGTTTGGGGACTTGAACTTTCAACTCAGGTCCCATCCCCATGTATAAGCTGATTTGGAGTTGTGGAAGTAGAATAATCTGGAAGCCAGCTGGTCTTGCTGCTTGTCCTGTCCTAGACACTGTTTTGATCTGAGAGGCTTCTAGAAGGAGCCCATGGCAGGGAGCAAGTGGACTGACTACATGCTTGATGGTAGTCACCTTCTGCCCTGGGTTGAATAGTGTCCCCCCAAACTTAGTTCATGTCCACCTGGAACCTGTGAATTTGATCTTATTTGGAAATAGAATCTTTACAGATGTAATCAAGTTAAGATGAGATCACATCAGAGTAGTTTGGGCCCTAAGTCCAATATGACTGGTGTCTTTATAGGAAGTGGGAAATCTGGACACAGGGTGACAGTGAAGGCAGAGACGGAAGTTATGCTGCTTCAAACCAAGGAAAGCTGGCAAGGGATTGCTGGAAACCACCTGAAGTTAAGAGAGAGACTTTGAACAAATTCTCCGAGTGAGACCCCAGGAAGGAACCAGCCATGCTGACACCTTGATTGAGAACATCTGGTCTCCAGAACTGCAAGAGCATACATTTCTATTGTTCTAAGCCACCAAATGTTTGCTAATTTGTTATGGCAGCCCTTGGAACCTAAAACAGCTTCTTATGAATGTATGCATATTAGAGTGGAAATATGCAAAGGATATATGCTGATCAGATAGACAAGGAAGGAAGGAAGGGAGGGAGGGTAGAGAAAGAACAAGTGTCAAGTTGGCCGACACTGTTTAATCAGAGGATATCAGATACTGCTTTGTTAAGATGCTAAGGCTCAATTAACTCCCCTAAGAATCTGGCTCTGAATCCACAGCTGATGGAACATATACTCTGATGGAAACACCAGCCAGTGATAGTGATAGTCAATATGTTTGATTAGCAGGGGATTTATCTGTAAGCAGCACACTACTTAGATGCCATATGGAAGTCACTCTTACATGGTTCACCCACAGCCCCCTCTCTTGAAGACCTAGACCCAAGTCCAGTGACCAGGAGGCCTAAGTGTCCCTCAAGGTGCTGACTCTAAAATTACATGGAGGTGTCTTCTTTATGAGGACCTGGGGGGACTTGACCTTGCTGGCACCTGTGTTCTGGAAACATCAGCAGGCTTCCACCCAACCTCAGTGGAATCCCGGGCTTGCTCTGAGCCCTGCTACTGCTGCACAGAATCTGGATGGGTACTACTCACCCTTGCAAAAAAATATTTTAACCCTTTTTAGTCCAGACCCTGCAGACCTAGGATTTAAGAGTATTTGAATGAATCCCAGGCAGGTAAATGATCACATTGAAAGGGAAACCAAGAAGTTTCGTTGAAGCAATTTTAGAGTGTCTTTGCTTTACAATGAGGATCAGTGACTGTTATTTTACTAGGGCTTCTGAGACAAAGTACCACAAATTGGAAGGCTTTGGCAACAGAAATGTATTATCTTGCATTCTGGAGGCCAGAAGTCTAAAATTAAAGTGTTGACAGAGTTGGTTCCTCCTGAGGGCTGTGAGGAGGAGTCTGTCTCAAGCTACTTTCCTTGGCTTGTAGGTGGCTGTCTTGTCCCCTGCGCTTCTTCATATTATCTTCTCTCTGTGTATGTCTGTCTCTGTGTCCAAATTTCCCCTTTTTATAAGGACGCCAGTCATACTGTATTAGGACCTACCCCAGTGACCTCACTTTAACTTGGTTACCTACATAAAGACTTTATCTCTAAAGAAGGACATATTCTGAGATACCGAGGGTGGACTCCAACATATCTTCTTGGTGGTGGGGGGGGGGAAGGGGAGGGGCAAAATTCAGCCCATAACACTAATCAAGCTGAGCTAAGAGCCTGGGCACTGTCCAAGTTCACATCCTGATTGCTCTTTACTCACTTTTACGTTTAGACAAGTTATTTAAGCTCACTGGGTCTCAGTTTCCTCATTATACCTGGGGGTGGTAATAATAGAACCTACCCTAAAAGGGATAGTTGTGAAGAGTACCTGTAATAACACTTGTCACATGCTCAGTGCAGGGCAGGTAGCTGGTAAACATTCAATAAATAGATATCATATTAGCATAAGGGAGGTGACAAACTGGACTGAAGAATGAGATATTAGCATGATGATATCGGGCCAATCCAATGCAAACTGACTTACTATGTGACTGTTTTCTAAGAGGGTGAGAAGTGTAGGATCATCCCAGAGTTCTTATGGCCCCAAGTCCCTTGATGCTGTCTGTGTTTCTGGAAGATTCCAGCAGGTAATCAATACTTCCCTGAGGGTTTGACCTGAATCCTAGTTTTACCATCCTGAGCCTATGTTTGGGTTTTAGGGAGCCATTGGCTGTCTTAAATAAATAAAATCCCCACCAAAATCCAAAGCAAAAGAGGTTATGTGTCTGTTTGTTCCTCTTCCTTCCCCAGAAGATGGCAGAGTGCCCTGAGTTGATATTAGAAGAGACTCTTCCACACTCCAGCACACAAGGCACTCACTCGACATTCCACGCCTCCATTTCTTTAATATATATATAAACAGACAACACTTTAGATGCTAGGAAATGATGTGACCTAGAAAGTGAGATGACAGATAAAACGAGAGAAGGATCTCCAGGAACACAATCTTGTCGAGGTAGATCTTGTCAGAGCGGATTTTCTGTGACCATAATAAAGGGCTTTTAACACGAGCTGGGTTGCCTCATTTCTGAAGAGTAGAGGCTAGAGAGATTCTTAAAAAGGAAAAATAAATATTGCTCTAATTGGAGCCAGAGGTGAGGCAGGGTGGGACAATGAGCGAGCAAGGACTATTTATGTTGGAAAAGGGAAGCGTTAGAAACGATGTAGCTGAGGAATTCAGGAAGATGAAGGGCTTGGTCAAAACCAAAGCAGTCCCTCTTGTTTGAGAAGAAAGGACAGGGTCCAGGAATGAAGAGGAAGAATCAAATTACAGGGCAGCGAATGTAAGCTAAATGAAAAGAGAAACCACTGCTTTCTGCAGGTATTGAGGCCAGGAAATTCAGTGTTAGGACACGGTATGCTGGCTGAATCTCAAAAGCTTTGGGAAAATTTCATGCTAATGAAAAATGTTCATGGTTATTCAAGATTAGGTAATAGTCACCTGTGTGGAGGCCAGGGATATTTTAAAAGATCATTGTAGACAATAGTGTGCCCCACCAGACTGGAAATTTCTAGAAAGTTGATCCAATGTCCTATATTTTTCTTTTGTATTTCCCCATTAGTGCATGACACATTGGTCATTGCTACCTTTTTTTTTTTAAAGCAGTTATTTTACATGTTTTGTTCCTAATTCTTACCAATGACCCCCTTTTACATTTAGGGAAAATGAACAAAGCTCACAAAACCAAAATGAGTTATTCAGGTCATTGGGAGGCAGATATGAGATTCAAACTCAGTTCTGTCCTTCGTCTAAATGAGCACAATTTCTTAGTGCATTTCATAGGACTTAAAGAACTTGAGACATGAAGTAGAAATTAGAAGTCATACAATCTGACCACCTTCCCTCCTATTTTACAAATGAAGACATTAAGTCTAAAGGTAAGAAAGGGATTGGCTGGGTTGCTCAGTGGGTTAAGCATCTGACTCTTGATCTGAGCTCAGGTCTTGATCTCAGGGTCATGAGTTCAAGCCCATGTTAGGCTCTGCACTGGGTGTGGAACATACTTAAAAAAAATAAAAATGAAAATAAATAAAGGTGAGAAGGGATTGGTCCAAGCTCCCATAGGAAATGGCAGAGCAAAGTCACTTGCTAAATAAATTAACTCACGAATCTGTGGAATTTCTAACAATTAGAAGAAAGATATTTGTGTATCTCACAATTCCAACTTCTCTCAAAATGTCTATGTATTTTTACATTTCTTATGTTTCAAACAATCCATGTCTGGGCAGATAAAAAAGAAATTATATTCTCTTACTTTTAACAAATCTCAAATAATAGCACTGGAGGAAGTAAAATTTTTCTTTTTCTTTTTTTTTAAGCTTATTTATTTAAGTAATCTCTACACCCAACATAGGGCTTGGATTCATGACCCAGGATCAAGTAGTCACATCCTCTTCCGACTGAGCCAGCCAGGCACCCTGGAAATAAAAACGTTCTTAATCTTTCTGCCTCTGCTAGTCTCAGTTTACCAGGATTCAATTTATATCAGAAGTTCTCTTGGGAGTATCTCTAGATTATAGATGGAATATTTGAAGCCAACAAAAGTGTGAATTGTAGAGATTTTGAAAATATTCAGTAACTGGAATCTTATTCAACTAACACACTTGGGGCACCAGTGACTCTACATGTCACGTTAAGTGTTAGGGATACTAAGTTAAATGGAAGAAGATTTTTGTCTGCAAAGATCTTGTAGTTTAATACAGATCTTTAATACAAAGAGATAAGTCATCACATGGTTTGAAAAGTGTTATAAGAAAAGGAGAGAATATACACAAATAAGAATTCAACCTAGTAAAGTTTCTTAGGGAATCTGTCAAATGAATACATAAATATAGTTCATAATTAGCAAAGGTATGTTTATAAATTAGTGCTCCAGAAGTTCTTCAAAAATATTTGAAATTTTTCTTCTCTTTTTCCTTGTGAATATAACCCTATCTTGCTTATTGCATTGGTTGGCTATTGCTGTGCTCCAAATCACCATAAAACATAGCTCACAGTCTCTGTGGGTCAGAAATCTGGGTGTGGCTTGGGTCTTCTGGCTCTGGCCTCTCACAAGACTGCAAGGTTTTGGCTAGGGCTATAGTCATCTTAAGGCTTAATTGGGGTGGGTCCACTTGCAAGCCCACTAAAATGGTTGTTGGCAGGATTCAGTTGCTATCCAGTCTTTTGCCATGTGGGCTCTCCACAGAGCAGCTTACAATATGGTAGTGACTTCCCTCAGAGTGAGTGAGTGAAAAGGTGAGAAAGAGACAGTGAATGATAACAAGACAAGAGTCACATGGTCTTTTATAACCTAATCTTGGAAGTGACATCCTATAACTATCGCCATATTCTATTCATTACAAACAAGTCACTAAATCCAGTCCACACTCAAGACAGGGGTGTTACACTAGGGCATCAGTGCCAGGAGATGATCATTGGGGACCATCTCAAAAAACTGCCTGTACACTTATCCTGTGAATTTATTTTCTCTATGAACAGTGCTTGCAACACCACCTGCCCATTGGACCAAACCAGAAATACAAGACTTGCCCTTTACTGCTATACCTCATCCCTCACCCCAGTGAATCCATCATCATGCCTTGCCATTTCTATTCCACCTCCTAAATCTCTCTCAAGGTCATACAGTTGGGAGGCTCCTTCTCTCCATTCCTATTGCCAACCACCTTGGTTCAGGCTCTTTGTCATCTCTTGCCTGGAAGGATCTAGGATGGAGACAAAAACCTCAGTGTTTTGTCTGGCTCCAGCCTGGGCCCCTACAGTCATTCTGCATATAGGGCAGATACCCTCATTCTAAGGCACAAATCTGAGTAGGTCACTCCAGCTTAAAGTCCCTCTGTGGCTCCCACAGTCTCCAGGATAAAGCCTGAACTCCTCAGCCTAGAGAATGAGGCCCTTGGTCATCCAGTCCTGCTGACCTCTCTACTCTCCCCTGCCTTGTACTCTAGCTTCTTGGAACAATTGGTAGCTTCCAAACTGGCCATGTATTCCCTACATCCTTGAGATAGCAGCTCCCTTTTCTTCCTCTAAATAATCCTCACTCAGAACACTGCTCAGAGAGGGTGTTCTCCGAGAAGCCTCCTCCGTCCTCCCAGAGGCAGGTGGATGCCCCTCCCAGGGCTCTCATCATCCCTGGGCTGACTTCTCATGATATTTCCACATTGCACAGCAGCGACCTGCTTTCACATATGCCCACTCAGCCCTCACCAGTCTCAAAGCTCACTGAAATCCAGAACTGTCATGTCTCTTTAGTAATTTATCCCTAGGGTCTGCTAGGTGCTTGATGACTATTAGTTGGAGAAAAATGATGAAAACTCTGGGAAACTCCGCTTCTCCGACCTCTCAGCTTCTTTTGTTCCAGTCATCAGGGACAGCTGCATGATTTGTGGGCCCAGTGCACAGTGAAAATGAAGGGCCCCTTGTTGAAAAACCACGAAAAAGCCATTTCCTTTCTTCTTCTCTCTCTCTCTTGATCCATTGAGGTATTTTTTATTTGCTATTAAACATTGCACACTCATGCATAGGGATAATTGCAGGGAGAGTGCAGACCCTCCCAAGCACCTGGGGGGTGTATATCCAGACCCCTTTCCTCCGCCCATGCTCTCTCATTCACTCCCTCTGGGTAGGGCAGCACTTTCTGGGTGGGGGTGAAAGAGAGGGGTCAAGAACCCATCCTGGGGAGGCAGTGGGAGACAGGACAACATTTGAGCAAAGTCTCCAAGCCTTCAATGCCTTCTCTACTGTCCAATCAAACTTCACTTACAAAACATCAAGCCAAAGATAAAAGTAGTGACAATTTTAAGATTATGACCACAGAGCATTAAGCCATGAAGCTTCTGAGCACAGTGAGTTGTGTGACTGTATGGGTCGCACACGCATGAAGCCAGCCTGGCCAGTTATTCATATGCTATTGAACCCCTTCCTACAGAATTTGGTTCATTTCCACTCTTTTTGTTTCTGCATCCATCAGCCTTTGTAGGACCGGGCTTTTGAAACTTCCCAAGGCAGATCTACATGCTTGGGAGGAAATAGCAGTAGCTTTTCAGGGAATAACAGAGGAAACCGGAAGCCTTCCTGTGCTGGTGCTCCCATCATATCCGTGAACACATCCAGGAGGCCCAGAGTTCTCCACCACATTAATGAATTATTAGAAAATATGATTCTCAAAGTATAATAAGATAAGATTAAGGCAGAATAGAATGGAAAAACCTATTCCCTCTGAAAGTCACTTTCCATTAATTTCTTCTGCCTTCCTCCTCGTGTCTCAGCTAATCCCCCTCACCCTGGGCTCTGACCATGTCCCCTGCTCCCTTCTCAGTAATGCTCCCCTCATGTTACCCTGGACCTTCAATCTCAACCCTCTGTGGGCTCCTCTCGATGCTCAGGTCCCTTCCATCTTAAACTCCCAATCCCCTGCCCACCCAAAGTCTCCCTACAGCTATCCATGTGTTTCTTTCTTCCTCTCCTCAGCCAATGTCTTATAAGGGTTTCTGCTCTAGCCTCCTCAGCAGTCTGCCTCTGCCCCCCAACCCCAGCTGCTCCAAGTACTCTCAGTTCTCCTCTTTCCTCTCCAGTGTCTCCCTCCCTCTTTGCCTGCCCTGCAGGCTTCTTTTCCTCTATTATTACCATCTAAATTTTTTTTTAAGTAGGTTTCATGCCTGGTGCAGAGCCCAATGCAGGGCTTGAACTTGCAACCCTGAGATCAAGACCTGAGCCAAGATCAAGTGTAGGACACTTAACCCACTGAGCCACCCAGGTGTCCTCGTCTGCCTATATTTTAGAACATGATTTCTCCAGGGTTCTCCTGGGCCAAATCTCTTCTTGCTCATTCTCTGGGCCAAGAGCCTGGATCCTGGTTCCAGTTTTGCCCTAACGTTCTTAGCGATCTTGTGAGTCACTTCAACTCTCTGGCCTTCCATTTCTGTATCTTTAAAAGAGGATTTTTGAGTCTTGGCAACATTGACACTTTGAGCTAGATAATTCTTCGTTATGGAAGACTATTCTGTGTATTGCAGGATGTTTAACAGCATTCCTGGCCTCTATCCACTAGATGCCAGTGGTATCTCCCAGCTGTGACAACCCAAAATGTCTTCAGACATTGTGAAACTCTTCCTGGTAGGGGGCAAACTTCCCCCATTGAGAATTACTGCTCTAAAATGAAGAATTGAACCAGGCCATCTATATTCATTTGCTAGGGTTCCCATAGCAAAGTGACACAAACTGCGGGGCTTAAATGACAGAAATTTATTGCCTCACAGTTTTGAAGGCTAGACATCCAAGATCAAGGTGTCAGCAGTGCTGGCTCTTTAGCGTTTGAGGGAAAATCCCTGATTTTCTTCTACTTTCTGGTGGTTTGTCGGCTATCTTTGACACTCCTTGGCTGATCTCTGACTGCATGTTCATGTGGTGTTCTCTCTGGGTGCACATCTATGTTCAGATCTCCTCTTTGTATCAAAACACTAGTCATATTGGATTAGAGGCCCACTCTATTTCAGGGTGACCTCAATTTAACGAATTACATTTGCAATGACTCTATTTCCAAATAAAGCCACAATCTGAAATTCTGGGGCCTGGTGGTTAGGACTTCAAATTAATTTTGGAGGCACACAATTCAGCCCATAACACCATCTTTTATGCTAGTTGTGAGCTCTACTATTTTATAATCTAATGAAAAGAAAGGAAATATTGGTCTTTGTGGACCGTAGTGTACATTCAGATGCTTCCTGCTGAGTTTCTTCTTGCACCAATCACATCTCTGGAAACTTCTCTTTGGGCAGCCCATTCCTTTTGACTGCAGATAAATTTCAAAGGAATTGATGAGAAAATGGGAATTTCAACTGCAGCTAGTCTACACAGTCTTTGGTAGGTAAGACTGACAAAGACCTCAAAGAATGTGATGGGCTACCATTACAAGGCTCATTTCCCATCTTTGTGTTGCTGTAAACACACATCATGGAACTAATGATATGAATTAGTCTGCATAGTTACAGAAACAATGTTATTTTGGAATTACTCAATGACCTCCCTCCACCCCCCTAACCTCCATCCTCTCTCTCATCACAAAAAGGATGAAGTTACAGATCCTCCCAGCCTTTCCAAAGAGACACTCTTCCTAAAGTACAATGATGAGTAAATTGGTTGAGGCATCAGCATTTTGGGGGCTGGTTATGTACTAATCACTCCTCTCTGTTTCATCTGTGAGGGACTGACCCCAGGAGGTCAGGACTTTTGGGTGAGGGGTGATAGCCCTTAAGTCTTTATGAGCCTCAGATAGACCACAAGTAGTTATTGTGGAAGGAAGCACAACATCCCAAACTAGGAGGCCTTTTCAAATGGATCTTCAGTGTGATAGGGCTCCAGCAGTTCTTACTCGGTTGTCAAAGGCACCAGGACATCAGATCCACAGTCATGTCTCAGACACCGATTCTCTGTGAATGCAGGATTTCCCAAAATAGAATAGTAGCTCTTTACCTCCTTGCTAGTCTGCTCAGCTTGCCACCCCTATTTGGCAAATAGTAAGTATTTTGAAGGACTTTGAGCCATTATGATCTCATAGTCACGTCTTGAAGGCTGTAAGACAAACTATTTTTACATTTACATTCCAAAGTATGCAGGTGAGCAATTATTTGAATGGTTAAAGTCAGAAATCTTCCCTCTCGGTAATGGTACTTTTGGGCTGCATTGTCTGGAGAGTGCCCCAGGCCTCTGCTCTCTACTCTCTGTTGTTGTCTTATAAACCAGAACACAACTAGCGTTACAGGGAGGTAGAGAAGCAGCTGTCCAAAAGGGTGGCCTGGGTATCAGGTGCTGGCACTGTTCATAAAAGTAGGCATCAACTGGGGCGCTTGGGTGGCTCAGTCGGTTAAGCGTCTGACTTCGGTTCAGGTCGTGATCTTACAATTTGTGAGTTCAAGCCTCGTGTTGGGCTCTCTGCTGTCAGCACGGAGCCCACTTCAGATCCTCTCTCTCCCTCGCTTTCTGCCCCTCCCCTGCTCACTCACTCTCTTTCAAAAAAACATTAAAAGAAAAAGTAAGCATCGACTGAGGGTCCAATAGTTCCCAAGAATGTGAGGACGGAAGAAGGGCTTGCAGAATCTTGCTGGAGGAGATAGCTGAACTAAGAAATGGCAAAAGGGCTCTGTCCAGTGCAGGTCAGAAGAAGAGAAGGAAATAGAGGCCTGAATGGTTGTGAAAGATCCTATAAAGGAAGTTAGGCATACTGGCAGTCTCCAGAGTCCATAGGTCTTCTCGACCTCTCCATTCCTTGTTGACTTATGGCAGGCCTCTCTCACATCTGCATACCTGGAAAGGCCCCTACCCACTCTAGAGCTATAGGAACTGAGGTCCACACAAGGTCATTAGCCCAGAGTTAGACAGCTAGTTAGCAATAGAGCTCAGCCTATAATCCTGCCTGTCTGGCCCAAAAGTCTTAGGTGCATCTTCAAAAGCAAGGAGGGCAAAGCCAAGAGAAAAAAAAGAACTCCATGGAGGCATGGGGTAGAGAGGGCCACCAACAACGATTTCTGTTATTACCCCCCACTCTTGTCCATGGTGAGGTTTATTGAGAACCTGTGACCCATGTTCCCAGCCCTATGCTAGGCACTGTAGAGGACACCGAAGATGATTTTGATTCTCAAGGTGCATACACTATAACTGAGGATGTAAAAAGATTGAACCAGTTAAGGAATAACATAAAAAACAGTCGATCAACAGGTCCTACCATATGTAAGGATCATTTCTAGCTCTGAGTGCAGCAGTGAAACAGAGAGAGTGTGGCCCTTAAAGACCTTACATGCCAGAGGGGGGCGATGTCCCAGAAGCATATTAACAGTGTACATCAACCAGACAACTTCACACAGAGAGAAGTCCTGTGAGGAGGACAAACTAGGGTAATGTGGTAGGACATAACTGGGGGAGTGGGGTTGGAGGAGATCGCTCAGTGAAGGTGACGTCCAGTTGAGGCCCGAACAGTAAGAAGGAGGGAGCCATGTGAGGCTCTGGGAAAAGGGCATTGCAAGCAGGAGGAAGAGCAGGTACCAAGGCTCTGGGGTGTGTACAGGCAGAGAGAGTGGTACATATCTAAAGATAGAGAATGAGTGGGTGAACACAGAGACAGGGAGCATCGGGGGCCAAAGTACATAGGATTTTGTAGGATTTTGGATTTGTATTTTGATTGCAGTGGGAAGCTAGGGGAGACTTGAAGAAGGGGGGAAGGAAGTGTTGTGATTTAAGCTCTAAGAAGATTCTCTGGTGTGGAGGAGGGACTGCAATGAATGGAGAGAGAAGGGAGCTGGGAGTGAGGCTGAGAGACTGTTGCAGTCATCCAAGTGAGAGATGGAGGCGGCTGGGCCTGGGGCTGTAGCAAAGAATGTGGGGAGAAGCAGTCAGGAGGGCAATGCAGTTTGGAGATAGAGATAGGACCAATTGATGGATTCATTTTGTGGTTTCCTTTGCGTTGCCTGGGATGGGGAGGACTGTGGGGAGAAGGCTGAGGAGGGACATGGAACAATTCTGCTTGGGCTACATGATGTGCCTTTTGTACATGTGTATCACTCAGGGTTTAACCAGAGAAGTAGGTCCGCTAGAATACGTATATCCTAGCGTAGGTATCCCGCAGAACTTGGGGCCCTTTGTCATGGAGCTAAACAGACACCTGGCGCAGGATGCAGAGAGGCTGGAGGAGGGTCCAGAGAAAGGCAGAGCGTTTGCAGGCCTCACTGCTGCTTCATGCCTAAAAGTGAGCCAGCAGGTCAACAGCAATCTCTGGGAGCTATGGCGGGGCTGGTGCTTTCCTTACACCCTCCAAGATCTTCCAAGAATCTCCTTTGTGGCCCAGCCTACCTGGAAACATACAGGAAAGAGAATCCCGGGAAATGTAGCTTGGTTTAGTCGATATGACACAGGGTCACCACAATACCCACATGGAGTTGTTGAGCGAGTGGTTGGAAATATGGGTCTGGAACTCAGGGAAGAGGTCCAGGCTAGAGGCAGACATTCGGCAGTCATCAGAAAGCCACGGTTCATGAAGCCACGGAAGGGAGAGAAGGTGGACAGGGAATAAACAGAAGACAGAGCCCTGGGTGGCTCAATCAGTTAAGCATCCAACTCTCAGTTTCCACTCAAGTCATGATCTCACTGTTTCGTGAGATGGAGCCCCGTGTCAGGCTCTGTGCTGGCAGCGCAGAGCCTGCTTGGGATTCTCTCTCTCTCTCTCTCTCTCTGCCCCTCCCCTGCTCACGCTGTCTCTGTCTCTCTCAAATAAATAAACTTTAAAAAAATTTAAAAAGAACAGAAGACAGAGCCCTGAGGTACTTCAACATTTAGAGGTTTGTTAGAAACGGAGGAATCATCAAAGGAGAATGAAAAGAAGCCAGTGAGGTGTGCAGAAAACTAGGCAAGTAAGGTGACACAGAGGTCTAGGGAAGAGAGGAGGAAGTGGTTGACCACATCACACACTCTGAAAACTGAAGTAGGACGAAGACTGTGTCACGATGACTCTGCAAAGGTAACATCCAAGTGCTGATTAGAATGTCATCTGCTACGGTCTGTATGTCTGTGCCCCCCCCCCAACCCACCAGCAAATATGGTGAAATCCTAACCCCAAAGATGATGGTATTAGGAGGTAGGACCTTTAGGAGGTGCTTGAGTCAGGAGGTAGAGCCCTCATAAATGGAATTAGTGCCTTATAAATGAGGTTCCAGAAAGATCCTTAGCCCCCTTCCATGTGAGGACACAGCAAAGAGGCCCAAGCTATGAACCAGGAAGAAGGCTTTTACCAAAATGTGACCATGCTGGCACCTTGATCTTGACTCCTTGGCCTCCTGATCTGTGAGAAGTAGATTTCTGTTGTTTATGAATTACCCAGTCTGTGGTATTTTGTTATAGCAGCCCAGTGGCCCAAGACCTCATCCAAATACAAATACAGTACTGAATAAAGGGATCGTGGGTGGTCAGCCGTGGGAAGGATCAATCTGCATTGACCTTTGAGTTACGGGGGAAGACCTCAGAAATGAGTTGATATTTAAGAAGGGCTCTGAAGGTCAGGTGGAATTAGAGCATCTGTGACAAGTAGGATCTGCAGGGGCTTGTTCATCTCCAAACATTTTCAAGAGCCACTTAAAAGTCACAAATCCCTAACCATTTTCCAACAACCCACACAGAGACCTCTCAGCCTCCTATGCACATCTAAGAATAGCCTACTTGGCTGCAGTTGGCCTGAAATTCTTGCTTTTTGCGTCAAAACACTTGGCCACTATTTTCAGGCTGACGCTCCCGTCTACAAATGAGAAGAGGTGCCATTGCTCGTTGGAAGTGTTCTCACTTATTTGTTGTTGGCAGAGGAATGTGTCAGAACCTGGACAGTAAGTCAAAGAGTTTGCTGAAAGGAATCACTTTGGTTCTCTGCCTGTGGGAGAATCTTGATTTCAGTAGCTCAAGAACAGGCAGAAGCAGGATTAAAAGATTAAAAAAACCCAAAAACAACAAAACCAACATTTAGTTTATTTAGCTTCCAAATATTCCAGAAATCTCCAACAGGACTTTTCAAACAAAAAAGCATCCTCACTTATAAATGTGCCATTTTTCGGGAAGCCCACTTCTGCACAATGGAAGACTGGATGAGAAAGAAGGAGGCAGACCCAGTCTCCCTTATTATAAATAAATCACTTGGATGTGTTTTGGTGAATAAATTTAGCACACTTTAAAATTCTATTTAGAAATATTAGTTTTTGAAGGATTTACAATAAGCAGCCAGAATGGCTGTTTCAAGATGGGTGATCAAATGGATGGTTTAGTTCTGCATCAGATTGTGCTTTCTTATAATCGCTAAAGGACAGGGTGGGGGTGGGGGTCCTCGTGATCAGTGCTACTAGAATCAAGGTCGCTTGTGACTTTTGTAGGCCCTGGCACTTTTGCCTTTGTGGACCCCTTCCTCCATTAAAAAAAAAAAATCTATTTTATAACTGCATTGGTATAAAGACAACTATGTTAAGATTATATGTTAAAATATTTTCTTTAACCTAAAGAATTCATTTTTTTCTTCTGAAAAGAAATTAAAACTTTTTTGGGGGGCGGCATGTTAGTTTCTTATCGCTGCTGTTGCAAATTACCACCAATTTAGCAGCTTAAAACAACACAAGTTTATCATCTTACAGTTGTCGTCAGAAGCCCAAAATCCATCTCATCACTGGGCTGAAACATCTCTTTCAGGTGTTCGCAGGTTCACAGGTCTGGTTGCTCCTGGAGACAATCGGGGAGAATCCGCATCTGCTGTGCTGAGCTTCTAGCGTCTGTCCACATCCCTTTGCTTGCGGCCTCTTCTTCCATCTTCCAGGCCAGCAGAATTAATATCTTGAAACCTCTGTCTGACACTGAACTCTGTTCCCATCCTCACATCTCCTTCTCTGACCCCTCCCCTCCTACCTCCTGCTTATAAGGACCTTTTCGATTATTTTGTGCCTACCCAGATAATCCAGGATAATTTCCCCATCCCCAAACCCTTAACGTAATCGCAACTGCAAAGTTTCTTTCACTATGTCGTCCCTACGAGTTCTGGAGTTAGGATGTGGATATCTGGGTAGGGGGGACATTACTCAGCCTACCTCTGTCCCTAACATTATGGTGGGGCTGAGGCAGTGTGCCTGCTGTGACTAACGGACAGATTGGTCCTGACCTAACACGCCAATCCACAAACTGTTTGCAGCAGAATGTAAAATGCGCTGCTTCCTTCACTGAGAAAGTCTTGCTGTGAACAAACCACTTAGCGACACAGTGCCTTTACAGTTTGGTTCAAACTCCTCATCTCCTCGCAGACCAGTAACTGGCAATTAGGGGGCTGATAGACTGACTCAGGTGGATGAGGTCTGTGTTAAGTAGCTGTAGGAGCCTTCCCATTATTGTACTCGTTCTCTCTTTTTATACTGGTTTGGGCTATCCTCTGGTACACCTGTGGGCACACTGTGTTTTCTCCCACGCAGACTGCATGGGCCATAATTTAGAATGATGCCGAGCAGGCCTGATCTCTGGTCGGTGCTGGACGCTAATGGAGGGTTTCCACGGAGGCCTGTGGAATGAATGAATGAATGAATATGTTCAAATTAATGGAATTCAAGTATCCAGTGACTCTGGGCCCACCAAGTAAGTGGTCTATTTACAAGTTGGTCCACAGTGGTCTCTGTGCAAATGCCTTAGAGGCCATACGTTGTGGGACAGGGTGACCTTCTTTGTCGCCTGGAGCAGAGGCTTCAGTGTGGTGGTGCAAGGGCCCTGGGAGCCGCTGCCTCCCGGGTTCGGCCTCTGCGCGTGGAAAGGGGCCTCCGGATCCGCCAGGCGGGGGGAGAGTGGTGAGTGGCGGCGGACTGCAGTGCAGGGGGTGGGAGCCCGGAGGAGTGGGCGCGGTGGCAGCGGCGGTGGCCGCGGAGGCCTAACGACACGTAATTTTCTTCTCACTTCACGCGTCCCTCTCCATCTGACGTGGCAGGTGCGCTGAGAAGGAACGGTGTGTGAATCGATTCGGAGAGGGTCAGGGACACGGCAGCGAGCCCGGGCCGCGCCCCAAGCCATCGATCGCCTCCAAATCAATTTGCACACCGCTCCCACTTAGGTCACCTGCCATTTCAGACAGGGACGCAACCGTGAAGTGAGAAGGAAATTATGCCGGGGAGTCCGGGGACCCTCTCTCAAGAACGTGGGGGTCAGCCTTTAGCTGCCCTGGCATCAGCAGCCTTTGGAGGAGACAGAGCTCCCCAGCCCAGGCCCCTCACTGTCACTCAACCCCGCCCTGAAGGGAGGAGAAGCTGGAAGGCTGCAGCAAAACGGGGCCACTCCGAAAATCTATCAGCCTTGAGCTCACCTCTGGGGTTTGGGCTGCCACAGTCATAATCCTAAGAGCTATTTCAGAAAACCCAAATTGCCAACAGTAATAATCTCTCCGCCGCGGGACTGGTTTTCATTTGTGCCTCTCAATGCACTTTACAATTAATTCTCACCAACCTCTGCCTCCCACGAGCCAGGAGCCCAAGGGGAGCCCAAGGCAAGGATTGGAAGCTTCATGGCTCCCCCATTGAGAGGGCAAAGGGCTTTCCCACTGGGAGACAGGCACCAAGGCCCAAGCCTTCCTCAAGGACCCAATGACAGCAATCTTTTTGGAGAGGAGAGAAGGGAAGGCAGCATGGGGGGTGGATAAGGAGCTAGAGGATGTCTCTGGCTCCTGGTGTGTCCAATCAGCCTCCAATCAGTTGAGGCAAGAGGCATCTTAACCACTTACCAAGGCAGAAGACTTGATCGGTAAGCAATTTTCAAGGATGCTGTCCATCCAAACCCTGACTCTGCTGTGGAAATGCTGTCTTCTCCAGAGCTGTGGAGAGAATGGGGTCACTGCCACCCTTGTTAGGTCACAGGAATCCCAACAAACACAATGGAAGATGATTCCCTGCCTGCAAGTGGTCAGCACAGTGGAGGACACGGAGTGGTACTCAAGAAATGGACCCTGAATCTGAATCTGCTTCCTGTTGACTTGGTCCCCTTTCCCAAGTGGATGGTTTAGATTATAAATACAATCCAGTTGGCTAGGCAGATTTTCCAGGCAGTGGGCTCCTTACTGTTACTAATTCCTTTTGTCCACTCCATAAGAAGCAGGACCAAGGCAGGTCCATGAGAGGTCTTATGGCAGGAGCAGAGAACGTAGAAGGATGCATCCATCTTGAGTTTTAAGAAGAAAACAGGAAAACCAACTAAGCCACCTCATGCCTCATGAAGTGCTCAGGTACACCTGTAGTGCTTTCCGTCGCTGGGAAGGAAATGCTGATCATGTTCTTGCCTTCCTGCCAAGCCCCTCCTGCCCGTGCTTCAGATCTGTCAGAGCTCCAGGAGAGGGATGAGGTTAGGTTTTTCATTTTTGGAACTTGTATCCTGGGAATGGCAATAAAGCAGTAGAGACTGTGGCTCAAGAAGGTCTCACTCGCCTGCTCCCCAGATCAGACCATCTGTTCCAAGCAGGTTGGTGAAGCAGGGTCTCTGAGTGCTTACTACCCAGATCCAGCCACACTGGCACATGCACACACACACACACACACACACACACACACACACACCCTCTCCTCAGCCCAAGGTCATGCCTTTCCAGCCCAGCTTGAATTTTCTCCTGGGTGAGGCCTTCTCTCTGCAATCCTTGCTCTGTTTCCACTTTGTATGCAGATTTAATCTTCTTTAAAATCAGGAGAGACTCTTTCAGACCCTGCTGCCCACCATACTCCCTCCCCCCCCCCCCCCGCCCCAACTGCAGGGAAGCTGGTCTTCCTGTCCCATCATTTTCTTTGACCCCAGGGAGCATTTCCAGAGAAAATATAGAAAAAGTTTAGAGTTTAGTTCAATGAAATTAGACTGGGCCTTGAGGTCACCAAGAGGCTGATGGTGTGGTCCCTGCCTGGAAGAGCTTTTACTGGTCTAGTGCATATGCCTTGACTCCTTGGCCAGATTTAACACTCTTGGGGGCCAGGCTTGTCTGCATCCGTGCCACCAGGCCCAATTCAGTAAATATATGACAGAATCAAGGTTTGGGGGATGGGAAGTTTAACTGTAACCAATTCTAACTTGGTAAATGACCTCGTAGGTTAAATTTGTTGGCCTCCATCTTGGGAGAAGGAGTTGGATGTTGAGGAGAGAAGACTGAGTTGAAAGAAGATAGAGCATCATTTTTAAGAGCTTCAACTCTATTCCTGCCTTCTAAAGTAAGTGAGGGGGCAAATGCCCCTTTTCTGCTTATCTTCCCCAGTGAACATTTTCTGAGGGAAAAACCATGTAAGAGGAGTTTGGTCAGGAAAGTGAAGACAACAGATACATTTTGCATCCCCACCAGGTAAGACTGCAAGACTTTCACCTGCTGAACAGGGTCATTCAACCCAAGAAAACCTCTACTTGACCAAGGATCATGGGAAGTGTGGGTTAATTCCCTTTCTGTGACTTGTTGGTTTGTCTGTGTAGACTCAGGGTCCCCAGAGGGCAGGAGCCTGGCATACTTAATCTTTGGTTCCAGCAACATTTGCACATGGTATATACCACAGACGCATTTTATTAAACATATCTTTATATTATTAAATGCTTTAGTTTTGAACAGGAAATATGTGCATCTGGCACAAAAGTCCAAAGAATCAGGAGCCTCCCTTTCACATTTGTTCCCTAGACACACTGATCTCTTAGGTCACTGGGCAAGTACTGTAACCAGTTTCTTTTCTTTAAAAAAAATTGTTTTTAATGTGTATTTAATTTTTGAGACAGAGAGATAGAGAGACAGAGACAGAGCACGAGCCGGGAGGGGCAGAGAGAGGGAGACACAGAATCCCAAGCAGGCTCCAGGCTGTGAGCTCTCAGCACAGAGCCCCAGCCCTGGCTGAACTCACACACCTGACTCATATGACCTGAGCCAAAGTGGGCACTTAACCGACTGAGCCACCTAGATGCCCCGTAACCAGTTTCTTTTGGGACGTTTCAGAGATATTCCACACATATGCAAGCAACTGTGTTAACAAATATTCTTGATCTGTCTAGATTATTTTAATTCATTATACATAAACAACTATGTCCACTTCCTTCTACTTTTTCTGACATTACCTCCAATGCCTTTATTAGAAGTGTAATCTGTTCACCTAACGCATAGTATACCTAACAACGCAGTTGAAGCAGTCGCCATCGCGATGACACCGCGGTCCCCGTGAGGATTCCCGCCACGCTTGTCGGTTCAGGCCGCGCGAAGGTCGCGCCGCGCCTCCGGGGGTGTAGTGCCAGGCTCCGGTCGCACGATGGCGCGCGCTTCCTGCGGACCCGGCCCTCGGCGGCGGCGCAGACAAAGGCGGGCGCCCGGCCTCCCCCGCCGGGCAGCGGAGGCGGCGGGCGCTCCGGGTGGCCGCGGTCGCCCCTGCGCGCCGATCCGGGCAGCTGCCGCCTGAGCCTTTGTCCTGCCCTGCCCGCCCTTGTGCTAAAGGATAGGCGAGAGGACGCTGGGCGCAGGCGGCGCCAGCGGGCATCCACCCGAGTCCCGACCCGGCTCCCACGCTCGGAAGCTCGGCCCCACTAGAGCTCGGGTTAAGGGCAAGAAGCTGGAAGCGCCTGAGTGGGACCCAAACGCCTGCTCAGGAAGCTTCGAAGCCTCCCCTTCCACCCCTCTGCAAAGAATTTGCCCCAGAATTCCACCTTGTGGATGATTTTCACCACTGACTCTCCAGTTGAAATGCTCTAGGGCCTGGGTGTCACAAATTCAGAGAAGGTACTGGCATTTAGATTTACCAGGAAACTAGTGAGCGCCTGGGTCTGGCTCCCAAGCTCCTGTCTGCAGGACCCAGTAAAACTTCTCTCCACTCTTGCCCTCTAGTCCGGCAGTCCGATTGAACTTTCTGTGGTGATGGAAATGTTCTGTATCTTCATGGTCCATAATTTGGTAGCCATTAGCCACCTGTAACTATTGAATGCTTGGCGTGTGGCTGAAGAACTGAATTTGTAATTGCATTTAACTTTAATGAACTTGAAGTAGCCACATGTGCTTGCATGTGTGTAGAGGTCCACGGCTACCCCCTTTGGACCATGCAGCTTTAAGGGCTCAAGTTCATCTGGGCGGTTGAATATGTAGTTACGTTGTTAACAGTAACATATTATAAAGATTCACATAAAGGATAGAGCATGTGGCTGTTGCATCTGAAAAGGTGTCTGGAAGTAGGTGGCCTGGGAAAAAGAAGAAGTGGGGAGTTTATTTTGGCTGTTGGGGGAGATGAGTAGGGGGTGAGCTCCGTGCAGGGTGAGGTGACATGGGAAAAAAGGTGAAGAGGAAAGGAGTCTTTAAAATACCCTGTTTCTATTGCAAGTGGGACTGGCCCAACTTTGATCTGTATTTAGAGAAAATTGGGGGGCATAATCACCATCATGTGGCTGAATATACAACTCCCACATGCTGGGCTTCCTGGGACAAGGTTTAATCAAACCCAGAAACAACTTGGACAGAACTTGGGTTCTTCTTCAGTCCTATGTGCGTGTTACCAGGCTTGGAGGATGGCCTGGGTCTGCATCACTGGCCAGTGCAGGTTGGGGTTCTGCTGCTGCTGTTTTCCCTGGATATGTGATAAATATTAAACAGAAACAGTATTGCTGTGGGTTAGGAGAGTGTGTGAATGGGGTGGGAGACAATCCCCGATAGGGAAACCAGAGGATTAGTAGTGTTTCTTCATGGGCAGAATGTCTCAGGTGGCAAGTTGACTTCTCACTCTTCATCATCCTTTTACATTCAAGGAGGTATTTAAACATAAAATTCACAAGTTACTTGCAGCAGCAATCATCAGGGCCTCTGGTACCTGAAGACTGCTTAGTCACCTGTCTCCTCCAAGAGTAAACCAATTGACAACTTCATTTATTTTGATTGAAAATAAACATGTACACCTGTATGGTTTCCCTGGTCTAGCTTATTGAACATTTCTGATAGCATTCCAATGATGTGACCATTTTCTAAAATCCGAGGCGGATGCTCCCTTTTGATCTTCTAAATGATATTGGTGTGTGTGTGTGTGTGTGTGTGTGATGGAGGTAAATGGAGGGAAGGGCAAAAGTGGACCAAGAAATCTTGTATTATCTTTGCGGATTCGATGTGCCCTTTAACCTGTTCTAAAGTATCCAGAAACCTACCTGTGGACACTGGCATCCTGGAGGAGTGGAAGCTGGCTGACGTGTTCTGGCCGGGGCTCCTTCCCATAGTCAGCATTCAGTAGATATTTGGTGAATTTTTATGAGAATGGACAATGGGCCATGATACCATAACCAAACTATCTGTGTGGATTGTCCATCCCTTTTTTGTTTTGTTTTATTTTTCCCCTGGAGATGTTCCCGACCACAAATAAAGGACAAGGGGGAAAATAGTTAAGCACACCTAGAGCTGCGTCCAAACAAAAGAGGCAAGAGACTAAACAAACCCAAGGTTTTCTATTTCTCCCTGAGCCACGTAATCCCTTTGATTACATCTAATACCTGCCAAAACCCAGATGGTGTGCCCACCCATCTCCCGTGTGATAATGCCACATTGTGAAATCTACCCATTAATATTAATTGTCAGCTAGAGAATCTGTCTGAACTACTAAAGCTTGAGATTGCCTTGAGAAAGCAGGCCCTGCTTTAGCAGGGATTTTAAGATAATTCTCATTCTTTCATTCTGTATCTCACATATGTAGAATGTTAAATAATAGTCAGAGAATGCTTTTCTAATTTTGGCACATGTCTGCCTCTCACAATCCAGGTCTTAAACCACTGTTCATTTGGGGTCTACACCTGCTGACCAAAATATTACCTTAAACTGCTGTGGGCTTGCCAGCGACATGTAGGCACCCACTGTTCTCCATGTAGAGAGAATTTTAACTCCCTGGGAGCTGTTTGAATTGAATGTGCCCTAGCATGCGATGCTCAACTATTTCCCCTTTATTTTTCTCCCTCTCAGTAATTGACTTGGTAATCCTTGAAAAGTATTACAAAATCTCAGTTTTTTTCAATTTGTGCTTGGGCCTTCCTGAGGAAGGAAGGCAGGGGCAGAGGAGAAGGCCTAGGAAGAGAATTGAAGGTCCACGTACCTTTGGGGTGCCTCTCCTGCCTGATGATCCCACTGTAGTGCATTTTGGACTATGACCCCAAACGTGCCCAGGTCGCCTCCATGATCTGATCTGAACTTCCAGCTCTCTAGCATTGCAGTTTCTGCTGCGTTCACTGAAGTTGTTTTTTTTCCCCCTCAAGCCACAAAATTTTAGAATCCATTTATGCCCGAAATAGATATGAAAATTTAGTAGGTGTGAGATTGAGTTTTTCCTCTGGAGTCTACCCCCCCACACCCCCGCCTTAATTCTCATGGGTTATGGTACAAACGCCTTTTGACAGTCGTTCTTATAGCCAGCACCTTAAACTTTATGAGTAAATGCAGAATCCGGCCCACACACTGTCTTTGTTTTTTGCCAGGAGCACACAGGGCTGGTAAAATGAATTAATTCAATATTCTGTGTCCCCTGTTCAAGGAGGGAACTTCCTGTTGCCTTGAACTTGATGTTAGCTCTGGTCAGAGAGGCAGCCATCCTCATTGCTGACTGACTGGGACAGAGGGACAGTGCACAGGTGAAAACTGGCAATGTTCTGTTCTTTTGGGTACATAAATGAATGTTGACTTCAAAGTCCTGACAGTTCTTTTATTAGCAAATATTAATTTCAACTGAAAAAAAAAAAAAACCAGAAGACCTTCCTGGAGCAGCATGTCTAAATAGACATTGAGATAATTTTAAAAACACCTATTGGTATGTAAAGCAACCTTCCTCATGAAAAGAAGTCCCTGCACAAGTGGCAGAAGCCAGTTTACACAGCTAAATATTTTGATTATTTAATTTATTGCCACTATTTTACAAAATGTAAAAAAGCCATTGAATTGCAATTTTGTTCCCATTCCTGGCCAGCTTTGTGATTCTATTTTATGAGAACGCTGCTTTTGGAAAGAGATGAGGAATGAGAGAGCAAATGGCTTTCTGTAGAGAGAGGTGAGTCCTCTTGGCTACTTAGGCTTCTGTTGATACAGGACTGGTAGAGGTGAGTTAGGGTCCTAGTGTCCTAGACTCGGTCGCTGGGTGTTCATCAGAAGGCATTGCGAAATAGCGGTGGTCCTCTGCTTCTGTCCTGCCTGTGGCGATTCTGCAGATAGTTCTCTGACTCCTTCATGGACAGTATTAGATGGGAGGCATGTGGGCAGGGAGAGGGGGATGGCTCTCTCTCTGTTTCCTCCCCTCACTGATGCCAAAGATTGGGACAAGTTGTTCTAATGGCACTCAGAAGGCAGAAATCAGCGCTTTTAAAACTGAAGGTGAATCAGAAGGCCTATTTCTGCCTCAAGCGTTTCTGTTCAACCATTTAAAACAACCAAAATTAACTTCTGAACACACCCATTCTTTGCACAAATAATAGTGGGAGGTAGACCAAATCAGTGTGCAAAAGAGAAACCCCCTGGAGAGTTTGTTTCCAGTGTATATGTTTTCAAATGATCAAAATTCACGTTATTATGGTGTTTGAAAGAATTCACCTGCAGGATCAGACCCCAACATTTCAAGTTTAGCTTTGAGCAAATTTTTATGACTGGCTTAGAGACCTTTGAAAAATACACTTAATTATAACAAGGCAGCATTGTGCAAATATGCTAGGGTGATGTTTACACTACTCCATTCTTATCAGTTAGAAGAAACACAACAAAAAATATTAAAGAGCAAATAAGCCAAAATCAATGTGAGAAGAGATGAAAGTGTACTTAATTGAAAAAGAGAGTATATGTGAAAATACTGTAAAAATTGTAAAGTATCACCACACATAAGGTAATATCCTATTATAATTATCTCTAAGCCTTAAGAGAGAGCACAGTGTCGGCACAATGTGTTTCCTCGTGTGCTGGGGCTGTCTGCTGTTTTGTGTATTTATGTATTTAAGCTGCAAGGGCAGTGAGCCATTTTAAACCCCTTTGTAAACCAGTTTGGACCTTCGTTTTATGCTGTGCCTTCTCAAAGGACTTTCCTGAAACCTGTAAGCGAGTCAGATGCCCCTCATGAGAATTCTGGTTGGGAAAGCCCAAACAGAACCATGAGTGGTTCTAACGAAATATTCCTTTTTAGGGATATGTAGCGTGTCTTGAGATGAGAGGGTCAATTTGAAAAGCATTATGAAGATTTACTAAAGGTGCATTATGTCTGATGTCATTCAACACCCTCCCTCACCCCCAGGCCAGTTTATTTGATTTCCTCTGTAGAGGTCACCTACAGAGGTACAGTGCTAACCCTTAACCATAGCACATCCAACATCCTGAAGCCAAAGCTGAAGATGCAAAATTCAAATGTCCCGGAAGCCTCAGGTTTCCAACATATTTGCTTGTAGTTCCAACTCTGGTTGGAACAGAACCCAACCAAGGGCCTCTGAACTGACACCCTAGGGATTCCAGGGGCTCCCCCCTCCGGCACGGAGCTGCTGGTATGTTCTTATAAACACAAATGAAAAGAAATCTCTTTGGTGTCTAATCTAACAGATCTGAAACCAAGTTTTCTTTTGCATGAATAAATTGAGGGGTAAAAACTTTGAAAAAAACCTACTTCCTCCCAAATCAGAAAAACAGACATGAAACAGATTTCTTCTATTCTTCATTGCCTAGGACCCTGACATTTTTAATTGGCTAGCAGAAAGTTATTTAAATATAATGGGCAGGGCAAAACAAATACATAATTTGATGGTCTGTTAGCAGCTCCTCTTACTTATCACATGCAGAAGAACACTTTCTAATTTTCCCTTTGATTGTAACTAGAAATCTCGTTTATTAAGCAGAAACATAGATTATTAATAAATAAACCACTTGATGCCTGTAAAGCACTTTGAGGGTGAAAAACCCCTACTAAATGGCAAATATTATTATTTTTATTGCAAGCTAACGGGAGGAAACTAAGCTAATGAATGCTTACAGAGCCCAAAAGTAGTCATCACACGTAAATTGCCACATACTGTAAACTATTAAACTTGTTTCTTAGATAGAGATGCATTTAGATTTTAAGTTGATACTTTTAAATTTTTGCCAAGGATGAAAAGCAACCCTTATGGGCCTGTAACTTAAATAAGAATAACTCAAGGGATTAATCAGTTTTCACATTTAAACAGAAGTTGCCTAAAACATATAACACTTTTGAAAGTACAGCAAGCAGAAAAAGAAAAAAGAAAAGACCACGGTTAATTTTCTGAGTTAAATTGTTACCGAGGGATATAGCTTTTTATAAGTATCACTTCTTTTGAATAATATCATATCCATACACCAACCTGCATTAAAATAATACCCTAAACAGATAAAGTGAAACCTGATGTTTTAGGGTTCAGGCTCAATGGTTTCTCATGCTATACTCTTTTGCATTTGGCCTTGACACTATGGTATATATGATATGTAAGATGAATGAAATCTTTTACTATCTGATATTTGAAGTAGGGAACCATATAAAAATAATACCAAGTCACAACGGAATAGTTCAAAATGGAATTATGGATGTAAGTGTGATCTTCCTCTTAGCATTTTTCAAAAGTCAGATCATAATTATTCACTTTTGATGTTAGTGAAAGTGGACATACTGTATGTTTTAGTGTATTATGTTAAATTTGCTAATACATACATGAATATGTGTTTACATAAATGGAATCCACACTTTTTGCTCATTCTTCTTGACAGTACATTTAATTTAAACCAAAACACATAATTTAACAGAGAAACCGATAATAATTGTAAAGTTTCCAATAGAAACGACTTTGTTTAAATCTCATATAAATATATATTTTGGCTAAATCCTGCAGGAGAAATCCATATGGGTTACTTGAGATTTTCCTCACTGAAAATGTCAAAGCAAGTCTTCATTCTCAAGAGAACTAGGTTCTGATCTGGGATCACAGCAAAGGTGCGCTGAAAGGAAAGCATTTAAAGACAATTTTCTTGTCTCTCCCCCACCTCCACACACACACACACACATTCCAGGCATTTTAAAAATGACACCATTATGCTCCATGTCCAGGACTGGAAAACAAAGTCTCCTCCTGTTTGACAAGATTCAGCCTGCAGTGATTTTAGCAGCCAAGATACAAGATTTTTAAATTAGGGCCTTCAGAATGGAATATTAGCAGACCCATATTAAAACAATGCTGGCAGCCCTTATGATGAGACAGGGTAATTTTCTAATTAGCAGAAGGCTATTTGAAATGCAGCATGGTGTCCCATTTTTCATACTGTTATTTTCTACTGGGTAGAGCTAGAGAAGTAAAACAAAAGCCACAAAACCTCACAGTCAAAGTTCTATAAATTGGTCTCTCCAGCCCTGTAAAGACAGAATCTAATTTTAAAGGGTTTTTAATTCACAGAACTTAGCTTTGCTGCACTAGGAGTGTTGCGCTACTCAGAGCACCATCCAAACGGTTAACAGATCACAATAGCTACTCATCGGTTGTTTGATTTTATGGTTTAAAAAGACGTATAATGGCCTGTCTTATTCATCCTTGTTACCTTATTATCTGTGTTTGGGTTCATTTTTTTTTAAGAGGGTTTAGCAAAGGGTTGTGTGTACAGTGAATGCCAAATAAATATGATTGGGTGGTTAGAAGGCTTAGATACTTTCCGGCATTTATTCTTCAGAGGTAGAAAAGAAGGGTTTCCTCCATGAGTTTGGGTCGTACTTTTTGGCAAACTGGGTCAGGGGAAGGAGTGAGGGTTGGAGGTAAAAACTTTCGGGACTCACACGGGAAAAGGCAAATTAGATTCTTGACATTAAGATTTCAAATATAGAAGCATTCAAAGAACAGATTTTTATATGTGAAGATTTCGAAAGTCAGTCATCCTGTGCATGTAAATAGAAATCACTGTGGAGAGCATCATCTTCAATTATGAAGGAGAAAGCAACGGTAATGTTCCATCCAAGTTGTGTCATTTGCATATGGACCTCTTCTGCAGATTGGCGAACAGGAAAATAGGTTCAATGGCAGAGAACAACTTGCTTCAAGCCATCCTCCAAATTGCCTCCAGGTTTTATTTTTCCAAAGAACATGTCACCCCCACCCTTCTCAAAAGCCTTAAATGGTTTTCCACTGCCTATAGAATTTGCTCAAGATTGTGAAGCGTGACATTCGAGGCCCCTCCCCAACTTGCTCCAACATCTCTTTCCGGACATCTTGCTGCCATGCCAGTCTATGCTGTAGCTACACCAGGTGAACTGCAGCCCCAAACTCATCACCCCTGTTGGCTCAGGCCAATGCTTCCACTCTGAATGCTCTTCCTGCGTCTTCCCACCAACCAAAGCCTTACTCATCCTTCCTCAGCAGCTGAGAAATCCCCTGCTTTGGGGTGTTTCCTTGATCTCTTCTTTATTTCCTATCCTCAGCCTGACTGGTTTTGTAGCCAGATGGGTGTAAATTTCTCCCCCAGACTATGAACCACTTGAGGACATGGGGACATGAAACTTTTTTTTTTCTTAACTTGTCTTCAGCCCCCTCCACACCTGGTACAGGAGCCTGGGTGTGGTAGACAAAACACCTGGCATTCCATTGACCCTAAAGAAGGGGCCTGCCTACTTCACATTATACATAGCGTTCGATATTCTATACATTAGAGAGATCAGTTATGAATTAAAAGCAAAACAAAACAAAAGCAACAGCTGCTGTATTCCGGGAATCACACTTGAAGCAGAGAGAGAGAGAGAGAAAGAGAGAGAGACAGAGACAGAGACAATCTCTGTCTTCAGAGATCTCTCTTCAAGAGAGATCTCTCTTCAAGAGAGAGAGATTGAGACAGCAGCTGATGTTTAGGGTTCTCTGGAGCCATTTCTTCATTCCCTTCTACCTCATTCCAACGTGATGAAAGCAACTTCCACATCCTTCCCAGGGCCCGGGGATTCATGGCCTGGCTTTTACCTGCATTGAAACTGGACAGTTTTGGCCCACTCTCCCCTCTTCCTGGGACAGCCTGATAAATGCAGACACACCTTATAAAGTTTTGGCTTTTTGATCATGGTGCAAATGTTTCTCTACATTTGGGGGCACTTCCCCTCCCACCCCCTGCCCCAGAACAGTCAAGGTTTAAAAAAGAAAACACAAAGGAAAGAAAAAAAATATTGTTCTATGATTAACTGAATAGAATTGAAAGTCTTTATTTTTAGGGTGATTAAAAATCAATGTGCTTCTCTGTCATGTCTGAGACTGGGATATGGTTTAAAAAGCAGTATGTTCAACTCTGTATCAGATCTCCTGTTCCAACTCCTTGCCCTGATGATTCCTGCTTGTCTTGTTCCTTGCCTGAATGCCAACAACTTGGTCCATCCTAGATGATTTTTCACTGTTGCTGCCGGTGGAATCGTAAATTCCATTGGCTCCTGTTTGCTGGGCCATCAACGATTTTCAATAGCCTCAGATGGCAGATGTCTCTACCTGCTTTGTTTCCCACAAGTAATCAGCTAAATTGTTTATCATACTTGTTTGCGTGTCTATCTCTACTCAATGGGTTATGCTTTTTCCTCTGGGTCTGGGTTCATGGAATTAAAAAAAAAATTTCTCTGTACCCTCAGAGGATACTGTCAGTGTTCTCACAGGTCTCTGACATGGTTGACATCTCTGACCACGGTGGGGTCACTGACTGCACTGCACGTTGCAATCTACCATATCCACCCAGGGGCTTGCTTAGAATCTCCTAGATAGGGCTAAACAGATTTTCACAATATGCAGGAAAAGCACTAGAACCTGCATCTTCTGATAGAACATATGTAAGTAATTAAGAAAAAAAATAATTGCACGTTTGAGAAGGTGGACTCACCAAGCAGTTGTTGAACTATAAAAATGCATTAAGTGTAGTCAGTTTCTTTTTTTAATTATTCAGGAATGTTGTTTATGTTATCATGAAAAAAAGAGGTGAGAAAATATATTCGGCAATTTTTGGTTTTCCCCCATTTGAGCAGATGGCGATTTGTAGTTCAAAATTTGTAACTCAAATTATTTCACATTTTTATTAATCAGTACAATATGTTTTTAAAACAACAAACTGCACTTAGAAATATCAGTGTAAGTTCCCCAATTTGCCTAGTTCCAACAGAGAGCAGTTTAAGAATTTGAGATTTTGTTAGCAATATTGGGAAACAGGACATTCTAGTTCAGTATTTCAATTGTAATTATTTGTATTCCAGTGTTCAGAGTATCTCATATGGGGGAGGGGGCAGTTGAAAATAGTACAGAAAATTGCAATGGGGAGCTGTAAAAAGCTGGGAGAATCTGTTTCAAGATGTTTGCTGTTTTGGTAGAACAAAAAGTGCATTTTGTTAGAGACAAATATTTTTGTGATAAAAAAAACATTTTATGTGAAGTGTAGATTGGACTTTTAATATAAAAAAGAAATGTTAAGCCATTCTATTTTAGGAAGGTTTGCCATCTTAGAATGAAAGCTGTTAGAACCGCATAGATTGGAATGTTCTCACAACTGTTGTCATCCTATGTTCCTCTGCAAACCTGTTAAATTTCATGAGTGTAGGAATAAGGGATCTTTTTTATTATTATTAATTGACACTCATTTTTAGCTGGCATGTGCTGGCAGGTCTTTCCAGACAAACCTCAGACCGTATAAGACAGAGCTTCAATCTGAAAGTTTGGGAGTATTCTAAAGCTCTGTAATATGGAAGCTAGGAAGTGTAATATTAAAGTGATAAACATCTTATATTCAGTGTAATTCACAGTTTCTTTCATTCTTTTTACTATCTATAGATCTAAATCAAAACAAATTCCATAAAAGAGGGGGTTATTTTCAAGCACATTTTCCTTCAGAGAGCTCTTGAATATTTTATCATATCTATTTCTATACATATGCTATACATTTCTAGATCCCTGTTGAACAAAATCCAAGGTGATGATTAAAAAAAAAAAAACTATGACATTAGAATTCCCAGGAGACATAAAGTTAGCCTTTGTAAATGAAATAAACTTTTGTTTGGGCAATTAAAGAATACACACGGATATTAAGTCAAAGAACAATATGTCTGAACTATTAAATTGTGTTTTTTTTTCCAGGAGGTTATTAAAAATGTATTTCAAATTACCAGAGTGGCAGGAAAAAATAAAAAATAACTTAAAACGGTTACATTTTCCTTTGCTGTTGAGAAGGCATATTGGATTTCATACGATTTGATTTCCAAGTACAATATTTCCAAATATCCACTTTAGGACGCGGTGAGAGGTTCACCCCCCACATTCCCAACAGTGAGACCTTTTGAGCTGTCACTGCAGCGAACTGTGAATGGGTGGGCACTTCAACTGTCATCTGGCAATGGGAATATATGGATTTTCTGGGCGTCCCTGGAATTGTGCAGAATCCCGGGATTTAGACAAGCTCTTCACAAGGTCAGACAAAAAACCAGACCCGGATCACGGTGCCGCCCAGCATCAAATGGGGCAGGAAGTGTAAGCTTATGATGTGAGGAGGGAATCTGTGGTGTCTGAACAGCGTCTTCGTCCTCAAATGGTTAATTCCCCCAGGCTGTCATATTGCATAAACAGATCCTCCTTTAATAAAATTAATTAGGTTCTGAGCTTTATAGGGTGATGCCCACTGACCCTTTACATGCCTATTGTTCCCAGATCCAAGCGAAAGAAAAAACAGAGGCTGCCCAGTCGACAAGAGAGAGTCCCAAGTTGAAAGATTAGAAATCTCAAGTAGGAGCTGCGAGAGGGGGTGGAGGAAGCTAGGTAATGTTTGCTTCTGCACCGAACTTAAAAAAACAAAACAAAACAACGCAAAACCCAGCGCTGTGATGGGGTTTTGTTAATTTCGGTTTTTTGCAAGCGCCACGAAATTCAGGCTGTGTTGAGCTCCTGAGAAACATCCAGAGTCATTGCAGATTGCCGGGATGCGCAGCTTTAGTTCAAAAAAGACCCGAGGCATAGGGGCAGGGTTAGGTGGAGGGCACCACAGGATCTGCAAAAGAAAAGCAGTAACCTGCAAACCCACTTAGATTCCCACTACATCCCTCCCTTTTCTTCTGGCTACCCCCCAGCGCTATCCCGGGCATTTCACCGCACAAGTTGCTTCTGATATTCTTTTAAGTTTGCTAAGGGAACTCCTCGAGGGTGGGAGCGGGCGCTGGGATGGGGAAAGGTGAAATGAGGACCGTGGTCTTTTCTTTTCTTCTTCATCACAAGGGGCTTGAGGTCCCCGTCCTGAGGATTAAGTGAGCGCATCCCGGGCGCCTGTGGTCGAAGAAAATCTGAGGCACGACAGCAAACACTGCCCGATGTTGTTAGAAAAAAAAAAAATTTTTTTAAGGGAGGGAAAACAATCGCCGTCGACCGGATGTTTCCAATTACCAGGGAGCCAGAGAACAGAAAGTGTTTGGGGGAGGGGGGGGGGACGTTTAGAGAGGATGGGCCAATATTTGGAGAGGATGGGGGAGGGTTGGAGGTGAGAAGAGACGCAGCGGGGTAAAATCCAAGCAATGAGGCTTCTGCGAGAAGAAGAGGAAAATAGGAAAATGAAGCAGAACTAGAAAAATGACAAAGTGTTGAGTGCTGATTTATTGCAGAAGCCTCTGGTCATTTCCATATATTGAAATGCGCCCAAGCGGCCAGTCAGTCAATTTCTTTTGAGCTGCTGCCGCCGCTGCCCACGGGCTGCCCACGTGACTCCCCCTCAGTCAGCCTCCTTACCACCCAGCCCCTGAAACAGACAGAAGAAGAGGAAAGAAAGAGAGTGTGAGGCAGAGGAAGCATCTGTGTACTGTAGTGGGTGATTTGAGAAGGAGCCATTTGGGTGGGTTTGGGGAAAGGAGGAATGTGGCCTGGGGAGGGGAGAGGTAGGTTTCAAGCTCCATTCAGGTGTTACATCCAGTGACTTCTCTGTTTGGCATCTTTCCATCTCTCTCTCTCTCTCTCTTTACTCTCCTCTTTTTTCCTCAGTCTCTTCTTTTCCTCTTTATGTCTACCCTCCTAAGCAGTTAAAGGGGACAGAATACACCGATAGAAAAAAAATCTATCTACAAATACATAATGGGGATGGGTGTGGGTGGGGATGTAGGATATTCAAGTCAGATTTGATTTTGGTGTCTTTGATACTGTCCGTTGCTTTCGTAGATTTTCCTTAAGGAAAGGCGTGCACGCGCGCGCGCGTGCGCGCGTGTACACACACACACACACACACACACACACACGCACATACACACACGCACATACACACACAAATCCTAGATAAAAGCCAGTGAGTTGTTAAAAATGAATTTGCAGCATTAGAGCTGTTAGCATCATTCAGCAAGCAGCAAGCTTGATAATTTCCAGGTGTTGGGGAACGCCGTTGTCCGGGAGCTCTTACAGAGCTTATAAATCCCTGTTGGGAGGGAGAAAAAAAATCTTTAGAGGTGAATGAAATATCAAATCACAAGACTCCTATGTAGATTTATGATTGCATAAGAAGCTTGATCATTTCCATATACTGAAATGTGCTGTCCTCCTGAGCCTGCCCAGCCCTTCCAGGAGACGAGGCGCTCCGTTCTGCCTTGATCAATGTTGACTATGAAGCAAGAAAGGAAGGGGGGGTGGTGGAAAGCAGGCTGGCACCAGATGGAGCGGGGTCTCGGGAAAGGTCAAGGTTAGCCCAGGCTGCTATTGAGTCGGTAGCAGCCTCACAGATAGATCTCTGCCTCGAAGGCACCCACTGGGGCTTCTCAAAATCAAATCTAATAGAAAAGGCAGTCACAGAATGAAATCGCTTCATCTGAATGCTAAAATTGTTATTAGGCTACATTAGAGAGATATCAGGCACGTGGTTACCAAAAAAGGGAGCATGCCTAGCAGTTTGTGTCTGAAAGAAAAGCTATGAATATGTTGATAACATCAGTAATGGGCAAGTAGAAGAGATGGTTATCTTTTTTTTTTTTTTTTTTTTTTGGTCTGAAGACCAGATTAACATATTAAATGAACATTTCCCCCCCTCTTTTCTGCAGAACTGCCTTATATTTTGAATTGCTTGGAATTCTTCTTTGGGAGGGGAGTTGTGGAAAAAAGTCATTCAATCCAGAAATAGGTGATCCTTACTGAGCAAGAAGTTTGACTCACTTAAGGAATTTTGTTAGCATCTTTCACCAGGTGTGTGCCTTTGGAAATTTATTCCTCAGGCATTACATCAGGGGTTGACACTACCATGGAAATAAGTCTTTCTGGCTTTGGACCACTGGAAATCTGTCAGAGGCCTTCCTCCTCTCCCACTTCTTCCCCACCCTCTTTTTCTGTTTGTATTCTTTTTAGAGACAGAACTGCTTCTGGAGAAAATTTCATCTCCCAGGCAAACCCAGCCTAGGAGAGCGCTTGAGACCAGACACACATAGCCTGTTAGGGTAGCCGCACTAGCATTTTTCAGTCTCTCCCCCCAATTATCATAATGAAACCCACATTAGCTGTTTTTAACCTACAGCACAGCCATATCTTAAAGAAGGATTTAGTCTTGTAAAATAAATGTGGGCTACACTAGATTAAACACGATGACTGCACTCCAAGGGTTAATAAATTTAGAATTAACAGATCATCCCAGCTTGATACAGCTACTATAGATGATTTAATATGCAGCCTAAGTAGGTTGACAGTCAGCTCACAGATGCAGATAAGATCAAACAGTCTCTTGATTCAATAGATTGAATGGTTGTACTGAGTGTCTAGAAGGTGAGTGACAGAACATATATGGCAGGGGTTCTGGTAAAGAGGAGCTTCGATTCCCAACTGCTGTTTTGTGCACTGGTTTTCTTTCTTTCTTTCTTTCTTTCTTTCTTTCTTTCTTTCTTTCTTTCTTTCTTTCTTTCTTTCTTTCTTTCTTTCTTCTTCCTCTCTTTCACAGTTAACCTATAGCAATAAAACCCAGAGCAGGGAACAGGGGTTTAAAAATTCTCCTCCTCATATAGAATAATGGGAGCTTGTTTAAGTTTTGAGTAAAGAAAAGATGGATACCTTTAATATCAAGATCTATTTCTAATTAGTTCTGCCTGGTAACTAATATCCACTGGTTCCTGTCCTTCTCTCTCCTTACAGGCTCTCAGGTCAGGGCTCCACAGACAGGATGCAGGATTCCTGGATGATGCAGATAAAGGCAGGCTCATTGCTAAAATTATATAGGTAATTTCCTCAGCCCTCTACTGTGCTCTAGCTGTGAAGATCTGAATATGGAAATGAAGTGCAAAGCTAAGGTGAAATTCAAACTCCAGTACATAGCCACTGCAAGATGTTTACACTAGGAGAGAGCTTCCCTGTCTGAAATTGGTGGTAAAAAAATAGCAAAATTGGGGGGTGGGGGGCTGGGGAAGCTTGGGGAGTGTCCAACAGAAAAAGTTACGAGTATCTGTGCATCAAGGCTTGCCTTGGTGGCTCTATCTAGAGTTTCTAATACCTAACTGAGCTTTTTTTTTTTTCCCAGTTTAATTTCCTTTATGTATTCTGACTGTACTATTTAAACAAGACAAAAACAGTTTTAAAAGAAGTGTGTGTGACCTGATGTGATAGACAAGTTTATAACAGTTTTATGATTTGATCAAGAGCAAGGGCTTCTCCTAAACCCATTAGATTCTGTCATGTGAATATATATTCAGGCAATTTAAAAATGCATATTATGTATTCAATAGACCGGCACAGGTCTGAATTGTATCATGTTATTTTGTTCTATCCGCCCCCCCCTCAAGTCTTAATATGAAAATCTCTAATAGAGTGACTATAGAGCTATGGCAATCAGTTTTCCAATGTTCCTAACTTGCTTGTTTCATTTATTTATTTTATTTCATTTTATTTTTGAATATCAAAATGTCCAGTCCACCACTATGAGGTAATGGCCCACAAGTTTTTCTTCAATAAATAAAGCCATTTGAAACTGAATAATAGCTCTACACATGGTTAACACCTTAACTTTTCCCTCTCTACTCAAATGTCCTAGTGGGTAGCATGATATTCTTCTAATTCAGAATTTATTATCATTAGGTAACCTCTAGAAAATTCTTAAAATACTTCATTCTTTAAAAAATGCGGTTTCAGGTCTTGATGTGTTTTTTTTTGTTTGTTTGTTTTGTTTTTTGGGTTGTTTTTTTTTTTTGAGAAATAAAACCTATTTCAATGTAACCTGCATATTTAAAGGTTTTGAGATAAAAGCAGATCTTCCCATTTTAGGCCAGGGAAAGTGTTTAAAGTGTATTTGTGATGGGCAGAAGGAACTCTGAATGTGGGAATGGCTGTTTCTGGAGCAGGGATGGTAGGCATTTATTTCACATATTAACCAGATCTAAATGCCTCCGAATTTTATTTTCCCTTTCTTGGACAACCTGTGATTGCAGCAGGGGGCACTACCAACATAGGAATTACTTGGAAGTAGGGAACTCCAGCTCTCCTGTTTCCCCGACTACTTAGAGGCATAGCCACTGAAAACAGTTATCTCTCAGAAATTTGCATATTTATGGTGCCTCCTGCAGGTTCCTGTGATTGCTTTACAGTCAGGAAAGGTAACAGAAAAATATATATCCTCCTTTAAAACATGAAAAAGGATCATATAGGAACAGTGACTCTAATAGGAGACTAATCCTTGCAAAGCCTGTAGCATGAAATTTGTTTCTGGAACATTTTTGTTTTGGTTTTGTTTTAGGATTTGAAGGGAATATTTTGGAAGTTATTGGACGAAGTCCCTGATTCCTTGAAAATAGATATAGGAAAATACTTAACATCTTGAGAAAAAAATTAGCATAGACTTACTTATTCATTGAATGAATACCTCTAAAGAACAGAAAATTCCTTACAGACACAGAAAAGCCACCCAATAGATCATTTAAAAGCCTGGTTCCATGGCATATCTATTTTTTTAGTCCTAGTCATAAGCAACGAACAAATGTGCAGCACAGCTTTGGATATAAAAGTTAATTAGGTCTCAGAAGAGAATAGTTTCATTTTTATTGGCTCTGAGTTCCAAGGATACCTTTGATACACCTTTTCTTTCAGCCCTTTTTGACCTTCTTTGTGGAAACTGTACATGGGCCACTCAGACGTGTTTCGTTCTGGATGCCAGATTTCGGTGACTCCGCTCACCTCTGAAAAGCACTCCACCAATGTAAGCAACACAACTGAAATTACACCCAGAAAAATCTAATGTTATGTTCACCTCAGGACCAAGATGCAGTTCACGTGATCTTTTAGTAGGGGTTTTAGTTCAGGAAGAGATTTCCTGCACTCCTCAGCTGGCAATACCTGAATACAGGAATATGGAGGCTGAGACTTTAATTCTGAGTTGTTCAGTTTCCATGTATCTTCATCAGGGCCTCATCCTTATTTTATCATGAGTGTATTCTGCTTAATTTCCTTCCCTCTTAAAAGGCCAGTGTACAGGGCTCCTAAACCATTACTGCAGTCCTTAGCAAACCTCCTTAGTGATGGCAGAACTCCACCATCCACAGCCTCCTCTGTAGCCCGTCTTTTCCTATGGAAGTGCCTATCAAAATCTAGGGGATGAAAATAATTTTTCCTGCAATTAGACTTTACATAATAAAGACACCATGTAGTAAAAATAATATGTGCTATCAATAATACGTGGTGACATAAATGTCCAAACTGTGAGCAGAAGGATTCTCTTATCACACATTAGTCACCACAGCAGTATGTCTACTTATGTACTACCTTTCAGTGCCACATTAGGCGATATATCTGTTTGTTATTCTGGGTAGGGAAATTCTCATTAAAATAATTACCGCCATCATCTTATTATTTCAGTGCAAGTGTATCCACAATGTTTAAGCATTTGGTATTATGCTGAAAAAAATATAGATCTCAGGATTCATATTTATTTACTTGCTGCTGGTCAATCCCTTGTCTCTAAAAAATGAAGAAAAGCTACCACCTGAAAATCATGGCTCTTTTGCCCCTCTCGGCTCCCACAGTGGTAAGTGTCTTCCTTCTACAATGTTTAAAAATTGGAAGTAATGAATCACAACTTCTTAGTGTTGTCAGAAGTGTATTCACTTTGAACGTTTCTATGAATGAGATATCATGTCAGTCTTACTGAGGGTAAACTAGCTGAAAACACAAGCCTGGACTCAGCTTAAAAGTGTTCTCTTTGTCACGTTAATTTTAAAGAAATTGAAACACTTCAATGTGAAGACCAGTGGAAATAAAACAATCCAGCTTGGAATTCTAAAGATGTTAGTAAAACTAAAGTTATACCAATTTTTTAAAAAAGTAGTTCCTCTTTGGTTTGCAGCTGCTTTTCAGTTTGATTTATTTATGCTAAAATAAAAGAAAAAATTGAAACTTGCAAGTTCCCATGAAGAAGAGTTGACTTCCTGTAAAACATATGCTTTAAAATGAGCATATTTTAAATGTTCTAGAATCTTTAAATCAACACATGCAAAAGAGCTATAATCTTTAGCAAACTCATTTATGGGCTTAATATCCAAATAATTAATATTCAAATAATTAATAATAGAATATATATGCTTCCCCCCCCCTCGTGCTCAGAGTCCGAGAGGGAGTTTATTTTGAAAATCCACTAATCTTGTGTTTTCTCCTACTAATTAAGCTTGGAGTTCAAGATTCAATATGTCGAGGAGAGGGCCATGATTCTTTTTCCATCTTCTGTTAAGAGCACATGCTGATATTTCCCTTGCTCCCTGAGCAAGGCCACAGAAATCACTGTTTGTAAGAAGTAGTAGGGCGGATGCCAGTATGTCTCTATGAGCCTTGCCTCCTTCAAATAAGAACCAGCTAGAACAGGTCTTGATATTTGAAGAAGGTAGTATTTGAGAATCAGGCTCCAGAATTAATCTCTCAGAGTTACTCTGTGTTATAAAGCACTTGGATTTGAGCTGTTTGAATATTTTATTGCATTTCAAAATCTGAGAACTGAGAATGATAAAGAAGACATTTGAATTTATGGTAGAAGAGATTTTGAAGTTCCTGAAAATCTAAGCGGTCTACTTTGTAAGTCTTTGTTCCTGGACCAGACATTTTCCTAAGGTCCTACTCTGTGCTAAGGGCTGGGGGGGGGGGGGCGGGAGAGGGGGAATGATGAAAATGGCAGAAGTTCTGCCCTCTAAGCACTGACAACCCAGGACTTGAGTCAGGTAGTGGTGGTGGTTTTTATGACATAAGTTATTAAATGAAATATACACAGAGAGACATGCAATTGTTTCCACCTGATACAAATGGGCTCACGGTTTATAATGTGTCAGATAGTAGTGCAAATGGCCTGTACTTCTTAACTATTTAATAAGTGAAATAATATGATTTTCCACTGTATGCATATTTATTAGTGAGCAGACACAAATACTTGAATCTTTTTCATCTGCAGCAGCAACTGAAAGTGCATCTGTGGAATTCACTCCTTGGTTCAACAAATGTATTAAATGTCCACTATGCATTAAGGAAGTGAAATAGCATCATTTTAAAAAGGCTACATTCACAAATGCATGCTAGAAATATAATATTGCCTACAAAACAAATGTAGTACAGAAAACTCACTTCTCAAAAGTAACTATTTAATAACATCATAAAACTGAAAACAATAGATTTCACAGATGTTCATGACCAAACCTTATTATTTACCATTCTTATTTATGGGAAACCAAGTTTCTTTTTCTAGAAAGTAAAAATTCTTGTGTCAGAAGTGACCAGAGCAATGTTCCCCAAAACCAGGTCCTTGCTAAAGGCTTAGAATTATTCAAATCAGAATAGTGAAGCCAGGGCTATACAAAGCAAGGATAATAGTGTGCATCAGGATGGCTCTGGCACGTGTGACTTGTGAACTTTATGTGATATGCTTGTGCCTGTGGACGTGCATCCTAGTGCCTTAAAAATAAAAGCCATATAAGAGCAGGAATCATGTCTCATGACTGCTCAGTGCGGTGCTCCATAAACAAAGAAAGAATAACAATTCTTGGGACCAGATTCTTCCTTTTATAGGAACCTGGAGGTTTAGATAACTGACCTTGTGCAAAGGATTTTTTTAAGAGAAAGAGAGAGAAAACAGGCAAACTGTGTATAAGCAGGAATGGGAGACTAGAGAGATTTGTTTATCCTCCACCAAGCTGCCAAAGAAAGATGAAATAAGAATAGGCATTTTCTACCAGAAAAGTTCCCTTTGCTGAATTTGGCAGCAAAAACAAATACTTATGATTAACTATCAGAAGAAGAAGGTGTCTTCGTTTCTGGAAAAAGGACCAGAATAGTCCCAGCTATTTGGTGATCTCTGGGAATGGTTGGCACACATCCGGAGAGGTCGTGGGGCTAGGCGTTTGTGGGGTTTATGAGAGATTGGCAGAAAAGGAACTTGAGCCTGGTGACATGTCTTGATGACTACTTCTCTTTTGTCACCCAACTAATGCCAGAGAAGACCAAGTAAAACTATTGTGAAGTGAGAATCGTCAAGGCCATAATGGTATATGATGGGCTGGTTTGGTGATCTGATTTCCGTAAGAGAGAACAGAGAAAATGAACTGCTGCTCTTCTTCTGGAAGAGAAAAGGTTTCTAAATGGAGATATGGTGGCTGCACAGTGCTTCGTGGGTCTTCCTGTATGAAGTCAGTGATCTTCCTGTCTCCAACAACACCCAGCCATGGCCACATCTTGGTGTGTGTGTGGGAAGGGCACAGGGGAGCATGCATTTGAAAACTCCACTTGAACTCATCTACCACCTGTTTTTTATGGGATGGCTAAAACAAGAAGGATTGGAGAAGCAAGGGTTTGAGCTTTCCACCTTCATCTTTCGTCCTGTTTTACTGCCCTCTCATGGACATATTCACCCCTATATCCCACTCCTGTGTTTATCACTACCATCTCAACCCCCCTAACCTCCACCCCACTACCATTGCCTCTGTTACCGCCACCGTCCTTGTTTTCCTTATCAGCCACATCCTCACCAACAAACATTAATGACATATTATATTGGTGGCATATCAGGTTAATAAAACATATTGCAAAACTCTGGTCCATTAGATAATCCAAGGTACATTCTTCATCTATCTGTGAACAACATCAGGCAGAGAAATATTTAGTGATTTGTGTGTATGTAGTCCTTGGGTAGTTCAATGCTGACTGTACCATGCTTGCTGTGACTTTCTGAGCAAACCAAGCGATAGCAGGAAGACTACAACTTTCTGAAATAAGATGTTAATACCTCTTTTATTTTTTACCACGGAGTAGATAGACTAGGTAGAGATAGAGGTGCTTTATTTCCTTTTGGTAAATTTATACTTTTTATCAGAATGTGACTTAGAATATATACATCTGTGTATGTATATGAGGCTGCAACATTCCTTGACATATAGTCTGAATTTTGTTTCTTTCCATTTCTCTCTTCCTCCCTCCCCCTCTCTCTTTGTATGCATATTCTAGGATAATAAAATAATAAAAACTTATAAGAACAACAAAGACTACTTGTCCAAATAAAGGACTAACTACCTATAAAATTTCCTTTTAGATAGTGAACTCATAGCTAGAAGTTGGCAATAAGACCGTCTGAAACCACTAAAAATCATTTCTGTGATGTTCTGTAAGGAAGACAGGGAGGATAAGAGGAAAGGAGTGGGGATGGGGGGAAGGAAGGGGAGGGAAGAGAGAGAGAGAGAGTTTGTTCTCCAAAAGCTTTCTCAGCTGAGTTATTCTGTCTTTTATAAAACAACTTCACATCTGGACTGATAAGTTGAATTCCACCCAGTGCCATTTAAATAGCCCAAGTTATAAACCTCTTAAACTTGAGGTTTATAATAGAAACACTGACAGACCCTTAACTATAGTGCCTCTATAGTAATGAAAGCACAACTATTTCATTATAGCAGTGTCTGGCAGGGCCGCTATAATTAAGAGTCTGTCAGCGTTTCCATTATAAACCCAAATTTTAAGAGGTTTTTAACTCACATTGTTTTAAATCACATTGGGCTGAAACTTGCTGTACAAAATGTCAGACCAGATGTGGCGTGTGTGTGTGTGTGTGTGTGTGTGTGTGTGTGTGTGTGATATGTTGCTTTTCCTCTTATTTACCCCTCCCCCTACCAAAAGAAGCCAATAGGTGAAGCTTGTTTTTGTGATTGGGTGTGAAAAACATGTACTGAAAAAAATTATTCCCTTGTTAAAAGCAGAAGATTCAGAGGGTGGCAGAGAATTAAGTTTGAGATACTTTTAATTTTTGGTCGTTTTGATTGTATTTTTTCCTTTAAAAGTGCTCTCATTTGGGAAACCGGATATGTTCATATCCAAAAAGCAATGTCAAAAAGTGAATCTTTTGATATTGGATTCCTGACATTCGTTTATTTGGAAGATATCTGATAATGTAGGCTGCTGGAGATGATGGAAATATCTTGCGTTAGTACTCTTAATTTTTCAGTTGCTCTAACATTTGGGATAATCTTTTTGAACTCACCATCTTTGGTGGGAATCACTTTTAGGCTAAAATTAGCTCTTACAATAGGGTTGCCTGATGAAAGCCTTACTGGTCTCTGGGGGAAACTAGTAGAATTTGAATGGTTATGTTGGTTTCATTTACGTGGTAATAGGATTTATTCACTTATTCGCTCAAAAACCATTAATGGAGCATCTACTGTGCACTGGGTATTGAAATACTGTGTATTCACATACTGTGGAACTAGTATGCTTCCATTGCAGTACGTTGGACTGGCTTTATTGCCCAACACCTATGTGTCTTCGATGCCAACGTTTGGGAGCTAAACTGAGTATTTTACCTAGCAGTGTTCTAACCAGAACTTGTCTTCCAAAGGACTTCTTGCTTAAATGGTGAGACTGCTTCCCCCTACCCATACATTATTGACTCAGCACACAGCAACCCAGTCTGGAGGCAAGTATAGACTTATTTAGAGCAGATTCAGCTTTTTACTTCTTTTCTTCCCTTTCTCCATTCCTTCATTAGTCCCTCTTTCCCTCCTTCTTTCTTCCTTCCTTCCTTTCTTTCTTCTCCTTTCTTTCTCTCTCTTTCTTTCTCTTTCTTTCTTTCTTTCTTTGGACAGAAACATCCAGGTATATGAAGTAGCCTGCCTGCCAGCCAGCTACAGGCCCAGGGAGCCTCTGGAGAAATACCAGACTAACTGCTCCCCCAGGAACCTCCCTGGGGAATGTTTGCCTTTGCATAAGGTATAGACACAGTCCTGGGGTGGGGGGGGGGCCTCCTTAGGTCCTAGGCTCTGGATCACACTGGCAGTAGAGGAGGAAGAAATGTTATAGGGAGGTGGGGGCTGAGGGAGGCTGGGGAGAGGAGGGATCAATGGTCCTTCTTCTCACCTTTCAATTTAGGGGGCCCACTTAAGGCCCACCCTCTTTCTCACACACAACTCCCTTCATTTTTTTAAAATTAATTTTTCCTTTGTCTTAAGGACACCCTAGCACTCCCACCCTCAAGAACCCCAAATGTAAAACCTATGCCAAATATTGAATCTAAGCCCAAGTTTTATTTTTATGAAGATGACTGCCCATTCTCTATTTTCTGAATGGCTATTAGGCCAAAAAAAAAAAAAAAAAGAAAAGAAAGAAAAGAAAAGAGCAAAAAAAAAAAAAAAAAAAAGAAAAGGAAGAAAGAAAGAAAAAAAGGAAAAAAAGGAAAATCAAAAGCAAGGTGGAACTGATTGTAACAATTTTTTAACCATTCATTCAGTCATTCATTTATTTATCTTTAAGCCTATAAAGGTGTTTCCCCCTAAAGGCAGAGAGTGAATATTTATTTTAATCTTGTAGTTTCCAATGAGACAGACCTTTTAACCCTTCATTCTCCAGCTCAGCCCGAGTTCCCCGCGCCAGGCGATCCTCAGCACGAGGGCTGGGACTGTATTAAGTCTCTCTCTTGGAGCTGTTTGTTGACCACATTCACGTTCTGAGCCCTGAAGCTAAAAGCACTTTACACCATAAAATAAAAGCACTGTCTTTTTTTCTAAAAGGTTACGTCTGGAGGCCACGCGGCTCATACTTCATACCGAAAACTACTGAAAGGACTATGAAATCCTCTATGATTTACACTCTCTCACTGCATTAGGGTATAGATCTACTCGACTCTAAAAATACGGTGGGTTTCTAACCGACGTGAATATATGTGCATTATTTCAGAAAGTCTGTTAGAAAACTTGTCAACACATTATAAAGCATAAACCAGGACTTGGCTATTAAGTACGGAGATCAGAGGCAGAATATATACTGCAGGAAGTCCTGGGGAGTCTCCTCCGCGGGCAAGATAAAAAGGGGGAGGAGGGGAGAGGAGGGGTCGTCTGTTGCCCTGGAGTTTACATTCAGTGTCGTCACCAAAGGTTTGGGAAAGAGCTCACGGAGCATAATTAGCAAAGATTCCACAGCTCCAAATGAAGTTAACTGAACGGCCAGAAAATAATTTTTACGTTGTCATAATTTATTACTTTCTTAAAGCCACTTTGGTAAAGGTAAATATACTTATTGTGTATCCAAGTGTGCGCGTTTAAAGTGAACTTTCACCCCTCTACAAAACCACCTGCATCATTAATCAATACTTATGTAATATTTTTAAACCTCTTAAAACAACACATTTTTCTTTCTTTAAACACGCGTACAAACCCTTCCCCACCCCACCCCCCACTTTTGGGCTCTTTAGCGAGCATCCAGCAGCAAAGAGGGAGGGGGCATCACTCGTAGGGGCGAGCACAAGGGACCAGCAGTGGGGGTGCGCGACGAGGAGGGATCAAATGCCAATACACAGCCCAGGTTTTCTGGACTGGGTGAAATCAGGCTGGGGGAGGGGCGGGAGCGGAGGGCAGTTCCTATTTCACTCTGGGCATTTTATGATGGTGGAATTAAATATATGTTAATGGTGGAAACGTCGCTGCTTACCTCTCCACTGGCACCCAGAGAAAGCAGCTGCAAAACTGGGTTTTTAATGTATGTTTTAAGATGTGGTTTCGGAAGGAACCCCCTGGAATCTGAAACAAGTGCAATAACATAGCAGACCTACTTGTAACTAAGTGCTTAATTTCCTATGATTTTTTTAAAAAAGAAAATCAATAAAATGTTGCCAGTTATTTATTGGAAATAACCACAGATAGCGGCCCTGATGGGGTGCCGGTTTTAGAGAGCACACAATTGTGTAATGAATTGTAATTCAGAAGACTGTTAAATGTGAACCACAGAACCTTTCAGAGGTAATAAAGTCATTACTTTTTACACTACAGCCAACCCTGAAAAGCTTTATACACACCATTATATATAAATCATACATATATATTTCCACAACACACATTCGCCCATTTATATACCTTCTCTATATATAGACTTTCATGGATGGATGGATGGATGGATGGATGGATGGGGGAAATATTTAAATGTGAAAACTCGGTTCCGAAAGAATCTGACTCACTATTGTTACCTGATGAGGCTTTTATCTTATTTATTTATTTTTCAAAGACCTCCCAGTTGCACTTTCTTCTTCCCTCTCTTCGCCTTCCCTCCAACCATTCATTTCTACGCACCCCCTGTCTCTTGTAATGACACTCTTTTGGTCGCTCTAAAGCTAGTTTAAAAAGATTAAAAAAAAAAAAAAGGACAGTAGTGGGAGATGCCGACCTGCTCTGAAGAACTCATGAAAAAAGGGAAATGGTGTAACGCACACACTACAGAGCTTTACTGCAAGTGAATCTTCCTGCTTCTTAAACAGGATTTGAATGCCTCCCCCCTACCCCTAAGCTGGAGGGGAACAATAACAACAAAACACATTTACGCAAACCCAGTTCAGCACACATCTCTCCTAATGTTGAACATCAAACCCTCCCTTTCTTCCTTAGTGGGGCCCGAAGCTTCGCCGAGCCAGGCAAGCCAGTCATTTTCCAATAGGTTTGAAACTTTACTAAGACAACACGAGAATAAACAGCCGTTTGCCTGCGCGGCAGGGAGGTGGGTGCGCGCTTGCAAGGCGGGGGCTTTAGCTTAAAACAATAAAGCCCCCAGCCGGGTGGGTGAATTTACAGAAACGACGTCCCTTAGACTGAGGAGGGGGAAAGAGAAAACGCGAGGGGTTGTGGAGCCGCTTGGAGGAGAGGGAAGGAAGGCTCCTTGCTCTGCAGACACACACTCACACACGTCCACCTGCAGCTCCGAGTCTCGCGGGCCACAGCGACCCGCCTCCACCCTACACCCCCCACGCCTTCCTTGGACTTGAGTCCATTTGCTTCTCCCACCCCCCCACCCCCAGCCCCCCCTGCCCTTCCGGATTTGGAATCGCAGCTCTGGCTCCTCGGCGGCGGCGGCGGCGGCGGCTGAGGCTACAGGGTGGCGCAGGCAGGCGGGGAGGCTGGGAGGCGGGAGACGCCGGGGGACTTTGCAGACACGTTTCTGAATAAACTTTCCAATCGCAGGGGGTGCTGTTGCTGTACATTTTACGTAAAACTGAAAGTATCCCACGCCAGAGTGAAGCCCGCTTTTTGACAGCGGCAGCACGCGCGCGCGCGCTCGCGCGCGCGCGTGTGTGTGCGCGAGAGCGCGTGTGTGCATTAAAGAGACAGGGGTTTATTTCCAACAGGTCTTCCTTAATTTCCCGGGAACGTCTGTGGAAAGGCCAGAGGGACCTGCAGACTCTAGGGTGCATGCCTTGGCTCTGGGCGCCTGAGCAGCACGGCGTTGACCCAGGGTAGTCACCCCACCACCGTGGTCTCCCCGCTGCTCCTGCGAACCAGTGGCTGTCTCTCCAATCCCCATTTTCTTCCCCCGGGTAACAGCACAGGAATAGTTGTGTCCTGCCTGTAAGAAACATTTTTCTTTCCATTCCTCTATGCTCTAGCAGTTGCTCTGGAGTGGGAGGGGGTGTGTCCATCCCTGGGACCTGGCTCGAGGACCTCCCGCGGCGCCGGGAGCACGTTCCCAGGGACTGGAACTCTCGGGACTGCCCATGCTTTGTCCTCTGGCCCGCGGCCGCTCGGTGAGGTGGACGCCTCGGCGCCTTCCTCGCCCCGGGCCCCGGTACTCCCCTCTGGGGACTGGAACGTCCCCGAGTCTGGCTCCTCGTTCTTTATTCCTTGGCCTCTGTCTCCGCCACCCTGGGGGCCTAGACTCCGTGCTTCCAGTTGGCAATCACTTGCCAGGGTGCTCAGATCCCAGCACCCACCCCCCCCGCCCCCGCTCGGCCTTAGGGGTGCCCTCTGGCCGGGGCCTCTTCCCTCGCCCTTGCTCCCTCTCTCCAGGCTACCCCGGCCGCGGGAGGCCCCAGAGCTGCCTTTCCGGACCCGTAACCCTCCAAACTTGGGCTGGACTCCGTTTTGCCGCGCGCTCCCTCCCGCCTCCCCTCTCCGGCTGCGGAGCTGTAACTTGGAGGCTCAGCTCTCAACTTCGGGTGATTTTTCTTTGCTATCTTCTCCTCAGGCAAAGTTTCCCGAGCGCAGCCGCGGGCTCAGGGCTTTCACTACGGCCCCGGGCATCCGCACGCGGAGAGCGAGCGCGGCCGTGGCGCGGCGGTGAGGGGAAGTGGGTGTGCGCACGGAGGAGGGTGTCCGGGAGCAACTCTACCTGGCTTCCCTCCGCCCGCGCTTCCCCGGACCCGGGCTGCAGTCTCGCTGTACACTCTTGTCTTTTTTTTTTTTTTTTTTTTAAGTAATCTTTCATTTTAGGGTCCGCGTCCGGGGGGGAGCAGGGCGCACGTCTTGCTCCCCCCCCCCGCCACCCCTTTCTTCTCTCCCGGCCACGCTGCCGCCACGGCGCTCGCTGCGGCCACTGGTGAGCCTGCGGCCCCAGCGCCCCCTCCCCTCCGCCCGCCCCTCCCCCGGGGGCCGCGTCTGGCGTCTGCGGAGCCCCCCGCCCCGCACCTCCCCCGCCCCGCACTGGCCATTGGCTTGTCCTGGTCTCTTTTTCATGTCCAGCCCCTGATGTGTGTCCATTGGTGTGAGCTTCCCCTTCCCTCCTCCCCTTCTCTCCTGCTCGCCCTGCCCATGTTTTGTGTGTCTCTGTCCATCCAGACTCCTGACGTTCAAGTTCGCAGGGACGTCACGTCCGCACTTGAACTTGCAGCTCAGGGGGGCTTTTGCCATTTTTTTCATCTCTCTCTCTCTCTCTCTCTCTCCCCCTCTATCTCTCTCTCCTCTCTCTCTCTCTTTTTTTTTTTTTTTTGCTTAAAAAAAAAAAGCCATGACGGCTCTCCCACAATTCATCTTCCCTGCGCCATCTTTGTATTATTTCTAATTTATTTTGGATGTCAAAAGGCACTGATGAAGATATTTTCTCTGGAGTCTCCTTCTTTCTAACCCGGCTCTCCCGATGTGAACCGAGCCGTCGTCCGCCCGCCGCCGCCGCCGCCGCCGCCGCCGCCCGCCCGCCCCGCAGCCCACCATGTCTCGCCGTAAGCAAGGCAAACCCCAGCACTTAAGCAAACGGGAATTCTCGCGTAAGTAACCCAATAATAGTAATAATAATTATTAATAATCACGAGAGCGCGCAGGACGAGAAGTAAGAGCGAGGGGGAGAGAGGGGTGTGTGCATGCATTTTTTAATTTTTTCACGAGATGAACCTCCGAGAGTCGGGAGAAAAGAGCTTAAAGGGAGAAAAAACAAACAAACAAACAAAAAACAAACCTCATCCTATCCCGAACCACAGCCGTACGTACACTTTTGGGATAGCACGCACCTTTTATTTTTATTTAATTTACAAAAATTTGACTCCTCCTCTTTCATGCTTTCCGCTGCTTTATTTCGCTTTTAGAAAAGGAACGCAATGATTTCCCCTCCAATTTTGCAAAATAATGAACAATGCTATGGATGCGAACAACTCTCTTGCAAACCTAGGGGAGGGAACTGGAGGGGAAAAGGGGGGTTGCTTCCACTCACCGAAGGAAGGAAAACGGGGCGGGAGGAGGGAGCCCAAGCCAAAAAAACAATTCCCAGGGAAAAAAGAGGTGAGAATGGCCCTCGGACAGCGGCGCGCTCACGGTCAAGTGTGCACTAGGAAGAAAGTAGTCATCTCCACAATAGTGAGAAAGTGGGATTGTGGGAGGGGGCCCCCCGGCGCTCTGGAGTCTGCAGAGTGTGGAGAGGGGCCGCGGCGCCTGGGAGAGCCTGGCGACCGCGAAGGACCAGAGCCTCCGCCGGCGCTGTTGCCTTTTGTTACGGCCCGAGGTGGGTGTTTGTCCCGCTGCCTTTTGTGCCGGCTCCTCGCGCTTGCCCTTCCGCGCCGCCGCCGCCGAAGGGCAGGAGCAAGGGCCCGGGGCGAGCGGGAGATGGAGGGAGGGCGCTCGGGCCGCCGTCGCCTGGGTTCCCGCTGCCCGCCCCTCCCAGCCGAACCTCAAGTGGCGGCGAGAAGACGTGAAAAATAAAATAAAATAAAAAATAAAAATAAAACAAGGCAAGAGGATGTAAAAATTTTCTTGCCCCAAAACAGAAGCCGAACGCTCGGCCAGCCGTTTTCTGCAAAGCTCTCCTCTTTGACTCCCCCACCCCCCCTGCAAAAATCTCAATCTCTATTAGAGGAGGAAAAATACAATTACCCCCTTCCCCAAAACCTCTTTAGTTGCAAACTTAGAGCGCCGGCGGCATGGAGAGGGAGCGAGGAACTCCCTCCTCTTACTATTTTTTGGAAGATTTTCAAAAAAAGTGGAAGTGGATTTTGATTGGGAAAAATCTCGTGTCTGAATGTTTACAAGCACCGCGTGTGCGGGAGCCTCCTGCCAACAAACAGACAGAGGACCGAGCGCGGCGCGGCAGCCCGGGAGCGGGCGGCGGCGGCGGCCGGGCCTCGCCGGGGCCTCGCCGGGCCTCGCCGCGCCCCCGCCCTGCCCAGGATCGCCCACCCCGCGCCAGCCGCCTGCCCGCCGGCACAGCGGCAGGCCGTGCCGCGACTCCGCGCCAGCCGGGTCCACAGCCCATTTTCGCCCCCAGCACAATACCCAGACCTCCTCCCAGCCCACCAGACTTCGAAATCGGCTGGGGAGAAACTCAGCTTTGCGAAGCATTTTTATTTTGTAAAGCAACCGAAAAAGCGCGTCTGTTTCCCCCTCCCCCGCCCCCCCCCGACATTCTTGTCCACCGCGCCGGACCTTGGGGAGGTCACCACGTGCTTTCCTTGACCCCCTCCCACCCGGTCTGGCCACTATCCCCCGCCTCCCGAGCCTTGCCAGGCCAGGTGGGGGGTGAATTGGGAGGGGTGGGGGTGGGGTGGGGAGGTGAGCAAGGGAGCAGTATGTGCGACTGTGTGTTTTGGGAGTGCTGGATCCTGGTACTCCTTGCACCCCACCCTTGAGTTTCTGCCCTCTAACCCGGGTCTGGCTCAGTCGGGGGTCGGGGGGGGGCGGTGGTCCTTTTGAATCTTTATGAGGTGGTGGGTGGGTTACTGTGTCCAGGCTAACCGAGTGCGTCTGGGAAGGCGGGCGGTGGGCACTTAGGAAAGTTTGGCAGCAAGGGAAAGAAAGGCGTGAGAGGGCCCACATCCCTTTCCCTCCTCATTCGTGACCCTTATTTTAAATTTTGATGTAATTTTAAAACACCGTCTATACCCAGTTCTGTATTTATTAAAGGGTTGGGGGGGTGCGCATAAGGAGTTGAATTTTTCACTGGGCTCTGGAACTTGTCACACACTTCGGAAGCTCCCCCCGCCCCGGCACGTTGCGGGGCCCTCCCTCTCCCCACCCCCGCGGATCCCTCCCTCGCCGCTCTCCCCCGCCCCCCACTCCCCCGGCCGCGCCGGATGCGGAGCAGACGCGGCGTGCGGCGGTGTGAAGTTACAGCCCGGCCAGGTACCGGCGGGAAGGAAGGGCAGTGTTCGCAGGACTCGGGAAAGCCGGAACCTTCTTCGGAAGGATGCAGTGGGGGCTCAAAGGACGGACTGAGGCGTGCAGTCCAGGCTGCTCCCCTATCCCCCACCCACCCCGGGTCCACCTCGGGACGTTCCAGGCTGGGTGGGTTTAGCTGGCCTCTATCCCAGTTTCAGTGCGGGCTTTGGGTTAAGGAAGTAGTATGGAGGGGGTTCAAGGGCCAGTTCTTTCTCATTTTCTGGGTGCGCAGAGGGGGCGGGAGCCATTCCGGTGTTCAGGACCCCCCCTCCCCCCCAATCCTCCGCTTCTTAGGCTGAATGAGCCATTCGGTCGCTAGGAGGCAGAACAAGATCAAGAAAGCTCAGCGAACTTGAACCTGTACCAGAGCCTCCCCCACTCCCTGCTTTGCGTTTCTCGGCCGGGGAGGGACGAGCTTTGCGAGGGTGGGGGTGGGGGAAACGGACGGTTAGGCAGAATTCCCTTTCTCCCCCCATCACCCCTTATGTCTTTGTTCTTCATTTTGACTTTAAAAATGCTTCTGGCCGGGGCTGCGGAGAAGCGCTCGGGAGCGCGGCCGACAATCCCGTGCGCCGGGCGCGGAGTGGGGTGCAGTTTTCGCTTTCTTTCGGGGCGGGCATTTTTGGTAGGGGGAAAAGGGGGGTACGCACTCTCCGCCTTCGAGGCAAGGCCAATGGGCGGGATCCAGCAAGTTTGCACTTGGTTTTCGGGTTCACTTCTTCCACCCCCACACCCCAGCGCAAAGCACGGACAACGGCGGCTACGTTGGGCTTGCACAGCGGCTCTACAGCCCGACCCCTGGCTCCCCCGCCTCCCGCAGCTCTCGCCTCGGAGCCCGAAATCACAACAATAGTAATAGTTATCATCATAATGATGCGGGCTAGCAGCGTCATTAATAATGAATAACTGCAGCCGCCGCGGCGCTGCGCACACTCGTGCCCGGAATTGCGGGGGAAACGCATTTGCCGAGATCCCCCAAAGTAAAAAGTGTGAGCCTGGGGACACAGAATGAATTTCAGGGCCCGCGCTTGAGGTGTGTGTGAGGATACCGAGACTGCACCAGGTTAACCAACCGAGTTTTCCCAGCCTCACTTCCCATTTCTCCAACTGGCGGGGCCAGGGAACGGTTGTCACCTTGAGGCCGGGCTGGACCGCGGGTGGAGGCGGCAGTCGGGGCCCCTGGCTGCCCGTTGCCTCCCGGCCTGGCCCGGGCCCCACGGCCCGGCAGTCGCCGCTGCACGTGTTTGCAGCAAGCGCGGCCGGAGGCTGCAGCCAGCGAGCTGCTCGCTTTGTGCCTGAGTCCCGCCGCCCAACTTCACTTTCTGCAAAGCCCGCCCCCACCGGGCCCCGGGCCCCGGGCCTGTAGCCTTAGCCTTCGCTTTTGTTTCTTTGCTTTTCCTCTCTGCGTTTCTGACTCGGTTTGCTTCCTTACCCTGTTAAGACAATCAAAAGGAAGGACTTGGAAAGCAAAGTTGAAGGCATAGCTCCTTTTCCCCTCCCCCAACAGCCTTCCTTTCCCTCGCTTCTTCCCTACATTTCTTCTTGAGCTTTTTTTTTTCTTCTTTAAATTTATTCCTTTGCAACTGCAGAGAGGAAGGAGATCTCAGTCAGCCGCTGGGGCATTGAGACGTTCCAGTCTGTCTTGCTGTTTGAACGCAGAAGCATTTTATTTTCTATTTTTCTCCTCTTGTAGAGAATTCGTGGCTAATTATTATGATTATTTGCCCACTCCCTTCCACTTCAATCCTGGACTCCCCGCTTTGTAGCGGGAGGTTTAGGCCGGAGCTTAGAAACGTTGGTATTGTGGGGGCGAAGGAGGATGGAGTTGAATTGAGGGAGGGGGTAAAATGGCTGAGGTTAGGAATGTTTTTAGGGAAAGAGGAATTTGCATTAAAATACAGAGAAATTAACAGATGCCCAGAAAGGAAATGTTGATTACCACTGAGAAAAGATGTCAATGCAAATCAGTAGACTACACCAAGAGAATTGTATTTTCATATTTTCTTTGTGCCCCACTTCGTCTTATTTTTAATAATATAGCAGCAATAATAAACACGTTTTGATATTTCTCTGAACATTACTAGCCAAATGTTTTGCAAGAAGCCCGATGTTAGACGTATTTCATACATTAGGATATAATTCTTGTTAATTAGCAATAATTTACGTTAAGAGCATAGAAAATGTTGAGGTTACAGGTTTTATATCTGTACATTTGATCATCTTGTTATTTTCAAGAACTTTGCCTCCTATAAAATTAATTAGGTGAAATGTGGAGGTGTAATCAGCAACCTCTGAATTACCACTTCATTTCCTGGTTTTGATTGTAAATCAGTTCAGTCACTACATTTAGAAGACTTTAACCAAGTCTGTTTTGTACCGCATTACCTTTAACTATTTGCTACCTAGGAGAATATTTCCTTTTGCTCCTAAATAATATTTCCACTTTCAGAATATGTCAGGCCTTGGGGATGAAAAAACAAACAAACAAAAAAATGAATCTTAATGGTGGAGTTTAAAAAATGTTTTTTTTTTTTTTGCAAAGGTTCTACGTAGTACTAACTTTAATGAAACAAAATATTATTCCTGAATCTTTCTTTAATCTGTAACCCTCAGAACTTGCAGTTAATGCTGAACAACAACAAAAAGCCACATTTGTCAATGTATACTTAAAAATCCTTAATTCAAATAGCAGGGATCTTGGAGGATGACTTCCCTATTCAGTGCCTCACTTGGTCAAAATGAAAGCAAATGTAGGAGAAAAATGACACAGAGGCATAATGCAAAAGCACTTCCATTTGTGTCATTTTATTTGAAAAGCATGCATGTGTTTTTTGTATTTATCTTTTGGTCAGTATGTTGGGCAAAGAAACATAAGTGCTTACCTTGCTGTCTTTATTAGTGGGAATATAACCTTCATATTCCTGTGGTGACCTTATGTTAAATTAGGAGGAGTACCAGAGGCTAGAAATTATGACATGTCCTACTTGAGCACAGGTGCAGCTAGGCAGGGCTCTCTCAATATTATTTCACCCAGCACATCTGGGAGTTACTCCAGATCTTCCCCCTCAATATTCAGCCTGGGTAGGGTTGAAATAAATTTAACCTGAGTTCACTGGATTTTTGCACTTTATCAAAATCGGTTCCAATATTCTACACTCAAATTAAAATCTATTTTTTGATTCTCTGTGGCTTTAAGTTCATTAAATGTGAAATTGGCAGCTTGCTAAAGAAGGTCAGACTGATTAACTGTTTAAGACTTGTACATTTTCTGCTTCAGTTTTATTAACTGGCAGCATCCTGGATGTGTTTTGTATTTTGTGATTTTTTTTTTTTTTTTGATAGGGTGAGCATACAGTTTCAGGAGCAGATACTTACCAACTCTTTTTTCCCCTTTGGAAGGTTAAAAAATCATAGAAGCTGTTCAAATGAGACGCTAGAGTATTTTGGTGCAAAGTTGAAAAAAAAAAGGAAACGGGAATGAAAGACATATCTACCTTGTTATACCATCCGCTGGTGATTATGTGTGTAGAAATAGTCCCATAATGAAGCGTTTTGGAGCTCATTCAGAAAATTAGTCAACTTTGACAACATTAGGCGAAGTATTTCAAGTCTAAAGAAAGGACTTCTCAGCCTTGTTCTGAGATGTGGCATTTGCTTGACCATTCTGATTTTTATGTGATGGGAGCCACCAAGTGCAAACATGTTTAGAATATTTTAGGCATTCCTTTCTTCAGAATGAAAAAATGACTAATTGGCTTATTTTCTTAAGTACTCAAAAGTATCCCATTTAGCTAATGTGTCTGGGAAGAATTGCCAGTGAATTTGGTATTTCTTTGATTTTGTGGCACTACTGAGAGTGAGATCAGAAAGGTTTTTGGCAGTATGAATTATGCTACGTTATGATTATTATTTAGATCCGTTTCACAGGTGAATGCAGTCGTTTGCTTATTATGGCGGTGTAAATGTGGCACATTTTGTGTGTGATATAGTAGCTTTCTAATTTACGAAGCTAAGTCTCTGTATACTTCGAAGTATATACACTGACACAAAGGGTGTGTGTGTTTATTTACCTCTTCTTTTATTCTTTGGCACAATAGACAACTTTGTAGGAAAAAAGAAAGAAATTTGGTTTCAATCCATGTTTTTACCAGTTTTGGGGGTAGTTATTATTTAAGCTTTCTTTATGTCACCTGTGTTAACTATTTACTTAACAGTCAACATTGTTTCTAAACTCGAAAACCAGACAGAATTTATAGTGTGTGTGTGTGTGTGTGTGTGTGTGTGTGTGTGTGTGTGTGGTTTCTCAGGAGTTATGTGAGTCAGATAGTTTTCCTTAAATATATGATGATTTGCCTTATTGATAAATTTGCTTTCTTGTTGATAACCTCCATATCCTTACATGTTTTAGGTGCTCACATTTTCTGGGTATTATATGAAGGAGGCTAGAAACACTTTATATAATGTGGTGGGATGGGGTGGGGTTGAGAATGTATTTCCCCTTTCTCTCTCTTCTCTGGTGCTCTAATAATTGTGCTTTTGTTTCTCCAACCACAGCCGAACCTCTTGAAGCCATTCTTACAGATGATGAACCAGACCACGGCCCTTTGGGAGCTCCAGAAGGGGACCATGACCTCCTCACGTGTGGGCAGTGCCAGATGAACTTCCCATTGGGGGACATTCTTATTTTTATCGAGCACAAACGGAAACAATGCAATGGCAGCCTCTGCTTAGAAAAAGCTGTGGATAAGCCACCTTCCCCTTCACCAATCGAGATGAAAAAAGCATCCAATCCCGTGGAGGTTGGCATCCAGGTCACGCCAGAGGATGACGATTGTTTATCAACGTCATCTAGAGGAATTTGCCCCAAACAGGAACACATAGCAGGTAAATGAGAAGCAAGGAGAAAAGCTGTTTGCATGTTTTCTTTTCATTTTCAGAGGTGCTGTAGCCAAGCACTCAGGAGTGGTGAAGAGCTTTCTGTATTTCTCCATGTGACTGTCCACGACAGCCCTGTAATGTTAAAACAATCATTCCTATAGCTTACGTCCAGAACACAAAAAAAAATAAATATTTTCCACTTCACTGAGTCAGATATAGGTGGAATAGGTACACACACCTGATACCCTCTCTCTGGATCTGTTGATGCTGAATTTCTTTCCTTTTTTTCTCCCCTTCTCATTTTTAAGTGTTGAACCTTACTATACCTGGCCCTGTTTCCAATGTCCATTTCCAGCCATGGTGACAAGTCAGAGGCGAAGTGGCCATACAGGCATTTTGTAGTTTGGCCAATGACCTGTTTGAGTCAGAATACCTGGTCAGACCTCCCTAGGGGTGCTGTTAGTTCTCAAGGCTTCTGCGAAGGAGGGTGGGCTGACAGGGCGTTTGGGACTGGGTAGAAAGAGTTAACTGAGCTTCAGGGCTCGCCTTGGATCCATATTGGCTGTCAGCCCGTATGGGGCTGTAATTAAACACAGCCCCGTGGTGGGATGACACCGTGACCTTGACTTTAAGATGCCATTTTCGACTGGCCAGGCCAGAGTAGAGAGGGCAGTTGCTGAAGCGCACAGACATGCTTACTCGAAAAGTTTAAGGGCATGTTGGAAATTTCAAAAGGTTGGTTTGACAGGAACGGCTGCTCCCTGCAGCCTGCCTCCTCAGCTAAATGATAAATGCTTCTCTGTGCTCTCTCTTGTCTCTGATGTGGTTTTGACAGATGTATCTTGATTTTGTTTGTGGTTTACACAACCACATGTCACCCTTACAAATGTCCAGTCCAGACTTCCACTGTTTCAGCTATAACACAATGTAAAAATTCTCTTGGAAAAATACACACACATATTCAACAGCTCTCCTTCCTTTGGTTAATTTTAGCAGAGAGGTAGTTAGGTGTGTGGGTTTCTCAGCAGCTCATGGGAAAAGGAATTAACGGCTAGCAGAGGGACTTAAATCCTTACCCTAAGTGATAAGCAGCAACACTGTATAGTGACCCTTAAGACATTTTTTTGTGAAACCAGAGTGATTTAACACACAAGACAAAGTGAATGCAGAGTCTATGGTGACAAAAATGCTAAGCCTGCTGGTGGTTCCCTTTATTCTATTTCCCCCTGCCCCCTCCCCCAAAAGGCAGAAGGTTTATTCAGTTTTAGGAAAGATAGTGCATATAATCAATTGATTCACTGGAACTTGTCTTTCTGACCTCGTTTGACCACAAAGTTGAACTGTAGTAGGTCAGTGGTCCAGAGGGAATTAAATGTCGTATTATTTCTTCTTCCCGCCCCCTCTGGAATTTGATCATTAAAATCAAACGTGGCATTTTCTTTCTTTCTTTCTTTTTTTTCCCCCATGCTTCCTGCAATAACACTCAGATACTTTTCCTTTAGTGAAAAGAGAAATCTGTACCAGGGAAGCTGCATTTACAAAATATTTTTCTAGAATTCACCGCATTTAGCTTATGTGACATGTAGGTTAACATTTTATCCCCCCACCACACACACAAGTAGGTAATGGCAGTGACCATTTCCATGTGCTGTCTTGTGACTGGAAGGAAAATGTAAGGCATGATTAATGAAGCAAGAGCAAGCGGAAGGGGATTTGTCGTCTTCGGAGATCCAAAGCCTTTCTAAATCACCAAATATGGAGTAACACTTGTGTGATGTAACATCGTATTTACATATCGGGCCGCTCGTTTAAAAGACAAAACACAGTGTCTGTCAAGCAGGAATTAAAACCACACTTCTTACTGAGGTCCCAAATAGGTTATTCACTCTCGGATTAACCAGCTCCAAAATTCTGTGCTTCTGTACTTAGAAGAGGAATCTAAAAGCTGGGGGGGGGGGGGAAGGCACTATAGTGATAGCTTTTTACTATTATAGTTGTGAATGTACATAGAGAAAGAAAAGATATTTTCTTTAACCTCTGGTTGTCATAAAGGTTTTTTGTTTCTAAGACCCAGTATAATAGCAGAGCCCAGAGAAGCACCCCCTCCCTGCCCTGGCAAAAACAAAACACAAAAGAAAGAAAAAAGAAAAGAAAGCAAATTTAAAGGATGTTTTAGAAGGCTAATACTAAATAATTTCACTAGATGAAAAGCGTTATAAGGTATCTAAGATATTCAATGGGTGCACAAATGTAGCAACCCAGGTGAGGTAAACCTTTCATGCACAAATAATTACAAAGCCTTGATTCATTTCATTGTGTTTAATCACCTGTTCCCACCCTGGAATTGGCTGGACATAAATAGCGTGGTCACATCTCAAAGCGAGATGTCAGTAACTAGAATCATGACTTCTCATAATTCACAGTAATGAATTAAGAGTTTCCTATGGTGAAATTAACATTCTACCATCGCACATAAATTAAGATGCCCTGGCCCTCAGGTGTCTCTGAAGGGAAGTTCTGGAAGACGGCTGTGCACACTACCAGCCCATTTCTCTCAAGCACGCCTTTACAATTCCAAGTCTGCTTTTCTTTTTATGGCGAGGAAGGAAACAAAAAGAATAATCATCCAGTAGATATTTGAATTGTGGTGTCACAAAAAGAAAGGCGAAGCAATGCTCCATATTAGTAGAGAGATCTATTGATGAATCTCTAGAAGAATATGTTTGGCAACCACATAAAAGGTAGTCATTTAAGTGCACTGTGTAGGAAAGGCTTTATTAAAGTGATGTAAGTTGGATTTGAGCTCCCTGTGTGTTCTGTGCCATTTTATAGGCAGGAAGCAGGAATAAAACAGTGACAGATTTTCTTGAGATAAATAAAGCTTAGTATTGGGGGCTTTCAAATAGGAGAATAAGGTAGCGTTCTTTAAGTCTTCAGTAAAGTGATCTGCATTTTGACTGGACATAGGCCGCACGAAGAGGAGTGTGGTTTGGAAAGGGTGATTCTTTTTACCTGGCGTATAGATGGTTACGAGCTTCAACACTTCACCCATGTACATGTGTGTGTTGATCAGGTTGCTTGTTTCATTTCATTCACATATTCAAAATACTGTGTGGCTGTGATCCAGTGAAACCATTGACATAGTACGAATTTAACTGGAAATGAGCAGGTCATATTGTGTGGGGCCCAGTGCATCTATTTCTGTGTTAGATACTCACCATCAGATGTCAGCAGCCTGTGACTGGCAGTCAGGGCTTTTAACAGGGCTGTTGCTGTGTTTTGTAGTCTCATCTTTTATGATGGGGGAAATATTCATCAGAGATTAGTGAATGTGAAACTGCTGTTCACTTACAGAAAAGGCCAAAAATATTACCCCACAATGTCAGATTTGAGATTTTGGCTTATGACACATGGAAATCTTTAAATTAGGGTTGGGCTGTCGTGAAGTTAGCTTTTTAAGAGAATGGGGGAGAATAGGACCAGTCTTATAAAATGTACTCAGATCTACTACTATTGATACATAATATTTTTTCTCCTTAAAATCATGAACATAGACGTCTATATCAGGATATTTAAAAATTAATTTGCTTAGGCAATATACTTCGTAACTAGATAAAAATATATAAGACAGTTACTCTAATGGAGGGGGAAATACTAATTCAAAAACAAACATGTCAGCATGTTACTTAAAGGTAAATCAAGTATAATATACTTAACACTTTTCGGAACTTAGCAAATCAACTTGCCTTTTCTTTTTGTACCCATTCTAATTCTTTCCTAACTCAGCATGAATTGGGGATGTATTTGTGTACTTCATGGTATAATTGTAAATGAGACTATAAATTATAGTATCCTAATATGACTACTTATTTTTAATTTCTCTTTATTTGTGTGATTCTGAATAAAAACCACTGACTTCTGAAGTGAATTTTTAGCATAACAGCTGAAAAAGAAAACAACAAACAAACAAACAAAACCCCAATATACTGGTGAACATTTTATTTACCTTCAGTATGCAGAGAATAGAGAATATTGTTTCCTTATATATATCTAGGATTTTCACTGGGAGCCTGTGTTTGTGAGGCCACTACCCAAAGACTCATGTTCATGAGTCTGGGAGTCCTATATACAAGCTGTATTTGTAAATAAGACCAAGAAAGGTTGTGAACTGGCAGCTTGGATGTTTTGTCAAAGTACAATGTCAGAGAAACTCTCTCTAAGACAAATTGTAAATAGAACTGTCACAGTGATTGCATGATTGAGCCACAGAAGTGTCTTACAATTGTTGGCATTGTCAGAGGACTTTTGAAAGCTTAATTAAACACAGTGGCCCGCATGGCTGCTAAATTTACTTCGGAAAGCCAAAAAGGAAAAAAAAAAAGTCTAAAATGTGGAAGATTCCCAAAGATCTCAAAGTTCTTCAGACATTACCCTTCCGGTGACACAGAAAAGATGCATTGTGCATTTTCCTAGTTGTCTTTTATAAATAATAGTTTTGAGAATAGGGCCACGTGATATGAAGATCATCCTGTGTGTGATGTGGAGATTGTGTTAGTTTTTCTGTCTCCTGCTGTTACAGACAGTTAATGTAAAAATGGCCTTTTATTGGAAACACAAATATGTATTCACTTCAAGAACAGGAGCAGAGGGGGAAAGTTTCCCTCCCATTCTCTGTGTTCATTCTGTGAGATCTTAAAAAAAAAGTGCTGTAATTTCTTAAATCACTCCATCCTTGTATTGCAAGTTGTGCCTTTTACGTTCAAGGATCTGAAATCTGTTTTGCACACCTTTCTCCTCGTGCATGTGGCATTTAATTGTGGAGCTGCCCATGGGCTGGAAAATGCAACTGGGTGTAGAAATGTGCAGGCAATGTCAGGACAGCGAACCTTAAGCTCAGGGAAGAGGAGAGTTGGATGCATATTAATGGCACATTTTCAAGTCCTGGAAAATCATTAATTTCACACCACAGCCCCCATGTAGTTTGGCTAATGTGGGAGGACTAAATTGGAGCATATAACTAACGTGCAAATCCTAGGGAAGCATTTTTCACAATTTTGTGATTTCTTAAGTGAAAGTGTTTAATAAAGGAGAATGGATGAATGGTGGCTTTTCAACACTAGTCAGGGAGAAAGGAAGAAAGTTTGGCTTTCCTTGGGGGAAAACATGAAATTGAACCAAAGTAGCACAGCTAGGGAGATGCACCGAGATCACGGCATTCAGTGTTAACTTAATTTAATGGACTTTGGTTGGTCTGTTCACACCCTTTACTGCACAAAGGAATCATTTGACAAAATTTACCCCTAGCCCAAGTCTGTTTTTACATACCGTAGTACCAGCTTTATGCAGTAAAAAGCACTTAGCATCAAACTGGACCCAGCCTGGCACCTTGCCACTTTTTTAGCAAGAGATTTAATCACCAAGGATCTTTAGTACCTTTCTGCTTGTTCAGATTTCATTTGGGTCATGGTTATGTCAGCAGTGTTGTTATTACAAGGATTAAAAAAGAAAAAAGATTTTAACTTAGTGCCCATTTTTAACATTGTCTCAAACCAAGCAGGTTTTTATTTTATGTGTCAATTTGGAGGACATTAATAAAGTTCATAAATATGTTCAGACTATATAATTTAATGGATAATAACCAGTATTGTTATTTGTAATACAAATAGAAAATTGGCCATTGTATCCCTCCCTCCTCTGTCCTTTCCTCCTCCCCAGGTAAATAAGTATCCTTAAACTGCTTCTCTCCTTTACTTCCAGGGTATAGAGGCTCTGGCCAATATGAGTAAATTTACCTTTGTAATTTGCCATGTAGTTTTTACAACAATGACCTAATTAATTTGAGCACGAACCATATTATTGCTAGTAGAGTCATTTTCTGTCACAAACTTAATTTCCAGGAAATGTAACCTGACGAATAAGAATGCTTTAGCTCTCCTAGAATGCTTTAGGTCTCCTAGAGACCAAAGGCAGATTTAAAATAATAAAATAATAATAATAATAATAATAAATGCCAGCATTATTAAAGCCAGTATGCTTGATGCCATACTCACTTTGAAGCCAGTAAACATCAGACTGTATTTCTAATCAGTTTTAGAATGTAACGTATTCCATATTGGGTTCACTGGAATCTGCCTTTCTGCTTTTTACTGGCCAGCTGCACTCCCTATGCATTTTTAAAACATTTCAGCAAAGGCTTTTGCTGTTCTTAGCAGGGTTAGTAACTTGGGGTCTATTTCTGAGCTCATTCGTCATTCTGCGATGGCATTGAGTTAGGTTGGCAAGGGAAGGATTTGAAGCATGGGGGGTGGTGAGGTCACTTCTGACCCCAGCAGGGAATAGGTGAGCTTCATTTGCCTTTACAATAGACGCACAGTTACTGCACCTTGGAGGAGCTCTCAGGTGCCGCTCAGATGGGCGCATGTAAATGCCCTGTCAGATGCGGAGCCGGAATATTAATGCCTCTTCCACCACCGCACCATAATAAAGCTGTACACAGCAAGCTTAATATGCAGCTAGTCTGGGGAATTGTGTAAACTTAGGTAGCCCAGTGTGAAAGACAGCGATGTAAAAATGCTCGATATGCTACAGTTTCCATTCTTGTTCTCCTTTGATCTATGGCAAAATGAAAACATCATCCTTTCCTCCTCTTGGAGTTGTCTCCCCAACTCTGCCACCTCCCAATCCACCACCAGAATTTTTTGCATGTGTGGTATGGAGAAATACGACATAATTTGTTTCGTATGGTTAATTACAGGCGTTTGAATATTTAAAATTTTAAATAGCCGCTGTTCCAGCTTTTCCTGTTAAAAGTATGTGATTTGAACAAAGGGAATACAGTGTAAATATTTGTGGTGATTTGCAACACCCCTCTTTCCCTATTAAACACACACACACACACACACACACACGTGCACACACACGCAGACATTCAGTTTAGATGTAGTGCTGACTTAAAAGGCTCTGTACCTTCATTTGTACTTAAAAAAAAAATCAACTCTCAACTGGAACTCCATTAAAACATTTTGCCATTATTTTTGAGTCCACTGTTGCTTGAGGTTTTAAAGAGGATTTTTATAATGTGTTCATTTAACAGAATCAACAGCTGTCAGAACCAGTTGTGGTAAATCCACAAAACGTACAAAGAAAATACACACGTTTCCTGAAACAAAACACTTGGAAAAACAAGCTGCCAAGAACTGGCGAATGAGAAGTCTGCAGACAGGGAGCCGGAGTGTTTCATCTCTTGGTTCACCCTGGAGACTGATGTGAGCGGATCTGATGCAATGCCCTGGAAGGTTTACCTGACCAGGTGCCTGCTTTGAGGCAATGCACCGGGCAGGAGGGCTGGACGGGGCTGCGAGTTGCTCCCTATTCTGCCCTCCTTTTTTCTTTTTGATCTCTCCACATAGATAAAATACCAAGTTCATAGAGTGCTACACAACAAATTATATCCACTAAAGGTGGGATGATCAGATTTAAACTTCCTGTAAAAGAAGCAAGAAGGCGCCTAACACACACTTTTCCAGATAGGGTTGGCAGCATGTTATGCAGAATTGAATCGGCCCCGCCAGGAAATTCCCAGTGGGACCCTGGAGCAGGCATGTTGATGAAGGGGATACCTGGGGACCTCTGGTCACTCACAATGAGTTTCTGTTTGTATCTTCACTCTTGTTAGCCTTGGCGATGAACAATTACACCTACAATTTGATCTTAGTTTTAGATACAGGTGAGTCCGCTGATTAAAAACTCCCATTAAAATGAAGAATGGAATAATTGTGAAGCCCACTAAGGTGCTTTCAAAACAAACACAGGTGTTGTTGTGTCCCCTCCCCCCCCCCCCCCCCCCCCCCCCCCGCCACAACGCTCTCTGGTTTCTGTTTTCTTTTTGAATTTTCTAAAAAAAACCCAAAAAAAACCAAAAACCAAATAACACAAGGAAGCCCCATGCTAACCATCAGGGCATTTAAATTTATATTCATCAGTTGTTCATTTTCTTGATATGTAATGATGTATAAAAAAAGCTGCAAAAAATCACATCTGTTAATTTTTAGAGAAATAAGGTATAGCTTGGGTTCTTCTTAACTTAGCTGGAGTACAAGGCTCTACATGCCACGTCTGATCTCTTACGTTTTAAATATGGAGTTTCTCTTTTTGGGCCAAAAAAAAAAAAAAAAAAACCTGAAGCATTTCCCTTTACCGACTCAGGGGATACCGTGATTTCATGATTTATTTACATTTAGGGGGGCAGCTCACAATGAGCCATTTACTGCTCATCTTAGCCCCCTCCTCCACAAGTCTTTGAGTTCACAGTTAAAACAATACATTAACCAATGTTAAATTTTAAATCTCATGAGTTTCTCTCTCCTACTCCATCCCATCCTAAGATTAAAAAAAAAAACACACACACACACAACAACACAACTATTCTTTTACATTTAAAAGTGAACATTGGCCACTGAAGAATGATTTAAAGACTGAGAAAATTTTTAATAATAAATCGTAACCTTCTCATGTTATGTTTTTGTTATGTTAAGGGGAAAAAATCAATAAGGAAAAATTTAATTCTGATAAAGATACTCTTGGATCTTTGAAAACAACTGCTGTCCTTTTAACTAAAACATTTGAGCAGCTTCAAAGACTATGTATTTCTTCTGATCTTGGAGCTGTGTGACTGGTAGCAAGAAAGAAAAAAAAATCTTATTCTACATACAAGTGGATTGCTTAACAAGTCTGCACAGACACGTACTTGTTTGTACAATAGAGATAAAAATTCCTGTATAAAAATAATTCAGCTGCTGACAGCAGGCATTGTTGTTGGACCTGTCTTTTGTGCCTGTCCCAGCTCTGGGCCCCCTCTCCCCCTCTATCTGCTTGGGACAGCTTGCTGCCTATAGACTCCTGACCAGAAGTTAATTGCTATACATTAAATATATAGGTATTGTATCTAAAGAGGAATATCTTGAGCCTTCCTATATGCATTCCGCTCTACTTTCTGATGTGATTGCAGTACCGCCAGCAAGAGGGTGGCAGGCAAACGCTCTAATAGGGAAAATGAGTTGAAGGCAGTTAAGGGAAATTTGGCCTTCAGGTCCCATTTGCTCTGCAGTGTAGCATCAGTTTCTAAACTTTTGTTTTTAATCTAATTCTGATTTACTCTGTCACATCCCATATCAACCCTCATTGAACTCTACTCATGTAGAGTAACATTAGTGTCAAAGGGAATTGGTCAGGACTGTGGACCTGTGGCTCATACAGATGGTTGTGGATGTGAGTTACACACAGCTCTGCGTCGTTTTCTTTCTAATAAACGTCAAAAGGGGGCACATTTCTGAGCACGGGCTGTGGATAAGAGAGCCAAGGAATGAGGGATAGTACCTGGATTTTTTTTTTTCACCCCCTTCTCCCTTCTCTTTCCCACTTCCTTGGGATACCTGCATTTCAGGTAGTAAGATCGACTTTAGGAAAACGTCTGAGGCTGGGGGTTGTGGGGTGGGGATGGGGGGAGAGTGGCAGAAAGAAGTTACTCGCATATTTTCAGTACGGGTTCAAACACAGTCACCAAAGCAGAGTCTTCTGGGTCCAGGAGCGGAGCAGTATGCACAGGCACGTGGGCTTTTCAGAGCTGTTTGTTCCCAGTCAGACTTGTACGCCAGCCGAGCTGGGACTTAACATGGGCTTTTCCCGGGGCTGGGTGTATGGGATGGGGCCCTAGGAGGCATTCACTGGGAATTCTCTCACAAGAATTTCTTAAATACCATGAGGTGAATAAGGTGTGAGTTAGCATTCAAGGTGTGAGATAGATTCTCCTCCATACTTGTCACAGGGAAGCATGAGAATCCAAATTCCCACTAGGCTCTGTAGTAACTCGGGTGGGGGGGGGGTGGCGGTGGGTGGACATCACAACTTTCTGAATGTCAGCTGATGTCTGCATGACCTGTTCCTCCTGAATTAAATGCTGCCAGTGCAGGATCGGAGGGGGGACCCCCAGGAAGAGAACTCCCCAACGACAGGCTTTTCACTCCCCAGAAGTAAAGCAGATCTCACTCCCCTGCCTCATATCCTCTCCTTTCTTGTTCTTTCCCTTTTGGAAGCAGAAACTTCTAAAATGAATGCCACTCCAAGGCGACGAAAAAGCTGTTTTTATACCACAGTGGATGTTTACACAGGAGATTCAACTTGAGGGGAAAAAGGCTTTTTGGGAGGGTGGTGGGACTCGTGTTAATCTGTTTTGTTGGAGGACTGTGCAGTATATTGCCTGTGAGCAACTCTGGGCTGTTTTTGATAAATTACCATGTTTAGAGATAGGTTTGGCTCTTAAGGGCTTAGTTTTATGAACAAAGTCCGTAACGATGTTTGCATCCTCTGTTTGTCTCTTAGCCCCCTTTGGCTTCACTAGAAGCTCAATGTTTAGTTTAAGCTCAGTCTGGAAGATATAACAATTTTGCATTAAAAAAATGAGGAAATCATAGGAAGAAAAACCCTTTGCTTTTTGGATGAATCTTACTGATAATTTGCTAAAGCTCATTTGAATTTTAAGCACTTCTTTAATCTTCAAAGGCTAAATTGCTTTATGAATATGCATGGTGTGGGCAGACTTCAGTTCATTACCTAGTTGTAAATTCTAATGACCATTAGGTCCTTCCAGTAATTGCGAATTGTTTTGCATTTTTGATTGGCCTATTAACATGTACATTCGGTGCACATCAGGCTGGCCTGTCAGCCTGCTGAAGGAGAAAAAAAAGGTGAAAATTGTTTATAGCACCAAGATTCTTAGATTTTCAATCTTGCAAAATTGATGATGTAAAAAAATTAAAGCAGTGTTTTTTCTTCTCAAGATTGAAAGTTCACCAAGAGATTTGACATATTTAATTTACATGATGACTTTGCACTCCTTCATTAATGCAATTTGCATATGAAGCTGTTGTTAATCACTTTTGATCATGTTTTGTGTATTAGCTGCCTCAGTGGCTCTCCTCCTCGGATGCCCCAGTAGAAAGGAGCAAAATGATGCATCTTCTTGCCAAGTTTCCTTTAGTGAATTGAGGAATTAGAAGTCTAACCTTGAGTAATTACATATGTTTTATCCGTTTTCTTTTAACGTTAAGTACAGTTTGTGGAAGTGTTGGCTGGAAGTCGTTCTCATTTGGGGAGAAGGCTGTAAAATTTAAGTGTGTGATTGAGGCACATCCTGATCTGTACAGAAATATGCACTGCCTGTCCCTGTTCCCCCCACGAAAGTTGTCGGGCAGTTGCATTGTTAAGCGGCTTGGTGGCCGGGAGACTTGAATTTTCCAGCGTATTAAGACATCAGGCTTCTCCTTTGGAAGAGAGAGGGCTACAAAGTACAGACCTGTGCTACAATGCTTTGGGTTTCTTCTTTAAATATGTGCCTAGCACCTATGCGTCTTGGGCCTGGGCTTGGCTGACTTATTTACCTTTGAGCTCGAGGAAGTCTTCCTGTGGCCTCGTCCAGCTTCTGTTCTCAGCTGCTCGGTCTGTGTCCTCCCCTAGTCACGAAAGTCAGTCATGGTCTCTGGGCTCCTGGGTGCCTCCCTCAAGGTACACAAGTGCCCTGGTTGTGAAAACAAGGTGCTAACTAACGGTTTCCGATTTTTGAGAGCCTGTGATTTTGGTATTTGCCTTTGCTGTTGAATAGCCTGTGCTGTATTATTGATGCTCATCTTTGGTCTATGAGTTTATCACTGGTTAACAAGCAGAATCAGAACACTGAAACTGATATTCTGATTAAAAGGAATGTTTAATGAAAGAAAATAAATTGTGATGGAAAATGAACAGTGTGTAAGAAACGTAACTACAATTTTAACCTCCGAGGGACCCTAGCACTGCCCTACCGTGACTTCCATCCATACCATGCTAAAAGCATGCTTCAGTTCAAAGTTGTTAATATTCAGCTGGGAAACAGTATCCAGAACACAAATAAATTATTAAGTGCATGAACTTTTTAGGCAGTAAGATGAACTGATGGGGTCCATCTGTGAGATCCAGGGGCTTTTTATTTGTGTGTGTCGAGCGATTCTGCCCTCTCCGACTTCACAGCCTTTGGTCTCCGGCCAACTGCATGCATAATTGATTCCACACGCACTATCATTTTCTTGATGTAATTGCTTTACTAAGATATGATGAAATCTAATGGATAATTTGCTATTTGAAAATGGGCAAAAAAATGTTCATACTTTTTATTGGGGGGAGGGCAAGAGAGAAGGGGGAATTCGGATGACCTGGTATTTAAGAATACAAAACAAAACGAAACCGGCAAAACGAACTTATGCACTCTGCTTCAATCACGTTGGTTTGGGTAGGAAGGTCTTTGTGACATATGGAAGCCAGTGTGTAAATCTCTTTCTATCTCATATCACCCTCCTTCATTCCTTCTTTCTCTGTCTCTCCCCCAAACTTTACAAGCAAGGGATCCTAACAAGGTAAAAAGTAAACAATTTAGTCATCACCAGCCTTATTATTCAGTCTATCCAGGAGTTTTGCCATGTCGGTTTATTTAACTTCCAGGAATGTAAACACTGACACAGCCCTAGAAGCAGCAAGAAAGATTACAGTATTAGAGTTAAAAACCGTGAGCATGGAGGAGCTGTGCTTTATACTCAGCTATAATAACACTTTACATTGAAACATAGTGTTAAGTCAAAACCGACTGGAAACTTGTGCTTATATGGAGTACAAATTTCATTCTAATAGATTGGCATAATCTCATGTACCCAGAGTAGATTGTTATATAATGGAGAAACTGTATAAATGTCAAGTACACAAATAATTCTACAGGAAGTAAATGAGAAGTATTAGAATTTCTTAAATCACCATTAAATTTTGTTGGTGGGACAGTCTCATTGGGTGCCTCAAAATCATGTGTGGCTTTGCATAAGTCTTTTAAAAATGTATTTTGAGGGGATTTACGGACATTGAAACATTGTTTTAATCCAAACCAGTTCATGCTTTAAATGTACCTTAAAAAAATTGTACTGTTTTTTTTTTTTTAAAGTACTTAAAGGGAGTGGAAGGGTAGTAAGCATATAAAGTGAATCCATCTCACTGTGGCAAACTGTTTTTCAAGTAAAGTCATAATAATGAACAACACATGATCTGAAATTTGATCAGCAAACATGTACTTATGCCAAGGAATTTTCTTTCTTTCTTTCTTTCTTTCTTTCTTTCTTTCTTTCTTTCTTTCTTTTTCTTTCTTTCTTTCCTTCTTTCTTTTCTTCCTTTTCCTCCCTTCCCTTCTTCCTTCCTTCCTTCCTTCCTTCCTTCCTTCCTTCCTTCCTTCCTTCCTTCCTTCCTTCCTCCCACCATTCACATACCAAGGTTCTGAAAATCAGTAAAGTAGGGGGAGATCATATCTTAATACACGCAATATACAGAATGGCACAGCTAAGCTGTCTTTTGGAAGAAACATTAAATTCACCACCACTAACAACAACAAAAAAACCTTTTTACAAAACTGGAAATGACAGAATAGTTTTAAAAAAGAAAAAAAAAACCCACCCTACCTTCTGATGCTCAAAACTTCAAACTATTAATAGACCACCAGTGAGATAGACTGTCTTTGTGCCTTGAAATGCAAAATGAGGGAAATAATTAGCAGAGGAACAAAATTCTCAAAATTTGAAGAACTTCTGTGATTACTGGGGGTACAGTGAAAAGAAAATGCAAATTTCTTCCTGATCTTAATTAGATTCGATTGTGCGGTGGGTGTGTTGGATTTGGGGGGAGAGGCGGGGGCAGAGAGCGGGGGAGGCTGTGGTGGGGGTTGAGGCGAGGGGCTGTGTGATGTGGAGACAGGTTAACAGGGGCCTGGTGGTGTGGCAGGAGGAAAGGTGGCTTCCGCCGCTGGTGCAGTAAACCAGTAAACGGTGTGCTGATGGGGCTAGAATACTGAGCCCTTAATTTAGCTGGGCTCATTTCCCTTGGGTCTAGGGGATTCATTGGAGGGGAGGGGTGGGTACTGAAATAACAGCTAGGCTGCCTTAGGAAGGGGAAGCAGCCTGTGGGTTACTTTCCCCGACCACAAGGGAAAGCTGTGTGAGACGTTATGGGGCTCTGCCTTGGGCTCTGTGGCCATCACTCAGCCTCTTAAGGGGGCATCTGCACAGAACCCCCAACACCAGAGCACCCCTGACCGGCCGCCCTCCAAACGCACTCTTTAGAGTCCACTGGTGGTGGTTGGCCAGAGTCCCGCCAAAGTATGTGCAGCAAGTTTCACTGGCTGGATTTCCCCTTGCGTGAAATAATAAAAGCCCTGGCCAAGGCTTATGAATCTATTTTTGTTTCATTAATATTATTTATTATGTATTTTATTAATATTTTTAGGAGGGACTGTGCTCTCATTTGACCATTTGTAGTTATAATTAATACATTCCGTACTGGTTGTAAAAAGTGTATTTGCATTTAATTGCAAGTCAGGCTAAATTAATGGATATGATTTAAAACAAAACTCACTTAAAATATTCTTGCAGGGAGCAAAAGAAGGGACAGTCCTTGCATTAAATTTGTTTCTGGGTGTCTGTGGTAAGAGGCTTGAAAGGATTGTGTGGGTCTAACAGGAATCGGGTGTGTGTGTCCGAGAGACATGGGGGCCACGCAAGGGGGAGGAGTAAAACCTGGGCAGGGGGAGGGGCAGCCGGGAGCTCCCATCTTTTCTTTAATTTCTGAGGTTACCAGGAGGGGCTTAAGCAAAGTGGTCAAGTCCATCTGCTCCAGGGAAGGTGGTAAAGAAAGGAGGTTAGTGGCAAGAGGGAAGAAGCACAAAGGGAAAATTGTACATTGGGAACGTTGCTCTCGCGGCCGTGGTGTAGACAGACTGGTTTAGCAGACAGAATGATAGATTGTTTTGTCAAGGGTCCCAGGGTGTGCCCTGAACTTGAAGCACTTTGTTTATCTTGAATAGAAAGGGAAAAGAACAGACATAATCGATGTCTAGTTTTTAGGAGCTCGAAAGAGGTAGGAGAACAGAGAGGAGTCGGGGAGGTGGGGGGAGGTGCAGCCCTTGGTTGTGGCTGTCCATTAACAGATGAACTTGGCCGAGGGCCAAGCTTTAGATGAGAGCATGTCAGGGCCCCAGTGCAGCCAAGCCTTTTCAGTGTTTTTTTTTTTTTTCTTCCTTTTTCTTTCTTTCTTTCTTTCTTAAAAAAAAAAAAAGAAAGAAAGAAAGAAAGAAAATACCTGCTGACTGTACATCAAATGCTCCCAGGTCTTTGGCTAAAGGCAAGAAAAAAAAAAAGACACAGCTCAATTTTTTCCCCTCTGAACCAGTTGAGGCCAGTCTTTTGGCTACACACACAGGTTCTATCATCTTTCCTGGCTTGCCATTGGGAAAAAAAGAGTTGTGATAACGCCAGTAACCCGAGGGCCTGGGACAGGAAGGGTTCGGTGTGTTCAAGAGACCAGCGTGTGTGAGCGCGTGCGTTGCGGCTAACGTGTGTGCGGAGCCGGGGCGGGGCGTGTGGGCCGGCGTACAGGTAGGAAGTCGGTGCCAACTAATTCCTTTTATTTTTTAATTTTTTCTAATGTGTATTTATTTTTGAGAGACAGAGACAGAGAGTGAGTGGGGGAGGGGTAGAAAGAGGGAGACACCATATCCGTAGCAGGCTCCAGGCTCTGAACTGTCAGCACGGAGCTTGATTGGGGGCTGGAACTCACCAGAAGGGAGATCTGGACCTGAGCCGGAGTCCTTCGCTTAACCGACTGACTGAGCCACTCGGGCGTCCCCAGTCTCTTGCGTACCCACCACCCCCACACCCGCCTCGCCCCGACCTTTTTTTTTTTTTTTTTAAAGAAGTAAACTCCTTGCTGGGAAAGACCTGTGAACTAGTCTGTTGGTGGCTGGGAAAGAAAATAACACCCAAGCAAGACCCAGGAAAGGCCAGGGATGGGGGAAAAAAGCGCCCCCATCGGAAGCACAGCACTTGCCCTGCAGGGCTGGTGGCAAACCCATGCGTCTCGGGCTTGTTTTATTCTCAATTATCTTATCTCTTTGGTCTGTTTCTGTGTTTTTTAGTTTATTATGACATTATGCATTCACTTATGAGTGTTGGCAAGCAAGAGTCATCAGCCCAATAACTTCCTGACATTTTTAGCTCTTTTAATGTGCAATCTTTGCCCTCCTGCCACAAGTGGCAAGGTAATTGAATTTCCCTGTTACTTACTGGCGGGAGGCATGTTCTGGTTCCCACCAGAGGAGCTGCTGGCACTAAAGCTGGGTTCATAGAATTCTGCCTAGGGGATACGGGGGCTTCCGAGTGGTTTGGGGGCCTGTCCGAAATGCAGTCCACACAAGAATAGATGTGTTTTTCCCATCACAGACTTGAAAAGGCCCCAGGGTGAACGGCCATATAAAATAGGATAAAATCGTGTTTACTTCCCCAGGCTGAAGCCTCAGCAGGGAGATGGGCTTTTCTTCTCCTTCTCCTGTAGCAAATAGAAACTGGGAAACTTTGGAGGCCTCTGGGCTCATCTCACAGATAACCCCAAACATTCAACAAAGCCCTTAGATGCTTTTTTCACTCCCACCTATGTGTCTTTGTAACCTGCAGGCTGAAAGAGGGGAAATAAGCCCTTAAAAATACATTTATCTCCTTTCATCTCCTTTTCCCCCCATCTTCAGCCTCTGTGAGTACATGAACTAAAATGGTGAAGAAGCGCTGCCATTTCTAGGTGTGTGAGCTTGGGCAGATTTCTTCATCCTCTAAGCTTCCATTTCCTCATCTGTAACATGGGGGGAGCCGCAGGACCCACCACACTGGGGACCTCGTTAGCATTGCAGGAAAACACTTGCCTGGTACCAGGTAAGCACTTGAGAAAAGCCAGTTACTATTATGATTGTGACTCATGGCGGAGCACTTTTTCTCCTATAAGAACTGGGGTCTCAACCTAGTTCCTCACAGTGTGGGGGTAGCAGGTTGGCAAGAGAGGTGAGCCGGGCAGGGAGAGTTCTAATGGGCTCAGAGCCTCTTTCTGCCTCAGGGTGGGCTCCTGTGGGAACCTGCGGGAAAGGGGCTGTTGGGTGGAAACGGCTGAGAGTAGCCCTTGTGGGACTGGTGAGGTGGGGCGATTGGAGGGGCTTCTCCCCACTGGCAGCTCCCTCAGTGCTTGGCCTCTCTCCCTACAGAGAGGGATGGCGTGTGCTGCATTGCCAAGGGAGGGTACCTGGGTATGTGACATAGTCACTCTGGGTTCCAGTTCCTGCTTCACCACTGACTGGCTGGGAGCGTTGGGGCAAAACGTTTAACCTCTGGGAAGTGGAGATAACCCAGGGCACCTCCCTTATATAGGGTCCGTGCAACGAGTAAATGAGAGAAAGCACATACATTACTTGCCACCCAGGACACGCTGGCAGAGTTGCCGTTGCTATACTATGTATCTGACGCCTTGTTATTCCATCCACAGAAGCCCCAGAAAGGAGATCTTATTAGCCCCATTTGGTAGATGAGGAAATTGGGGCTAACCAAGGGCTAGATAACTTCCCTGAGGGTTCACAGTTATGAAGGGTTTAATCCTTTGGCTTCTAGTCATCATCCTCTGTCACCTCCTCAAAATATTTGCAGCTTTCCGTAGTGGAGCTGGGCACCAGTTGGGTGGGAAGCGCTGGTGTTGGATGGCTGGCCCTCCTGTGGGTTCTGTGGTCAAGTTTTTTAGTCTTCTGGGAAAGAGAAGAATGTTCTCATCCAGTTCCTGGGCAGCTGTCCTGGGCGTATTTGCGGAGCCTTGGAGCTGTTGGAAAGAGTTGTAATGTGAGGAATTCTGCTTTGCAAGTAGTCACTTCTCCATCTGTCCAGAGTAAGCCAGAAATGGGGCGAGGGTCCTGTGAAGAACAGGAAGAAGGTTTCCTATTTGTGTGTGACTTGGTTAGGAGATGGCAGTAGGCTGACCAATAAACCAAGCTAGGACTTTTAAGGGCTGGTGAACCCCCTGGCTTTCAGCATTTCTGTTCTCTTGTCTCTCTGACGTTCGCTTCACTGACCACACCTTAAAGGGGGGAGGGGGTTAATCAGAATTATACTCTGAGGGGGAGAGTATGGGAGTGTGTGTGTGTGTGTGAATATGTGTATGTAGGGAGTGCTGGGGGGTTAATAATCTGCTTCTATGAGGTTTTCATTTCTAGCTGAGCAAGTGCTGTGGTAAGGCAAGTCTGGAAAGCATGCTAGGGGACCTGAGAAAATTTTTGAATGGAAACTACAGTCAACAACTCCATATGATCCACATGTGGCTTTCCCTGAGGCAAGTTTTCAAGTGCATGGTGGCCTCCCCCAGTCACTCCGCAGGCTGCTCTGACACCATTAATATTTGCTGAAGCAAGACCTGAGGTTCATTGCAGAGGGATTACATAATGTATTCCGAAACCAAATGTCAGGGTTTTCCTTTAATTACCCATCCTTTTGAATTGGCTGGGCCACCATCAACCACCATTTATATAGTTTCAGAGTCCATTGGGTAGTTTGGAGGCGCCTACTGTGTGCAGAGGTCCCATGGGGGAACTGAAGAGTTGGCTTCCGCGGTGACAAGGGTTGGCTGGGAGTTCTGCTCACCTGGTATGCTCTTCTATTCTATTTGAACCGAGGGAAGTTGTTCAACCAAGGGGTTGTCATCGGCATGGATTCAGGCCGTCTTCTGAGTTGGGGGTAGGGATGGAGGTGGCTGCTGAGAATACATGTGGGTAAAGAACTCCAAGCCTTACGTTTCAATTCTCATGCTGCCCTGGGACTACTGGATCCTTGCTTCCTTGCCCCTTGCCTTTTCCCCTGGTTCTCCACATTGTCTCTACCTGCCCCAGGTTCAGGACCGTAGCGGTATTCCTGATCACCCCAAAAGAGAAGTTCTGAATTTTGTTCCTGGGACTCCTAGATTGAAAAGCAGAAATGATAAAAGGAGTACCATTGCTTTAGAGGTCGTATTTTTCCCCTCCAGTTTTCTCCCCATTCTCTTGAAAATCAGGCCAGCTCTCTGATGGTGGCCTTTCATTTCGTTTTCTTTTTTGGTTCTGCCTTCATTAAGGTAAGCATGAATTTAATGCCCCAAGAGGCAGGCCGGCGACCCTTCAGGCCAAGTGCCTGGATGTGGCAACGCTATAATAAATATTGAATGGTGAGAGCAATGGAAATTTAACAAAGCCATAACTGAGGAGACCGCAGAGGGGCAGCGGACTGGTTAAGAGGCTGTCGGATGAGCTGGGTAGTATTTCTACTTCAACCTGATTGAAATGTCGACTAAAAATCAATGCTGTTGACTAGTGATAATTTACAACGTTCCCGGTGCTAAGTAGTTCCCCGCTTAAGAATGCGTTGGCTGGGCAGAGATTAGTGCAGGGAGTTGTGTGTGTCACAATGAATCAGACGCATTATAGGTCAGCCCTTTATTTGTTTCATCATGACTTTTACACAGTTGTCATGTAATTTATGGCTGCTTTCACGTTGTCAAACATTTTCATTGCATCTTCTTCTTTAACACACTCCTGACACCGACGCGCTGTCTTGGAAGGCTTGGTATTATTTCATAATCCGAGAGGAGGCCTATAAACCATCAAATTACACTATCTTCGGGCTAATCTAAATGCGCTGCAGATTAAAATCAGAGCTCATTTGTCCCTGATGCAAATTATTAAGTTCTAATTATAAATATCCATTTAATTACCCCATACATTTTTATTTTGCGGACCCTTTTGAGCACTGCTGTCTGTGGGGGGGGGGGGGGGAGATGCATAGGAGACAATCTGCAGTAATTAATGTACACGTCCCAAATGTAAAGGATAAACATATGCTGCTTTGTTTGGCGTATTTATTGATTGATTAGATGTATAGAGACTTTGGCATCGGCACAATCCAAAGTTGAAATCTTTTTAAAAGTGAAAACTATTGAAAAATCTTTCGGGGAAGAAAAAACGAAATAGAGCCAACCAAGAGCTCTCTGCTAGAATACATCATCCTAAACTATGGGATTTTATCAAATTCTGAATTTGAATCAATCTAGATTTTGTAGAAGTTAAGGGTGAGAGAAATCCTAACTGTTTTGCACCTAGAATATGAAATTGTTATAGAAAAAACTGTAACGTTAAAAAAAAAAAAGTCATCCTTCTTTCCATCCCTGTTGCCATTTTCTGCTAGGAAATAACATTATCTGCCTGTAATAGGATGACAGTCCATTTGAGAGCATTATGATAAACTATTTTTGATTACCAAACAATAAAGTAAAAGAAGAAGAGAGATAAAATAAAAATTTGTAAAGGCCTTATAACTAGATGCTTACCCTTCCATGAAGGCAGTGGGAAAATTACCAAAACAGGTTTGAGGGAGTAAGGATTGAGGTCTCTTGGGATTTTTCATTTTTCTAGAGCTAAATTTTGACTTAAAAATTATTTATTTTTGAGAGAGAGAGAGAGAGCATACACATGAGAGTGGGGGAGGGGCAGAGAGAGAAGGAGACAGATGATCCAAAGTGGGCTTGAACTCATGACCCATGAGATCCTGGCCTGAGCTGAAGTCGGACCCTTAACCAACTGAGCCATCCAGGCATCCCACCAAATTTTGACTTTTAATGATAATGGAAAGACACTGGTCTGGGAACCAGTATGCCTGGATTCTAACTCTGAACTGTGAAACTTTGGGTTCCCTTCCCCCATCATTGGGTTCCTTTCATTGTAGTTTCCTTGTCTGTAGAATGAGTAGTTTGGAACTGGTGGGCCTCTAAGCCCCTGTTCTGTACTAGCATCCTCTAAACACCATAGGCAGATTCCCTGCTTCCTCTTCTAGCTGCTCTTTTTGGAATCTAGTTGGTGAAGGGGGCTCGCCTGCAGATAGGGCAGAATATTTTCTTTATTTGCCTCAAAGATAGGAGCTACGGTGGAGATTAAGTCTTGGGCTCGTGATCCCTTCACAGAAAGCTTAAGAGTAACTTTCAAATTGCTGGAAGCAAAATTGAAGCATGGTATAATGGAATGGTGATAATTCACAGAAGTTTCCAGCCTTACAAGATTTCTCTGTCTTTTAATTGTTGCAAGCTGTTTTTTTTTTTTTTTTTTTTTTAATATAAACTCTAAGGAGTGTAATGTGTATTTTCTCCAAGCTTGCTTTTTTGGGCAACTGTAGCTGTGTCAAAATAGAAATACGTTTGACAAAGAAATTAGTTGAATTTAAACAACCAGGTATTTTAAATTCAATTAACCGACTGAATTCAGTGATATTTTGCTTCTTCCTCCCCCAAAAGCTGGTTTCTCTGTATGGACATAGCCTACATATGCTGAGTTCTTGGAGTTACAAATTCTTGCTTGTTAAAGGCATCCGATGCAACATGTTTAGAAGAACTCTCCCTCTGTTAGTGTTGAAGACAGCATAAATTGAGGGAAAATGTTCTTTTTTTATTCATCATGTAGGTAAAAGCATATGGCCTGTTCTGGGACATGTGATCTTTGCAATCCATTTTCTAAACTTGGTGTTTACCACTGACTTTTAGCACGGATGTTTCTGTTTTCCAACTGTCCAGCAAATACCATTTATGCATGGCATTAAATTAGGTATAGAATGATGTTTTCAGAAGCATGCTGATAAACAACATTCAGACTTACCCTTTGGATAATGATTATTTAAAACTTTCTTTTATTATCCCACATGCTAAGAATAAGGGGGAAATGAACCAGTTGTGAAATAACGTGTAGGACACAGGCACTCTTGAGATCTATAGCTTCAATAAAAAAGCAATTTATTTAAATTACTGCCTCTTTAATTTATAATGTTTTGGGGATTTTTATTAGGAGTGCTCTATTAGGGCACTGATAATCAGCTGTTTCAAATTTTGCATACTCTTCTGTCTCAGGCAGAAAAACAAAATAGAACCAAATGCTAAAAAAAAAACAAACAGGGAAAAGGAAAAAGTTTAGCCCTGACTCAACCCAAAGAAAGATAATGGGCAGACTGAGTGAATGGTAGCCACCCAGAAGCATTACTTTCCCCCCTTCGGTTATTACCTGAAGAGAAAGCACGATAGCATTCACATGCCAAAGAGATAGGCGACAAAATATGTATTCAGATATGATGTTTAGGATTTCATAGCCCGATAGTCTCTCTTCTCCCCCTACCCTGCATTGTATTGTGCAAATGTATCAGTGGTGTATTGTTAATGTGTGATAGGATGCTACTGCTGGGACAGTCTGGGCTCACTAATGGGGTCAGCTGTGTCACAACGTGATATATGGATTATGTTTACCGTGGCATATTTTGTTTGTGAGCTGGGCTGTGAGATGGGAGCAGATGATAAATGAAGATACCTACAGTTTTCACACTAGGTCCTGTGGTCCCAAGTCTCCAAAACAATCAAGCACTGCTGATAATGGAGAGGTATTTGTGGGGACATAATTGACTTCAAAGTTTTAGATCTCTGGCTGAAGTTTAGGATGTGATAGTCCATTAAGTTAATGTCTTTACTTAAAGCTCCTATTTGACTTAAATAAATTATTTAGGGTTTATTACCAGCACCTTGGTAAACTCATGAACCTTCAGGCTAGTTAAATAACTTTCCAGTGGCTTTTCTGTGCCTTCACGATTCATTTGCTTGGGCTCCTTCCTGTGTATTTATATGACTTCTAAATTTCTTTCTCAAGTTTCAGTGGCAACGAATGATTTTTCTTACTGGTGAGGTACACCTATAAAAGACTTTTCTCTTTTGGAAAAAAAACCCCAAATACAATGAAACTATCATCATAAGATATACCCCCCCCACATGCTTATATGTATGTACCATACATATGTGCATATATACATACACACATATAATGTGTGTGTGTGTAAATATATCTAGTGCTTGTATACGTAGTGTGTGTGTGTGAATATATATTTGCATACTCTCTCTGTCTCTATACATAGAGATTGAGAGAGAGTAGGAAGATCTTCAGATTTACCATGATTCCATTAAGTTAATATAAAAGTTTTAAAAAGTCATCCATTATGAATACTTCTTTTCATCAAATTCTGACTTAGGCAAATCCGTTTCACACTGTTTGTCTCTGAGGGTCTGCTATTCACATAGCCCTGGATTGAGGGGCAGAGTTTCAAGTTTAGGGACAACAGTTTCAAGCTGAAATCATGGATGGCAGCCTGCACCCTTGGCCTTCACTGAGTTTAGGAGACTAGTCTTTCTCTTGGTGGCAGTAACACTTGTTGCCTTGAAGTCCTCTTCTTCACAGTTCTGCCGCAAGTGTATTTCCTGACCCGCCTCTGCATCTGGTTAAATGGACTTCAGTAATCTGTGCAGTTACTTCTTACTTATTTTATATCCTGAAAGATATTAAGTCCAACAAGCTTTTACCCACTGAGTCTACAGAGAAAACGGCCAGGCAATTTTTGTTTCAATCTCCGTGTCTCTCTGGAGCACTAGTTCCAGAGGCTGATCAATAGGTTTTATTGTAGACCTCACTGCCTCTAAAAGCATTGTGACCTTATCCTGTCTAAAAATAGTATTTGCTCTTGCCTGCAGAACCTTGACCTGTGAAAACCCATTTGGAACATAACTGACATATCTAGTCAGCTGTATATCCAAGACATGCTCTGTGAATGAATTCTGTGCAGAACTGTCCGGGAGAACACTTTCTTTGAAGAAAAATAAATACCAGTTCTGAACACTGGGAGTGTACCTGCTTGCCTAGAGAGGTGATGGGCCACACAGTGGGGAGTGAGGAAGACTCAGGAACTAGGGAGCTGTTGAGAGGGGTGAGAACCCTCACAGAGGACTCTCAGAGGGTGCATCTGGTCCCCAATAGGGCAGGGGACTGCAAAGGAACAGGAGGAGTTTGAGCTAAAGTGCCAGGTGGCTTTGAACAAGGTCCGTGACCCTTTTTATAGAGAGTGATTCCCTGAATGCTTTCCTCGGCACCTTTTGTCTTGAACCACGGTAGAAGGGATCCTCCAAAGCAGGACCTAGATGCAAAGAAGTATTTCGGAGTTTAAAGTAGCTCCCCTATTTAATGATAAGGAATTATTGTCACTTCAATTTTTTTGGGTGTGATAATGGTTTTGTGGTTAAAAAAGAGGTCTTTATCTTTTAAAAATACATACTGAAGTATTTGGTGATGAAATGATAGGATGTCTGGAATCAATGTAAATTATCCAGTGGGTAGGGTTGGCAATAGGGTTATAGATAAAACAAGTTCGGCCATGAGTTGCTAGTGATTGAAGTCGAATGACGCACACTTGGGAGATGATTTATACCGTTCTCTGTATGTCTGTATGTATGTGAGATCTTCCTGAAAATAAAGGTGCTGCCTGACTGGTCAAGAGCAAAATGGCCTTGCCCAATGGATGTTGTTTCTTCACTAAGGATTCAGCTCAGAGGTAGTGATGGAGGCAGGTATCCTTTAGGGAAGAAAGTGCTTGTGAGCTCAAGTCTTGTATCTGGAACGTTCATCGTTAAGGGGATCCTCTTAGAGTCTTCGCTGTGCACCGTGCTTCATTCTTCTGGAAGCAAAGGACTGCCCAAATTTGTTTTGGCACGTGAAGAGGAGTTGGAGCTGGAGTTGAATTGAATTCTGGCACCAGTGCCTCCTTTCTTGGTGGGTGTTGGGAAGAGCAGGTGGGAAGTGCCCATTTACCTGGTAGTGTCGAGGAAGATAAGGCTCTTGGGCCTTCCTGTGGCCATCAAGCTCTGGCTATTTGAGAAAGATGGTTTGCCTGAGAGGAGGCTGGCCGTACTCTAAGGGAGAAGGGGACCGAAGCCCAGCGGAGAGAGTGCTGGGGCACAGCCTCTGGAAGATGGGAGGGCGCAGGGCAATGGTGGAACCTCTGTAAAGGGGCATTTGTTCTGTTTAGCAAAAGCCAGGGCTGTCTCAGCTCAGCTTGAAAGCAAGGTCACTGGTGGGCTTCGTGCGGCTGGACACACATTGGAGCCGGGGTGGGCCCGGTCTCTGGCGCGTCTGCCGCCTGGAAGCTGAGAGCAGCCTCACAGAGCCATTCTCAGGCACAGGCCCCTCTGCTTTCACAAAATGTCCGCTCCTGCTCACTTCATGCAGAGGCTATTATTAGCAAGTGTCACCCGGTTATCTGAGAGTGGCGCTTTTAGCTGCCATCGAAGTGCCTGACACTTGGGTTTACAGCAGATTAAATTAAATTTTAGGCTGGTTTGGCTTCACTGGCAGTAGACAATGGGACCAGCTGTTGTAGAAATGTAACCTGGCACCCTCAAGAAACTATGTGAGCGCGCAGGCGCTCAACGCATGCACCTGTGGGAGTTCTGAGCATGCAGGTGGCTCTTGGGCAATTAAGGACCTGACAAGCCACCATTGTGGGAATGGGGAGAGGGCCATTGTCTGGGGTTGACCACCGGGTACACCTCCATTTTCTCTTCTCCGCATTTCATCCCTTCCCAAAAAACTGTTTGTTCAGACAGGTTGTTTCTCCATCTTGGTTTCATTGTGCTTGTTGACAGAAGGGAGTGTATGAAGCTGGAATAATCTTTCTGCTGTTTGCACATCCATGTCACTGTTTTTCTGCAAAGGGGTTAAGTTTGCATGAAAACACCAATGGGAACCAACGGAAGGGTGTAGGTGATTTTGGGCTCATTCCAACATGGTGACCGAGTTGACGTGATGGCTGGTATAGGCAGAAAGTCTGGCTGCTCCCCTGTCCTGCCTTATACCTCAGCCTCCTGTAGGTCCAGCAGGTTGCGGGGAAGTCTTCTCTTCCAGAGGCAAATGTCTTTGCTTTCCTTGGCACTTGGTGTGCTTGTGCCTGTGAATTTGGGACCTTTGTGCTTCTACTATTGAGTCAGAGCAAAATCGTGTACGTCAGCATCACTTATTTAAGATTCTTCAGAAAACTGTGTGGATAATTTCTCCTTATAAACAGAACACAAATGTGTACGTTGTTGCACCGAAGGGCGATGCTCTTTATTTTTATAATCTGGATTTTAAAAAACTCTGCGGCACTCGATTTCCTCAGACTCCAGAATTTATACTCACTGATTAGAAATGCATTATGCAAATAATTCAGTTTACATATCCAAATACTGTTTTGCATCATTCACACCTCATGTCTTGAAAAAAAAAGTGAAATTTTCCTCAAAATAAACAAAACCTGCAGAAGAGTTTATTGTAAGGGTGAAAATTAGAGAGGCACCCATTTGCCTGGGAACTTTTGAGGAAGATTCTAATACTTGTGCATACATAATCTTGCAAAGTTTTTTTTTTCCTTCTTTTTTGGCTGCTATGCATAGGACGTGCCATTCAAGGTATATGATGTTATCTTTGGCTTCCTGAATTTTTCAATGTTCAGAAAAAAGCAGTGGCTACATCAGATCCATATTTGTGCATATGTACATACAGCCATAAGTGAAAAGTTAAGTGGAGGAAATTGAAGGAGATACAAAAATTGCTTACCAGTGACATGGTTTTGCTGCTAGAGAAAGGGGAAAGGAGGGAGATGAAAACTTTTGATAATTCTTGTAAAGAGAGAGTTAACTAAGCATAGCCATGAATGCTTCAGTTCCAGATTGGCAAATGGCAGGGCCCTGCAAAAGTATCTCTGCTTTCAGTGGGTTTTTATTGTCATTGGAGTAATTCAGGGGAATACAGGATGTGACCTCGAGGCCTTGTCTTTAGAAGCACATTCCCAATGCCCACGTGAATGTCTAAACCAGTGGCTTTGACCTCATGTGTCAGAACAGAATTGGCGTCAGAAATCTGCCCAGGATTCCAGTGGTTCCAGCCTCACTCTCTGGGGCGGTTAACCTACTGCTGTTGCAAAGCCTGTCAGATTTCAGGAGGAATTTCCCTCAGAAGGAAGGAAGGATGGCAGGAAGGGAAGCAGGCAGGCGGGAGGGGACCTTGCCTTTTCTCTGTGGTCTGAGTGCCGTCATCTTTCTCAAACGATGCTCCACACCCATCTCCCCTAACAGGTTACAGACACATTTTTGGCACCGCATAAAGTAAGCGTTCCAACATGTTTTTAATCTTTAACTTTCACGTCGTTAAAAGTCTGATGTACTGACTTTCAGCTGCCTGCAGATAGTTCAGGGCACAGCACCTGACAGGTGTAATGTTTTGTTTTATGTCTCTCAATATGGAGGTTATAGAATCAAAAACTCTGCGAAATGCTTTAAAGATGTTGATATCCGTATGCCAAACTCTCATGGTCCTTAGGTTCTTTCTTGCCCCACTTTCACACCTACATTTTTTTTTGTAGCCTGTATTTGAAAGGGGCTCTTGGTGTACGTGGGAGACAAGAAATTTCTTGGTTTCGTGTTACCTACCAGAGGGTCAGGACTGAGAAATCCCACTTCTCCTCATTTTTTCTCAAGGGCTGAGAGATATGTCCTGTAGCCCTTTCAAAGAACGAACTCTCCTTTTGTTGTGGGTCATAGGGAGACAGATTTGGTGGTACTGTGGCTGCGGGTCTGAACTCAAATGATGGAAGGCCAGGGACAAGTAACCCCGTGAACTACCGCCGTGAACAACCGCATCCTGATCTTTGCCCATCGAGCAGCGGCATGTTGATGGGTCCGTCCAGCTTGACTGGAGCATGAATAGTAACTGCTGGGTCCTCGGCATGCCCCATGGCACCTCCTTTTACATTCTGGTTCTGGAGGGACTTTTAAAGGAACTGGGTAATGATAAGTGGGCTCTTAAAATCTCCTCAGCGTTCTCTGATGGGTTTCTGTGTCGTCTCTCACCCGCCCCTGGTGGGTGGTGATTCTCAGATTGAGTGTGATGCTTCTCGCCTTGGCCCCCCCCCCATGTCTGTGTGTGTGAGAAACTGACATTCTCATGTGCGATGGCCTCCCATGTGCTGTTTCTGGCTGGCCCCACCTCCTAGTCTCCACTTGAGTAAGCATATTGAAATTCAGGTGAATCAGGATGTCGTTTTACAGGAATAATCTTGAGTCTACTCTAACTCAGACACTTTACAACATAAATACATTTTATTAATACTAAGTAATAACAAAATTATTGGGACTCGCTTCATGCTGGGCTGCAGCACACCCATGTGGAAGTAAAGGTCTGATCCACTGCCTTCCTTATACAGTTGGGGAGCTCTGCGGACCTTGATGGAGGGAACCAGACAAGAGTTGAGGCCCAGCCTTTTTGGAGGAAGTCTGGAGAGAGAAAACCTAGGCCTAATTTTGCTTTTTCACATTAAGATAGCTAATATTTTTAAAGTGTTTTTTAAAAAATGCCTCCCTTTCCCTAAAATTGAGTCTTAGGGCAAAGCTCTTGTTCCTTGCTGACCAGAGTATCTGAGCAATCAGAGAATAAAGTACAGGTTTTTGAGTCTAATTTCCTTCATGAAAGAGGGAAGTAAATATTTACTGAGCATCTTCTTTGTAGACATAGAGTCATGAAGTCCTAGCATCTACCCTCTCATTATACAGACGAAGAAGGTTGAGGCTGAGGAGGGGCGATGATGGGCCTGAGGCCACTCACTAGGCAGTGATAGAATTGGCACAGAGCCCAGGCCTCACACCCTCACCCTGGCTCGCTCTACCAACTCATACAGCCTCTCCTCACCCAGCGGGACCCAGGGTGACCCTCCTGTGCTTCTGCCGAGAGACTCGTGCTGCTTCTGGTGCTTTTATGTGTGATGGCTAGAATGCTTTCCAGAACTGGAGCTTTGCTGAGAAAGACTCCAGAGAACGGTCCTGTGCTTTGCCCTTTCCTCACGGCCTCCTTCTTTCCCTGCCCTGTTTTGGGCAGGCTTGCCTGCCATGTTTCCTGATGGGGCTCACACAGTGTGGTAGTTCTGAGGTTTGCACAGTGTGCAAATGGGGCAGCTTGGCATTTTTATCCAGATCACTGGACATGGGGTGGGAGGGTGGAGCTGGGGTGGTGGGGGAACCTGTACCTTGTCAGTGTTAGACGGGTCTCGAGAACTGACCAGCTCAACCTCTTCCTCCTCCACATGTGTTCTATTTTTAAAGACATCTCTCAATAGCAGGAAATCCTTCCTTTTGTCTACCTTAAATCTCTTATGCTTCAGTTTAAACCCATTTCCTCTTCATTCCAAAGAAGACAGAGTATCTCATCACCAGCTTTGGGCTGAAACCCCTCATGTTTTACAGTTCTTTGCTCTGTTCCTTGCCACTTCTCCTTCCTGAATATTCCTGAATAACCTCTGTTCCCTGAACTTGAATTCATGGATCTATTGTCTTTTAACCCGTTTATCATTTTTGTACTTCTCTTTAGAACCTCCTGGTTCTAACCTTCCTGGATCTTTTACTCAAACACTGGTCTGATTACTGTGCAATGCACTGGCCAGATACTTTAGTGTTTTCCACATTCCTTACTCTGACACCTGCACTCCGGTATCTTGCTTACTTTTTAAAAAAGAGCGAGCATTCATGTTCAGCCTGGTGTCCAGGAGGAGTTCTAGGTCTTCTTCAGCCATCTTTGAGTGCAATTAAACCTTCACTCCCAACTGTATTGAAGCCACATCTCTCCTTTTCCAGACTCTCCTCTCTGTCCTTGTCCATACTGAACTTAGTTCTCCCCTGGTGTCCCAAGCCCCGTGGCCACCTCTCTGCTTCACCCGGTGACAGGGGGTTATGATCCTGCCTCTTGGCTCCTCTCCCAGTGACAACTTCATGGAGGCTGAGAAATACAGTGAGTGGCCTTTCTTGCCTCACTTACTGCTGGTGAGAGCTGTTCATAACTTTCCGCTGACATCTGGAGAACGTAGGCTTTGGGGAGCAGAGCCCAGATTCCCTGGGAGCCAGCAAAGCCAAGTCTTTTTTGAGTTTCCAGCACAATCCGTGTTACAGTAATAGGAATTGGTCATTGTGTTTAATAGTAAAACAAAACCTAAGTGCACACGAAAAGCACATCCCTTCTGTGTGCTGGGGTGAGGAGAGGTGACAGCGAGTGTGTAGGATGATATGAAAAGCATTACGGACATGGGAAAGCATTTCAGAGCACACAAACATGGCATGAGTAATGGCAGGCTTATAGCCACGAGGCTAGATTTTCAGCCCTGCCTCCCTTTTATGTACCCTAGTTCAATCAGGACGTATATGGAGTGGTGAGAAGAGGGGTCGCCTGCCCTTCAGACTGCAGGGCATTTGTAGCACAGGACCGTTTCGTGGGTGTAGGCCCGGCAGAGCCCAGAGAACAGCCTCTGTCTGGATCTTTCTCGGACTGACTTGTTCACTTCCCGCTCTGCCTAGCCCAGAGGTGATTCGGTAATCCCCACGGTATGACCTCACAGTGGGTTAAGTGGCTTGGGAACTTTAGCCTTCAGTCTCAAGTCAGGAGCACAAATAAGGAAGCTGGGAAGTTGAGTGATCAAGAGTCGGTCGGCAAGTCCTGCATCCATTTCAGACCCTGCTCCCAGGTGCCCCTCTCTTCACCGCCACATTCTCCTTGCCTGAAAGCACTGGGCTGTGCTTTGAGGAATAAGGAGGTAGCCTGGTCCCACACACATGCCGAGTGCTTGCTGCTGTGTTTGCCTTTCCCTGAGCTGGGTGGCTCCAAGGCCACTTCCCCAGCTAACTAAGAATGTGTGAGTGGGGACCCAGCAAAGGCCTGACCCCCATCAGGAAGTGGCTGCAGCCCCTCTGCTCCCTTTGGTGGAGGTATCGCCCTGGGATTAGTGAGAGGGCATCGGTAGTATTCATATGGCCTCCTGGGGGTTGGTATTTTCTACTGCCAAAACCATAACCGTTTCGAAGGCAGGGATCGGGTTTTATTTTTTGTATTTTCATGTCTCACATAATGCTGGTCTATAGATGGCGTTTAGTTCGTACTTTGTTCTGGCTGATTAATTGAAAATTGAAAGGCCAGCATTTCGATTGGATTCCTTGGCTCCCTGTTGAGGAAAGGTGCAGAGGCTAGGTGAGTTTACCTTCTTCTTTCTCTCTGTGGACGAGCTGAGAAGGGGTTGGGATGGGTACGATGCCTTCTCGGCCTTCACCTGCAGGCGCATTTTCTCTTGACGGAGCAGCGAGCTCTTTGTAGCTCTGCCCCTTCTTACCTGGACTTCGGTGTGGGGGAGGCTCCTCAGGGCTGGGCCAACCCTGAGGAGGGCAGCTAGGGCTACCCTGGGAGTGTGGGTAGCTGGGAGCATAGCCTGTGTTCAGAAGGGAGTGAGTCCTGCTTTTCTTCTGGTAGCTCTGGCTGATGCTGGGTTGGGTGTAAATGGTGATATTCTTTCTTTCTTTTTGTGTATGTGTATGCAAGACCTTTGATATTTGAGTAGGGAAATCCTCTCTAATGCATGGAATTCACAGACTCCGGCAGTGTGTTACCCTTTTCAGTGTGTTGTGAAGAGAGTCATCCAGACCAACTAGATTTATTTGTACAACTTTGATTTCTTTCATAAGAAAAAAATTCCAATTTACGTTTATGTTTAGATGGCCTGTTCTCTGAGTCTCAGGGCTGTCCAGAAGTGGACTGCTCAGCAGGGCCAGGCTCAGCACTGCTGTCCCATCAGTGGCCAGGGTGCCTGTGACCTCTCATGGTACTGGAGGTGGTCCAGCATGAGAGCACTCCTCTTGAGAACCTTCGGGAGCACTGCTGGCTGGAAGTGCTCTTGGGGAAGTCTAGGAGGAAATGGCTTGTGTGGCCAGGAGTCCCTGTGCTCTGCCTCTGCCCACCTGCCTGCCTGTCTTTCTCAGGCCAGGCTGCCTTCCTAACTCTCTTCTCGCCACCCACCCTCCTCCCCTCCTGCTCCTTCCCCTCCCCTGATCTTTCTTTGGGCATTTAGGAGAATTCAAGATAGTGGATCTAGAATCCAAGTCTTCACCACAGGCCAGAAATCTTCTTTTCCATAGAGGTGCCTGTCTGTGGAAGGCATTGAGTCTCTGGCCTGTTGAGATAATGGGTCTCCTGCTCATTGAACTCCAAGGTGTTTATAACACAGGACCCCTTTGTCAGTGTTGACCCAGCTGTGCTCTGTTCTAAAGCTGGGTCTTACTTCTGTTTCCCAGATACTGGTATGATGGGATTATTAGTTGTGGCAGGAGGCTTTTTCTTTTTGTTTTCCTCCGCGGTGGCCAGGGATGAGTTGGTTCCATCGTGGATGGGAGCAGGCAGCCAGCCCTTAGAGGGAGGTGGGATCTAGAAGGGAGAAGGCAGGATAGGGAAGGTCCTGGCAGAAATTGAAGATAAGCTCCAACAAGAGAGAAGAAGCAGGAGTTCTTGCTAGAGACAGAGCCAACACCCATCTCTGGTGAAGGTGCCCCTATGGGTGCTTGGCCTTAGGGCACCTGGACTGTGTCTTCTTCAGTGTAGCCTCGAGGGGGGCATGGAAGCAGCATGTCCCTTACCACCTGGCCTTGAACGCTCCTGGGGACTGAGCCCAGGGGGGCAGGAACTCCATTTAGTGCCACCCCTAGCATCAAATTCCTTGTCCCACATTCCACCATCTTGTCGTGGTGTCGACTGCATAGACTGGGGACTGGAGCATGATAGGGGGTGCCTCAAACCTAATTAGCTTGTGAGTCCCTTACTCTCGCCATCCTCCTTCCAGGGGAGAGCGTTTCAAAGAGTTGTGTTGGGTGGGAAAGACAAATTCACCACCCCTCAAGGCTTGGTGGCCTGTGGAGTTTGGTGCTGGTGGGGCAGGTCCTCGCTATCCCTGAAACTCTTCTTAAACGGTGACTATCCGGTGGGCCGTCCATACGTTGCCTCTCTCAGGGGTAACTAGAGGTGGTGGTGTGGTCAGATGTGACTTGTGAGCTGTGCCCTGAGGTGTCTGTTTTTGGGTAAAGTTCATCTCTGCGGTGGCTAAGTGGTAAAACGCCTTCCTCCTGTGTCATCCGAAAGGACATCATGTGGGTGGGCAATGTGGTCAAGTGTACTCCTTCACTTTAGATGTGTGTTGCAGTAAAACCTGCCTGTTCTCCTACCCCTCCTTCAAGGTGACTCATAGTTGAGAAGCTGAAAGAAAATAAGCCATCTTCACCAGACTGTGAACCTCTCCAGGCACTGAACCAATCTCAAGTGATGGGGATGCCCTGATGCCTACCTCACTGAAGCCTCTTAAATTAGATAAACAACATGGAGTTCTTCAGGGCTTTTGTTTTCACAGGGCCAGAGAATTAGAGCTGAGGGGAGAGGCAGATACCATCTAATCTCATTTTGTAATTCAACATGTGTTTATTGAACACTTGCTCTGTGCCCAGCACTGTATCAGGTGCTAGACCTGCAGAGGTGAGCAAGACTAGGCAAGTTTCCTCTCATGAAGGGTTCTCATTTGGAAGATGAGTGTGTGTGTAGGCATGGGGGACAAATTCTTTCTGCCTGAGGGTCAGACACAGACATGCAGCCCAAAAATGGAAAGCCCAGAGGCCAGGAGAGGACAAGGGACTGGTCTGGGCCACCTAACTACTTAGCACAGCTTAGCCACCATCCCGATTAGGTTTTCCTGAGTCCCCAACCCATACTTTTTCTAGCACGTCAAGGGGCTGCCTTTGGCTACTCAACATTTATAGGCGGGGATCTAGGTGCCTCTGAATTGCCCCTTTAAATCATCCTGCGTAAGTAGGCTTCCTCTTCTCACAGCCCCCCAGGAAAGGTTGAGCATAAAGCTTCCTTTGCAGCTCCCACTTCAAGTGTTTCTTAGCCTTCCAAGTTGTCTGGATAAAGTTGTGGCCCCAGGTCGCTGCACACATATTCATTTGGAAGGCCCTGAGACACTTGTGTATCCTGGGAAGACTTACTGTATCTTTGGCCCAGTTAGTACTAAGCACTGAGCCATATCCTTTCTAAGGCATTTGAATGCCTGTCCCAGTTACTGGCAGGCCAGCTTGGTGAGTTGGGGGCAGTGAGTGAAGCACCTCATATTCTTATTTATTTGTTTGTTTTGAAAGAAAATTCTCACTCCCTTTACCGTTCTTCCTGTTCTTTTGCCTCCATGGAAACAAAGTGCACAAAGCTTGGAAGAGAATTAGTGACACTCCTCCCCACCAGTGTCTTATACTACGAGCTTCTTCTGTGCCTACTGCATTTTCAACTTATTACAGCTTTTCTGTGGCTTGGAAAATTCGTTGACTGAGTGATGATTGTTTTCATGAAACAGTGCAACTTGTAAAGCAATGGTTGTCATTAATAGTGCAGTTATGTAGAGAGTAGCTCTTTAAGCCTTCAGTTTCAAATCAGATTAGCGCTCTGTTAACTTAAAATAGCCCCAAAAAAGAAGAAAGAAGAAAAAAAGAACTGTCGGAAATCAGAGGGAAATATTAGCATTATGAAACATGTTAACAAGTGGCCATTAGCACTTTATGTCTGCATGAATAGCATCTTTAAGTGTTTTATTGGTAACAGAATAGAGTGGAGTCACATAGAATGGCATTACTTTTCAAATTGGCAAGTTCTTTTAATTCAGACTTCTCCTTGTTATTGCCTACTGGGGAGCATTTATTCACCTGTCAAAATGTACACCAGGGTGGGAAAAGGTACTTTAGCTGTTCTGGCTGATCCCGGGCTCTCAGGTGTAAGGGATTTGTCCCTTTACCATGCCTCCCCCCACTCCAGCAACCCTCCCCACCAGCAGGAGGGTGAGTCTGAAAGCGCAAAAGGTGATGAGTGATGCTATGGAGGAAGTGGTCCAGTGCTATGTAAGTATGTGGCCATATGCATCTCAGTGTGCCCAGGCAAGTGGCTGGCTGCCACGAGGTGTGTGTGCGGATCACTGAGCTGGGGGCGCTCGGAAGAGCTGCTGGTGGTGGGCTCTTAGCTTCTCCTTCCGGAGGCTCCTTTTAAGCCTTAGGGAAAAGACTCCACTTTGGTCTTGACTGGCCTCTCTCAAGAGCCCCCTCTTCCCCATTCTTTTCCCTTTCCCAAACCAGCTGGACCCCTCTATGTTATAATGCAAAATGCTGTTCCCTCTGGGCCTCAGGGCCTGTGGGGAAAATGGAATTTGGCAGAAACTCAAACTCCAAAGCCCAAGTGACCCCAGGTCTGGCTGCCTGATGGTTTTATAGATATGGCGTTGAGTGGCCTCCTGGCAGTTAGGGATTCTGGAGGTTCCCTCCTTCATTTTTCAACACATTTTTTTGCAAACTTGCCATGTGCCAGGAACTGTTCTTGGTGTTGAGCACATAGCAATGATCAAAGCATTCAAAAATCCCTGACCTTGGGGTGCCCCCATTTTAGCTGGGGAGACAGATAGTAAATGAATAAAAATGTGAATTATATAGTGTGTCAGAATGTGATCAAACTGCTTTGGAGAAAAGTAAGGCGGGGATGAGGGATGGGGAATGTGTGGTGGGCACACTTTAAATAGGATGGTTAGGGATGGCCCCACCGAGAAGAAAGGCTCCAAGGAATGAGACAATCGGCCATGTGGATTTCTGGGGGAAGAGAGTTTCGAGCCAAACAAATAGCAAATGCAAAGACCTTGTGCATAGTCTGCCTGGTTGTTGGAGGAGGAGCAAGGGGCCCTTGCGGTCTGAGTGGAAGGTGTAAAGGAGGTGGGTGGGAGCTGAAGTCCCAGGGACAAGAGACCAGTGCCTTGTTGGCCATCGTGAGGAGTTTGGCTTTGACTCCAAGGGAGATGGAAGCCACTGGAGGAGTGGCATCATGTGACTTAGGTTTCTAGAAGGTCACTTTGGCTGCCTTTTGAGACTTGTGTAGGGGGAGGTGAGGCAGAAGCATTCAGGAGGCTGTTGCCCAAATCCTGGCCATATGATGGCAGTTTGGGCCATGGGGATGGGCATGTGAGAGGGGGCTGGATTCTGGACGCATTTTGAAGGTGAAACTAACAGGATTCACTGACAGATTGGACGTGGGGTGTGAGGGTTAGAGGAGTCAAGGTGGACCCTAAGATGTTTGGCTTGGTGACTGGAAGGATGGAATTGCTGTTTACTGGGATAGGGAAGGCACTGGGAGGTGTCTGAGAGGATGGAGGTGCTTGGTCCAAACTGTGGGGCTCCCCTTCCTCTTCCACTTAGGGCCACAGGTGGCTGTTAGACTGTCCTGCTCAGGAAGCGTTGGGAGGGAAGGGAGTGTGGCCCTCATGGGGCAGTTGGGAGACCTCCAGTAGATTGCTTGTAGCTGAGATGACTTAGGCCAAGCTCTGACTTGTAGTTGTTTAGAAAAGGTGCTTTTTTTGAACTGTTTTGTTCAGTTTCTTTCTCTATTGTTCATTAGCTACCAGAGACAACTTGATCTTTTGACTCAGAAATATGTGCTTTGTGTCTTGCATTTCTTTCCTGTAGCTTGTTTTCTCAGAGCTCAGGTCAATCACCAGGGGCTGCTGGTGAACCATGGGATTTGGAAATGGGTATATAAGCTGCATCTTTCCCTGGACTTCACCCTCTCCAGGTGCTGGAGGATTATCAGCACCTCTAAAGAGTCCTTTTCTGAAGATGTCTCCGTGGCTCTGCTGTGCCCAGATCTGCCATTCCGCCCCGGGTTTGGAATTTCTTATGGAAATCTGTTGTCCTCCTTTCCATAGGTCCTCCTCCTCCCTTTCCCCATTCCTGGAAAGAAGTTGGCTGGCAGATAGAGTGTTTTTCCTTGAAAGGAGAGAGGAGAGCCCTCTAATGGAAAAGTAAAATAATTCTTGGAATTCTTATTACACCCAAGCTAGCCAAAGCTGAGACCAAGTAAATTATTTGGAGGTAATTTGCAAGGGCCTGAATCAAACAAATTGCTTTCTTGCACTGACCTCAGCTTGATTCTTTAGAGCAAAAGCTGGCAACGTTAAGAGTTCGGTGAGAAACAAGAGAGAACATTTTTTTCTGAGTCACTTTTGTGTTGAGGGCATCTTCTAGGCTTTAGGGCTCAGAGGTGAACATCTTTTGTCAGCAATAGGTTCCTTATCATAGGTGGTGCTCCTTTGCCCTCAAGTATCAAAAGGCCTCAAGTAGCAGCGTTTTGAGCAATGAATTTAACGTCTATCAAGTTAGCCTTAGTTTTCTCTTTATCTCTTCCAAGGTGCTGGCTTTGCTACGTGTATCACAAATCATTCTGGAATACTAGGTGGCTCAAGGGAGAACCCACAGAAGAGTCTAGTCTGCCAACTTAAAGGTCCAGCCTGTTGTCAAAGAGGCTCTAGGGGAAATCCAAAGGTCTCCAGCCTTTCCCATGGTCCTAGATATGGAAGCACCAGCCTCTTCCTGAATCAAGTGGAGATGGGTTCCTGACATCTCCCTCCTCATAGCTATGCCCCTTTTTGACCACTTTGCTGAAGTGCTTGAGATCCTTTGCCTACCGAATATATCCTTCCCATCCTGGAGGAAAACAATGTCCCCTTTAGAAAGGGAAAAGTCCAACACAGTTCCACATTCGCTGTTCCATAAACTTACAACTGCATTCCTTTACAAATGTGTCTTGGGGATGTTTGTCTCGCAGCAGCTGGCAACTGCCTCGTTTTTGACAATGTCAGACTCATTGGCTACGCTGCCCTGTTGGCCCCTTTTGCTACTGCAGGGAGAATGGCCTGAGGCATAATTCTGTGTCCCCCAAGAAGCTTCTCTCTGGCTTCTCTTTCTCATCAAGCCTTGTCTGCCACATTCTAAAACAAGTGTGGCTGAGTTTGAGTTTCATCCTATTTTTTATTTATGTAATTTTTGGTAGTCGTTGTTTGGATGGGGGGTTGGTAGATGACCCTAGGGTAGTTAGCATGTTAGGTTGGCTCTTTGAGATGAATAACTACTTAGCTGTTGCTCAACTACTTTTGTTTGTGAAATAAAGGGCAGCAAGCACCACGACCTGAGAGAATCTTAGGTTTATTGTGATTTCTTTTTTATGTTTGTATATGCCCTGCTCAGTTAGGGTATTACCCGTAACCCCATAGGAACTAACACCGAAGGCCATATGATTTTATTTGATTTTAAAGCTTTAGAAATCTGTGTGTGTAATATGTCTTTTGCGATTTTTTTTTTGTTCTTTAGCTTTAGAAAGTGTAATAATAATCCATAATAATTATCCCATAGTATGCTGTCCTTTGTTATAGGAGCACTGGATTAGTGTGAAAACGTGTCCTGTATACAGTTTCAACAGCTTGATTTTGCTTCTTCCTTCCCCCTTCCACCCCCCCTCCCTTTTCTGTCTTGTGCTATTTGGAAGACAATTTCCACATTTCTGCCATATGTCTTAGAAAAGCTAAGGACTAAGAGGCAGTAGCAGACTTAGGACAGCGAGCTTAGTTCAGGTGGGGAGGCAGCCCTGTATGGCAGAGACTGTTATGCAGACAGAGAGCTTTTCAAACAGCTGCATTTGGAAATAGTGCTTCCCCTTCCCTGCCCTCTTTCTTGAGAGACTCCCAAACATCTGAAAATGCAAAAGCACTTCACCAGGTTTTAACTTTTCTGGCTCAAACAGGAGCAGCTTCAAATCAACAAGAGCATAGCAGTCTTTGTATATTTTGTAGACATTTTTTGAGCTTCTTAAGCAAAACAGGCCCTCTCTTTTCTTCCTTTCTTTGCATCCTCCTTTCCTTCCCTTCCTTTCTGCCTTTCTACCTTCCCTTCCCTCCTCTCCTCTCCTCTCCTCTCCTCTCCTCTCCTCTCCTCTCCTCTCCTCTCCTCTCCTCTCCTCTCCTCTCCTTTTTCTTGGTGCCTTGTTTTGCATTCTGCTGAACTGGAAGAGTGTTTAATCCTTGGCCTCCTGTCTGTTGAGATATTATGTTTTTTTAATAGTGCTTGTTTATGACTAAGGTCAAAGACAGTATTTCAGAACAAAAATTAGAGTTAGTTCATAATTGAGTACATATGTATGTAACTGTTTATTTTTATAGTTTGCTAATTTATTTTTAAACCGCTCAGTTATGCCAACATGTTTATTGCTCTGTTCATCACATGCCTTACCAGTCAGGGTGTTAAAAGGCACATGCTTTTCAATAGTTTGGATCCCAAGTTAAATTAGATAATGCTATCAGGTAGCAATTTAATTACATTAATTGAACGTTTAGGCGGAAAGGTAGTTTTGCAGAGGCTATAATGAAATAACATTTATAAGTACCCATGTATAAATCTCAGCATTATAGACATGATTTGAGGTTGCTGACAGAAAAATGGATATATATCGGGCGTTTAGGAGGAAACGTGAGGGGGCTCTATCAGCGGTGGTGAATGCTGCCTTCGCAATTTCGGAGGCTGCTGGGCACGGCCATTTCCTTCGTTTCCTTCGTGAGCTGCCTTTATCATTAGTCTTCTGAGCAGAGACACACAAAGGCACTTGGGTGTGTTTGTATAGCCAGGGCTTTCCTGGGAGGCAGCATGCCAGCTTGGGCTGGCTCACTGAGCCTGAAAAGACAAGACACAGTCTAGTGAGGTCTTTGTCACCTTGGAGGGTCGAGGCTTGGCACATTTGGCTTTATCTCTGTGGCACTCCCAGCCGGCTCCGTCCGGGATCTGAGGAAGGCTGTCTGAGGGTTCCAGGGGATTTTAACAGACTGGAATGGAAGCCACTGACAGAGAGAGCCCTGGGGCATGAGATGTGGCAAGTCAGCCCACAGCTCTTGCCCGTGAGGGTGGCTTCCTATGACGCAAAGGGAGTTAATTAAATGAGGGGGCCAGAGCCCCAGTCCGTGGTCAGCTGCCTTCCCTCCATACCCTTGGACAGAATGGGAGCGTCGGCATTTGGGTAATATGACAAGCTGTTTGGGGGCCCAGGTGTCCCCTCCCACCTCTCTGATTTCGTGTGGTGGGTGTCAAATGGTGGCTAGCAAAAAGGGATTTTTAGGTGTGCTAACAACAGATTCTTTGCCTCTGAGTAATTAATTGTCCTCTGACACCATCTGCTTTTACCCCAGCTGCAGAGACTAGTGTGGTGGCCCGTATGCCCCGCAGCACCCTTTGTGGGTTATATTTACCGAATGCCACCCTGCCTCCCTCACAGTGTCTGGCAGATAAATCAGGTGGGCCTGCCATTGCTCCCGGGTGTTCTCTGGATGTGAACTTTCTCTGCTCACCGTTGTTTTGGGGGACACCGGCCCCCTCCCTCAGGTGGAATTGTTCCTGGCCGTATCTGTAGCCCGCCCTTCCCCTTGGGAGGCAGCCACGAATGACTTCATCTAAAATTAAAGACCCAGATGGAGGATTACCCTCCTCATCACAGACTGGCCATGTTGGGGCCTTGCCTCTGGGAGGGAGGGGTGGATGGGACAGGTTGTAGTTTCAAAATACTCTTGCTTTGGTGGCCGGAAGGTCTCAGTCCACTGAAAGAGAGCTGAGGGAGCTGGGAGGAAGGGTGGACAGGTGTGCCTTTGAGGAGAAGGAGGCCTGCTGGTTGGGACAAGAAGGTAAAGGAGGGTTGATCTGGCCCCCAAGGGAAGGACAGAAAAGCTCTCATTCCTGGTTGCAGATGCAGTGTTTGTCCAGCTGAAAGCAGCCCCACTTGGTTGACTACCCGATGAGTGATTTTCCCCAAGTTGACAGCTGCTCCAACACATTTCACCTGCAAGTCCTGACAAAGTGGTGTGCTCTTTTGGGGCTGTTATTACTGCAGTAGGCATTTGGAAGAATCTGGAAGAATGGGGTTCCAAGGGACGACCTTGAAGCAGTTTCTGAGTATCTGTTCCTTCCCTTCTTGCCAACCCTGTAGCTTTTTTGTTTGGTTTATGAAAAACCGGACCCATCCCTTTTAAACATCCACTGTGCTATTAATAATGTGAATAGAAATTAAATTACAGTATGTTTTTATGGTTCTGGAAAAGCCCTTTGAGGAGCATTGTCGGATATGAGCCTAACCTCATGAGTGACCTTGTGAAGAGGCAGGAGAGGTGGTATGTGAAGCCCAGAGAGGTTAAAGAGCATGTCTGATCTCACACAGCTACAGGATGGACTTAGGGTTCAGACCCAGGCGTCCCCCCTCCCGGCTCTCCATCCGTTCCACAGCCCGCCCACAGGGCAGACGGTCGGGGCTTGCAGAAGGCTGCTCTTTGGTGGAAGATCTGTTGGAACAGTTGGGAGCAGGGACGTCAGTGGGAGTGCTCACTGCTCGGGGAGGCAGGTGATGGGAATTAGTATGATATTTGAGGGTTTGCAGGGGCAGAAATGTGCCTGCCATTCAGCCTTTCTATATACTTTTGAGAATTTATTGCCATAGCCCCTAAGCACCAGGGGAAATGTTAACTTGGAGGAGCTTCTCAGCAAATACCTCTGGTACAGTTCCTGGTGAGCAGCAGTACCTGTTTCTTGGGCTCACACCTGCCTCTCTGCAATGGCGAGAGAAGGCTCTGAAGAGGAGGGTTTGGGGAAGACAGACATGAACCTGGTCGTTTTAGCAGACTTGGTCTTCCGTTTGCATTTTCTATTGACTTGACTTTTCCTGGGTTCCAGGATGCTGAGCTCCCGTTGCAAGGAGAACATTAGTGTAAATATGAAAACCACAGGTAGTTAGAGGTTGACTTGTTTGTTTTATTGTACCTTCCTCTTTGGGAAAGTGGGCTGGCAAGGTGGAAGGTTCAAGTGTGTGTAATACTCTGGCATTCAGATCGGTGGCCTCGTCTCCCTTTGCAGTGGGTGGCTGGGTTGGGTGAACCCTGAAGCAACTTAGGAAGGGAAGGGTGGGCCAGACAAATCTCTGGAAGGCTGTGTGCGTTCATCATCACTCCTGCATGTGTGCCAGCCGGAAGCTGCTGTGTGGTGTGAGCCCTGGGTCCTGTTTGCTTGTGTGAAGGTTCAGTGGGCATGTCTGTCTTGTCCTGCTAAGCAAGTGTAAGTCAAAAAGGAGACCGGAGCCCTGTGGTACAGGGGTGGTGTAGGCTGAATGATGCTTTTTCAGAGTTCTTAGAATGTGCCACCTAAAGCCGTGAATGCTTCCAGTAGGCAGTGGCAAATGTGGGGTTTTGCTCTGGTGGCCTTTCATTCAGTGTCTTTCATTTCCTTCCTTCTTTCCTCTCTCCTTTCTTCTTCTTCTTTAAAAAAAAATTTTTTTTAATGTTTATTTACTTTTGAGAGAGACGGAGACAGAATGCGAGTGGATTAGGGGCAGAGAGAGAGGGAGACACAGATCTGAAGCAGGATCCAGGCTCCTAGCTGTCAGCACAGAGCCCGACGCGGGGCTCGAACTCACGAGCTGTTGAGATCATGACCTGAGCTGAAGTCAGCCGCTCAACTGACTTGAGTCACTCAGGTGCCCTGTCTTCTTCTTTCTTTTTTAAATCGATAAATAGTTGATAACCAATATTCAGAAGGTTTAGATAAATGCAAATTATTGTTTAATTTAAAAAACTTTGCAAAAAGAGGGGCACCTGGGTGGCTCAGTCAGTTAAGCGTCTGACTTTGGCTCAGGTCATGATCTCACAGCCGTGTGTCAGGTTCTGTGCTGACAGCGCGGAGCCTGGAGCCTGCTTGTGATTCTGTGTCTCCCTCTCTCTCTGCCCCTTCCCCATTTGCATTCTGTCTCTGTCTCTCTCAAAATAAATAAACATTAAAAAAAATGTTTAAAAACGTTGCAAAAGGAATTAAACTATGATGAAAGATCCAGAATACTGTCCCTCTCAGTGGGTGTTGGGTTTGTATCTTATCTCCCAGATCTTCTGGCAGGATAAATGAGTCCTTACAAAATGTCAGTTTTCCCCGGCAGAGCCACCTGGGTGTTTGATGAAGTTTTTCAGAGCTAGGTCGGAATTCCTGGGTGTGGAAACCAACCATAAACCCTGAAAAGCCACTGGTGTGGGAGCGTGGATGGCAAGCAGGCCTGAGCGCCACACATTCCTTTCCCGCCTTGGGCAGTGCATGAGAAGTCTAACCACTAGACAGGAGGCTTTTGCCCTGTCCTGGGAACAGACGGAGGGGAAGGTATACAGGAAGTTGTTAATAGCACTTAAAGGAAGCAAGTGCTGGCTGTGTCCAAGGAGAAGTCTGGGCCCTCGAATGGCTGCCCAGGCTGGGGTGGATGGTGAGAGTCAGAATCCCTGGAGGATTGGGGTTCCTTTGCAGCTGCCCCCCCTTTTCTCTCTTGGTTCTCCTGGTTGAACTTCAGTCTGTGCTTCCATTTGCATGGAGACTGCCGAGACTTCAGAATGGGGCCAACGTGATGAGGGTGCTGGGGCCCCTCCCAAACCTCGTTTGGAGGAGGTGGCCCCCACCCCTGAGGCAAATGCAGTGAGTAGATCTGGGTCTGCTCCCTTCCCTACAGATACCTTCATGACTAGCTTTGATCCTTATTTAAACACATTCCATGCATATTAACATGACAGACACATTGGTTTTGCTCCAAGCAAGTAGCAGGCTTCCCTAGATGGGCCCGGGCCCTTAAAGACAGGTGGGTTTGGAAGAGAGTAAGCAACAGGTCTCACTGTTCTGAGAGCCCCGGACGGACTAGTGTTCTCTCTGTGTCTTGCTCACCCTGCCTCCCCCTGCACACCAACCCCCCTCCCCCCGTACCCCCCAGCTCATTTTACCCATGAGAAACTTGACTCTCTTAGAGATTAAGTGCCTCCTCCTGGTCACATAGCTTCTTAGTGACAGGACTAGAATTTATGTCCTTTGGTTGTCAGTTGAATGCTTTTTCTGCTCTACTGTATTACCATGAGCAGAGCCAAATTTTTTTAAATTGGTATTTCTTAAACGCCTATTTTAATATAAGAAAGCACGGGATTGGATGTGAATAATATTTTTTGATGTAGGTGGAGGATAAGGGGAGGAAGCTGACTGGGGACAATTCCAGAGCAATACCTGAGATCTGGGAGTTGTGTGTACAAAGTGTGTGATGGCCAAGCGTGAATATGTGCTAGCAGGAACCCACTGTGCTACTCTTCTGAATTCCACGAAGAAGTTATTCTGTCTGTAATTTTATTAGGCTGAGACTTTTTCCAGTGGTTTATTTTTCCGTTTGCTCACAGTCCATAGAGGAGAGCCAGGGAGGGAAGCCAGTGCGCTTGCACTATTTACCGACGCCCTGACTTTGGAACTCAGCAGATCTGCTGTGTGTTGCTTTGTTGCACCGATTTTCACAGATCAGGACAATAATAGACTGTAAGCACATCAGCTCACTTGGATGGACCTGATAGCTGATTGTTGCCTTGATAAATATCTATACAAATATTTATATGATTCTGATAGTCTTGAGTTGTGTTGTTACAACATGCAAAGCTGTCAGGTTTCCAGGACCTCTGGTGGTAAAGCTTCTCTGTGGAGCGAGGCTTATTTTTGATCTGGCCTTTCCTCGCTAAAACCCTGGTAGCCTGAGATCTCACCTAGTGAGTGCAACACGAGTTTGTGGAAAGAAACGTGACATTACCCCCTTCCATCATTCACTGGTAAAATAACCAGAAGAGGCCATTCTGGGATGCAGAGAGGCTGGTGTAACATCTCAGAGTTCTGTCTTCCTGCTCCCTTGCTTAAACTTTCAGGTGTGAGGAGCCCATTGCTGGAATTAAGGAAGCAATATAATATTTTGGAAGGCCTTTAGCTCTGGCCACCCAGGTGAGCACCTGAAAAAGAACTTATAGACCATTTGGAAGTGACTAATTCTATTACAAAAGCATCCATTTCCCTGAAGTATCCATGGCTTCTTGGGACACTTGAATGTCTGTTTACAGATCATTGAGGATTAGAGCCGCTAGACTGTGAGCTCTTTGAGGGCAAAAAAGGCAGCTATTTTCCTTTTGTTCTCCCTACCATTGACAACACATGTGTGGAACAAATGAATGAAATTGGCTGCCCTTCACTCTCAAGCAGAATGAATGTAGCATTTTCAGAACAATGATGTGAATAAGTACAAAACTGGATAGTTCCTGACACTTTTCCAGAAACAGGTCTAGGTTTGGAAGTCATGTACCAAAGGCATCTTGTATGGGAGAGGCTTACGTGGTGGCTGGAGACCACTACTGTTGATTGAGTCAGCTGTGATTGGGCCAAGCAGTCCAGGTTTTCCCCGTGGCTCACACAAGGATGTCGAGCCCCAGAAGTGCTCGTGAGCCCCCTCTGCTAGGTTATCAAGCTCCAGAAGCTCCTGAGCTCCAGACACTGGTTTTTTTCTAGGTAATTTCACCATAAACATCTTTGCCTAGACATCATTGTTGCTGCAAGCATTTTTGCTGCAATAACTAATTGGCCCGAAGGCAACTTTGCCATAAAAGGTAAAAAAAACAAACAAACAAAACAAAACTGGTTGACAGTTTGGTTTCATTTCTCCATTGAGACAGTCCTCACATTTTTACACGATATAAATCTTAGCTCTCATACTGGTCTATATGGTGGCACAGAGTTTTGAACCCACATTTCCCATAGAACTTTGGAATGTCATCAACAGACAAGTGACAATATGCCAAGAACAAACAGCAGTGTAGAAGGCTTTCACAATGCAATACAAAGCCCAGTTATACATAAGCATCCTACTATTTGGATACTGGTGCCTCTCTTAGTGAAGGAAGAAATTTTAGCAAGAAAAGAAAAAGATGGGATGGTACATGAGATGAATCAACAAGCAAAAATATGTATAATGCTATGAATGAAAGCCATTGAAGAGAAATGTTTAGGTACAACCCACAAAATAAAATCAGTTACTTGCACAGTATTGCCATGAATCAACACTATACATGTTTTTTTTAATTTTTTTTTTCAACGTTTTTATTTATTTTTGGGACAGAGAGAGACAGAGCATGAACGGGGGAGGGGCAGAGAGAGGGAGACACAGAATCGGAAACAGGCTCCAGGCTCCGAGCCATCAGCCCAGAGCCTGACGCGGGGCTCGAACTCATGGACCGCGAGATCGTGACCTGGCTGAAGTCGGACGCTCAACCGACTGCGCCACCCAGGCGCCCCAACACTATACATTTTGAATGTATTCAACTATTTTGTACATTGCAATAAAGTCTTTTTAATTTTATTATTCATTTTCATGTTTCATTATGTACTTCTAAATGAATGTCCCTTTTTTTATTTTTTGTGATTTTGTCTTTTATGGCAAGATCTGCCTTACGGCCAATTAGCTATGGGGTGAAAATGTTTGCTAGTATGGGGCTTATGGTGAGAATACGCCGCAACCCCAGGAGGCTGGCAGTAGTGTTGTCATGCACATTTTACCGATGGGGAGACTGAGGCTCAGAGACCTAAAAGAGCTGCTCTGGATTACACAGCCAGGAAGTGATTGGAGGTGATGATTCTGGAGCCTTCATCTACCTAGTTCTGGGATTCTGAGTGCTCACCCTGCCCCGCACCCCCCCCCCCACCCCAGGAGCTTGGACCCACGTGCCCCACTCTGAGCTCCGGGTTGACGTTCCAGGCCCAGCAGCCTTACACCTCTATAGGTGGCGTCACCAGCCTGCCTCTGGACTTGGTCCTGGGGGTGGGGAGTACTGGGGTACCCTTGGTCCTTCCTGCTGTTCCTACATCCTTCACAGGGCCTCCCTTTCCTTCTCTTCCTACCACAGAGACTGGCTGCCTGGCTCTTGGGTAGGCTGCCTGTTCCGATGTGCACTCCTGCCAGGGATTAGTGCCCTGGCCAGGCCACGGCTGCTCCCCCACCCTGCTCTGAAGGCATGTCTGTCAGCCCACAGGGGTGCGGTTCACAGGCCAGAAGTCGGAGGCACTCTGCCTGAAGGAACTGGTCCCAGGGAGCCTCATCTGCCCTCCTCCTCCTCCTCCTCCTCCTCCCTGCCTTGGCTGGACTTGGGAGTTTGACTCTCAGGGTCACCTCTCCCACACCAGTCCCTCTGCCACCCAGGGGTACCCCCAGACCTTCCCCGGCCTCTGGGTTTTCCATCCTGGGGAGAGAAGCAGGACTGTGGGAGTCCCAGCCCTCAGTGCCCTGGGTATAGCCCTGACATGCAATCGCTCTGGCAAGCAGCCTCAGGCAGGCCTGGGCAGAGGGCCGAAAGGAGAAGGAGCAAGGGGAGCCGCAGCAGACCAGAGAAGAGACAAAAGCCAGCTCAAGCGCAAACTGCCTGGCAGTGGGGTGGGTGCCCTGGCTGGAGGGCTGGCCCGGGCTGGCCTGCCCTGGGAGGAGTCAGGTTGGCGCCTGCTCTCTCTGAGTCTCAGGCCTGCTGGCTGCCGGCCAGCTGCTGGAGCCGTGTGTGGGCGGCCGACACAGGGTCTTGGAGTCTTGAAGGTTAGGGGTTGGGAAGAGGCGGAGAGAGAGAACTGAGATGGCAGAACTGAGATACGTCCCCTTCCCCGCCACACGCTGGGGCCCAGGTGTGGGCCCAGAGCTGTTTCACAGCAGCTACCCCCTTTGAAGTGGAGCGGTTTTCCTTACTACAGTCCATGCTTTGGTCTTGGGGATCTCAGTCCCTGGGGTTCACTGACACCTGTGAGTAGGTGCAGAGTGGTTAGCAAATGACATCTTGAGAAGGCCACACTTTGAAGGAGTTTGCGCTCTAAAGCCAGGTATATCTGAGCTCGTTCAGCCGCTGGTGGGGTGGCCTGAAACAAGTTGATCAACTCTGTTCAGCCTCAGGCTCCTTATCTGTAAAATGGGAATAATTAGCTTTCCTGTCCACTGGGAAGAAATGTTCTGCTCGACTCTCTCCGAGGTGTTAAAGAATGTGTGTCTTCCCCCGAGGGTAGTGTTCTGGAAGGCACGAGGCATGGCAGTCTTTTGACTTCAGCTTCAGCACTGGAGGGCACTGTCCGCTGACCATGTGCTGCGTGGCATCTGGCTGGAGTTCCCCCTCCTCCCTCAGACTCTGTGACCAGACACTGTCTCTAGGTTGTTGGTTCGGGCCCACAGATGGGAGAGGGTGATGGCAGCCCCGGGAAACTGAGTCCCAGGGGACAGGCCACAGGGTCATCTCCCAGAAAAGGCAAAGATAAATGGGTTTGTTGCTATGGTGTTCTTCCCTTTCAGTGCCCATTTTTGGAGAGAGTTGAAGGAAGGGAAAATGGGGAAGAGACGCTGCTCCTGCCTCACGCCCCTCACCCTACCTGCTTCCTGTTCTATTAGAGAAATGTAGTTTCTGCATGAGTTGGACAATCATCTGAGTTTGATCAAGGTTTATTGATATTGATATATGTGTAAGATACATATGTATTAGTACATAAATTTGAGAGGACTCCCTTAGCAACAAAGTTGCTCTTCAGAGGCTCTTCAGAGAATCAGCAGCCTGGACAACAATAGGGTGGGCCCGGCACAACCTCGGTCCTAGAGATGACCTCTGCAGTGCGCTGGCTTCTGGCCTCCTTGTCCCCATCAGCCTGCTCCCCTCTCTTTCCTGTTCATACACATAGGGGGATAGATGGGTAGGTCAGATTGCCTCTGCTCATTTCTCTTTAGCATACTCAACCTATTTGCTATAAAAATTCAAAAACATGCAGGTGTCAGAGGCAGCTATGTTATGAATGTCCCAGGCCACTTCTAGGAAGGGAAGGAGGTAGAGGGGAGCCCAGTGCTTTGTGGTGCCTTCCCGCTATCAGGATGGTGCAATGCTTCAGGCTGTCCCTGCCCATGTCCTCAGTGCACACCCTGCAACCTGGTAGGGACCCCTGTGTCCAGCCCAGCCTGGGTGTGCATCTTGTGTGCTTGGTAGGCACTGATAGGGGGTCGCCGTGGGGAGGAGATCTCCTTGGAGCACACTGCCACATGTCCTGTGAGCTGTCCCTGAGGCTGTGCCCAGTGTCCAGGGTCTCTTCTTCCAGGGCCCTGCTGGTTATCACTGTGGGCATTATCTCCACTCACCACCTCTGCACTCAGGGCTGTGGTGTCCCCTTGAAGAACCACACACCCATCTACCCAGGGGCCCTTCTTGCTTAGAATCTGACCCAACTCCCCTCACCCCCTCCTTCAAGGACTTCTGACTCACCCCGGCCTTTCTCCGAGCAATGTCTTTTCCCAAAGGACCAGACCTGACTCTCTAGGGTTGCTCTGTGGGTCCCAGTCCCTCACCTCTTTGGGCTTGTCAGGTTTTGTGTACAGCAATCTACAATGCCCAAACCTTTGTGGGTTCTCATGATGGCCCTCAGCTGATGCAGTAGTTTCATTAGGACTGTGCACAGGACCCTTTTGAGCATTTTCTAGCAGATGATTGTCCCATCATCAGCAAAGGGACAAATGGAACAAAAGAGGTCATGGGGTCCTCTGGGGGAAATGTGTGGTGAAGGTAAGGGGGTAGCACAAGGAAAGGAGGAGTAGAAGACTGGTCCGGAAGGCCTTCAAAGGAAGTAAAGTTTGTTAAATTGCTCCTTAAGCTGCAAAGAGCCATTCAGGGCAAGCTATCAACATCATCATCAGCAGCAGCAGCAGCAGCAGCATTATCATCATCATGGTCATTATCATTACCATGCCGAGGAGGTAGGTGGTAACTGACCAAGTCTCTAGCTGATGCCTGATTTTAGAGGCCATGTATTTGTTTACTTGGAACATTCCAATTCAATTCAAGAGCTGGCATTTGAGTCTAGATGTCCAAACTCTCTGATATTCCCCTGACTTACTAAATTGAGGGCTAGTTTCTAGGGTTTGACTTGAAGATAGTTTTTATATCCTTGAATACTAGTTGTCTATAGTGTGAAAAATCTGAATGTATATAATAGAGCAGTAAAAAGGTGATACTTCATTTTACGAAAGATTTTTTTTTTTTTTTCAATTTACAAAAGGATCCACAGTGGTGTTCCTTTCCAGGGCAATGTTTCTCTAGCTGAGTAAGTGTTTACAGGTCATTAACTACTCCATGGAAGGACTTTGGTAGGGAAAAGGAAGGCTGCAAGGAAATTGACTCATAGCTCTAGCTTAGAGATGATGATTCAAGAGAATTAGAATGTGCTGGCCAACAGGTGTCTGCAGAGCAGATAGATGTGCGTGCTGAATTGGGAGAGAAGTAGAGAGCATGCTTCCTTCCCTCTGAGAACTTAGAGTCCCTTTGGAAGCAAAGACTTCTGGTGAAGTAACTATAGAGACACTGTGATGAAGACAGAAATTAAGTGCTAAGTTGTGTTCACTCACCTCTTAATCACTGTTGATAGGAAAATGGGCCGTGCTTTCCAAAAATTCCATTTACATACTGCTTTTCAGGACTCCTGCTATTGCATACAGTGAGGGAGGTTTGAGGAAGGACTTGGCCTAGGACTCCTCCTGGGAGCATGGAGAGAGCTCACGATGGAATGCAGAAGGTTGGCCGTCCTGGACTTTAATTCAGAGTTGGCACTCCAGCAATGGCCCAGGCCCTGATGGATGGTGGGAGAGAGAAGGTGGTGAGGAGAGAGGTTTGTACGAGAGGGGAGAGATGGACTCAGCAGGCTCTTCCAGAAGTGGTAGCTGGCTCAGATCTGTGTCTCGAACCGGTGGCAAAGTGGAAGGGGGCCATTCTATTTCTCTCTTCCTATTCTGCCTGCTGCTACCCTGAGCTCACTTTGGCTGTGTGTGCAGTGTGGACCAGGGGACAACAGCAGATTTCTCATCAGATGGTCAGCAACAGCTCTGTCTCTGCCTGGGAAATGGTTTCCAAAAGCTCCTGGTTGTGGCCTGGACACCTGCCTCACAGGGCTAGCCTTCGGGATAGTCCACTTTCTCCCTTTCCCCCATCTGTGGCAGCCTGCACCACCTTGCTGGGCAAGGCATTCTGTAAATGGGTTTATTGGACCTCCACTGTAGAGGTCATAATTTGTTTCTCCGGCTTCCAGGGACCCTCCCTGGTCCTAGTATTCGGGGATTTCATGAGCAAGTGCATGTTCCCCAAGTATTCCCTCACATACGCATACTGTTCATTCATTCCCCACCCCCCACTGTGTGGTCCTCAAAGCCTTCATCATCAATCAGGTTTTCACAACAGAGGGTGGCCCTGGCCTCCTTCTCTAGTTTGTTCCTCACTTTTCTATCAGTCTTTCTTGGATCTGTAGTGTGTTTCTTAGGTATTTAAAAAAAATATTCTAAGAAGAACGAAAACGTCTTTGTAATGTGGAGACTCTCAGATAAGTGGCAGTACCGTTTAGAGCCTGGAGCGTGCAGTGTGCCACCTCTGCCCCAGGCTCCCACAGCGGCATGGGCTTTGGGGCGAAGGGAGAGTACTGAATTGCCCATTCCTGAGCAGGAAGGGAATTGGAGTTTGCCAAGCATCTTTTATGTAGATGTGCCAGTTGAAGTTCCCTTTTGAACATTTTGACCTTCAGGGAAGTCCCAGACTCTCAAACCACAGGGAGCCGCATCAGGCACGTAATGTCTGCTCCCCAACCTGGAAGACAACCTGACTGCTTCCACTAGCTGAACCAGACTCATTTCTAGGGGGTTCTGCTTTGAGGTACTGATGGATGAGCCACTGCTATGAGAAGAAAGGAAGCTAGGCAGGACTTGGAGGTTAACTAGAGTGATGGGGCTGAAAAGAGATACACAGCTGGTGTGTCCCAGGTGCATAAGTAAGAACAGGTAGCTGATGTCAGTGCAGAGACCCAGCATCGGCCAGAAAAGAGATATGGCATCCACTCTTAGAAAGTACACACTGTAAGAATTGGTCTGGTGCAAACTAACAGTTGCTTTTATCAAAGGCCCCAAGGAAGGGTTTGGCCTCTGATTGGGGTGGGGGTGAGGGTGGGGTGGAAGAGGAGGGTTAGATCTCCTGGTTTGTGGCTGTTTGCTCAGGTGGCCTCTTTCGGAAGACTCTCTTGGTGGTGGAAAGTTAGGTTTTATTTCTCAGTGGGAATAAAATGATTTGTATGCATTGCCAGGTGGACTAGATCATCTGTCCCAAAATTATAAAGGAGGTGAAGGCCCCCTTGTCTGTATCCTCCCCACTTTGTCACTGTCCATTCAGTTTTCATCTGTCTGTCTGTCCATCCATCTGTCATATACAGGCACCTATCAGGTTCCAGCTACTCTGCATTCTCAAATGACCCTGCTCGCCAGCTTCACATGGTTTCTTCTGTTCTCTCCCTCCCTCATCCTTTTCTATTACTCTTGGGAAAGGGGCTAATGACCTCATTTCTGCTGAGGTGTAAGTAATAAATACCAGGAGGTATGTGTTTTCTTTCACAGAGCACTTACTCTGTTGTAAGTACTTTCCAAATATTAACTCATTTTCTTTTCATAGAAACTCTATGAAGCACATACCATTATTATTCCCATTTTTCAGATGAGTCAATTTTTTATTCTAGCTGAAGAAATGAAGTGTGGTGGTACACCACTATGAGCCAGGAATTATTTGTCATCACAGAACCAGCATCCATCTTCCCAAGTCTGGCTTTGGCTTTGCCAATGGAGGTTAGGTAGTTGGAATGAACACTTCTCCTTTTTGGTATTTCATCTCAGCTAGGGCCGTTTTTACTCTCCTCTTGCGTATCTCTGCAAATGTAGCATGAGAGTTGTAAGACCTTAAGGAATTAGAGATCATTTATTCCAACCTCCTTGTTTACAGTGGGGTGATTGGGTTTCTAGAGAGGTGATGAGGCCAGGCATGGTCACCTGGCTGGGTGGTGGCAATGCATAGATGAGGAGCCAGGACTCCCAGCTCCCGGCCCCGTGTCTTCCACTATCCCATACTACTCTGTCAGCACTACTGTCTCCCCACCTCACACTTCCTTAGTCTATTTAGCTAAAGGATCTATTGCCCCGGGAATAAGGATTTGCTTGGGTGTCTTAAGTAACGCACGTAAGGGTCACTCATGGGGCTTCATTTTCTCTTTCTCAGTTTATTGCCAGGAGCAGTCTTTGTTCCATTTTCTTCAGCTTCTTCTTCTTGAGTTGTTGTCTATTTAAGATGGCTTCCCCCTCTTGTCCACTTCCCCCCTACTCCCATGTCTTCCCCTAATCTGCTTCTGCCACTGCCTGGGGCCATGCGGTTCCTGTTGTGAGGCTCTAGCTCCTTCATGGATCTTTCTGCTTCCCGTTCACCCATTGTCCCCCAGCCCTGGTCTGTTACAGCTGATGGGCGTGGGGGAGGGGCGAAGAGGGTGAATCTTCATTTCCTCCTCTGGCTTTCTGTTGTCCACAGCACTGGGCAGCAGCTGTTTCCCCCTGGGCTGTTGTCTGAGAGAGGCCTTGATGTTGTCTTTCTTCCCAGGGCCTTTTGGCAAGGTATAAGTTATCTCCAGAACCATTGGCTGCTGTTCAACTATACAGTTAATGGGGGAGGTTAACCACCTCCTTCTCTAACCTAGTGGGGGGCTCTTAGGCCACTCAACACCACATTTAATTGTGCCCCTGACTCAGAAGGGGCCTCTGAAGTTTTGAGGTCTCTATCACTTTCTTAGGGTAATGGAGAGGTTTCTGCTTGGAATAAGGTGACATTTGGTAATTGAGCCAAACAGATGGCTGGGATACAGGCTTTGGAGCTGAAGTCCCAGGGGAATGGGGTAAAGGTGGGGCTGGCTGCAGGGTGATAATATGGGGGCTCCCTGGACTTTCAAATTCCAAACCTTATCTCTGTTCTCAAAACCTGAGTTGCCCTAGGTATTTACCTAAGAGAAATGGAAACATGCATTCATATAAACGCATACACATAAATGTTCATTGTAGCGTTGTTCATAATAGTCAAAAGTGGTAACAACCCAAATGTCCATCAGTAGGTGAATGGATAAATTGTAGTACAGCCATACAGTGGAATACTCAGGTATAAGAATGACCTACTAATACATTTCAACAACATGAAGCAGTCTCCACATTATTCTGCTCAATGAAAAAATTAAATACAAAAGGTGATATACTGTTGATTCCATTTATATGAAATTCTAGAAAAATCAAAATTATAGTGACAAGAAGTAGATCAATGATTAATAAGGGTCAGAATTAGGGGAGGGGATTAAGGGGAAGGAGGAAACATTTCAGAGTGATGGGAATGTTCTCTATCTTGATTTTGGTGGAGGTTATACAACTGTATACAATGAGCAAAATTCATTCAACTGTACACTTAAAATGAGTGACTTTTGTTGTATGTAAATTATGCCTCAATAAAGATAAAAAATAAAAACTCCATTTGAGTTGGACCAGCATGGAAAGCTGTCTGTCTATCTCTAGCCTTGAACTGTTTGCGTCTTCTCAGGACTCCAGCTGTCTCTGAGTGGGGCACCAAAGTACATTTCATGGAAATCATAATGCTCTTTGGATTCTGGGGAGATTTCATAGGAGTTGATTATGACTGGGAGAGAGGCAGAGGTAGACGGAGACGGTGTTACCCACCATGAGCAGAGCATGTGTACTTGGGTGAGAAATGCATGAGCACTTGTGAGTGTGTGAGGAAAGGAGTAAGTAAAGGGTGGGTATTTGTTGCATGGAATTCCATTGGGCTTTAATAAATAAAAAGAGGAGAGGGTGTCCAAGTCAGTCTTATTCACTGATAGATCTTCTCCTTGGGTAGAGATGCTAACTGTGTAATTGTCTGGGGAATTCTTGTAAAGTGAGAGTTTTTATTTGTTTTTGATATCCATCTTTCTCTCCGAATTTGTCTCTCATGCAGAGTTTCTAAGGTAGCATAAATGTGATATCTGAACTTATTTATTGGCAGACTTGTATGGAGTGTGTTTTCTGAACCCAGCTTGGTGCTAAAGCTGCATAGATTTGGGTCCTTAACATGGAATACCTCCGTGCACGCATACTGTTGGGCCCTACCTGGCCACGTGGCCTGACTCTGGGTCTTGGCTGTTAGGATAGAGGGAGGATGCCCAGGGTACTTTGATACGAACAGCCTGCCCAGCCTGGAGAATTATGGGCAACATTACAAATAATAGTTACATTAGTTGCTACCTTAGTTTTTTGCCTGGCCTCCCCTCTACTACACCCATGGCTAAAGGAAGCCAAGAATGTCCGTGCTTGCTGTTCTCTGGCATCAAAATGAAGTCCTTTTTAGTGATACTGGATTTAAAATAATATTAAAAGTATGTTTTTGGAACTTAGCTTTTTGCATGCAGGATGTGCTTCTGCTGAGCCTTACTTCTTTGCAGATGACCATGGTTAAAATACAGCTGGAAAGTGGGGTGCCTAGCTGGCTCAGTCGGTAGAGCATGTAACTCTTGATCTCGGGTCATGGGTTTGAGCCCCACGTTGGGGGTAGAGTTTACTTAAAAAACAACAACAACAAAACACGGCTAGAGAGTTGTACAACCTTAAAGTTGGTTTTCACATTGCGAAGATGTTATTTTTTGCTAACTCTGACAGCCAGACTCAGGTTGACCTGGCACATGCTCTGGTTGGCACACATACTTCACTTCTGCTCTTCTCCAGGGTGTGGGGTGGCTGTTTAAAGAGGGTGGATATTAATGCTAATCTTTGTGTAGCATAACGTGTTACTGCAGCTTGCCTTTTTTATCTGGAAGTTCAAGCAGATATCAGAAGGGAACTGTTTGTGGGCACAGAGATGGTTAAAATTACCATTATGGCCAGAAATGATATTTGGAAAAATAACTTCCCTTTTAAGAAGATAAATCAATTATTTAACCATTATTTTTTGAATTCCTAGGATATATGTTTATCAGATATCACAGGCTATCCTGGGTACTTTGAAATAAAACTAAAAGAAGTAGAGAATAGTGTCCCTGTACTTAAGAAGCACTTTGGGGAGAAATGGAGTTAAGTAGAATCGTAGGTAAGCAGCAATGTAAGGACTGGACATGAGGCCAGGGTGGTGCAGGAAATGAGTGTTCCATGAGGCTGAAGAAGGAAGAGATTGATTTTTATGCTGAGGTGATTAGTAGACCTTTAGCTGGGCCTTGAAACATGAGCAGGATTCCAGGAAGTCAGAGAGGAAGAAGAAAAGCCAGAAAGGAAATGAGAATGGAGAGGATTTTTATTTGAGCAGAGTATTTTCACTGGTGGAAGAGAGGGAACCAAGCCTAGAATAGAAATGTGAGGCCGGATTATGGAGCTTTGAATGGTAGCTTAAGGAGCTGGACCATATCCTGTTGACCATGGGAGACTATTGAATTGTTCTGAGCAGAGGATGAAGGCAGCATTCTAGGAGACATGAATTGAGGGTTCTGTCCAGAGGTGGGCTGGGCAGGTTGTTGGAATTCTTTCTGTAATGTTCTTCATCCTGAGTTCTCCTATGTTGATATATATGTTCTAGAGCATGGAGCTTGGTTGACTGTAGGGTTTCCTTTCGCAAGCAGAGTAGAACCAAACATTGTAGGATACTAGCGAGTGGGTCTGTTCTTAATGTAGAGGAACTTTGAGGTCTTGGAAAGTTTTCATTGAGCCCACATTATGGCTAGGGACTTGACAGGAATAAAGTTTAGAAGCAAAAGCCCATCAGGTTCCATATTGTTCTCTTGTCCCTCTCCTCCAGACCATCCATTTTGGGGAATTATTATTATTCAGGGCATGGATAATTTTTCATGGTGGCATTTATCATTTAGATGTGAGGAAGCAAGGTAGGCACCAAAATCTATATCCTTGAACTCTCTTTAATAGCATCTTCCTACTTTGGGTGTTAGTAAGCTAGCCTGAATTTAATGAACTTTTTTGGATAGAGTAAGAGGAAAATTGAGAAAAAGGGTAGTAGATAGGCATTTGGAAAGGAAAGAAGGTCTGTGGGCTCAGGAGATTAGCCAGGGAAGCACAGAAAGTCCAACTTGGAAAAAGCAGAAACCCTAGTGAGCCCAGAATATTCTGTAGGAAAACTAGCCTCTGTTCAGATTTGAGATGGTCAGAACATCTCTTCAGCCTCCTTCATGGTACTTCTTCCTAGAGGCAAAATTTTCTTTTGAGACAAGCGTTAGTCAAACAAGCATTTTTTGTTTATGGTTGATCCCTTGGCATGCAGCATGGCTCCTTGTCCTGGACAATGAGGAAATCATTTTAATGGCAGCCAGGGCAGCTGTGCATTTCACTGCAAAGGAATAACAGCTTCTAGGAGAGTTTGGTGGCTTTGGGGAAAAACTCACAGTGGCAGAAGTTAATTGGAAAGTAGAGTAGAACTGACTTCCAAAGGCTGGTATTATGTGGATTTGGATGTGCTGTGGGCAAAACGACATAAAGGAAATGGAATGAGAAATAGTGTAAGTGACTGGCAAGGACCCTATTGGCTGGTAGACTAGTGTTGACCGCTCCCCCAATGTGAATTTAGTGAGGTGTTTCCACTTTATCTTCCCCAAACTCTCGGAAGCAACAGTGTTATTGGGGTCTGAGACATCCTTCAGAAACTTTTTGGCCACCTATTGTTTATAACCAACAGCAATTTTTTCTTCTTTCTTTGAAGATAAATTCATTTTGGGTGGTAGTGACTTCAGGCTGTTTTTGAATCTTTGGCTATGGTGTGAAATTCTTTTATTTTTTATTTTTAATTTTTTTTAATTTTTACATCAACCAAAGCTAGAAAGTTTTACTGAATCCCCTTGCAGTATAATAAGTGTTTCCTTTCTTTGGGGAAGCAAACTATTTACAGCCCTAACAGGGTTTACAATGAATTGTATAAGTGATACTGACTTCTGTGTCAGCAAAAAATGAAACAAAAACTGATCATAGATGACATTACCTAAATGACAGTACCTACGTGTGTCCTTTCTTTCACATCTGCTGTAATCCTGTTATGGCATTGTCCTATTACCCCAAGTACTGTCATCTTTAAATGCTGTCAGATTGTAACTGGATTGCCAAGGACAGAGGAGGGGAATCAGAGAGAACACAATGGCATTTCCCAACACACCACAGAGATGGCTTTTTCCTATCCCATAGGTTGAATTCTTGGAGAAATTGTTTAGTTAAAATGATGACTCAGATGTCTTTTACAAGCTTTGATGAAATAGCCAGATTCACTCGTCATGTTCCTAGAAGGAAAGAAAGAAACATTCTCTTTTAACAGCTAATGAGACACACTCACTCTTCAAGGGGAATGTTAATGTTTCTGCATAACGAGAACTCCTTATAAGTATTATTATTGTGTTTTCAAAACCAGGTCAAAAGTAATAACAAAGAGAGGGCTCTATCTAAGAATTTAAAATCCAATCGTTTCTCATCATGTTTTCCCAGACTTGAGTAGGAGACTCCATTTTAGAGATGGGAAACTGAGTCATAAGACATTGAGAGGCAGATGTTACTGGACAGCTGGAGTTGGGAACATTTGTGTTTTGGATTTGTGCCACGTGTCCCTGTTCTTCCTTATATATTTAGACCAGATTCTTATCCATAAAACGTTCATAAATTTCCGGTACTCACCTTTCTGCAGTGTCCATAGGTAAATGGGTTGATGGGAAGTTGAGTGCATTGAAATTAAGCCTCTTGCTTTTTGCATGCCATTGCTCATAAATAAGGGAGTGAGAAATGGTTACCCAAGCACCCTTATTCAGGCTAGCTTGGCTGCCAGAGAATAGGGCTAAATTTAAGGGGACCAGCTAACACTTCTTTCTCGTGCCTCTTTGTTTTTTTGTTCTTTATTATTATTACTTTTTGCTTTGGATTTTATTACAGTATAATGTAGTCTTTCCTTAATCTGATTCTGTATTCATTTTTTAATATATAATGTTGATTAGTATGTTCTATTATTTATAGCCCTCCAGAAGGATCCCAGGGGAAGATAATCTCCATTTGAGGAGATGACTTCCCAATTTCCATACAGATGATGAAACAGTAACTGCCCACTCCATGGCCTCCCTCCCAAGTCTTCTTCTTACACTCTCGGTGTGTGGTGTGTGGGCCGCAGACACCCGAAAGCCTGACTGGAGGTGCAGCATGGGATGTGCTGACATTAACGCGAAAGGACTGGCTAATTGACTTGCAAAATATAGGTTAGGGAGTTTTATGGGATATCAAATTATCTTACTCTTTCTCTGATTAAAGACAAAATATTATATTAAGTAGATCATTACATGGGTAAAAGGTTAGGCCTTCACACACTTAGAGGTGCGGCGCTGGCTTCCCCCACCGCTGCCATGTGGCAGAGGCCCGTGGCAAGTAGCGGACGGATGGCAGGGAGACTCACTGTTCACAGAAATGTGAAACGTCCGAATAGAGACGTTAGATTTATAGGAGGGGCATTTGCCTTAGCTTTGAATGTCCTGAGTCTTTTTGATTCTGATAGAATAGACTCTCAAAATTAAATATTAATTTGTTCTGATTCCATTTCTGTTAGGGAAAAGGGCGAAGACATGAAAGACAGAGTGAGTGGTGGCCAGAGCAGTGGCCACGTTTCAGAGATGGGCCACTCTTCCCAGTCTGCCCACGAGTGGCGTTCACGGGGCATTGAGTGGACACATTCTGTCAAGGGACGCGATCACTCTGTGACTGTCACGCCACAATGCCTTGGTCAACCGTCTAATGTTATAAAATTCTTCCTGAAAGAAATTTCAGTCCTAATCCTGATGTTGAGTTGGAAGCTCCACACGTCTGATAATAATCTGCCAGCTAATCCACCATGCCTCTCATTTCTGTGCATTATTTATTTCAAAACCTGGGCTTGTGGTTTGTAGAAAGGGACAATTTCAAGGCTTTCCCGGTCAGATGTATTGCAAATGGGTAAATCTTAAGAAATTATCTCTTAAAGTGTGTGTGTGTATGTGTGTGTGTGCGCGCGCGCGTGTGCGCATGTGTAGAGTAAGTGTAAGTTTCTTGAATTTCTTACTTCAGTACTTAACTACACATGTGTGTGTAAAGCACAGCATTTGCCACCCTGTCTCTCTTGCTGTGTGAGAAGCCGTGGTTGCCAGGGTGGGCCAGTAGAGCTGTGGTTGGTGTCTTGATTTGATGGGTGGGGGAGAGAACAAATCACAAGTTATTCCCTGGAAATGAGCCAAGGTCCACCTGCAGAGCAGTGACCCTGAAAGCCCAAGCACCAGCCTCCCCAGGATGTCTTGACCTTCAGCAGCCTTCTTGTCAAACCACTTCAGAATGGAGAACAGCTTGCCTCTGTGCTGTACTGTTGACCTGTTGATAGACAGGAGTGTTAGAAACTTTGGGTAGATATGAAATTAGATCCCTAAGTACACTAAACAGACTTTGTGTGTTGCTGGGGGTGGGCAGGAGCAAAAGGTTGGAGAAAGAAAGTAGAGGACACAATAAAATATGCAGTCTTACTCTCTAGCCTTCCTGGGATGTATCAATATCTGTTTCCGAGAGAAGACAAAGCCATCTGTTGCGGAGATGGAGTTTGTCCGGAAGACCTGGAATTGCTGTGTGACCTTAGGGAAACACTTGCCTTCTCTGGGTTGAGCTCAGCCCTTGGTTCACCAGGGGCAGTGCTGGTATTTATAGACCATGTTTGACAGTCCCGAGTGAAAGGCAACTGCACTTCTCACCTCAGAATAGCAAGCCTTTCTTATATCTAGGTTGCTGGGACAGCTTCCTAGGAGCTTGGTGATGTTGGATGAAGGGTTTTTCTTCTGAAATGAGTTGATTGGTTTTTGCCACTTTCCACGTTATTTTCTGGGTCTAGGTGTTTTCTTATTTTTTCCACACAGGCAGTGTCTAATGGAATACAGAGTCTGCCATGGCTCACACGATCCTGTTTTGTCAGTTAGCTTTAAAGGCCCTGAGGGTTTTCCTGGGACTGGTGTCTGGAAGCCAATGGCCAAAGTGACAACAACAGGATGTGGGTGGGGGCGTGGGCCCCGTTGGGGTTAGAGGCCCGCTGCATCTATTGGGGATGCTGTTCTTGGGAATCTTGCTGGGGTTGCCTTGCCCCACCCTGCCTGGTTGCTTTGACATTATCTAATTCTGGGTTTGTGTGAATTCATCAGTCTAGCCTATGGCATCCCACCCCATCCCATTCCGTTGTATTTCATAAGCTAGCAACTGCAGGGCCAGGCTTCTGTTATCCTTAGCTGCCTGCGTTTGTCTGCAGGACCTCAAGGAAGGACTGGGTCTTCTTAGGGAATTGGGCCCAGTGTCAAACTTGGAGTCAACGTGGGAACCATGGCAGCACGGGATATTGTTCTTCCAGGGCTGTCCCTTGTTCTTGGTGGGGGTGTGCAAATAGTTTTTATGTATCCTATTTTGACTTAGATAGTGGTTTCTTTTTTGGCCAAGTCTTAGGCAAGTGCCACACAGCATTCCTTCTTGGCCTAAACTTGATGAAATTTAGATGAATTTGATGAAATAAGCACAAATTTACACACACATGGTCATGGACTCATCACCCATCCCCTTATCCACCCCAGCACATACCCCAAAATGAACTATTCCTAAGTGAGAATTCCCGGAATTTTGAGGTCTTCCATTGGAATGGTGATAGGGGCAGAAAACCTTAGCCCCATATGCATTTTTGCCTGAGTTGCTAACCTTTCCTTACTTCTTCCTCCTTTTCTCCTCCCCCTTCCAGTTCCCCCTTTCCTTAAGAAAAAACAAGTGAGCCATGCTGGAAGTACAGGCTTGACCTCCACCTCACCAGGTGCAGCTGCTGACCAGCGCAAAAAATAGGAAATATTTTTTTAAAAGAAGGTTGGGGGGTGGCGGGGGTAGTTTCTGTTCCACAATCACTGCTGTTTCAATAAAAAGCAACCTGGTTTATTTGTAAAACCTACTTCCCTTTCTGTGAATGTGACCGTTTTCAATAGCAGAGGACCCTGATGTGTGTGTGTGGTGGGGGTAATGGGAGGGAAGGTGACAGAAGGGAGATGCTAGAAAGAGGATGGAAGGAAGAGAGACAAGAGGTTGCAAGGAGAAGGAAAAGGGGAAGAGAGAAGGCAAGGAGGGAGGCAGGAAAGGGGATTGAAATTTGAGCTATTTTTAGCTGAATGTGCATGCAGATTTCCTCAGGCTTGTTGGCTGTGGGGAAACACTGTGTGGGGACAGTCACCTTGTGTGTAACTTCCTGCATAGCGGCCATGGTGACTAAATTTTCTGACACTGTCAGAGTTTGGACAACCCTGCCAGCTCTTGGAAGGACAGCCCAACAACTGTCATAGGCAAAGCATCAAAAGCGTGAGCTGTCAATAGTGACCTGCATTTGCAGAAAATCTGAGGGCTTTCTAATTAACGGAGGAGCTCTAAATTAGAGTAAAGCTGTTCGACAAGCCCCCTCAGATGCGGGAAGTGTCACGGCGCAGATAATCATTACATCTAACAAGCTTCTGATTTTTAACAGAAGCTACGAGGTGAACTCGCTTATAATGGTTCAGTTTCAAGGGGGAAAAAATGCCACCCCCTTTCCAAAAAGGAAGCGGGAAAGAAAGAAGGGAAGAAAGAACAAGAAGGAAAGAAAATGGGAAGGGGGGGAATGAAAAGAGAGTCTCATGCGGGTACTTTGGGCAAATGCTCAGATCTCATCCCTGAATTCTTGCCTTTGTTGCTAGCTGAGGCTTTCAGATACATCTTCTGTTTTAGTTTTCCCTTACTGTAATCTGTGTCTGCTAATATGCCAGCTCGTTCAGTTGAGGTTTCCCAGAGACAAGCATCTTCTGTGAGTTATTTCTGACCATCGCGCATTCCATGGGGTCTGAATTGTTGAAAGCAGTGCCCCAAAACTAAACAACTTGAACATTACAATCAAAACACATGATACAGACAACAACTGATTAGGGTTCTACCTTGGATGGAGAAACAGACTAGGGGCTGAAGGGGGCTGCAGCTGGACCTGGGGACTTGCCTGAGATCACTTGGGGTTCATCTGAGCTCAGGCCTCCTGATCCTGTCCAGTGCTCTTTGCACAGGGCAGGGGGATTTGAATTCCAGTTTGAGGCATTGATTTAAACCAGCTTTGAGAGGCCTGAATGGAGCTGATCGTTTGTGTGCCTTCCTTTGGGGGTGCTTCCCTCGCAAGACCCTTTCTCTACCATGGGATACACATTAGAGGAGGAGAGGGCCATAAACCTTGATGGTTGGCTCCCAGTTGTTCAGGAAGTGCTGCGTTAGGAGCAACACTTCTTTTGCTTGTGTGGCTCCCCCCAAACCACCCACACTATCCTTGCAATTATTCATGGGCAATAAAATAATGTAAATCACACTGCCTGATTCTTCTCAAACAGCTTACAAAGTAATCACAGGCTGAGGTGCAGGTTTTCTTGCAGAGTCTTTATCAGTAAATCAGATTTTGAGCCTTTATCAGCAAAAGTTAGATTTAAACATCATTCCTGTAATGTTTGAAAGAAAGATTTGTTTCGGTGGGGACTCTGCCAATCAGTGATCTTCCAGCTTGACTCTGCTATCAATTATTGCTGCAATTATTTGTCTAGTTGGATATTTAAAATGTCATCAGAAAGAGATGATTACATATTCCAGAAAGCAAGGCACTGTATAATCAGATGAACTGAATCCTGTTAAATGTAGTGTGGGACCAACCTGTCCTTCAAAGTATGATTGTTGAGCTACCACCAGAGCAGCCGCCTTCTGCCTGGTTTTCAGGAAGCTGATCTTAACCTTGGGATGCAGTGCGCTGCTGGGGTCGGGTGATACTCAATTATGGGAAACTTTCCAAGTCCGAAAATGGAATTGCTCCTTCAGATACACGAGAAGTGCATTTTGGTTATCTCATTCAGTTCATCTGCAAATCTATAAATAAGAAGTCCCTCTATTCTTCTTGCTTCCTGTGGATTTAAATGCCAAATCCTGATTTGTGGCAACGTTGTCACATGCCCCTTTTCCCACTCTCTATGCCTGGTGCCCAGGATCTAAGCAGTGGCAGTAGAAATTACAACTGTTTGGAAGCCAAGAAAAAGCTCCATTTCTCACTTTTCTCCAATTCCGGATATTCTCGGCCCTGCTCCATCTATCAGCCTTCTCCCCACACACCTCCTCCACTGCACACCCTCCTTCTGTCCGCTCCACCAACAGGAAACAAATGCAGCTTCAAATTTATTTTTTATTTTATTTTTTTTGATGGAGGAAGAGAGAACACAACCTGAACAACCAGCAACAACAACAAAAGCTCCAACCAAACTAAAGTCTAGACAGAATGGTCCCAAATGTCCCAAATGTATAGAAATTCCTCCTTAATAGTCTGACCCTGTTTCGGGGCACCAGGGGTGCCCTGATGAGTAGGATTTTCTGTCTGAAAGCGACAGCCAAGCCTTCAGCTGGGAAACATTAGTTCATCCCCATTCTTAGACCTGACTCTCGGTTGCAGAGGTGTTCTCTGTGTCTAGGTGGGTTTCGTGAGCTAGAGAACATGGTGGGCTGGCTGGCAGGGCTTTTCCCAATTCACTTCCTACTGTGCAGGCTGAGCTCTTATGATTCCATGACACGTTGGTGGTCAAAAGACTCTCCCACCCGAATATAAAATGCCCTGGGGGGTTTGTTAAGAAATTAATCTCGTCTGCGAAAACAGAAAAAGCACCTTTTAAGACATTGGAGCCTTGGGTTGTGTGCGCTTGTGGGAGAGAACAACATGTAGGGGGTGGAACATCAGGGAAAAAAATGACTTTAAAAAAGTCACAACCCATTGAAATGGAGAAAAAGCACTGCCCCTGCTGTGATCACTCATAGCCAGGAGCTGGCAGTGGACAGTCCTGTCATCTTTGTCCCTTCTCCTCCTTCACTGGCTATGCTCTTTACCTGGGTTTCCCTGCCAGGCCCTGTAGCTTGTGGCCTGGGTGGCCTCAGTTCCAGCCCGAGGTGACAGAGGTCAGCTGACCACACTGCCCTTTTGTGGTGGGGGTGGGGGTGGGGGGAGCAGATACCGCTTTGACCCTTGAAAGTGGGTTATCTGCTTGTGGTGGGTGAGGTGTAGTGTATTAAAACCACACAACAAAGGTGTGAAGGGCCTGGTTTAGCTCTTGAATGATGGAGAGAGGGCCTAGGTTCTAAATGTTTTTACCGTTCTTGGGATTCCTGTTCTATGTTTGTTTTCAGGGGGTGTGTTTTTCTCTTCATGCCGTCCAGCATGTCCCAAGCAGAGGTGGGGGCCTGGGCTTGGGCATGGGGATCTGGGTAGGAAGGGAATTTCTGCGGGGTTGTCTCCTAAGCCCATGGCCATGGTTTTACACTCCACGGACCTTGCCAGTCCCTTGGCTGGGAAGCCTGGGCCCCATAGAACACAGGCAGGGCTTTGCCTTCTTTGTTTCCTGGGCCTCCGCTGGGCTGTGCCGGGAGATGGTGCAACTTAGGTGATAGGGTCTGGGTGGCTGCAGGTGTTTTCCTGCATCTGAGGCAGGGAGGCATCCGAGACCAGCCAGCCTTCAATGCATCTTCCATGGCTAGCTTCCTAGCCTTGTTTAATCCCTTTTAGTGGAGCAAAACCAAGGGTTCTAAATAGAATTATTTGAACTGAAGAACTTCACACTGTTCTTTCTCTTGGGGCAGAAAGATAGGGGTGTAGGTGGGGGATGAGAATAGAGGGAAGTGTGGGAGATTACTAAAAAAAAAAATTTAGAGAGGGAAAGGAAAGGGACCCAGATTAGGTAATTGGGGCCAATTCACCAGAAGACTTCAGAAAAGTTGACATCGATTGTAACTCTTCTAACTGTGTAATTACACAGCATTTGGAAGGTGAATTATTAACCCGATTGTCCATAACAACCATTGAGTAAATATACAATTACAGATTGCCAAAATTGTACAGTGAACCGATGGGCCAGCAGCCACTTTCAAGGGGCTGTAATCATCTCGTGGGTCAAGGCTGACCTGGACGTTCCTTGGTTAATGAATCATTTACTGGAGAGACCTCAACAGCCTCAGGAAGAGAAGGTTCCCTTGGTCACTGCTGGCTCCATGGCAGCTCCTTCCAGCCAGGTGGTTGGGAATAAAGAGCTCTCGAACATGGGGAAGGCCACTGAATAGCGCTTAATTTCTGAGTGCTTATTGAGGGACTTTTCTTTGCCCAGAATGGTGTCAGATCATGAGAGGTGGACAATACCATCTTGGTTCTCAGAACCCTGGGGTTTAGTTGAGGAACCAGTGCCGGTGGGTACGCGATGATCTCATGGAGCCCTGGACCCAAGAGAAGTGTAGTGTAGAGCTGAAGACACAAGAATGGCATATCCTTTGCATTCCCTTCCATTGTCTAACCAGGGGCCTTTGTGCCCCAGCTCCGTGAGCCTCAGTGCCCCCAGCCCTAGGTGAAGGGGGGCAGTAATCCCAGTGGGGCCTCCTCCCGGGGAAGTACACAGCCCTCTCACACTGAGGAGCCAGCCTGTGTCAGCCAAGAGCCTCAGGCCATAAATGCAAAGTATGGTTGAACAAAAGCCGCTTTTGAGTGAGAAAGCTGAGTGGAGTTGTCCCAACCTGTCAACTTCAGATTTCTTTCCTCCTCCCCATAAATCAAAAAACGGTTGGTGGAAGGGAGGGACAGAAGCGTTTCATTTTCAGATTTTGTAAGAAAATAAAATCAAATCAAAAGAACCTGTCCCACGCTGATACCTTACATGCCAGGTTTGAGCCTGAGGCAAATTTTTGTGGCCATGTAATAAGCCTCTTTAAAATGGTGACAGACCCTTGACTCTTTGCCTTGAATTACACTGATAAAAGACATTTTATTGCGTTAGAGCTGGGGCAGGAGTACAGGACGGTTCTTGCCTGGTCGGCCTCTTTGAAACCGTGTCAGCCCTGCTATCCACACTCCCCACCTCCTGACAGGGTTTGAGCACCATGGCGGCGGAGATCTGTGGGCCTGTGACAGAGGGGGCTTTCTGCCCAGCAGTGGAAAGTTGAGGCTCTGGACGTAAAAGGATTTCAGCCTGAGGGGCTTGTTAGAGAGAGGGGAGTGTGTCCGTTCTTAGTAGACATGAGAGATCTTGACATTGGTGGTTCCAGGTCATTCTCATGGTTGGGACTGCATGGAAATAGAGCATGGCTGGGAAGGCTAACCCTCTCAGACCTATATTTCCTAGGCAGTCTTAGAGAGATTCCAAAGGCAAAATGATTCTGAAGTGGAGGGTCCCTTTATCCCCCTCTTGATCCCTATGGAATAAGGATACAGGGATTGTGGCCCCTTGGCCCAGGGAGGCCAGGCGTCCACAAGCTGAGCTCCCAAGTGAACCTGCCCACTGGGTAGAAAGGAGATGAGATGGTGCGTTCTTGGTTTGAAGGGCTCAGAGGTGTCTGATAACTTTGGGTGTTACCTCTGCTGAATCAACAGAATTAGTAAACCCAAGAACAGCCAGCAACACCCACTCTGTGGCTGGATTGGGAACTCTTGAATGAGTGCAGATGATGCATGTGGGCATCTCTTTTTTATTCAGGAAATTCTTTCCAGGTTGGTCAGTGGTATAAATGAAAGATTAGAAATTGGGTAAAAAGCCAGGAAAGTAACTATAAAGCCAAGAAAATAGGCCTCAGATAAATAGGCTGTGTCTGCCTCGCCTTCGTTCTGTGGAACTCTGTCAGAGAGGTTAGGGCTGAGGCTACAGCTGGGCCGCTCTGTGCCCAGAAGGAGGGAAGGTGCTGAGGGACTGGGGAGACAGTAGCAGAAGTCGGAAGAGCTTGTGGGCGGGCAGAGGCCTGTTTCTGAAAGGACTGGCTGCCTTGGGATGAGGCCTGGCCTCACAGGACCAGAACCCTTGATTCAATCTCACCTCAGGCGAGAGGGCAGCCTAGTTTTGTTCCCGAAGAAATGTCAGAGCCTGACCTGCTAGACCATTTTTTTTTTTTCTCTTTCGTTTGTAGAGCTTTGAAGTCTTAAATTAGTTCTCACAATTTCCGAGCACTTCTGTATTAACCATAGGACATAACAGGTTTTCATTCTGGAGAATGGCCAATTCTGGTTCTAAGGATCCCTTGGCCAAGATTGTCACAGAGCGTTTGGCCTGCAGAGTCTGCCTTCCCCACTGCCTCAGATGCACGCACACACCACTTTATAGTCCCAGGAAGGCAAGTGATTGCCTGTGAATGGCATAAAGATTTGTGTCTAGGGGCGCCTGGGTGGCTCAGTTGGTTGAGTGTCCGACTTCGGCTCAGGTCATGATCTCACTGTTCATGAGTTCGAGCCCCGCATCGGGCTCTGTGCTGACAGCTGGGAGCCTGGAGCCTGCTTCAGATTCTGTGTCTCCCTCTCCCTCTGTCCTTTCCTGGCTCATACTGTCTCTCTCTGCCTCTCAAAACATGAATAAATGCTAAAAAAAAAAAAAAAAAAAAAAAAAAGACTTGTGTCTAGACACCACACTCTGCCTTGGCTCACCTTGAGGGTTCCTGAAGTGAGTGGTGATGAGGGCCATACTTAGTGCCCAGGAAGGTAGACTGAACTCTGACTCCCAGCCCTGCCTTCACGACCTGCAACGGGATGCTTTTGACATCTACTGTGTCCTCGCTGGGGAGGTGAGGATAACACCTTCCCTCATCCGCAGGACCACTGTGGGGCCAGAATGTGAGGAGGATGCTTTGGGAAGAAGAGGAACATCTCCAGAGAGGCCAGGATATACTTCCTTAAGAAGGGGCCGGGTTTGGAGGCCTGACACGGCCTTCCCGGGGCTGCCTGTTCTTTGGGGCCCTTTTCCCTTGAATGGTTGCACAGATCAGTTCTGGAAGATAAGACCAGAAGACTCTCCAGCTCCCTGGGTGGTCAACCATGCCTCTCCCCTCCCTTGTCTCTCCAGCAGCACCTCTGCCCTACCCTGCAACGCCCAAGAACACCTGAAAATGTCAGGGATCTCCTTATAAGTGCCAAGCTTGGGTTTGCTTAAATTTATTCTGGTATTTGCTTGAGACTCATGAAATGGTGGTATAGAGGCATAAATTACATTTGTCATGAGCTGACACCGATGAAAAGGTTCGGGGTGGCCTCTTCAGAGTAATTTGGGAGTTGCATGTTCTGTTGGCTTTGATAGACCAGTCCTCTGCTCTGGCTGGTGTCATCAGAATTAAATGTTTGCTAAGCAAATGGTCAGTCTCATTGGATCCATCTTTATAACCCAGATGCCTTTTCCTCCCCTCAGGCATCTAATACTTAAGCCAGGAGAAACTCAAGTGCATGGTTTTCAAGGCTTTCCGGGTGTCTGGGACTATGATTTTCCACCCTTTTCTTCATTTCTCCTGTGGGTAGGGGGGCGTGAGTGCTATCTGTGAATATATTTGCATGAGGCTGGACAGTTGGGGTGGCGGAAACAAACTCAGAACAGCTTCTTTTTATCTGCCCCCTTCTAACCACAAAGGTATTGCAGTTGAGCCCCACCTTAAGAAAGCCCCAAAACGCACGAAATCTCATCAATAGCAACTGATAAATTAGAGGGTGATTTTTCACATTACAGAAAGATTGTTAACTTTTCAAAAGGTTTCGCCACAGGGTTCCTTTAAATAGTGAGCTCCCCCACTGAATTTAAAGTGTTTGTTTACAGATCATTAACTACTTGACAGAGAGGTTGGGGAGGGGGTGGAGGAAGAAGCACTTAAAAGGTAAAATGTTAGAAGCCCTGCCAATTTTCGATAGGCCTGGAAGGGTGATGAAACATCTCTGAAATGATGTTGGTTAGCAAATGTGATTCAGTTTACAGAAACTCACTTTACACATGGCTTTCCAGGAACCTTTCAAGTTGGTTGAGGGCAGGGATCACAGGACACTGGGGCCTTGCCACCCTGGTTTGAGGTGGCCTGGAGAGGACTCTGGCCTTCGTTAGAGCCCCGTGGGTGCCAGGCTCTGGCATGAGGCCGAGCTTTGCCACTGGCCTTCTGGCACAGACAGCAGAGACCTTTTCCCTTGACATTTAGCCCGAGTTTGTGGAAACTTTCTTCCTGGTCCTCTGTGACCTTCAGTCTCTTTGGCTCTGGACCCGCCTTGGTTTCCTCCTTGAAGCTCAGACAGGTGAGATTTGCAAGATTGTGCCCCAGGAAGTTGAAATCCACCACCAGGGCCTACTTTCTGAGTCTAAGAATTAGCCTGGCAGCTGGACCCAGCCCACACTGGCCTGGAGGTTCATCCTAGTCCCTGCAAGGTCACTGGGGCACAGGCCCATCCTGGCCGGCTTTTAAGATGGCCCCTACCAGGTCTCTTAACTGCATCCCAAACTCCTGTTCCATATCTGGTCTCAAGGAGACTTTGACTGGCATGGGAAACAGGAGGGAGAAGTCATCATGCATCTGATCCAGTCTTCTCTTTTTAAGGATGAGAAAACTTAGGGTCAGAAAGGGGAAGGGATTTACTCAAGGTCATGCACAGCTGGTGCCTGGCAGAGTTGGGACTGAAGAATCTGGATTCCTGACTTTGTGCCAGCAGCCTCTCCGAAGGCGCGAGTCCCTGACATCATAAAGGAAAAGAGTCTGGAGAGTGAGGGTCAGTGGTGTTCATAGGGGAATGCATTGGGCATGGGCATCGTTCCCAAATTCTCCCAAATTCTACCTGAAAAAGACCCCAGGTAGAGGCACACATGCACCTGCACACACACACACACACACACACACACACACACACACACTCGTATACTCACGCATATACTCTCACAGTCACGCACACCCCACCACACACAAACAAAATCCTCACATTAGGACTCAGAGGAGGGGTGAGGGTAGCCCCGCCATACCCATGGCTTTGAAGAGAAGAAAGGGGGGAAATTTGGAGGGAAGGTCAAGTTGATGACTGAAGAGACAAAGCAGTGTAGGAAAATCTCCACATTTCTTGCACAGTCATTTGTTGAGAATGTGTCAGCAAGTACAAGCCCATCTGAAACTGGCAATGATACATCTGAAATAGATTATTTAAGCCAGGGAGGCAATATTGCAAAGAAGAATGTGGCTATCAACACTTGTTTGTCTGACTCAGAGGAATAAAACACACTGAATCCTGCTTCAGCAGACCACCCACCATTCATCAGGGCACAAAAATGGAGGTGGGGGAGAAGCAAAACAGGACGGATGAACTTGCATAAAGAGTTTCTCAAGCATCCGCATGGCTATGTCCCTTATTTTAAGAAAATGTGATATTTGAAAATAGGAACTTATGAAAGCTGAGGACTTCACAGACGTCCTCAGAGGGTTTATTTAGACGAACACATCCTCTGTTGTCAACTAAAGGAATCGGTGTACAATATTTTGATTTAAATGTAACTACCTGTTGGGCCCCATTTGCTATGTGCACACCTTGGCCTTTGCTCCTCTGAGCATCTGTACCTGCTTTTGCTTTTGTCTGGAAAGTCCTTCCTCTTGGCTTTCCAGGTGCAGTTCATAAGTTACCTCTTCCTGAAAGCCGCTCTCTTGCCTTTCAAGTGGAAGTAATTTCTCTTCCTTTGAATTTTCATAGCGGTTTATCTGTGCCTCTCTCATGACACACTTTCTGCATTGGAGGAGAGCGATTTCTGTCCAGGCCTTCTCTTCTCTGCCTCATTGAGGGCTTTACTGGCAAGTCTGTCTGGGTTTTCTTTGTGTTACCCCCAGATGCTGGCCCATTGCTCTGGGCATTACAGGCCCTCAGTAAATAGTTGTTGAATCAACACATGAAAGAGTGAATGAATGGCATTAACCTGAATAACACATTTTGCATAGTGAGGTACACAGTTAAACAAAGAAAAAAAAAATCTGTCCTAAGACAATTTGTCTTTATAGAGTTGCCCTTCCAGTCTCCTTGATTAGTTCCACCATTATAAGGCAAAAGCTTAAAGTGTAATAAAAATTTATCTAATTCACAATCAAGTGAAAATACTTTGGGCCCAGAGCCAAAGAATATTATTGGAGCGCACTTTTTTCAACACCCTAAATTTAACCAGCTGGAATTCTTTTTTTTAAAGTACCATCCTATTCAACCTTTTTGAAATGAAGGATTTGCCTTTTAGTGGGAAATCTGCATTTCAACACAAAGATGGAACACAATGTCTTTGGTTTAGTTATTCTTCAGAAAACTAAGCTCTCTCTCTCTCTCTCTCCCTTTTTGAATTACATGCTTTGCTTAAGTTAAAGACACAGATTGCAGAAAATTTTGTTTAGGCCTGACAGATTGGTGGCTTGCATTTTTTGCATTTTTATAGATAAAGGGGCATGAAAGGTGTCATCTCTCCTCCCTTTACAGAGTGAATTTCTAGGAGAAGAACTCAAAAGGTGAAATTAATTTTTAGATAATCAAGGTTATGAGAGAATAGAATTGGTCAAAAAAGAAAAAGAATTTTTAAGTGAGTGATTGATGAAATTAGAGTCACCGACGAAGGATTAAGGAATATAGAGATCATGAGCAAATTTCAGCAAAGTAGTTTTGTTAAGTGTGATATCTCCAGAATTCTTGCTTGCTTTCATCTGTACAAGATACACTTTTTAAATTTTTTTTTAACGTTTATTTTATTTTTGAGACAGAGAGAGACAGAGCATGAACGGGGGAGGGTCAGAGAGAGAGGGAGACACAGAATCGGAAACAGGCTCCAGGCTCTGAGCTGTCAGCACAGAGTCCGATGCGGGGCTCGAACTCACGGACCGTGAGATCATGACCTGAGCCGAAGTTGGACGCTTAACCGACTGAGCCACCCAGGCGCCCCAAGATACACTTTTTAAAGAGCATCACAATTTGGTAAAACCATAGCTAGTAAAAAAAAAAAAAAAAAAAAAAAGATGGAAAAAAATGCTTATTTAAATGCTCATTTCTAGAACAAAAGGGAATGCAATTTTGACAATATCAGAAGGTTAATTAAGAAGTCTGTTAGCAATGATAAAGCTGGCACATTTTCAGTTTAGATTGACATGACTCAAGACATAGGCATAGCTAATGTTTGCTCTATAATACTTTGTTAAGACACAGAATCAGAGAGAGAGGCGCTGGTATCTATTGTAAAGGGAGGGTTAAGAGCTAGAAGGGCATTTGGTGGACTTGCTTTCCGGTTAAAGAAGCCTGTATCCCAGACTAGCTGCACTCGTTATTTTTGTGATTTGGATCCAATAATAGTGATAAAATTGGAATTGGTTCATTCAGGAAACTGTACAAACTTTCAGGATGTGTTTTAAGTGTAGTCTGTAAGTTGGCTACTGCCTGGGGAAGAGGGGATTTGAGGATCTTGGAGCTGGAAAAGAGTGTCAGGGTCCTTTATTTTGGCCTATATCACCAATATAGAGATCCTTCCCCATTACGGTGGGTTATCATTCATTCTTTTCTTGAAGACCCAGAGTGAATGGGAGGTTATGGCTTTCCAGGGTGACCCGTTCCACTTGGGGACAGTTGTACTCCTTTTGTGCCCTAGCTAATTGGAAAAACAGGGAAGTTTTCTAAAAACATATGTTTAAGAAAGGAAATATATATACACCTATATACATTTCAGGAAACATCAAACACCTATATGTCTGTGTTCTCCTCTAGAGAGGCCTGGGGATTTAATACCTGAAAAAAGTTGGGCACCCAGAACAGTCTCTAAGTGTGTTGGAAATGATGCTTTGTGCTTAGCTGTTTCGGCACATGTGTAGATCAGCAGAATTACTTGTCGATGAGAAAGACTCTAATGTGGCTGCATTACATACCCAGTGATTAATTTCAGAAACAAACAGCATGTCAATAATAAAGGAGTCTTTGAGATGTTCTTGAGGAAGCCTAAAACTTGACTCAAGGACCTTAAATTCCAGGGACATCCCACCCGGCTTAGAGAGCTCTGCATCAAAAGTCAGTACCCCACTGTATATAGAAATGTAAAGTGACCAATGTATAACCTTAAATCAAAACCATTCCTGATTTACTGCAGGTTTTTAATGAGACCTGAAAAAATAAGATTCATTCTTTTTCATTCAGGCATCAGGAAACATTGCAACCTAATAATGCATAAGGCATTTCTGAGGAGATGCCCAAGTGGAGATGCTGGGTCTAGAGAGACCTTTATGAAACAGAACAGGTTAAAACACCTTTCACCAGAAGAGCACAGGCATTTGAAAAGACTGATCCAGAAGAGGGCAACACATCACATTTGTGAGCCCAGACAGGGAAACAGAGTCCAGGTTTACCCCACCCATGCAGTGTGCCACAGCTGCTTCCTCAAACATTTCAGCTTTTATGAAAGTGGTGAGGACACCATCTGTCTGACATAAACTGGTTTGGATGTTGTCTAGTGCAAAGAGCGCCCCGTACTTGATAGAAAGCCTGGGTCTGTTCCCTGCTCTGTCAGTGAGGGAGGTTGGAATTCCACATGAAGGGATTCTTAGGGATGTCCTGGGCTTGCTCTGTTTTGGACAGTTCTCGTCCTGAAAGAGGTGAATCTCAGAAGGGACAAAAGTCTCATAGCCAATCTGGCTCTCTGCCAGCGGAACATGCTTCCAGCTTCCGTGCCTCCTCTTACCCCAAGACAGCATTGTCTTAAACTGGGCTGTGTCCTCAAACCACCTGGGGGACTTGTTAAACATAGATTGCTGCATGTCTCCCACCTCCAGGTTTTTATTCAGTAAGTCTGAGAATTTGTGTTTCCAACAAGCTCTGAGCCATGCTGATGTGCTGTGCTGATGCTGGGCCTGAGGCTGCCCTAAGAGAACCACCAAGGAAACAAAAGAGAGCAGAACTAGATTTCCCACTTTCCAGCCAGCTACCTGAGCCCACCACTCCCTGGGGGAAATGGAGAGAAAAGGCCCTCAAAGGGGTGGGGGGAGGCAGGCAGGTAGAGATGCTCCTTGAGTGTGATGCTTCAAAGCATTAATTGTGAGACTTTGCCTAAAATATGATGAAATCACTGAAAGCATCATCGCAAGAAGTTAAACCCTAGGGAGGCTATTAACAACTTAGCATTTCCAGTTCCTGTGGGAATGTCGACAACTTACCAAGGAGAATGTGTGCAGAGGCTGCAGAATCAGCGGGGGTTCCCCATTGCCTGTGCTTTGACAGTCTTCCTGGAGGAAGAGAAATTCAAGTATGAGTCTCTCAGAAAGACAATGTCAATAGCTTGTTAAGCTGATAGAAAGGGGTGTGTCCCTCTTCAGCCGGCCAAATTCTGCAGGGGAAGCAGAGGTAGAGGGTGAAAACCGTGGGGGGGGGGGGAGGGGGGAGAGCCAAGAGGCTCAGGAAGCAGGTCAGGTGTTGTTGTTTTCCAATTTTGAAACCAAGTCAGTTCATTTGGACCCTTTGAAAGGCCCACTCAACACCCCTGGGTTGGACTCCCTCCCGAGAGGTTGCAATGAGAGAAGTTGTTTCTCCTAATGGGTCAATGAGTGCCTCTTAACTGGCACTCCTTGGGCAGGAACCAGGGGGAGGAGATAGATGGATCTCCCAGGAAAGAGCACTGGTGGGAAGCAGGAGAGTAATTCTGATCTTCACTTTGTGGTTAACTATCAACATAGCTTGTGGGCTAGTCACTTAATTTCACAAGCCCTCAGTTTCTCCATGTGTAAAATGAAGGCGTAGACCTGATGATCTTGAAAGTTTTTCACAATTCAAAAACCAAAAACAGGTCATGGTACCAGATACCCAGATACTCTCCTCGAAGAGCCCTTGCTTTGCCATGTGGCCTGGCCCACTTCCCCACAGGGCCCCTGGAAACTCAGCTTGTTCAGGGCCCCTGGAAACTCAGCCATGTGTAGACATGGTTACCAACCAGACATAAATGCAAGTGGTCAGGCCTGGGTTAGGTTAACATTCCTCTCATTTCTTGCTGGAGGCCTATCAAGGCACCTCAGCTTCTCCTCTCAGACTAAATGGCAGGGAATTTAAAATCAGACTGTCCCTGTGCAGGTGTCCAAGTACATTGTCGCATTTCTGCTAGGGTTACGGAGTTACCTCAGTTGTGTGGGTCTTTAAGAAAAGGATCTCAGTCTTGGTGAAAACCAACTTCTGAAATGGCTAAGACGAGAACAAGTGCAAAAATGGATTCTCAGATTTCTTGTTGAAAAACACAATGACTAAATCTGTAGTTAATTTTGCCCTATACTCTCAATACCCTGTTTATAATATACACAGTCAACTGAAGACGTGCTTGTTTTTTAAGTCCAGTCTTTGCACTTTTGCTGGTTCATTTTGTGTCATTAATTCTGTTTGGGGCTGGAGAGAAGGACATGCCTGTATAGATGGACTCAGGCTAGGCAGGGCCTCCACAGCAGCCTCCCTTTGCAGGCCTGGTAACAACATAGCTTAACAACAGAGCATAAGAGCTTCCATGAGCAATATGCCATTGTTACCCACCATGCTTCTCATGAAAGGAAACCTTGTGCTGACTGCCCTGGCTGTTCTTGGCAATGTGAATCTATATAAGGAGAACAGGATGTATTTTACACTTGGGACCTGCTATCCTAGAGTATAACAACAACACTTTTAAGTGCTCTTAATATTAAGCTAATGGAAAACATACTCTGTTTACTCACCATCAAAGTCTGTTTTTCTTCTCTCCCTCCTCCCCCAATCATCACAAACTCCAGGCCTCTACAACACGCTGGGTATCTCCTGCTCCATCTATCCTACCCTCTGTCTCAAGGTTGACCTCTACATGCTTGGTTAGCTCAAGGTGGACTTGGAAAAACTAGGAATTTACCACACAAACCATATAATCCCCAGGTTGCACAAACCAAACATTTCCTTTCTCACCAAAGTCTCAGAGCTAGAAATGCTTGATTTATTGCTAGTATTATGTTTATTAGTGTGAGAAGTCATTTCTCCTCACCAGAGTGCAACAAAATGCAGTAGAAGGGAGAAGGTGGGCCACTTTTTCTGGGTGCTGCTATTATCAGAACGCTGGTCTATCCTTGTTATTTAATAGTGGGATTCCTCACCCTGAAGATGGGGACTTGGCCAAAGTTATCGTAACCCCAGAAGTCTAGTATTTATTCTCCACTACTTTGTGTTGTAAGAAGCCATGTCTATATGGGGTATTTCGCTGATGGGATTCTAGAGTGTGGCCCAACCAAGTCCCGAATGTCTAAGATTTCCCTGTCTTTGGAGGTGCTATTTGAAGTACATATTGTTTTTTGCTTGGGCGTGTCAAGTAAAGTAAATGTATGCATGTAAACCAGCCTTGCAGATAAATCCCTCCATTTTACCAGTCTACCCCATAATATTGCCAATTTCCCCCTTGCTATTTACATATCTCTTATTATAAGACAATAAACAAACAATAACAATCAAGCAAATGAACCAAAGACTCCCCCACCCCTGCCAAAAACAAACCCCTTCTGTTTTGTTGAAAAAGACTAAAATCAAAAACAAAACAAAATTGTGGAAATAACTTCATCACAGTTTTTTTGGGTTTTGTTTTGTTTTTTTATTTATTTTTTTGATATAGGCCTTGGGCCTGTTAAGTATCTGCAAGGCTGTTGTAATGATGTTAATCTATTTTAATGGAATTGAAATGTGATATCCTGTGGTTTACGATGCACATTGTTTATAGCTTTGGTGCTTGATTTTGGGTTTCTTTCACAGATAAACTTCTGCACTGGAGGGGCCTCTCCTCCCCTCGTTCTGCACATGGAGCTCTAATCCCCACGCCCGGGATGAGTGCAGAATATACCCCGCAGGGTATTTGTAAGTTGAGCATTATTTCTTCTACAAATGTCCATGTGTATAGAGATGAGAGTTTCTGGAAATTACCCTTACTTTTTAAGTACTGAAAGGAGTTACTTCCAAAATAGATCGGCATCCACATATGTATTATTCCATTACTCACTTGGCACCCTCTCCCTGCTCCACTCAACCCCCTCCTCTTTTTCTCTCCCCTTTTTTGTGTCATTCCCATGGAGCTGACAGTAGCTCATCCCTGTGGGTCTCCTCCCCAGGGTCTTACCTGGCTCCACAGCTGGTGACCATAGATCTCTGTGTGTCCAGGGCCCATTTTATTGCTGGACATTCACTTCCATGGCCTCATTTAGGACTTTGAGTTTATTCCATGGCATACCTGTTAGCAGAGGCCAGAATCAAAAGAGGTCAGTTTAGAGTTACTCTACAGTTATTCTCATGCATGTTATAGATGCATTTACATGTGTATTTAAACATGGTATATTTGTATATATACATGGCGCGTTATATATGTGCACACACAGACGCTTTCTACGTGTTTTTCTCCTAGTTTTAGAGAAAAATGCACAGCATTGTTGCTTAAATTCAAAGATACCACTACCACCGCCATCACCATTAACACCATCCGCTTATGTGTGCAAACCGACTTTTATCTTTTTATGAAATTCAGATTTATATGTTTATGAAAATGTTTTTGAAAGATGTTGTTCTAGAAGGTAATACAGTTTGCTTTTCTGTGTAGTAATAAATGATATGAGTCATGCATGGCTAAAAAGTTGGGTGGGGGTAGGGGTCGATTCTGCCCCAAACACAAAAAAGCAGGTTCAAGGAAAAAAAAAAAAAAAAAGAAGTGTGACACCTACCTCATTTTTATTTAAGGAATTAATTTTTATTTCGAAAGTCAGTGAAAGGTTACCTGTTGTGGAAAGAAGAAAAGAAAGAACATAAAGAAGAGCATAATGGTGGGGAGTTCAGCCATACAGGGGACCTGGTTTTAGATGGGAGAGATAAAGTACACCCAGCCATCTTGTGAATGGTGTCTGCCTGCAGGGCAGGGCATGCGCCCTGAGACCAAATTTGAAGCCAGTTGTTTATTTTGTTAACTCCTAGGTAATCCTAGGTAACAAAGAGTTATTGTGTGAATTTCACAAGTCCTCAAGTCCTGAGGGCTGGGCGGTGCAGGGGTTAAAAGCACCTCTTCTGCCATCCCCTCCCCGACACGAAGCTGGGCCTAAGCCTGGGTTAGGTCACCGATTGCAGAGTTTAGGGGGTTGGACTCACGGTTTCGAGTCCCTACATGCTGGCTGGGTGGGGAGAGCTCTCCTCCTTTTGCTGGGGGTGCCTGGGGCCCCGCACTGGGCTGTGGGAACAGAGCCACCCCCTTGGAGGGAAGGGATGAGAAGGGAGTAGGGCAGCAGAGAGGAGGGTGGAGCTGAGTGGCCAAGGGCTGCTGGCCTGGGAATCAGTTCAAGGTCTCTGCCTCTTCCGCTGACCCTCCTGAGTGCAGGGGTGGGAAACTAGGAGCCTGCTGCAGAATCCATGTCTTCTCCCCCTCTTCCTGCAAAGGGAGGGTACCTAGTTTGCTGGTGCCCATGCTGGCAGGACCAGTTTAGGAGTGACCAGACAAGGTATGTGGAAATGGGTTGTGGAGTTCCAGAAAGCATTCAGCAGAGCTGACCCCCAGGCCACTCAGCTGCCTTAACCAGCTGCCCTTGGCTTTCAGAGCACTGAGCACTTAGCACTTCCCTGTGGCATCCCTGCTGGTGGACCACAGTCATGGGCCTTAAAATGGCCCCTCCTGCCACCCTCTAGCCAGGACCTCCCTCCCTTTGGCCTGAGGCCTGGATTCTAGATTCTGGATTCCAGCCTTCTTCTGGAAGCCTTTCTGGGTGTACAACCTGGTCAGTCATCATGCTAGGTAACTAATCAAGCCTGGGAGTAATGAAAACTCACATTCACCTTGGACCTGGTAGTTTACAAATGGCTTTTATACACGTCTGTCATTTGAACCTCACAATTCTGTAAGGTACTGTTTTTATGCTCATTTTACAGATAGGAAACCTAAGGCTCAAAGAAATTAAGTGTCTCAGAGCCCATAAGCTGGCAAATAGTAGAGCCAGGCTTCTGGTGTCAGACTTCCTTGTTTTTCTCAATCCTGAGGCTTAGATCACATGACTCTTTAGCATTGGTGACAAACTAAAAATGGGGTTATTCCTTCCCATACAACAAAATGAAATAAAATAAAAGCTGGTAGGTGAACTAATGGCTGATTTTAACTATTTGATGCCTGGAGTTCCTATGCTTGGGGCCAGGACTCAGTTTATTGCTCTAAATCAAAACAATTCCCGTGAATGCCCAATGAGGCTCTCAAATTGAGAAGTTGATTTTCGTCAGAGTAAATGAAGAATATTATTATATTTTACACGTCAATAAATCAATGTAGCCCTAATTTTGCCACGCAGGAAATCAATTCTGGTCTTTCTAAACCATCAAAGATGTTATGAACAAAGTAATTTCACAAATTATGGCAAGTAACACATTTATTGATGACTGCAGTTTAGGAATTGAGAATCTGTGCGCACTGTAATATAATATGGTGCACTGGCATGAGCTGAGTGAAATACAGATTATATGGTGAAACTGTAATGCATCATTTGCTATTAGTGGACTGGTAATAATTACCAGTTTCAAAGCAGCTCTTTTGATGTAATCTTTAGTCTCAATCGTAACAGCCCTTCTCATTGACATTATGATTACACTAGCTGCCCTCATGATCTAGAATATCTAGTTGATAGGAATACTAAAATGCGATAGTGAAAACTGTATGTTGTATGCTCATTATAAGATAAAATGCTATCTTCTCTGACCTGATGTCTGAGAGGGGAGGGTAACAGCACAGTGTGAACATAGTGTAACACTATCACATCACTGGCTCTGAAAACAAAATTTTAGGAAGTTCAGAGCAGCAAAATAAAATGGACTTTGCTTGTTTAAGCCTTTTGGAAAGGATACAGGTGAGACCCTTGATGCAGGGCTGTGCACATTTTGGCACTGATCCGTAGCCGTGGTCAACGTGCATGCAAAACCAGATTGCTAATTATGGGTCCAGTCCTGGGATTCAGTAGGATATCATAAGCGAAAGTATGATTTTAAGGCATTTGGAGTGATGAAAGTGTTAAGGACTTGTTTCAGCTGACAAATCTCCTCTTTACTTATCCAATCCGGATTGTCAGGCTAAATGTATGATAATAACACAGAGTCCTAGAGAGGCAAAGGAGAAAGCCACAGAGGGTCATGTTAGTTGGAACCAGATAGGTTTTTTCCCTGCCTATTTAGAACCCAAGTCATTGTTCAACAACAACAAAAAATTTATGAAAATACTCTCAATGATGCTTTTTATTTCCCTTTGAAGAAAGGAGGCAAACAAAAATAGGCAGATAATGTGATACTAATGTCAGCGTTTTCTTTCAAAATCTTTCTGCCTTTTTTTTTCCCCTCCCTCCACATTAGGCAAATGTTGGAAACCTAATTTTGGTATCTTATCATCTAATCTTGTTAAAGAGATTTACCCAGGAGTGGGATATATTGAGTGAGATTATAAATGCATTGTAAAGTAAATCACAAGGTCAGGGCAGGGAGTCCATTATTCAGACAAGTGCTCTGAGCAAGGCTGGCTTGTTTGGGAATGCAAGTGTTGGGGCTCCTGAGAAGACCCTGCCAGCTTTTCTTTCTGACTTGCTAAATGGAGGAATCGTCGTAATTGATTAATTCCTCATTCCCACTCTTTAGCTCCATGGTGGATTTTTTTTTGCTTTTAAAAAAGTTACTGACAAATACTAGCTGGGGCCTTAAGCGACTCCTCTAGTCCCCCCTTTTAAAAGACTGGCTAAAGTTTATTTCTCATTTGTACTTTATGCACTGGCTTTTTGAGAATCCCTGGGAAGTTCATCTATTTTTTCTCAACCTTGTCCTTTGGCTACCAATATTTGGGCCCTTTTTAATGCTGTAGTTGACTGGTAAACTGTTAGTTAGTCCCTTGGTGTATATATATATATTTTTTTTAAATTTAGCTATCTCCAAAAATGAATGATCGTGAAGTCAAGCTGGCCCCCTCTTTGCCAAAGTGGCATTTACCACTCTCGGGTTCTTTTCAGCGAGAGAGAAATAATGTGACTTAAGCAGGGCCCCTCTCCAGACGGCTTGGCTACTGGCCAAAGAGTTGACTAGCTGAACTGTATCTTTCTGTTTCTTTCTCAACTGGAGCTGAGGCTCAGCCGAGGGCGCAGGATGTTGTATAATTTGGTTCTCGTTGTTAGCCTCTCAAAATAATGAGGAGGAGGATAGTGTAGCATTTCTCAGCCTGCTGCCCGTCATGGTGCTGGCTGCTTTAACTGTTCTTAAACTAGGATGCTGTGTCTGCTTAAGTTGGCACCAGCCGCTCCTCCTAACTTCTCCAGACTTGCATTTGTTTGACTGGGGGAACAACTCCTAAAGATTTGATACGGCCTGTTGGTTAAATCCAAATTAAATTTCTCTTTTGAGATTTTTTGCAACATCCCTTGAGATAAAAATGGGAGTCCCCATAGGGTGTTGTGGAACCAGGATTGGGACTCACTGATCCTCACACAAGGCTGGGATGTGAGAATGTTGCTAGTCTCTCTTCCTTGGAATTATTTTAGGAGTACCTTCCCATTTTTAACAATATCAACAATCAGTGTGTTTCAGGCTAAGATTAAAAGCATCTCCAGGGCCATAGAGAACTGTAACGAGTTGACCTTCTCTTTTTTGATATCCCTATGAAATGATTGCCTGTTTAGAAAGTTCACCTGCCACCCAGGGGAGAATAGAACGATGGGATTTAGGAAGCAGAAAAGTTTCCCTTAGGTCACCTTGTCCAAGGCCCTCACTTAACAAATGAGGAAACAGAGGCACAGAGATGAAATAGCTTGCCCCAAACCACAGCTGGTGACAGATTGGAGAGTTCAGAAGAGGTTTGCTGAGGTTCCTTAGAATGTAGGGATCCTCATTCTCAAGCTTGAATTGGTGCAGATTTTTCTGCTTTGGAGATCGGATTTAAAATTCTTAGAACCGAATGAAATGGCAGAAAGACCGATTCGACAAATATTTATTGGGCACCAGCCACCAGATGAACCAGGCACCAATTCTAGGCACAGGGAATATTATAGATCAGTGAGGGCTTAGGCCTGTGGGGTGGAGGGCTGGGGGCAGGGAAGGCTGGAGGTGAACCATAAATAAGCAATTGCTAACGTCCTCCTCCGCGATTAAACATTGATGTTGGTGTTGTATTATTTTGCAGGTAAAGATGAGCCCAGCAGCTACACATGTACAACTTGCAAACAGCCATTCACCAGTGCATGGTTTCTCTTGCAACACGCACAGAACACTCATGGATTAAGAATCTACTTAGAAAGCGAACACGGAAGTCCCCTGACCCCGCGGGTTGGTATCCCTTCAGGACTAGGTGCAGAATGTCCTTCCCAGCCACCTCTCCATGGGATTCATATTGCAGACAATAACCCCTTTAACCTGCTAAGAATACCAGGATCAGTATCGAGAGAGGCTTCCGGCCTGGCAGAAGGGCGCTTTCCACCCACTCCCCCCCTGTTTAGTCCACCACCGAGACATCACTTGGACCCCCACCGCATAGAGCGCCTGGGGGCGGAAGAGATGGCCCTGGCCACCCATCACCCGAGTGCCTTTGACAGGGTGCTGCGGTTGAATCCAATGGCTATGGAGCCTCCCGCCATGGATTTCTCTAGGAGACTTAGAGAGCTGGCAGGGAACACGTCTAGCCCACCGCTGTCCCCAGGCCGGCCCAGCCCTATGCAAAGGTTACTGCAACCATTCCAGCCAGGTAGCAAGCCACCCTTCCTGGCGACGCCCCCCCTCCCTCCTCTGCAATCCGCCCCTCCTCCCTCCCAGCCCCCGGTCAAGTCCAAGTCATGCGAGTTCTGCGGCAAGACGTTCAAATTTCAGAGCAACCTCGTGGTGCACCGGCGCAGCCACACGGGCGAGAAGCCCTACAAGTGCAACCTGTGCGACCACGCGTGCACGCAGGCCAGCAAGCTGAAGCGCCACATGAAGACGCACATGCACAAGTCATCCCCCATGACGGTCAAGTCCGACGACGGCCTCTCCACCGCCAGCTCCCCGGAACCCGGCACCAGCGACCTGGTGGGCAGCGCCAGCAGCGCGCTCAAGTCTGTGGTGGCCAAGTTCAAGAGCGAGAACGACCCCAACCTGATCCCGGAGAATGGGGACGAGGAGGAAGAGGAGGACGACGAGGAAGAGGAAGAAGAGGAGGAAGAGGAGGAGGAGGAGCTGACGGAGAGCGAGAGGGTGGACTACGGCTTCGGGCTGAGCCTGGAGGCGGCGCGCCACCACGAGAACAGCTCGCGGGGCGCGGTGGTGGGCGTGGGCGACGAGGGCCGCGCCCTGCCTGATGTCATGCAGGGCATGGTGCTCAGCTCCATGCAGCACTTCAGCGAGGCCTTCCACCAGGTCCTGGGCGAGAAACACAAGCGCGGCCACCTGGCCGAGGCCGAGGGCCACAGGGACACTTGCGACGAAGACTCGGTGGCCGGCGAGTCGGACCGCATAGACGATGGCACTGTTAACGGCCGCGGCTGCTCCCCGGGCGAGTCGGCCTCGGGGGGCCTGTCCAAAAAGCTGCTGCTGGGCAGCCCCAGCTCGCTGAGCCCCTTCTCCAAGCGCATCAAGCTCGAGAAGGAGTTCGACTTGCCCCCGGCCGCGATGCCCAACACGGAGAACGTGTACTCGCAGTGGCTCGCTGGCTACGCGGCCTCCAGGCAGCTCAAAGATCCCTTCCTTAGCTTCGGAGACTCCAGACAATCGCCTTTCGCCTCCTCGTCGGAGCACTCCTCGGAGAACGGGAGCTTGCGCTTCTCCACGCCGCCCGGGGAGCTGGACGGAGGGATCTCGGGGCGCAGCGGCACGGGAAGTGGAGGGAGCACGCCCCATATTAGTGGTCCGGGCCCGGGCAGGCCCAGCTCAAAAGAGGGCAGACGCAGCGACACTTGTGAGTACTGTGGGAAAGTCTTCAAGAACTGTAGCAATCTCACTGTCCACAGGAGAAGCCACACGGGCGAAAGGCCTTATAAATGCGAGCTGTGCAACTATGCCTGTGCCCAGAGTAGCAAGCTCACCAGGCACATGAAAACGCATGGCCAGGTGGGGAAGGACGTTTACAAATGTGAAATTTGTAAGATGCCTTTTAGCGTGTACAGTACCCTGGAGAAACACATGAAAAAATGGCACAGTGATCGAGTGTTGAATAATGATATAAAAACTGAATAGAGGTATATTAATACCCCTCCCTCACTCCCACCTGACACCTCCTTTTTTCACCACCCCCCCTTTCCCATCGCCCTCCAGCCCCACTCCCTGTAGGATTTTTTTCTAGTCCCATGTGATTAAACAAACAAACAAACAGAAGTAACGGAAGCTAAGAATATGAGAGTGCTTGTCACCAGCACACCTGTTTTTTTTTTTCTTTTTCTTTTTTTCTTTTTCTTTTTTTCCTTTATGTTCTCACCGTTTGAATGCATGATCTGTATGGGGCAATACTATTGCATTTTACGCAAACTTTGAGCCTTTCTCTTGTGCAATAATTTACATGTTGTGTATGTTTTTTTTTTTTAAACTTAGACAGCATGTATGGTATGTTATGGCTATTTTAAATTGTCCCCGATTCGTTGCTGAGCAAACATGTTGCTGTTTCCAGTTCCGTTCTGAGAGAAAAAGAGAGAGAGAGAGAAAAAGACCATGCTGCATACATTCTGTAATACATATCATGTACAGTTTTATTTTATAACGTGAGGAGGAAAAACAGTCTTTGGGTTAACCCTCTAAAGACAGAATAGACAGCACTGAAAGAAAATCTCTATGAGCTAAATGTCTGTCTCTAGAGGGTTAAATGTATCAATTGGAGAGGAAAAAAAAAGGCCTTGAATTGACAAATTTTAACAGAAAAACAAAACAAGTTTATTCTATCATTTGGTTTTAAAATATGAGTGCCTTGGATCTATTAAAACCACGTTGATGGTTCTTTCTACTTGTTATAAACTTGTAGCTTAATTCAGCATTGGGTGAGGTAAGAAATCTTAGGACCTAGCATATAATTCTATATTGTATTTCTCACAACAATGGCTACCTAAAAATATGACCCACTATGTCCTAGTTAATCATCATTTTCCCTTTAGTTTAATCTTATAAGCAAAACTGATTATACCAGTATAAACGCTATTTTGCTCCTGGTGAGAGCTTAAAAGAAATGGGCTGTTTTGCCCAAAGTTTTATTTTTTTTTTTAAATGATGATTAAATTGAATGTGCAACGTGCAAAAGCCCCGGAATACAATTAAATACATTAGTAAGGAATTCATTTTATGAAGATAACTTAAACAATGTCTGTTCAAAAAATTCTGGCACCAAAAGAAATAGATCCAGATCTACTTGGTTGTCAAAGGGACAATCAAATGATAAACTTTAAGACCTCGTAGACCATATTAAAAAGAAGAGACTGACAATAAGGTTTGACAGGAGGGTAACAGAGGAAGAAAATACGTGATCTTTTAGCACAACGTGGTACTATTTGCCATTTTAAACTAGAACAGGTGTATAAGCTAATATTGATACAATGATGATTAACTATGAATTCTTAAGACTTGTGTTTAAATGTGACATTCTTAAAAAAGAAGAGAAAGAATTTTAAGAGTAGCAGTATATATGTCTGTGCTCCCTAAAAGTTGTACTTCATTTCTTTTCCATACACTGTGTGCTATTTGTGTTAACATGGAAGAGGATTCATTGTTTTTATTTTATTTTTTTAATTTTTTCTTTTTTATTAAGCTAGCATCTGCCCCAGTTGGTGTTCAAATAGCACTTGACTCTGCCTGTAATATCTGTATCTTTTCTCTAATCAGAGATACAGAGGTTGAGTATAAAATAAACCTGCTCAGATAGGACAATTAAGTGCACTGTACAATTTTCCCAGTTTACAGGTCTATACTTAAGGGAAAAGTTGCAAGAATGCTGAAAAAAAAAAATTGAACACAATCTCATTGATGAGCATTTTTAAAAAAAAAAAACTAAAAAAAAAAAAAACTTTGCCAGCCATTTACTTGACTAATGAGCTTACTTACTCGGACTCAACATTGCAAGCGCTGTGAATGGAAAACAGAATACACTTAACATAGAAATGAATGATTGCTTTCGCTTCTACAGTGCAAGGATTTTTTTGTACAAAACTTTTTTAAATATAAATGTTAAGAAAAAAATTTTTTTAAAAAACACTTCATTATGTTTAGGGGGGAACTGCATTTTAGGGTTCCATTGTCTTGGTGGTGTTACAAGACTTGTTATCCATTTAAAAATGGTAGTGGAAATTCTATGCCTTGGATACACACCGCTCTTCAGGTTGTAAAAAAAAAAAAACATACATTGGGGAAAGGTTTAAGATTATATAGTACTTAAATATAGGAAAATGCACACTCATGTTGATTCCTATGCTAAAACACATTTATGGTCTTTTTTCTGTATTTCTAGAATGGTATTTGAATTAAATGTTCATCTAGTGTTAGGCACTATAGTATTTATATTGAAGCTTGTATTTTTAATTGTTGCTTGTTCTCTTAAAAGGTATCAATGTACCTTTTTTGGTAGTGGAAAAAAAAAAAGACAGGCTGCCACAGTATATTTTTTTAATTTGGCAGGATAATATAGTGCAAATTATTTGTATGCTTCAAAAAAAAAAAAAAGAGAGACAAACAAAAAAGTGTGACATTGTACAGATGAGAAGCCATATAATGGCGGTTTGGGGGAGCCTGCTAGAATGTCACACGGATGGCTGTCATAGGGGTTGTACATATCCTTTTTCGTTCCTTTTTCCTGCTGCCATACTGTATGCAGTACTGCAAGCTAATAACGTTGGTTTGTTATGTAGTGTGCTTTTTGTCCCTTTCCTTCTATCACCCTACATTCCAGCATCTTACCTTCATATGCAGTAAAAGAAAGAAAGAAAAAAAAGGAAAAAAAAAACAAAAACAATGTTTTGCAGTTTTTTTCATTGCCAAAAACTAAATGGTGCTTTATATTTAGATTGGAAAGAATTTCATATGCAAAGCATATTAAAGAGAAAGCCCGCTTTAGTCAATACTTTTTTGTAAATGGCAATGCAGAATATTTTGTTATTGGCCTTTTCTATTCCTGTAATGAAAGCTGTTTGTCGTAACTTGAAATTTTATCTTTTACTATGGGAGTCACTATTTATTATTGCTTATGTGCCCTGTTCAAAACAGAGGCACTTAATTTGATCTTTTATTTTTCTTTGTTTTTATTTTTTTTTTATTTGGATGACCAAAGGTCATTACAACCTGGCTTTTTATTGTATTTGTTTCTGGTCTTTGTTAAGTTCTATTGGAAAAACCACTGTCTGTGTTTTTTTGGCAGTTGTCTGCATTAACCTGTTCATACACCCATTTTGTCCCTTTATTGAAAAAAATAAAAAAAATTAAAGTACACAATGTAAGCTTCTTGTGTCCTCATTTGACACACTCTGTAAATTACTTTCAAGAAAATAACAGGTTTTAAGAGAAGGCCAGTCAGTCTTTTTCAGGATTGTTTCTATGGGCATTTTGATGCGTGCATTATACCCTAAAGGAACATAAAGTGCTTACTATATTAAAATAGACATATCTCAAAACATGGAAATAGTTTTTAGATTTTATAGTTCTAGAATAATTTTCAAGAAATGGAAAGTGTTTTCAGTCTGATGTTAAAAACTTTCCCTTCATGTCTTAACAATAATCCATCCAGATATAAATGAAAAATTGACTGGTAATAGCATCTTAAACTTTTATTTCCTTTGGATTTTTTGCTGTTCTTGTTGTCTGAAAGTTCTTTTCTATTCTCCCTCCCCTGCCCTATCTTAGAACATAATGTAAAAAAAGATTTTTTAAAAAGTTAGCTCTTTCATTTCCATATGAGTCTTTCTTCATACCAAAAATAACATCACCCTCCCCCCCCCCCATAAATATCCAGAAACAAAGGCATCATGTTAACGAGAGAAAGAGAGAGAGAGAGAAGTAACCAGTAGTTCAGCCAGATGTGGCAAATCTGTGGAATCAGCCACTGATTTCCTGAGATATATGGTGGTTTGCCTTGTGATCCTGTGATCTTAGGGACCAGAGATGGGACAGATCTTTTAGAACTTTTTATAGTGTCTTCCTGACTGGTAGCAAACGAGAGGGGGGAATATGCTTCAGTGATCTTTTGCCCAACCAACAGATTTATGAAATGAAACATAGCCTTTGAAAAGCAAGTTAGGTCCATTATAAAAACGCCTCCTTAGAAATCTGTGTTGTCAGTTTTACAAATACTGCATGCTGCAGCATCTATTTGCTTTATTAAAACACATACTTCTGTGATACTGTCTCCCTGTTCCCAGTGTAGATGAATGGATACAACGTTGTTCTTCTTTTTGTAAAAACCAAAACAAAAGCCGTTCTGTTGTCTTCTTGTGGTAGCATTTTCGTTGCTCAGTTCTTATGCCCTGGTGCCTGTGAGGTGGCCTTTTCATGTAATGCCTTTTATCTGAGACAGGAATAGTTTTATCCTTCTAAAATACACAGAAAGTAGGTGTATTTTTTTTAAAGCCAGTTTGGGTGGGAAGCAGAGAGTGGAGGCAGAGAGGAATCCCGTGAGAGAAGATTTGGGGTTGGGTACAGGGGCTGGGTTCAGATGGATGTATCTCGCAGAACTTGATAATTGGCAGTGACCTGAGAGGAGATATTTGTGTTTTGAATTAGGTTACTTCACAACTGAATCCAGAATGCTATTCAAGATAGAAATATTCTCCAGTGCCATGCCAGTTTGCGATGTGGTGACTTCTGCTCCACCGTATTAAATGTCCATAAAACCACTGTGTGTCCCTATTACTCTTTTATTAGGAGCTATGAGTGCAGCTGTGCAAGTTTTATATACAGTGTTCATTTTAATTTTTCAATATATGATGCTCTTAGCATAATTAGGTTTTGCATCCTGACAGACAGAATTAATGGCAGATACTGTATACTTACTTGTATGTTCAAATTTCTTAAATCAAATGGGGAATGGGGAGGGGTGCAAACATGTGGTGATAAATCACAGATTATGTTTGATTTACATGGTCCCAAAGTTAAATAAATTTATCGGGAGACACGTTCTTCAGGGTACTCAGTCTCCTGGCTTATTGAAGCCCTCTTATAAAATATGATTTCTGAAGCTGAGTGAACAATACGAGCATGAAAATCTAGGCAATAAAAATATAAGTTATAACTGACATCTGTATCTGGAACCCCCGAATTAAAAATCTTAATGCAAAATAACAAAAAACATTTCCAACAGAGGATGAATTCGAGATTTTTTTAAAATGAGGAAATGCTGAGGATATTAACAGTTTTCAGAATTCTCAAGTTTATGCGACACCCCAGATGTGTTGATGCAATGTTCTTTACCCACCTGAACTCTTAACGCGTCAATGTTCCTTTTTATCTTCATTTTGAGAACAGCTTCATAATAAACAGGAGTACAGCAAATACTATTTCTCACAGATTTTAACTTAGAAACCCTCCCAGTGCGTGGGCTCTCCCCATCCTGAGACCATTTCCTATCTTCTCTTTGTTTAGGACCCTACAAAAGGACCGAAGCCAAATCATTGCAAAGGTGGCTAAGAAGTGGGGTGAACACTTGTTTCTTCATTTGTACCAGCCATGGCAGGAAGTGTGGAGTAGTTGAGTTTTTCCCAGGGCATTCTGTGCTAGAACTGTTTATTTAAATACCATTTTTGTGTGTGTAATAAGTCCATACTGTATACGTTCATGATGCTGGAAGTGAGGATTTGAAAGGCAGTGGCAGTGGGAGTTAGATATCGTTTCATTTGGAGAAATAAGGAAATGAGGAGGTTTATTCACAGACACTAAAAGTTTGTTCAAAGGTGCTGGGATATTTCAGGCTTTCCTGAAAAGGAGTTGAGGAGCCTCAGGCCCCATCCTGTCCTGCTTCGAACACTTCAGAGTGAGAGGGAGGAAATACGGTGTTTTCTTTCTTTCTTTCTTTCTTTCTTTCTTTCTTTCTTTCTACCTCTTTCCCCTGCTCCGCGCGTGCACACACTAACATGAGTTCTTAGGACTGTGTTGTAGTCGTGTTCTCTTCATTAAGATTCTGTTACTCCATCGTCCCTGGGCCTGGTGTGTTCAAGAATGTACCCATCCCATTCTCTTTTCTTTTTCAGACAACTTCCCATTTAAAAAAAAAAAAAAAAGAGAGAAAGAAACGAAAGAAATGTGGGAATTTTGCCAGTGTGAGGATGGGATTGGCAGTGTTCTTTAAACCTGCTTGGAAAAATATTTTTTAAAAGACCGTTAACTTTTTAACAGGCACGAGGCACTTAGCAAATTTTCCTAAGTGTCTCCTAAGGCCCTGCTGCTTTCCCAATTAAAACTAAATGAACCCATGTTTAGAGCAACGGACATCAGAACACACAGCCAGATTTGGGATTCTGGACGTTTATTCCAGGACTGCTCTAGCTACAAATTGTAGACATGGGTTGTTGGGTGTGCACTTTTCCTTGCTGTCATCTTGTTATCCCATTAGCCCTCTGTTTCATTGAGTAAAACACATGGCCAGTGAATCAGCCTTTAGGGGGGATGGGTCTGTTTCTCTCTCTCTCTCTATTTCCCAGTGTCATCTGTGGTCATGGGAAGCGATTAATTCCTCCCTTCCAAAAGGGGAAAGGAGATCAGTACAGTTCACCTGGGTCATTTGTACTCAAGATCCTAAACTTGCCTGAACAACTCCAACGGTTGATCCAAATACTGTTTTTCCTTTCTGTAAAGTGGCAAAGACTACTTAAAGGGAGCATATATATTAGGTCCTTGTGATTCAGCAGAAAGGGCAAATTAAGCGATTTCCCCAATGTCTCTCCTCTAACGCAGGACACCCCCCCGCCCAAACCCATAGGGGGCTGTGCTTTGCAATAACGTAGAGCGTGGTACATGCCCAGGCCGTATTTTGTCTGTTAGAGCTTTCAATACTGGTAGCAGGTCTGACAAAGGGGTTCGATGGGGGTATCAGCCAGAGGGGCCTCCACGACAGTGGCAGGGCTGGACTGGGAACGGGGTTCCCCAGAGCCCACCTGGACACAGGAGGCCCCTCAGCCCTGGTCTCCACTGCGCAGGGGGCATTCGAGAGAGCAGCTGAGCTCCAGACCCTGGGCCTCCTGCGGCGCCAAGTCGGGGGAGAGGAGGCCCCAGGCCCCTGCTTCGGGTCGCCATGGCAACGAGCCCTGGAATGCCACAGTGGTAGCCCTCTTCCTCGGCACATCCGGACTCCCAGTTCTGCTGCTTCAAGTCAATGTAACACAGCAAAGGGAGGAACCCCGGAGGAGAATAACCACTCCCTTCTTCCCTTCACCATTGCCTTCCCCCTTTACCAAAAAGAAAAAAAAAAAAAAGAAAAGAAAAGAAAACTGCATGTTTGAAAGAAACTACAGGCAGTTTTTGGTGCAATTTGGGAGCAACTATTTTGGGTTCTGGTTTCCTCTTCAGGGATGTGTTCGCCTCTTGTAAATCGTTGGCTGCTTTGACGTTGAACTTGATGACATTTCATGTTTTCGTTGTGCTGCTTTTACATCAATTTTGAGTTTTTGTTTCTTTATAATTTTATTATTATTTTAAGGAAATGTCCCCCTTCCCTCCTCCCTCCCCTGTTCTCCTCAACCAAAGGACTGTTTCCTACTCAGTTTTCTCAGTCATAAGGGAAAGTGTTTCCTTCCAGGTGTGTCCCAAGTTTATTAGGACTACCATACGATTGGGATCGGGTAGCGGGTCTGGGTCCTCTGTGGGGAAGGCAGGGAGGGAGGCATGGGAAAGGTACTCAGGGGGCAGAGATTTGGGGGGAGGGGACAGAGTTTGAAATCATGTTTAAAGATGCCAGTGGCTCAACCTGTGGTTGATTTAAGTTATAATTTTAAAGAGCTAGTTAGAGAACAGAAAATCACTGGGCCAAGTCACACCTGTACTTTTTTTTTTTCCCCTTCCTCTGTCTCCAACCTCCTTCTAGGTTCTTCACACACCCCCATTCGGCGTAGTACCCAGAGAGCTCAAGATGTGTGGCAGTTTTCGGATGGAAGCTCGAGAGCCCTTAAGTTCTGAGAAAATTTGAAGTCCCCAGGGGCGGGGTGGACGCGTGCTGCCCAGCCGACATCTGCGTGGCCTGTCATCCTGCTAGTTTGTGATGTTTTCCGACAGTAGCCTCCAAGAAGCCGTTGTGCGAAGACAGAGTCCTGCAGAGTCCTTCCTGCCCAGGCCTGCAGTGCCATTTTATTTATATTTTTTAAAAAAAAGTAAAAGCAAAAAAACAGACCCACATTGGAACGGTGAATCAGTCCCATATAGAGGGCCCATGGACCATCGCTGTCCTGAGTGACGTCCTGGCCCTTTTGAAACCAGCCAACCTAATTACCTGTATTGTGGAATCGAGCATGAGTCCCCCAACCCCTTGTTTCTATACATTCTATGTTGTCTTTTAAAAAGTGTGCTTAACATTGACACAATAAATGTTGGAGCTTTAGGTGGTGTTTGCTTGTTCTTTAATTATTGATGCTTATAAGACAATGCAACTGCTTATGACTTTGTATTTCTGTACCCGTTTCCTGCAGACATCCATGGGGTGGGTAGGAGGAACAGACTTGAGGAATGGGTAGGAGGTGTAGGAGGGGAAGGAGGTTACTGCTTATCAGATGGCATAAATTTTCAAGGAGAATCAACATGCAAAACTTGGGAATAAATCATAGCAATATCATAATTAATGTAGTAGTAGTGCTGCTGTTTATTAATGCTGAAGTGTGGTTTTCCTAACTGTCTGACTTATAATTTGCATACCATTAAATAATGCATAATATGGCACGCTGAATTCTGTTTTTCAAATATATGCTTTTGGTGGCTACCATGCAGGATTTGAATTTGTCTTTTAATTTAGCTCAAGAAAGATAACGTCACTGGGTTAGTGGTAAATCCCAAAGAAGGTGATAAATGTCAGTAGCGGCTTATTAAATATTCCAATTTTAGGTTCCCAAACCTTTGGCAAATATATCTTAATACAGACAAACAAACACACGTAAAACTTCTTTATTACTTACATTAACTAACACCAGGAAATTTGGGGCAGATTTTGTAAGGGGGAAAATTGTAGGAGGAAAGAGGTTCACATCAGAACACACGATTATAATCGTGACGTCCATTGCTTGGAAATTAGTGACACGAATAAGTTAGGTCTACAAACAGGTGATAAAAATCCCTTCTGGTCCAGTTAATTTGCAAAGAACTTTTCTCAATTTGGTGTTTCCTATTGCCTGGAGAACCAGAAGAGAGCTAGAAACAATATAGCATATTAAAATAGGTTTATAAATAATAGAACTCAGACACCTGTGTATTATAGATTTACATATTGGCTGTGAACGTAAGTGAGGAAAATCTTACCCACTCACCACCCTCTGGCTAGATTGCCTAGCCTCATGAGAAGTTAGCAAGATAATTGGCATCTGGATTCTTTCCTGCTTATTCATCATAAATAATGACTTCTTACAGTACTCTATTGCCTTATACTTTATATAGTGCTTTCATGTACCTTATTTCATCTGATCCTCGTTGGGACAGACCTCACAACTTGCACTCTGTGGGTGAGAAGATCAAGGCCAGGACAATCAGGGAGGAGAGGAGGGAAGCCTGGTGTTCTGGTGTCTAGTCCAGAACTGATTTCACTGAACTCTATAACTTATCAAAGAGCGTGTCTCTCCCTGTGTTAGCACACAAGCCATAGATGTTCATGAACATACCCAAGTATGGCTTACACACACACACACACATCAAGGATGTCCATAGGTAAGGGCACACAAAGTTGTCTCTTTCTACCAACAGCTGTGTGCACTGCAGGAGGGGCTGGGAACAAGGGTCCCTCCCTGCCATCTCTCCCTGGTGTCTTTTCCACGACAGATAAATAACCCTGATTGACTAGGTGGCCTTGATGAGTTTTTGAGAGTTCCTCCCACCTAGGTGAGATGGGACTTCCAGACAAGTGTCATTTCATGGAGCAACACTCTCCCTGCCCTATGCTCTGCCTTTGTGTTGCTGAAACCTGAGACCAATAGGGGTTCTGTGACAGCATCCTCCCTGAATGTGCTAAGCTCCTTGCTGATACCTAGAAAAAGTGACACCTTCAAAAGGGACACCCGACTGACACAGAACTATCAGGTGTTTTTTTGGACAACTAGGCCTTGGGAACTGCAGTTGGTGTTCACTACACTCTCATTTCTGGTCTATGTTTTTACCTCTGCCTCTTATTTCTTCTCAGAGTCAGAGAGCCACTGGGCAATTGCAAGTTTCTGGATAATTGTAAATAACTGGACCCATTGTAAATAAATGGATATTTCTGGGAGTGGGATTTTTGTTTTTTTGAGGGGGTGGGGGAGGAGTGAGGGAGTGGGTACAGGGTATCATTCCTTCCTCCCCCTTTTGGAAAAGCAAGATGCTTCACTAAAAAAAGAAAAGACTGTCTCTTTATCCCCTATCTTTTTTAGCTGAAAGAGAATAAGAGTTCATTTATGAGATTCATTATGAAATGACCGTGTTGTGCTAGTGCTAGAACTTTTGAAAACCCACACAGGATTGATGATTTGGGAAGACATCTCCCTGTGTGATATGTCAAGGTCGTGGTTATCTGTGAATGGTGGAAGCCGAAGAAAGGACTGACAAATCTGATCGGGGTCCTCACTGTGCCCTCTCCTGAGAGTGAAACTTCAAACTGCAGAGAGATTAATTGGTTGCCCAGCATGTACTGAGCACGGATTAGAGGACACAGTCTCGGGTGCTCGGGAGGGTGGGGACCAAATACGGGACATTGTGCTTACCCTCCCAAGCCTGGTCTATAAACATTAATTCTGTGGTCTGTCCAGACTGTCACACTAAACAAAAAGGTCTGGTTCAACTTCTGAGTCCGTGATGGCAAGACTTAGCTCCCACGACAGCACCCAGGCTTTTGAATACTGGCAGTGTTGGAGAAACAAATGATCGTATCAAAAACTGGTGGTAGTTCAAAGAAATTAAACTAAAGGTAGTTTAATTTAGGCAAGGAGAGCAAACGTGGTTTCTACTGAGGTCTCACTGAGTGCCCCAAACTTGGGCAGAATGTTTCCTGGGCACTTTTGCTTAGAGTTTTCAATAATATTTGTATCAGAGTCAAGTCTTGCAAAAGGTGAGGGATGTCTTTCAAGTTTTGTGTGCACTGACATGATTTTCCTTTTTTTGAGGCCTGGTTGAGATTAGTATTGAAGAAGATGATTATTAACATTAACATACTTTTCCTCTGTGTTAATGTTTATTCTATCAAGAATTCTTATTTTACAAATCAATGTCTCTAGGAAGTAGTGGTAGAGAGGATCAGAACTGAAGTATTTTGTAGGCTGTTGTTTCTCTTTTCCCATGCCATACAGCTATGGCTTCTTTCGGGATATAGCGTGAGGAAACAGATTTGACGAATTTGCATACTGGCTGTAAAGTCAATATGAGGTTCAACTGGAAGTTACAAGCCCACCTTCCTTCTCCAGGGATCCATCCTGTCTGAGTTCCTAACCAACAGGGAAACAATAATGCTATTTCTTTTCTCAGAGTCTCTAGCAGAGACCGTACTCTTCAGTTCGCACTTACATTAAGATGACGAACTTCACACATTCCAGAAAAATCCAGAAACATAATTGTTTTCCTTCCTGTCTTGCTGTAATTAAGATACTTCCTTGTCAAATCACATTACCTTTCTCCTGATTTTTATTTTTAAAAAATGCTCCCAGAAAATACCTAAGGTTTATAGGACACTTTTATACACATGGTAGAATCAATTTTCCTAGAGATTCTAGAAAGGTAAGCCAACAGACTAAAGCTGAAAGGAACCACTGCAATCATTCATTTTACAGATCAGAGCAAGAGAGTCCCAAAGATTAAATGACGGCTCTAAGATCACACAGCTTGGGGAAAAATAATAATAAATAATAATAAATTAAAAAAAAAAAAACCGAGAGCCAAGCTCCAAACCACACAGTAGCTGAGTCAGAATTGGAACTCAAGTCTCCAGCACCTTTGGAAAGGAATTCAAGCGGCCAGTCTCTCCCTTGTGACCTACTAAATTCAGAAGCAAGAGTGGCAGAAAAGTGTGCATTACAGAAGGTTTTAAGAATAAAATTGAAAGCTTGTTTTGGTGCCAGTCCTAGTGGGGAGCATGTGAGCATGTCCCATATTTCAAGGGTTTCTAAGCAGCATCCCGATGGCAGAGAACATCTAGGTCACTACCTGGAAGCCTTCCTTCTTCATTTCACCCCTCCGATGGTAGAAATAAACTTAGGGACCAAGAATTGCTGCAAGACAGCTTTTAAAGTTAAAAGGGCATAAAAAAGAGCTACTCATCAAACCAAATTCATCTCAAATGACTTAAATAGATTTCACAATCTGTTCCATTCTCTAGACAGGATTTAAGAGAAACACCCACTTAATTTGAATTTCAAGTCCGCATCACATCCTGTTAGAGAATCCAACTAGCCAATAGCATGACCTGAATCTTGTTACTGGGGATATTTAATTTTGAGTTCAAAGGTGGTGAAATAGCAATGACCTACAAGGAGGGTTGACCGAGATGGTTTACAACTCTGGGTTGTGAGGACTGATCACCTTCCTATGCTATTGAGGCCGTACGTTCTTTTTCCGTAAAGATGAAATCTTACTCCCCCCTTTGATTAGGGGCTCCTGACTCTGTTAGAGATGTACAAGTCCTGCCTCACCCTTTTATTAGATCTGCCGTGTTCAGCTCTTCTGCCGCCATTTCTTTTCTTGCCAGCCACGCTTTGATTCACGTTCACTCCTTTGAATGGACATGGGTTGACTTTGAATGTTTCTGGGCCTGATCGGGCTGCAGTCGTGTGCAGCAGCTGTTTAGAGCCCGCACGGACAAAGTCACCTCTGAAACAGGAGCAGGATGGCGGGAGGTCTCACAGAGCAACAGCAAATCAAATATCCCTGTTGAGGATGGTCTGAGATGAAGTAATTTGCCTGGTTTTGTTTCCCCCTGGCGATAGTTCCCTGGATTTCCTGAAATGGCGCTGCCAACAGGCAACTTCTGCTGCCTTCACCGTCCCTTTCTGCGCCTGTGTCTTGGCTGACTTTTTCTCTCTCCTGAGACACATAGAAAGCCTGCTGAGACGACCGAGGCGATTAGCTTCCACTGGGCTCTAAGATTTGCAGAGTTGCTCTGCCCTATTTCAGAGTGCCCGATTTTTCACCTGTTGCTTACCTCACCACATGAAGGGGAAAAACCAAAATGCAAATACTCCTTCTCAGAAATTCACTCAAAGCTCAGAACTCTGAACATGAGAGATTTCCCTTTACAGCGATCCCCTTTGTGTGGATTTGCCTGTAGCCACTACGCCTTATTTGTGGAGTTCTTTTTATTTTTTAGCTTCTTTGAGAGTACATTTTCTTCTCCCTCTGATGGGATGATATACTGAGGATGGACTCCTGGGGGTTATAGTGCAGGCCAGCAAATGGTGCCAGTCTCTGAGTCAGCATCTCTGGGCTGTGATCTCGGCTTTATCTTTGCCGTGTTCACTCACCTGGTGTCCCCTCTCTCTGCACTTGACGTTATACAAAGCCCATTCCTCCCTCTGAAAAAGGAAGGGCACACCCTGCCTCCTACCTCCTACTACCCAGCAGCATGCACCGGTCAGTTTTATGAACCACCCAAATGCTCTAGACTCCATGTAAGAATGGGGATATTGACATCCGGTCTTGAAGACTATGGACAAGTGAGGTTGTGGTCCATCTTAAAGGCAGGCTTTTCTTTGCTTTTGGTTAGTAAGGCCATTTTCTTTATAACTTTATGGCACAGATTAAAAAAAAAAAGCTGAAGCAATTTTTGTTTGGAATCTAAAGCTGTCATCATCTTTCAAAAATGTGAGCATTTTTGAAATGGTTACATTTGCAGTGCTCAGGGTGCGTTTTATCACTTGGGTACCCCTGAAGGTTGGAGGTCTTTCTCTACCCCTTGTCCTGCTAATGGATAGCAACGGAGGGCCTTGTGTACCTACTGAAGGTTGCAAGGCACCACACATCTGTTGCCTGAAGATAGAGAGCCAGGACGTCTGAAATATGATCTCTATTGAACACCAAACCCATCTCAGCTGGCAGACTGCTGGGAGCTGGAGAAAGAGCAAAATAGAGGTTAAAATGAAAACAATAAGGGGTGCCCGGATGGCTCAGTTGGTTGTCTGACTCTTGTTTTCAGCTCATGTCATGATCTCATGGTTTGTGAGATTGAGCCCTGAGTCAGGCTTCTCGCTGACAGCATGGAGCCAGCTTTGGATTCTCTCTTTCCCTCTCTCCCTGCTCCTCCCCTGCACTGGCTCATGTGCTCTCTCTCTTTCTCTCTCTCAAAATAAATAAACTTTAAAATAAATCATCATAATAATATTAGCTAATGCTTATTCAGAATTTACTATGTTCCAGGCATAGTGATAAGAGCTTTCTATGCCCATTCTTATTTCTTCTTCATAACCATCTTGTGGAGTAGCTGCTATCATTATTCCCATTTTACCAAAGCCTAGAGAGACTAAATGACATGTCCACGGTTGAACTACTGGCACTGCCATGATATGACTCTAGAATCCTCACTCTTAACCTCTACATATTGACTTCCAGGTTCTGTCTCATTCTAGAATTTTGTCATCATATATAATGCCAACGTGGAGGGTCCCCTATGAAAAAACAATGACAACAGTGCAGCGCTAATTAAACTGATTAGAAAGCATACTCAAAGGGGCCATGCCTTTAGGGTTTTGATCTTGTTAACTCTTCAGCAAGGTTGGGGCGTGCATTTTTGTCTGTCTTTGGCATTGGGAGAACCGGTTTGATTTTGTGAGGCATATCTGAGAAATTTACTCATGCATCTTCTCCATCTGCAGTAAGACTTGTTCATTTGTTCAGTCAACAAATATTTATTAGGTCCCTGCTATATGCAACCTACTGAGCTTAGTGCTGAGGAAAGGAGGCAAAGAGGTAAAGGACACAGTTACTGCCCATCAGAAATTGCCACCAGTGGAGAATTAAATTAATTAGAATCCTACTGAATAACTAGTTAAGCTGACGTGGTGAGAACAGTGGGCCTTTTTAAATGCTAATATATAATTCACTTTGCCAAGGTAGACAGCAGGCCAGGGGCTTCAGCACTCCCAAATGAATGGGAATGTTATTCTTTATACCTTATCAGTAGGACATACTTAAAAGTTGTTTTCCTTTTCTTTTTTTTTTTAAAGTTTATTTATTTATTTTGAGAGAGAGACAGAGTAGGGAAGAGGCAGAGAGAGAGAGAACCCCAGAGAGAGAGAGAGAGAGAGAGAGAGAGAGAGAGAGACAGCACAGACTCTGCACTGTCAGCATGGAGCCAGTCACGGGGCTTGAACCCATAAACTGTGAGATCATGACCTGAGCTGAAATTGAGAGTCGGACACTTAAGCGACTGAGCCACCCATGTGTCCCTTAAAAGCTGTTTTTCAAATGCTGGGGATGATTATACATTGATGTTTCCTCATGTATTTGGTCTAGTCCTTCTTGTAAATAATAACAGCAGAAAATTTAGAATGAGGGTAGCAACAGAAACACAGTTTCTTGTCCTGTAAATCAAAGATAAGTGATACCTATATCCTACATATCCTGTGGGTATATCCTATATAAGGGATAAGTCCATGCATATCCACCCTCTGAGCTGACCTGTGACTGATTACCTGCTGCTAATTCATTCTAAATGAAACACGACGAAGAAATCTTTACTTCTGCTATGGGCTGTCTGATGATCTCTTTTGGAATGTCAGTATAAGCCAAGTTTGTTTTCCCCACCTACAGTGTGCAAGGTGGTGTTCTAGGCACTGTGGGCAACTATAAAGAAGTATAGGGGCACCTGCGTGGCTCAGTTGGTTGAGTGTCCAACTTTGGCTCAGGTCATGATCTCACAGTTTGTGGGTTTGAGCTCAGAGCCTGGAGCCTGCTTTGGATTCTGTGTCTCCCTCTCTCTCTGCTCTTCCCCCACACTCTCTCTCTGTCTCTCTCAAAAATAAATAAATGTAAAAAAAAACTATAAAAAAACAAGAAGTATAAGACCCAACCTCTGCTCTCAAAGGGATTATAGTTAGTCCTATTAGGAGGATAAAATTATAAGCATAAAAGCAGGTAATTAACAATGAAAGGGTGACATATGAGTAATTCAGAAGTGAGAGATACAAACTATAGGAATATGAAGGAAGAAGATTTCTCTGGGGTCCACAGAGATATTGGGCTTTTCGTTGGTCATCAAAGGCACGCTGGGACTTAAACCATAACAAGAAAGGATGAGGGCGAACCAGTTCAAGGCAGTGCTGTGGTATGTGGAGGGCAGTGGCTAGATCAGTGTGGCAGAAAAAAGTTTGTTTATGAAAATAATAGGAGCTAAGGTTAGAAACTAATTTGGAGCCAATTATGGAGGCTCTTTAATGATAGGAAAAGGGCACAATAAAAATTGTGTCCAGAGAGAAGTTTTAGGAAGAGTATAGTAGAGTATGGAATGGATTGAAGGGGAACTCAGAGCTGACCAAGAGGCCAATAGGAGGCTGATCCTTGAGGGTGTTAGCAATTTCCCGGAGGGAGGGCTCTGCCATGAGTATAGTATTTGGGTCAAGCTATGTAGTCATCTTCACAGTATTCAAGCACACAATGACGCCTTTATTCAATGGTATATCTAAATTCCCCATTTGCCTTGATCTAGATCCACCCCAGACTGAGTATGGAAGCCAACAAAAGATCTTCCTAATGTGTTGATTGTTGTTAGAAGTCCACACAATGAAGAGCCTAAAGATAAAGACCTTGAGCCTGAACAGTTCCTAGAGAGGAACTGTTTTTAGAGTATAAAGGGAAAATGCCATATCTCAACAGGCATTTAACAATTTAGCAACAAGTCTCAAGCACAATGATAAACTCAACTGGAAAAAACAGAAGAATACAGGAGTTTTGGAGTTCAGTGGGCTCCAAGGATTTCCTTTTTTTTTTTTTTAATGTTTATTTATTTTTGAGAGATAGAGACAGAGTGCGAGCAGAGGAAGGGCAGAGGGAGAAAGAGACACAATCCGAAGCAGGCTCCAGGTTCTGAACTGTCAGCACAGAGCCTGAAGCAGGGCTCACACTCACAAGCTGTGAGATCATGACCTGAACTGAAGTCAGACGCTTAACTGACTGAACCACCCAGGCGCCCCAAAGGATTTCCTTTTTTGAGGGGGAAAGATTTAAGATTTTTAAATAATTTTTTTTCACTATTTGTAAAAGTTGAATTATGTTGTCTTTTCCTTTGCAATATGCTTATTGGTACTTGCCAGATACTGTAATATGATTTTATTGTCATTGGCCACAGCATTAGATGAATTTCATAATGAAGGCATGAAGTGAAAGTAAGCAAGCATGTTTACATGGAATCAGAAATGTTCTCTGTACCAAGTAAGGCTGAGCAGTCTAGGGCTTCACTCTCTTGGAGTTTAAATTTCAAAAAAAGAGACCTTTGTATTTTTGTATGGCAGTCATATCATCTGGTATCCCACCACACCTCCCTTCTCCCCTGGCTACCATTCTGTTCTTCCTGGAAGCAGGATTGGACTATGACTGTCCAGTGTCATAAATCAGGACATTTAAGGCATCCAGAGAATTCATTTTTGAAATGAATGCAAACTGGTTGCAAACTGTCCATTTCAGAAACCCTTGAGTTTCCCCCAGAGCCTCCTCCCGGCTCCTGTGACCTGTCCATAGCTACAAGCCCCAGTGCTGGCTCCACTTCTCAGGAGGATTGTCAAAGATGTAAATACAAGCTAAAGATCAGTCATGAGCGAGTGGCTGGGAGCTGCCCAAGGGGTTCAGCACATGTGGAAACATTCCCCTGAGGTGTGAAAACACTTTGACATTACAGGTATGGGTCATATTTCCCTCCCACTGAAATAGAGTATAACTGAAAAAGTTAAGTATTCCCTACAGACCTTGATGGGGGACAGGGAAGAAAGTAAGACCTCTGTGAGAGGAAGTCTGTGGAGCACAAGACAAAGCTCCCTTTTCCAGCTCAGCTCCCCCTCTCCTATGGCAGCACCGGGCTCGATTCACACTCGAGCAAAATGATAATCACTGAAAGTCGCACGTAGGAGCCCCTCCTTATCTGCAGTTTCGCTTCCCGCAGTTTTAGTTGCCCATCCGCAACCAGGGTCGGGAAGCAGGTGCTCCTGATTCAGGGTCAGAAGGTCCATAGCAGCCCAGCGCCACGTCACAACGCCTGCGCCCTTCATACGTCATCTCCTGGTGCCGACATTTTACCACCTCACAGCCTCACAAGGAGAGAAGTACATAGGAGGTTTTCAGGTAGAGAGATGGCATTCACATAACTTTAATACAGTGCAGGCATACCTCGGAGGTATTGTTTCGTTCCAGAGCGCCGTGATAAGGCGAATACCGCCATACAGTGCGCCAAACGAATTTTTTGGTTTCCCAGGGCAGGTAAAAGTTATGTTTACACCACACTGTAGTCTAGTGTGTAGTAGCATTATTCTTTTAAAAAAGGACATGCCTTAATTAAAAAACGCTTTATCGCTAAATAATGCTAACCGTCACCGGAGCTTTCCACGAGTCCTAATCACTGGTCAGAGAGCACCATGACAAATATAACAATAATGAAAAAATTTGAAATATTGCAAGATTACCAAAATGTGACCCCGACATGAAGTGAGCATATGCTGTTGGAAAAATGGCACTGGTAGAGGTGCTCAGCTCAGGGTTACCACAGATCTGCCATTTATAAGAAACATAGTGAAGTATAATAGAGTGAAGCACAATAAAACGAGGTATGCCTGTATATTTTAATAATTGTTTTATTTTATTGTTAGTTTTTGTCTTTAACATCTTACCGTGTCTAATTCATAAATTAAACATTATCATAGGTATATATGTGTAGGAGAAAACATGGTATATGTAGGGTTTGGTGCTATCTGTGGTTTCAGGCATCCACTAGGGGTCTTGGAATGTATCCCCAGTGGATAAGGAGGTGTTTCACGTGATCAACCTTTACATTTTCTCCGTGAGACAGCGTTACGGTGTATGTGCAGGAAGGGTGTTATGTATGCACAGTTACACTTCTAATTTCTTATGTATACGCCTATTTATAACATATGCATATTCATGTCTTGTGTATGCTGCCAGTATGTACACAACCAGATAGGAAAATATGCCTCATCTGTAATGATTGTGATGATCTCAAGGACATTACTGGGCTTTGATCTTTGATATTCACCACCCCCTAGTTTCTAGAGTCTTGTCTTTAGAAACTGTATTCACTCTGCCCCCACTCTTCTCCAGGCATTAAAAGTAAAGGCTACAAAGCTGGGCTAGAGAAGGTTCATTTATCCTCTCCTGGCCTAAGGAGTCATTGTGTCTACAGAACAGATGTGGGATGGGCAGGACTGGAGTAAACCTATCCCCTCTCCTACTGGAAATCACATTTAATTTTAACCCAAGGGGCCTCTGTGTTGCAAATGGAGAGGTAATTAAGCATCCAGACTCTGAGCCTTTTGGGGTGAGAGGGCTTAGTTTTTCATATATACATCTAGTATATTTTTGAAGAGCAGAGGGTTGGGGTCAGAGAGGCATAGGAAGCCTTGAAGAGAATGGAAACAAGATGACAGGTGTTGGACGTATTGCTGTTAGGTGGCATGGAAAAATAGAACACATATTTAAAAATTAATTCCAGTTTTAAAAAGCTCAAAGAATTCTACCAGCATTCTCGGTAGTGTGACAGGGGAATGGAGAGAGCGCTCTTGGGAAGGAGAGGGGGCTGGAGTGCACCTTCTGCTATCATCATCATCATCATCATCATCATCATTAAAACATATACATTATTGAAGGGGAAAAGTTCCACCTGCAGAGACCTGAAGTAAGACCTCGAAGGACAGGAGCCCTCTGTTGGTAACGACACTTGGTTGTTAACCAACACAGCCAAGGACTGAGCCCAGTGACCTAGAGGGAGATGGCTGAGGTAACCAATCCCCTGGAGTGGTCCTCTGAGGAGTATTGGTCCCATTTCAGCCACTGCCAACAAGGAACATTCTACTTGCTGCTGTTCCGTGTTGATTTAGACCATCCCTTCTGGGTGCGTGGCTGTAGTAGAGCTCGGAAAATCTGAAGCAAGCGAGAGGACTTGGGATTTCCATTTAGGAATGTTGACACCTTCCTCTAGTCAAGGGACATGGAATGTGTGAGTGTGTGTGTGTGTGTGCATGTGCACACACATATTGGACTTGTATAAAGGATAGGGTCAGTCCTTTTCTCCACCACCCCACTCGTGTAGGACTGGTGAACGGAAGGTGCTGTTGTATACTGCACACCCTCTCCTTCCACCACCCTCTTTTGGAACCAAGCTGAGAGAACTCTAGCATGGGCACCCTTAGTTTTTTTTTTTTTCTTTTTCTTTCTTTCTTTTTTTTTTTTTTTTTTTTTTTGATGGGCCAAGCTTACAGTTTTCAAAGTGCTATGACAGGATGGTTGCAAAAATAAAAAGCTAGTGAAAGCTTAGTCACAATATTTCTATAGCTGGCAATCAAAAGATCATATTGCATGCAACTGGCAAAATCATCATAGGGAAATTATGCATTTTCCAGAATACCTTATTCCCTTCTGTGTATTAAACATTACTTTAATATTCTGGTGACAATGTTTTATAATTAATCTAAATGTAAGGGAATGAACACACCAGAGATTATGTCTCAGTGCAAAGAGGTGAAAAAGGCTTTTTTGCAGTGGCAGACCGGATTACTGACTCAACTCCTTTCACTTAAGAGCAGCCACGGATATCACTAAGGGCTAATATCCCGCCCCATCCTCCAGTGAATGCAAACATTCTGTACACTTTGGGGAGTAAAATCTCTTCACTCATAAGGGTGTTAATGTTAACACAGAAGAAAAGTGTTTTAAAAATTGCATTAGTTCATAGACTTACATTGAACTCATGAGGGGGAATCTAGCCCCAGAGAGATAAAAACTAAAGAGCTAAGCTATAAACCAGTATGATAACATCCTTATTATAAGATGCAAATTGAGGGACCCAATTCACTAAAACACATGTTACTGGTATTTAATTTTGCTTGTGGGAATATATCAGAAGTTGGCCTATGCCTTTTGCACAATGTACTTAAAACGAGGGCGAGTAACTTTAGCTATTAAAAAAAGTGATAAAGAAGCACAGGGCAAGCCAGGATTGAGAGATAATTGCAAGGATCTAATTTAAGTGTCAGTGTACACAGCTTTCTTCCCTGGTTTGGGCTTAGAGACGTGGCATTGGTGTGGGAAGGCAAGTGCAGCCGCATTCCTGGATGGGGAGGCTGGGGTCCTGCCATAGAGCCGCAGAATGGCAGCCCCGCTTGGCTGGCCTGGGGCCCGTGGGGACGTAGCCTGTGGGGTGGGGGCCACATGAGGCTGGCCAACGCCCAGTGGTCATCGCAGGAACTTCACTCGAGCTAGTATGTTTGGGAGCCTGTGGTTTGGAGAAGAGAAGATACACTTCCCCATGAGAAAAAGGTCAGTTCCTCTTTCCTTTGGTGGCACAAACAGCCTGCTGGGTGTGCTTGGACTTCCTGCCACCAGTTCCACCCCTGAGTAGGTGATTATGCTTCCCTCTCTGGGTGATGGGGTGACGTGGTGAGGTTGTACCCTGTATCTCCCCAGGTGGCCATTCCTGTGGGGCTTCGTGTACAAGAGAACTGTTCCCCAGCTGTCACCTCCTTTCAGAAGCCTTCCTCACATGGGGCCTCTGGGAAAGGGACCTCTCCCCTCAAGACCCATAGTGCCATCAGTGGACCACAGAGCATGGGCATCATCTGGGAACCCAGTAAAGAGCACAACCCGCAGCCCCTCCCCAGAGTGACTGAGTCATGATCTGCGTTTTTTAAAAGTTTATTTATTTTGAAAGAGAGATGGAGAGCAAATGGGGGAGGCGCAGAGAGAGAGGGATACAGAATCCCAAGCAGGCTCCAGCTGTCGGCACACAGCCTGACTCAGAGCTCAAACTCACAAATCGTGAGCTGAAATCAAGAGTCAGATGCTCAACCGACTGAGCCACCCAGGTGCCCCCATGATCTGCATTTTAACAATGTGAATTAACGTTGACAAGTGTGGCCAACCCCACCCCCTGAACTATTGCATGAACCCCTCATTTGTCATTTACCATTTAGGGCTGGCAGTGTTTATATAATTAAGAGAGGGTTCTCCAAACATCTATTTTTGGGGGAGGGGGAGTCAAATCTTTGTGATTAGAGGGAAAAGTATCATAGTAAGCATAGGGATGCAATGGAAGTTGTCAGGGCAGAAGCTTGACACACTGTGAGATGCTACCTTAGATAACATCAAGGTCACCTTGATGTTGGTTGGGGAGGGAAGGGGTGTGTAACTCATGGGGGCATGGAGGGTCTGCTGAAGGGATACATTTGCTATGATAGTGTTCACTAAAGCCCTAGAAGAAGCTATGGACATAAGGGTGGTCTGCCACTGCCTAACCCTTTCCAAAAATAAGTTGCCAACAACGTCCTTGAGAATGGAGTTAGGAGGACAAGGAGGAAAGGAATGGGGGAGGTGGAGCGGGGGGATGGGGCGGGGACCTCCCCCCACCCCATCCCACCCCAGGTAACCTTAGATGATTAAACTTGCTGCCTCCAGGCAGGTTGGATCAGCCTTCAGTGATTTCAGGGGTTTCTTGGACTAACCCTGCTCCCACTAGTCTGCCAGCGAACACAATTAGGAAAATGCTTATACTGTGAAGGCCGGGTTGAAGGAATACCTAAGTGTGAATGAGTTAAAGGAAAACCAGCCAATCAATTCATAAGTCTTAACAGGAAAAGAGATGTGCCTGTCCTGGTTTTGCTAGGCTGACATGGCCAGCTCAGCTAAAACCAAGAAGGGGGCTGAGTGCAGAACATGAAGTTTGGAGACTCCATTCTTTCAGCCATGAGTAGGGCCCAGACTGAGCAAGAGAGGTGGAAGCATCTAAGGAAGTATTTTAGTCACTCGGCTGCAAAGGCTACAGTTCAACTTTGCATTATTCAATGCAGTGAATGTTTTTGTTTTTTGTTTTTAATTTTTTCTTTTTTTGTTTAATGTTTATTTATTTTTGAGACAGAGAGAGGCAGAGCATGAACGGGGGAGGGTCAGAGAGAGAGGGAGACACAGAATCGGAAGCAGGCTCCAGGCTCTGGGCCATCATCAGCCCAGAGCCCGACGCGGGGCTCGAACTCACGGACCGTGAGATCGTGACCTGAGCTGAAGTCGGACGCTTAACCGACTGAGCCACCCAGGCGCCCCTGTTTTTTGTTTTTAAACCCAGGTTATTTCGTGTAGAGGAGCTTGTCTCCTAAGGTTTTATTATTGGGGCATTATATTTATTTATTTGTTATTATTATTTTTAATGTTTATTTTTAATAACAGAGTTTATTTATTTTTAAGACATAGAGTGCTTGTGGGGGAGGGGCAGAGAGAGAGAATGGAAAACACAGAATACGAACAAGCTCCAGGCTCTGAGCTGTCAGCTCAGAGCCCAATGTGGAGCTTGAACTCACAAACCGTGAGGTCATGACCTGAGCCAAAGTTGGGTGCTTAACCAACTGAGCCACCCAGGCGCCCGTGGAGCATTATATTTAAATATCTTATCTCTCCATCTGCCCCTGGCCTACACTTTGTGGCTTTCCTTGGAGCAAGGACAGTACCCACACATAATTCTCTGTACAGATGCCTACACGTGGCCCTTTCTAAGGGCCAACAAGAACTTTGTGTGGTAATTTCCTCTCCCAGGATGGCTTTTACTCCTGTGTTATCACCAGGACAGTCCACACACGGCGAGGTCTCTGGAGTGAGTAACTTGCTTATTTTTTTTCTTCCATTTTTTTAAAAGCAAAGAGGATATTTTTCATGAGGCTCTCAAAGTTCAGGTGACACCATCAGATTGATCTAAATGCTCTCAGATGGGCAGGGGATTGAGGTGGGAAGAGGATGGTATTGTTAATTAATGCTTTCAAATGTGTGGGTTAAAAAGCTTGTGTTTTTCCAGTGGTTCAGATCTAGGCTTAGTTTCTTGTTTGACCTTTGAGAAGCCATCTCTAGCCTCAGTTTCTTGTTTGACCTTTGAGAAGCCATCTCTCCAGGTGCTTCTTTGAAAGGGAGAGTTCTAGGTGTTTGACTTCCATGTGGGATCAGAAGGAACAATTCCTGGGCACCTGAGAGAAAAATGTCCAAGTGACAGCTCTGGTTTGCTAGGGAATCAGCCCCTGATTTTTGGAGGAGACATGAGAAGTTCATGGAGGGATTTAATTCTGTTTAGATTCCCAGCCATTTTCTTGACTGCTATTCCCTGCATTTGTGCAACTACTGGCCTATACACAAGTTCACAAGCATTCTCTCATTAGATGCTTGTAGCAACACTGTAGTAATGATATAAGCAGGACAGGTGCGACTGCCTCCATTTCACTGACGGGGAAGCTAAGGCTCAGAGCAGTGTGTGGGCTCTCCTGAGGTCACACAGCTAGTTAGAAGTCAACTCAGGTTCCAGGGTAGATGTGTCAGCACTGTGTGAAGATGGCATAAAATGAGATCTGTAGACCACTGTTTCTCTGACAAGTTCAAGTCCTCTGCTTTGCATTGCCCTCCTTCCAAGACAATAAGTTGGTTCAGTGCTTCTCTTGGCAAACTTTGGAAGGATCTCATTGGTGCTAGGTAGCTACTGTATGATCCAGGAATTCCAAGTATATACTCCTAGGTATATATTCAAAAGCATTGAAAGCAGGAACTTGAACAGATATCTGTACATCTGTGTTCACAACAGCATTACTCACTGAGGCCCAAAAGTGGAAACAACCCAAGTGTCCATCAACAGATGAACTGGTAAACAAAATGTAGTATACACACACAATATAATACTATTTAGCCATTGGAAGAAATGAGATTTTGACACATGCTACAACGTAGATGGACCTTGAAAACATTATGCTTAGTGAAATAAGCCAGTCACAGAAGGACAACTGTTGTATGATTCCACTTATATGAGGTACCCAGACAGGTGACATCATTGAGACAGAAAGCAGGGGCTGGGGGCTAGAGGGAAAGTGGGAGCTGTTTAATGGGCCCAGAGTTTGTGTTGGGGATGATGTACAAGTTCAGGAAATGCATGGTGGTGATGGGTATACAGAATTGGGAATGTACTTGATGCCAATGAATTGTATAATTACAAATGGTTAAAATGATAAATGTTATGTTACATAGATTTTACCCTAACTAACTAAAAAAAACCCTGTTAAAAATGAAAGCAAATACACAAAACCCAAATAGAAAATGACAAGAACAAACAACAACAAAATAAGCAAAAACAAAAGAGGAGGTGAGGCCAGCAAGAGAAAGCAAAGGATAAAGGATGGGGGCTGGTATGGGAGAGACTGGCATGGAAATGAAGAGGGAGAAAGAAAGCAATCTTGTGGGGGGACAGAGGCACTCTCTGGAGCCTGGGGCTCCTGCAAACTGTCCAGCCAGTTTCAGCCAGAGTAGGGCTGATTTTCTTTTATTACATGACAGTGTGCCTGGAGCCTAGGGGAAGGATCACCTCCCTGGGGTGGGAGAAGTGTCCATTTCCAGTTTATTTATGTGTTTTATCCCAAGAGTAGGATAAATGGCTGGGAAGCTGATCTGATATTTATGTCCACTTTAAGGCTGGTGGTTGATATGAGTGCATTCCAGGTGAACTGTGCCCTCAAAGCCATTTACTTTATGGAAGGTCTCTGTTGGGGAGGACTGGGAAAAGTCATCAGATTCCATGCTTGCTGCTCCCTCTAATTATAATTTCACTTTTGAATAATTTCTGAGCACTTTGAAAGTGCAAGAAGGGGGACCCCGTCAAGTTGCTGGAACATTCCAAAGACAGGTAAGATGTTTCCTACCCCAGGTGGACTCTACTATTAGTTTGTGAAATCTGCTTTTATCATTCTAAAAGTTTCCTGTTGTCCATTCTACCCATCAAAAAAAGTTGGAAGATCTGACTTTCAAATATGTATTTGAGCTAGATCAGGGAAGACAGATTCTAATCTCACCTTGCCTGTTAATTTGTATGGTCAGTCTTTGTTTAGGATTCCCTCCCCCTCTTTTTTCTCCTCAAGCCACAAGATGATATAATCATAGCCCTTGCCTGTAGAACTCCCTGCTTGTGAAACTCTGGAGGTTCAAGTCTGTGGATAGAAAGAGGCTAGAAGGCAAGATGTGAATACTGAGATAAAACAGAATGTGGGCAAGAGTTTTGTCTGGTTGCTATTGGACTTTAAGAACTCAAAGGTCAAGAACTGGCCTCAAAAGCAAAACTTGAGAGACTTGAAGTTATATTCTGAGATCAGGGCAAAGGACTCCAAGTTTTCAACTCTGTGACTTGCTTTCAGGAAGCATTCAGCATGTATTTGCTGCTGATGGAGGCAAATGACTAGAATTCATTTTTTACCAAATGATTTTGTTAGAATTCTGAGTCCTGAGCCCTCGGCCCTCGTCAAACCTTCCCTTTTTTATCTTTTTTTTTTTTTTTTTTTTTAAAGCAGTTGGTATAGACGGCTTAACTGCAAGAGAATTTAAACAGGAGAGGCTAAATCTTACAAGCTATCTAGTAAATCTGGGAGTTCTCTGAAAGAATTCTAAAGAAATGTGAGTAAGTGTCTTGGAGGAGGACAAGGAAGTGATTGTATTATTACTAATAACATAATGAGATAATCATCCCTTTGAAAAATATTTCTACCTTTGTTGAACAGTTTTTATTTTCTCATTTTGTCCCTATTCTATCAAGGTATTGCTATTAAATCTCATTTCTCCAGTGAGCAAACTCAGGCACAGAGCAGTCTAGTGGTTCAGTGGGGGCCACAGAACTGGTTAAGAAAGTAGGCAGGACTTAGGACCCGTGCATGGTGACCCATTCTGCAGACTTTCCATGGGGTTTTTAATCTTGTCTTTTCTGGACATGCTCTCTCCTGGGTTTGGACTTATGCTAGGTCTAGGTGACAGGGTATTGGGGATAGTGGGATAAGTGTGGGTATAAGGGGTGGCTCTTGAACATGCTAACATGCTCAGCTCAGGCTGGAGCTGGGCCTAACCCTGCCATGGTGAGGTAATGGGGATTGAGGACAGACTTTTCTGGAAGGGAGGAATGTGAGTGCTGGGTTCATGATACCAGTGGGTGGTTCTCAGCAATTCCATTCAGGCCAAGAAAACAGGTGGATCCATATATGACCTGTATTCTCTGGAACACTTCTGAGCCTGGCCAGCTTCTACACCTTACCCCTAAAAGGACAGCTTACTCCATCACCCTCTGAGTTCAAATGACTTCTTCTAAAGATACTGTGTTAGTCTGGATAGGAAAACCTTCAGAAGGCCCTTGTTTTAATATTCTCAGATTATCTGGGAGGAGTCATTAATCTCCTTTCCTCAGGTGGACTGGTTTGTCAGATTTTACACATCTCACTATTCCAGAAACAAAGAGTCTGACCTTGAGAAGATGAGGTATAGAAAAGTCACCTAAGACAAGATTGGAGTCTACAGGGTGATGGGTGGAAGGATAGCAGCCACAGGGAGCCTATCCAGGCAGATATTTTGGAGGCCAAGCTGAGGCACTGAAGGCAAACTCCCTGGACTTCATATGTAACCTTTCTGGAATGTGTGCTGGGGGAGGGGATGCTGAGGATGTCTTCAGGTCATGAGCCTAGTGGCACAGCACTATATTCAGAATCAAGACACTTGGGTTCTAGTCTCTGCTCTTTCCATTCATTTTCTTCTCTGGGTCTTAGTTTTCTCATTTGTAAAATGAGTAGATGAATTCCAAGAACACTTGTGATTTTGATTCTATGTGACTCTCCTTGGAAGGGAGGATGTGGGAGGGTAACCTGGGAGAATGCTGCTCGTTGATGGCTAGGTAGGAAGTCACCTGGAACAGCCATAGAAGGAATCAGTGAATGACTGAGGAGTCAGTACCATGAGCAATCTGTGGTGAGAGGAATAGGCTCAGGGAAGGAAGGCCACTCTTAAACACACCCCCGGGAAGCTATATAAGGAGGTTTTGCCTAAGTGACGGGCAAGTAGGTGCTGGTAGCAAATAAACCAGCTCAGGGTCTCAACTTTGTCAGGAATGGAATGCTTTCTTTCTTTCTTTTTTTTTCTTTAAGGAAATAAATCCAACAGGTCTTTTATCTTGTTTAGAAATCATAAATTTAACATGTATTGGGGTTACTAGACCAGTTCAGGGGCTATTTGGGGGCATGGGTTCATTAGGCTGAGAATATTTATGGGGCAGGGTTTAAAGGATACCATTCAACAATCCTTGGCCCAGGGCTGTTTTGGCTGCAGCTTTGGACAATCTTTTGGAATTCTGTTTTTTTGAAATATAGTTTAGGACACAGAGAATTAAATGGCTTTTGAAAATATTTCCCTACCACTCCAACTAGTTAAATTCCCAACACTTTGGAATCATGGCTATAATTCAGTTTATAAACACAAATAGAGTGCCTGCTACATGCAGGACACATTTTGAGGTATTTTGAAGGAAACAACAGTGAAGGATACTAAGGGCATGGCAGAAGACTTAAACATTTTTTGTTGTAATAAGTTTTGGGGGGCACTTGGTTGGCTCAGTTGGTAAAGCACGAGACTCTTGATCTTGGGGGCATGGGTTCAAGCCCCATGTTGGACATAGAGCTTAATTAAAAAAAAAAGTTTTGGGAATTTTTCTTTTCAAATAAGAAGGCATATCAACCCACACCTATACCACAACCTTCATGTATCCTTTTGCTATAGTACTTGGTCTTGGTTTCTGAAAACTGTTTCACAATTGATAGGCCAAACTTTGTCCTAATCAAATATGGTAGACATGTCTCAACATGAACACTGTTTAAAAAAAAAAAAAGACTCTGGAAGAATACAGACTGGTTTAGACAATCAAGAAATGAATGCTGACTCACTGGTCACTTGGTAAAGGGCACTTTCTGTCCTTGATCACCTGTTATATGCATTTTATTGATTCCTCCCTGAACCATGTTGTATTATTGCCACTTTTCAGAGAAAGAAACTGAGGTTTGAACTGGTTAAGTGACTTGCTAAAGGTCATCTAGTTAGTAAGAAGTAAAGTCAGATCTTTCTGACTCCAAAACCCACGATCTTATTTGCTTATTCATCTGACAAATGTTAATTGAGCATTTCTCATTAGCATACTGCCTTTACATGGGTCATTCTGTATACCTGAATCATGAAACAAAAGTGCAATAGAAAATGGTTTGTTATTAAGTGCTACTTTGTGAGCTACATGAACTCAGAGAAGGGAGAATGATATGGGTTGTAGAGGCTTAGTGAGATGTCTTGGGAAGATCTTAAGCTGGGTCCCAGAGCATGGAAAATATTTGTAGGGATAGAGAACAGAGCAGTAGAATGAGATGTGTCTTGGGGGACATTGAGGTGCAGAGGTAAACCAGAACAGATTGTTTACGTTTGCAATGTCACAGCATTTTGGGTTCAAATGTATCTACCTGAAGTTGACTTCCAATCTCTGAAGTATTGGAGAGACTAAAAGTAACCTGCACTGTATTATTTTCATCTACCTGAATAGCAACTATCTCTAAGTCCAGAAAAGAGAACTGGGAGGGGTGAGAATATAAAATAATTATTCTTTGATGGCAGTTTCCACATGCTTCCTAAACCTATATCCAACCTGAATTACCTTTTCTATGGGTACATCTACAACAGATGAGCCTTAATAAATCTGAAATAATAATGGGAGAAGCCATAAGAGTAATGATTTTAAAAGCCCTGTGTTCCCAAGGGGCATATGTTACCAGCTGCACAGACTTTTCTCAGTGTGATCAAAACCTTTTTTGTTCCCTTTAAAAATAAGACATTTGTAAGTAGGTGCTTCACTGATTGAAAAAGTAGTTGGTTGCTGGGTTTTTTTTTTTTTTAATTAAAAATTTTTTTTTAAAGTTTGTTTATTTTTGAGAGAGAGAGAGAGAGGAGGGGAAGGGCAGAGAGAGAGAGGGAGAAAGAGAATCCCAGGCAGGCTCTGCACTGTCAGCATAGAGCCCAGTGTGGGGCTCAAATCCAGGAACCATGAGATCATGATCTGAGCCAAAACCAAGAGTCAGACACGTAACCAACTGAGCCACTCAGGTATCTGCTGGTTTGGTTTTTGAGAACAGCAGTGACATGTTTGTAGAATCAGTTGAGCAGTGTATTTCATTCAGCTTCTCAAAAGTTGCCAATAAACTTTAAAGAGATTCTGGATGAGGCTGTTGTAGTGACTCTGACTTATTGCATCCCATGCACCTCCTTGCCCCTCTTTTGTCTTCTTTCCCAGCCCCATATAAGCCTGAGATGGTGGGATAGAAAGGGAGTACAGGAAGGTTTGGGGCCCAGATATTGGTCAGGAGAAGTTGGAGGCTGGGGGTGGAGCCTCAGAAAGACATGGCAGCTCATGGGGCTGTGGTGTGGCCTCTCAGGTACCACCCTGAATCTCCCCAAGGGAAAACTGTCACCATCATCCTCTCCTTTGCCACTGGTGGTGACTGTTGGGAGCATTTCTCATAGGATTTAGGAGGGATGTCCAGGGTAATCTCTTAGGGCCCATTAACTCAGTTGCTTGGGCATTCTAGTGACAGAGTTGTGTGGTGCAGTGGAGAGAACACCAGACTGGAGAAGAGGTTTTGCCCTGGACAGTTTCTGCTATGTGGTCTGAAGCGTGTTTCTTAAAATTTCTTCATCTTGATTTCCTTATGGTTGCACTACGTAATCTCCAAGCTCCCTCCTAAACCTGTGACTTGAAGCCAAGTTGTAAATTCAGTCTTCTCATGGGATAGGTAATGCTGCCTTGTGCCAGGGTCATAGGCAACAGTCCTGACTTGCCCTCATCTTGACTCCTCTAGAGAGGAGAATGTTGGTGGTTCAGCCCAAATCCCTTGTTATTTTGGGTAAAACAATTCCCAGTTGACGCTGTTAGCAAAATTGTGTAGAAGGCCTGGGGTGACCAATCATGCTGCTTTGCCTGCTATGGAGGACTTTCCGTTCTTTAAAAAAAATTTTTTTTTAGTTTCTCTTATTTTTAAATTTTTTAAAAAAATTTTAATTTTTTTATATTAGTGAAGAGGGGGAAGAGGGGCAGAGGGAGAGAGAATCTTAGGCAGGTTCCATGTTCAGTACAGAGCCTGATATGCAGAGCTCAGAGCTTAGGTGCCCCTGAGTTTCCCTCATTTAAAAAAATTTTTTTACTAATGTTTATTTATTTTTGAGAGAGAGCGAGCGAGCGAGAGAGAGCATGAACACTCAAGCCGGGGAAGGGCAGAGAAAGAGGGAGACACAGAATCCGAAGCAGGCTCCAGACTGAGCTGTCAGCACAGAGCTCGATGTGGGGCTCGAACTTACAAACCATGAGATCATGACCTGAGCCAAAGTTAGATGCTTAACCTACTGAGCCACCCCGGCGTCACTCCCTCATTTTTAAAACTGGTAAAATCCTGGACAAACTGGGACAAGTTGGTCACCCTAAGAGGGAAAGTGCCCACCAATTTAGCATTAAGGTGCTGTTCAACCAGGGCCAGTGGAAGTATCACTGAGAAATGTAAAAAAAATTCTAAAAATATCCAATTTCTATTGGTAATTATTGTATTTCCTAAAATTTTCTCCAGGTATTAAAATCTAAATGATGAAGTGCTCTCTTCCCTTGGTCCGAGGGCTGTGTAACCAAGATACTTCCTATCCCAGCAGCCTATCCTAGGGTCTTGCACCAAATGTCTCTGAAACTACCTTTTCACTCACCTGTTCAGGGCAGGAGGGATGCTCCAGATGCATCTGATGGCACCATGGCCAAGCCTTGCCCCAGTTCCCACATACCCTCCCACTTCTCACTGTGGGCCTAGGAATAAATAACCTCTCTCCCCAAACTAATGCTCTGACTGGGCTGCTAGGCTAGAAATGTGTGGCCACAAGAGAGCAGGAGCCATAAAAGATTAGATATTTTGTGCCCAGTATCTAAGATATCCTGATTTGGGTGATTTATTCTTGGAGGGAGGGTTCTGAGAGTGGCCATAAGAGTCTAAAAGAGTCTGTTTGGGCACAGCCTGTATCCAGTTGCCAATAACTATTCTTTGTAAGATAGAGCAACTTATTTCCAGGACTTGGATTCCTTTTCCCCTTTCTTCTAAACCGCTTTTGAGTTAGGGAGCAATGCAGGTGGTTCCTCCAAGTCCCTCTGCTTTCATCTAACCCTTCTTTTACTCTTAGCTTTATTTACCTTCTCTATCTTCTCTGGGGGCATAGAACACTAAGCAGCCATTTTATAATTTCTAAAATCTATTCAAATTACACAATTTATGTACAGATATATTTTTGTTGCAAAAATTCAAATTTTGTCAGTTTGATGGATAAGAAGGGTATGTCCTTGGTTTACTTCACATTTCCCTTTGTTCCTGAATGACTGTGTGGAATAGGCCCTCCTTCACCCCTCCCCCTGCCATAACCTGCACCAGACTGTGATATAAGCAAGAAGTAGTCTTTTATTGTATTAGGCCACTAAAATTGGGGTTGTTTGCTACAGCAGTTGGCCAACCCTGATCAATGCAGGGCATTGGAAATAATGGCAGAATACCAACATCTTTTTGATCTTTTAAAACCGTACCATCTAGGCCCTGCCTTACCTCGTGTGTATATGAAGTTGACTTTCATTTCTTAAGACCCAGCCTGTGGTTTGAAAACCCAAGTAACTGCAGAGAACTGAGATAACCTTTTTTCATCTGCTCTGTCTCCCTCCCATAACCATCCTTACCTCCCCATCTTTGTGAATATTCTTTTCCCTTCTCCCAATTTGTAGAAGTAAAATGGAAATGTTCATAGGTTAAAATAGGCCAATGGTTCTTTGGCTATGTCACCACATAAAAAAATGGGATGGAGAATTTTAACAGTTAAAAAAAATTCTTTCTGAATTTTCCTTTGGCCTTAAATACCATCTAGATAATTAACGCCATCGTGGTATCTTTTCTCCTCTCTTTGGGTGACTAAATATTTGTACCTTAGCTCCTTCCTTCTCTTTGTGTATGTGTATAGAAATGATTTCAATGCCCTAGTCTAAGATCTGGCAGAGAAAAATATTCTTATCCCCTTGGAGAAGGTCATCCTATTCTGGAAAAGCAGCCTCAAGAAAGGACCATATACATGTTTTGTAAAAGCATGATTATTAAGTTTCAGGTTTATTATCATGCAAATGCTTCTATTTCCCCTCTTACCCCACCCAATCCCCTCCTATAACCATGAATAAAATGACATCTGGGACGTTGGGAATTTAACCAGCCAGTCAGGAAGGCGGAACAATGTTTCCTCGGCCAGTGGTTCACAGGGGTTCTCAGAGGGCCTTTGCAGGGAACTTAAGGAGTTGTTCCTTTAAACAAGGTGCCAGATTATCTCACATTTTTAAATTCCCTTTGCTTTCGAAGTTAAGTGTTTATCTCCCTGGGAAAATGAATTGGTACAACCTTTCAGGAAAGCAATTTGGCAACATGCATCAGGAGCCTTAAAAACGCTTACAAACTTGACCTGGCAGTCCCACTCCTAGGGCTTTATTCTATGAAAATCATCAGAGATATGATCACAGATACTTATCACAGAAAAATTTATGAAAGCAAAATATCTGGAAACAGCCTAAATACCAAATGATAAGGGTAGGGGAGATCTGCTCAGTAATGGAATATTATGCTGCCTTTAAAAATAGTGTTTAAAAAAGTAGATAACATGGGGAAATGCTCAAGATAAAGTGTTAAGTAGGAAAAAAAGGATAGAAAACAAATTCTCACTTTATTTAAAACAATTTATTTTGGGACACATACATAAAACACAAGGAATAAATATAAATAAGAAGAGTTTTGTTCTAACCTCGGTTCTGATGTGTGCTAACTGCTTAGCATTGAACAAATGACTTAAACTCTGAATTTTTTTTCAGGGTTGTGGTGAGGATCTGAAAGAATGTTTGCAGTTTCCTGCACATAATGGTTGCTCAGTTAATGGTAGTAACTGTTATCATTCTGATCCTTACCACAATTATTTATTAGTGGTAAGAGTTGGTCCATGACAAAGCTCATGAAAGAATGATTTTGTGGGAACAGTCTTCCTGTTACTGTCAACTAACTTCCCATTGTTGTCTACCCACTATCTTCTCTGAGGTGGTCCTGCCCATAATCCAGACAAAACAAACCCCGAGCCTGAAGTGAAAATTGATACAGGGAGGAGAATTTCTGGAAACTATATGGAGGGGACATTTGGAGGAAGCAGAACTTCCTTTGGCTGTTCAAAAAAAGCAAATTAAGCATTTAGGAAAATGAGTTATTTATTGGGTTGAAAACAAATGATAATGTATATCTGTATGGTGCTGTACTATTTTAAACCCTATTATCTCACAGGACAACACATTTCAGTGAAGTAGCTTATAAGCTTAGGTACCCTATACAAGTTATCTATTGCTATATAACAGATTACCCCCAAACTTAAAATTTATACCAACACACATTTATTATGTCACAGTATCTATGGGTCAGGAATCTAGGTATAGCTTAGCTGGGTTGAGGGTCTGTCATGAGGCTGCAATCAAGTATAGGTCAGACTTGCAATCTTCTCAAGGTTCAACTGAGCAAGCTCACTCAGTGGTTGTTGGCAGGATTCAGTTCCTTCTGGGTTGTTGGACTGAGGACCTCAGTTCCTCACTGGCTGTTGGCTGGAGGCCATCTTGGGTTCCTTGCTATGCAGGCTTCTATAAGGTAGCTCACAACATGGCCACCAGCTTCAGCATAGTGAGTTGAGAAAGAGAGAGAAGAGTCACAATCTTTTGTAACCTAATTTTGGAATTGACATCCCATCACTTTTGCCATATTTTTTTTAATTAGAAGCAAGCCACTAGATCTAGCCAACACTCAAGGAGAGGAGATCATACAGGGGTGTGGATGCCAGAAGGCGGGGCATTGGGGGCCATTTTTTTTTCAATATATGAAGTTTATTGTCAAATTGGTTTCCATACAACACCCAGTGCTCATCCCAAAAGGTGCCCTCCTCAATACCCATCACCCACCCTCCCCTCCCTCCCACCCCCCATCAACACTCAGTTTGTTCTCAGTTTTTAAGAGTCTCTTATGTTTTGGCTCTCTCCCACTCTAACCTCTTTTTTTTTTTTCCTTCCCCTCCCCCATGGGTTTCTGTTAAGTTTCTCAGGATCCACATAAGAGTGAAAACGTATGGTATCTGTCTTTCTCTGTATGGCTTATTTCACTTAGCATCACACTCTCCAGTTCCATCCATGTTGCTACAAAGGGCCATATTTCATTCTTTCTCATTGCCACATAGTACTCCATTGTGTATATAAACCACAATTTCTTTATCCATTCATCAGTTGATGGACATTTAGGCTCTTTCCATAATTTGGCTATTGTTGAGAGTGCTGCTATAAACATTGGGGTACAAGTGCCCCTATGCATCAGTACTCCTGTATCCCTTGGGTAAATTCCTAGCAGTGCTATTGCTGGGTCATAGGGTAGGTCTATTTTTAATTTTTTGAGGAACCTCCACACTGTTTTCCAGAGTGGCTGCACCAATTTGCAATTGGGGGCCATTTTAGAAGGCAGCCTACCACATCCCCTTTTTACAGCAGAGGAAACCAAGTCTCAGTAAGGATGTGTGACTTTCCCTAAATCATCTATGAAGGAAGACTCAAACCAGGGTCATTTAGGTTCCAAAGCCTATACTCTGTCCACTCTATCATGTAAATCTCTACTCATCCTATTCCAGTGTAATCCTTGTGCATAAAGGCATGCATGGTGTAATTTATTGAGTGCTTAAGGAATTTTATGTAATAAAAATATCCTAAGAAACCTACAACATTTTATGATGTTCTAGGATGGGGGCACATTTTGGAGATAATAGAAAAATGTAATGATAATTAGAAAAAATATACAGAGACTCCATTACCTACAAATGCCATCCAGAGTTTTCATAGATAAGGGCCTGGAAAAGAGTTCTTTAGGCCATCCAGGGTAGCAGAGATGATTAATTCCAAGCTGTTAACACATTTTATTATGCAAATACTCCAGCAGCTCAGCCATGGAGAAAGTCTGGGCACCGCCCCCACCCCATTCACTCTGGACACTCAATTTGCATGGAAATGTGGCACTCTCACTAGGAGAGGAGACTGGCTCTCCTTGGGGGAGGGGGCTTAGGAGGTAGGTGGGGGAGATGAAGGAGATCAAGCTACCCATTAGTGACATTGATCATTTTAACACCATTTGTGGTTAGAAAAACAGTGATATTACCTTAATTTAGTAATTAAATTGCTCCAAGCAGGAGAGATAAGCAAAACCTAGAGTCAGTTGCAGTTGCACTGAATTTTGGGCCTTCCAGGAATGGGAGTTGAATCCTGCATTACCAGGAAGAAGGCTATTCCATGTGAGCAGTATTTAGTCTCCACAGAAACAGAGGAATGTCCTTTGTGGGGAGAGAAAGGCAAGCAAAAGGAGCATGTCTCTGGGAATGAGATGGAATTTTATCTGGGAGTTTTTACTATGGACAGTGTTTGGTATCCAGGAGGTGATCACTGATGACTCTTATTGGCTCTTTCCCTCTTAATAGTACTTGGGTGGGCTGAGAACTCTATTTAGTGAATGGACAACCTTAGTTTAGGCATAGCAGGCTTACAGGGGAATATAGTCCTGGGTTGTTGGAGACAGCTGTTGAGGGGGCAAAGCAAGGGCATGACAAGAGGCCTCTCAAGAGATGGGCCAGGACACTGGCCTGACTTTGGAGGTGGACTAGGGGTGTTGCAAATTGAGGGCTTGAGCAGCACAATTATCTGGGAGTGGGAGGGCCTTCCAAGACCAGAGCAAAGACACACTCAAACATCTCTGTGAGGATCTTATTTCCAGATGGAGAGAGGGAGATGGGGGAGGTTAGCAGAGAGTTGGGATGCCCACTCATCCATAAACACAAAACTTCTATAGACACTGGGAATTAAAGGACTGAATCAGGTTTCCCTACAAGCAGAGAGAAGCTCCATGTGGGGAGAGAGTGTGTATGCAGGACATACCCCTAACATCCTTTGTAGTTACTGCTTCTGGTAGTGAGGCTTCAGAAAAAGCATGTTTTTGGTGTGTGTGGTCTTCATCTCTGTACTTTCTACTGTATGCTAGCTTATAAGTATTGGAGGACACTTCTGCTCTGTTTTCACTGTATCTTCACTATGTCTTTAGACTAGTAGGGTGAGTATTATCATTCTTATTTTCAGAGGAGAAAAACTATGGCTTGGAGAAGTTCAGTGATTTGTCCAGTGAGCTGGGGACAGGTGGTCCAGAGACCAGGCCTTTGAACTTCTGGCTAGGAGCCCTTCCCATTTCACCAAATTACCTGGGAAAGCCAAGCCTGCCTTGAAACAAAGGGCAGAGAAAGGAAGCTCAGTTGTATTGGAGAATTTGAAGAGAAACCACTAAGTTTTCTTGAAATTGTCTTCTGCTAATGGGCAGGCAGAAAGGGAGGTAGTATCTGGGGAGACCTGTAGACCAGCCTCTGACTTTTTGGAACAACCACCTGATTAAGTTCTTAGAGCTTTAGCGCTGGAAGTAAATAGCTCTGTTAATTAACAGATAGGAAAGGATACACATTGCCAGAAAAAGAGGCTGAGATATGATGGAAAGGTCTCTGACCTCAGAGATCAAAGACCTGTATTGTTTTCTAGTCCTATTTGTGCTACTAATTCATCATTTAATTGTGTGAACTTAATCTCTCTAGTTCTTATTTTGTTCAGTTGTAAAACATGGACTAGTTGTATCTAAGCCCTTTCTAACTCTTACTAGGGAGAAGCTGGAGTCAGACAGAAATGTAATCAACTTCCATTCCATTTCTTAGTGATTGATTACCAGATCCCAGCCTCCGGGAACCCCAGTTTCTCCCTTTAGAATTTCTAAGTTCTGGACATCTTGGCACTTTCCTTGATTGTAAACACAGGCTATGAGAGAAACTGGCTTCTTTCTAGTCACCAGCTTCCTCTGCCAGTCCCAGGATAAATGGCACCATGCAACAGTTCCCATTCGTTGTCCTGATGTCTGCATTTGACTACACACCATTCTTGACTTGTGTTCCTTCAGTAGTGCTTTCTCCCATTCTGCCCTCAGGCTTCCCTGCCCCAACCATAGCCACATTTCCATAGAAAGGTGGATATCTGACCATCACTCAGGAACCACGTGGAAATGTAAGATAGTTTCCTGTCCTTCAGGACCTTAAAACATAATTGGAAGACAAACTGATCAATAAATTTAATTCATTTTCAATCAAAATCTTGGCAGGATTTTTTTTGTTGAAATTGACAAACTGATTCTAAAATCTATATAGAAATGTAAATACCTAAAATAGCCAAAACAATTTTGAAGGAGAAAAACAAAGTTGGAGGATTTATACTACCTTATTTCAAGACTTAATGTAAAATTAGAATGATCAGAATGTTGTAGTGTTGGTGTACAGATAGACATATGGATCAGTAGATCAGAATAGCGTCCAGAAATAGATCCCTACATATGATCGGCTGATTTTTTACAAAGACACAAAGGCAATACAATGGGGAAAAGATAACTTTTTCATCAAATGATCTGGAGCAATTAGAAACCATATACAAAAAAAAATCAACCTTTATTTCACGCCATACACAGAAATTAACTTGAACTGGATTGACCTAAATGTAGGAGCTAAAACTCTAAAAGAAAACATAGGAAAAAATTTTGTGATCTTGGGTTAGACAAATACTTTTTAAATAGGACACACATACATACACGTAACCAAACTATAAAATAAAATATTGATAAGTTGAGCATTATCAAAATTAAAAATTGCTTTTCAAAAGACACTTAACAAAATGAAAAGACAAGATAAAGACCGAGAAAAAAATATTTGCAAAAAATATATCTGATTAAGAACTTGTATCCAGATTAAATAACTCCTACAACTTAATAATAAGGGAAACCAACAAACCAGTAAAAATGGGCAACAGATTTGTACAACAGTCATTTCACCAAAGGAGACCTAAAAATGGCAAATAAACACGTGGAAAGATACTTAACATCATTAGTCTTTAGGGAAACGTAAGTTCAAACCATAAGGAGATACCACTATATATATAATCAAATGATTAAAATTTAAAAGACAGGAAATAACAAGCACTGGTGGAGCAACTGAAACTCACTCATAGGTAGGAATGCAAGATGGTACAATCACTCTGGAAGAGAGCTGGGCAGTTTTCTTTTCTTTTCTTTTCCTTTTTTTAATTTTTAAAGATTTTATTTTTAAGTAATCTCTACATCCAGCGTGGGGCTCAAATCCACAACTCTGAGATTAAGAGTTGCATGCTTTATCTACTGAGCCAGGCAGGTGCCCCTGGGCAGTCTCTTTTGAAGACAGACTGACCACAGGACCCAGCAATTTCTCTGTTAACGAGAGAAATGACAACATATGTCCACACAAAGACTTGTACTTAAGTGTTCATGGCAGCATTATTTGTAATGGTGAAAAACTGGAAACAACTGGAGTATCCATCAGCTAATGAATGGGCAAACAAATTGTGATCTAGCCATGCAGTGGAATACTACTCAGTAATAAAAAGTGTGGAAGCCTGTGACCATATGGCTGAATCTCAAAGACATTATGCTGAGCAAAAAAGCCAGACACAAGAGTACGTGCTGAATGATTCCATTTAAGGGAAATTCTAGAAAATAAAAAAAACAATTGTGATAGAAAACATCACAGGATGCCAAGAGTCAGGACACCGGGATAAGGGGTTGACTGCCAGGGGATGAGAGAGAATGTAGATGTTCTATGCATGATTCTGGTGGTGTTTCCATGACTGTATACATTTGTCAGAACTCACTGAATTGTGAAAACACACTGAAAATTGGTGAGCTCTATTTACATAAATCACACCTCAGTAAAATTGATTATAGAAAATATAACGGGGAGAGAAAATATGTTGGCATGAAACAAACAGTGCCAGGTGAGAGTAAGAGACAATGCCCAAACACGAGGGGCAGAAGGCACAGTATGGACATGTAAAGATGAGACCTAGCTCCCAACTGTATGTGGGATGATCCTGGGAAGGTGGGGAGAAAGGAGCCTTGTGTGGATGAGCCTTACTTAGGGCTTGGTCCGGTTGGCACAGGAGGAGGGAAAGGGCAGGGGCTTAGCAGTGGACAAAACCCCGGGGAATGCCAGCCTCTAAAGGGCAGCAGGGGAAGCGGTTCCGGCTGTGGTGGTTTTGGTCAGCACCTTTACAGTAAGCTGTGGGGAAGTGTGGGGTCGCTCGAGTGTGGCAGCACTTTTGGCCTTGAGCCCCACACGCGGGTCACTTTCATCAGAACAGGAAAACGAAACAGGCTCCCCTGAATGATTTATGGGAGGGCTTGTATTTTGGGGATGTGATACTGCAATTTGTGTTATAGGATCAGGACATCTGTTTCCAGGAAGGCGTGTTCTCTTACCATGAGTCTTTCCCACCAGGGATCTTTTGCCCCTTCAAATAGTTACACGTTTTATCTTGGTTGCTCGTTAGCATAATGGGGCCTTCTGGTGACAAGTGGCCTCACCGTTGTGTGAGCATGAGTGGTCGGGGGCCAACTGGGAGGTGAGCAAGAACCTCTTTGGTCCCACCCTACCCCTCAGATGGCATCCAGCAGTGCAGTAAGCTGTAGGATTAGGGAGTATGCCATCTGCCAGACGGCATAGGCAGGCTCCCACTTAACAATTACGGTTTAGCCATTTATTTGATTAAATTTCAGTTATGCTAACTGTCCCTATGTGGATTGATGGCCCTTGCTGGGGAACTCTACTGCCAGCGGATCTTGGCCTACAACCCCTTCTCACCAGGAGGCACATCTCCTTGGGGAGGTCTGAAGCAAGAAGGGATAGAATCTGAATCCTGGCTAGAGGGACTTTGGCAAGCTTCCTGTTCAACCCTGCACTTCACAGATGACAAAATTGAGGCTAGCTGGTCACAGGGACCCAGTAGGAAAGGGACTTGCTCAATGTCACACAGCCTGTTAAGTGTTGAGTAGGACCTGGTGCCTTGGGACTTAGAAAGGTCCTTTCTAAGTCATGCAGACCTATTCCTCTTGGTTTACAAAGCATGCGAGCATGGCCTGGCATGTGTGTAGATGGGAACACAGTGTTGTACCTATGGCAGGCAGGTACTCTATCTCTTACCTCTTACTCCTTTTCAGGAGGGGAACGTAGGACCTCTGCATGTGCTCACCTTTCCCTGCCAGGTTAGTTCTAGTTCAGGAAAAAAACCTCATTGAAAATTCATTTTGAGAGGCAGGCTCAGTACAAGCCACACTTTTTTTTTTAAGCCCTACTCCCTTCTGCTGTTAAAGGAAATAAAAATCCTCAGTTCTCAGTGAGGAAGATCTTTGTCTGGTTTAAATCTTAGGAACTTTGTTTTGTCAAAAGGGTGTTTGAGATTCTGGAAGCCCCACCCTGCCCGGTTTTCAATACTCCCCACTAATCCCTTTTCACCCCGAGGCCTTGTCCACATGGTGTTCATGGTCTCCTAGCTTGTCTGGGTGAATCCTCCCAGCTCCCACCCTGAGAACCTCCTGCAACCCATGATCCCCAGGAGCGTATTATACAAGAATGTGTGTGTACAAGCACCTCCCCCCAACACTGTATGTGGGATCGAATATTCATTGTATAAGTCAAATTAAAATGTATTAACTTTCCTTCCAGATGCCCCCTGATAGCAAGTTTAATTACTCTGGACATAATTAAATGAGTTTAGGAGATTAGAAATATAAGGGGGTAGTGAAGAGCATACATTTAGGGGGAAATAAGGAAAATTTAATTCTGAGTCTTTTGTCACTTCGTGGGTCGAATGCTGGGGATAAGCGAGATGGAGGAGATGCTTGGGAAGAGGTGGGATGAGGAAGGTTTTAGGAGGGTTGGGCCAGTTTGGATGTATCAGGATGTGTCAGTCTCTTACCCCACAAATGTAGAAATGTAGAAGGCTGCGTGCCTGGGCATCTTTCCTTTGATTTAGGGTGGTTTTTTCCTGTGGAGATCCACTAAACTTGGGGCAGATTGACCAAGTAGGGAGCTGGGCAAGTAAGCAGCGATGCTGAATCCTGCTCTCTCCCCTGCTTTGTTCTAGGACGTGGCCTCATCTTGCCATAGGCTTTCCGTCCCGTGGCAGGCTTTTCCAGGGACTTAAGGTCAAGTTCACAAACTTCAGAATGTCTTCAACAACAGAAGTGGCTCCCTAGAGCGTTGGCTGCTTTGTGTTTCTGTGGCTCTTGGCTTATCACACACCTTCAGGTACTTCAACCCCATTGTAGCCCTGACTGAAGGAGCAAGGTGGAGCCAACAAGCCTAGTCCAGCTGATTAATTAGATGCTGGGTTACTCCATTAAAAACTCAGGCACACACACACACACACGTGCATGTACACACATGCTACCATGTGCACACATGCATGCACACAAATACACTCACATGGACGCACACTAGCACATTCACACATACATATATACACTCATTTGCATGAACATGCACTCACATGTTCACATAGTCACTTATAACTCACATGCGTGAACACACACCAACACATACATATATACTTATATGTGCTCTTGTATGTACGAAGACATTCATACAACACACGCTCACATACATGTACACACACCTGCACACACAATTCATGCAGTCACGTATACACACTTGTGAATACTTATTCATTTATATATATTTGCACAAATATGTATGTATGCATACACATGTCTGTACCCTTAAACACAACACACACACACACTTAGAACTTAAAGGTGAAAGTTTTGGAGGAGAAGATATCCTCTTTGTGATTAATCTTACTATAGGTCCTTCTTTTTAAAATCCAGTTTTTCAGCTGGAGGGGATGTCTTGCCTCTGAGTGGAAAAGGCAGTTGTGTTAAATTTTTCAGCTGCACAGGGCGGAAGGATATTCTTCCTTGTGGTTTAGAATTACACTCCAGAAAGTTGCAAGCAGATTTCCACACCCTTTCTGAAGGTGCCTTCCCCTACACTGGGGCTATTTTCAAGAGGTTGGACAAAGCTCTCTAAATAAAGTGTGTCTGTGTGTGTGTGTGTGTGTACACATATATATATATTTTTTTTTATAAAAGCCAAAAGAAAGCACCAAGGCACTGAATGAATAATGAAAGTGAAGGCAAAACAAGCCTGAGGAGATAAAGTGAAATTCTCTTACATTTGAGCCTTGGGTTGGGGGGTTGGGGACTGTGAGGTGCTAGGATGGTGTTTAGAAATAAAGAGTCTGTGTTATGTCTAGCGGTCCTAGTATTTTGTGTTACTCTGACCCCGGCATTGTATCATTTCAATGCAGTCGGGTGTGCAAATGTTCAGTTCTGGTGGGTGAAAGGTATTTTGTATTCAAGCCAAATCTACATTTCAGATTTGAAATGGGGGGAAGCTGGGGGAAAAAGGGGTGGGGCTGAAAGGGGGCAAAGGTCAGTGTTCACAGGTCTGAGACCATGTTTAATATCACATGACACCTTTGTCAAACAGTGTGTCACCCACCCTCCCCCCTGTACACACAAGCTGTCTGGGTTTCTGTACCTAAGGGACCTTTCTCTGTGTTGCCTTCCACCCAAACTCTCAGACTTGCTTTCCATAAATTAGAAGAAATGAATGAAATTTGATCTATCACTTTTTTTTTTATGTGGTGGCATGAGAAGCCCTGGAGGGTTATGTGCTCTCTTCCCTCCCTGGTCAGGCTGTCTGCTTCTCCTTCCTGGGCTCCTGTGGGCTGTCTGAAGCCTCGGGGATTGACAGGAGGCTGCGGTGGGGGCGGTGGTATTGTATTTCTTACTCACGACCTTGAAGGTGAGCCTCTGGTCTGCAGCCCAGGGTCAGGTCATCCCCTGAAACCTCAAAGGTGATGAATGAAACCCCAGGCAATCAGATGCATTTGAGACTTGAAAGTGGCAATGAAGACTCTTGGGTTCTGGGGCCATCTGGGGCCTTTCTGTGGGGGAAAAACAGAGTAGCATGGGCTAATGGCCTACCTTTCACCTTGTGGACCAGAGTTCACTGTGGCTTTGATCTTTACCTACACCCTGGTGAACGTCTATCCTCATCACCACAGTCCCCACATAAGCATTGCTACTCTGGACAAGCATCCGGAGTGGGATGGTGCAGTGACATACCTTTCTGTGTCTAGAGTCTTTGGGTCTCCCCAAAAACGCTTTATAAAAGAGGGCAAGACTGGTGGATATCATAGTCACTTTCCTCCTTCACCTTTTGGCACCAAGTTTTAAAGACCAGGGAGAGGGAGAATGAGCCACCAGAAATAGTTTCCCAGTGAAACTTTATCCGAGCTTAATGAAAGAGAGCTCTATTAATGAGCACAAACCAGCAAAGGGAGGAGGACTTCGGAGGCATGTAGACCTTGGTTCCAATCCAGAGGTGTCACTCGAAATGGTGACTTCTCTGAGATCCTTCCTTTCTCATCTGGAAAATTGGGATAATAATAACTCGACTGTGAGGTTGTTGTGAATATCGTATGAATTATTGCATGCAAAGTGCCTGACATAGATTTGGTTCTCAATATACATTAGTCATCATTTCTTAAGATTTATATTTAGCCATTATTTCAGAGTTAGAAGCATGCATACATGCTTGGATTTATACATAAATCCATGGGGCAAAGGCAGAGTTTTAAAATGGGCATTTGGAAGGGGGAAAACAAACATGCTCAGGAATGAGGCTAGAATTCCTCGATCAACCAACACTCCTGACCAAATCATGATTTCCCTTTTTTTTTGGGAGCTCAGAGGGGTTCTCCTCTGCTTGGTGCACTGTGGTGGGAAGAATCTCTGCAGAAACCAAGGCAGTACCTGCAGGGCAGGCCTGAAGGCCCAGTGCTCACTTTATACCTGCCGCCATTTTGACAGTTGTTCTTAAATGGATCAAGGTTGGGTTTTCCTGCATAATAATGATCTGCTTAGGTAAAGAAACAAGATGCCAGGAACAATTTGGGGAGACTAAGCACTGTACAAAAAAGCTACAGCCTTGTCCTTCCCCTATCTCCCAAGCCCCACTTTTAGGCTACCAAGATTGCTCTTTAAAATGAGATATAGAGGCGCTTGGGTGGCTCAGTTGATTCAGTGTCCAATTTGGGTCAGGTCATGATCTCTTGGTCTGTGAGTTCAAGCCCTGCGTCGGGCTCTGTGTTGACACTTCAGAGCCTGGAGTCTGCTACGAATTCTGTGTCTCCCTCTCTCTCTCTGCCCCTCCCCCACTCTTGCTCTGTCTCTCCCTCTCTCTCTCTCAAAAATAAATAAACGTTAAAAAAAAAGAGATATAATCTTCACAGTATTGCCAAGACATCACAAATCACACAGCAAACCAATAATTCCTATGTACTTGAACTTCTTAATTTGTTACTTGTTCTTTAAAAACTTTGGTCCTTTTCAGTATGGGAGATAACTTCTCGCTGCCAATTTTGAAAGTCCTAAAATCAAGGGAAGAGCAAGAAAAACTGGGCAGGGAGAAATATTGTGATGTGGTAGAGGGGCCAAGAACTGGATTTCATTTCTGGCTCTGTCACTAATTAGCCACAACTAGCCATCAGATCTTAGGCAGGTAAATCTCCTCGTTCCTGCCACCTCAGTTTTTAGATCTGTAAAATAGAGTGATGGTTATCTCATGGCTTTGTTTTGACATGCACTGAGATAAAAGATGGGAAGGGAACAAAGTGCTCTGCATATCGTTTGCCACCCTTACCTATGATTCTTTCTTGAAAAGGTCAACCCAGCTTCAATTCACATGACCAGCTAGCCTGGGGTTGGGACTCAGCACATTTTCCCCAAGTATTAGCAATAGTCACCAAAAACCCTAAAAAAGGTTGACATACTCAACCCAGTGGCAGTCTGGAGGGCTTGACAAACTGGTGTACGTGCCCAAGAGTTCTGTCCTCCTTAATTCTAGTATGGAAACTATAGTCCTCCAGACTCTAGTATGGAGTATGGCGGAATCTTCAGAGTAGCCCTCTGAGGCTCAGAAGAAGCCACAAAATGAAGGACTTGTTGATATAAAACAAGGGTCAGCAAACTATAGCCTAGGGGCCAAATCCAGAGCATTACCTGCTTTTGTAAGTGTCGTTTTATTGGAACACAGCCATGCTTATTCTTTTATGGATCTATGTTTGTCTAATTCTCTGACTGCTTTCAATGGCAGACTTAAGTAGTTGTGACAGACTAGTCCTCAAAGCTAGCAATATTTACTACCTGGTCCTTCACAGGGAAAATCTGCTGACCCCTAATATAGAATATAGATCAAAGTAGGCTGTCACTCAGGTCCCCTATAAATGTGTGGCTTACCCAGTTATTCAGCTTTTTTTACTAATGAATTCCTATTATATCTCAGGAGGGGTTAATACTGTTTCTGGGCTCAATAGTGAAACAAGGACAGTATCATTTTCTTTTATTCTCCTTTTTTTTTTTTTTTTGGAGTGTCCTCCCTGTAGAGATGGAAGAAAATTGACCATCTATGTGCCAGCCACTTTACTTACCATCACCTTTACTTTTTATGATAACTCAGTCAGTTAAATATTTTACCTATGGAGAAACTGATCTTCAGAGATGTTAACTAACTCAGTCAAGATCACACAGCTAGTATGGAGTGAAGCCAAATTTCAATCCAGGCCTGCCTAATTCCAAATATTAGACTCTTCCCATCAAAGGTTGCTTCCTCCATGCTGTCTGGCCCTCCCTGTGAAATTTCCTCAAAGGCCAGTTCTAGACACCATCTATGCCTTGTAGGCATGAGCTGAAGCCGATGAGTTACCTCTTGAGGCATTCCATAGCCTCAGTTCCATTTGTGGAGTTCAAGGCTTTTCTAACTTACAGGAGGGATTTTAGGCATCAGATTGAAAGATGAAAAAGATGTTTTTGGGGAGAGGGGATTAGGAAAATGTGACAACTTTCCCTGAATCCTAAAATCACCTTGTGGGGTGACTGCCTTGTCTCCTGTGTGAAGAGCAATTCAGAACTGTTGCAGTTCAGGATTGTCCATGGAACTACCCCAGTCTCAAATGAATCACACAGTTTCACTGCATTGGCAAGCCTTTATATACCTGCACTTCTCTCAGGTGAGGGGTAGAGATCTGATAAGTACAGACCAGGAGGACCCAAGATCCAGAAGCTCTAGTCTCGTCCCATAAACATCTGTCAGTCCACCCCCACAGCCTCTCTGTCTATCCCTGCTGGCTTTGCCATCTAGGGTCTTGGCAATGACTCTGTTTTTGAAGGCAGTGGAAGAGTCCTGGATTCTGGAATGAGTCTGGACACGGGAAACTCTCTGCACTGGCTGAACTGAGCTTCTGGATGGAAGCCAACCCGGGAGAAGAGGCATCTGATCTGTGATAAGGACGAAGGGCCAAAGGCAGCTGCAGCTGCCCTTGGTCTGGCCCTTTTGCTTAATATATGGTCAGTCTTCTGATGAAAGGGCTCGGGGTTAAAGGTTGGCTCTGAGTTGACTGTTAATATACCTGCCCTCTTCTTGCTCCCTGGGGGAGGGATTTTTTTCTATAAGGTTAATTCAGGGTAAATGCATTTTAGGGGAAGGAGGAATGATAAAGACATTTCTTAAAAATTAAAAAAAAAAAAAAAGGGGAGAAGACCAATGATGAATCTATTGTATTCTGGGTTGCAGACCTTAGTAGTACACATGTCTAATTCTGTAAAGGCTCAAAGCTCCCAAGCTTATGACGGGTGATAAATAAGAAATAGTAATTAAATTAAAGATGTGTGCACTGGCTTCTCTGAATTCCTGGAAGTTTGAAAATGGACTCCCCCTCCATCATGATTAAGACCCTCACTAAGGATGTTCTGTGGTAGTGAGTGGAAGAAGATGTCACAGGAGCTTCCCTATAGACTTCTCAAGCTGTCACAGTTGAGCATCTCCTTTGGGGCAAAGAGAGGTGGAGAAAGAGAGGGCCCTGGGTAGGGGCTGAGGTGGCTGTGGCTGCCTTGGCAGTAAGAAGGAGAGGCTGTAGACTAGACAGACAGATGTTTGTGGGAGAAAGTTGGAGCTACTGGATCCTGGGTCCTCTGGGTCCATATTTATCAGATCTCTACCCTTTACCTGAGAGAAATGTAGTATATAAAGGATTGCTAATGCAATGAAACTGTGTGATTCATTTGGGACTGGGGTGGTCACATGGAACATCCATGTAAAAGCAGAGTTGACTCCTCTGGAACAACAGCTCCACCATAGGCAGGGGTGGGGGTCACAGCAGGGACTGAAGCGGCCACTCCTTCAGCCTCAGGTGGGAACTTTGAGCCATCTGCTTATGCACCCAGTGTAAGGTCAGGGAGACAGGCCATGGTTCTAGGCACAATCGGCAAAGGATACTGTGGTTCATACCTCAGGTTATGTGGTTTTGAACAAATCTGAAACATTGAGATGATAACTCCTGGAGGGAGGAGGCCCTGCAGCCAGAGATGTGAGAGTCTTCATGGAAGAGAGGGATCAGAGGCGTTGATGGCATCTGGACGGGTCCGGGTGAGGAGGGACAGAGTCATGGGAAAGTCTGTCTCCTGCAGTCACTCGTGGGGCTGAGGGAATTGGTGTGTGTGTGGGCTGAGGTGGGAAGGGCTGAGCCTCTGACCTCTGGGTTACGGCAATGCCGTTTTCCTTCTTTCCTTAAAGAAGAAAACCACACACACACACACGCACGCACACACACACACACACACACACACACACACACACGCACACACACACATACCAAAAAAAAAAAATCCCAACAGTTCATGGTCCTGTTTATTCTCAGACAGGGAGTGGATGGCCGTTCAGAGGTGTCTGACTATGCCGTCCAGCCAAGCTGACATCTGTGGGAGTTCAGGGTTTTAAATGTTTAGTCTGCATGAGACCCCCAGGTCCCAGTGGGCTCAACTCCTGATAGGCCTGACTTAGTCATCTACCCCCAGCCTCTCCTGTGAAATGGAATTGTGGGGGGTTGTACAAGGAAAGCTTGGTTCCTTCTGAAGTCCAAGGGGAGGCCTGCGCAGAGGGTTGTCATCAAAGTTGTCAGGAACCTAAGCCTGTGGACTTAGTTAAGGCTGTAGGTCAGCATCTGTCCACCTCTTCCCTTCTCCCTCAGAGCTAGCTGCCATTCTCTGATATGAGGGGGCATGGTAAGGACTGGGCCTGTCTGTCCACATGGTGCTTCATACCTCTTGCTATCACTGTACTTATACACAGCCCTGCCATTAGTTGTCAGCGTGTCTGTATCCCCTGTCCCCTCCAATGGTTCTCTTCTTTATTTCTCTTTAAATCTTCAGCTTCGAGCTCCGTGCCTGGCACAGAGCTTTTGTTCAGTAAAAACCTGGAATTGGCCCAAGCTGAACTCAGCTGAACATGCTTGTCAAAAGCCTGAAGATTTCTCTGGGGTATGTGGGGCATCTATGGAGAGAGCTTTGCAGATCTCCGAGCTTGCCACCTATAGAGTTTCTGGGCCACAGTCATGGAGTAGCCAGTGGGTAGGGGTTGCCCTCTGACATCGCGGCTTGGCTGGGGTTGTCAGCCCATTTACTAACAGAAGAGGGACACCTAGGGTCTATGGGACAAGGAGGGGATGACCCCTGTACTGCCACTGCTTTTCTAACTGGAAGTTCTGCAGGGCTTGGGGTAGGGGATGCCATGGGAGTGCAGCAGTTTAGGTCTAGTAGTCACTTACTTAGTTCTTGTCTGCTCTGGAGTAGCTGCAGGCAAACCTCAGTTAAGTAAGTCTGGTTTAAAAAATATGTTATTGCTGAGGGTCTCTTGGGTGACTCAGCAGGTTAAGCGTCCAACTCTTGATTTTGGCTCAGGTCATGATCTCACGGTTCGTGGGTTCAGGGCCTGCATCGGGCTCTGTGCTGGCAGTGTGGAGCCTGCTTGGGATTCTCTCTCTTCTTCTCTCTTTCTCTGCCCCTCCTCACCTCCAACCCTGCTCACACACTCTCTCTCTCTTTCTCTCTCTCTCTCAAAAATAAATAAATAAACTTAAAAAAAATAATATGTCATTACTGAAAATATGCTTTTTAACCAGTTTATGTAACACTTTGCCCCTTGTAGTTTCCAGGGACTAAAGTGTGTGAACATGCACAAAGAAGAACTAACAAATTCAGAATACAAGTTGATTTTATACAAATCAATTAGCGGAATATAAGTTGCAGAAAGAAAGAAAGGGAAACCAAAGTTTGAACTGTGTGCTGAAATGATGTTGAATGTATTTAGCTAAATGCCTAACTTAGAGGTAAGCTCTAAGAAGAGTGCTCGTCCTTCTGGAGTTTCTCTTTGGCAGCTCCTGCAGTTTAGCCAGTTGTTGTCTGGCCATGAAGTCTCCAGGTTTGGAGATTCCACGTCTTTATGTGCCAGCAACGTCTCAGGAGATCAGCTCAGCCTCACTGCTCTTCAGTCTATGTGGTCTGCTCGGCTGTTGATCCATGTATCTCTCCTTTTATCTAACATTTATAGTGAGCCTACTGTGTGCATTGTTAGTGTTATGACATTGTGAAGGTGATTCTGAAAATATGGAATGTCTGTACCCTGAGGAACTCGCTGTCCAATTCAGGATTTCTCAACCTCTGCACTATTTGACATTTTGGGCCAGGTAATTCTTTGTTGTTGGGGCTGTCTTGTGCCTTGTAAGATGTTTAACAGGATCCTTGGCCTCCACCCACTAGATGCCAATGGCACTCCCTCCCTGCTCTGCCTTACCCTCAGTTGTGACAATCAAAAATGTCTCCAGATATTGCCTGTTGTCCCCTGGGGGGCAAAATCACTTCCGGTTGAGAACTGCTGGTCTAATCAGAGACAGACACTCCTGACACAGAACAATGTGTTAAGTGTTTTAATGGATGCATATTCAAAGGATTATGGAATGAGAAAGGAAGGAATAGGAGATGTTTGTGCTGTACCTTGAATGGTCCAAGAAGGTTTGTCAGGCACAGCAGGGAGGAAAGGGCATTGTATGCAGAGGGAACAGTGTGCAAGGTGCATGGGCATTATAGAGCATGGTGGGCTTGGGTAGCTGAAGGAACTAGATGTGGCTGGTGTGTGGGCTGAATGATTGGGTGGGAGGAGGAAGCCAGAGAGGGAACTGGTAAAGTAAGCCAGGACCAAGTGGATTGGGGCCCTGCAGGCAATGATACACTTGGACTTCACCTTTTTTTGATGATGGAACCAATGAAAATCTTCACATTTAGTTCAGCCTGGGGTGGGGGACAGCTAAGATACCATTCATGCATTAACCAGCCAATCAAACCAAAACTAATCAAAGAGAGGTAAGTGACTTATACTTGGCCTCCCTTTTCCTTGATCACCTCCCAACTTTAAATAGAAATTAGGTCAAGTGAACTGAACATAGTCTCTTAGTCATCATGTGTAAATGAAGATTTTTCCTGGGAGCATAAGGTTCGGAGTTCCTGTGGAAAAGATAGCCATGTCCCTTTCCATGTTATCGAGTTGTCACTGGGAAAGTGCTACATGTCTCTCTCCCCTTGTTGCATCTAAGTAGAGATGTGACAATTTCTCATCAGTGGAATGTGGGGTGGACACGGGGTGTGCTCCTTCAGGTCAAGACTCTCCCATGTCCTTTTCCTTTTCCATTGACCCTAGGGGAATGAAGCTTCAATGCATGGTAGAGTCACATGACAGAAGGAGCCTGAGTCCCTGAAAGACTGTGTGGGAGAGAACTGCTCACATACCAGAGCACCTTCCCAAGATTTTGCATGAGCAGGAAACAAACTTCTGTTGTGTGAAGGTACTGCGTTTTTGGGTTCATTTCTTCCTGCATCTAGCCTATCTAATCAAACACAGAGGCTGCATTTGCTAATCTGGTCCTAAAAACACAGATGTGCACTCTGTTGCCCACACTGAAGACTGGATATGAGGCTGAACACCACATTTGAAATGGTGATGGCTCAGGTGACTTGGGGGGAGATGAGGTGTTGACTTGATCCTCCTTTCCATTGCTTGCAGTAAGAGTCCCAGATGGTAGCTTCCCTCTGCACTTACATCTTTCCCTCCCCACCAGCACTCCCTCTTCCCCCCAGTATTCTCTACATTCCCTTTCCCCCATTTATTAGGAAACCTCCTCATAAAAAGGTGGGAGAACACAGCCTTTGGTTTTATGCTGAGTCACCAGGCAGAGAGCTCAGTGGAGCGCCTTGGAACATATAAATGTCCATTGCTTCTTTTTTAAGGTCTGGGGCCTAACACTCCAGGCCACCTGTGTTACCTAGTCCAGTTGGCTGCATCTAAATAGTAGATTCCTTCTCGTGTTCCTGAAAACAAGAGGACTGCTTGGGGTGTGCATGTGTGTGTGCGCATGCTGGCAGGTATATGTGCTACAGGCCTGATATTAGACATAGGCAAGTGAAATATTGTCCATTTAACATATGGGGATCAGATGACTGGTCATGGAGAGTTGTAAGAGCATATGCGTGCATACCTTTTACCTCCTGGCTTGTGGGGAAAATGACCTCTAGGATTTTACGTTTAGCTTCCCATATACACGTTGGTGACTGTTGGCAACAAGATGGCAGGAAGAAGGGCATTGCTTTCTGAACCCCCATTCCTAAATGATCCTTTTTGCCCAGTCTGCTTTACCCGCTTGCATACTGTTCAGTAGAGGTAGAGGAGAAGGAGAAAGCAGGGGTAGTGGTGAAAAATAGAAGGGAAACTTGAGTGTGCCTTTTTCTTCTCTTTCTCTTTCTCTACCTTCAGCCATCATTAACAGAAAAATATTTTTAAAAGATCCCTTGATGGCATCCCCAAATGCGAAGGCTGACATTTTCTTAGCTGATGGCCTCCTTCGTGAAGGTATTTTGTGTCCTCCCAGCATGCCTGCTGGATCCCTGGTTTGCTGCAGTTGCTAAGGTAAATACTCTTTCCATTAAACACCACAGCCCAGGAGTGGCCTAAAGCTCAAATAAATGACCAAGGAGCAAGTTAAACATTCCCTGGGGCGATTTTAACCTATGCAATGGCTTTTTGGGAAAATTGCCTATTTTTTCATGTTTTGGCCAGGGGGTGTCTCTTATTCCCTTCTTCTTTTTTTTTTTTCTTTTTTTTCTTTTTTCTCAGCTGAGTACACCTTTTCTTTCATTTATTCATGCATTGGATGAAGGGTGGAAGTAGGATTAATAAATCACAGAGGACTGCCTTCCCCCCTCCTGCTACCCCCAACTCCCATCTCAGCTCTGTATTTGTAAAGAAAGTCAGAGCAGAATACACGCATTATGTTAACTTTGGGGGGACCTGGGGCATGTAGCCAATTTGAAGAGGCCCTGCTTCCCTTTCCTGTGAAAATACCACAGCACAACAGGCACTGGAGAATGGTGTCCTTCTGGAAGATTCCTCTGACAGGAAGAACATTCACGGATCCTGGTCCTCAGTGACATTTCAAGGCATGTGTGCCCAGAGCTTTGCAGGATGGCTTGGTTTTGCTTGTTCCCCTTTGGCTCCAGAAGGATGTGTTCACAGTCCTCAGGGGAAAAAATAGTGTCCTGACAGTTGTCATGCTTCATCATTTGATTAAGAGGCCATGGGGACAACCTTAATTTTATCTCAATCTTTTGTGGCCAAAGAGTCTGACTGCCTGGCAGAAGAGGCAGTGTTTGACTGAGTGAGGGAAATCAAGAGTGGGCAGTGGCCTCTTGCTGCCTGCCAGCACCCTCCCCTCCGCCACCCCACCCTGGAAGAGAATGCTTCACTGAAAGTCCACTCTCAATTCTTGCCTGATTTCTGCATTTGTGGGTTTGCTACTTTGTGCAGTGTGTTTGACCTCCCGCTACATGTGTCCCTGCGCCCTAGAATCCAGTCTGTTCCGTCCATGCTCTTGTGTGTCTGCTGCATGTGTGATTCTCAGCAAACCACCCAAAAGTACCACTCATGACCATAGAAGTCAGGCTCTGAGGAGATTGAAGACCATGATCATAATTACTCAAGTTGGTGGTTTTCAAACCATGTTTCACAGAGATACTGGGACAAGAAAGATTGTAGGCTATGGGTGAGTAGTTCTTTATTATTTTATATATTTATTTATTTTTAATTTTTTTTTTTTTTACTTTTTATTTTTGAGAGAGAGAGAGAGAGAGTGAGGGAGGGGCAGAGAGGGACACATACATACACACACACACACACACACACACACACACACACACACAGAATCTGAAGCAGGCTCCAGGCTCTGAGCTGTCAGCACAGAGCCTGACATGGGCCTTGAACCCACAAACTGTGAGATCATGACCTGAGCTGAAGATGGACTTTTAACCAACTAAGCCACCCAGATGCCCTTGTGGGTGAGTAGTTCTATGCTGGCCAGCGTGATCTTTTTAAAAATGTGAATTGGATCATGTTATGTCACTCAGTGCACTTAGAAGAAACCTGCACCCTGAGAGTTTGGCCAGCCAGGCCTTGAATATCCTGCTCTTCTCCAACTGCAACTCATGCCCCCAGCCCTATGTGGGGCTGTGGTCTGTCAGCCTACTCTGTGGTTCTGGCCTCTGCCTCTAAGGCTCTTGCCCCACACTTTACCTGGCTACCTTCCCTGCGTCCTTTGGGTTCCCCTTAGATGTACTTTGAGAGGCCTTCCCTGACCCAAAGACTGAGTTAGTGTCCCCAAGGTGCGCATTCATAGAGCCTTGTGCTTTTTCTCCATTGCGTGAGGCCCTACTGCAATTACTTAGGTATTTGGTGTGATTATTCACTTAGCCTTGGTCTTCCTGCACAAACCTGTAAGACACACAGGGGCAGGGGCAAGTCTGTTCCATTTGCAGATGTATGTCTAGCCTGTGGCAAATAGTAGGTGCTCAATAAATAAATGTTTAATAAAAGGGGGAATAATGGAGTGACACTACCTCTCTATGTCTTGTCTTCTACACACTTCAAGTTGTCTGTCAGCTGTGTAAGAGAGCAGATTAAAATAATTTCACCAGCACTCTTTTTTAAAAGGGAGGGCCGAATGGGCCTTTTCAAGCCACTTGTTTAGGCAGTCCTCAAAGAGTATAGTCTTTATTTCCCTTCCTGGTGTGGGAAATTGGAGCTTCCAATCCATATGCACAGGGTCTGGATCCTGGGGATCTTGGAAGTGACCTGGATGTCCTGGAGGCTGTCCAGGGCTGGAACCAGATGAAGAGGCCCCTCTGCCCATTGCTGAGTCCTGAACTCCTTGTTCAAGCAACCCCTTTGCCAAACCACCTCAGGCTACAGCACTAGACTCCAGAGCAAGACTTGGATGGAGATATTAGAGAATAGTTCTGACACCCACCTCTTTTTTCTTCTGAAAAATCCCCACTTTATGGCCCTTTCAGGAAATACGGGAGATGAAGGCCCAGAATGTAACTGGGGCAGAAGCGGGGGTGGGGGGGGGTGGCGCGAGATGGAGGAGAATTCTCATGTTTTTCGTTCTTGACTCTAAGTCAGTCTGTTTTTGTACTTGTGTCTTTTAAGCTTTTCCACATGTGCCCCAAGGGCCCATCGGTGAGTGTGTTTTATAAACTGGAAAAATGAATAAAAATAAGACCCAGAAGGGAAACACCAGAAGGAGTGTGAAGGGAAAAGTGTTAGTTCCTCTGTACCTCCCAGCTAGGCCTGCCCTGCATTTGTGGGAGCCCCAGGGTCAGGGTTATTTGGCTTTATGGGTAAAATGTGGAGTCTTCTCTCAGAGAAAGCCTCATCGGTTTTATACTTGGCCTGCTCCGTTCAGCATTAATTAACTTCAGGAAAGTAAAAAGTGATCCTTTTTTATTTGGCTATCTGGCTCCACAAACCTCATTGGCTTCCTGTCCCATAGGTGTTGGATTGATAGGACTGCAAATGTGTAAAGTCTTGCACAGGAAGCCCCCCGGCACGGCCATTCAGAGGTTCTCACCTCCCGCCGGACCCTAAGTGCACGCAACCAGGAGGCCCACACCCCGTCTCTCAGTGTGCACCTGAGAAAGTAGTACCTGAAAGAAAACTCCATTTTCTTCTCTTAACACGCTTGGGCCAAAACAAGAGCCTGGGGCAAGGGGCTACTTGGAAAATAAATTCTCTAGATTGCTTGAAAAACTGATCATAGCCCAAACCCCCAAAATTTGGAAAAGCAATATATTTAGAAAGTTTGAAGAAGAACTTTGAAATAATTCCAGCAGGTTTGTGATTACCCCACCACAGTCTCTGTCTGGAACCTAAGGTTTTATCCTTTAAACCTTGCTGAGCAACTTTATCAGTAAAAGCATTTTTGAGAATGTATGCTTAGCATGCGTGTATGTATGTATGTATGTATGTATGTATTTATAATTGATGTACGCATACATTTTGTATTCATGTATTGCATATATTTAAAAGCAAACTCCTAAATGAAATTTTAAGAATTGATACAAATGGCATAAATATCTAAACAAAACCTCATTTTGATCTATTAACAATATGAAAAGCTCTTTGTGCTAAGATTATGTTATCAATAATAGTATTTTTAGTGAGAGCAATGGGGTCGGATAGGCTCATTATTTTTGAAAATCTTGGTGTAATGCTCTGTGACACAGTGAGTCAAAAGTCTACTTCTAGAAACAGTTTTTCAATACCCGGGCTGTGATAGCTAAAAAAGTATAAGATATATAAGTCCAAATGAAAGATGGGAATTGAGGCTCTCATTTCTGAATCCCAGCCTCTGTGGAGGCATAAATTTTAATCTGTCATACTGTGCTTAAAGCAAACAAATGAGTGAGGGTGTTGCTGTCAAACTCTCCTTGTGTGAGATTCCTACCTTTCCCTGAAGACACCTTTAGTACCATATATGACACTGGTCCTTTATCCCCAAGTATCAATCTATAAAATATTAGTAAAGCTTATTTTCTTTATAATTGTGGTAGGCAGAATGTTCTCCAAAGGTGTCCATGCTCTAATCCTGGAAACTGTGAACATGTGACCTTACATGGCAAAGGGGACTTTGCAGATGTGATTAAGGTTAAGAACCTTAAAATAGAGTATCCTGGAATATCCAGGTGTGCCCAATCTAATCCTATGAAACCTTAAAAGTGGAGAATTTTCTCTGGCTGGAGTCACAAGGATGTGACAAAGGGGAGATCAGAGAGGTTTGGAGTGTGAGAAGAAGCCAGCCCACAGTTGCTGGAGGAGTCACCATGGAAACAATGAGTAGCAAACACTGCCCCCAGCTGACAACCAGCAAGGAAACAGTGACATCAGTCCTATAGCCACAAGGAACTAAATTCTGCCAACCACTTGAATAGCTTGGAAGAGGATCCTGCCCCAGGGCCTTTAGTAAGGAATGTGGTCTTGCCCACACCTTGATTTTGGCCTTGCATGATTCTAAACAGAGGACCCAATCAAGTCCAGCTGGACTTCCAACCTCCAGAAACTGTGGGATAATACATTTGTGTTGTTTTAAGCTGCTAAATTTGTGGTAATTTGTTATATTGTAATAGAAAACTAATGCAGTTATATGTTAGAAAAACTGTAAGTAGAAGTTCTAATCTTTTCTTCCCACACCCCAATGCTTCATCTTATGCTCCCCTTGGGGTGTGGGGACACCATTTTGAAACCACTGTCATCTAGAATTTTAGCCCCCACCTGGGAGAAGACCTGGAGATAAATTTTAGGTTATTTCTGAGCCATTCCCAACAAACCTAGAGAGTGGTGGTGTCCTGCCCAAGGGCCAAGCGGCATGCCAGTAAATCATGGATGTAACAACTTTAACGATTGCCACCTGCTCTCCAAATGTCCACCCATCGGCTCAGTCAATTCTTTTCTGCCTCATAGTGATGAAAGGGAAGTGGTGATGAGGCCCAGAATCCCATCCGTCGGGTATCTGTGGCTGAAGCTTCCATTTCAAATGGAATGACATTCTTGCTCATGGCCTGATCTCATCCTTTCAGATTTTGTTGCTGGTTATACTCCTGGTGTTCACGTTGCAAACTTTTTCTGTGAGCACGACAGACGTGACGGTGCCACAGGTGTGCAGGACCCTTTCCTACTTACACTGACTCAGTGTAGGCTATCTCTGATAGTTACATCAGTGGGTGAGTGAGGGCATCATCAGATGAATGAAAGCTTCGAGAGGGTGAGTGACCCTGCCCAAGGTAACAAGGCCAGTGAGCCACAGAATCTACATACTTGGGGTACCTGGCTCCCACAGGAGCCTGGGAGGAGGAAGAGGCAGAAAGGGGCAGGGCCCATGTCACCAGAATCCTGGGGAGGAGAGAGCATTGACACATGGGGCAATGAACATCCCTCAGGCAGGACTGACTGAGTGGCTCTGTTCTGGTGATTGGAGGAGTCCACAGCATCAGGCCTCACTCAGCCCAAATGTGTCTTGCCCATTTTTACCATCATAAACCTGCTTATCCCAGTCTGTCTCTTTGGGAGAGACAGACTATCTCTTAGCTTCTCAGTTCTTAAAAATGCCACTTTGAAATGCCTCTCCCAGGCTTATTCTAACCTTTCTTTATTCCCTCGAATTCTCATTGTGTTAATTGTTCAAAAGATTCTGGCACTTAGCATGTGCTGCTTTGTATGTTTAGTAAAAAAAAACCCAGCACTGTCTTGACCTCTAAGGTGGACTTTATATGTTATAACTTTATATAGTGCCATGGCCCTACTGTACCTGTCACAGTGGTGCATGTGAAAGGGACTTAATAAATATGTATACATTGAATGAGTGATTGAAGAGGTGCTATTGATTTCCTCTGTTCTTCTTTTTCTCTGATTTCATGTCTTAACCAGGGTTTCCCTTTAATAACAATAATTGTGTATAGGTATAGACTTATGTATAGGTTAAAGTGGGGAATGTAAGACTCTGCAGTCCCAGCTGGATGAATGATAGTATACCCATCTCTGCCTGAATGACAAAGGCTAAATCAGTTTAAAGTCACTTTTTAAGAAGGCCAAGTTGGATTAGATTGGGCTCAGCCTTGGAAAGAGCCACAATACCAGCTCACCATTTCCATGTTGTGTCTGATTTCAGGTAGCAGCTTTGTTCCCCTTCCCCCTTCCCCACCACCCACTCCCCCCGTCCCCCCCCCCCCCCCGCCCCGCCCACAGCCAGGACCAGAGAGTGGAATGTGCTACTTAAAGACTGCCTCTCAAATTGAACTACCCTATGGCCCAGCAATTGTACTACCCAGGTATTTACCCAAGGATACAAAAATACTGATTCAAAGGGGCACATGAACCCCAAATGTTTATAGCAGTGCAATCATCAATAGCCAAATTATGCAAAGAACCCAAATGTCCATCAACTAATGAATGGATAAAGAGGATGTGGTATGTATACATACATACATACATACATACATACATACACACACACACAATGGGATATTACTCAGCCATGAAAAAGAATGAAATCTTGCCATTTGCAATGATGTGGATGGAGCTAGAGTATATTATTAATATACTCTTACTTGTTAAGCGAAGTAAGTCAGGGAAAGACAAAAACCGTGATTTCACTCATATGTGGAATTTAAGAAACAAAACAGATGAACATAGGGGAAGGAAGAAAAAAAAGAGAGAGGGAGGCAAACCATAAGAGACTGTTAATGATAGAGAACAAACTGAAGGTTGCTGTAGGGGAGGTGGATGGGAGGGTGGGCTAAATGGGTGATGGGTAGTAAGGAGGGCACTTGTGATGAATCACTAAATTCTACTCCTGAAACCAATATTCCACTATATGTTTAACTAGAATTTAAATAAAAACTTAAGGAAAAAAAAAAAGCCTTGCTCTCAAGCTTGGCTCCCAGCAGAATTCCCTAAAGGTCTGATCTAGCTGGGTGATGGCAGCATTGGCCATTCAACACCTGCACACACAAGCTAGTTCTGAAGGCTCACTTTGGATGGTGACACTGCCAGTGTTGGATCTGGCCCCTGAATGCCCTGACCTCACCTCAGGCTTGGCTTCATCAACTCTCAGGGTTGCACCAAACGGACCGGCTGAGTTAACACTCCCAGTGGGTAGCTCTTGCCCTTCTTAGCAGGACTGGCCTTTCCTGGACTCCCCACTGCCCAGCAAGCCAGGCCACATACCTCTGCATTCAGAGGGCGCCAAATGCATTTGGTGGACATTCAGAGCCCACCAAAAGGACTTTGCAAATTTTCTCTCTTTTATCTCCTACACAGCTTCTGAGCTTCAGCCAGGCTGGTCTCCTGGATTTCCCCTGCACACCACACCTATGCCTGACTCTGAGCCTATGTTATCAAGTTCATGCAAGCATCTATTTTCCCTGCATCCCTTCTAACTTCAAGCCCCACATTGCTTTTTTCTTTTTTTAATTTTCACTTTTTAATTTAATTTTGAGAAAGAGAGAGAGAACAGATGAGGGGCAGAGAGAGAGGGAGACAGAATCTGAAGCAGGCTCCAGGGTCTGAGCTGTCATCACAGAGCTCGACGCAGGGCTCAAACTCATGAATCTTGAGATCATGACTTGAGATGAAGTTGAACACTCAACCAGCTGAGCCACCCAGGCAACCCCCCCCACCCCCCCCAACCCTGACATTGCTTTTTAGGAAAGCCATTGCTGAGTACTCTGACCTAGCTGGTGGATTCTCTCCTTGATTGCCTGCATATCCATGATTTGTCCCACACATTTTGCCCCTGATAACCTTTGAATTAAGTTTAAAAGGATTTATTTTAAAACACTTTTTAAAAACACTTGAAAATTATTAATAAATCCTCTGCCTGGTACTTGAGGGGGAACATGGGCTACCAACGATTGGATACTCAGTGGGTGTCAGGCATAGCACTGAGTTCTTCACAATTCTGGCATTATGTAATCAACAAACACCCCAAGACCAGGCAATTCTACTTGGAGGAGCAATCCTAGAGAAGAAACTGTGTGTGCACATGCACAAGGAGATGTGTGTGTGGGTGCTTTCTGCAGCATTGTTTGTAACTGTAAAACAACAGAACAACCTGAATATCTATCAAGGTAAATAGATTGTGTTAAATTCATGTAGTGGAATCCTGGAATTAAGTTGTGGTAAATTAATCTAGTGAAATCCTATACAGCAGTTAAAATGAATAACGTTATATGTAACAACACAGCTAAATAGCAAACATAGTGTTAAAAAAAGTCAAATGTAGAAGAAAATGTACTAAACAATACCATTTATATGAAAATTTAAGACCTATCACACAATTGTCTGTATGGATATGCACATATAGAATTTCAGTATTAAAATATGTGTGGGAATGATATATGCTAGGGATTGGCAAACTACAGCCACTGGTCCAGTCTAGCCTGTGACCATATTTTGTATGGCCTGTGACCTAAGAAAGGTTTTTATGGTTTTAAATAGTTGATAAAAGTTATGGGTCAATTATATCTTGATAAAGCTGGAAAAAAAGACATGTAAGGGGGGCACCTGGGTGGCTCAGTGGGTTAAACGTCCGACTTTGGATCAGACTGCAAGATTATGATCTTGCAGTTCGTGAATTTGAGCCCTGTGTCGGGCTCTGTGCTGACAGCTCAGAGCCTGGAGCCTGCTTCAGATACTGTGTCTACCTCTCTCTGCCCCTCCCCCGTTCACTTTCTGTCTGTCTGTCTCTCTCAAAAATAAACATTAAAAAAAGTGACATGTAAGAAAAAAATAGTTGATAAAAAATCAAAAGAACAATATTTCACGAAACCTGCAAAATATATGAAATTCAAATTTCAGTGTCTATAAATAAAACTGATTGGAACACTGCCACACTAATTCTTTACGTATTGTCTGTGGCTGCCTTTGTGCTCCAAGAGTATGGCTGAATACTTATGACAGGGATCAAGTAGCCCACAAAGTTGAAAATATTTAGAATCTGGCCCTTTATGGAAAAAGTTTACCAACTTTTATTCTATATTAAATTCAGGGGAATGCTTACCTCAGGGAAGGGGAGAAGAGGAATGGATGGAGTGGGGTATGAGTGGAGTGTCAGTGATTATTTTTTAAACTGCTGATGGGTTATATATTATTACTCATATTTTCAATATTTAAAATATTTCATAGTTTTAAAAGAGATAAAATACAATCCCCCCACCCCCGCCAAAGAAAATCCCCTATAATATTATTATTGTTCACAGATGAGAACAGGCTTGGAGGTGGCACAGACAGTAAATGTTGGAAGAAGAGTAGAGTCATGACTGTCTGTCCCAGAGACTCCAAAGCACTAGTCTGTGCTGCCAACCAGGGCCCGCAGGCCGGTTGGAGGAGAGACATAATGTGGGGCTGCTCTGGACTGAATGTTTGCTCCTAGGGGACAGTTGTTTTGTGCAACACACATTATCGGTGTGTTCTATGGGTGAAATGGGTAAGACAGGCCACCATCGGCGATGGCAACTGTGACTGTATTGCCTAGATGGTCATCACACCTGTCCAGTCTTTCTCAGAGCTTTCTGTTTCTCCAAAGTCCTTCCCATAGATTTACTAGGGAACCCTGGGAGGAAGCAAGGCAGTTGTTACTGCCCACATTGTGGAGATAGTTGGAGGGAGATTCTGAGTGGCTGGTCAGTTCTTTAATGTCTTCAAGGGCTCAGTCACAGAGGCCTGACTTCCAGCTCCTGTGGTCACCCATCTGAGTGACCTTGGACAGGTCCCACATTCTCTCCAAACCTCAGGAGCCATGTCTGTAAAACGGAGACAATAATTAGTTCCTACTGCATGAGGCTGTTGTGAGGCTTCAATGAAATCAGGCATGTCAAGTGCTCAGCCCTTTTTCTGGAATGTGAGACTCCCTACATGCCACCTATAGCATTGATGTTGTTTTATTATTACTCAAAGACCAGTCTAGGATTCCTCCCCACAGTGCTGTTTATCTTTGTCTACTTGACCAAGTTTGGGATGATTCATCCTGGACATGGCTCTGGTGGTCGTTAATACTGTGTGATTCCCAGTGGAACAATAAGGAAACTGAGTCTTAGCAACTGCAGTATCTTTGCTTTGTGTGTGGGATTGAGTGCTCCACGTTCCAGGCACTAGGACCTACCTGCTTTTCCTGTGTGAACATCAAAATCCCAGAGTCTTTCAACAAGGCAGGACTGCCATTACAAAGCAGTTGCAAGACGTTTATTAAAGCAGGACATGGTTTTCTTTCACATGGTCCACAATTTGTTTCAGTTATTTTTCTTTGAAGGAGGGTTTTTATCCCCCCAGTAAGGAACTTGTAGCAAAGATGGGTGGAGAGAGGCACTGGAGTGAAGGGTTAATGATGGGCATGGGGGACATGGGATGGGATTGGCATGGTTTGAAGGCTAGCAGGCCAGACTAAGGGGGTGGCAAAGACAGGCAGGAGAGGGACTGAGAGAAGAAATACTTGCTGTGCTCAAGTGGTCCAAGAGTTTGTGTTGTCTGGTAGTCAGTGGTCAAATGGAGAAGGAGCTTGGTGTTCGAAAGCAGTGGTTACAGGTTCTTCGAAGGGGCTTGGCCTGAATTGAATGTCTTGCCTGGGATTTGCAGGAAGACCTCTGTAGATTGCAAGTGACAAACTCAGCTCAAACTAGTAATTAACAAAAAAGGGAAATTACTGGCTCATGTAACTGGGAAATGCAGAGGAACTGGGATGCAGGTATGGCTGGATCTGGGGGCTTTACCAGGTTGTGAGTTCTATTTTGCTGTCCATCTTTCAGACATTTCCCTGAGGCAGGCAGCCCCCAAACTCACAAGCTGTCAGCTGACATGGAAAGATGCAGTCTTTTTGTATGATGCCAGCAGACTCTATTGGAGAGGGTCTGGCTGACTGGGACTGGTTCCCTGGCCTCTCCCTATTCGGAAAGGAGATATTTACTGTGTAGTACAGGGCAGCATGAGCTTCAGGCCCTTTCCACCTCCTTGCCATGAAAATGAGGATGATTTTGGTGGTGAGCACATTCCTTCTTAATTTGCCTCAGTACCATCTACACAAACTACAATACACAAATGTGCACATACTTTTTAGCTGTTTTTAAAGGGAGAAATAGGTAGAATCTGTAAAACTGGAATCTTAGAACAAGAAAACCTACTGTGTACATTTACGCTCCCTCACAGTTACTTGTTCAGGACTTCTTGCTCTGCTGTCTTCTTTTGGCCTGAGTTGGGGATGAGTTCTAACTGCAGTTCTATTTGTAAATGTAGACACAGTCTGACCTCCCACTCCCAGTACATCAGAGCTGTGCCCATAGGGACTTAGCAAATGTATGGCTTTCCCTAGAGCCCCAAACCAAGATCCCTGGAGACAGACTGGCTTTCTGGACTCTGGGAAGGGTTCCAACTTCAGTCTGTGGTGTGGAGGGGCTTCACAAGAGAAAAGCTCTGATTTGCCTGTAGTAAGTCCTTTCTCTTCCTTCCTTCTCTTTTAACAGGAGATGGAGCTGGTCTTTTGTGTGAACATGAAAGGTACTAAATTTGGGTTCAAGAATTGGCTTTTTAGAGGTTTTAGTTATGGAGCAGAGTCTATACTTATGGCTCAAGTCTTTGAGCTGCCCCATTTGGGAGGTCCCAGGATCAACAGGTAAGTCCATTCATTTTCTGGAATATTGTCTTATAGAATCTTTGCAAATTTTCCTCTTGGAAAGTTCCTTCATGTTCCTTCCTTTGTGCCTGGCTGGAAAACTTTCCCCCTAACTGTCATGTCCACCTGGAGCCACCTTGGAGTAAGTTAGAAATATTTTCCTTTTACAGGGCAGCCTTCAGTCTCATCTCCTGAGCAATGGCTAACACAGCTCTTTCCTTTTCTAGAAACCTGGTTGTGGAGTCCCAGCTCCTCAACATGGTAGCTGAGAGGGCTTTTCATCCTCAGCTTTCCCATCCTTCTCCTAGTTCCAAATGTCTTTTCCTCTTCTCCCTTACACCTATGCAAATCCTTTGCATTCTTTACAGCTTTATTTCAGATTCTTTCTTCATGATCTGAATTTCAAAAGCATTTCTGATCTGTGCTGCCTCTTATTTTCCAATGTTGTTCTCTATTTACGTGGGTCCGCTGTCTGTTTTTACTACTGTGCTAAGCTGTGGGATGGCATGGGTCAAGGATTTTCCTTTCCCTGCCTCCCCACATCCTGAACTCACCTTAATGTTGGGCACATAGTAGGAGCTGGAGAAATAGTTGTTGATTGAGATTTTTGAAAAAATGCAACAGAACTCTTCATTCAAATGGAATCTTAAGTGGAAACTAGAACGTGTAAAAAGAACAAGTAGAAGTGTTCTGGTGGAATGAGGAGCCTGGAGTTCAAGCAGCTTGACCCTTTCCCTACCTTGTTACTGGCCTCTCCCCAGCTGCTGAACAGCTCTATGGAAGTCTTGGGGACTGGCCCGTAGCTGTGCTCACACATTTTGGGTTGATTTACTTGGTTGATGTTGATATTCATGGCACATAGTTTCTGTGGCTTGACTCACTGGCATGAGTTCCTGCTGTCTATGCTGAATGCTTTAGCTTGTATATCCTCCTTTAAGGCTCAGAAGGGTAAATGAGGGCCTTTAAACTTCCTTTAGAGGAACTGTCATTTTCTGCTGTCCCCAAAAGCCACGTTTTGGGAACTTTTGTATCTCCATCAGCTAGATGCTTCCAGTTTACAGAACTATGACAAACCTCATCATTTTAGTTCACGGAGGACTATTAGAAGGACACACAGGATTGGGCACTGAGGGATGTAAGGACACACGGGGAGGTGAGGAAGAACAGAAAATGTGAGCAGTCACAGAGCAGGCTTCACTGAGGACCAGAACATCATTTGCAGCCATGTGGGATTGTAGCCTAATGAACGAAATCTCGTATTCCATACTTATACTGACCAGTCCAAATTCCATCTCGGCTATTTAACAGCTGTGGGTGCTTCTTTAGCCTCAGTTTCTCCATCTTCAGAATGATGATAATAATGGTACTGACTGCATAGGGTCCTTGCGAAGATTCATTGATATCACGTTTGTGACAGGCTAACACTGGGCACACTAACAAAGTCATGTTCAGTGAGTATGGTTGCTATTGACAGTGGCTCCATTAACCATGTTGTTATTAATACTGGTTATTAACAGAGGTTCTCCTCCACAGAGGTAGGTGTGTATCCATTATTGTCCACTCCAGTTTTGGGTTTTTGGAGCAATTTAATTACTTTTTTCTGTTCTCCTGTAACTACCCTTACTTGCAGAGGATGGTTCCTCATGTCTCACAGCCACATGCTCCAAGAGAGATCTAATGGCTCTGCCAGATGTTATCCAATATTGGTCAGCCCTACTGGGCACAGTTTTCACACTAGGCCACTTGACTGGCCCTTCTGGCAGCCTCTCATTGAATGCCTTGTTCAGTCAGTAATGGCCAAGACAACCCACGACTGAGAACCCCCTCAGACTGTGGGCAGGAAGGCACTTTGCAAATCCTGTCCAATGTGACAGTCAGCAGGACCCAGTTACCTGTCAGGAGCCCTACCTGGGTTATATGAAGACACTTGTGCTGTCAGTGAGGGCTCTATTTCCATCTCACACAATAAGCATCCCTCCTTGCCTCTACTAGGCTTCCATTTTCACTTTTCCTCTCACATGCTCTCAGCCTAGAGTGAAGATCAAATATATCAGAGGCTGGAAATGTTGGGTCCCAAAGCAAATTCTTCAGAGAGGATCCCCTTATAGCAACGTCTCTGGACTAAGAAGATGAGGATGGAGAGGTGACTTTGGCACATTTCCTGGGGTGTCCCCATTCTCTTAACTGAATGAACCTCCCCTAGATGGCCTTTTACTCATTGAAAGGGGAATTGTAGGTAAATAAGGTGCTTAGCACAACTTTAGAAATCTGCTAGCTCTCTGAAAACATCCCCTAGTGAATGAGCAGGGAGCTGGCAGCTGTCTCATTGTCTTCTAGACTGGCTTCTTGGAGACCCTTTGGGGCGCTCCCTCTAGAAAGTATGCTCTTAGGTTCTTAGTAGATTTTAGTTGAAGCTTCAAAATCTCCTTTATTTTATTCCTTCAGCAAAGTCCCAGCCTGTTGACCTTTGGGTCCCAGTGCTGAGCCCAGCTCTGGATTTATCTACCCCACTGGGGCCAAATGCCTGACTTGTTAGCCATGCTGCATGGTTTTATTTATTTTCGTTGTGCATTTTTATCATTTTTGTTCATGTGTCTGGAGGCTTTCCTTAGAAAATGATGGATGCGTTTTCATAAATCAAAAATAAACGAGAAAGAGTATAAAGGCAAGAAATAGACCCAAGACTGGAATTTGCCACTCTATGTCGGAAGGACCTGCTAGCTATTTCCCAGTGAGTACACACTTTTTGATTTTACAAGGTCAGATCCTGACTTATTTCAGAATCCATTTTTCAGAGGATTGCCTGATAATAATGCCTACAATAGTGATATGATAATTCCAACCATGCCTAGTACAATGCTAAGTGCTTTACATACATGATCACATGTAACTTTCACAACTATCCTGTGAACTAGGTTTTGTTACCTCCATTATACATATGAGTAAAGAGAGGTTCAGGTGGTTTTGTTATTTAACCAAGATCCCATGGTTGGTAAGGAGTGAGATTAAAACACAGGTTTTTCTGATGTAGACCTTATGCTCTTAACTGCCACACTGAACTCCTTTTGAGTGTTTGCTGGAGGTACTGAAGGGTTGTGGGTCGTGGCTTCTCCTGCCAGCTCTGTTGAAGGGCAGGTGGTTGGGAAAGATATGGCAGTTCCCAGCTGGAGGGACTTATGTAGAGAATCTGGTCTCACTGGCTCTGTTCACAAGGCCCCTCTGAGCCAGAACACCAACCTTGCTGGGTGGCACATTGGGAGACTTCCCCACAACCATTTCCCCATGACACCTTGGATAATGTCACTGACCACCAGCAGAAGTCTCACCCTCTTCCTCTGAGAGAGAGAGAGAGAGTCAAGATCCCTTCTTCCTCAAGGTGTCCTTTAGGACCTAGTGGGAGATCTGATACAACCCCGAAGGCAGTTGGTAAGAGTCCACATGCATACTGTATTAGTTATGAGTCCTTTGGTTGTTAACTCACAGAATTACCATTGGGACCAGTTTAAGAAGAAAGGAGGTGTGGGATGTCAATTGCTTCATATGACCGAACAGATGGTTCTTCTTTGTCTTGAGGAAGGATCCTGATTTCCCTGCTTAGTACTATGCAAATCCTTAAATCAATCAGATGGATGGGGAAACTGATTGGCTTGTTCCTGGACATGAGCTCACTTCTCTGGCAGGAGGATGAATAACTATGATCAGCTGCTGGAACCAAGTCAGGGTGGACGAGGCTGACAAAAAAGGGGATTGCTGTTCTTGCAGGTGATTAGGTAAATGGTCAGGATGTTTTCTATTGCATTTCTTCTATTCCATGCCTCCCTTCTTTGTCTGGTCTACCTTCTTTGTCTGTAGGTCCATCTCAAGTAAAGTAGTGGCATAAATCTCTGGTGAATTTCTGAACAATTCCACTTCTTGTTTCCCTGCCCAGAATGATCCTGAGTTCCCCTATCCCACTGGGGTTATCTTTTGTGGTAGGTGTCCATATTCTGTCTCAGGGCTTCTGAGGTTAGACCTTGTCCTTTGCTCAGGCTTGGAGATCTCAAGTGGTGTCATTAGTAACTATGCAGGACTGGAGAGGGAATTAAGCCCATAGGGTTTCTAACTCTATAGCCAAGTTTGGAATTTTCCATTCAGCAGAAGTTTACCTGTGTGAATGTCTGGTAGGACATGAATTCTGTGTTCTTTTTCCAATGTTTGAACAGTAACAACATCTTCAGTTTTGCAAAAGTTCTTTGACAATTTTATGAATGTGTGTAAATAAGCTAATTAGCACAATCACTGGCCATTTCTTCATCTGTGAAGAACCACCTGGCCCAAGAGCATGTCACCCCTGAAGAGCCCCAGACAATAAGGCAAGGCAAACAACCACCTTGACAGGACTTTGCGTTAGGAATTTGAAGACTCTGCCCTTGAGCTTTGGCAAGGAAACTTACTCTTTCTTCATGGGCAATGATGAAGGTTTGGGGACTTTCGAAGCAAAATATTTTTATTTTTTATTTTTATTATTATTAATATTATTTATTTATTTATTTATTTTTGAAGCAAAATATTTTTATTTATTTCAATATATGAAATTTATTGTCAATAAATTTGTCAATATATGAAATTTATTGGTTTCCATACAACGCCCAGTGCTCATCCCCAAAGGTGCCCTCCTCAATACCCATCACCCACCGTCCCCTCCCTCCCACCCCCCATCAACCCTCAGTTTGTTCTCAGTTTTTAACAGTCTCTTATGCTTTGGCTCTCTCCCACTCTAACCTCTTTTTTTTTTTTTTCCTTCCCCTCCCCCATGGGTTTCTGTTAAGTTTCTCAGGATCCACATAAGAGTGAAACCATATGGTATCTGTCTTTCTCTGTATGGCTTATTTCACTTAGCATCACACTCTCCAGTTCCATCCACGTTGCTACAAAGGGCCATATTTCGTTCTTTCTCATTGCCATGTAGTACTCCATTGTGTATATAAACCACAATTTCTTTATCCATTCATCAGTTGATGGACATTTAGGCTCTTTCCATAATTTGGCTATTGTTGAGAGTGCTGCTATGAACATTGGGGTACAAGTGCCCCTATGCATCAGCACTCCTGTATCCCTTGGGTAAATTCCTAGCAGTGCCATTGCTGGGTCATAGGGTAGGTCTATTTTTAATTTTCTGAGGAACCTCCACACTGCTTTCCAGAGCGGCTGCACCAATTTGCATTCCCACCAACTGTGCAAGAGGGTTCCCGTTTCTCCACATCCTCTCCAGCATCTATAGTCTCCTGATTTGTTCATTTTGGCCACTCTGACTGGCGTGAGGTGATATCTGAGTGTGGTTTTGATTTGTATTTCCCTGATAAGGAGCGATGTTGAACATCTTTTCTTGTGCCTGTTGGCCATCCGGATGTCTTCTTTAGAGAAGTGTCTATTCATGTTTTCTGCCCATTTCTTCACTGGGTTATTTGTTTTTCGGGTGTGGAGTTTGGTGAGCTCTTTATAGATTTTGGATACTAGCCCTTTGTCTGATACGTCATTTGCAAATATCTTTTCCCATTCCGTTGGTTGCCTTTTAGTTTTGTTGGTTGTTTCCTTTGCTGTGCAGAAGCTTTTTATCTTCATAAGGTCCCAGTAATTCATTTTTGCTTTTAATTCCCTTGCCTTTGGGGATGTGTTGAGTAAGAGATTGCTACGGCTGAGGTCAGAGAGGTCTTTTCCTGCTTTCTCCTCTAGGGTTTTGATGGTTTCCTGTCTCACATTCAGGTCCTTTATCCATTTTGAGTTTATTTTTGTGAATGGTGTGAGAAAGTGGTCTAGTTTCAACCTTCTGCATGTTGCTGTCCAGTTCTCCTAGCACCATTTGTTAAAGAGACTGTCTTTTTTCCATTGGATGTTCTTTCCTGCTTTGTCAAAGATGAGTTGGCCATACGTTTGTGGGTCTAGTTCTGGGGTTTCTATTCTATTCCATTGGTCTATGTGTCTGTTTTTGTGCCAATACCATGCTGTCTTGATGATGACAGCTTTGTAGTAGAGGCTAAAGTCTGGGATTGTGATGCCTCCTGCTTTGGTCTTCTTCTTCAAAATTACTTTGGCTATTCGGGGCCTTTTGTGGTTCCATATGAATTTTAGGATGGCTTGTTCTAGATTCAAGAAGAATGCTGGTGCAATTTTGATTGGGATTGCATTGAATGTGTAAATAGCTTTGGGTAGTATTGACATTTTGACAATATTTATTCTTCCAATCCATGAGCAGGGAATGTCTTTCCATTTCTTCATATCTTCTTCAATTACCTTCATAAGCTTTCTATAGTTTTCAGCATACAGATCTTTTACATCTTTGGTTAGATTTATTCCTAGGTATTTTATGCTTCTTGGTGCAATTGTGAATGGGATCAGTTTCTTTATTTGTCTTTCTGTTGCTTCATTGTTAGTGTATAAGAATGCAACTGATTTCTGTACATTGATTTTGTATCCTGCAACTTTGCTGAATTCATGTATCAGTTCTAGCAGACTTTTGGTGGAGCCTATCAGATTTTCCATGTATTTTTATTATTATTCTTATTATTATATTTATTTATTATTATTTATTTATTTATTTATTTATTTATTTTTGAAGCAAAATATTTTTAAAAGCAACTTAGAAAACCAGGAAACTTCCAATAACTACCATGTACATTTACAGTAATTGATTCTCTCTCTGTTTCCTACCCAGTGACTGGTGATGCTGTCACACAATGGTATCTCAGCTGCTGTGCTCCACCCAAGATGCATTTCAGAGCTTTCACCAAATCCCAAATCCCCAGCTTGTTTTTTCATGGTTGATATTGGCTCTCCAAAGGTGTCATAAGCTCTCTGAGGATAGGAAGCCTATCTATTTCATCCACTGGTCGCCTGGTAGTTCTTGATAAGTCTTCCTTGGCTGAGGAATTGTAATTTTAATTGTTTGTGTGTGTTGGAGGGTGGGGTGGGAGTATGTATTAGTTCACCAGGGCTGACATAAGAAAATACCACTGACTGGGTGGCTCAAACCACAGAAATTTATTTTCTTACACTTCTGGAGGCTAGAAGTCCAAGATTAAGATGCTACCAGAATTGACTTCTGGTGAGGCTTCTCTTCTTGCCTTGCAGACAGCCATGTTCTCACTATGTCTTCACATGGCCTCTTCTCTGTGTATGTGTGGAAGGAGAACTCTGGTGTCTCTAGCTCTTCTTACAAGGACACCAGTCTTATCAGATTAGGGCTCCTTGCCTTTATGACTCAATTTAACCTTAATTATTTCCCTAAAGGCCCTGTCTCCAAATATAGTCACAGTTCAACATGATGATTCAGTCCATAACAGAGTGGCAACTACAAGCAAGTGCTCTGAGATCCCTGTAGCCCTTATCTGTTGGAGATACTCAAACTGCATGTATAGAAGTTACAATTTGGGGGGAGGAGCTCCTGTTTTCTAATTGTTCAAATTTCCCCTGTCATTGCCAGGTCAATGCAACCTCTGAATTGTGCATTGGAAATGCGACTGCTTTCCAGCACAGTCATGTATTTACATGGGACAGAGCTGAGGTCAAATAGTTCTGGCAGTTATTCAAAGCCTTCCTACCAATAACCTCCTGAAGTTAAAGGCTACTCACATGCTTGACCTGTTGTTCTGGCTTCTCTAAAGCCACATTCCAGCCTTGGTTGATTTTCTGTTCCTTTGAAATATTTCTGTATGAGATGTAGGTGTATGTCATGTGAGAGGGTGTATGGGGAGAGCCAAGTGAGTTAGAGGGGAAGAAGGGGGACCGCTCCCCCTATAGTTCTACACTCTGCTTTCTTCTGATCAGTCTGAACGGGTTTACGGGATTTGATGTGGCCACATGAAAACATGCCTCAGAAAAAAGCAAAATATCAGTGTTTTGAGGCCTTTCCGTTGGGGAGGGTGGGAACATGGTGGTCACTGTGTGTTCTCCTTAGACCAGGCAGGGGAAAGGGAAGTATGTGTAAGTCTCTGATAATTCTCTTCTCTTTCTTCCCCTCGTTTTGTTCTTCAATAAATCACTCAGGACAATCTGCTTCTCTTTAGTGGTGTGTTTTCCTAGGGTTCAGCCTTTGTTTGAAATTCTAGAACAACAGAGTTGCAGTAAATATGGTCAACCTACGTGTAATTATGCTGGTATGTCAACTTTGTCCCTCAGAGTTGGGTCTACTCTGGTTAACCAGAGGCCCCCCTGACTCAGAAACGAGACCTCCTGCAGAACCCTGTGGAGGGCCGACCCTGAGCCCTACATTGGAAGGCGGTAAGTGAGCCCATAATTACTCTCATTGTTTAGGTCGGTGCACAGGAGGGTTTACATTAAAGACCTCAACTGGCACACACAGCATGCCTATGGAAAAAACGAACCAGTCTCCTCCTCCTGCTCCTCCATCCCAGCATTGTCTGTCCAAGGGCTTTGGGTTTCACAGACGCCTTCCGTGATTCCGCTTTCTGACCACTCCTGATTAGAAGCTTGGATTGCCCCAGTTCTAAGAGGCATCTCAACCTTGAAGTCCGGAAATTGAGCCATGAGCCACTTTTTGGGAATCATAGAATTTAGGGCTTGGAAAGAACCTGGATTTGGTCTCAGCTGGTGTATCTCAAACCTTAATGTTCACGTGAATCACATGGAGGTGTTGTGAACCATACAGAATCAAATGCAGCCATCCTGGGGTGGGGCTGGAAAATCTGCATTTCTAAAAAGCTCCCTAGTAATGCCCTGCAGCTAGTTGGACTACACTCAGAATAACCAGATTCTAAGCTAAGCTTTTCATTTTACAAAGAGTAGAAGAGAGACCCAGAGACCTGAAAGAACTTGTGAGGCAGAGTAGACTCTTGAGCCTTCCTCTTATCCATGGTGTGGTCATGGCCTGTCTCTGGTGCTGTTGGCAGGGATGGTGTGGGTTTTAGCAGAGAATACCCTTCTGTGACCACATCTGGAATGCTGGAGCAGGGGGTCTTTCCCAGATGCTCTGGGGGTAGAAGTAGATGCCCCAGAGCTCTTGACATAAGCCTGCAGGCCTCAGCATCTGGGCAGCTGGATGGAAGTGGATCGCTATGTATTCTTTCTTGGTCTTCCAAGGGGTTTGTGAAGGGAGGGCACTTGGAGCATGTTGTCTATTGAGACATGTGTACATTCCCTAACCCTAGGCCATTCTCGGAAATGTCAGGTAGAGCAAATGGGATTTGGAGGGGAGTATATATGACATCATGGTACAGGGGAATGAGTGTTTTTAGTAGAAATCAGAGGATATGAGGTTCTATTTCTGTCCATACCATGATGAAACCTTAGGCAAAGGAGTAAACCTCTCTAGACCCCATCAGTAAAACAGGTGCTGTGTATACCTACCTGAACCCAGGGACTAGGCCATGTACTCTTTTGAAGTTTATTTTGACCTCAAAATTGAAATTGTAGATTTTATCTGCCATTTCTTTCTTTCTTTCTTTCTTTCTTTCTTTCTTTCTTTCTTTCTTTCTTTCTTTCTTTCTTTCTTTCTTTCTTTCTTTCTTTCTTTCTTTCTTTCTTTCTTTCTTTCTTTCTTTCTCTTTCTTTTCTACCTTAATCTTTGTTAAGATAGTTTGCTATGATATATATGGCTGTGTACTGAAGAATTAGCCTTACCTAAAGAGAACTCTGGCCTTTACCATCAGCTACTGGGAGGTGATCTCTAGCGGTCTGAAATGCCCTGCCTGATAGGAATATCTTTGTCTGGGGCCTTTGGCCACCGGATAGTCTAACAATGTGATTTATGATGGGGCTTTGGGACATGCCCTATTAGTTATAACTTCTAGAGAAGCTGGAAACTAAAGGTATTGGCCTGAACCTCCAGGGAGGTTTTGGAGACTATAGATCAATCATGTGGGCAGTAGGTGATTGGGCACCAATAAAAGTTTTGGGCGCTAAAGTCTTGAGTGAGCTTCCCTAACTGGCAGTACTTTGCATGTGTTGTCACACATTGTGGCTGGGAGGAGGTAACACCCCCCGTAACTCCAAGGGGAGAGGAAAGCTGCAAACTTTGCATTTAGACCCCTATACCCTATGCATCTTTTCACTGGACTGATCTAAATTTGTGTCCTTTTGCTATAATAAAACTGTCATTGTAAGTATAGCACTTTCCTGAGCTCTGTGAGTCATTCCAGTAAATTACTGAATCTGAAGGTGTTTATAGGACCCCCAAATTTGTACCTAGTCAGTCTGAATTGAAGATGGTACCTGAACTTGCAGCTAGAGTTTGAAGTGAGGGCAACCTTGTGGGGACTCTTCCCTCTCTAACTTTGTAGCTGATTGAACTCTTAACAACAGCAATATGTCAATTTAGCAAATATTCTGGGAAAAACATAGAAATAAATCAACTCCTTTACCCAAAGCCTACCTGGTTGTAGAGTAGATCAAGTCATCTAGGACAAGTAAAGAGCCTAGACTTTGGAGAAAAATAGACTTTCAGATTGAGCTGGGCATCCCCAGTTATTGGTTGATTTGGGCATGTAACTCAATGTCTCTGTGCCTCAGTTTCCCCATCTCTAAAATATACTTACATTGAAAGCATGTTGAGAAGATGAAGTCATACATGTAAAGCACAGGGCATACAGGAAGTACTCCATACTGGTTGTTATGGTAGTTATTGCTATTATCATTATTTCTGGCTTTATTGGTGGTATGATTTACATGTTAACTTATTTATATACTTATTAATATTTTACCTTGTTCAAATGTATTTGAGTGGCTCACATACATGGAAATAAGATAGCCTGATAAACTACCAAGAAATAGAAAAGAAAGTAATGATCTTTCTTGACTTACGATGGGGTTACATCCATATCAACCTATCAACAAAGTTAAAATATTATAAGTTGAAAATGCATTTAATACACCTAACATACCAAACAGCATAGCTTAACCTTACCTACCTTAAATGTGCTCAGAACACTTAAATTAGGTGACAGTTGGGCAAAACTATCTAACATAATGCCTATTCTATAATAAAATGTTGGGTATCTCATGTAATTTATTGAATGCTGTACTGAAAATGAAAAACAGGGTGGTTATATGAGTACAGGATGGTTGTTAAGTGTATTGGTTGATTACCCTCATGGTTGTGTGGCTCACTGGGAACTGCAATTGCCTGCCACAGCCCAGCATTGGGAGAGAGTAATCATGTCACCTATCCCTAGCCCAGGGAAAAGATCAAAAATCAAAATTTGAAGTACAGCTTCTACTGAATGCATATCACTAATGCACCGTTGTGAAGTTGAAAAATCATAGGCTGAACTATTCAAGTTGGGGTGAACTGTATTGGGTAAATGGCAGTAGCAGCTGAAGAAGTAAAGGGCCAGGTCTGGCTGAGGGGTAGGCTGCAAAACTGGGCTTGATCATCTAAGATTGAGAGAGGGACCACTGAAGGCATGGTGACTTGTCCTTTATGTCAGGGGTAGTGGACAATCTTGGGGCCAAGAGTTGAGGAGAACAGCAGCTTTCCTGGCCTGGAGAAGAAGAGAGAAGTAGATTTGCATCTTTGGACTCACTTGGCCATCCTCATAGCTTCTATATGTTTATTTTCTTTTCTTTTTTAATTTTTTAAATGTTTGTTTATTTTTGAGAAAGAGAGAGACAGAGCATGAGCAGGGGAAGGGTAGAGAGAGAGGGAGACATGGAATCCGAAGCAGGCTTCAGGCTCTGAGCTGTCAGCTAAGAGCCTGATGTGGGGCTCAAACTCATGAACCATGAGGTCATGACCTGAGCCGAGGCTGGAGGCTTAATTGATCTGAGCTACCCAGGCACCCCAGCTTCTATGTTTCTATTTGGTAAGTAGGCTGTTCATTAATAGAGGTATGTGTTGTGCTGTAAAAGCTGGGGAGAGAATAGAGGTGACATTTGTGTTTGGAAAACTTCTATTTTCTTTCTCTTCCTTTTGTCACCTCTGGGCATTGCCAAGTCTCTCTAGAGGCTATACCTTTTCTCATTTCTATTTTACTATTACTTGATAACTAAGAAGTTAACTGATAAGGGTTTTAGACATTGCTCCTTCCACGAAGATTTTGATTTCCGTGGAAGTGGGGAGGGGCTATTTATGAGCCAAAAGAATAAAACTGCAGTGATAAGAAAGGGTGACAAACTCTATTGATAAACAGATGGTGAAACTAAAAAAAAGCACAACCCTGCTGTTTCCAGACCCTCAAATCAAGCATGAAGAGCTGCTACTGAAGAAGCACTAACTGAGCATTCCAGAACCCACAGATAAGAGTTGAGTCCTAAATCACAGTTCTGAAATTGACTAGCAGGTCACTTAACTTCTCTGGGCCTCAGTTTTCTTAAGTGTAAGATGGGGATAACCATAATGTCCACTTCATAGGGTTGCTAGGAGGAATAAATGACCAAATAATATGAAGAACAACTAGATTTTGGTGGCCAGTGGTGTTTCAATAAAAAAGCAAAACAAAGACATCAGTTTAGTATAGTTTGGTTTCTGATCACAATATACTAGATATTGGACAAGTTGACAACTGGCGTGTTGGGGTCCCTCAGAGTTTTAACAAGTGGGCTCTGTGTCAGGCAGAACACAATAAAAATTTGGAAAACAATGTTCTTTTGTGATTCACCAAGTCTGATTAGCAGTTGGAATGTACATGGCATGCATCCTGTTTGGTTAATAATGGGAACGAACATTCTCTTGCATTTGTCAATGATACATTGAGGTGTTGGGGATGAGCAGTCCCTGGTTTGATGACAGGTCCAGATTTCCCCAGCCTTCTTTTTGACCTTGATCTTCAATTGCTAGATCTTGAACCACAACACAATTGAAGGAGCATAGTGGAGAGAGTGGGGAACAAATGTCAAAACTGAGTTGTGGGATTTTTCACAACTTCTCTGAGTCTTGGTTTCTCTATATCTAAAATGCACACTACAAAACTTCCTTCATAGGAGGATGCACTTGAAATGTTATGGAAATGATTAAGGATGAATGCAAATGTTTATTATTGCTCTGTCCTTGGAATGTATTGGCTTATGTTGTTGTTCCTAGAAGGAGGCCCAGAGGGGTTCAGTGCTTGCCCAAGATGAATTAGAGGGAGGATGCAATGTGTCTTAGGGCTCCAACTGGACTGAGTTTAGCAAATCACCTCCTAACAGTTGTCCAGCATGTGGACTGAAGCATCTGCTGATCAGGAACACACTTGCATCTGTGGGTTTGTTTTGTTTTTTTGTTTTTGTTTTTGTTTTGTTTTGTGTGCTTGGTTGAATTGTAACAGTCTTTGCTGTGTGTTGGATTAAGTTCCATCCTATGTCCAATCACTGATTAATTTTGTGACTCCATTAAGTCATGTAGGTCTGGAGTCTTCATGAAATGGGTAGCCGTGGCTCTCCCTGTCTCAAAGGGAATTTGGAACATAAAGGATTGAAAGTAAAAGCCCTCCTTGGAAGGCTTCCATTCTGGGGGTAGGTTAGCATTGAGATTAAGTGCAGGCTCCTGAGTCAGATGCTCTGACACTGACTACGAAGTCACTTAACTTCTCTGTGCCTCTGTTTTTTCATTGGAAAATTGAGGATAACACCACTTAGTTGGGATTGTTCTGAGGATTAAATGACTTAATCATGAGAAGAGCTTCAAATAGTGTCTGGCCTAGCTAGGTGCTCTGCAAGTGCTAGCTACTGTAGAGTGGGGTCTGTCCTTTATGTCTCTTTTGAAGGTAAGGTTTCTGCAGAACAAATCAGTACTGACACCAAAGGTACCAGACACCCTTTGTTCCTTATTTTTCTGCAGTAGTGCCCTGCATTGGTAAGGGGACAAATGGTCAAGTGTTTTGCCAAGCTTGGTTAAAAAAAAGTGGGGGAAAATATTTAAAGATAAATTCCTGAATATTGACCCTTCTCTATCTCTTCATAGAGCCTGAAAAGCAGATTTGTATTTACATGAACTTATGGGGAAGAGGCCTTTAGTGGCTAAATTAATATATACAATGATTTATGCAGTGGTGCTTGCAACATCACAATCAAAATCTCTTCTCATGTTTTAGAATGGGGGGACAAGTTCATGATACAAGGTTGGTCGGTTAGTCTACTTTTATTCATAGAGTCTGTCTTCCCAAAGCTGAAAGGAATGCTGTCTGTTTTCTGACCTGTTCTTTGAAGTTCAGTGTAGGCAGGCAGCTTTCCATTTTGTAGACCAAGAGCCTGAGGCCCAGAGGTACATTTATTGGCCACTTTCACAAGTGCTGATAATGGTTCTGTTATTTTGGAACTAGTTAGGATAATTTTGGACACTTCTTACTGGATAGAAATCCCACTCGAAGGACCTTTGTAGGGTGTTATAGGAAAACATGCTGGTCTGGGCCTGGTTTAGGAAGGGTCATTTTTATTCATTATGATTGTTTACCAGAAGATTCAATCGATATTACACTTCTGACACAGTGTCACTCTAAGAATACCAATGTTGATGTAGTTGTACATAAAACACTGTTCAGATGTCTGGGGTCCATGCTTCGTCCCGGAGCTGGGCCTGCCAGTGTCAAGTTTGGGTGTCCTTGCTAAGCTAGAGGGGAAGAACACAGAACCAGAGGAGCAGGATCACCAGGACCATGGGTTCATGTGTGGGGGTGGGACAGGACTGTGTGTATGCTCCTGGGGGTTTGCTCCTGATGCAGCAATGAGGTTTTCAAGAAAGCTTTGCATCGCTCTATCCCCTCTTCTAGAATTGTTTTTATTATTGTTCATGAAGAAAAGATTTTTTTTTTCTACCAGGGAGGTGAAATTTGTCCAGTGGAATTTAGTGCTTTGGGCCCAAAGAGAGAGAAATATCTTGCCATTTTTTTTCTTTAATGTTTATTTATTTTTGAAGGAGAGAGAGAGCATGAGCAGGGGAGGGGCAGATAGAGAGGGGGACAGGATACAAAGCTGACTCTGCACTGACAACAAACTCATGAACTGCGAGATCATGACCTGAGCTGATGTTGGATGCTCAACCAACTGAGCCACCCAGGCGCCCCATCTAGCCCTTTCTTATTGGCAGCTACAGTTGAGGTGTGATGTGTGTCATTGTCTGGGGTATGGCATAATGCAAATTCTTGGAAATTGTGGGAACATTAGGTATGAGCCTGGCATTTCAGATCCAGGAGTTGTGTCAATATTTGGGCTGTGGCATTCTCTTACTGTTCACTCAACAAGTCCTTTTCTTCCCATTTACTCCTCACCCTTTCTGGAAGAGATGAATCCTTTGTAGAAGAGAATGTTTGGAACATCTGAACGTCTTGTAGTATATGCTGTGGTGGGCTGCCCAGCTTCTGCTTCAAGACCAAGAGTGTTGGCTGAAGCTGACTGACAACTGTACTCTCTCTTGAACCAGAGAGAGCTTCCTGGGGAGAAGGAAGCTGCCTCACCCAAACTTGCTCGCTCTCCCCTGGGGGCTCCCTGCGTCCAGTTATTAGTTGACTTGAGAATAAAAAAGCTTGGCTATGTTGGTTTAATTTGGGACAATTCACAAGGACATCTTAAGTCCAGAGCTCCCTACGGGATTGGCTGAAGCCTTTGTTACAGCTATACCATAGCTCAACTCTCCCACCTGTCCATTTTTGCTTTCTCATCTCTCTTACAAGTGTCATTTCCAAGAGCACTCTCTACTTTGCTCTGCACCCAAATCTCTGTCAGAGTCTGTTTCCAGAGAATCTGATCTGAGGTAGGTCCTTTGGAGCCATGATTAAGGATAAAGTAGTGGCACTGGTCCTGACTTTTTCTATCTTTTTTGGAAATGTTCTCTTACATTTTCTTCCTACCATGATGTTGGAGACAGGGATTTCTGAACCTGGCTTAGTAAATATTGTGTGCATGCATATATGTGGAAAATCTAGAAAGATACCCACTGAGCTGTTAATTGTTATTGTAGGAGGGGATGTGAAGAGTGAATTTCTATTTCAACTGTATAAACTTTGATGCTGTCTAAATATTAAAATGAAAATGCATTAATGTATGACCTGTAGAATTGTTTTATTTCTTACTTATTAGTTGTCCTTAGTACCTGAGGGTGACCGTCACATCAACCCATGTGCTCACCAACCCCATCTTCGCTCTCCCTTCTGCCTCCTTGTTCTGCTGAGGCCATATGTAGCTGGTCCTCCAAGTGTTTCGTGGAGGGGGCTGTGATGGGATGATGGACGGGGCAGTGGGGGTCACTCCCAACTGTGGGGGTCAGCGTCCTTTACCTACTTATTGAGATGAGTCAAAGCGGTGCAATGCTTTGTACCTTTTATCATGATGGAACACTCCTACTCCAGTGTTTGAGGAAGTGTTTGCTAGTTTGTTATAGCAAGTGAAATAACTCTGGAAAGTATCTCATATGGCTGGGAAAATACTTAATAAATGACAATTATCTTACCATTATGATATGATGATGATGATGATGATGATGATACTGTATTTCAGTTAGATCATTAGCACTGGAGTTTTTATCAGAACGGCTCCCCTCCCTGCCCCTGGAGTTCCATGGTGAAGCAAGAGAATGTAGTGCAAAGTGAGCACCATGCTGGGTCTCTGTCCCTCCATTTTCTTTATGGGGCAGATGACTGTGGGGGATCCCTGATCTGCTGATGAGGGATGGTTGGGAGGAAGGACCAGGGGGAAAACTGCCCTTCTCCCTGCAAGTTTCCTTTAGGGTTTAGGGCTACCTCTTTGGCCTTATCTATAATGCAAGGTGTCAAAGACTAATCCTTTTTCGCTGGAGCAAGGACAAATTATTTATACTTTGGGGAGGGGGAATAAAGATGAACCCTCATATACCTCCTCACCCCCTCTCTCTGCTACATGAGCCCCAGTTTTATGTCCCTCTCTATCATGTAGCACTGGCATAAGATGTCAAAGGACAAGCAGGCTGTAGAAATTGAGCCTGTTAAAATAATTTAATCAATTCAACAGTTATCTCCCAAATGGAAGCCCAGATTCTATACTTTGTTGTTCTAAGAAAAGTTATCCCCACCTCCCCTTGTCTCAGTTTATTCATGTGTGACATTGAAGAAAGTCCAATAGAGGCTGG